>NC_064578.1:55386937-56622670 GCF_937001465.1 Orcinus orca
ATGTGTGTGTATATATATATATATATAGCTATATCTATATATCTATATCTATACACACACAACATACATATATACCTTTTCATGTACCTGTTTGCCATCTGAATATCTTCTTTGGAAACTTGTCTATTCAGGTCCTTTGACCATTTTATAATTAGATTATTTGTTTTTTTCACTGTAACATTCTTTCAACTTTTTTGTCTGTTTGAAATTTTTCATACTAAAATGTTGAGGAAAAAAAGTGGGTGGGAATGTAAATTGATACAGCCACTATGGAGAACAGTACGGAAGTTCCTTAAAAAACTAAAAATAGAACTACCATATGATCCAGCAATTCCACTACTGGGCATATACCCTGAGAAAACCATAATTCAAAAAGAGTCATGTACCATAATGTCCATTGCAGCTCTATTTACAACAGCCAGGACATGGAAGCAACCTAAGTGTCCATCGACAGATGAATGGATAAAGAAGATGTGGCGCATATATACAATGGAATATTACTCAGCCATAAAAAGGAATGAAATTGAGTTATTTGTAATGAGGTGGATGGACCTAGAGTCTGTCATACAGAGTGAAGTAAGTCAGAAGGAGAAAAACAAATACCGTATGCTAACACATATATATGGAATCTAAAAAAAAAATTGGTTCTGATGAACCTAGGGGCAGGACAGGAATAAAGACGCAGATGTAGAGAATGGACTTGAGGACACAGGGAGTGGGAAGGGTAAGCTGGGACAAAGTGAGAGAGTGGCATGGACATAGCTACACTACCAAATGTAAAATCGATAGCTAGTGGGAAGCAGCCGCATAGCACAGGGAGGTCAGCTCAGTGCTTTGTGACCACCTAGAGGGGTGGGATAGGGAGGGTGGGAGGGAGACGCAAGAGGGAGGGGATATGGGGATATATGTATACGTATAGCTGATTCACTTTGTTATACAGCAAATTATAATTGTAAAGCAATTATACTCCAATAAAGATGTTAAAAAAAGAGAAATGACCATGAGTCCAGAATGATATGAACAATTGAGTGAATAATGTGAGAGATGGGCGAGAAGAGACACATTCCCCATGTGGAAGAATTCCAGATAATTTCTGTGGCTACTCCACCCTCAAGCGGGGAGCATAACTCCCTACCCCTTAAGCGTGGGCTGAGCACGACGACATCCTTCTCATGGGAACAGCACAAAAACGAGGGAAAAAGTAACTTTGTAGTCAAGAAACCCGACAAGCCCGGCCTCAGCCAGGAGTTCAAGGTCAGCATCAGAGCCTTGTTGCTAGTCTGTACCCTTGATGTGACGTGAGGAAAATGGAAATTTACTTCTGTGGTTTTCTTCCCCTAAACCCAGGACCTTAGTCTAATCATGAGAAAAATATCCATCGAACCCCAAGGTCGGCGCATCCTACAAAATACCTGAGCCGTCCTCTCGAACACGGTCAGGTTCAACCAAAACAAGGAAAGGCTGAGAGACCGTCGGAGCCAAGGCGAGCCTCAGGAGCTCACATGTCATGTGGCCTCCTGGATGGGGTCCTGGAACAGAAGAAGGACACAGGTAAAAACCAAGGAGCTCCGAATAAAATATGGGCTGTAGGGTAGTGGCGCAGTGGTTGAGAGTCCGCCTGCCGATGCAGGGGACGCGGGTTCGTGCCCCGGTCCGGGAAGATCCCACATGCCGCGGAGCGGCTGCGCCCGTGAGCCATGGCCGCTGAGCCTGCGCGTCCGGAACCTGTGCTCCGCAACGGGAGAGGCCACAACAGTGAGAGGCCCGCGTACCGCAAAGAAACAAACAAAAGAGACAAAACAAAAAAAAATATATGGGCTGTAGTTAACTACAGGGCATCAATCTAGGTTCATTAGCTGTGAGGAAGGCACCAGAGCAATCTAAGATGTTAGCGGCAGGGGAAATGGGGCCAAGGGTGTAGAGGAACTCTCTGTACCATCCTTGCAACTCTTCTGTAAATGTGAAACTATTCTAAATTAAAAATTTTATTTAAAAAAAAGCAATCCATTTTTTAAAAATGATAAAGAGTAAAAAAAAAAAAAAAAAACAAAAAAAAAAACAAGTCTAGGCTCACGGGTACGAACAGGAGACAGCTTCATTCGTTCTCACCCTGCCTGCACACTCCATCTGTCTGAGCCCCCTTTCCCTCCTCCGTGGCTATATCAGGAGCAGATCTTCTCGATTTTCTTGCCATCTGGGGGTTTTCCAACTGTCCCAATTTCAGGGGGTCAACAGTGCAGCCTAACTTAATATCAAAACATCCATCTGTTTCCAGGCGGAGGCTTGACCTAAGACCCCACAGACCAAGGGAGGGGGTGACCCATGGTTGGTGTGCCCGCTCACCTTGCTCTCTTTTCCTGCCTCTGAGATACACACGCCTTTCTTTCTTCTCCTTCCCAAGCTGCGCCCATCTGATAGCTCTTTGTCTCATGGGAATCCTTGGGAAGCCCCCCCCCGGCCCCGCTTCCTCCTTCCCTCAAGTCCACCCAGAATTCCTGCTTCCCTTCTTCAGCAGCAAATTACTGCTTAGCCCAAGACCACCAGGAACATACCTGCAGTTGAACAAGCTGGGTTTAGTACTCATCACAGTGAGAGAGAACACACATCCTGGGGTGAGAGGTAACCCAGACCAAGCAACAGGGTGCTACGGGCTGTACTGGGTCCCCCTAAGTTCATCTGTTGAAATTCCCACCCCCAGTGTCTCAGATGTGACTATGTTTGGAGATGGGGCCTTTGACAAGGTTATTAAGTTAACATGAGGTTATTAGGGGGAGTCCCGATCAAATGTGACTGCTGCCCTCATAAGAAGAGGAGATCAGACATGACAGACATGACAGAAGGACAACCACGTGAGGACACGGCAAGAAAGCAACCAGCTACAGGCCAAGGAGAGACGTTTCAGAAGAAACCAAACCTGCCGACACCTTGATCTCGGACTTCCAGCCTCCAGGACTGCGAGAAAATAAATTTCTGTTGTTGACACCCCCCAGTCTGTGGCGCTTTGTCATGGCAGCATGAGAAGGCGATACAGAGGGTGTTAGAAAGATGCTATCATTGGCTTTAGATTCATTGGGTCATTTTGAGCAGGGTCAAAGGAAGAGAGCTTGCCCTGGATTTGGGTGTTGTCAGGGAGCAGAGGCAACTCTGTGGTTGGGTGTCTCAAGAAATCTTATCTACAAACAGCTCATACAACTCAATATAAAAAAACACCAATCCAAAAATGGGCAAAACAACTAAATAGACATTCCTCCAAAGAAGACATACGGGTGGTCAACAGGTGCATGAAAAGATGCTCAACATTGCTAATTATTAGAGAAAGCAAATCAAAACCACAAGGAGGTTCACCTCACACCAGTCAGAATGGCCATCATCAAAAAGTCCTCACATAACAAATGCTGGAGAGGGTGTGGAGAAAAGGGAACCCTCCCACACTGTTGGTGGGAATGTAAATTGGTGCAGCCACTATGGAAATCAGTACGGAGGTTCCTCAAAAAACTAAAAACAGAGTTGCCGTATGAGCCGGCAATCCCATTCCTGGGCATAGATCCAGAAAAGATGAAAACTCTCAGTTGAAAAGATACCTGCACCTCAGTATTCATAGCAGCACTATTTACAAGAGCCAGGACATGGAAACAACCCAAGTGCCCATCAACAGAGGATTGGTTTAAAAAGATGTGGTATATACATATAACAGAATATTACTCAGCCATAAAAAAGAATGAAATAATGCCATTTGCAGCAACGTGGATGGTCCTAGAGAATATCATACTAAGTGAAGTAAGTCAGAGAAAGAGAAATATTACATGATATCACTTATATGTGGAATCTAAAAAATAATACAAATGAATCTATATACAAAACAGAGACAGACTCACAGACATAGAAAACAAATTTATGGTGACCAAAGTAGAAAGAGAGGGGCAGGGAGGGATAAGTTAGGACTATGGGATTAACAGATACAAACTACTATACATAAAATAGATAAGCAACAAGGAGTTACTGTATAGCGCAGGGAACTATAGTCATTATCTTATAATAACCTATAATGGAATATAATCTCAATAAATATATATAACTGAATCGCTTTGCTGTACACCTGAAAGTAACACAATATTGTAAATCAACTATACTTCAATTTTTAAAAATTGACATTAAGAAAAAAAAATCTTTTCTACAGAAAGTGAAGATAAAGGGGTACCAGACAAAGAGACAAGTCATCATCTATGGAGAGAGTGGGTGTTTTGCGGTTGCCCAGTGATATTGACTGAAGCGGATGTTACGTAAGATTGTTTGCATCCTGCGGCGGACCGTCCTGACGTGGTGGTGAGCATCACATCCGTTCCGTGTATCCTCTCCCACCAGGTACTGGCATTTATCTCCCTGGTGGGCATGATTGCTTCTGGCCGTTGCAGTATCCACAGTGATGACGGGCATCACTTATTTCCAGGTGTGGCCTGCCTCTCCCGCTGCCTCCCTCCCCCTGCAGCAGGGTCCTGCGTGGGATGCAGGGTCCGCCCGTCCAGGAACGCCTGCAGCAGATCTTGACATGAGGGGAAAATAACTTGGATCACGCCAGACTCTGCAGTGGGCGTTTACCTATCACGGTACCACCTGAAGTCACCCCCCGTCTGTGCTGTACTCGCTCAGCCCTTGTCCTACCGTGACCCTCCTGGCCCCTTCTCTTCTTCAGGATACACGCGCCCCATCCCCCGGGGCCTTCTCCCCCTCCGGCAGTCCTCTGGGGTGTTCTCAGTGGCAGGCAAACCTGCTTCTGCTGTGCGTGCTGGGTGTGCCAGCAGGGGAGGTTCCCGCCAGCTGCCCAGCTTCACCTCCCCACACCCCAGCCCCGTAGCCCCAAATTCGGGGGATCCTGTCCTGTTCCACCATGCTCCAGCTCTGTCCCATGGAGGTTCTGAGATGTCTTAAAATAATAGACTTCATTATTATTCAGGCACGGTGAGGTCAAAGGATCGGAAGGCTACTGTCTCAACAAGATGGTTTGCCATGCTCACGGGTTCCAAGGGCAGGGGGCACCGTCTCCTCCTGGCTTGCAGTTGACTGCCCTTCTAGCTGTGTCCTCACGAGGGAGACAGAGTCAGAGACAGAGACACAGGGTGGGGGGCACTCTGGCGTGCTTTCCTCTTCCTACCAGGTCACTAATCCCCACGTGAGGGCTCCACCCTCACGACTTAATCACCTCCCAAAGGCCCCACCTCCTAATACAATGGTACATTGGGAGTCAGGGCTTCAGCATGTGATCTGGGGGTTGAGGGGTGGGAGCACATTCAGTCCACAGCACCCTACAAGAAAGGAACGCCCGCTCTCTTCTGCAAAGTACGTTTGCAAGAACCCCACCCTCTTATGAGTCCCTTACCTCAAGACGGGTGATGGGGTAATTGTGCCACTCTAACTGTGCCACTCTGGACCTCTGCATGTCTGAAGCTTCTCTTTAGAACAGGCAGACATTTATCACCTATGCACTTTCCCACTGGGACCTCAATCAAAGGGGAGAGATGGGGGAAATTCCCTTTAAAAAAAAACCCCAGCTTTATTGAGGTATAAGTATTGATATACACAGAACTGCATATATTTAATGTATACTATTTGATGACTTTGGACAAATGCAAACACTGTGATACCATCACCACAATCAAGGTAACGGTTGTTTTCAACACCTCCCAGGCTTTTCTTATTCCCGCTTTTAACATTCTTTTATGCTCTCCTTTGAGGTTTTTATTTTTTTCATTTTAAAAATTATTTATTTATTTTTGGCCAAACCGCGAGGCATACGGGATCTTAGTTCCCCGACCAGTGATCGAACCCGGGCCCCCTGCAGTGGAAGCACAGAGTCTTAACCACTGGACCGCCAGGGAAGTCCCGAGAAGGTTTGTGCACCTTCACAAAAAAATGACTCTCCAGCTCTCCGTAACTTTACAGATAGGTTGGGTTTTTGCTTGTTTGTTGTGTTTTTGTTTTTGTTTTTTTGTGGTACGTGGGCCTCTCACTGTTGTGGCCTCTCCCGTTGCGGAGCACAGGCTCTGGACGCGCAGGCTCAGCGGTCATGGTTCACGGGCGCAGCCGCTCCGCGGCATGTGGGATCTTCCCGGACCGGGGCACGAACCCGTGTCCCCTGCATCGGCAGGTGGACTCTCAACCACCGCGCCACCAGGGAAGCCCATTAGCTGTTATTTTTTTATCGAGAGGAAATTCACGTCAAATTAACCATTTAAAAATGCTGGAGAGGGTGTGGAGAAAAGGGAACCCTCCTACACTGTTGGTGGGAATGTAAGTTGGTGCAGCCACTATGGAGAACAGTATGGAGATTCCTTAAAAAGCTAAAAATAGAATTACCATATGATCCAGCAATCCCACTCTTGGGCATAGATCCAGAAAAGATGAAAACTCTAATTTGAAAAGATACATGCACCCAATGTTCATAGCAGCACTATTTATAATAGCCAAGACATGGAAACAACCTAGGCATCCTTTGACAGATGAATGGATAAAGAAGACGTGGTACGCGCACGCGCGCGCGTGCGCGCACGCACACACACGTGCCATGGAATACTCCTCGGCCACAGAAAAGAACGAAATAATGCCACTGGCAGCAACAAGGATGGACCTACAGATCATCATACTAAGTGAAGTAAGCCAGAGAAAGACAAATATTTGATCACTTATATGTGGAATCTAAGAAACAGTACAAACGAACTTATTTACAAAACAAATACAGACTCACAGACATAGAAAACAAACTTCTGGTTACCAAAGGGGAAAGGAGAGGGAGAGGGATAAATTAGGAGTTTGAGATGGACAGAAATACACCACTATATATAAAATAGATCAACAAGGACCTACCGTATAGCACAGGAAACTATATTTTATATCCCGTAATAAACCATAATGGAAAAGAATCTGAAAAAGTATATATATGGATATATATATGTCACTTTGCTGTACACCTGAAACTAAGAAAACATTGTAAGTCAACTATACTTCAATAAAAAGTTTTGAAAAAAATAAATTAAAAAGTAATTTAATGATTTTAAAGCACGCAATTCAATGACATTTAGCACGTTCCCCAAGCAGCGCAACCATCGCTCTATCTAGTTCCGGAAAATATTCATCACCCCAAAGGAAGCCCTGTACCTGTTAGCAGACACTCCCGTTCCCCTCCCCACAGCCCCAGGCAAGCACTCATCTGCTTTCTGTCTCTCTGGATTTGCCTGTTCTGGACATTTCCTAGAAATGGAACCATACAGTGGGTGACCTTCTATGTGTGGCTCTTTCACTCAGAGTCACATTTCGAGGTTCATCCATAGGGTGGAATGTATCGGCTCGTCTTTGCTCTACGGCTGAGTAAGAATCTGGTGAGTGGATGGAACGCATTTTGGTTATCATTTTTCCTTTTACTATTACAACTGCCACTACGTCTGCTATTATTAGTACAACTGCTGGGAATGTTTGCACAAGAGGATGGAAAACTGGCTGGAGAAAGAAAACGGATGAACTCAGAGGGACACACATGTGAGTTAAAATCCCAAATCCCTCACTGTATAGGCCTGCAGTCCCATGGCACTCACACCCCTGATCTGGCCTCAGTTTTCTTAGCTGCAAAATGAAGTTAATGATCCCCACTTCAGTTTGTTTTTATTCAATTTTAATTTTTCGTTTTTAAAATGTGGTAAAAATGTACATAACATTAAATTTCCATTTTAGCCATTTTTAAGTGAGTTCAGTGGCACCAAATACATTCACAGTGTACAACCGTCGCCACCTTCCATAGAACTTTTTCAACTTGTAAAACTGAGACTCTGTTCCTACTACACACCAATTCCCCATCCCCCCCAGCCCCCAGCCCCTGCACCCACCATTTTTCAGGGACAGTGACTGTATTTTATATCTTGATGGTGGTTTGGGCATCTAACTGTCAAAACACAGCTCCTAGTACATTTAAATGTGTCCATTTCATTTCACTGAACGCACATTTTAACACACAACAAAAAAGAAGGAACATGAAGTTTGAACTCTAGGTAATGATGCACTTGCTGAAATATTCAGGCGGAAGCATACTGAAGTCTGCAACTGACTTTATTTATTTTTTGGCTGTGTTGGGTCTTCGTTGCTGCGCGTGGGCTTTCTCTAGTTGCGGCGAGCAGGGGCTACTCTTCGTTGTGGTGCGCGGGCTTCTCATTGCGGTGGCTTCTCTTGTTGCAGAGCACGGGCTCTAGAGCGCAGGCTCAGTAGTGTGGCGCACGGGCTTAGCTGCTCCGTGGCATGGGGGATCCTCCTAGACCAGGGCTCGAACCCACGTTCCCTGCATTGGCAGACAGATTCTTAACCACTGCGCCACCAGGGAAGTCCCTGCAACTGACTTTTAAAGGCACCCCAGGGACTTCCCTGGTGGCGCAGTGGTTGAGAATCCACCTGCCAACGCACGGGACACGGGTTCGATCCCTGGTACAGGAGGATCCCACATGCCACGGAGCAGCTAAGCTCGTGTGCCACAACTACTGAGCCTCTGCTCTAGAGCCCACGTGCCACAACTACTGAGCCCGTGCCACAACTACTGAAGCCCGCACGCCTAGAGCCCGCGCTCCGCAACAAAAGAAGCCACCGCAACGAGAACCCCGCGCCCGGCAACAAAGTGTAGCCCCTGCTCACCGCAACTAGAGAAAGTCCGTGCACAGCAATGAAGACCCAATGCAGCCGAAAATTTTAAAAATAATTTAAAAAAATAATAAAGGCACCCCAAACACCCCAAGTGGGTTGATGGATAGCTACGTGATAAAACAGAGTAGAATGTCAATGGTTGAACCCAGGTAGTGTGTATGTGGGCAGTCACTGTGACATTCTGTCAACTTCTCTGTGTGTTTGAAACATTTTCATAATAATATGTTGGAGGAAAAACTCAGCCTGTAACAGTCATCTCACCCTCAGTCTTGTTAGTCTCTTCAGTTATTAAAAAAAACCCTCCAGGCACCTGGCAAAACGTGTGTGGGAAGAGAGGTTTTATTTAAGGAGTCACTGGGATGGGTAGTCACAGTGCTGCAGAGCGCGTGTGTCACTGTCGGATCTCTGAGTTGGGACCCTTCTCTTCTTTGGAAAGAAGCTTCCAGCAGTCCCAGCCTTAGCGGGAAGTCTATTCAGCCTTCCTCTGTGGCAGCTGTCTCCGCCGTTTGAGGTAGTATGTTTCTGACACCCACTCCCACATGTGTTTTTCCCCCGTACCACCAAGCAATTCTCCGGACACCAGCTGGATGCCTTACAGTTCACTCAATGGAAAAGATGCAAAGTATTTACATGGGAAGGGGCTCGGAGTTTTCATACTCTCTTCTCTGAGTAGCACCACCCTCCCCAAATTTCCACGTGTTCACCAGCCCGGAAGCTCTCCGTTTAAACCCCTTCCGTTTGGGGTTTTATGGAGGCTTCAATACATAGGCAAGATTGATTAAATCACGGCCATTGGTGATCGATTCAACCTCCAGCCCCTCTCCACTCCCTGGTGGTTGGGGCTGGGGGGAGGGTGGTGAGACCGAAAGCTCCAACCCTCTAATCACATGGTTGGTTCTCCTGGCAACCAGCCCCACCCTCAGGTGCTTCCAAAAGTCACCTCATTAACAAATTCAGGGGCTATTGAAAGGGGTTTGTTAGGAATATCAAGACACCTTTATCACTCCTATCACTTAGGAAATTCCAAGGGTTTTAGGAGCTCTGTGACAGAAACAGGGAAAAAGACCAAATTATATTTCTTCCTATAAACCACAATATCACAGGTAGACAGTGAGCAGGGGTCCTGGGCTCAACCTATCATACAGTCCCATGTGTGGGACTTTTCCTCTTGAGTTAAGGCAAAGATGCTTTGCCTCCTTTGTTTCCTGCCCATTCTCACAGCTTGATTTCTCTAGTCTTCCCTTCCGTTCCAAAAGCTACCCAGTATCTTGGTAATAAATTCCTTCTTGGCCCAAACTAACCAGTTATTTTCTGTTGCTTGCAGACTGAGACTCTGAATTGATACACTACGAATCAGAGTACAATCACTGCTACTTTTACTAACTAACCTTACTTAAGGGTTCAGTATATATAAAATGTTTTCAGGCATTGATCAACATCTTACTCTGCTCTGGCTGCTCTAACAAAGAAGAGGCCAGGTGGCTTCTGGGCAACATTTATTTCTCACAGTTCTGGAGGCTGTCCAAGACCGAGGTGCTGCTAGATTCCATGTCTGGTGAGGGACCATTTTCTCTCTCCACCATATGAGGAAACCAGGACCCTCATCAGAATCCAACTATACTGTCACCCAGATCTCAGACTTCCCAGCCTCCAAAACTGTGAGCAATAAATGTTATTGCACTCTCTATAGCATTCTGTTAGAGCCGCCTGAACAGACTAAAACAGCACAGATGGCTCTTTGCCGTCGGGCTGTCCTGCACTGCCCTGCACATTGCAGGGTGCCTGGGAGCAACCCTGGCCTCCATTCGCCAGATGCCACAGCGTCACTCTCCAGTTGTGACAATCAAAAACATCTCCAGCATTTCCTGATGTCTGTACTTGGGACCCTTCTCTTATTACTGTGGATTCCATGAGCCTGTGGTAATTATCCAGAAGATTCCAGGGACTCTAATTACCCAGCTGGTTCTAGGAGCTCCTGGTGCAATTACCCAGCTGGTGGTTCCTAAGACTATACCATGATCCCCTAGTTGCTTCTAGCTACTCTACATACTTCAGTGACTGTACATAATTATGGGCCAATTCCTAGAACCCTGCCATAATTAGCTGGCCTTTTATAGAAATCCAATCATAATTACCCAGACGATTTATTTACTAAGTAGAGTGCCATGGAAGCTTCTAGTATTTAAGCCCCTCTTCTGGGTACCAGGGACATAGACAATACACAATACAGATTCAGGGTTCCATCTGTCTCCCTCTGCAAGAATATAATATCCTCAAGGGCAGGGATTTTTGTTTGTTTACTGATGGACCTCAAGAACCTCAAACAGTGTCTGGCACACAGTAGAGGATCAGCAAATGCTTATTGAATGAAGACATGAATTTGTAGGATAAAAAAACATTTTTCCGGGACTTTCCTGGTGGCACAGTGGTTAAGAATCCGCCTGCCAATTCAGGGGACAGGGGTTTGATGCCTGGTCCGGGAAGATCCCACATGTTGTGGAGCAACTAAGCCCGAGCGCCACAACTACTGAGCCTGCGCTTTAGAGCCCGTGAGCCACAGCTACTGAAGCCCGCACGCCAAGAGCCCGTGCTCCGCAACGAGAAGCCACCGCAGTGAGGCGCCCGAGCACCGCAACGAAGAGTAGCCCCTGCTCACCGCAACTAGAGAAAGCCTGCACGCAGCAGCGAAGACCCAACGCAGCCTAAATAAACATTTTTCCTTCAACCTGGAAGGGAATTTCTCCACTGCGGCCACAAGAGGGAGCTCAAGATACAAGTTAATTCTTTGCAGCTCCAGGTGGGCGGTCTCTGCCCCTCAGCCTCCAGGACCAGGGCCAGGTGACCGCCCTCCCAGCCCCCCAACTCTCTCCAACGCCTCAACACATCCTTTCTCCTTGGGGAGCCTCCACCTCCCCTTCTGTACTGGGAGATGCAAATGCCTGGAATGAGCTGCTCTGAAGAGCAGAATGGACAGAAAATGCATGAACTTGAAGGAGCTTTAAAAACTACTGCCTGGGTCGAAACTCATCAAATGATATACATTAAACATGCACAAGTTTTTAAAAAAAATATCAATTACACCTCAATAAATCTGTTAATAAAGAAATAAAATTTAAAATGACACCGAACTATGTCGGAAAGCGGGTAATTTCCCCTGTACCCCTGTTGACTAATTGTGTCTGGACTAATAATAAAGTAGACACAAGGCAGATTAACAGAAGGAAAACAAATTTTAATTAGTTCGCACAGAGGACTCTTAGAAATAGGACCTCAGGGCTTCCCTCGTGGCGCAGTGGTTGGGAGTCCGCCTGCCGATGCAGGGGACGCGGTTCGTGCCCCGGTCCGGGAAGATCCCACGTGCCGCGGAGCGGCTGGGCCCGTGGGCCGTGGCCGCTGAGCCTGCGCGTCTGGAGCCTGTGCTCTGCAACGGGAGAGACCACAGCAGTGGGAGGCCCGCGTACCACAAAAAAAAAAAAAAAAAAAAAAAAAGGACCTAAGAAGTGGCTAAAGCCAGCAGCTTTTATACTTTTTAGACAAAGAATAAATTGGTGAGGAATTGACAGTACAAAGAAACTTCGGCTTTGGATGTTTAGTTGAAGAATCTAAAGAGTTTGGGCTTGGCTAGTAAATTAGTAAAGCAACAAGGTTTGTTTCTACAGGCTTTTTGGCTCCAAATTCCCTGTCTCTGAGGATAAGGGCGTCCTTCTACCTCCAGATGCAGGAAGGGTACCTCTCGTATAAAAGACACTTTCAGGGAGACACAGGTCAGAGTGTCCTCACATCAGCTGCTCCTCCAGCAACTTTAACACAAAATAAACAACATGTCTATGGTGGCATATTTTGGGGTGGCCCGCCCTAGCCTCAACAACAACAGTGCAAATCCAACAGCAGTGCAAATCCATGAGGCTAGCACAAGAAACTTGAACATCCCAGTACAATCAACAAAATAAGAACAATCAAAGGAACCGACAATAATGCCATCTCCCAAGGCAGTAACGTGCTTTAGAAAAAACTTACCGGGCTCCCTGGTGGCGCAGGGGTTAAGAATCCACCTGCCAATGCAGGGGACACGGGTTCGAGTCCTGGTCCGGGAAGATCCCACATGCCGCGGAGCAACTAAGCCCGTGCGCCACAACTACTGAGCCTGCGCTCTAGCGCCCTTGAGCCACAGCTACTGAGCCCGCGTGCTGCAACTATTGAAGCCCAAGCACCTAGAGCCCGTGCTCTGCAACAAGAGAAGCCACCGCAATGAGAAGCCCGTGCACCGCAAGGAAGAGTAGCCCCCACTCGCCGCAACTAGAGAAAGCCCGCGTGCAGCAACAAAGACCCAACGCAGCCAAAAATAAAAATAAATAAATTTATTTAAAAAAACACAACTTACCGACCATATACTTCCTTGTTCCCAGAGAAGAAAACATGCTCATAGAGGTTATCATGCAGCAGCGTCATTGTGTCCGAATATCAGTGAATATGAAAGCAGGATGAGTTCCACTAAAAATCAAAGCAGAAATAGGAGATGACTACAGTTAACTAAGGTCATGAGGATGGGGTCCTGACCCAACAGGACTTGTATCCTTACAAGAGGAGGAAGAGACACCAGGTACCTATCTTTCTCCGTGTGCGGGCACAGAGGGTAGACCACACGAAGACACAGGTAGAAGACAGCTGGCTGTCTGCAAGCCAAGGAGAGAAGCCTCAGGAGAAAGCAATCTTGCCGACACCTTGATTTCAGGCTCCAGGACTAAAGACAGTAGATTTCTTTTAAGCCACCCAATCTGCAGCGGTCCCAGCAGACTAGTATAGGATGTAGATATCAAAGATCAGTGCAAATGCCAGCTCTGCTTTCAGCTCTCAGGGCTGTAGTAATTTCCTGTGGTTGTTTTAACAAATGACCACAGCCTTTGTGGCTCAGAAAAACACCAATGTACCGACTTACAGCTCTTGAGGCAAGAAGTGTAACATGGGTCTTGCTGGGCAGGGCTTCATGCCTTCTGGAGGCTCCTGGGGAGAATCTGTTCCCGTGCCTTATTCCAGCCTCTAGAGACGCCTGTATTCCTTGACTCGTGGCCCTGTCCTTCATCTTCACGTCTCTCCCTGACTCTCCTGCCTCCGTCTTTTAATAAGTGTCCTCGTGATTACGTGGAACCCACCTGGTTAATCTAGGCTCATCTCCCCACCTCAGGATCAGCTGAGTAGCAACCGTGATTCCACCTGCAACTTTAATAGCCTCTTGCACGTAATGGAACATAGTTACAAGCTCTGGGACTTTGGAAGTGGACACCTTTGTGGGGGGAGCATTTTTCTGTGTACCACAATCTGCAAGAGGTCCCATCACCCGCACAGCTGCTGTGTGACCTTGTGAAGGAGATATTTCCCCTCTGGCCTCTCATCTCTTCCTCCAACCTGACAATAACCCTTTCAGTTGTATCAGGCAATTTTGAACAAATGATGGAATAAAAAGTGTCACAGACCCAGTGCAGACCTGGAAATTGCTTAACGAATGCTAACTATCCTTGTTATCATTAATGTTAAATATATAAATCGGACACTTGATTACATTTCCATCACCCTACCTGCAAACACCCCCACCCCTGCCCAGCATCCGCCAACCCAAAGCCTTGAGGCCCAGCTTCCTTCACTCCTCAACCATTTGAGCAGTGAAAGACCCAGCTGGCCTGAGTCTGCATGGAATTCCACTCCCCCTTTCCCACTTGAACTGAACTGAAATGGGATCTTGGAAGAGGGTCTGAGCGGAATGAGATGATGATGTTCACGAAAGGAACTGGTCCATCTCCTGGATTCCAGCAGCTCTCTGAAACATGGGAGACACAAACTCGCAACGTGCCCATCTCCCTGTGCCTGGTGGGGATCCAGCTACAGGAGAAACCTGGAGGAGAAGCAGAAACCGACCCCTAACCCAGCCCCAAAGCGTCCCACCACGTGGAGCCCATCGAAAGGCTGCAGGATGAGTTCAGGAGAGGAGGACTCTTACCCAGGATTTTGATATCTTAAAACAGCCTTTAATCCTGGATAAAACCCACCCCACACTCGTTAGGATGGCTACTATAAAATATACCCAGAAAATAACAAGTGTTGGATGATTCCACTTATATGAGGTTCCTAGAAGAGTCAAATTCATAGAAATAGAAAGTAGAATGGCGATTGACAGGGGATGGAGGAAGGGGGTGGGGCTTGGTTGTTTAATGTACAGAGTTTCAGTTTTGCAGGATGAAAATAGTCCTGGAGATGGATGGTGGTAATGGTTGTACAACAATGTAAATGTCCTTAATTCTACTGAACTGGACACTTATAAACGGTCATGATGGTACCTTTTATGTTATGTGTATTTTACCACAATAAAAAAATGGAAAAAAAGTGGATAAAAGGAGGCAAAGTACAGTGGTTGTCTCTGGAGTATAACTGATGGGTAATGCTTCTGTGCGCTGTTCTGTATTTTTTGAATATTCCACAGCAGTCGTGAGTTTATCTGGCAATTTTTTTTTTTTGCCAAAGAGAAAACCACAAATGCTGGCTGATTTATTCACTTAGACTCTCAGCAGTCACTTTCCTGGGCCTATGTTGCGTTCTGGGGACAGAGATGAAGCAGCTTGTGAATTAGGGTAGGGGACAGATGTGGGAAATGTCCATATTATCTAGGCATCCTGTGATGTGGGATCTGACAGGAGGCAGCAGAGGGCGCTGCGGAGGAACGAAAAGGAAACTCCTACTTGAGTGAAAGGTTTGGGGTTGTGTTTGGGAAGGTGATGGGAATGGACACCAGTCTTAGAAGGGATCTTGGTACCATACCTGTTCTCATTAAGCCTGTGCCTTCAGCGCCCTACAGGTAGCAATTACTTACGCATTTATTTTTGATTATCAGAGCATCACATACCAGTGGAGAAAAGAAACACTTTCATGAATGAAATTAAGACCATTAACTGTCCCAATATCCTGGGATAAACCACAATGGAAAAGAATATGAAAAAGAATGTATATACGTGTACAACTGAATCACTCTGTTGTATAGCAGAAATTAAAACAACATTGTAAGTCAACTCTACTTCAATAAAATAAATTTTAAAATAATAAATAAAAATTGATTGTACCATTTTCAAAATAAATCACAAGGAGAAACCTAGCTATTCCTTCAACAAACGTCTGACATCGAGCAGGTACCCAGGAAAGATCTATTCATTGGATGCAAAAAAAAAAAGAGCATTAATTGTCCATTTGGAAAAATAAAACAATTAGATTCCTAATTTACACCATATGCAAAAATTAACTCCAGTTGGATTGAGAAACTAAATGTGGAAAAGAATCTAGGAAACTCCTCCTCGGTCCTGGATGTTATAAAGTTATTCTTTGGATGTTATAAAGTTATTCTTCTATAGCATGTTCTACTTATTTAAACAACACAGAACACTTTTTTAAAAATGTATTTATTCATTTTTGGATGTGTTGGATCTTCGTTGCTGCACACAGACACTTTCTCTAGTTGCAGCGGTGCATGGGCTTCTCACTGCGGTGGCTTCTCTTGTTGAGGAGCCTGGGCCCTAGGCACACGGGCCTCAGTAGTTGCAGCGCGTGGGCTCAGCAGTTGTGGCTCGCGGGCTCTAGAGCGCAGGCTCAGTAGTTGTGGTGCACGGGCTTAGTTGCTCCGTGGCACGTGGGATCTTCCTGGACCAGGACTCAAACCCGTGTCCCTTGCACTGGCAGGCAGATTCTTAACCACTGCGGCACCAGAGAATTCCCATAAATACTGTATTGACCTTGATTTGATACCTAACAATGCACTCTGGGATCTTTCCTTACTGGTACGTAGGTTATTTTCAAATACATTTCTCCATCATCTTCTAATTTCCACAGTGGTCGATGAGAAGTCTGATGTGATTCTGAGCTAGGAACAATTACTTTAAAAAATTTACAGAGGAAGAAGCAGACGCACAAAGAGATTGATTAACTTGCTCAAAGTACAGAACTTATAACTAGCAGAGTCCAGAGTCATACATAGAAATCTAGTCTCTGGAATTGTATTCGATGATAATGCACTATATGCTTCCCTATACTTCCCATATTCTGTATGTATCTATTCATCTATCAGCATTCAAAAATATTTACTGAGGGCTTCCCTGGTGGCGCAGTGGTTGAGAGTCCGCCTGCCGATGCAGGGGACACTGGTTTGTGCCCCGGTCCGGGAAGATCCCATATGCCGCGGAGCGGCTGGGCCCGTGAACCATGGCCGCTGAGCCTGTGCATCTGGAGCCTGTGCTCCGCAACGCGAGAGGCCACAGCAGTGAGGGGCCCGCATACCGCAAAAAAAAAAAAAATTTTAAAAAATATATATTTACTGAATATCTACTATTTGCCGGTTACTGTTCTAGATGCAAGGATACAATGGGAAACGCTACCAAAAAAAAAAAAACCTCTAGAGATTAGAATAGCAATACATTCTAGAGGGAGACAGACAGTAAAGAATATTAGTAAGAAAATACATAACAAGGCTAGTGATACATGCTGAAGGAAAATTAAAAAACAGCAAAAGATAAATATACAGTCTGGAGGCGGTGTAGCAGTTTTAGAAAGGATGGTGGTCTGGGAAGGTCTAAGTGAGAAGGAAACATTGGAGCAGGACTAGAGGACAGGATGTGGTGAGGAGCCACGTGCCATCTCTGGCAGAAGAACATTCCAGGCAGAGAAAACGGCATGTGCAAAGGTCCTGAGGCAGAAGCATGCTTGGTGTGTTCTAGGCATAGCAAAGACACCCATGTGGCTGAAGCAGAGCCAGTGAGGAGATGCAATGACAGAAGATGCAGAGCCCTGTAAGTCTGACCGAGATGGCAAGCCCTGGAATGATTCTGAGCAGAGTGATACAAAGTGGCTAGTTTTGGTTGCATTTTATTGCCAAATTGTATTTTATTATCCGCGTGCTTTATTCCATGGAATCAGGCTTGTATTTTGGAGAAAGATCCCATTTAAAAAAAAAATTTTATTATTTATTTATTTATTTATTTTCCTTTTGGCCGCACCGTGCAGCATGTGGGATCCTAGCTCCCCCACCAGGGATCAAACCTGTGCCCCTGCGGTGGAAGCACAGAGTCTTAACTACTGGACTGCCAGGGAAGTCCCCCCCCACCCCGTTTTCTTTAAATTGAGATACAGCTGCCATATAATATTGTGTAAGTATCGTGTAAAGTGAACCACATCCTGATTTGATACGTTTATACTGAAGTATGATTGCCATTGTAGCGTTGGCTAACACCTCTGCTGTGTCACATAATTATAATTTCTTCTTGCAGTGGGAACATTCAAGATCTAGTGTCTTAGCAGGTTTAATGTTTAGAATACAGTTTTATCATCCACAATCACTATACTATGCATTAGATCTCCAGGACTTATCTACTAGTTGCAAGTTTGTATCCTTAAACAACATCTCCCTATTTCCCTCGTCACCACCGTTCCACTCTCTGTTACTATTTCACTTTTTTTAGATTGCACATATAAGCGATATCATACAGTATTTGTCTTTCTCAGTCTTACTAATCTCACCTAATATAATGCCCTCAAGATCCAACCATCGTGTTATGGCAAATGGTAGGACTACATTTTTTCTGGTAGCTGAGTAGTATTCATATATACAGCACATCTTTTTTTTTTTTAATAAGTGATTTTATTTAATTTTGGTCGAACCACATGGCTTGCGGGATCTTAGTTCCCCGACTAGGGATTGAACCCGGGCCCTCAGCAGTGAAAGTGCAGAGTCCTAAGCACTGGACCACCAGGGAAGTCCCACACCACATCTTTATCCATTCATCCACTGATGGACACTTAGGTTGTTTCCATATCTTGTGCATATTGTGAATAATGCTGCAGTGAACACAGGAGTGCAGATAACTCTTCGAGATCGGGTTTTCGTCTCCTTTGGAAAAATACCCGGAGGTGGGATTGCTGGATCACATGGTAGTTCTATTTTTAGTTTTTTGAGGAACAAGAGATTTGGTTTTCATGAATGGACTGGTGTATTATATATATGGAAACAGTGCCAACCATTTCAGGAGAACTGCCTTCAGTCCTCTTGTGGACATCCCGGTGTGGACACCCAGACATCATTCTTGCGCCTCCATTCCGAGGGCTGGTAATTGGGAACTGGTGACGTACCCCTCAGACCTTCCCTCCCAAAGGAGACAGACCAGGGTCTTCCTTGGCAGCCTCCTCCCGGCTCTGGGGACTGGAGGTCGACAGTGAGCGTCTCTCCCTGTGAAGACCTCTACTACTGCTCTGCTCAGCGAGGCCTCCGCCCAAAGCCAAAGTCCTATTTTATCCCATAATTTCCCAGGAATAATAAAGCGTTCCATAGGGATCAGCTTTTGGCTAGCTTTTCTCGGTTGCCTCGTCATCATTTCTGGAGGATCCACCTTTTTCCTTCAACAGATTTTTACTCTCAAGGAAATGACTTCCGAGAATGACAGCCATAATGCTGGCTAGTCATTTTCTCTCATCTAGATCTGCCCAAACTCCAGAACCGAGCTTGGCCGGCATCCCTAGTGCTTTGGCAGCCATGGCTGTGTCCGCCCTCCCCTATCTGCCGGGCTTGGCCCCAATTCTGGGAGGAACTGTTAAGTTTAACGGGGTGACACTGCTGCTTGGTTGAGATTAGACCACATGGGGGAGGTTAAAAATGAGTAGGGGAAGAAAGACAAATACCATATGATATTACTTATATGTGGAATCTAAAATATGCCACAAATGCACCTGTCTAAGAAACAGAAAACAGACTCACAGACATAGAGAACAGACTTGCGGTTGCCAAGCGGGAGGGGGTGTGGGGGAGGGATGGATTGAGAGTTTGGGATTAGCAGATGCAAACTATTGCATATAGAATGGGTAAACAAGGTCCTACTGTATAGCCCAGGGAACTATATTCAATATCTTGGGATAAACCATAATGGAAAAGAATTAAAAGAATGTTAGAAACCCAAACCAAACAAATAACGAGTCGGCAGGGGAGGTTAGGGGGCTCTTGCAATAATCCAGGTGACAGCTGACGTGGTTCAGACCAGGGTTGTGTTAGCAGAAGTGGTGAGGTGAGATTGCGGTTCTGCAATTCTCTCTCTCTCTCTTCCTTCTCTCCATCCCTCCCTCTGCTCTCTCTTCCCCTTAACGGGACTCCAGTTACACATATGTTGGACCTTTTTAGCATGTCCCATACTTGTCTCATGCCCTTTATTTTATTAATTGAGGTAAGTCATGCCCTCTTCTGAATATTTATTCTTCAGTCTCTCTGTACCTCTGTCTGGGTAGGTCTCTGAGACCTATGTCTCAGGTCACTCTTTCTCTCTTCAGCTGAGTCCAATTTGCTGTTAACCCCATAGTTGAGTTCACAGTTTCAGTAACTACATGTTTCAATTCTAGAATTTGTATTTATGTTTTCATATTTTCTAGTTCTTTGTTGAAATTTCCCATCTTGCCATTTATTTGTACATAGTGGTTATAATTATTTGAAGCCCAACGTGGTCTATTTCTATGACATACTTTTCCCCCCTCTGGGTTCTTTGGGCTAATCTTAACCACCTGATGCCTTATTGCTTTTGATTATGTGCCAAAAATTGCGTGTGATGTTTTTGGGGATACTCTGCCACTCTGTACGGTTGTTCTCCTCCAGAGAGGATATATTTTTGCTTGGACTAAAGACCAGTCCTTTTCACTTTTTATAACTGGGTTTCTCCCCTTCTGAGGTCTTGCTAATGCCCAGATCACCTTCATCCCAGGATGTGACCCTTCAGGGATGTTTATGGGGTACTTCCTCCTGATGGACCCTTCTGCCTGATGCCCTCAATTTGAAAATATTGTTTAATGCGATGGCCCAAAGTTCCACCCAGCTTTTCAGTCTCTTCTCTGCTGCTTTTACTTTTAGTAGCAGCAAACTGTCAGTGTAAACCTATCCCCAAGTGATAAATCCCCCTCTCTTGGTTTCCTTCCCCTTTTGTAACTTGGAACCATAAACTCTGTCTGCTTTGGAAGCTCTCCAAGGCTGACAAACAGATGTTCTCTATGCTTTTTCTCTGTTTTTGTTTGTTTTGTTTTATTTTTTTGCAGTGGGAAGTTTAATCTAAAACAACACAGTCAGACATTTCTGGGAACCAAACTTCCATCAGCATTTCTTTTCAGCCTAGTTTCCATTCTTGAAACCGTGCGTTTTTAAAAAACCCTTACAGCTATCACCCTACCCCAAGCAACTCAAGTCTTCCCTGGAGGGCAAGAGCTCCTTAACTGGTCTATACACACGGTTTTGTTTTAATAACTATAAAAATGTCCATTTATGTTATATATTATTGCTAAATATAGTATCACAATAATAGGTGAGAACATAGGGTCCTCCCAGGTTGAAATCCAGCTCCAACACTTACCTGACGCACAGCACTAATCACCCTGGTTGCCCCTCTGAGCCTCCCTGTCCTCATCTATAAAACAGATCGACTCCTCTACTGAATCTTGTGAGAATTAAGAAAACTGTCCATATGGAGGACTCAGAACGGTGACTGGCACATAACAGGTGCTCAGAAAATGTGAGTTCTTATGTTTATTGCCTCCTCCGATTCTGTCTCCATGAAGTGGCCGTATATATATCTTAGACAAAAATCTGATCATGCCAGGCTTACGTTGAAAACCTTTCCCGTTGGGCTTCCCTGGTGGCGCAGTGGTTGACAGTCCGCCTGCCGATGCAGGGGACACGGGTTCGTGCCCCGTTCTGGGAAGATCCCACATGTCGTGGAGCGGCTGGGCCCGTGAGCCATGGCCGCTGAGCCTGCGCGTCCGGAGCCTGTGCTCCGCAACGGAAGAGGCCACAGCAGTGAGGGGCCCGCGTACCGCAAAAAAAAAACCAAAAAACAACAAACCTTTCCCATTATCCTGAAGATCAAATCCCAAATCTTTACGTCGCCTTTTACAAAGCCCTGCACATTCAATCCCTATGGAAGCATCTCCTCAATGTCCTCCAATTTCCAGTGCTTTGGGAATTGTGTCTACTTCTGAGAACTTGCAAAATTATTTCCTGACTCAGGGCTAGAGTCAGGATTCTGCCTAGATTCTCCTCAACTCTCAGCTCTGCTGACAGTTCCTCCATCCTCACACTCCTACTTAAGCTCAGCATCATGGGGGGGCCTTCCCCGAGGTCTGCACTCAAGGTCAAGTCCCCTTTTGACACAGAGTCATAGCCACTGTTTCCCTTGGGGCGCCTACGACGTGAGCAGCTATGGCTTACCACGCACCACACTTTCATGGCTTCTCCTATATTGTGTTATCACTGCCCCACAGCTGCCCCACAAGACACTGTATACCAGACTTTCTTACACCCAGCTGTGGACTCGTGATGAATTCTCATCAATGGAATGAGAGCAGAGGTGATACCTGCCACTTCAGGATTTTTTAAAAAAAGAAATGATGTGGGACTTCCCTGGTGGCGCAGTGGTTAAGAATCCGCCTGCCAATGCAGGGGACACGGATTCGAGCCCTGGTCCGGGAAGATCCCACATGCCGCAGAGCAACTAAGCCGGCGCGCCACAACTACTGAGTGCATGCCACAACTACTGAAGCCCACGTGCCTAGAGCCCGTGCTCCGCAACAAGAGAAGCCACCGCAATGAGAAACCCGCACACCGCAACGAAGAGTAGCCCCCGCTCGCCACAACTAGAGAGAGCCCGCGCGCAGCAACGAAGACCCAACGCAGCCAAAAATAAATAACTTAATTTAAAAAAAAGAAGAAGAAAGAAATGGATGCGTCATTTTCACTCTCTCATTCTCCTTCCCCTCTCTGGTAGCAGAGTACTCCAAGATCTTAGTGGGTGCTGGGGCCAAAAGTTGGAAGAATCCTGGGAGCATGTGTCACCCCATGGAGGAACTCCAACTGCCGAGCTGGGGGCACCCGTACTGAAGGGTTACATGAGCGAGAAATAAGACATTCCACTGAGACAAACTACTGAGCTTTTGAGGTTGATGTGTGGGGGAAAAAAAATCTAGTGTTACTAGAGGTTAGGTATCACCCCTGCAATCACATGATTTTTGGAGACCTTTGATGTGTGTCTTCCTCATTAGACCGGGAGCTCCATTAATTTGCATATTCCAAATGTTCGGCACAGACTCAGGTCCTTAAGAGACACCCAATAAATATGTATTTGTTGAAACAACAGAAAAGGAAAGCGGCCGACTCACACCTCCCTAGGAAGGCGACTCGCTTCAGGCCCCACGTTCTACATGAGACAGAGCCGGCATCACAGTATCATTTACGTCTAACTCCTGTCGGTGCTCAGAGTCCCCCTCACACCCTAGGGCCAGCCTTGCCAATCTGGATGCGGTGTTTGGATGGGAGATTCAAGTCGGGCATGAGTGTGGTTGGACCAGTCCTCCTCTCCCACACCCCCAGTCAAGGGAAGGAGGAACTAGGTCATGTGGATGAACTTTCCGTTAAACCACTTAGTAAGAAAACCACAAGATGGTTCGGATTGAGTCTCTGACCACCACAGCCCGTACATCTGTCCGTTGGCAAGGCTGAATCTTGGGCAGGCAGCATCGTGCCTGCCGTGTTTACTTTTTGGTTTTCCATTGGTGAGTTCTGACATGGCAGGAGGGGATCTCTGGGCTGGGGGACCAGGATGCTGAAAATCCAGGTCCTTCCCTAGACCATAGTCCTGGTTGGATCGATGCCATGGGACCTTAGCCTATGATTCAAGGGGGAGCAGAGACTATGGAAAGAAGGTATTGTCTACCCAAGCCTCAGGCTCCCCTGCCCTGGCCTTGAACCAGGAGCTAAGGGGCTTAATCAAATATGGATTCTGAGTGAAGAATGGAGCCCTTTAAACCTGGATTTCTCTACTAGGCCACAAGAGAGGAGGGAGAGGAGGGAGAGGAGGCCACAATCTTGAGTCTGGGCCACAAGATTTGGGTACGAGAGAGTAATTCTGTGTCCTAAAGTGCTAAGGTCTATACTGGGTCAATGCCGTCGACTCTCACCAGCAGAGCCGGAACTGGATAAGAAAAGGCTGGGATGGTGAGCGTATCTGTGGAGTGCTTTTGGAGTCTAAACTCTCAAGTGCTTGGACTCCGTGAGACTCTAGGTTTTTTTTTTGGCTGCACCAAACCATAGTTCCCTGACCAGGGCTCGAACTCGCGCCCCCTGCACTGGAAGCATGCAGTCTTAACCACTGGGCCACCGGGGGAGTCCCATGAGGCTCTAGATGTGATCCCCTTCTAGAAAGCTACTCTGGAGTCATTTTCCTGGGTGATCCAGACTCGGTGTCAGACCAGAAGAATTTCAGGACCCTCTGGGGCTGGGAGCTGTCCAGGTCTGATGAATTCTGTGTGGATAGAGATGGAAATCCTGAGCTCTGGGATAAAGATGTCACCAGAATCACCCAACTACCCATAGTACACGGGAGCAGACAATTCAGGCCTTCGCCACAGTCACTACGGCAGCTGAAGCCACGGCTGGCGATTTCAGGTTGGACGCCTATCCAGAGGTTGCCCAGTCTCAGGTCCCGCCCGTCGTGTTCGGATCAAGGGGGAAATGAATGGGCCACGTGGAGCCCTTTGCAGAGACAAGAACAGAGGGCGAGGGAGGTGAGGAACCAACCCCCCTTCACACGGCCACCCCCCTGTCCTCTGGTTGCTCGTGACATCTACCTTCAGCTTAGCCAGCACTGGGCGGGTTTCTGGAGAGAACGTGGAAATGCATGCCTTTAGTGTTCCTCAGAACTCCAGTGTAGCTGGTTCCTTCTAGTACCGAGGCGTCCATCAGCTCCGATGGTGCATCAGCCGGAGGGGTCATAATGACACGCTCCTTTGCTATCCACGCTCCCGGGAGGTGGCTACCCACAAGGAGCTTTATTGTCTGGTCTCCCTTGCATCTGCTTGTGACTGTAGTAAGTAAATATAGCCAAGAAAGTTGGGCAGAAATAATGTGTATCACTTCCAGGCCAGCGACTTACAGGTGGACATACCCTTTCTGCTTTCTCTTTCTCTTTCCTTTGGTTGGAAGCAGAGGACACTGTTGCCCACGAGGATGGCGGGGCCACAGATGGAAGAGGCTGATGTTCCTGAGACCTCCTAAGACAGGAAGTTCAAATCCTTCCCAGGAAGACCCACATTGGTCATGAGGAAGCAACAGACTCCCTTTGTGTTAAGACACTGGTATTTCAGGGCTGACCTGTTACAGTGGTGACTGTTACCCCTCTTTCATATCACAATGGTAGTTAAATAATTGATGAGTAGCTAAGTAATTGATTGAGTCTAACCCCTCATTGGATGGAAGCTCTGCTGAGCACAGGGACCGTATCTGTTTTGTTTACTTCTGTATCCCAAACACCAAGCGCATGACAGGAAATGACTAAATATTGGTCAACTGGCTTCTGAAGAAAGGGAGCTCACAAAACTCACATTTATGAAAGTTTATGGGGAAAGGGACTTGTCCAAGGTTCTTGTAGGAGACAGAGGAAGATCTCATTCCGTCTGACTTCTCAGCCCACGCTCTGCACTTCTTTCAATATCTTAACAGCCAAGTTTCCACTACACACCTACTCAGAGTGGCCAAGACCCAAAACACTGACACCAAAGGCTGGCGAGGATGTGGGGCAACAGAAACTCGCATTCGCTGCTGGTGGGAAACGCAAAAGGGTACATTTTGACCACTTCGCAGTTTCTCACCAAACTCAACCTGCTTACTACCATATGACCCAGCAATTGTGCTCCTTGGTACTTACTTAAATGAACCGAAAAGTTATGTGACCACCTAGAGGGGTGGGATAGGGAGGGTGGGAGGGAGGGAGACGTAAGAGGGAAGAGCTATGGGAACATACGTACATGTATAACTGATTCACTTTGTTATAAAGCAGAAACTAACACACCATTGTAAAGCAATTATACTCCAATAAAGATGTTAAAAAAAACCCAGAAAAGTTATGTCCACACAAAAACCTGCACACAGATGTTTAAAGCAGCTGCTTTTTCATAACTGCCAAAACTTGGAAGCAACCGAGATGCTGTTCAGCAGGTGAACAGCTAAATAAACCGTGGTCCATCCACAATGGAATATTATTCAGTGCTGAAAAGATACGAGCTATCAAGCCATGAAAAAACATGGAGGAACTTTAAATGCTTATTACCAAGTGGAAGGAGTCAATCTGAAAAGGCTACAGGCCGCGTGATTCCAACTCTGTGACAGTCTGGAAAAGGAAAGACGATGGATACAGTAAAAAGATCAGCTGTTGCCAGGGGTTAGGAAGGAGGGAAGCATGAACAGGCGGAGCAGAGAGGAATTTCAGGGCAGTGAGACTACTCTGTACGATACTGCAGTGGTGGACGCATGGCATTATACGTTTGTCCGAACACATAAAATGTACAATACCAAGAGTGAGCCCTCTTACGCTAATACGTATAAAATATAACTAATAAGAACCTGCTGTATTAAAAAAAAAACAATTCAGAAAAAAAGAAAAAGAGTGAGCCCCCATGTACACTACGGGCTTTGGGCGGTTATGATGTGTCAATGTGAGTTCATCAGTTGTAACACGTGTACCACGCTGGTGCCAGCGTGTTGATAATGAGGGAGGCTGTGCATGTCTGGGGGCAGGGGGTGGACGGGAAACCTTGGTATCTTCTGCTTCAGTAGTTGTGGCTCACAGGCTCAGTAGTTGTGGCGCACGGGCTTAGCTGCTCCGCGGCATGTGGGATCTTCCCAGACCAGGGCTCGAACCCTTGTCCCCTGCATTGACAGGCGGATTCTTAACCACTGCGCTACCAGGGAAGGCCCCTCTTCTGCCCAATTTTGCTGTGATCCTAAAACTAGTCTAAGGAATAAAATTCATTTGCGAAAAGAACCAAATTACCCATCTGACCTTGACGGTGGGTCGCGGATGGTGTTTCAGATAAGTGAGC
Source organism: Orcinus orca (assembly GCF_937001465.1). Classification (NCBI taxonomy): domain Eukaryota; kingdom Metazoa; phylum Chordata; class Mammalia; order Artiodactyla; family Delphinidae; genus Orcinus; species Orcinus orca. Next base: position 55,413,533 of record NC_064578.1, read on the forward strand.
AGCGGTTTGCTTGCAAAGCTACTGAAACATCTGTTATGCTAAGAAGCAGCCCTCACTGCTGATGGGGGTGGCGGTGAGAAGGACAAAGCTCAAGGAAAGGAGTTACTTCCCTTTTTCTGAGAAAATCAACAGGAAAACCGAGACATACTTGGGGTTAAGCTTCCGCACATCCTACCCTGCATGTCTGTCTGTCGAGTTGGGCTCCACTGCCTACCTGTCTGTCGAGTTGGGTTGTTTCGGTTCCTCTGTTTGCACGTGCTGGCCTGCCTCGCTCTGTCCCCTCATCCTCCTTGGAGAGCTTCCCTTGGCGATGAGCATGCCTGAGCTGCTTTCTCCCCGGGCTCTGTGATTCTGCCCTTGCAAGGACTTTCGGATGCTAATGATGGATGGTGACCATCAATCCTCCTGGGAACAATGGGCTCCCACTGATACCCCAGGCTTGTGATGACCTGTGAGCATGGCCAGCTAACCCCAGTCCTCTGTGGGGCTCAGATGGGCTGTTTTAAGCTTTTTACCCAGGTATGGGAGGTCCACCTTAGGTTCTTGGGGACACAGAGAGGCCCTCCAGACTCAGTGGGAGAGAAGGACACGGACAGAGACAGAGAGAGAGGAAAAAAAAGGAGAGACAGAGAATTTGCATAAAGTCAGACTAAGCGAGACAGAAGAGAGGAAGAGCCAGAGACAGATGTACTGACTGAAGGAGACCTCTACTTACTTCAGGCACCGAGGGAGTGTTTAGAGACGCTCCATCAAGCGTGGCGGCCGCTACCCACAGGTGTCTGTGGATCAATCTACACAAAGCCAGTCTCAGCCGCCATGTGCTTCAACTATAAAACACACCCGGGACCTGGAAGACAGAGTAAAAAGAAAGAGTGTGAGCTATGTCGTTGGTCATTTTTCACACTGAAAAGATAACATTTTAAAACAGATTGGGTTAAATGAAACATAGGTATAATTACTTTCCATCAGTTTCTTTTTAGTGTGGACCTTTAAACACGCACATGTGGCTAGTACTTGCGGTTGACATTGTATTTTAATTGGAAAGTGCTGGTTTAGGGAGCTGGCTGGCCACCTTAACACCCCACACTCTTCGCAAAGGAGACTCAAAGGAAAATGGGCATCTTCCCTGAAGCAGATGCTCAGACAGTCTCCGGAGAGCCTATGACCAAGAGGCATCACTCAGAGACCTGGTGGGACTTATCCTTTCTGTCCTAAGAGAGATGAGCTAACGTTCCAGGTCTTGCTTAGCAGACCGTGGCTTTTCTGGCTTCCCTTGAACTTGGTGACTTCAGTCACTGAAGACATCTCCAGTCACAATGGCTTTTCTGACAACGACCTCTCGTGTCATTGGATCCTACTGAGTTTTGGACCCTGACTTCATGGTCATGGGGGGCCGGAACAGTGCAGAACACAAAAACAATAAACTGGACATAAGATAAATCTATCCAGATTGAAGTACTCAGAAAAGAAAACGGGAACCCAAAGGAAAATTCTAAGAGACTTGTGGAGCACAGGAAAAAGTTTCTACGTTTGACTAACTGGAGTCCTAGGAGCAAAGAAGAGAGAGAATGAAGAAAAAGCAATATTTGAGGAGATAATGACCTAGAAATTATCCAGTTTTATCTAACTTTAATTTTATCCAACTTTTAATTATCCAAAGTGATCCATTTGGGGAACTTTCCTGGTGGTCCAGTGGTTAAGACTCAGTGCTCCCCATGCAGGGGGCACGGGTTCGATCCCCGGTCAGGGAACCCAATCCTGCATGCTGCGTGGCGCGGCCAAAAAACAAACAAACAAAACCCAAACCAAACCAAACCAAAACGAGAAACCAAAGTGATCCGTTTTTGCTTCCCAAATTGGATCAGCCACCAAGCCACTGCTTCCAGAAGCTCAGAGAAACCCAAGATAAGTACATATAAAACAGTGTTTAGTACTTCAAAGAGAATTCATCCCAACTTTAAAGGAAAAATAACACCAATCTTATAAAAAACATTTCAGTGAGAAAAAAGAGAGAATATACCTTATATCCTATGAATTTATTTGTCTATTTATTTATACTGAGACATAATTACATATAACATTGTTTAAGTGTAAGGTGTGCAGTATATTGATTTGCTACATTTAAATATTGCACCTTGATTACCACTGTAGCATTAGCTAACACATCCATCCCGTCACACAGTTGCCATTTCTCTTTTCCTTTGTGCCGAGAACAAGATCTAGTCTCTTAGCAACTATGAAGTCTAGAGTACGGTATTGTTGTCTATAACTACCATGCTATATATTAGATCCCCAGAACTTCTTCATCTTACAACTGCAAGCTGGTACCCTTTGGCCAGCATATCCCCATTTTCCCCACCCCAGCCCTTAAAAAACAATCATTCTACCCTCTATTTCTATGAGTTGGCTTTTTTTAGATGCCCTATAGAAGTAAGATCGTACAACATTTGTCCTTCTCTGTCTGATTTACTTCACTCAGCATGATGCCCTCAGGGCTCATCCTTCCTTTTCCAAATGGTAGGATTTCTTTCTTTCTCATGGCTGAATAATATTCCACTTATAAATATACCACATCTTCTTTAACCGTTCATCTGTTGAGTGACACTCAGGTTGCTTCCATATCTTGGCTATTATGAATAATGCTGCAATGAACATGGGAATTCAGAAATCTCTTAGAGATTCTGTTTTCATTTCCTTTAGATACATACTCAGAAGTGGGATTGCTGGGTCATATGGTAGTTCTATTTTTAATTTTTTGAGGAAGATCTATACTGTTTCCTATATCCCATTTTGGAATTCGAGCAAAGTCTTGATTTCAAAGCCCAACTAAGGATATTACGTGATAAAATATTACAAACTAATCTTGTCAAGAATCCTTAATAAAAATGAGCAAATAATATAGTTATATAATAACAATACTATTTTATAACCAAGTGGGATTTATACCTTGTATGCAGAATGACTTAACGTTTAAAAATACATCGGGGAAAAAAAAAAAAAACATCAGGGGGGGCTTCCCTGGTGGCGCAGTGGTTGAGAGTCCGCCTGCCGATGCAGGGGACGTTCGTTCGTGCCCCGGTCCGGGAAGATCCCACATGCCGCGGAGCGGCTGGGCCCGAGCCATGGCCGCTGAGCCTGCACGTCCGGAGCCTGTGCTCCGCAACAAGAGAGGCCGCGATAGTGAGAGGCCCGCGCACCGCGATGAAGAGTGGCCCCCGCTCGCCACAACTAGAGAAAGCCCAGGCGCAGCAATGAAGACCCAACACAGCCCAAAAAAACCATAAAATAAAAAAACCACATCACTATAACTTTCCTCATTGACAGAGGAAAAAAGAGGTAAATTATATGCAGAACATATGACAGATGCAGAACACATTTAAGAAAATTAAATGGCCATTCACGGTAAAGGAAACAAAACAGAACAAAAAAATACAAACTACCGTAAAATAGGAAATTTCTTAATCTGGTAAAGAAGATGTAAGTAGCCCTACAAAAAGCATCATATTAAACGGTGAAATCTTGATGTCATCATTTATATTCATTAGCGATTCTAGCCAGTACAAAAAAGCAAGAAAAAGGGATGAAAGCCATAAGTATTGGAAACAAAGTAATACAAACTGTCACTGAAAATAGAATATACTGTTGTATATATAAAAAATCCAAGAGACTATACAAACTATCAAAATTAATAAATGAATTTTGCAAGGCTGTTATATAGAAGGTCCACAAAAACCCAACCATGTTTCTTCATAACAGCAAAAAGAAAAACAAAGGGGGGGGGTAGAAATAAAATTTAAAAAAACCAATGACATACACAATAATCTAAAAACATGTAATTAAAGCAATAAATCTAAGAAAGGATGTGTAAGACCACCACACTGAACTACAAAACATATTGAGAGAAACTCAGAAGTCCTAAATTTTAAATAGAGCGTAGAAAGACTCAATATTGTAAAGATGTTGATAGTGCCAAAAGGAGTCTGTGAATTTGATGAAATTTCAATCAAAACCCAGGGGAAAACTAAAACAGAGTTACCATATGATCCAGCAATCCCACTCCTGGGCATGTATCTGGAAAAGATGAAAACTCTAATTCAAAAAGATGCATGCACCCCTGTGTTCATAGCAGCACTATTCACAATAGCCAAGATACGGAAGCAACCTAAACGTCCATTGACAGAGGAATGGATAAAGAAGATGTGGTACATATATGCAATGGAATATTACTCAGCCATAAAAAAGAATGAAATAATGCCATTTGCAGCAACATGGATGGACCTAGAGATTGTCATACTAAATGAAGTAAGTCAGACATAGAAAGACAAATATCATATGATACCACTTACATGCAGAATCTAAAAAATGATACAAATGAACTTATTTACAAAACAGAAACAGACTCACAGACAAAAACAAACTTCTGGTTACCAAAGGGAAACGGGTGGGGAGAGGGACAAATTAGGAGTTTGAGATTAGCAGATACGAACTGCTATGTATATATAAAACCCAGGGAGTTTTTTTTTCTTAGACATACCGAGGGCCAAAATTATTCAATGATATCTTGAAAAAGAAAAACAAAGCTGGAAGACGCACACTCCTAGGTGTCATGAAGCTAGAGTGTCTGGATCCATGTGATATGGCTGCACAGATACACGAACTAAACATTAGAACAGAACAGAAAGGCTGGTAACAGATGCGTTCAGTCTCCTGCTATATGACATGGGATATCCAGGAGCTCAATGAGGACAGGATGGTCCTTCCAATGAATTGTGCTTGTATCAATCGGATTTCCACACGAAAAATGTTTGTGGACTCTTAGCACACAACATACACACACACCATTATTTCCCAAGGACTGAAGATATAAATCTAGAAAGTACATATAGGGCTTCCCTGGTGGCGCAGAGGTTGAGAGTCCGCCTGCCGATGCAGGGGACGTGGGTTCGTGCCCCGGTCCGGGAAGATCCCACATGTCCCGGAGCGGCTGGGCCCATGAGCCATGGCCGCTGAGCCTGCGCGTCCAGAGCCTGCGCTCCGCAACGGGAGAGGCCACAACAGTGAGAGGCCCGCGTACCGCAAAAAAAAAAAAAAAAAGTACATATATAGTTCTGGGAGGAATACACAGGAAGCTTCTTCACATTTTGCAGCAGCACTAAATATAAAATAAAAATTAGATACACTGGACTACAGTAAGATTCAGAAATTCTATTCTTCAAAATGCCCCAATAAGAAAGTGAACCCCAGCTAGACCAGGAATAATCACAATGAACATATGTGATAAAGGACTCACATGCGTAATAAGAAAAAGAGAAAGCTTCCTATTGTTCAGTAAAAAAGTCAACCCAATTTTCTGAAATGAGAAAATGACTCAAATAGACATTTCACAAAAATAACATGAATGTTCAAATGACCAAAAACCATAGTCATTAGAGAAATGCAAAGTGAAACCACAAAGGTACCGCCACCCATCACAGCACGGCTAAAATAAAAAGATGCAAAATTGGAGGGGTTGGTGAGGATGTGGAATAACCAGACACTCAGATTAATTAATTAATCCGTATTGATTAAATTAATACAGTCACTTTGAAAAACGTTCAGCAGTACCTACTAAAGTTGAATAAATGCACAGCATAACACACAGCAGTTACACTTGTAGGTTTATTCCAGCAAAAAATTCACAGATATGTTCATCACTTCACACGTATTAAGAAATTCAAAGCAGGACTCTCCATCGTAACCTAAACCAGAAGCTAAGCAAATGCCTGTTTACACGAGGATGGATACGCTCATTGTGGTGATTGACGCAGTAGAATTCTCCAGAGCAACAACAGCTGAAGGTCCACAGCTCCCTGCATGACTATGGACACATCTTACAAACATCTGGTTGCACAGAAGAAGCCACACACACACACACAGAGCGCAGAGAAGTTTCATGTTGACGTAAAGAACCAAAACAAGCAAATTTAACCCATGCTGTTAGAAGTTAGTGTAGGCATTACCTTTGGAGAGAAGTTACCGGAAAACATGAGAGTGCTCAACTTGTGAAAATTCAACAAGCGGTGCATTTGATATGTGCACTTTTGGTTTTTTTGGGCCACGCCGCAAGGCATGTGGGATCTTTTTTTTTTTTTTTTTTTTTGCGGTACGCGGGCCTCTCACTGTTGTGGCCTCTCCCATTGCGGAGCACAGGCTCCGGACGCGCAGGCTCAGCAGACATGCTCACGGGCCCAGCCACTCCGCGGCATGTGGGATCTTCCCGGACCGGGGCACGAACCCACGTCCCCTGCATCGGCAGGCGGACTCTCAACCACTGCGCCACCAGGGAAGCCCGCATATGAGATCTTGATTCCCCCACCGGGGATCTGCATTCGGGATCTTAGTTCCACAGCCAGGGATCAAACCCATGCCCCCTGCAGTGGAGGCGCAGTGTCTTAACCACTAGACCACCAGGACGTCCCTGATATGTGCACTTTTAATCTAGTACACATCAATAAAAGTCAACACACACACACACACCCCCTGAGATACATCAGAGGAAAACTGCTGAACCCCAAAGACAAAATCTTAAACGCACTGAAAGAAAAAGGATACATTACTTTCAAAGGAACAACGAGAAGAGTTACAGTTCATTTGCAACAAAAATGATTAATACCATATTTAAGCGCTAAAAAAAAAAAAGAAAACTGCCAACCTAGAACTCTACAAGAGAAAACTTCAATATTGGCGGTGAAATACAGACATTTTGGCAATGAAAAATTGTATTATTCACCAACAGATGGGCACCAAAAGAATGAAAGTTTCAGGCAAAAGGAGAATAATCCCAGTAGAAACAGAGACATGCAGGAGGGAAGGAAGAACCATGGAAAGGGTAAATATTTGAGTAAAGATAGGAATTTCGAAGGATGATTCCATCGTTAATGAATTAATAGAACATTAGCCCACATTTACTCTGTATTTGATTTCAAAAATCATTTTGACCTGTATTGAGCCTTGGGCATGAATGCTCTCCAGTTGGAGACCCATGTGTCAGAAGGATGCAAAGGTTGGGGGCCTTACTGTGAATAGTGAGGGATGACAGCTCCACATCAACTTCCGGAAAGAAAAACCCAGAATAACTGCCCTGATGGACCTGCTGGCCTAGGAGGAAGCTGTAGATGCTAATTCTTGAGCATATATATATATAAATTTATTTATTTTTGGCTGCGTTGGGTCTTTGTTGCCGCACGCGGGCTTTCTCTACTTGTGGTGAGCAGGGGCTACTCTTTGTTGCGGTGCACAGGCGTCTCATTGCGGTGGCTTCTCCTGTTGTGAAGCACGGGTTCTAGGTGCACAGGCTTCAGTAGTTGTGGTTCGCTAGCTCTAGAAGGCAGCCTCAGAAGTTGTGGCGCACGGGCTTAGTTGCTCCACGGCATGTGGGATCTTCCCGGACCAGGGCTTGAACCCCTGTCCCCTGAATTGGCAGGCGGATTCTCAACCACTGTGCCACCAGGAAAGTCCCTGTAGATGTTAATTCTTTTAGCCCTTCTTTTCCTAAGCAGTCAGCCTGTCCCCATATTCTCCTTGCATATGCCCTTCAGGTACGATGGGAATAGTAATTAGGATCCAACGAGGAAAACAGAAACTCTTCTCTGTATTTAAAACAGCGAGAACTAAATCCAAATGTTACTCTGAATAGGATCCTTGCACAGGAAAAGAACATTAGTGAAAAAACGTATTAATTCCAAATAAAGTCTGTACTAGTTAATGATTGAATCAATGTTAATTGCTTGTTTTTGACAGATGTACTATGGTTATGCGAAACATTAACATTAGGGGAAACTGGGTGAAGGGCATATGGGATTTTTCTGTGTCTTTGCAACTTTTCTGCAAATCTAAAATTACGACAAGGTAGGTTTTTTTAAAAAATAAGTTAGCAAAGATCTAAACAAACATTTCTCCAAAGAAGACATAAAGATGGCCAACAGGCACATGACAAGATATTCAACATCGCTAATTATTACAGAAATGTAACTCAAAACTACAATGAGGTATCACCTGTCAGAATGGCTGTCATCACACATATATATGGAATCTAAAAAAAAAAATGGTTCTGAAGAACCTAGGGACAGGACAGGAATAAAGATGCAGACGTAGAGAATGGACTTGAGGATATGGGGAGGGGGAAGGGTAAGCTGGGATGAAGGGAGAGAGTAGCACGGACATATATACACTACCAAATGTAAAACAGATAGCTAGTGGGAAGCAGCTGCATAGCACAGGGAGATCAGCTCGGTGCTTTGTGACCACCTAGAGGGGAGGGTGGGAGGGAGACGCAAGAGGGAGGAGATACGGGGATAAATGTATGTGTATAGCTGATTCACTTTGTTATACAGCAGAAACTAACACAATATTGTAAAGTAATTATACTCCAATAAAGATGTTAAAAAAGAAAGAAAGAAAAGAATGGCCATCATCAAAAAATCTATGAATAATAAATGCTGGAGAGGGTGTGAAGAAAAGGGAACCCTCCTACACTGTTGGTGGGAATGTAAATTGGTGCAGTCACTATGGAGAACAGTATGGTGGTTCCTTAAAAAACTAAAATAGAACTACCATATGATCCAGCAATCCCACTCCTGGGCATATATCTGGAAAAGATGAAAACTCTAATTTGAAAAGATACGTGCACCCCAATGTTCACTGAAGCACTATTCCCAATAGGCAAGATAGGGAAGTAACCTAAGAGTCCATGACAGATGAATAAAGAAGATGTGGTACATATATGCAATGGAATACTACCCAGTCATAAAAACGAATGAAATAATGCCATTTGCAGCAACATAGGTGGATCTAGAGATTATCATACTAAGTGAAGTCAGACAGAAAAAGACAAATATTATATCACTTACATGTGGAATCTAAAAAACAGTACAAATGAACTTATTTACAAAACAGAAACAGATTCACAGACATAGAAAACAAACTTATGGTTACCAAAGGCAAAAGGAGGAGAGGGATAAATTAGAAGTATGGGATTAACAGATACACACTACCATATATTAAATAGATAAACAAGGATTTGCTGTATAGCACAGGGAAGTCTAGTAATAACCTATAGTGGAAAAGAATTGAGAAAAAAGAATACGTGAGTAACACCCACATATTCTTTTTCCATATATATATATATATATATATATATATATATATATATAAAACCAAATCACTTTGCTGTACGCCTGAAACACAATATTGTAAATCAACTACACTTCAATAAAAAAATAAGTTAGCAGATACATATTTTCTAAAAAGAAAAGAAGGATCAATGGTGTTGACTGCAATAAAAATGCACAAAATGCACAGTGAGAGTTGTGAGGTTCTGTTTTATTTGGGGACATACTGAGGACTGTTGCCCAAGAGACAGCCTCTCAGAGAGCTCTGAGGAGCTGCTCCGATATCAGCATCTATGTGATTTTGGGGAAGGCGTACATGCCGTCAAGCACACATCTCTGTAGAAAGCTGCTGCTACTCACGAGGAACAGATACCTTAGTTAATGACTTTAGTGCTTTTCTAAGTACGAGAAGATGCAAGAAATTGGGTTCATAAAATCTTCTCCTGAAAATATCTAACTCTCTGAAGGCCTGTTCTGCCAGCTTTCCCAGAGCACAGAGTGCCTCATTCCAGATCCCTGCCTTGAACACCCTTCAGGGTGTGTCGAAAGTGAGTAACTCCAGTGGCTGATGACTCCATCCTTGTAGAGCCAGAAAGAAAGTGACATTCTCTGGTTGGCAGTGATCACCTGGGACCAAGGAGTAGCGACCATAAAAATAAAATAGCCAGTTTCCTTGGCAGCAAAATGGTTTATTTGGGAATCGCAGAAAATTGCTATTTGGGACAGGCCAGCTATGGTGGATCACAGGCAAGTCTAAAGAGATAAAAGGGAGGTCACCTCTTATCGGGTTTTAGGAGGAAACGGGGAAGGACTGTTTTGAACAGAAATTCACTGAAGAACAAGAGTTAGACGTTTGACATTTTCTCATTGGCTGGAAGCAGTGGTTAGAGCATTGTTGCTGGGGCACGGAAGGATCTTCCTTCTTTTTCTTAAAGCAGGGGATGAAATTCCCATGTAATTAATGTCCTCCCTTGTCTAAATAATTCTCGTCTTCCTTCTCCGTACTGGGAGTGCAGGTTGCACCAAGTGCTACATGCCTGAGAGTTCCCCTTTCCGGGCTTCCCGGCTCCATTTTAAATGAGGTTACTTTGCTTATTTTCACAAAGGGAACAAGGAATCTTGGTGGTGATGGAAATCTTGACTATGATGGTGGTTTCACAACTACCAGAGCTCATTGAATTGCACATATTTAATGGATGCAGTTGGTTGTCTGCAAATTATCCTTCAATAAACCTGATAAAAGCCACTAATGAAGATGAGAGAGAGAGAGAGAGAGAGAGAGAGAGAGACACACACACACCAGAAAAACGCGGATACATAGGGCTGGCTGGTGTTAATCAACGAGGGTGACCCCTGGACTTTACCCTTTAGCCTCTACCATCTGCAAGGCCATGAAAATAAAACTTAATGCATCATTGTCAAGGTGAGAGCCATGTTCAGCATTCAACTTGACTCTGGGGAATCTTGTCTTCCTTTAATTTTTGACTACATAGCCTTCACTTAGTGTTCATTTCTTTGAGGCATTTAAGAAGACCTTTAAAATAGTCTATTAAGCAATTTTAGTTTTTAAAATAATTATTATTTTAAAATGGAGCGTGGTCCACAGATTTAGTCTGAAATTTTGACAGAAAATCTAGTATATTTATTGTTTACTTATTAAGAATTCCAGGGATAGGCAGTCCCAGGGCTGGTTCAGCATTTGGGGAACTTCTATGAACCCTGGATCTTGTATTCTTTCCCCTCAGTTTGTTCAGTATTTCTGCTATTGTAGTCAAGCTTGTTGCCTCATGGTTGCAAGATGGCTGCTGCAGCTCCAGATATCACATCATCATGATATAGCTGCCCATGGACAGGAGAAAAGGAGGCAAAAGTCTCATGAGACCCTCTGTTATTAAGAGACAAATATGATTCCCAGAAACCCTGATATATCCTGCTTTAAGTACCATTGGCCATACTATATGCTCACGTGCCCCCTCTGGACCAATCGCTGCAAATGGGATTGCTGGCTTGCCTTAACCCAAATTTTATCCTCTGCACTCCCCCCATCCCTCAGCTCCAGGGTTGGAACATAGCCACTCAAACAGAACTAGGTTTCTGTTAATAAGGAAAAAGTGAGCATCGGCTGCTGTGCAGACATCAACGTCTGGCACAGCTACCCCCTGGGAGAAGCAGCTCTTGCCTGGCCTCAGGGGCAGTGGACGTGAGATTCCCTGATGGGGCTCCTGTCCTACTGGGCTCCGTGTGCACAAACGCCCTCCCCATCCCTGGTCCTGCTGTTTATTTCAGCACCCAGCTGGGTGCCCCACCTGATCCCAAGCCCAGGGCCAGCTCCCAAGGTCTGTCTCCTGATCACCCAATCCCTTTAGGATTTTGCATGTGCTGATGGACCAGCCTCCCTTTCCCTGGTTCCCATGCCACTTCGGGAAGATAGGCAGAGAACCCATGTGAGTGAGATATTTTTAATGAGCTCAATACCTTGCTGGGAATGTAACATATATTGTAATATTAAATACCTGGAGGGGGATTTGGGGCTTCCCATTTTAAACACAAGGAAATGTTGGCATAAAGTGGTGTAACTCTTTGCCAGAGAACAGATGGCTGTCGTGTGGAGCTGGGACCAACAGTCAAGTCAGTTTGCTGCACAAATCCGTGTTCTGCTTGCCCCACAGAGTGAGAATGAGGCTCCCACCTCAAGGGGTGCCTCCAGAGATGAGTTCAGCCTCATCAGTGCACAGGGGGAACAAACAACTTTTGGAAGCCAGGCCCCACCTCTGTCTCATTAGTGGGAAGCGTGGTTGGGAGGGGAGAGAGAGCTCTTCCCCTTTGTGTGAGGCCGTTGACGTAGAAACCCCAGACAGGGGCCCTAGCCACCACATCCTCTTCTCTCGTGTAGCCTACAGGCTCTCTCCTTCACTCACAAACTCCAGGACGGTGCCGGGGGCAGGGGCTGGGCCATGTCCCCCCGTCCCACCACCCTCCTGGGCCTGGGTGAGTCCTGGAATGGAGGGGTAGGAATCCAGGGGCAGAGGGGCTCTGCTTCCCAGCTCCGTCCCGACTCCAGCCCAGAAGACGCTGGGGCCCTAGCGGGGCAAAGTGGTCCCCCTCAGCTCTGGTCAAGACCTAAGTCTTACCACGGAAGGTTCAGTGCTGGAAATGGTGCCTGGGTATGGGGTTGAGTTCAGACTGAGAAGGGCTGGGGGGCAGGGAGGAACACCTGCTTGGAAGAGGGATTGGGGGTTTGTCCTGAGACTATTTCAGAGCAAGGAGAGGGCTCGTACTCAGAGGCAATGTTGACCGGGGTGTCGGGGAAGTATGGGACGATGACCACCCCCTACCCCGCTGGCTCCTCAAGGCCCCCGCTTGACTGCGGCCCCATGAGGAAACCGTACAGTGGGCGTCTTTCGCACTACAACTTCTCTTCCAGTGCTCTGTCTGGGTCACACGATGCACACACAGGCGGGTGAGTCTTCTCCCCAATCCCCTCTGCACCCCGCAGGCAGATGTAGGTGAGAGTGGAGCCGATCCTGGGGGCCCTGACATACACCTCGAATTGCAAACAACCCCCAGTGTATAACCCTCGCCCAGGTCTCTCCCGCGTTCTCCCCCTCTGCTCTTGATGGCCCCCAGGGACGATTCAGAGCATACAGACCAGGCTGCACCCACGAGCTCTCCCCGCACAAGCCCAGATCTCCCGCGGCAGCCCCTGGGCAGAGAACATGACCTCGCCAAGGGCAGACTCAGAATCCTCCTCAATCCCACCGTCTCCATCCTCCCGTACGGACTGTAGCACACAGTGATGTGGTTTTAAATGATCATTTAAAAGTTTTACTTAAAAACTTTAAATATCTATACAGTATATAATTTATCTTCAGGAAAACCGTAATCTTCCTTCGAGTCCTCTCACAGTTTACCTTCAGACAGACTGAGACCCACGCATCTCTCTTTGGCCTGGATCTGTCTGTCCCCATGCTGTCTGGCCCACTTATCTCAGTTACCTTGGTTTTCTTTCCCTTTCTAAATGCCATCTTCCCACTCAGCTCCAGACCTCCGCACCACCCTGAATGCCCGGTGTCCCCTGTCCCTCGGCCTGGGGAATTCACCCCTGACCTCAGATCTTGGCTCAGATATCTCTTCCCTCGGGCCTCCCAGAGGACGGCAGCTCTGCCTCCTGTCTGCCCCCGAGATTCCCACACTCACCCCGAGGGCATGTACCACCGTTTGTACCCGTGGATTTGCACAATTATTTGTCAATGGCTATCCTCTCTCTAGACTTTCAGCCCCAAGAGGGCAGGCATCCTGGGTGTTTCTCATATTTGTGGAACCAGTGGTACATGGAGGCATCAGTAAACAGATAGATGAGAGCTAAGGTGTGGTCAAAAGAAAGAAAGAGTGAATGAGTGACCTCTGCCAGCCCCCTGCCTCTATGGGATTTTGCTGAATGTGAGGCCAGCTTCCTGTTTCAGGGCTACAAACCCGCTCTTCCCCCTGCCCCCAGCCCAGTTGAGACATTTGGGGTTTCCAGAGCCTCAGTAACAAGGAAATGGAAATAAGCTGAGAAGAAGGTAAAAATACAGAGAAAACCCAGGGATGAAAGCACAGAAGACTCGCATTGGACACAGAGATCCTCGCCTGCTGAGGAATGTGGGATCAGATCTGTGCTCCAGCTCACACACACACACACACACACACAGCTGCTCTGCAGACTGCGTCCCTCACCCCACACAATCCCACCTGGGACTGGCAGCTGCCCTTCAGACCAGCCCAGATCATTCCTACCGACTGAGACCCCTGCTCTCCTTGTCCCAGGAATGACCCGGTCATTCCCGTCCTGTGCCACCCTCCCAGCTGTCTCTGTTCCCCTAGAGTGGCCGTGGGCAGGGAGGGAGCCGCCCCCTGCAGCAGACATGCCCGGGGGCCCAGCCTGCTCTGACACCTCCCACGTCACCCTGAGCAAGACGTGACCAAGCCTCAGGGTCCTTAAGTCAAGTGGGGAAAATCACTCCGCAGTGATGGGAATTTATATGCTCATAGAATGGACCTGGGGGGGTCTTTTGGGGGAGGATGATGGAAATGGTCTAAAATTGGATTGTGGGACTTCCCTGGTGGTCCAGTGGTCAAGATTGAATGCTTCCAATGCCGGGGGTGTGGGTTTGATCCCTGGTTGGGGAACGAAGATCCCACATGCAGTGCAGCCAAAAAAAATTGTATTGTGGTGACGGTTGCACAACTTTGCAAGTTAAAAAAAAAAAAAAGTACCGAATTGAGCAACACAAATGGGTGAATTATGTGATGTGATGATTTTCACGTAATGCTGAGACTCTGCTCTTACCCATCCCAGGGACCCTGCCCAGTCGCTCCACCAGGGCTGAGCCCGACTCTGTAAGCCCCCAGGGGTGGCCTGTGACCATTGTGTGCAGGGGCCCTGCTGGGGCTGAGGAATTCCGTCTGGAGAGGAAGGAAGATAGGAATGACTTCAAGGATGAGAAAACTGTGTTTCAAATTGGTCCACACCAGACAGAGGCCAGATTCAGCATCACCGCTGTGAGTAGAGACGCTGCCCAGCATTATCAGTGCCTCTATCGAAAAGGTAATCACTGGTCTGAGCCCAGTGAGCCCCTGGACCTGGCGGTGACAGGTGAGGAGGTCTCTGCTCTGCCCTCAGGTTTGCCCCAGGTCTCTGGACCCTGTCCCCAGCTGTGTCCTCTGTCCACAGGCTCCCCTGCCCCCTCCTGACTCCCAAACCCTCTGGTTCCCTCTTCCGTCTGCACACACATCTCTCTGCCTTCACACCTGGCTCAGGTCCCTGGAGCCTGGTCTTACCTGGACACCACGGTGACCTGGGCACTCAGCCCCAGCATCAGGGTGGGCACAGAGCTGTCCCTGCTGGGCTGGCGGGGGGTGCGCTTCCAGAGATGGGGTGAGGACAGACCCCTTCAAGGGAACCTGTGTCTTTTCCCTCAGATGGTGTCGACTGTCCTTTCCACTGGGTGAGAATCTGTGGGCCCTAGGCCATGTGTCCCCTGTGGTGTGGCCCACCCTCCATCGGGCACATCACATGGTCCTAGACCCCTGACCAGGGCTGGATGGTGTTTTGGGGGACCTCTGGGATGAGGCCGTCCCTGTCCCTGTGTGCAGTCAGCCCCCAGGATGTCCTGGAGTCAGCGCCCACTGGGGACACTTTGACCCCCTCCACACCCTCCTGGGGCACTGACCCCGCCGTGCTGCTTTGGGGACACAGGAGTTCACGTACAGAGGACACCCGCTTAAATATGCTACCAAATGGGACAACCTGGAGAAGTGCTAATCTTATTAATACCGAGGAAATATTTTCTTCTCACCTCGTGTGCACCAGACAGCCTCCTGCCGTGGGACTGATGCACATGGTGAATGAGGAGAAAGGGTCCCTGGCTTCCCAGACTTTAGCGGGAGAATTCATTAGAATGAATAATAGGGATGTATATAAGTATACATGGGCATATAAAAATATAAACATATAACTTACAATGTAAAATTTCAGATCTATAATTTAAGTAAATTAGAATACAGTTACACTATTAAATATATAAGTAATACAATATAATATACATTACTATATTGTTACATGAGTAATGTGTGTTATATATTATGTTATCATGTACTATGTATTACTATAATCTGTATATGTAATATTAAAATGTGTACCATAATATATATTAAATATGTATAATTGATATAATTTTTATGTATAGAATAATTATGTATAATTTAAATTATTCATATAAATTAAATTATACATATGTAAGTTAAAAACACATAATTTAAAATATATTAATATATATTAATATATATATTATATATATTTATATTATATTATATATTATATATATTAAAATATATTTATATTTACTATTTAGGCATTAAGCATATTTATATAATATGTAATATACATTATAGATGTAAACATATTGCTATATATTATTTGTACGTGTATAACACATATGCTATTCTAAATCGTAGTAAATGTCATCAGGGGAAGCTCAGGCAGCAATGGCGTTAAAATGCAGGATGGGGTCGTGGATCCTGGACCAAGGACACAGTGTTGAGGAAAGGATGCTCCAAGAAATGAAATTTTCTATTGTAAAGGACGTTGAGGACTCAACCTCTGGAGCAGTGGGAGGGAGGGGGCGCTGACCAGAAGAGGGGATGAAGCGCTCCAACCTTGTGGGTGTACCAGCCCCCAAGACCTCAGTTGGACCGCCTGTAAAATGAGCCATGCTGAGCACAGCACTTAGGAGATGTAAAGGAGGTTATGGACAAAAGGTGCATGCGTGGAGTGCAGCTCGTGGCGGGTGCTGCATCCTCTCACCTGCTAAAGGCTGGGCTTCAGGCAGCTCGAGGACATCGGGTCTTGGCTTCTTGACTCACAGAAGAGCATTTCCGCCCCATCAGGGATTGCTGCGAAAAACAGAAGAGATCAGACATGGGGATTCTTGTGTTTGGCGTGGGAACCCAGAAGGAGGTGAGCAGGCAGAGGTTCCCGCTCTCGATTCCTGCTGGGTTTCCGTCTCTGTAAAGGTTGCACAAAGCGCGGAGAGCAGCGCCGTCCCACGCAGCCTCCTGCAGGAAGGAGATGCTGTGTATCTGCGTCATCCCGGGAGGGTGTCATTAGCCAGGGGTAGTGCAGTGGCTAGTGCAGCTGGCGATCTGACTTTTAGTTAACCTAAATTTCAGTGAAAATTGTCCCGCGTGACTACCGTGGTGGTAACCATCCTCACAGCAAGGTCCATGGGTCTGTTCTAGAGGGAGCAGGTCGGGGTCCGGGGAGGAGACCCCTTGGAGGTGGGGATGGGGGACTCAGAGGCTTCTCTGTCCAGATCAGGCCTCTGACCCAGACCCTCCTCACTCCTCGGAGACACAGACGCATCCGCAGGACAATGACCGTCCTGATGGGCGAGGGGGACGCAGAAGCACGAGCCCGGTGCGTGTTCTTTGGGGAAAGGGGGAAAGAAGGGGCTTTGGTGCCGGTCATATCCCAGCTTGACCAGTGCCCTGCGGACAGAGGACTCCAGCGCTCAGATCCGGTTTTGTAAAGTGGAGATCATGTCACAGGACTATTGGGCATGAGAGATTTATGTGTAAGTGGGGACACGACAAGCGCCCAGCGCGTGGTGGGCATGCCGCCGGTAATCGGATTCCACCCTCCCACCTCCCGCAGGCCTGCCGACAGAGCATCTTTATATTCTCATTGGGGTCCCTGTGGCCTTTCTCCTTTGTCTCCTTCTCCTGGGCCTTTTCCTCCTCCATCGTCGGCACGAGAGAAAACGGGGTAGGTCTCAGGGACAGGGTGGGGTGACCCAGGCGGGCTGTTTGGGGTGCTGGGAAGAAGGCTTCTCTTCTGAATTCACACCCGACTGTCCCCAGGGCCCCCAAGAAGCAAAGGTGAGGAGCAGAGGCCCCAGGAGAGGTGAGGCTCCTGGGAGTGACCCCGGGCCCCCAACCCCCTGCCCCCAGGCAGCCCCGAGGGCTCACGTGTTCTCTCCCCTCAGGCTCAGCCCCGCTGTTGACGTCGCAGATGAGACACCAGGTAAAGACAAGGATGGGGGACAGGTCTGGGAGCCGGGAAGTGGGGATTCAGTGCCATCAGGAAGCAATGTGGTAGGGGGTGTTCGAGAGCATTCTAGAATGTTCCAGATGGGGTGGGAGACCAAATATGAATCTATGAGGCCAGACGTATTTGCCCCCTAAGGTCCACCCCAGAGAACTGACCCCTTGTCCTCTCCCTGCCAGATCTGGCCACTGTCGACAGACTTCCTGAGAAGAGTGGGGAAGTGGACACCTCAGTAAGTGCTTGCGTTAGTCACCTCCTGCTGGGTACCAAAGCCCCTGAAATTAGCAGCTTAACAAAATCATCTCAGTTTCCTGGGCCAGGAATTAGGAATCGGATCAGCTGGGCGGTGGTGGCTCATGGTCTGTCCTGATGTCGCTGTCAAGATGCCAACCAGGGCTGCATTCATCGGAGGCTCAACTGAAGCTGGAAGATCCATTTCCACGATGGCTCAGTCCCCTGGCTGTGGGGAGGAGCCCCATTTCCCCACCACACGGGCTCCTCCATGGCGGCCGGCCTCCCCCAGCAGGAGGGACCCCAAAGAGGGAGGAACAGAAGGCACACTGTCCTCTGTGGCCTCCCCTACAGGTGGCCCTCACTCTGTCATATTCTGTTGGTCACACAGACCAACCCTGCTTCTCTGCGGGAGGGGACTACACAACGGCGACTAAGGAGGCGGGATGTGCAGGGGCACCTGGCGTCTGGCGACCAAAGTCTTCCCCTCCCACAGCCCCTCCCTCACCTCAGCCACCCATACTCACCCTGAGTCTCTCTCCTCAGGCCTCTGCTGCAGGAGGCCCCCAGGAGGTGATATATGCCCAGCTGGACCACCCGGCCTTCACACAGAGGGTGGCCAGAGCTGTGTCCCCACTGTCCACAGAGCCCACAGCCAAGTCCAGCATGTATGCAGTCCTTGCCAGAAACTGACCCCAGGCCCACCTGGCCTCTGCACTAAAGACACAGGAGGGCACTCTTGCAAAAGCCTGCAGTGGACATTTGGAGGGTTTCCCGGTGGAATCGGCCCTTCCTGAAGTCATCCGGTCAATTCTCCTGCTGGCAAGAGCTGGAGTCCTGAGACCCCCAATCAACTTCTAGGAGACTCATTCACCATGTGGCCCCTCCCACAATGAACTAGCTCCTTGGAGAGCACGTGTAGCACTTGTTTCAGAGACCCAGCTGTGGCCCCTTGGCTGTTTCCAGAGAACCAGCTATAGTGCTTGGCCGTTTCCAGAGACCCAGCTGCAGTCTCTTGGCTGTTTCTAGAGACCCAGCTATGGTCCTACAGTCGCCCAGCTGAGTCCAGACACGTCCTGTGAATCCTCCCCTGCCCCCAGAGACCTGTTTTGTCTTCTCAGCTGACTGTACGAACCTTCCTAGAGTTCAGTTGTTGATCTTGAATCTGGGCTACACTTATGCAGCTCATTGCTGATACCCTGTTTTCTGGATCATGCTTCACGTTGTTCATCAATAAATGTCCTCACAGGCCCGACTGCGTCAGCCCTGCGTGTGGCGCTGGGGTACACAGGTTCTAGGTCCCAGTCTCTGCCTCCACAGTCACTCAAGACTTAGTGAGGGAAACGACAAAAAGGGCATCCTTGTTTTCTGATTCAAGTGTGTCTCAGGGATGAGAGAGGGAGATGTCTGAGGGGACTTCTGTCTGGGTCAAGGCGCAGGCCTGCCCCACCTGATACAGCTGCCATCTCCCCCGCCATGTGCACGCCCACGAATGCACGCATGTACTGTACAGACGCATATACTTATGCACACACCCACACGCATGGACACGTGTGGAGTGGGCGAGGGAGTTGATGAGACCACGACTGCACACAGAGGGTCCCTCGGGCTTTAGGTCCACCCAGAGGAACATGCAGGTCCCCATTTCCCACCCCTACTCCAGTTCATCCCCACTGGACGCCATGCATTCTCCAAACACAAGAGGACCCATCAGCTGTAGGACACTGTCCTTGATCTGACCTTCACCCCGTCACCTGGCTAATGCCCTTCAGGTTTGGGATTGGAAGCTGTTCATCCCAACAAGCTTGCAGTTGCTGCTGTAACGAACCCCTCACATAGGGGCACCAAACAACACAACTTATTATCCTACAGTTCAGGAGCTCAGAGGCTAACATGTTAACTGGGCTAAAATCAGGGGTCAGCAGGGCTGCGCTCCTTCTGAAGCCTCCAGGGCAGAGCCCATTCCTTTACCTTTAGCAGCGTCTGGGGGCCGTCTGCATTCCTTGGCTCGGGGCCCCTTCCTCCGCCTTCAAGGAGAACTGTAGCCTCTGCAAATCCTCCCTCTGGCTAGGACCCCTGCTTCTGTGGTCGCACCTCCTTCCCTCTCTCTCACCTGCCTCCTCCCTCTTACAAGGACCCTGGTGATTATATTGGATCCACCTGGAACATACAAGCTCATTCCCCCCCCTTGAGATCCTTAACTCAATCACACCTGCAAAGACCCTTTTTGCACCTAAGCTAACACAGCAGTTGGCTCCAGGGCGTCGGATGCGGACATCTTTGGGGCTGTTATTCTGTCTACCTGAGCGGGTGTCGGGCCTCAGCACCACCTCCGCTTGTGGGCTCCTCTGGGCTTGAATGCCTCACTCTGAATTCTAAGTACCTCCTTGCAGGAATGTTTCCTTCTTCCACTAGCTTGTGAAATGATCAATGTTTGAGAGTCTATTCCTTGTGTCCCTAGAACCTCTACGTAAGAGGAGGTCGGGGAGGAAGCAGTGGAGACTGGAAACGCACCCCACAACCCGTTAACACCCCCACCCCCACCCGGTGCTCAAAGTGACAGGAGGTCCCTGTGTGACAGGACTGGCTGCTCACCAGCACCGTGTCCTCCCTTCCTGGGCTCCCAGCGAGATGATCTCCCCAGCCTCCCTGCAGTTATGTGTGTCCTGGGATGAAGTTCACAGTGGCATGTGAGCTGGATGGACGGAGCTTCTTCCAAGCCTGGCCCGTGAACCTCCCACACAAGATCCTCACGGCTCTTCCCTTCTGCTGATGGGTATGGATGCCCTGGGTGACCTTGGACCCACACGCTGAGTGTGGCACCTGGTTCCCAGATGACCCCATAGAATAGAGCCTGCTGTACCCCTTCTATTCGTCATATTTCAGGTTTCTCTAAAGTTGATGCTTTAACATGGGTCATACATGCATATGCTAGTGTGAAAATTAATAAAGGGAAACCTAATTTAAAACGGAGTTGGGAAGCCCTAAAGGGGAGCTCTCTCACCCCTACCCTCTGCTGCAGCTTACTTTACATTCCTGGGCAGGAAGAAACTTGATTTTCAGAAGGATGATTTTCTCCTCGCCCAGCAATAGCCCAGCCAATGAAAAGAGCAACAGGCTAGCCAATGAGAAACAGTCACAACTTAGCCAATGAGAAACAGCACCAGCTCAGCTAATGAGAAACAGCAACAACTCAGCCAATGAGAAAACAGCATCAGCCCAGCCAATGAGAAACAGTCACAACCTTGCCAATGAGAAACAGCAAAGCCCAGCCAATGAGAAACCACCACCAGCCTGACCTCTTGGTTTTCTCCAAGGGACTTTCAGTCAAAGCAGCCCCTTCCAGCTTCCTCCTTTTTCTCTGTAAAGTAACATTCCTCTTCCTTGTTCTCTGGACTTGACTGTGGTTTGCCATAGTTTGAATGTCCTGAATCGCAATTCCTCTGCCATTCCTAAATAAACTCATTTTGCCCGTAAAATAACATTTAATTTTAAGGTCGACACTGGACACACCTTTTCCTAGATGACCCGATAATATGCCTGAGTCACTTGCATTGTCCCCCCGCCTCCTCCCTCACTGCCCCCCACCCTGCCCCAGCTCCTGAGCAAGAATCCTCTTCCTGGGGTGCACTTATCAAATACAAACCAGTCAACCCAGAGTCCACACCGCACCCCCTCCTTTATGGGGGTCCACAGTCTGGGCCACGATCCACCTGCCCTTGTCAAGCTAGGGCCAAGCACATGACAACTAGGGACGCCCCCTCCACCCCAGAACCTGCTGAAATCATTAATCCAGCCAATCCCATGCCTGCTTACCCTTTCCTGCCCATTCCTTCTTGTGGAAACCACAGTAAAGGCTCCCATTTCCCCCTCACTCCATCTCCTTCTTTCTGTCTCTGGTGCTTCCCTACGTGGCCCTGGTGGGTGGCATGCATGCCCCCTCCTCCTGGGAACTGTGATGAATATCTTTTCAATGGCAGGCGTCTCCTGATCTGCTCCCTCACATTTTAGAATTAACACACAGTATTTTAAAGCACCTCCCTGCTGAGCTGGAATCAGCTTCACCTGTTTCATGGAAGAGGCTCTAATTCCTATCACGTGAGTCGTTACACTTTTGGATCTATTGGCTGCAATAGTTACACAGCTGAAACGCACAGTGAGATGGCCTCCGCCCGGGTAAGGGCTTACCCTGCCTTGGCTACGCAGAAAGCAGACCCCCATATCTGCCTAAGTCTGCTCGTCATCTTCTGTTCCACGTGCACAATGTCAGTCCGCCCAGCGCCCTCTGAATTCCACACCTGGGAGACCTCATGCCTCTCTCCCTGACCCCACCCCCGCTCCATCACTGACACGTGGGCGGGCCTCATGGACGTGTTATATGAACAGATATAACCAAATATATTCTTTCCTCATGTCAGGTCACACAGATTTAGGTCCGTCCACAACTGCCCACTTGATTACTTAGCCTTGTTGCTGAAGCTACAGGGCTTCTAAACAAGGCCACTCCGTGCTGTCTCAACATGAAACACTTGGGATCTGCACGACCACGTCTCCGGAGCGGGACCAGCTGCGCCGCCAAGGACGTGGGGTCACCGGGAGCCCCTCGCCCGGAGAGCCCCGATCCCGCTGTGAGTGGGACGTGTAGGTGGTCACCGCCCTACTTAGGGGTCAGACCTGCGGTTCCCACTCAGATTCAAACGAAACGTTACGGCTTCCCTGGTGGCACAGTGGTTGAGAGTCCGCCTGCCGATGCACGGGACACGGGTTCGTGTCCCAGTCCGGGAAGATCCCACATGCCGTGGAGCGGTTAGGCCCGTGAGCCGTGGCCGCTGAGCCTGCGCGTCCGGAGCCTGTGCTCCGCAGCGGGAGAGGCCACAACAGTGAGAGGCCCGCATACCGCAAAAAACTAAAAACAACAAAAAAACGAAACATTAGCCTGAAGACCCGCTAGGAGGCGCCAGCATTGAGTTCTCAATTTTTTTCGTCTTGTGTATCTTTTTGATAGAAACATAAGAAACCTGCATGCCTGTTACAGGCCTGGTATTTAAAATGTTCTTATATATCTTAAGAATATTTTAAAAATTCAACCTAGATTCAGCCAGCTCTTAAAATGGTGCAATGGCTCTTTTAGTTCTATGCAAACATTAGCATATTTAAACTTTGTACAAACCCTCCACAGAATGCCCTATTCTTTTCACTTTTTTTTAAACAACTTTATTGCAGTATAATTGCTTTATAATGGTGTGTTAGTTTCTGTTTTATAACAAAGTGAACCAGCTATACATATACATATATCCCCGTATCTCCTCCCTCTTGCGTCTCCCTCTCACACTCCCTATCCCACCCCTCTAGGTGGTCACAAAGCACCGAGCTGATCTCCCTGTGCTATGCAGCTGCTTCCCACTAGTTATCTATTTTACATTTGGTAGTGAATATAAGTCCACGCTACTCTCTCACATTGTCCCAGCCTACCCTACCCCCTCCCTGTGAACTCAAGTCCATTCTCTATGTCTGCATCTTTATTCCTGTCCTGCCACTATGGTCTTCAAAACCTTTTTTTTTTTTTAGTTTCCATATATATGCATTAGCATACAGTATTTGTTTTTCTCTTTCTGACTTACTTCACTCTGTATGACAGACTCTAGGTCCATCCACCTCACTACAAATAACTCAATTTCGTTTCTTTTTATGGCTGAGTAATATTCCATTGTACAAATATGCCACATCTTCTTTATCCATTCATCTGTCGATGGACACTTAGGTTGCTTCCAGGTCTTGGCTATTGTAAACAGTGCTGCAATGAATATTGGAGTGCAAGTATCCTTTAGGACCATGTTTTTCTCCAGATATATGCCCAGGAGTGGGTCTGCAGGATCATATGGTAGCTCTATTTTTAGTTCTTTATGGAACCTCCATACTGTTCTCCATAGTGGCTGCACCAACTTACATTCCCACCAACAGTGCAGGAGGGTTCCTTTCTCTCCACACCCTCTCCAGCATTTATTGTTTGTGGATTTTTTGATGATGGCCATTTTGACTGGTGTGAGGTGATACCTCATTGTAGTTTTGATTTGCATTTCTCTAATAATTAGCGATGTTGAACATCGTTTCATGTGCCTCTTGGCCATCCGTATCTTTTTTGGAGAAATGTCTATTTAGGTCTTCTGCCCATTTTTTGATTGGGTTGTTTGTTTTGATGATATTAAGCCTCATGAGCTGTTTGTAAATTTTGGAGACTAATCCCTTGTCAGTCACATCATCTGCAACAAATATTTTCTCCCAATCCGTGGGCTGTCTTTTTGTTTTGTTTATGGTTTCCTTTGCTGTGCAAAAGCTTTTGAGTTTAACAAGCTTTTCTTCTTGAACTAGACAAGTTGATACTAAGCTCCATATGGAAAAATAAAAACGTAAGAATACTTAGGAAAACACACAAAGAGAAGAGCTATGCGGGTAGTGGGGACGAGATCAACCAGAAATTAAAACACACCATACGGCCTCTGAGTCGTGAGGAAATAAGAAAGTCTAGATGCGTCTGCTTATTATGACAGAAGAAACACAAGAAGGATTGGCCATATTTTACAGGCATTTAAAAGTACTGGGATATTATAAACAATGTGATTTCCACGTGAATGGGTGCATTTGGGAGAAGAGAAGCTTTTGCTATGGCATAGGGTCAGTAGCTGCTAAACTTATAAAGTGAAAATTTAATAAGGAGCATGATACGTACAAACTCTCAAAGTACCTCCCCACAGACCAGTGATTAATTACAAAGGGGAAATAACAGCCTTACTCTGGAGAAACCTGGGGCATGCCGAATTAACCAAGTCAGGAAAGACCCAATCACCAAAAAGGAGAAACAAGGACAATATGGCTTGAGTGGTATTCCACCCCAAAATGCACAACTGGCATCTAGCCAGGAAGTGCTTTGGGCAAACCTCCTGCTCTGTGTGTATCACGCTTCCTTTCTCTGCAGGGTCTGCCCTTCCTCAGGAGCCCTCAGTCACGTCTCTCATCAACCCCAGTATGACCAAGGCTGTGAAGGAAAGAACCCAACATCTCCATTCGTGAGCTTGTTTTAAATCTCATTAATCCAAACAGGACTCCATGATCTAGGAGCGTTTGGAGATGAACACAAACCACTGAAGTGGGGAGAGAGGAAATACCTTGGGCAGGAACCATTGATCTTCTGACCGTCCAGCTCGAAAGCCAGCATCAGGCTCGCGGCACTTGATGGCGTATTTGGACCGTGTCTGGAGCTCACATCTGGGGTTTATGACGCGCAGAAATTGTTTTCTGAAAAAGGAGACGTCATGCATCTCATTTGGGATGGTAACAGAGACTGACGTGTAGGGAAACAGCTGCTCTGCTTCCTGCGAAACCTTTAGTGTTGAAACCCGCGCTAGGGGTGACGGGCACCTGCCCGAGGTATCCTTAGTCGGCGTCGCCTCCCAGGCTCTGTCCTCTTGTCCCTCTGCTCAGACGGGGTGGGCAGGAAAGTCACCGTGATTTTGAAACTCACTACCTGCTCTACCTTACTCCGCGCAGAAGGATACTGAGTTCTATTTGTATTATTATCATTTTGTACTCTTAGGATGAGCCCTGAATTTCCCCTGAAGATCCCCCCAAGGCACCTTCTAAGTGCTGGAGATGGGGAGACAGTCCTGGATTACCCGGGGGGGGGGGGCACGTTACCACGAAGGTCCTGAGGAGTGAAGGAGCGAGGTAGAGGGGTCAGAGCCAAGGTCGATGGGACTCGGAAGCAGAAGAAGGAAAGACGCGCCTGCGGGCTTGGAAGATGGGAGGGGCTGAGTCCAGGGACATGGCAGCCTGCAGAAGGCCGCTGCCCACTCCAGCCTGAGCCCTGTGGAAACTAGTGCCAGGCTCCTGGGGAGGGGCAGTTCCCCTTCCTGTGGGGCTGCTGACGTGACAGCCCCGTGACGGGGAGGACCAGCCTCCCAGTGGACACACCCTCGGGTCTCCGTCCTGAGGGCACTGAGGTCTCCTCCATCTGCACCGCCTGGACCACAGGGACGAGACGCCATGACCCCCAGCCTCACGGCCCTGCTCTGCCTCAGTGAGATGGAGGAGGGAGAGGGGAAGCCCCAGCCAGGGACGGACCCCTCCCCACAGCCAGGCTGCTCTGTCAGGAGACCCCAGGACTCAGGAGGCTCACGGGTAGGAGAGGCGCTGCTCAGGATTCAGGGCGAACCTCTCACAGGGGTCTCTCTTCCAGGGCTGAGTGTGGGCCTGAGGACCCAGGTGCAGGCAGGTGAGTCTGTCCCCAGGTGTCCCAGCTCCCTCCTGCTCATGGGGACAAGGGGCCACCCCCAGGCAATGGGGTGGGGAACAGCAGTTCTGAGCTGAAGGAGGGGGAGTCTGGGAGGTTGGGGGCTGAGAGCAGGGGACCTGGGGGTGAGGATGTCTTGTGACGCAGCCTCTGATGTCCTTCCAGGCACCCTCCCCAAACCTACCATCTGGGCTGAGCCAGGCTCTGTGATCCCCTGGGGGAGCCCCGTGACCATCTGGTGTCAGGGGACCCGGGGGGCCCAGATGTTCCGTTTGGATAAAGAGGGAAGCTCACCTCCCTGGTACAGACAGCCCCCACTGGAGCCCGGGGACAAGGGCAACTTCTCCATCTCATATATGACACAATCTGACGCAGGGAGATATCACTGTTACTATTGCAGCCCCACTGACTGGTCAGAGAGCAGTGACCCCCTGGAGCTGGTGGTGACAGGTGAGAGGACACTCAGGGGTCCCAGCATCGGGCTCTGCCCTCAGGAAGGGGGACTGCCCTCAGGGGTGTGTCCCTCTCACAGCCCAGCCCTGGGGGAGGAAAGGGGCGTGTGAGCCCCATTTCACAAGCTCCCTCCTTCTCTCCTAGGGGTCCACAGCAAACCCACCCTCTCAGCCCTGCCGAGCCCTGTGGTGACCTCGGGAGGGAACGTGACCCTCCAGTGTGGCTCATGGCAGCGACTGGACGGGTTCATTCTGACTAAGGAAGGAGAACCCAAGTCCTCCTGGACCCTGGATGCACAGCCATGCCGCCATGGGCAGACCCAGGCCCTGCTCCCCGTGGGTCGCGTGACCCCCAGCCACAGGTGGATGTTCAGATGCCACGGCTTTTACAGGGACACCCCCCAGGTGTGGTCGGCCCCCAGTGACCCCCTAGAGCTCCTGGTCCCAGGTGAGGAGGTCCCACCCTGGCCTCACGTACTTCTTGAGGCACGAGACAGATTATTAGATGCTTTTCTCCCAGGATTGTCCCAGATGAGAGGGTGGGGTGAGGGGGGAGCGGGGCGCACAGGACAGAGACACAGAGTGTGAGCGACAGTGAGGCCTGGGGACCAGGATGGGAGAAGGGGCTTCATGGGAGGAACCAGCCCCTACAGCCCAGGGCTGGTCTTCCCCCAGGTGTGTCTGGGAAGCCCTCCCTCCTGACCCCGCAGGGCCCTGTCGTGGCCTCTGGACAGAGCCTGACCCTCCAGTGTCGCTCTGACGTCGGCTATGACAGATTCGCTCTGTCCCAGGAGGGGAGACAGGCCCTCCCCCAGCGCCCTGGCCGGCAGCCCCAGGCTGGGCTCTCTCAGGCCGACTTCCCCCTGGGCCCGGTGACCAACACCCACGCGGGCCGGTACAGATGCTACGGTGGACACAACCTCTCCTCCGAGTGGTCGGCCCCCAGTGACCCCCTGGACATCCTGGTGGCAGGTGAGGAGCCAGCGGGTCAGTCAGGGACCCAGACTCTGCACAGGCCCTGCCGGGGGAGCCCCAGCTGGTGATGCTGGGACCAGGCGTGAGGGGTCCCCAGGGAGGGAGGGAGGGAGACAGAGAGAGACGGGGGTGGGCAGGGAGAGGGAGAGACTCGGAGAAAACAGAGACAGACAGAGATGAGGGGCCTCAGGGAGGCCCTGCTGAGTCGCAGTTCGGAACCAGGGGGCGGGCAGCCCCTCACCCCCCTTCCTCTCTCTAGGGTGGTTCCCTGACACGCCCTCCCTCTCGGTGCAGCCGGGCCCCCTGGTGGCCTCAGGAGAGAATGCGACCCTGCTGTGTCAGTCAAGGAGCATAAGGGAAACTTTCCTTCTGTCCAAGGAGGGCGCAGCCCAGCCCCCACTGTGTCTTAGATCAAAGTACCGAGGTGGGCATTTCCAGGCCGAATTCTCCATGAGTCCCGTGACCTCAGCCCACAATGGGACCTACAGGTGCTACAGCTCACTCAGCAGTAACCCCTACCTGCTGTCACATGCCAGTGCCCCCCTGGAGCTCGCGGTCTCAGGTGAGGGACCCTGACCCTGTCCTTGCTGACTCAGTCAGCTCAGGGCTCTGTCCTGAGCACTCTGGGCTGGGGTTGAGTGAGGGGACTGTGAGGGAGGGTCACCCAGAGGGGGATCTGCCCCTCAGAGGCCCTCCCATCCCCTCCCACACCTTCTCACCTCACCTGGAATCCGGAACCTGACGACTGTAGAGGAGACCACAGGGCAGGTGTAAGGGAAAGGTTTCATGAGGTGGGGACTCCAGGGTCAGCCCCACCCGCTTCCTGTCCTCATTCCCAGGACCCTCTGGGGGCCCCAGCCCCCCACCGACAGGCCCCAGTTCAACAACTAGGGAGTCACTGAGGCCTCTCTGCAGAGGAGCACAGGCCACCCCAAGGCAGTTTCAGGGTCTCTGGGAGGATCTAATGCCCTCAGATCCTCAAGGACAGGCTGGGGGTCAAGCAGAGATGCCAGGAGGACCCCAGGGCTCCAGGGGCTCTGAGGCTGGTGGATGAAGGGTGGGGGTCATGGAGAGGGAATGACCCCTCGGGGCCCATCCTGGGGGAGGAGCAGTGAGCTGACGTGGGGAGAAGCAGCCCCCAACCCTAACCTCCTGTCCTGACCCCCAGGAGGCTCTGAAGTTGGGGCCCGTCCCCCCACGGAGCCAGGCCCGCAGACGGGTGAGTGAGGGTCTGTGGGACATGGTGTTGGGCCCAGGGGGGCAGGGCTCAGATATGGCCTTAGTTCACACACCTCTGGAGACGCTGACTTGGAACCCCTTCCCCTGCCTGGGCCTCAGTTTCTCCAAGTGTAAAGGCAGAGAATCGTGGCCCGGAGCTTAGATTTCCTTCAGTTCTGACTTCTGGCTCTGACCCCCCAGGAGAGGAGGCCTCACAGGGAGGCCCCTGAGGATGTGACTGTATGGGGGCCTGTCCCCAGTGCCGCAGTGATGGTGGCATTGTACGGGGAGGGGGAGGGAAAGATGAAGAGTCCACCGCACACAGCCGGCCCCTCCCCCAGTCCCTGCTGTGGTGGGGGAGGGGAGGGTAACAAGGAAGGCCCCTCGCCTCCAGATGAGACCCTCGGACAGGTCCCCCTGCAGATGAGAAGCCCCCAGAGCACAAAGATGGTGTCCACCTTGGGCGGGGCGTGGCAGGAGGACAGCTCGGGGAGCCCACAGCCCTGGGTTCCAATCCCAGCTCTGCCACCTCCAGACTGGGTCACTGGGGTTGGTGAATTCCCTCTCTGTGCCTCAGTTTCCTCATCTGTAAAATGGGTGGGGTGGGTTAGAGGAGATGAATGCACAGACCCCAGCACGACCCTGCACACAGTAGGCGCTCAATTAAATGGCATCTTGGGCTCATGCATGACGTCACTGGTGCCCCAGGTCTCAAATGGTACCTGAACGTCCTGATCGGGGTCTTGGTGGCCTTCGTCCTGCTGCCCCTCGTCCTCCTCGTCCGACACTGGGGTCAGAGCAGATGCAGGAAGTCGGGTGAGTAGGGAACAGGGTGACTGGAGGTGGTGGGCTTAGGGCACCAGCCGAAGGGAAACCTAAGAGATGGGCAAGGTCAGCTTAGAAAAAGATTGTCCAGAGTCTGAAACTCAAAAATCTAGAAAGAAAACACGTACTGTCAGCTGACATGTATAATTTAAGGTATTTTCCTCCTTTTCAATCTCATGAACTGTTGAAACATGTACGCAAGTATGAGTTCAGGTCTCCTTCTTTCCTCCTGAATCTCGTGTGAGGGGCGGGGGTCATAAGAGTCCCAGGGCCAAGCCTCTGTCATCTGCCCCAGCCCAGGGCGAGGCTGATTTCCACCCTCCCGCAGGGGCTGCAGACCCAGAGCCCAAGGACACAGGCCTGCAGAGCAGGTAACTCCCGCCCCGAAGACCCCCAGGCCCGCCCCACCCGCAGCTCCCCCTCATTCTCCCCCTAACACGCCCGCCTCCTCCCCAGCTCCTGCCCAGCCGCCGCCGCCCAGGACCAGGCCCTCTGTGAGCAGAAGAGGACGGGGTGGGGGACACAGGGTTCTGGAGGCAGTGGGGGAGGGGAAGGCTGGGAATGGGTGGGCTCAGGGGGTGAGGACTGAAACCCCACACTTCCCCTCACCCCTGGGTCTCAGTGGCCCCTCCTGGATGCACTGCAGGGGCTCCAGCCCTGAGGGATCTCAGGGGATCCCACCAAGCGATACACACCCTGTTCTGCCCCAGCAGATGCTGCCGTGAAGGACACACAGCCTGAGGACGGGGTGCAGCTGGACCATCCGGTGAGACCCCTGCTCCTGTCCAGGCCACCAGAGACCTTCTTGTTGCCAAACTCAGTCCAAGGGACACGTCTCTGTCCTCACATCCCAGCTCCAGCAGCGTCCCACACTGACCTCTCCTTCCGGGCTTCCTGGGTCGTCCTGCTGTGACTCCACCCCTCCTGCTTCCTTGTGACCTCATGGCCCCTCCTTCGGGGTCCCCTTTCCTGGCTCCCCGTCCTCTGTCTGACCTTCTGGCGTTGCAGAGAAGCCCCACGTCTCAAGAGGATTTGTGAATAAGTGAATCACCCGAAAGTCCCCAGGCCCCCCTTCCTTCATTCACCCAAAAGTGGTGCACAAGGAGAGCGCACCCCCCCAGCTCCCTGTAGGTGCTGCAGGTGCAGCAGGGAGCTCACCTGGTGGGTGAGAAGACTATATGTAAAGAAGCAGGTAGCGTCCTAGAATGCAAGGTCCCGATAAGGAAAGTAAAGCAAGAGAAGGTGACAGAGTGCATGGTGGGGGGGCAGCAAGTGCAAAGGTCCTGAGGCAGGGACGTGCTTTTGCAGGAAGATGGCCGTGCGGCTGGAGCCAAATGTGCAAGGGAGATAACGTGTTAATACTGAAATCAGAACCGTAGAAAGAATCCAGAGGCTCCAAGGTGTTAGGAGGTCCCCGGAGTTTCCATCAGGAAAGTGACCTGACCTAAGGTTTTAAAGCATCACTCTGCCAACACAGTGGAAAGCTGACGGAAGGAGATCACAGTGGATCCAGGAGTCCCCTTTCTGTCCTACTCTCTCCCTCCAGCAGAACAGGCAGGATGCAGACCCCCAGGAGGGGACGTACGCCCAGGTGAACCACTCAAGATCAAGACTAAGGCGGGGGGTGGCCACCTCTCCTTCCTCCCTGTCGGGGAGATTGCTGGACACGAAAGACAGACAAGCGGAAGAGGACGGGCAGAGGGACGGTCAGGTGGGTCCCATCCTGTCCGGGCGCCCAGGCTTCCCCCACCCCAACCGCACACCCTCCCTCCCTCTCCCCCACCGCAGGCCGCCGCATCTGAAGCCCCCCAGGATGTGACCTATGCCCAGCTGAACCACTCGACCTTCAGACGGGAGACTGCAACCCCTGCCCCCCAGTCAGGGGAGCCCCCAGAAGAGCCCAGCGTGTATGCTGCTCTCGCCGTCCGCTAGCCCAGGAAGGACCCAGACCCCACGCTCCAGGGAGGAAGACTGCACGGACCCCGGAAGGCACAGGAGCTGCCTGCCCGCAGTGGACACCACCTAACGACCATCAGACAGCCTGGACTCCCAACACAGACCACCAGGAGCCCCTGGGGCCCTTTGGCAGTCACCTGATTCTACCCTCAAAGATAACTAATATCCTTACATTTGGGAAATAATGCAACAGACTTCTCAAAAATCAATGTGTGAACTGAAAACCAAAATCAAAACGAAAAAAAAAACAAACAAAAAAACAAAACAGAAGTGGGAAAATGTTTTCAATGAATGATAATGTAAATAATACACATCAAACATATGAAATGAGAAAATTAAGAATCATGAATGAATATATTAGAAAAGGCTTTAAAAAAATCGATGACCTAACATATCATACCAAGACTTCAGGAAAAAATAGCGAATTATTTCAAATGAAGGTAGAAGGTGGGAATAATAATGACAAGGGTAGCTAATAATGAAGACAACCAAAAAGTAGAGAAAATCAATTAAGGCAAAAAATAAACTCATTCTTGAAAACATTCATGAATCCTAGCCACCACAGCCGAGGGAAAAAGAGAAGGCTCACACTTCTAATAGCATGAAAGGGATTGCAGACAGCACTACAAATCCTACAGACGTTATAAAGACAGTAACAGAACATTATGAGAAATTTGACGCCAACATACAGAAAATGTAGATGGGATGGAAATCTTCACGTGTACAATTTACTAAATGGACAAAATAAGTGGAAAATCTATCACCTTATACAGTGACTCTAATCCAAACTTACCCAC
This sequence comes from Orcinus orca, assembly GCF_937001465.1. NCBI lineage: Eukaryota > Metazoa > Chordata > Mammalia > Artiodactyla > Delphinidae > Orcinus > Orcinus orca. The sequence goes on from NC_064578.1 coordinate 55,446,010, forward strand.
GACTGAACTATATAGAATCTAACAAAATCAAAATGAAAGAAATAGTAGAATGCTGGTTCCCGGGGTTGGAGCAAGGGGGAAATGGGAAGATATTGGTCAAAGGGCACAAGCTTCCAGTTATAAGATGAATAAGTTCTGGGGATCTAATATACAGCATGGTGGTTACAGCTAATCACACTGTATCCCATTCTTGAGTGTTTTTTTTTTTCCTTCGGTACGCGGGCCTCTCACTGTTGTGGCCTCTCCCGTTGCAGAGCACAGGCTCCGGACGCGCAGGCTCAGCAGCCATGGCTCACGGGCCCAGCCGCTCCGCGGCATGTGGGATCTTCCCGGACCGGGGCACGAACCCGTGTCCCCTGCATCGGCAGGCAGACTCTCAACTACTGCGCCACCAGGGAAGCCCCTCTTGAGTGTTTTGAAGAGAGCAGATCTCAAATGTTCTCACCAAAAAAAGAAATGGCGACTGTGTGATGGGATGCAGACAAATGCTGTGACGGTCATCATTGTCCGACGTATAAATGTGCAGTTCAGGCGGCTTCACTGGTGATTTCTTCCGAGCACTTATGTACTCGTGAAAGACACACGCACACGCACACACACACCCCAAAATTGCACAAACATTTCCCGAGAACAGAAAAAGAAGAAACATACCTCAACACATCAGATCAGGACAATATTTATACCAAAACCTGACAAGGGAATTATACATGGGGAAGTCACAGGAAGATCTCTCACATGAGCTTAGATGGAAATCCCTAAATAAAGTGTACACAAATAAGATTTAGTGATATATAAAAAGGACATTACTTCATGACCATACTGTGGGATGTTTTATTTTGAAGGCTAGAGTAGCTTAAAATCTATCACATAATGCAATACCTTAACAGAACAAATAAAAAATAATCACCTTAACAGATGCAGACAAAGCCTTTGATAAAATATACCAACAATTCCTGGTGAAAATAAAAACGCATCAGAAATAGAAGGGAATTCCCTTTCGTTGATGAGGGCATGTTTAACAACACTAGACGTCACTTGTACAGGTGAGAACCTGAGGTCCTTTCGTCTACGACTGGCAATGATCCAAGTATGTTCCGTATGACCACTTGTATTCACCAGGGCCCTGGAGGCACCAACCAAGTAAGTGAAACAAAACAAGGCGAGAAGCTCTGAAGTGGGTAAGAATAATATTGTATTACTAAGAGACTGCACAGCTGTGTTCGCAGAAAATCGAAAATAATGTAAAGATCTTCTACTCTAATTAAAAAGTTTTCCTGCATCGCTGCATACAAGGTCAATATATAGAATTCAACCGCCTTCGAGACTTCCGGTTCTGGATGGAGATGAAGTAAATGAGTGTCTCCCTGTTCCCTGACTTTATACCAGTGACCTGACTGTATACTGCTGAATTCCAAGAGCCATAAGATAATATATTTGGGCTGTTTTTCTTTTTTTGAATTTTATTTTATTTTTTTATACAGCAGGTTCTTATTAGTTATCCATTTAATACATATTAGTGTATATATGTCAATCCCAATCTCCCAATTCATCACACCACCACCACCACCACCACCCGCCACTTTCCCCCCTTGGTGTCCATAGGTTTGTTCTCTACATCTGTGTCTTAATTTCTGCCCTGCAAACCGGTTCATCTGTACCATTTTTCTAAGTTCCACATAGATGTGTTAATATACGATATTTGTTTTTCTCTTTCTGACTTACTTCACTCTGTATGACAGTCTCTGGATCCATCCACATCTCTACAAATGACCCAATTTCATTTCTTTTTATGCCTGAGTAATATTCCATTGTATATATGTACCACATCTTCTTTATCCATTCGTCTGTCGATGGGCATTTAGGTTGCTTCCATGACCTGGCTACTGTAAATAGTGCTGCAATGAACATTGGGGTGCATTTGTCTTTTTGAATTATGGTTTTCTCTGGGTATATGCCCAGTATTGGGATTGCTGGGTCATATGGTAATTCTATTTTTAGTTTTTTAAGGAACCTCCATACTTTTCTCCATAGTGGCTGTATCAATTTACATTCCCACCAACAGTGCAAGAACGTTCCCTTTTCTCCACACCCTCTCCAGCATTTGTTGTTTGTTGATTTTCTGATGATGCCCATTCTAACTGGTGTGAGGTGATACCTCATTGTAGTTTTGATTTGCATTTCTCTAATAATTAGTGATGTTGAGCAGCTTTTCATGTGCTTCTTGGCCATGTGTATGTCTTCTTTGGAGAAATGTCTATTTAGGTCTTCTGCCTATTTTTGGATTGGGTTGTTTTTTTCATATTGAGCTGCATCAGCTGTTTATATATTTTGGAGATAATCCTTTGTCTGTGGATTCGTTTGCAAATATTTTCTCCCATTCTGAGGGTTGTCTTTTCATCATTTTTGTAGTTTCCTTTGCTGTGCAAAAGCTTTGAAGTTTCATTAGGTCCCATTTATTTTTGTTTTTATTTCCATTACTCTAGGAGGTGGATCAAAAAAGATCTTGCTGTGGTTTATGTCAAAGAGTATTCTTCCTATGTTTTCCTCTGAGAGTTTTATAGTGTCCAGTCTTACATTTAGGTCTCTAATACATTTTGAGTTTATTTTTGTGTATGGTGTTAGGGAGTGTTCTAATTTCATTCTTTTACATGTAGCTGTCCAATTTTCCCAGCACCACTTATTGAAGAGACTGTCTTTTCTCCATTGTATATCCTGGCCTCCTTTGTCATAGATTAGTTGACCATAGGTGTGTGGGTTTATCTCTGGGCTTTCTATCCTGTTCCATTGACCTATATTTCTGTTATTCTGCCAGTGCCATACTGTCTTGATTACTGTAGCTTTGTAGTATAGTCTGAGGTCAGGGAGTCTGATTCCTCCAGCTCCATTTTTTACCCTCAAGACTGCTTTGGCTATCTGGGGTCCTTTGCGGTTCCATAAAAATTTTAAGTTTTGTTCCAGTTCTGTAAAAATAGCCATTGGTAATTTGATAGAGATTGCACTGAATCTGTAGATTGCTTTGGGTAGTATAGTCATTTTCACAATATTGATTCTTCCAATCCAAGAACATGGTATATCTCTCCATCTGTTGGTATCATCTTTAATTTCTTTCATCAGTGTCTTATAGTTTTCTGCATACAGGTCTTTTGTCTTCCTAGGTAGGTTTATTCCTAGGTATTTTATTCTTTTTGTTGCAATGGTAAATGGGAGTGTTTCCTTAATTTCTCTTTCAGCTTTTTCATCATTAGTTTATAGGAATGCAAGAGATTTCTGTGCATTAATTTTGTATCCTGCAACTTTACCAAATTCGTTGATTAGCTCTAAGTGGTTTCCTGGTGGCATCTTTAGGATTCTCTATGTTTGTATTCTCTCATGTCATCTGCAAACAGTGACAGTTTTACTTCTTCTTTTCCAATTTGTATTCCTTTTATTTCTTTTTCTTCTCTGATTGCCGTGGCTAGGCCTTCCAAAACTATGTTGAATAAAAGTGGCAAGAGTGGACAACCTTGTCTCGTTCCTGATCTTAGAGGAAATACTTTGTTTTTCACCATTGAGAATGATGTTTGCTGTGGGTTTGTCATATATGGCCTATATTATGTTGAGGTAGGTTCCCTCTATGCCCACTTTCTGGAGAGTTTTTATCATAAATCAGTGATGAATTTTGTCAAAAGCTTTTTCTGAATTTATTGAGATGATCATATGGTTTTTATTCTTCAATTTGTTAATATGGTGTATCACATTGATTTGCATATATTGAAGAATCCTTGCATCCCTGGGATAAAGCCCACTTGATCATGGTGTATGATCCTTTTAATGTGTTGTTGGATTCTGTTTGCTAGTATTTTGTTGAGGATTTTTGCATCTATATTCATCAGTGAAATTGGTCTGTAATTTTCTTTTTTTGTAATATCTTTGTCTGGTTTTTGTATCAGGGTGATGATGGCCTCATACAATGAGTTTGGGGGTGTTCCTTCCTCTGCAATTTTTTGGAAGAGTTTGAGAAGGATGGGTGTTAGCTCTTCTGTAAATGTTTGATAGAATTCACCTGTGAAGCCATCTGGTCCTGGACTTTTGTTTGTTGGAAAATTTTCATCAGAGTTTCAATTTCATTACTTGTCATTGGTCTGTTCATATTTTCTATTTCTTCCTGGTTCACTCTTGGAAGGTTATACCTTTCTAAGAATTTGTCCATTTCTTCCAGGTTGTTCATTTTATTCACAGAGTTGCTTGTAGTAGTCTCTTAGGATGCATTGTATTTCTGCAGTGTCTTTTGTAACTTCTCCTTTTTATTTCTAATTTTACTGATCTGAGTCCTCTTCCTCTTTTTCTTGATGAGTCTGGCTACTGGTTTATCAATTTTGTTTATCTTCTCAAAGAACCAGCTTTTAGTTTTATTGATCTTTGCTATTATTTTCTTTGTTTCTATTTCCTTTATTTCTGCTCTGATCATTATGATTTCTTTCCTTCTGCTAACTTTGGGCTTTGTTTTTTCTTCTTTCTCTAGTTCCTTTAGGTGTAAGGTTAGATTGTTTATTTGAGATGTTTCCTGTTTCTTGAGGTAGGCTTATATTGCTATAAACTTCCTTCTTAGAACTGCTTTTGCTGCATCCCATAGGTTTCGGGTCATCGTGTTTTCATTGTCATTTGTCTCTAGGTATTTTTTTTGATTTCCTTTTTTATTTCTTCCATGATCTCTTGGTTATTTAGTAACATACTGTTTAGCCTCCATGTGTTTGTGGTTTTTACATTTTTTTTCCCTGTAACTGATTTCTAATCTCATAGTGTTGTGGTCAGAAAACATGCTTCATACGATTTCAATTTTTTTAAATTTACTGAGGCTTGATTTGTGACCTAAGATGTGATCTACCCTGGATAGTGTTCCGTGCACACTTGAAAAGAAAGTGTAATCTGCTGTTTTGGGGTGGAATGTCCTATAAATATCAATTAAATCTCTCTGGTCTATTGTGTCATCTAAAGCTTGTGTTTCCTTATTAATTTTCTGTTTGGATGATCTGTCCATTGGTGTAAGTGAGGTGTTAAAGTCCCCCATTATTATTGTGTTACTGTCAATTTCCTCTTTTATAGCTGATAGTTGCCTTATGTATTGAGGTGCTCCTATGTTGGGTGCATATATATTTATAATTGTTATATCTTCTTCTTGGATTGATCCCTTGATCATTATGTCCTTCCTTTTCTCTTGTAACATTCTTTATTTTAATCTCTATTTTATCTGATATGAGTATTGCTACTCCAGCTTTCTTTTGATTTCTAATTTTCATGGAATATCTTTTTCCATCCCCTCACTTTCAGTCTGTATGTGTCCCTAGGTCTGAATTGGGTCTCTTGTAGACAGCCTATATATGGGTCTTGTTTTTGTATCCATTCAGCAAGCCTGTGTCTTTTGGTTGGAGCATTTAATCCATTCATGTTTAAGGTAATTATTGATACGTATGTTCCTATTCCCATGTTCTTAATTGTTCTGGGTTTGTTTTTGTAGCTCTTGTTCTTCTGTAGTGTTTCTCACTTAGAGAAGTTCCTGTAGCATTTGTTGTAGAGCTGGTTTTGTGGTGCTGAATTCTCTTAGCGTTTGCTTGTCTGTAAAGGTTTTGATTTCTCTGTCGAATCTGAATGAGATCCTTGCTCGGTAGAGTAATCTTGGTTGTAGGTTCTTCCCTTTCATCATTTTAAATATGTCATGCCACTCCCTTCTGGCTTGTAGAGTTTCTGCTGAAAAATCAGCTGTTAACCTTATGGGAATTCCCTTGTATGTTGTTTTTCCCTTGTTGCTTTCAATATTTTTTCGTCATCTTTAATTTTTGTCAATTTGATTACTACGTGTCTTGGCGTTTTTTCTCCTTGGGTTTATCCTACCTGGGACTCTCTGTGCTTCCTGGACGTGGGTGGCTATTTCCTTTCCTATGTTAGGGAAGTTTTCAACTACAATCTCTTCAAATATTTTCTCAGATCCTTTCTCTCTCTCTCTTCCTTTTTTGGGACCCTTACAATGCAAATGTTATTGCGTTTAATGCTGTCCCAGAGGTCTCTTAGGCTGTCTTCATTTCTTTTCATTCTTTTTTCTTTATTCTCTTCCACAGCAGTGAATTCCACCATTCTGTCTTCCAGGTCACTTATCCGTTCTTCTGCCTCAGTTATTCTACTATTGATTCCTCCTAGTGTATTTTCCGTTTCAGTTATTGTATTGTTCATCTGTTTGTTTGTTCTTTAATTCTTCTAGGTGTTTGCACTTTAATTCTTCTAGGTCTTTGTTAAACCTTTCTTGCATCTTCTCGACCTTTGCCTCCACTCTTTTTCTGAGGTCCTGGATCATCTTCACTATCATTATTCTGAATTCTTTTTCTGGAAGGTTGCCTATCTACACATCATTTAGTTGTTTTTCTGGGGTTTTATCTTGCTCCTTCACCTGCTACGTAGCCCTCTGCCTTTTCATCTTGTCTATCTTTCTGTGAATGTGGTTTTTGTTCCACAGGCTACAGGACTGTAGTTCTTCTTGCTTCTGCTGTCTGCCCTCTGGTGGTGGATGAGGCTATCTAAGAGGCTTGTGCAAGTTTCCTAATGGGAGGGACTGGTGGTGGGTAGAGCTGGGTGTTGCTCTGGTGGGCAGAGCTCAGTAAAACTTTCATCTGCTTGTCTGCTGATGGGTGGGGCTGAGTTCCCTCCCTGTTGGTTGTTTGGCCTGCGGAGACCCAACACTGGAGCCTTCCCTGGGCTCTTGGGTGGGGCTAATGGCAGACTCTGGGAGGGCTCACGCCAAGGAGTACTTCCCAGAACTTCTGCTGCCAGTGTCCTTGTCCTCACAGTGAGCCACAGCCACCCCCTTCCTCTGCAGGAGACCCTCCAAGACTAGCAGGTAGGTCTGGTTCAGTCTCCTATGCGGTCACTGCTCCTTCCCCTGGGTCCTGACGTGCACACTACTTTGTGTGTGCCCTCCAAGAGTGGAGTCTCTTTCCCCCAGTCCTGCTGAAGTCCTGCAATCAAATCCCACTAGCCTTCAAAGTCTGATTCTCTAGAAATTCCTCCTCTCGTTGCTGGACCCCCAGGTTGGGAAGCCTGACATGGGGTTCAGAACCTTCACTCCAGTGGGTGGACTTATGTGGTATGAGTGTTCTCCAGTTTGTGAGTCACCCACCCAGCAGTTATGGGATTTGATTTTATTGTGATAGCGCCCCTCCTACCATCTCATTGCGGCTTCTCCTTTGTCTTTGCACGTGAGGTATCTTTTTTGGTGAGTTCCAGTGTCTTCCTGTCGATGACTGTTCAGCAGTTAGTTGTGATTCCGGTGCTCTTGCAAGAGAGAGTGAGAGCACGTCCTTCTGCTCCGCCATCGTGAACCCCAGATGTCACTTTTAAATACAGGCGTCCTAGCACTTAGTTGCCCTGTCCTCATCTCTGAAAAATGTTCAATTCTTCATTTCTTTGGCCGTTGTTATACGTCACGACCTTTCCTTCTGACACTTACAATAGATATGACGTGGGCCCTCCTCATTCTATTCCCCAAGTATCTTGAATTTCCATTTCTGGTCTCTCTAACCTTCATTGTGGAACATTTCCTCGATATTGTATTCAATTCCATAACTGGTCCCTCAGCTGTCTTGTCCTTGATGGGGTGACGTTTTTTAATGTGTTCATCCTACTGGATTTGTCATCTCTACCTTTTCTAGTTCTTAATAACTGCCCTTTCTTCTATAAAATAATCCATATGGTTGCCTCCCTTTATTTTTCAGATACTTAAACACGCTTAATTTAAATCGACTGTCATATTCTCCTACTGATTCTTTTTTTCATATTTTTATTTCAGCAAAGCCACTAATTGTGTTGTGATACAATCAAGATATTCACATCAAGTATGTTCTACATTTTTTTTCACCTCTTTATTGGTTTCCTACTGATTCTGTTTCCTTGCCTAGGACACCCCCATTCGACAGCAGACGGCTGTCCGTAGCACTGTCATCATTACTAGAGTCACTGTGATGTCCATTCCTGTTAAAGGCTCTGCCCTCACACCCCCGGTCTCTCCTAGAAGGCTTCTCCCGGGGCTGTCCTGGGAGTCAGGCTGACCAGGGGCGACTGCTGCAGCTGCTCTGCCCCGTGCTGCCCACCGTCTCAGACTTAGCATCTGCTCACAGCTGTGGCCTCAGGGATGGTCCAATGGGACCCTCACACTCTCATGAGGGTGGACGCCCAGGGCTGACAATCGTGGACTGAGTCTGTTTCACGCCACACAGGGGAGGTGGCTCAATGCTGACCACGGGCAGTGAGCAGAGCTATCCCAGTGCCCGTCCAGAAAGGTGGCGAAGTGGGGCCGCAGCTTCAAACTTCACCTGGAGCCCTGACCCCTCCCTGCCTGTGAGGACCTGGGTCCCTCTCTCTGTCCACACAGGTGGGAACCTCCTCCCTATGACCCTCTTAATGATCCCGGTCAGCGGGGGCCACTCAGCCTAGTTCCCTCTTCTTTGGTCTGGTTCCCTCTCCATTTGGGGAACTTTCTTTCTCTTTTTCTGCATGTGTCTGTGGGTACGTGTTTCAGAAATATTCAAAATAGCATTTCTCAGTGTTAGGAGCAGAGGAGGGCTCTTAGGTGGGCACCACAACCACCCACTTTGCCGTGGAGTCTGAGCCCAGGATCCTCTCATGTCCCACCCACTGCTGTTGTCACCTGCTCTGGAAATTAACAACGGTGATCCTGCAATGAACCTGACACCACTGAGCTCACAGCCACTCTGAGGAGTGGGGCTCACGACAACATGCAGAGGAGGAAACTCAGGCTCAGAAAGGGCACTGCCCTCACGGTTACAAGAGCAGTGGGGACAGAGTTAAATAGAGATGTTTTCCTTCAAAGGGAGACCTCTACCTCAAATCAAGGTCCCCTAAGCTTCCAGGCAGGATGACAGGACGGGGAGGAGAGCCCTGTCCAAGGATCAAGGGCCACCGAGCAGGCAGGAACGACTCAGGGGCTTGTTCCCAGGAAGGTGGGGTGGACGCTGTTTCAAGAAAAAGGGAGAAGTCCCTGAAGGGGGCTGAGACAGAAAGCAAACCCACACTCTGGGGCCAGGGGAGCAGGCATGTTTCCTTCCTTATTGCCCCGAACTTCTCCTCTGTGCTCATTGCCACACTGACCTCCACGGAGCTGTAGGCAGATGTTAAACGTGTGTCTCTGCTGATCTGAGCTCTGCGGTGCAGCAGGAACCTGCAACCTCCCTGAAGCATCGCCAGGGCCTGGGTGACCCCTGTCCACGGTGAGGACCCCACAGGGACCTGCCGATGGACCGGCTAAGGACGAAGGAGACCCAACGGCGATGCTCTGAGAGGGAAAGACGTGCCTGGGTCACCCTCATATGGAAGGGGCGTCTCAGGAAGACACCGGGTCTGTCATGGGAATGAGAGCCAGGCTCCTGGGGAGGGGCAGTTCCCCTTCCTGTGGGGCTGCTGACGTGACAGCCCCGTGACGGGGAGGACCAGCCTCCCAGTGGACACACCCTCGGGTCTCCGTCCTGAGGGCACCGTGGTCTCCTCCATCTGCACCGCCTGGACCACAGGGACGAGACGCCATGACCCCCAGCCTCACGGCCCTGCTCTGCCTCGGTGAGATGGAGGAGGGGGAGGGGAAGCCCCAGACAGGGACGGACCCCTCCCCACAGCCAGGCTGCTCTGTCAGGAGACCCCAGGACTCAGGAGGCTCACGGGTAGGAGAGGCGCTGCTCAGGATTCAGGGCGAACCTCTCACAGGGGTCTCTCTTCCAGGGCTGAGTGTGGGCCTGAGGACCCAGGTGCAGGCAGGTGAGTCTGTCCCCAGGTGTCCCACCTCTCTACTGATCATGGGGACAAGGGACCACCCCCAGGCAATAGGGTGGGGAGCAGCGGCTCTGGGCTGAAGGAGGGGGAGTCCGGGAGGTTGGGGGCTGAGAGCTGGGAACCTGGGGTGAGGATGTCTTGTGACCCAGCCTCTGATGTCCTTCCAGGCACCCTCCCCAAACCCACCATCTGGGCTGAGCCAGGCTCTGTGATCCCCTGGGGGAGCCCCGTGACCATCTGGTGTCAGGGGACCCGGGGGGCCCAGATGTTCCGTTTGGATAAAGAGGGAAGCTCACCTCCCTGGGACAGATGGCCCTCACTGGCGCCCGGGAACAAGGGCAATTTCTCCATCTCATACATGACACAGGACTATGCAGGGAGATATCACTGTTACTATCGCAGCCCCACTGGCTGGTCAGAGAGCAGTGGCCCCCTGGAGCTGGTGGTGACAGGTGAGAGGACACTCGGGGGTCCCAGCCTCATGCTCTGCCCTCAGGAATGGGGTCTGCTCTCAGGGGTCTGTCCCTCTCACAGCCCAGCCCTGGTGGAGGAAAGGGGCGTGTGAGCACCATTTCACAAGCTCCCTCCTTCTCTCCTAGGGGCCCACAGCAAACCCACCCTCTCAGCCCTGCCGAGCCCTGTGGTCACCTCGGGAGGGAACGTGACCCTCCAGTGTGGCTCATGGGAGGGACTGGACGGGTTCATTCTGACTAAGGAAGGAGAACCCCAGTCCTCCTGGACCCTGGATGCACAGCCAGGCCCCCATGGGCAGACCCAGGCCCTGCTCCCCGTGGGTCGCGTGACCCCCAGCCACAGGTGGATGTTCAGATGCCACGGCTTTTACAGGGACACCCCCCAGGTGTGGTCGGCCCCCAGTGACCCCCTGGAGCTCCTGGTCCCAGGTGAGGAGGTCCCCCCCGGCCTCACGCACTTTTTGAGGCACGAGACAGATTATTAGATGCTTTTCTCCCAGGATTGTCCCAGATGAGAGGGTGGGGTGAGGGGGGAGCGGGGCGCACAGGACAGAGACACAGAGTGTGAGTGACAGTGAGGCCTGGGGACCAGGATGGGAGAAGGGGCTTCATGGGAGGAACCAGCCCCTACAGCCCAGGGCTGGTCTTCCCCCAGGTGTGTCTGGGAAGCCCTCCCTCCTGACCCCGCAGGGCCCTGTCGTGGCCTCTGGACAGAGCCTGACCCTCCAGTGTCGCTCTGACGTCGGCTATGACAGATTCGCTCTGTCCCAGGAGGGGAGACAGGCCCTCCCCCAGCACCCTGGCCGGCAGCCCCAGGCTGGGCTCTCTCAGGCCGGCTTCCCCCTGGGCCCGGTGACCAACACCCACGCGGGCCGGTACAGATGCTACGGTGGACACAACCTCTCCTCCGAGTGGTCGGCCCCCAGTGACCCCCTGGACATCCTGGTGGCAGGTGAGGAGCCAGCGGGTCAGTCAGGGACCCAGACTCTGCACAGGCCCTGCCGGGGGAGCCCCAGCTGGTGATGCTGGGACCAGGCGTGAGGGGTCCCCAGGGAGAAAGGGAGGGAGACAGAGAGAGACGGGGGTGGGCAGGGAGAGGGAGAGACTCGGAGAAAAGAGAGACAGACAGAGATGAGGGGCCTCAGGGAGGCCCAGCTGAGTCGCAGTTCAGAACCAGGGGGCGGGCAGCCCCTCACCCCCCTTCCTCTCTCTAGGGTCGTTCCCTGACACGCCCTCCCTCTCGGTGCAGCCGGGCCCCCTGGTGGCCTCAGGAGAGAACGTGACCCTGCTGTGTCAGTCAGGGAGCAGAAAGGAAACTTTCCTTCTGTCCAAGGAGGGGGCAGCCTGGCCCCCACTGCGTCTTAGATCAAAGTACCGAGGTGGGCATTTCCAGGCCGAATTCTCCATGAGTCCCGTGACCTCAGCCCACAATGGGACCTACAGGTGCTACAGCTCACTCAGCAGTAACCCCTACCTGCTGTCACACGCCAGTGCCCCCCTGGAGCTCGCGGTCTCAGGTGAGGGGCCCTGACCCTGTCCCCTCTGACTCAGTCAGCTCAGGGCTCTGTCCCCAGAAATGTCTGAGGTAGTAATGAATGAGGGGACACAGTGGGCCTCCAGAGAGGAGGACATTCAATGGCCCCTGACGCCAAAGTCTCATCACTGGATCCTGGGTCCTCAGCTGTTGAACCAGTGGGAACTCCCAGAAGTAGGAGAGTAAGATTGTAGGGTCCCATCTCAGACTGAACACAGAACACACAGCACTCAATTATTTCTGTCTTAAGAGACCACTTTCTCACTGATCCTGAGCACCGGGGGCACAGCCAACTCTGTTCCAAAGTGATTCCAAAGCAGGTTCTGAATTCAAAGAACACATGGCGGCTGAGAGAACCCAATGAGGAGAGCAGAGGGAACCTGGCATATTAGAGGAAGGGCTCATTAAGGAACTGTGTAGAAGCTGTAATATGAGAATTGGAGGCAGTGACGACACAGGACCCAGGAGAAGGGCTCGTGTCTCCCCAACTCCTCACTCACACCCTCACTTTACGATTCTCATGAGCAGCTGACACCATCCACCCGCCAAAAAACAAGTCAGATCCCACGAGTGATGAAATCACTCAGCTATGGGGCTGGGCTCCGAGGGTCATGTCCTGTCAAGGAGAGGCAGGTTCCCTGGGTGGACATCCTGGAGTCTAGGGTGACTGGGATCTGCTCTGACCGTGTGATCTCTCGTCCAGAATCCCTACCCTCACACCGCCAAGACTACACAGTGGAGAACCTCATCCGGATGGGCATGGCCGGCTCCGTCCTGCTGGGCCTCGGGATTCTGCTCTTTCAGGCTCAACACGGCCACGGAGGAGCCCAAGATGCAGCCAGGAGCTGAACACAAGAGGGGACCGTGCACCGTCCGAGTGGTGGAGCCCTGTCACGACCTTATGTGCCCAGGAGGTTCTGGAAGAGAATCTGCAGCACGTGTTGTGTGAACTGTCTGACCAGGGAGGGAGAGACATGGTGTGGGTGCAGGAGAAGGCCCGGGAGTCCCTGTGGAGGACTGGGCCTCGGATAACCATGGTGCCTTCCCTCCCCACCAGCGATGACTCTCCCTGACTGCCCCGTCCCCTCTCACCCCTGTGACGTGAGGCACATCCCACACGGCAGGTTTGGGTCCTTACCTTTATACATATTCATGTTCTGTTTCACTTATCATGAAACACATGTTGCTTTAGTTTTAATTTCCACATTCGCTAATGTGTGTCATTGACCCTTATTCGTTCATCCCATAACACAGACTCTGTTTTAATAACTGAATAAGTGGGTGAAAACAGTCTCCAGTTTGGAACAGGTAAATCTAAAACTATTCCCTAAAACTTTTCCTGGACCCATCAATCTATTCTCTCCTCATGAGACAACACCTAGTACAGTTTCTCCAGAAACACGAGGTGTTTGAATGAGCACAATGGTGTTTGAAGTGACAGCCAGTGGGTGTGCTGCTAAAATGGCTCTAGAAATGTATCACTTTTTCAAAAGCCCTAACTGTGGCAATCGTCTGTTTCTTTGGCGTAAATACTCTCTTTTGGCCAACTGCACGGTGCCAGTGGGAATGCACTGTATGCAGAGCTGGAATGTTCGAGTATAAACCAGCTGCAGCACCCTCACTGATGATCTCAGTGTACACACAGGTCGTCTTCTATTTTAAAATTTAGGGTTTCCCTGGTGGCGCAGTGGTTAAGAATCCGCCTGCCAATGCAGGGGACGCGGGTTTGAGCCCTGGTCCGGGAAGATCCACGTGCCGCAGAGCAACTATGCCCGTGCGCCAGAACTACTGAGCCTGCGCTCTAGAGCCTGCAAGCCACAACTACTGAGCCCACGTGGCACAACTACTGAAGCCCACGTGCCACGAGCCCGTGCTCCACAACAAGAGAAGCCACCGCAAACAAAGAGTAGCCCCCGCTCGCTGCAACTAGAGAAAGCCCGGGCGCAGCAACAAGGACCCAACACAGCCAAAACCAAATAATTAATGAATTAATTAATTTAAAAAAGAAAGTTTAAAATCTATGGTAATTTCCACCTCAATGTCATGCCACAGTGATAGTGAAAGCATGATGCCAAAATTATATTACATCCACATTAAAGGTAAATAGAAAACAACGGCAATGTTAATTGTGGGAAAAAATAGAGTGCCTAGAATCCCAATATGTAACTGGTGAGAGTTCAAAGTGTTAACAGTCAATGAGGAAAGTAGATAACAATTATCCATTAAAAGGAAGAGACACACGTCTCTAGCCCCTAACTGTGTACCCTAGAGGAAAGTGTGTGCGTATGCATATGATATGTTTGTAACAGAGAAGAACAAACCTGACTCCATATTGGACCTATTCCTTTAGCTCCAACCCTTGTGCTCTGTTGCCTGTGCTCAGTCATGCACCTTTGCAAAAGAACGTTGCCTATAGCTTGAAATATACAGAATAGCCCATTCTCAAGACTCTGACCTTTAAAGGTATAACACTTCATACATACAGAGATAAAAAGTTGCAGAACAGAGAGTAACCGTTTCTTGTTGGAGGTTTAAAGGAACATGATGACCAGAGCTACATGGACAGCTGCAAGAACAAAGGATTCCAGCATCAAAAAGTGTGCAACAACGAGCCACACGTCCTCCGCTTTGTGTGTGTGTGTGTGTGTGTGTGTGTGTGTGTGTGTAAATGCACAGGTGGGTGTTTAATCTGTATTATCTCTGTTCTCCCTGGAATTTTCTTCCCCATGGGGCAAGGGCTACTTTACATTTAATAAACACTGTCTGACCCCACACACACACAAAAAAACCCCATCTAACTCGGGTAAGAAGGTTCTTCGGGGCATCAGTCCACCACCTTCTAGGTCTGCTGGCTTTCTGAATAAAGTCACTATTCGTTGCCCCAACATCTCATCTCTCTGTCCCATGGCGAGCAGTATGAGCTTGGACTCAGCACATTCATGAGGATGTTGGCAGAGGTGTCACTCATTTTAGACAAAAACCACAGACATCAATGGCACAATTAATATTTGTGGTTTAAAAGAAGACATACAGATGGCACATGAAAAGATAACCAACACCGCTAACTAGTAGAGAAATGCAAATCAAAACTACCATGAGGTACCACCTCACACCGGTCGGAATGGCCATTAAAAAGTCTACAAACAATAGATGCTGAAGAGGGTGTGGAGGAAAGGGGACCCTCCTGCACTGTTGGTGGGAATGCAAATTGGTGCAGCCACTATGGAGAACAGTATGGAGGTTCCTCAAAAAACTAAAAATAAAGTTGCCAGATGATCCAGCAATGCCACTCCTGGGCATATATCCAGACAAGCTGTAATTCGAAAAGATACGTGTACACCTATATTCACAGCATCACTATTTACAATAGTCAAGACATGGAAACAACCTAAACGTCCACTGACAGATGAATGGATAAAGAAGATGTTGTGTGTGTGTGTATACATATATACACACACGCGCACGCGCACACACACGCACGCACACACACACACACACACACACACACAATGGAATACTACTCAGACATAAAAAAAATGGAAAAGGGTGGGAAAGGGAGGATGGGAGGGAGGGGATATGGGGACGTGTGTATGCATATGGCTGATTCGTTTTGTTGTGCAACAGAAACTAACACAGTAATTAGTGAAGCAATTATATTCCCATAAAGATCTATTTAAAAAATTGAGGGCTTCCCTGGTGGCGCAGTGGTTGAGAATCTGCCTGCTAATGCAGGGGACACGGGTTCGAGCCCTGGTCTGGGAGGATCCCACGTGCCGCGGAGCGACTAGGCCCGTGAGCCACAACTACTGAGCCTGCGCGTCTGGAGCCTGTGCTCCGCAACAAGAGAGGCTGCGATAGTGAGAGGCCCGCACACCGCGATGAAGAGTGGCCCCCGCTTGCCACAACTAGAGAAAGCCCTCGCACAGAAACGAAGACCCAACACAGCAAAAATAAATTAATTAATTAATAAACTCCTACCCCCAACATCTTCTTTAAAAAAAAAAATTGAAAGAAAAAAAATGAAATAATGCCACTTGCAGCAACGTGGATGGACCTAGAGATGATCATACTAAGTGAAGTAAGACAGAAAGAGAAAGACAAATACCATATGATATCACTTACATGTGCAATCTAAAAAATGACACAAGGGACTTTCCTAGTGGTCCAGTGGCTAAGACTCCATGCACCCAATGCAGGGGTCCCAGGTCTGAACCCTGATCAGGGAACTAGATCCCACATGCTGCAACTAAGAGTTCGCATGCCACAACTAAACATCCTGCATGCCTCAAAAAGGATCCCGCACGCGGCAGTGAAGATCCCATGTGCCACAACTAAGGCCAGGTGCAGCCACATAAATAAATAAATACAACACAAATGAACATATCTATGAAACAGTAACAGACTCACAGACATAGAGAACAGACTTGCGGTTGCCAATGGGGAGGGAGGTATTGGGAGTTTGGGATTAGCAGATACAAACTATTTATATATAAGATGGATAAATGACAAGGTCCTACTGTATAGCACAGGGAACTATATTCAATATCCTGTGATAAACCATAATGGAAAAGAATATATATAGGTATAACTGAATCACTTTGCTGTACAGCAGAAATTGACATACTGTAAAGCAACTATACTTCAATAAATTTTTTTGTTAATTTTAAAAAATTTGTGGTTTATATATATGCAATGGAATATTATAGGGCAGTAAAAATTCACAAACTGAAACTACAGACAGAATAAAGATCCATTTTGAAACATGGAATTAAATAAATAAAAGAAAATGTTAAGAAGCATGACTGTAATATTACTCCATTACATACATAATGTTCAAGAGGAGACAAGATTTACAACTTAGGGAGGCATAACTCATCTTGACCCTACCATAAAAGAAGGAAACGATTTCCATGTAATTCATTAGGGTGGTAACCTGTATGGTGATGCTGGAAGCTTTAGTTCAAGATGGAAGCCACAGGGTCTTCTGGAAAACGGGTAATTTCTCACTGAATTTCTTTCTTATTGCTTTATAATTAACATACAATATTATACTAGTTTCAGGTGTACAACATAGTGATTTGATATTTTTAAACATTATGAAATGATCACCACAATAAAACCAGTTACAATCTGTCACCACACAAGGTTGTTACAGTATTATTGACTATATTCCTTATGTGTACATTACATCCCCATGACTTATTTCTTCTACAGCTGGAAGTTTGTACCTCTTAATCCCCTTTACGTATTTCATCCTTCCCCCCTCCCACACTCCCCTATGGCAACCACCAGTTTGTTCTCTGTACCTATGAGTCTGTTTCTGTTTTGTTTTGTTTGTTCTTTCGTGTTGTTTATTTTTGCTTTTGTTGCCCTTGCCTAAGGAGACATATCCAAAAACATACTGCTTTCTTAACGCCTTATAGATTTAAGAACACAGCTTTTTCACCTCCTCGGTTAAGTTTATTCCCAGGTATTTGATTCTTTTTGAAGTAATTCTAAACAGGATTGCTTTCTTGATATTCTTTCTGATAGTTCATTTTTAATGTATAGAAAAGCGGAAGATTTCTGTATATTAATTTGGTATACTTTACTGCAACTTTACTGAATTCATTT
Source organism: Orcinus orca (assembly GCF_937001465.1). Classification (NCBI taxonomy): domain Eukaryota; kingdom Metazoa; phylum Chordata; class Mammalia; order Artiodactyla; family Delphinidae; genus Orcinus; species Orcinus orca. Next base: position 55,463,437 of record NC_064578.1, read on the forward strand.
ATTAGTTTTAATAGGTTTTGGTGGAGTAATTAGAGCTTTCTATGTATAGTATCATGCCATCTGCAAATAGTTACTTCTTCATGTTCGGTTTGGGTTTTATTTCTTTTCCTTGACTAATTGCTGTGGCTAGGACTTCTACTACTATGTTGAATAAAAATGGGGAAAGGGAGCATCTTCTCTTGTTCCAGATCTTAGAGGAAATGAATTCAGCTCTTCACCCTTCAGTATAATGGTACACTAAAGGACTTTACATCATGATCCAGTGAGATTCATTCCAAGGATGCAAGGATGGTTTAACATCCATAATCCAACCAATGGGATACACCACATTCACAAAATGAAGGACAAAAACTATATGATCTTCTCAATAGATGTAGAAAAAAACATTTGACAAGATTCAACACCCATTTATGACAGAAACTCTCACTCAAGTGGGTATAGAAGGAACCTACCGCAACACAATACAGGCCATGATGACAAGCCCACAGGTACCATCATACTCAATGGTGAAAAACTGAAAGCGAACCCTGTAAAATCAGGAATAAGACAAGAGTGCCCATTCTCACCACTCTTCTTCAACACAGTATTGAAAGTCCTAGACAAAACAATTAGGCAAGACAATGAAATAAAAGCCATCCAAATTTGACAGAAAGAAGCAAAACTGTCACTATTTCTGGTTGACTTGATTTTATATGTAGAAAACCCTGCAAACTCCAACAAAAATTATAAACAAATATAGTAAAGTTGCAGGATACAAAATCAATATACAAAAACCTGTTGCACTTTTATTCACTAAAAATGAGCTAGCAGAAAGAGAAATTAAGAAAACAATCTCATTTACCATTGCAATAAAAATAATAAAATACCTAGGAGTCAATTTAACTAAAGAGGTCTCAGAGACCTGTACATTGAAAATTATGAGACACTGTTGAAAGAAACTGAAGACACAAATAAATGGCAAGCTATTCTGTGCTTAGGTGTTGAAGAATATAACATTGTTAAAATGTTCATATTACCTAAAGCAATCTACAGATTCAGTGTAACCCCTATCAAAATCCAAAGCACGTTTTCCATAGAAATAGGACAGAAAAAAATTCTAAAATTCCCATGGAACCAGAAAAGACCACAAAGAGCTAAAGCAAGCTTAAGAAAAAAGAACAAAGCTGGAGGTATCACACTCCCTGATTTCAAACTATCATCACAAACCATAGAAATCTAAACTGTATCACAGTGGCAGAAAATCAGATACGTAGCTCAAAGAACAGAATTGAGAGCCCAGAAATAAACTCACACATATATGAGCAATTAATTTACAACAAAGGAGCAAAGAACATACAATAGAGAAGGAATAGTTTCTTCAGTAGATGGTGTTGGGGACTTCCCTGGCGGTCCGGTGGTTAGGACCCCGTGCTTCCAATGCAGGAGGCGCGGGTTCAATCCCTGGTCAGGGAACTAAGATCACACATGCCGTGTGGCACGGCCAAAAAGTAATAAACAAACAAATAAATAAATGGTGTTGGGAAAACTGGACAGCCACACCAAAAATAAAAATAAAAATAGACCACTATCTCATACCACACACAAAAGTCAACTCAAAATCCATTAAAGACTTGAATGTAAGGCTAGAAACTTTAAACTCTTAGAAGAAAACAGAGTACGCTCTTTGACACTGATGTTAACAATATCTTTCCAGATCTGTCTCCTCAGGCAAGGAAATAAAGGCAACAATAAACAAATGGGATTACATCGATCTAAAATCTTTCGCATGGTGAAGGAAACAATCGACAAAATGAGAAGACAACCTATGGAATGGGAAGAGAGAGTTTCCAATCATGTATCTGACAAGGGGTTAATAACAAAAATATATTTAAAAAACTCATACAACTCAACAACAAAACTACAACCAACCTGATTTTAAAATGAGCAGAGGAAGGGAAGAGACAGTGTTTCAAAGAAGACATACAGAAGGCCAACGGGCATGTTGACAACATGTTCAACATCACTAATTATTAGGGAAATGCAAGTCCAAACCACTATGAGACCTCGGCCCTGGTGGAACGGCTATTATCAAAAAGGCAAGAAATAAAAAGTGTTGGTGAGGACGTGGGGAAAAGCTATTCTTCATATACTGTTGGTGGGAATGTAAATCGGTGCCACCACTGTGGAAACCAGTATGGAGGCCCCTTGTAAAATTAAAAATAGAACTACCATATGCTCTAGGTATTCCACTTCTGGGCATTTATCGATGGAATAGAAAAACACTAATTTGAAAAGGTATATGCACCCCCGTGTTCATCGCAGCATTATTTATGATAAACAAGACATGGAAACAACCTAAGTGCCCATCAACAGATGAATGGATAAAGAAGATATGATACATCGGGACTCCCCTGGTGGCGCAGTGGTTAAGAATCCGCCTGCCAATGTAGGAGACATCGGTCTGAGCCCTGGTCCAGGAAGGTCCCACATGCCGTGGAGCAACTAAGCCCGTGCACCACAACTACTGAGCCTGCGCTCTAGAGCCCACAAGCCACAACTGCTGAAGCCCATGTGCCACAACTACTGAGCCTGTGCTCTAGAGCCCGGGAGCCACAACTACTGAGCTCGCACGCCCAGAGGCCGTGCTCCGCAACAAAAGAAGCCACTGCAATGAGAAGCCAGCGCACCACAACGAAGAGTAGCCCCCGCTCGCCGCAACTAGAGAAAGCCCGTGCGCAGCAACGAAGCCATAAATAAATAAATAATAAATAAATTTATTATTGCGTTTTCATTTCCTGTAGGTTAAACTGTGATTTTTGTTGTTGAGATCCTTGATGGAACATATTCCAGAGACCCATGGATCCCCTCCTTTCCTTCAACCTACAACCATCCCTCCTTCTCCCCTATATGCTCCTCGGTGCTGGGGAATCTGCTAACTTGCAGAAGAGGATGGTCTATAAAACAGAAGATGTAGGATGGGATCCATGGGTTTGTACAGGATCCAGAGAGTCAGTGTACGCCTGGGGCTGTATGTGGGATGTTTTTTTGACTTATTGGGGTAGACAGGCTGAGCAACCTCGGGTATACCACTACCTTTTTCTGGCTTTGGTGTCCCTGTCAAAGATGTGGGGATCTGGAAGAATGCCCCCAAAAGCCTTGACTCTCTTCCATTTGCAGATGCTGCCACTGTGGACCCAGAGCCCATGCAAGACCGAATGATGAATGGCGAGGTGAATCCTCCCAGCCCAAACAAACCCTCACCATAACTTGAGCCCTTCCACATATCCAGTGCTCCTGCCTTCAGATATCATGTCTCAGTACATCATTCTTACCCTTCTCCTCTCAGGACCCTACAGCAGAAGACACACAGGATGTGATACATGCCCACATGAACTGCTGCACCCTCTCAGAGACGATATTCACTCCCATTCCCCTGAGCCCTACGTCCTCCTCTGAGTCCAGTATCTGCATGGGACTCAATGTAAACCAAGACCATGCTGAGACCTGACCTGGCCCCAGGCTCTGAGCACACAGAGTGTTACAAAGCAAGGACCTGGACCTCTTCTTAAAGGGGCTCCTCCATGGACACTCTTCCTTCTCCTCAAACCCAGGCCCCCAGCTCTGAGGCTCACAGTGGAGTCTCAAGACTTGTAGGATGGTCTTCAAAATCCCACAACCCCTTAGTCAGCTCCCAGCTATTCTATTCTAACTATCCAGCCATTTCCGGATATTTTATTGCACTCACCCGCACATACTGGATAGCAAATCACTATCATCCTTTTTCTGAAATTCCACTGAAGCAAATCTAGAAAGTCTGCCAGTTGATACTTCAAACTATTCAGTTAAAACAACGACAGCAACAACAACTATTCTGTAAAATTTTACAAAGATGAAGTATAAAATGAACTTAGTTACAAAACAGAAACAGACTCACAGAATGAGAGAACAAACTTATGGCTACCAGGGGGGCAGCGTGGGGGGAGGGATAGATTGGGAGTTTGGGATTGACATGTACACATTGCTATATTTAAAATAAAATGCCTCAGAACCTTTTTTTTTTTTTTTTTTTTAAGATTCCATACATATGTGTTAGCATACAGGGGCAGGACAGGAATAAAGATGCAGACCTAGAGAATGGACTTGACACAGGGAAGGGGAAGGGTAAGCTGGGATGAAGTGAGAGAGTGGCACGGACATATACACACCACCAAATATAAGGTAGATAGCTAGTGGGAAGATGCCTTAGCATGAAAAAATAAAAGCAATGCAAGTAGGTTAAAAAAAAAAAAGATGAAGTATATCCTGTTTGAGGTATCCAGTATGGTGGCCACTAGCCATACAAGGGTACTTAAATGAAAATTAGATGAAATTAAATAAATTTTAAAATTCAGTTCCTCGGCTACACTAGCCAAAATTCAAGGGCTCAGAAACCGCACATATCTGCTCACTGCCACACGGAACACAGCAAACACATGACACTTTCATCGTGGCAGAACACAATAGCTGTTCTAGATTGATGACGCCAATGTGAAGACAGAATCCATATTCTCACAGAGCTCAGTCTGATGGAAGAGACCCACAGGTAAGGATGATACTTAACATAGTATTACGAGATGACCATACCTAGTGGAATGTAAGTAACAAGGAGAATCTCTTCCTGGAAGGACTTATCACCTCTTAACTCCGTGAAAATTTCTGCCGGATATATTTTCACCCAGACTCTAAGGATATCACCTCGTGCTTACACGTTTTTTTTTAGCACCCATCGTTTTCTGGAAAGAAACCACACATCTATTCTTAGTACACAATACACTCAGGAAGGTGGCTTTTGCGGAACTCTCCAATCTTACCCTTAATTTTTTATTTTCTAATTTAATCAGTGTCTTCACAAAGAGCCCACAAACTACTACATACAATAAACTAAATGGAGTTAATCTTTAAAAAATTGTGGATCAGCTATGTTGTACACCTGAAATGTATATAATATTGTCAATCAACTATACCTCAATTTTTAAAAGAGAACAAAATCCTGCCATTAGAGAACATGGATGGACCTGCAGGGTATTATGTTTAGTGAAGAAAGTCAGACAGAAAAAGAGAAATACTATATGTTTTCACTTATGTGTGGAATCTAAAAATCAAAACGAACGAACAAATATAACAAAACAGAATCAGACTCACAGATACAGAGAACAAACTAGTGGCTGCCTGAGGGAAGAAGAGGGGTGGCGGGGAGCAAAATAGGTGAAAGGGATTAAGAAATACCAATGACCAGTTATAAAATAAGTAAGTCACAGGGATATAACGCACAGCACAGGGAATATGGTCAATACTTGATAATACTTTGTTATGGTGTGTAATCTATAAAAATATCGAATCACTGTGTAATACACCTGTAACTAATATAATATTGTAAGTCAACCATACGTCAACTTTTAAAAATTGTTAGGTGTCCAAGGAACTTGGAAATACACACATACAGGGAAAAGATGATACAGTATAAGGAAATCCATAAATTAAAAAAAATCATAAAATTGGCATTTTCAATAAAAAAAATTTACTATCATAAAGATGGTTGAGCATTCAAGATAAAATATAATGTTTGGGAATTTTCTTAAACGTAGGAAAGAAGAAATAAGAAATTCTATGAAAATCATATCCAATATGAAAAAAGAAAATAATTCAATGTACCAAGGTAATAGCAGATTAGATATTGAAGAATAAATTTCTGGTAAACTTAACAATGTCGCCATAGGTGGGTTGAGTCAGAGATTACGTTTCAAGCCCGGCCATTGTTAAATGATCTGAAGAGACAGCTCTAGTCCGAAAATCTTCCAGGAAGCCCAATTCCTCCCTCAGCTGGGCCCCCCACACTGACTTTTTTAAGGTAAGAAGAGCCCGTGTGAGTCACCTGTCCGTCCCGTGGTCAACTTGTACATGCCATTAGTTGGGCCACCATCATAACATCCTGTGTGCTTTTCAGGTTTGCTGGGTCACCGCCTTCTGTTCAGCAGAAGCAGTACTGTGCTGCCCACCATCACCAGCCTGGCGTGTCTTGGTGGGTCCTGGAAGGGAAGGCAGGCAGGGAACTCTCTGGTGGACACACTGGGCTGGAACACTGAGTCCTCCACAGCAGAGAGCCCTGCTTCCATGGGGGCCAGGTAGACCTTGACGGCTGAGTTCATCTTCAGCTGAGCACAGTCCTAGCCAACGAGGCTCCCAGGCCAGGTGGAAGCAGGAGTGGGGGGCCAGGTCTTACAGGAGATGGACTGTCCATCATAAGTCTTTCTTTCCAGGGTTCTTCTTGAGCCAGAGGATCTGGGCACAAGGGGGTGAGTCTTTTCCCCAAACCTTGGGTTGCCATCCACCTCAAGTAAGACCTTCCTGTAATAGGAGGGGATACAGCACAGAAGGTAGGGTGATGGGTTGACGGTGGGACGTCGTAACAATATGAGGGTGAGGCTCTTGGGAAGTAGAAAGTGGCGGCCCAGGAAAGTCTAGCCCCCAGTTCTGGTCCAGAAACCCTTCCTAGACACTCTTCTTCCCTCTGCTGAGCCAGGCTCTAGGGCACCAATAGAAGACTGTGATGCTCAGACCTGGTGTGTCTGGGAGGAATCGGTGTCATCTCTAGAGTGAGGGAAGGAAGCAGTGCCAGGAGCAACAGCCCCTCAGAGGACAAGGCAATAACTCAAGTCCTCCAGCAGTTCCATGAGAGCAGGCACTGCAGGTACTACTGCTGCTGTCCTGCTTTCAGAAGAGGGGGAGAACCTATACCACGCCCCTGAGACTCCAGGAGGTTGTGCTGTAGGCTCCACCGTGTCACGTGTTTCTCGTGTGAGCTGACATCGTTTCACTCAACGCAGGTTACTCTTCTATTCATTGTCTACTCTGTCTTGTCGTATGCAACTAATTTTACATTATCCACATCTAGTAAGAGTCCGCGAGTCGGCACTTGCTCAAAGTTCTCAGCAGATGTTCTTCTTGTAGGAGATGCCATGTCTCTGTGGCGTAGGAATCTCCATGGGGCATGGGTTCCCCCGGTTTGGAAAGGAGCCGTAGAGACGTGGGAAGGAGGAGGAACCTCTGAGCACAGGGAGGGGAAGGGGCTCCCCATTTTCCTCTCTAAGCTGTGCCTCCTCTCCCCCAGGTGGTCAGGACAAGCCCTCCCTGTCAGCCTGGCCAAACCCTATGGTTCCTCAAGGACAGCATGTGACTCTTCAGTAGACCCCCATCTCGGCTTTGACAGGTTCAGCCTGTACAAGGATGATGGAGCCCATGTCCCTGGGCTCCCAGGCATAACATTTCAGAACAGCTTCCTCATGGGCCCTGTGACCTCAGCACATGCAGGGACCTACAGATGTCACGGTGATTACAGTCACTTCCCCTCTGTGTGGTCAGCACCCAGCGAGCCCCTGGAGATCGTGGTCACAGGTCAGAGAGCTCTTGTCCAGAATGGCTACCCGTTGAGCCAGTCTTCCTAATCCCAAAGTTTCCTGGTGGAAGTGTCAGTCAGGGTCCAGTCAGAACAACAGGAAGTGCTCCCAGTATTGTAGATAAAAGAGTATTTAATGCAGGAACTTGGGTACTAGAGTGGGCAGAATAATTGTACCCCATGATGCCCACATCCTAATACTCCAAATCTAGGAATGTGTCATGTTACATTCCAAGGGAGACGAAACTGGATAGGGAACTAATGTTGGTAAGCAGTTGACCCTGAGATGGGGAGATTATCCTGGGTTATCCAGGTGGGCTCAGTGTCATCACAAGGGCCCACATGAGAGAAAGAAGGAGGCAGGAGCGTGAGCATCAGAGTAACAGCGCCTAAGAAAGCCGCCACCCACCAGCGCTGGCTTCGAAGATAGAGGACAGGGTCACGAAACTAGGAATTCCAGCTGCCTCTCCAAGCTGGAAAAGGCACGGGGACTGATTCTCCCCTAGAGCTCCAGAAGGGAACACAGCCCTGCCGACACCTCGACCTTAACCCAGTGAAACCTGTGTCAGACTTCCGACTCCAAAACTACAAAATCATAGATTTGTGTTCTTTCCAGCCACCACGTTTGTGGCAATTTCCTACAGCAGCAATAGGGAACCAATACAGGTATCCAGGTGACGGATAAGTTAGGAAACCAAACAGGGGAAGTGAGGCTACCCAGCAATAGGTAAGAGCAGGATGCTGGTGCCACCACTAGGCTGGAGTGACATAAGGAGGGGGCAGTGTTCATAGTGCCGGTCTCAGGGGTGCCCCACGGAAGCAGGGACCATGAAGAAGGCACGGACATGGCAGGAGATGAGCCCCTGCCCTGCCCCCCGTCCACAGGCACAGGCTGGAGGGACACTGAGAGGTGCTGTAGTCCCTGCCTTACTGCTTAATTTTTACCTCCTACCAGGGGTTCTGATGTGTCAAAAAGAACATGAACCTGGAGGCTTCCCTGGTGGTGCAGTGGTTAGGAATCCGCCTGCCAATGCAGGGGACGCGGGTTCGAGCCCTAGTCCAGGAAGATCCCACATGCCGCGGAGCAACTACGCCCGTGAGCCACAACTACGGAAGCCGTGCACCTAGAGCCCGTGCTCGGCAACAAGAGAAGCCACTGCACTAAGAAGCCCGCGCACCGCAATGAAGAGTAGTCCCCGCTCGCCGCAACTGGAGAAAGCCTGTGCGCAGCAACAGAGACCCAATGCAGCCAAAAATCAATAAATAAAATAAATAAATTTATTTAAAAAAAGATAAATAGGGCTTCCCTGGTGGCGCAGTGGTTGAAAGTCCGCCTGCCGATGCAGGGGACACGGGTTCGTGCCCCGGTCCGGGAAGATCCCACATGCCGCAGAGCGGCTGGGCCCGTGAGCCATGGCTGCTGAGCCTGCGCGTCTGGAGCCTGTGCTCCGCAACGGGAGAGGCCACAGCAGTGAGAGGCCCGCGTACCACAAAAAAAAAAAGAGATAATTTCTAAGGCTCCAATGTATAGCATGGTGAGTATCATTAACGATACTGTATTCTATACTTAAAAGTTGCTGAGAGAGTGGATCTAACCACATACACAAAAAAAGAAATGGCAATTATGTGAGGTGGTAGAGGCGTTAGCTAATGCCACAACGGACCTCGTTTTGCAGCACCGAAGTGTATCAAATCAACATATTGTGCACCTAAACTTACACAACGTTATGTCAATTATATCTCCATAAAGTTGAAAGAAAGAGTGACGCCTTGCAATGAAAATGAGACAGCCAGTAGGAAGTTGATGTGAAATATCTGACTTCTCATACTTGAAGAACTAGTAAGAGCCAGGTATCTGTGACCAAATTTGTCTGTCCATCTGTCTATCTACCTACCTACTTACTTATCTACCTATCATCTAATTTATATTCTCTATCAATCCATCATCTGTCTAGAGATTACAGGTTTAAATATAGATACAGATATAGGAAGTTCTTTCTTCAGAGATGGTGAATACCTCCTGAAAAAAAATTCCCCTGCATGCTGGCATTGAGGTAATCCAAAGCATAAGAGTACACTGCCTGCCTGATTGAGCCCAAACTTGGTCCATGAATTCCGGGGAGGACATGTGCATCCGTAAGAGCCAAGGCCACTTGGCTTTTGACTGACGGGTCAATGGAGAAATACCTCTGTCTGTATGGTACCCATCTAATATCCTGTCCCAAGCTCTTCCATTTAGATGTGGGATGTTGTCCAAAGAAGGATTTGAGCCCCATTAGACACTGGTGGTTAAGGAAAACACTCACTTCTCATCTGAAACATAAACAGGGAGATTGATCTCCTCTTAGACGCCACCCAAGAGCTCCCCAGAATGAAGTTCTTTGGAAAGGAACCATTCCTGTGGAGTAATAGATGTAGAAATTCTCTGATGAGGAACTCTGCTGTCATATTTCCTGTGGATCTTACTGTCTCATGAGAACCTGTCATCTGCTGATGTGCACCAACAAGTGGCTAACGGGGCTGAGGCTGGCTGTGTCGGAACCATGACCCCCAGAGACACCACCCTCTTCTGCCTCGGTGAGTCCTCAAATGCAAGTGGGTTAGAGGGAAAGATGGGGGGATCCCCAAATAGTCAAGGTCTCTCTCAACATGAGAACTCAGTGATTTTAGGAGCTGCAGAGAAGATTCTTATCTCCTTAGTGGAGAGAGATGGTCTTTGCCCAGGTATCTGTAACTGCATCTGCCCAAGTCCCAATTCCATGCTAGCCTGTAAGGCTCCATGATCAAGTGGTCAAGTTGACCTTGTGGGGTTCATTCAACCCATGCCATGCTGTCTGGAGACCCATGATGGTTCCAGAGTTCCTACAGATGAGAGCCTCAGGGCTGGAATCTGGAAGATAAAACTAAAAGATGTCTTGTCTACTATGTTTGCTGTAGAAGAAAGAAAGGTCACCTGTGGGACTTCCCTGGCAGTCCAGTGGTTAAGAATCCACGCTTCCACGGCAGGGGGTGTGGGTTCGATCCCTGGTCAGGGAAATGAGATCCCACATGCCCTGTGGTGTGGCCAAAAAATAAAATCATTTTAAAAAATGACACCTGTATGTCATTATGTTGGGTGATTTATAATAGAGACTGGAAATGTGCAGATTGAGTTTTCATGAATGTCTCTCTTCCAGTGCTCTGTCTTGGCCAGAAGATTCAGGCACAGGATGGTAAGTGTTCCCCTACGTCTCCTCCAGTCGCCCTCTATCCTCATGGCAGCTCCAGGATAGAAGAGCAGGAGACATGGTCCAAAGCCCAGATGAATTCCAATTTTATCCTTTGTTCTAGCTGTCTCTGCTGTGCTCCCCTTGCGTAACTTCCACCTCACTTTGGTCTCTTGGGATCCCTCAAACGCATTGTGCTCAGACCTGGATTTGGCCTTTGCCTCTGTTAGGCTGACTGTCCGTCAGAGGTGTGCATCTTACTGAACGTTCGCGACTGCAGGGATGAGAAAGTCGGGAACCATCTTCCGTCGTCCAACAGCCTCCCTATATCAAATGTACCTGCTTTCACAACCTAACTCTCCCCACTGCTATCCACTTTGCTTCATTTAAAGGGACACTGCCTTAGAGAACTTTGCGCAAGTAGCTTCAACTCTCAGAACCAATTTCTTTATCTATAAAAGAGAAATAAAAATAATAATGGAATCTATTGGATCATTGTGAGGCTTAATCGAGATAAACCATGTAAATAAAGTAAGTTACGTATTTGGTAAGTGTGTTACCTGTGATGATGAGGATGAAGGTGATCATGGGGGATAAAAAAGGTATTTGGACTCTATATGAAGGCCCAAGTCTCCACTTTCCTTGATTCATTACTTTTTTTTTTTTTTTTTTTTTGGCTGTGCTGGGTCTTTGTTGCTGTGCGCGGGCTTTCTCTAGTTGTGGTGAGCGGGGGCTACTCTTCATCGCGGTGTGAGGGCTTCTCATTGCCATGGCTTCTCTCGTTGTGCAGCACAGGCTCTAGGCGCCTGGGCTTCAGTAGTTGTGGTACGTGAGCTCAGTAGTTGTGGCTCACGAGCTCTAGAGCACAGGCTCAGTAGTTGTGGCGCACGGGCTTAGTTGCTCTGCGGCATGTGGGATCTTCCCTGACCAGGGCTCAAACCCATGTCCCCTGCATTGGCAGGCGGACTCTTAACCACTGAGCCACCAGGGAAGTCCTGATTCATTACTTTTTTTTTTTTTTTTTTTTTGCCGTACACAGGCCTCTCACTGCTGTGGCCTCTCCCGCTGCGGAGCACAGGCTCCGGACACGCAGGCCCAGCGGCCATGGCTCACGGGCCCAGCCGCTCCGCAGCATGTGGGATCTTCCCGGACCGGGGCACGAACCCGCGTCCCCCGCATTGGCAGGCGGACCCCCAACCACTGCGCCACCAGGGAAGCCCCTGATTCATTACTTTTTAATGCTAATTAATAATACAACATAAGGTTTTCTGAGAAGACGTACTTACTTTATTTACTCTCCTATCTTCCACAATGAGTAAGCCAAGTTCTATCTACAATGGATGCTTAAATTATAAATAGAAATGTGACTTTGGGCTAAAAAATAAAATAAAAAATAAAGGGACACTGCCTTAGTCGCACCCTCCTGTAGAACCTGCATGTTCTTCTGTAGTGCAGTACTGAATTGCTACTGTACATTCTGTCACCCCAACTACCTCGTCCTCCTAAGGGGTGAAACCGCTTGTCCATCCATGGCTCCTTTCTTCCAGTTCCTTCTAAAGACTGTAGCCTGGATTATTTGTGTCTTTAAAATACGAATATATTTACCTCCCTCTTAAAGGTCCTCAGTAGTCAATCTTCAGATAAAACTACCCACTTCCCCAGGTCTCTCAAGCTCTGCCCACCTGGCTTGTGACTACCCGTCCAGCTCACCTTCCACTCTCCCTCTGACTCTCTCTGCTTTTCACCCGTGCCGACCTTAATTTAGCTTCTCCTTCACTCCTTGCACCTTACTAACTCGGGGATGTCCTCCATTGTCCTTCTATCTAACTGCAAGGCTCCGAACGTTCCTATCCACGTTGCCTAGGCAATTTTTTTTTTTAAGGCTGCACTGGGTCTTAGTTGCAGCATTCTGACTTCTTAGTTGTGGCATGTGGGCTTCTTAGTTGCAGCATTGCATACAGGATCTAGTTCCCCGACCAGGGATCGAACCTGGGCCCCCTACGTTGGGAGCGTGGAGTCTTACCTACTGCGCCACCAGGGAAGTCCCTGCCTAGGCAATTCTTACGCATCCTCACATAGCAGCTGAACGCTCGAGTTTGTTACCAGATCTCCAAGTTCTACACCTTCAGAACTGCTGACCACACATCATGACCTACAGCTGCATCCTTGTGTATTTTTTAAATTAATATCTGACTTTTTTCTATATCATCATTCTTACAGGTAGGGGTCTGTTTAGGTCAGCATTTCTCAACCTCGGTACTATTGACATTTGAGACTGGATAATCCTTTGTTTTAGGGGCAGTCCTGTGAAGTATAGGATATTAAGCAGCATCTCGTCCTCTACCCGCTACGTGCCAATAGTATCTTCCACCACAACTGTGACAGCCAAAGATGTCTCCAGATATTGACAGACTGTCCCCTGGCAGGGACAATTGTCTGTCTCCTGTTGAGCGCCACTGGTTTAAGCCATGATAGTAGATAAACAATGTGCTGAGTTAATGGAGGCATCTCTCTGTGTATCTCGGAATAACAAATACATGGGAGGTACTGGTGAGTGAACGATACTGAACATAAGGAAGTCCTGCAGGGTTCGTCTTGCTTCACAACAATCCTGCTGAGGACGACAACCTCCCTTGTTTCCCCCTTCACAGAGCTGCAGTTGAGCACATCACTGTCAGGTCTAAAATAGATGATACACCTTGACAAAGGGAACCAGCAGATTCTGAGTATCCCTCCCCCTGTCTGCTAGTTTCTGTATAGGGGTTAAAGCCAAGGACAGAAGTCTTCAACATGCAAAATCCCTCGCTTAACGCCACTCCGTGTGAATGCACTGGTGCCAAGAAGCTAACCCGCACCTTCGGGGACCCCGAAACATTTCCAAATCCCGTTCCATCCTAAATCGCACTCCCAGAGCGGGAGGTTCCAAGCCCCAGCCTTCCCGCCCTCTCTCACAGAACTAATCATCATATCCGTCAGACACTTGTTGGCTGTCCCCCACATTGCATTCTCTAACTGCTGCAGGAGAAACAGCTCTCCCCCATCTGCAGAGGAGCTGGAGGGAGAGAGTCCTAGTTTGCAGACCAGGCTGCACCACTCTTCAGTTTGTGGTCTTGAGCAATGGGCACGGTTTCCCCAAGCTTCAGCACCCTTACGTTAGAGTGAAGAGCAGAACTGCATTCTCATAAGGATTACCATGGCAACAAAACACCAAACAAACTGCCGGCCAGACCAGCGGTTGCTAGGGACTGCAGAGAGGGTAGGATTAACGTGGATGGGGTCTCCTCTGCGCGGCCATGAAAATGGAAGTAGACGGAGGTGATGACTGCACGACACTGAATGTACTGAATGCCACCGAATGGCATACGTTAAAAATGGTTAACTTTACGTTATGTAAATTTCACCTGAATAAAAAATACATATAACAAGGAAGGAATTCAGTTCCTCAAAAAATCCTTCAGTTCTTAAAAGCTAAATGTCCAATCCAGTAATTCCACTTGCATATATATAACAAAAGAAATTGAAAGCAGGGATTCTAACAAGATATTTATACACCCACGTTCATAGCAACATTATTCACAATAGCCAGAAGGTGGAAACAACCCAAATAGCCATTGACATGAATGTATAAGTAAAACGTGGTCTATACAAACAGTGGAATATTATTCAGCCATAAAAAGGAAAGATATGCTGACATGGGCTACAACATGGATGGGTCCTGATGACATCACACGAAGTCAAATATGCCAGACACGGAAAGACAAATATTGTGTTATTCCACTGACGCAAGGTACGCAGGATAGGGAAATTCATAGAGACAGAAAGTCAGTTAGAAGTGACCAGGGCCTAAGGAAAGAGAGAGTGGAGAATTACTGCTTAATGGTTACAGGGCTTTTGTTTGAAATCATGAAAAAGTCCTGAAAATAGATGGTCGTGATGTTGCACAATATGGTGAGTGAATTAACGCCACTGAGCTGTGCACTTAACATTGGTTTACTGCTGCTTCCCACTAGCTAGCTATTTTACATTGGGTAGTGTGTGTCGACGCTACCCTCACTTCGCCCCAGCTTCCCCCTCCCTTGCCAAAAAAATGGTTTAAATAGTAAATTTTGTGTTTATGTAACACATTTTATTTCACCACAATTAGAAAATACTAAAAACAAGTATTTTAAAGGCAGGAAATATAAGTCCATCACACCTTAATTTATTTGTTCCCCCCATAGTGAAAGAAAGAAGTATGGTTTCTCCATGGCAGGGCACCTGAGTCTGGGCTCTATTTTCTTCTAGGGAATCTTCCCATTCCTACCATATCTGCCACGCCCGGTTCTGTGATTCCCTGGAATGAGTCTGTGAAGATCCTGTGTGGGGGAACTCCTGAGTCTTTCCTGTACCAACTGGAGATCCTGGGAAACTCCACATACAAAGTGGTGGAGAAGAAATTGGGATTTCAGAAGACAGCTGAGTTTGTCATTAAACGCATGGATACTAATACTGCAGGACGTTATCAGTGCCGATACAGAAAACAGTACAGCTGGTCAGTGCATAGTGAAGCCCTGGAGCTGGTAGTGACAGGTGAGGCCTGTCTCTGACCCTCAGGCTCTTTTTCCTTGCTTATCTTTTCAGAGATGCTATTTTTAGAACAGTTTCAGATTTCCAGGGAAACGGAGGAGATACAACAGAGTTTCCACACACCCAGCACCCAGGTGCACACATTTTCCTTTACTATGATACACCCCTTACCATTAATGAACCAATACTGATACATTATAATGAGCCAACGTTCATTGAGACTTCCTTCGTGGTTACCCAACATCCTTCATCTCTTCTGGGATCCCATCCCACACTGCATTTAGGCGTCGTGTCTCTTTAGTTCCCTCTTGGCTGTGGAAGTTGCTCAGACTTTCCTTGTCTTTGACGACGTCGACAGTTTTGAGGGGTGCTGCTCTGGTGTTTTGCAGGACGCCCCACTATTGGAAGTTGTCTAATGTTTTACTCATGATAAGACAAGGGCTATGGATCACGGTGAAGACGACCACCAAGGCCCAGTGCCATTTTTTTTTTTGCGCTACGCAGGCCTCTCACTGCTGTGGCCTCTCCCGTTGTGGAGCACAGGCTCCGGACGCGCAGGCTCAGCGGCCACGGCTCACGGGCCCAGCCGCTCCGCGGCATGTGGGATCTTCCCGGACCGGGGCACGAACCCGCATCCCCTGCATCGGCAGGCGGACTCTCAACCACTGCGCCACCAGGGAAGCCCCAGTGCCATTTTTAATCATATCATAGCAAGGGTACGTACTATACCAATGACTACGGCTGTTGACGCTGAGCTCGCATACCCGGCTGAGACGGTGTTTGTCAGGTTTTTCCACTGTAACATGTCTCTTCCTCCCACCCTCCCTTTCCATGTGGAAGGAAATCACTATATGCAGCTCATACCTAAGGAGTGAGGAGTTATGCTCCTGCGGTATGCGTCCAGCCCTCAGTTTGAAGCTCTGTCCTCAGGGTGGCCTAACCCCGTGTTTCTAGAAGGTTGCACCCTGAGTTTCCAGGTTCTTCTACCTTTTCTTCTTATACAAAGAATAAAAAGAATATCCTTCAGCCCCTGCCATAACTCCTCAGACTCTCTGGATACCATTCCCTCTCTTCCCCAACATATGGCTTGTGATACTGTGACTTATACTAAGAAACATATATTTGGTCTTCATCCTCGTTCCTGGCACAGAGCTCCCCAAACCCTTGGGATTCCCTAAGCGATGAGCAATAAAGGTGTCTTCATTTTCATAGGAAATCCCTGTCAACCACACCTGAGTTTATGTTAATGAGGTGACTTTTGGAAAGCACCTAAGGATGGGGGCTGGTTGCCAGGGGTCATGGGACAGTTGGAACTTTCAGCCCCACCTCACCTGACTTCCAGAGAGGGCAGAGAGGCTGGAGGTTGAATCAATGGCCAAAGACTTAAAGAGTCTTGCCCACGTAACGAAGCCCTATGCACCTCTTCCATCTGGCTGTTCCTGATACATGCTTTCATAATAAACCAGAAATCCAGTAAGTAAACTGGTTTCCTGAGTTCTGTAAGCCACTCTAGCAAATAAATTGAACCCAAGAACTGGGTCCTGGGAACTTCTGATTTACAGCCATTGAGTCAGAAGCACAGGTGACAACCTAGACTTTTGATTGGCGTCTGAAGTGGGGGCGGTCTTGTAGGACTGAGCTCTTAACCTGGAGCCCTAAACCTGGGGGATCTGACGTTATTGCCAGGGAGACAGTGTCAGAATTGAGTTGACTTGGGCTTCCCTGGTGGCGCAGTGGTTGAGAGTCCGCCTGCCGATGCAGGGGACGTGGGTTCGTGCCCCGGTCCGGGAAGATGCCGCGGAGCGGCTGGTCCCGTGAGCCATGGCCGCTGAGCCTGCGCGTCCGGAGCCTGTGCTCCGCAACGGGAGAGGCCACGACAGTGAGAGGCCCGCGTACCGCAAAAAATAAATAAATAAAGAATTGAGTTGACTTGTGAGATGCCCAGCTGGGGTCTCATAATTGCTCGGCGGTGTGGGGAGAAACCCACACGCTGCAATTGGGAACAGAATCGCGTGGCAGTTCTGGCTTTTAGAGACTAGATCGCTGTCTCTCGAAGCTGGCATCTCATCTGCTTGCTTGATCAGCTCTATCTACAGTAACTGGGGACAGAGTATAGATCCTGTAGTAGTGAGATGGGATGTTACCGCCTCCCATTCCATTGCAGCCGGAAATGTCAGCTTCTTCGCTTCTCTTAGCATGGATCCAACATGAGTGGCGGGGATCCAGGGGGATGACACAAAATCTTGCTAACAGCTCACTCTCTGCTCCTTTAGGCTTGTATGACAAACCCTCCCTCTCCACCAATGGGTGCCTTGTGGTGATGCCAGGGGAGAGTGTTTCCCTCCGGTGCAGTTCAGCACGCATCTCATTCGATAGATTTTCACTGAGCAAGGAGAGAAGGGCCGTTCTGTCACAGCACCAAAACGGGGGACGCTGGGGTGACTTCATTCTGGGTCCTGTGAACCTCAGCTTCTCAGGGATCTACACATGCTACAGTTGGTACAGTGGCAGCCCTTATGTATGGTCAGCCCCCAGTGATGCCCTGCAGCTTGTGGTCACAGGTAAGTGCACCCCCGCCCACACGTGTGTCCTCTTCCTCAGGGCTCTGGCTGACTGTTCAGGGCCTTGGCATCAGGCAGGAATACAAAGAGATGCACTAAGAAAGAACAGTGGGGCAGGAGAGAGTCACTACTCAGAGGACCACGAAGAGAGAAGAAGCACTTCTCTATCCATTCTTCTGCTGAGGGCCATTGAGGCTGCTTCCATGTCGTGGCTATTGTGAAAGCACTGCAATGAACTCTGGGGCGCATGTATCCTTTCGGACCATGTCTTTCTCCAGATATATGTCCAGGAGTGGGACTGAAGGATCATACGGTAGCTGTAGTTTCAGTTTTTTAAGGAACCTCCATACTGTTCTCCACAGTGGCTGTACCAATTTACATTCCCACCAACAGTGTAGGAGGGTTCCCTTCTCTCCACACCCTCTCCAGCAGAAGATGTGGTATATATATACAATGCAATATTACTCAGCCATAAAAAGGAATGAAATAATGCTATCTGCAGCAACATGGATGGACCTAGAGATTGTCATACTGAGTGAAGTAAGTCAGACAGAGAAAGATAAATATCGTGTGATATCGCTTATATGCGGAATCATTTCTTTAAAAAAATTGACACAAATGAACTTATTTACGAAACAGAAACAGACTGACAGACTTAGAGAACGAACTTATGGTTACCAGGGGGAAGTGGGGGGATAGTTAGGGAGTTTGGGATTGACAGGTACACACTGCTATATTTAAAATGAATAACCAACAAGGCCCTACTGTACAGCACAGAGAACTCTGCTCAATACTATGTAACAACCTAAGTGGGAAAAGAATTTGAAAAAGAATAGATACATGTATAACTGAAATCACTCTGCTGTACACCTGAAACTATCACAACATTATTAATCGACTGTACTCCAATATAAAATAAATACTTTAAAAAATGAAAGAGAGAGAAGCAGCACTTCTCACCCACACCACATTTGACTTTCACATCCTCTCCTTGAGTTCTCCAGTGTCCTTTGAAAACACGTGGCCTGTTGAGAAAGGAGAGGCCAACGTTTGGAGTCACATTAAGGGGTGTTGTTGAGATAGCAGATGCCAGACACAAGCTTTGACGAATCCACTTCCTTTTTCACACGCTTAGTTGCAGCTGAGAATCCTGAAACTAACCTATAATACTAGAATCCACTCGGAGTGGGTGGCTGAGGAAGACTCTAAAAAAACTCTATCGAGGGACTTCCCTGGTGGTCCAGTGGTTAAGACTCGGTGCTTCCACTGCAGAGAGCACAGGTTCCATCCCTAGTCGGGAAACCAGATTCCAGATGTCGTGCTGTGCAGCCAAAAAAAAAAAAAAAAAACCCTCTATCAAGAGCTTCATTTTTGGGAATTCACTAGTGGTCCAATGGTTAAGACTCGGGGCTTTCACTGCCATGGGCCCGGATTCAATCCCTGGCTGGGTAACTAAGATCCCGCAAGCCACGCGGCGTGGTCAAAAAAAAAAGTTTCATTTTTATGTTGTTTGCACGCATCACTGCCCAGAGGGAGAAAACAAAGAGTTATAGCAGAGAAAAGCAGCTGCTGACTGCTGAGTGGGAATGACCACACCTGTCTCTCTTATGTACCTTGTCCAGTCATTCTACAAGCTCAGCAAATATGATAGTCATGGCACTGTAAGATCATACAGACAGAATGGTCTTTTCAATGAATGTTGCAGGGACAATGGGGAAACAGTGGAGGAGGAGTGAATTTATTAGCCTTTTCCTTTAGAGTAGATAATCAATGAATCTTGTTTTAGAAATCACCTCCTATCCAACGTCAAGGTGGTATTAATCTTCTCAAACTTGAAACATTTTGCACTTTGCAATTAGGAACTCCAAATCCACTTGGAACTGATTTCTGTATTTTAACAGGAAAGAGTTACTAGGATTTCTCAGCATTGTAATTTCACACTATTTTATTACATCCTTGAGAGGAATAGAGGCCCATGAAGTCCATAAAACAAATGGAGAAATCTTTTTAAAGGTTCAGTGAACAGAAATGTCTGGTGAAAGGTCACACAATAGTGGAGATTAATTTTCCCTAAGTTTTTGCGTTCTGTTTTTTTGTTTTGTTTTGTTTTGTTTTTCGTGTTTTGTTTCTTCGGTGGCATGGCATGCGGGATCCTGGTTCCCTGAGCAGGGATTGAACCCGTGTCCCCTACAGTGGAAGCACAGGGTCTTACCTCCTGGATGGCCAGGGAAGTCCCAAAATTTTCTCTAAGCTTATCTGAAATGTTTCTCCTACTTGCTTCCCAGACACCAGCCATCCTGTACCCTTTGTCATGTATGAGAAAGGAACACACATTGTTATGTGGGGTGAAGATGACGTAGAGGAGAGACTTTCAGACTCTGGATCCATGAAGATGTTGCAGGGACATGATTAGACAGTCACTGACACTGCCACGTGAGGAGGGAATGAAAAGCAAACACAACATGCTCATACCCACCTCCTCCCCGTTTTACAAGACTCCCCGGGGAACCACACCCTTGGACCTACGTTTAATGTGAAGTAGGGTGCTCATGAATGCATGCACGTGTGGAGGAGGGGGTCCCAGTGAAACCACAAATAGGGAAATGAGCTCCCCTTCCAGGGCTCTTGGGATGGGATGGAATGAAACATGACCAGTGATCATTCATCTCTTCTAAATTACGTCTCTAGATACCACGAACCAAGATTACACGATGGAGAACTTGATTCGAATGGGCATGGCAGGGCTGTCCCTGGTGGTTCTCTTGGTCATTCTGGCTGAAAATTGGCTTGGCCATCAGGTTCCACACAAGGAAGACCAGCAAGAACTGCCTGAACTGAGCTGCAGTAGACAGAAAACTCAGACAGAATGGACCTTCGGGCTAACTCCAAAGGGTCACCAGGTAGACACCAGGCACTGAACACAACAGCCAGCACCTGTGGAGTCCTGGAAAGCTACGTGGAGAACACAAGGGAGAACGCAGTACTAACAAGCTTGGATCCCTTTGCAAACCAATCAAATGGTATTTTCTTATATGAATCTGATATATTTGCAGCCCACCCTGCTAGACTTTGGTGATAAAATTCTCAGTACAGGGCCTTCCCTGGTGGTGTAGTGGATAAGACTCCACGCTCCCAATGCAGGGGGCCCGGGTTCAATCCCTGGTCAGGGAACTAGATATACCACATGCATCCCGCAACTAAGAGTTTGCGTGCCACAACTAAGGAGCCTGCCTGCCGCAACTAAGGACCCCACGTGGTGCAACTAAGGAGAGCCCGCCTGCCGCAACTAAGGACCCCACGTAGTGCAACTAAGGAGCCAGCAAGCTGCAAATAAGGAGCGCATTTGCCGCAACTAAGACCCAGTGCAACCAAATAAATATTTTTTAAAAATATCAATATAATCTTTGCTTAACTCTTCCTGTGATAAAAAAAATAATGCAAAGCATTCTCAATTCTCCTTGCTGACTGTTTTTCACCCCTCCTCCACACAAGTTCTGGCTCATACATTCATTTTGTCTTGAACTTATCAGCAAAACCAAATACCATTACATCCTCCTGATAGAAGACCTTAACACCTAGAATTCCATTAATTACAAAGGCTAATAATTAATTATGAATACTGTCCACTCAACGTACCATATATTCCACGCCATAACTGTGCTTCTAGCTTTCCCTACAGTAACATTTGTGTGTTAACACATGCTTTTCCGACTCTTAAGAAGACTCTCCTGTTCTTATGAAACTAACCCACTTCAAAATGTCTCATGCCTCCAACGCAAAGTAAACAGACTTGTGAAAGCAGCCGAACAAGCATCTCCTTTGGATCATCTCAGTACTTCAAGCTACTCAGTCTATCGATTCATCCTTTTGTAGTATGCATCATGACGTCTAGGAAACATGTAGTACTGGATCTATTTATTGAGATCATGAATAAATAAGTTAGTGACTGAGCCAGATAAACAAGGAAATGTTAGTGGCTGAGCCGAATAAACAACACGGAAGTGCCACAGTTGCAGAGGAGGACTAATGAGAGTCTTTATATCACATCCAAACCGACCAGAGAAATGCAAGGCAGTTTGTTTCCAAGAGAGGGAAAAGATTAGCTTCACATACGTGGTTTTGTCTATGGTAGGGCCTCGTTTGGAAAAGGGGTTCCGAGAATAAAAGGGCCCTGCACTCCTAGGAAAATGATTGATCTTTCTGTAGCCGCGATGACAAGCGGCCAACAGAATGGGTTTATAACCCATCGTCAATGACCACTCACGTTGGCCATTCAACCAATCAGACAGCTCCCTGCTTCTAAATGTCAGCCAATCAGAAACAGGTTCACTCCAGTAACCACACCGGTGAGAGACAGCCAATCCAAATAGACTCCGTGGAACAAACATGCTTTTACGGATAATGTTCAGACCAGAAGAGCCCCTGAAAATCCACATTTCCCAAAAACTCTGTATAGGATCAGTAGTAGGCTCTGCTCAGAGACACTGTGTCTGGCCAGCATAACTCTCCCTTACTACAGTAATAACAAATTCGGCTTTGCCTTCTTATTTCAGACATTGAGTAGCGAGTGCGTTAGCCTTCGGCAGTTTATGTATTAGACTGATTTAAGTTAAGGTCTTTGCTTAAGGGCAAGGTGTATGGCGGCTTATAATCCATGACTTTAAGGGTTTTTTCTTTTAATCTTTATTGGAGTATAGTTGCTTTACAATGTTGTGCTAGTTTCTGCTGTACAGCAAAGGGAATCAGCTATACATATACATATATCCACTCTTTTTTAGATTATTTTCCGTATACATGACTTTCAGTTCTATGTTAGGCATTATGCTGGTCGTTTCATTTATATGAGCATACTGTAACGCCGTGAATTTTAATTTAATCAATTTTAATTCAATCAATCATGTGACAGTCATGTCACACGAGCAAACAGAGGCTCAGGAATGGTATGATTTGGATAAGGATATGAAGATGTGGACACAGAGTTTCGGTCTGGGAAGATGAAAAATTCTAGAGATGGATGGTGGTGATGATTACATGATGATGTACATGTCCTAGTTGCCACTGAACTGTACACTTAAAAGTGGTAAAGGCGGGCTTCCCTGGTGGCGCAGTGGTTGAGAGTCTGCCTGCCGATGCTGGGGACACGGGTTCGTGTCCCGGTCCGGGAAGATCCCACATGCCGCGGAGCGGCTGGGCCCGTGAGCCATGGCCGCTGAGCCTGCGCGTCCGGAGCCTGTGCTCCGCAACGGGAGAGGCCACAACAGTGAGAGGCCCGTGTACCGCAAAACAAAAAAAATGGTAAAGGTGATACATTTCATGTATGTGGAGCTTTTTACCATAATAAAAAAAAACTTTTAAAAATGGTTAAAATGGTAAATTTTGTGTTATGCATGTTCTGCCACAATTTTTAAAAAGTTCTTTGTGGTCTATAGAAACTGAAAGTAGATTAGTGGTTGCCCAAAGCTGGGAGAGTGAGGGGGTATTGGACAGTGAGTGCTAGTGGGTATTGGAGGGGGTTTTTTTGGGGGGGGGGGGGTGATTAAAAAGTCCTGAAATTAGATCATGGTGATGGTTGAGCAACTCTCAATATAATAAAAACCACTGAATTCTACACTTTAAATGGTAAATTGTATAGTATGTAAATTATCTCAATTAAGTTGAGTTTCTTCAACTATCAAAAATGATTAAATTATTAGTAACACCCTCCGTGGTTGAGTCATGACTTGAAATCCATCATCTCCAACAGGGCTTACAGTGTGCATACGGGGATAGTCCTAGGAGCACAGGTGTGAGCTTAAGGTGAAAACTGGGGCTGGACTAAATAGATACAGAGAAGTACCTGAGAAACCAGAGGCAAACTTAGGGAGAATGGATGGCATGATTGCCCTTAGTATGTGGTGTCCAGGGAAGACACTCCAGGTTCAGAGCATATTCCCCTAAGATGATCACTCAACCCCTCTAATGAGCTGGATAAAACATGGCATTTATTTAACTTATTTGTGCTTCAGTTCCTTATCTGGAAATGGTGGAGTAAATGCTGTCAACTTCATCGGGTTATCATGAGAATTCAATGAATGAATGATGCCAGCCACTCAGAACAGTGCCTACACATAGGAAATGTTTTTCAAGTCTGGTTACCAGAAACCTTGCCTCGCAAGATGATTTTATCTTCAGATCTTTGCACACTGCTGGAATAAACTGTTCCACTCTGAGTTGGTGAGCTCCATAGCGAAAAATAGAGGAGGAAAGTATCATTACTATTATGTGATGCGGGGGTAGCACTCGCCCCCATTTCCATACCAACTTCAAGAATTACTATAAATAACCAAGAGAGTGTGTCATTGACCAAAAAATAGACAAATAGATCAACAGAATGGAATAGATAGCTCAGAAATAGACCCATATAAATACAGTCAACTGATTTTTCACAAAGGAACAAGAGCAATACAGTGGAGCAAAGAGACTCTCTTCAACAAACGGGGCTGGAACACCCGGACATCCACACGCAAAAACATGAATCTAGACAGACCTTACACCCTTCACAAAAGCGAACTCAAAATGGATCACAGGCCTCAATGTAAAACGAAAACTACAAAACTCTTAGAAAAAAACATAGACAATCTTGGGTTTTGTGATGCCTTTTTAGATAAAACACCAAAGACATGATCCATGAGAGGAAAAATCGGTAAGCTGGGATTGATTGAAATTTAAAAATGCTACTCTGTGACAGACAGTATCAAGAGACATGAAAAGCCACAGACTGGAAGAAAACATCTGTGAAAAAATGAAATTCGACCCTTTTTTACACCACACATAAAAGTTAACTTAAAATGGATTAAAGACTTAAACATAGGGACTTCCCTGGTGGCGCAGTGGTTAAGAATCCGCCTGCCAATGCAGGGGACACAGCTCCAAGCCCTGGTTGGGGAAGATCCCACATGCCGCGGAGCAACTAAGCACGTGGGCCACAACTACTGAGCCTGCGTGCCACAACTACTGAAGCCCGTGTGTCTAGAGCCCGTGCTCCTCAACAAGAGAAGCCACTGCAATGAGAAGCCCGCGCACCACAATGAAGAGCAGCCCCCGCTCGCCACAACTAGAGAAAGCCCTCATGCAGTAACGAAGACCCAACGCAGCCAAAATATATATATATAAATAAATTTACTTTTTTAAAAAAAGACTTAAACATAAAACCCCAAACACTAACACTCCCAGTAGAAAACATAAGAAAAAATGTACCGTAACATTGATCTTGTCAATAATTTTTTTGGATATGACACCAAAAGCACAGGCAACAAAAGCAAAAATACACAAGTGGGACTACATAAAACTAAAAAGATTCTGCACAGCAAAGGAAACCATCCACAGTGGGACACCACCAGCCCCAGGATCCCTGGGGTCCCACAAGAAGCCACCCTGGAACCTGGGCCTGCCCACCAGTGGGTAAGCAGCCACCATGCGAGGCAGGGCCTGACAGTCAGACAGGCGAGGGTCCACACCACCTACCAGTGCACCACAGATACAGGGAAGATGACACACAGATGGCCAACAGGCGTGTGAAAAGATGCTCAACATCTCTAATTATCAGAGAGGTGCAAATCAAAACAACACTGAGATATCCCCTCACACCTGTCAGAATGGCCACCATCAAAAAGTCTACAAATAATAAATGCTGGAGAGGGTGGGGAGAAAAGGGAACCCTCCTACACTGTTGGTGGGAATGTAAATTGGTGTAGGCACTATGGAGAACAGTACGGAGGATCCTCAAAAAATTAAAAATAAAACTACCATATGATCCAGCAATTCCGCACCTGGGTATACATCCGGAACAAATGAAAGCACTGATTCAAAAACATACATGCATCCTAATGTCCATAGCAACACTGTTTACAATAGTCAGGACACAGAAGCAACCCCAGTGTCCATCAACAGACGACTGGATTAAGAAGATGTGATATAGGGGCTTCCCTGGTGGCGCAGTGGTTGAGAGTCCGCCTGCTGATGCAGGGGACGCGGGTTCGTGCCCCGGTCCGGGAGGATGCCACATGCCGCGGAGCGGCTGGACCCGTGAGCCATGGCCGCTGAGCTTGCGCGTCCGGAGCTTGTGCTCCGCAACGGGAGGGGCCGCAGCAGTGAGAGGCCCGCGTACCGCAAAAAAAAAAAAAAAAAAAAAAAAAAAGAAGATGTGATATATGTGATAGATACACACGCGCGCACACACACACACGCACACACACAGTGGAATATTACTCAGCCATAAAACAGAATGAAATTCTACCATTGGCAGCAACATAGATGAACCTAGAGAATATTATGCTTAGTGAAATAAGTCAGAGAAAGACAAATACTGTGTGCTGTCACTTATACGTGGACTCTAAAAAATAATACAAATGAATGTATATGCAAAACAGAACAGACTCACAGACATAGAGAACAGACTAGTGGTTACCAAACGGAAGAGGGAAGGGGGTCCGGAAAAATATAGGGTATGGGATTAAGAGATACAAACTAATACGTATAAAATAGATAAGCAACAAGAATACACTATATAGCACAGGGAATTATAGCCATTATCTTGTAATAATTTATAATGGAGGATAATCTGCAAAAATAGTGAATCACTGTGCTGTCCACCTGGAACAAATCCAATACTGTTGATCAACTATACTTCAATTAAGTAATTAATTAATTTAAAATTATTTAGACCCTTAAAAAAAGAACAGTGGACATTTTGCATTTAAAATATATTAAGTACTTAATATATTAATATTATACTACTTAATATTAATACTTAATATTCTAATATTTAAGTACTTAATATTTTAAAGTACCTAATATTTTAATATTTAATTTCTGCTTTATAACACAATATTTTAATATTAAGTACTTAATATTTTAAAATTTAATTTCTGCTTTATAAAAGACTAAAGGAATGTCATTATGTAACAAACAAAATATATTTTTGCTTAAAAATATTATTTATTGAAACATTGTAACAAATCTTTGAAGAAGGTAGTGTTATCATTCTATTCTGATGAAACCAGTTAACATGCAAGCATATGAATGTACACAGGGGAGCCAAAGTTAAAAACACCTTTTTTTTTTTTTTTTTTTTTTGCGGTACACGGGCCTCTCACTGCTGTGGCCTCTCCCGTTGCGGAGCACAGGCTCCGGACGCGCAGGCTCAGCGGCCATGGGTCACGGGCCCAGCCGCTCCGCGGCATGTGGGATCTTCCCGGACCGGGGCACGAACCCGTGTCCCCTGCATCGGCGGCGGACTCTCAACCACTGCGCCACCAGGGAAGCCCAAACACCTATTTTTTTTTAATGATTCGAAGGCTTTTGCTCTGCACACTACCCTATGCCTTCCCTGGGCATAATGTCCATATTTCAAAATTTAGAAGTTGACCCCGAAATGAGTTTCAGTTCGAGCAGACAACTATCAGAGGTTCTGGTTAGAAACCACATATATGATCAGCTGTGTCATGGGGACCATTTCCTCTCCTTATACCCGATGGCCAGAGGTGGGGGGAGATCTTTGAATCTTCTCATAAAAAAGTCAGTGTGAAAGTCCCGTGGTGATTGGCGCTGGGCTTTGCTCACCACATCCTGTGCCTCTCCCTGGCCTGCTGGACTCAGTCTCCCCCCAGCTCTCCACATTAGCCAGGCACAATCTGAGCTATGCCTTCTGCACTTGCTGCCCTTCTCTTTCTTGGTGAGTTCTTGCACGGAAGAGAGATGGAATTCAGGGGTCTCGTGTGGATGGGGCGACGTATCTCATGATTCCTGTTTTCCAGGGCTGTCTCTGAGCCAGGGGACCAGCACCCAGAAGCGTGAGTCCTTCCTTCAAAGCCCCAGCGTCTGGTTTGAGACTAAGTACCCACGTGAGAACAACTGGAAGAGGGCAGGGGCTCTGGCTCGCTAGGAGGGCTTGAGACCAGCAGCTGGGTGGAAAGTAGGGTGAGCAGGGCCTTTATCTGGAACTCCAGCCTCTGATTCCTTTCCAGAGACTCTCTCGAAACCTGTCATCTGGGTCAAACCCAGTTTCATGATTCCAGAAGGAAAACTGGCCATCATCTGGTGTCAAGGAACTCACGAGGCCGCTGAGTACCAACTGCACTTTGAGGGAGGCCTTTCTGCCTTCAAGAGACCGAAGTCACCTGGAATGTCGAACAGAGTCAAGTTCCCCATCCCGTCCATGACCTCACAGACTGCAGGGCAGTACAGGTGCTTCTATCGAAGTGGGGAGCTCTGGTCAGAGCCCAGTGACCCTCTGGATCTGGTGGTAACAGGTAACTGTCCCACTGCATAGCTGTAGAGTCAACGCCTCAGCCTGACTCCCGGGCAGGGTCATCCCTTGTTCATCTCCTTTGCTCTCTTCCAAGCCTCACTCAGATACTAGTATTTGTCTCGAGGGTAATGTTGAGGGTTGATTATTTCCTACAGGGATTATCTTTAGAGAATTGTCTCTATGTCCCAGAAGCAGATCTGTCTTAGGTTCTTCAGAAAAGAGGCTCTGAGATGGATATTCGTGCACAGAGGGGATTACTGTGGAGTGTCCTCAAACATCGCACCTGTGATGAGTGAGGGGGACAGGCTGGGCAGAAGGGGAAGTTGGACTGTGATGCAGCTTCCCCTGAGACCTCGGCCGAGCAGATGTGGGACTCTGGACCTGGGTGGCCTTTCAGAATAGTATTGAAATGAGGCTGGAAGCTCCGTACCCCCCACTGTATCAAACAGTGATTGGCTGGGAACCACTCTTAGGGAGATTGCAGACAAATACCCTTGCTTTTGTGGTTCTTGTATTCTAGCAGAAGACAGACCATGAGTCAAAGTCAGGAAATTCAAATCAATTATATAGCATGTGAGGGCGAAACGGAGGTATGGAAAAAAAGACAAAGTAAATGGGGTTAAGGTGACTGGCTGGCCAGGTAAGCTTGGGTCAGATAGTTCCCTTCAGTTGGGGGATATGGTTCTCAAACTTTAGTAGATATCAGAATCACCTGTAGGGCTTGCAGACGCACAGATGACTTCAGTGAGACCATGTTCATGGAAGCATTATTCATAATAGCCAAAAGGTGGAAACATCCTTTGCCTATCAGTGAATGAACGGATGGAGAAAATGTGGTCCATCCATACAACTGAGTATCATTCAGCCTTAAAAAGGAAGGAAATTCTATCACATGATACAACATGGACGAACCTGAGGGCGTTATATTGAGTGAAATAAGCCAGTCCTCAAAGGATCAGTAAGTGTACACTTCCACTTACATGGGGCACTTAAGATACCCAGATTCAGAGGCAGAATGAGAACGGTGGTTAGCAGGGGCTGGGGGAAGGGGGAGTGAAGAGTTAGTGTTCAATGGGTACCGACTTTCAGTTATGCAAGATGAAAAGCGTTCCGGAGACTAATGGTGATAATGGTTGTACAACGATGTGGATGTACTTAATACCACAGGACTGTACAATTAAAAATACTTAAGATGGGGCTTCCCTGGTGGCGCAGTGGTTGAGGGTCCGCCTGCCGATGCAGGGGACAAGGGTTCGTGCCCCGGTCCGGGAAGATCCCACATGCCGCGGAGCGGCTGGGCCCGTGAGCCATGGCCGCTGAGCCTGCGCGTCCGGAGCCTGTGCTCCGCAACGGGAGAGGCCACAGCAGGGAGAGGCCCACATACCTCACACACACACACAAAAAATACTTAAGATGGTAGATTTATGTATATTTTACTACGACTAAAAGTGATAATGATGTTTTAAAACACAGATGGCTGCTCTCCTAAGTTTCTGAGGCAGTAGGTCTGGGGTAGAGCTTGGCAATTTGCGTTTCTAACAAGGTTCCTGACGACGCGGAGGTTGCTGGTCCCAAGGACCAAACACTGGGGACCGATGACGTAGGGCGATTCCCAGAGAGTCATCTTTTTTAAATTAATTTTTATTGAGGTAGAGTTGCTTTACAATGTTGTGTTAGTTTCTGCTGTACAGCAAAGTGAATCAGCTATACGTATACATATGTCCCCTCTTTTTTGGATTTCCTCCCCATTTAGGCCACCGCAGAGCATCGAGTAGAGTCCCCTGTGCTCTACAGTGTAGGTTCTCATTAGTTATCTATTTTATACGTAGTATCAATAGTGTATATATGTCGA
This sequence comes from Orcinus orca, assembly GCF_937001465.1. NCBI lineage: Eukaryota > Metazoa > Chordata > Mammalia > Artiodactyla > Delphinidae > Orcinus > Orcinus orca. The sequence goes on from NC_064578.1 coordinate 55,493,321, forward strand.
TCCCAATCTCCCAATTCATCCCAGCCACCCTTGGTATCCATACATTTGTTCTCTACAGCTGTGCCTCTATTTCTGCTTTGCAAATAAGTTCATCTGTATCATTAGAAAGAGATTCATCTTAACACTCCTGGAAGCTAGGGGAGCAACTGTCTCAGTCGTGAAGGGAGAGATCAGAGAGGGTATGTCCATGACCGAGACAAACCTAGGAAACAGAAGAAGAGACCAAGATTCTGGGGAGCGATATCCTGGTCCTAAGGAGAAGAGGGATGGGGGATATAGGAAGCAGGATAAAGATGCTCTTTACCGGGACTTCCCTGGTGGTCCAGTGGTTAAGACTCCGCCACTTCCAATGCAGTGGGCGTGGGTTCAATCCCTGGTCGGGGAACTAAGATCCCACATGCCTCCTGGTCAAAAAAAAAAGTTATGTTCTTTACCTACCAGCCACCTTCTCTCGCAGGACTGTATGACACACCCACCCTCTCCGTTCAACCCAGACCTGAGGTGATCTCAGGAGAGGAAGTGACCTTCCGTTGCCGCCTAGAAACAGCAACAAGCACCTTCTTTCTGCTCAAGGAGGGAAGATCCAGCCGCCCACAGCGCAGATACGGGAACATCCAGGCGGAGTTCCCCATGGGCCCTGTGAGCACAGCTCACAGAGGCACGTACAGATGTTTTGGCTCCTACAACACACATGCATGGTCTTTCCCCAGTGAGCCTGTGAAGCTCCTGGTCAAAGGTGAGGACGCCCCCCAGTTTTACCCCGTGTCCTTTCTGGATCCCTAACTGACCCTCCAAATAATGATGAGAGAGGCAGCAAAGCAGCAGGTGGGAAGACGCACAGGGGGTACTTGTCACCAATGCCCTCATCCACGTTGATCCCCCAGAGGCCCATTTGATAGCTCATGAGGACTATCACCAGAGGGGGCGGAGTGTAGAGAATGGGTGGGAAGGCCAGACCCTTTGATTCTTCTCCTTGTCCCCATTGCCAGGAGATGCCGGGGGCACCACCTTTGCGCCCACAGAGCACACCTCTTCTGGTGAGTAACACGGCCCTCTAAACTTGGGGAAGGGCTCAAAGCCTCCCAGTGGCACTAAAACCCTGGCATTCGTTCACGATATCCCTTGAGTGTATAGCATATGCCATGAACTGCAGTTCTATCGGTCAACCAGAGATCCTTGCTAGTGTGGCACTCGCACTCTAGCGGGAGAAGGCAGACCATGAATCTAAGTCAGGATACATCAATCGATGACACAGCACACAAGGAGGAAATGACGATGTGGAAAAGGACAATGTAGAACGAATGGCATTACGGTGATGGGGAGGAGGGCAGGTGGCAGCATTGAACAGAGTTGTCCACACTGGCCTCACAGAGAAGGAGGCTTCAAGCAAAGAGCTGAGGGACTTCCCTGGCGGTCCAGTGGTTAAGACTTCGCCTTCCAATGCAGGGATGCGGGTTCGATCCCTGGCCGGGGAGCTAAGATCCCACCTGCCTCGAGGCCAAAAAACCAAAACATAAAACAGAAGCAATACTGTAACAAATTCAATAAAGACAAAGGAAGGAAGGAAGGAAGGGAGGGAGGGAGGGAGGGAGGGAGGGAGGGAGGGAGGGAGGAAGGAGAAAGAAAGAAAGAAAGGGAAAGAAGGAAGGACGGAAGGAAGAAAGAAAGAAAAGAGCCGAAAGAGTTGAGGGCATGAGTCCTTAGGCCTCTGCGCTAAGGCAGAAAGATGGGCAGGGTGATAAAAGAACAGCCAGGAGCCCAGTGGACTGGAAATGATGTCAGAGGGGGGATGGCAGGGGTGTGGTGGGCTGAGGCAGCTCACTGAGGACCTTGAAGAAGTTTGGTTAAGACTGAATGACGTACAGTGGAGGATTCCTGGACTGAATGTCAATATTATGACATAGTGTGAGTGTTTCGTGTTTGGTAATTGCAATCATTGTTGCTTTTGTGGTGGTCATCCATTTCCAATGCCTGGTGTCAGTTTATTTATCTCTTGTAAAAATAAAATACAGTGTGTGTGTGGAAAAAAAAAAAGAATGCCATATATATAGAATCATAAAAAAAAAAAAAAAAGACTGAATGACGTGACCAGTGGGACAAAGAAGAAAGGATGGCGGTTGACTTAATGAGGAAACGGAGGCTCACACAGAAGATACGCCTGGAGACACACGCTTATGAGTCCTAGAGCTGAATTCTTCCTCTGGTCTGTCTGTCTTTTGTTTTCTTTTGTTTTGTTTTTAATTAATTTTTATCGGACCATAGTTGCCTTACAATGTTGCGTTAGCGTCTACTGCACAGCAAAATGAATCAGCCATACGTATACATATATCCCCTCCACTGAGGACACGACAGTGCATTAAGTAGAGCTCCCTGTGCTATACAGTATGTCTTTGCCCTCTTCCACTCCACCTGCCAGATGAAGCCACTGGGACCTGGAGTGCGAGGGGTGGACCTAGAGAAGCTATAGAACATCACGGAGTATAACCAAGGGTAGGAGAGCCTGCGATGGAAGAGGCCACATCATCTCTTTTCCTCACGTCTCCTCTTTCCTTATCCTCTGCAGACCACTGGGACTCCTACATGTTAACCACAGAGACCCAATTCCAGGAAGGTAAGCCAGCAGCGGGGGCTGGAGGCGCTAAAGGACATAAGATCGGGAAAGGAAAGAGGAAGAGAGATGGGGTGAAGGGGTCTTGGTAGGTTCCTGTGAGCCATCACTCTTGTTCTTCTGACCCCAGATCCTGTCCTCTGGGATCACAATGCCCAGAACCTCCTTCGGATTGGCCTAGTTTTCCTGGTCCTGGTGGCCCTCGTGTGGCTCCCGGTTGAAGACTGGCTTCACAGGAAGAAGCTTCAAGAGAGAGCCAGCAGGGCTTCAAGTCAGGAATGCAGAAGGTTCAGAGCACAAAGCCCTGGAGAAATGACCGAGAGATGCAGTGGCCACAGGTAAAGCTGCAAGCTGACCCTGACCTTGGGCTGTGGGAGCTCCGAGTTGAGCCCATGGAGGAGAGAGTCATCGCAGAAAACGAAGCGAGAACTGCACGGAGTTTGGCGGAGGGTTGGGGATGAAAGCGCTACATTCCTTCTGTAGGCAAAACCCATTGTCTCTTCTAGGTTCTAAGTACTGTTGCACGTGCTTCCTGCGAACCAAACTTTTAACCAGTCTGGTCTTTCCTGAAAACATCTTTAACGGCATGGCCGTGGGAGTATCTCCTCCCTACTTTTGTCTTTATCCCTATTTCTTCTTTGCTGTCTCTTGCACATGTCATTCAAAATATTTAACCACCAGTACAGAATAGGTGCACTTATCAAACAGAACCAGAGCCCGAGAGGCAACAACCAGTCAGTGGAGATGCAGGCTTATAAACAAACAGCACATCTATACCAATGTGTCCTGGCTGGATGGCAGCCATGCCCCAGTTCCCTCTATCCTATGCCCTTGCAGGATTTCTTCTTCTCCACTTCTTTATCCACACCTTGCCTTGTTCTTTGGGTCTCCTAGTAGATATCATCTCCTCCAAGATGATTTCCCAAATCCTCCAGCTTGACTTAAGATACTACTTTCATAGTCCCAAAGCACCTGTAATTCTCTACAACAGCATTTGAACCCTAATACTGCCTACGTATCCATTTTCCTGTATCGACTGCAAACTCATGTGAATTAAATTTATGTCAGGTGTAATGGCTGTGTTCGTAGTTCCCACGACTCAGAGAGTTCTCAGGAAATGTATGTTGAACAAATGGATATATAAATGGGGTCCGAGTGCCACTTGAACTTGAGACTCCTATGCGTGGTCCTTGAAATGTTGTCTGGGCATGACAAACGCTCTCCTTTTTGAGAGTTTCGACTTGGTCAACCCACTAATATACCCATTATGTGGGTCCCCGCCTCCTCTCAATATTGTGACACCTTACACAGGTCAAATTCGTTCTTAAATCTGCATTTTCTGTTAAATATCAGCGAATATTAATTCCAACCTCAAAGGGATAACATGAAGATCTGGAGATCAAGAATATCCAGAAACCAGCATAAGCTCTGACATGTGTACGTTACTCAATGCACGATAACCATTATTATCCCTGATACTAAGGGCAATTAAAACTCATACCAAGTATTACCTCATTACTAGTGGCCCCAATACTGAATTTTCTCCTTTCTGGTCTTCACCTACCAGGTGTTCTAAGGTCCAAGACTTTCTAGCTAATACCCATTTATAGTCTTCATCTCAAGATGAGATGGACCTGTTTGGGGTGGGTTCAGGACATTCCAACCTTTCCATATTCTAGTTTATGGCAAGAAACCTAGAGTCTCAAGGAAAAAATGGGTCAGGGAGAAATATTTTAGGGGTCAAGATATAAAGGCAGGGCTTGACCTGGGCAAAGGAGGCTCCTCAAGGGGATGGAAGGGTCTTCACCACCATGGCCCTATGCTGTCCTTGGCAGTCCAGGTTAAAATCTTCCAAAACTGGTCAATGGGTCAATGCCAGAGGGTCAAGTATTGCAACGCTCTTTCTGAAATATTGAACACGGCTTGTATTTCAGACCGCAAAATGAAGCATGGGGAGAAAGAAAGGAAGGAGAGAGGAAGGGAGGGGAGGAGGGTGGGGGTAAAGTACTGGCCAACTGTTTGTGATGATGATTTACTGGAAACACTCAAAAAACACTTTCATTTATTTCCCCACAGTCAGAACTTAACAGCTTTCCACACCTAGATGCAAGGGAGGCTGACGATGTAGCCTTTTTTCCAAATAGCTCTGTGGCAAGCTGAATATTGGTACTTCCATTACCAATGAAGTGAAAGGTAACAGAGTTGTAATAAGCAATTCCAGTCCTTGTCATAAGAGCCTACCATGTGTCAGGCACTGGTGAGAGTGCAACACACCAAGGCAAACATTATCCCCACCATGACAGGATTTATCGTCCAGGAGTAGAGATCTTCAAGAAGTGAGAAGATCAATGTCTCGTGAGAGAGGAACTAGAGGATGCCCTTGGAGCCCCTTCCTGTGAAAGATTCCATTATATAGAGACATTGAGGGAGATGCAGGGGTGAAGAAAGGGGAAGACGGCAGCTGTCTGTACCAATGTATCCAAAGGCTCAGATGTAAGACAGAGGGTGAAAACGTTCAGTATAACTAGAGCTCTGACTGTGACAGAAAAGAGTAGCTGTGGACGATGCTGGGCATGGCCATGGAAGCCACATAAATAAATGCACATTTTATCCTTAAGGCAAAGGGAGCTCACCAAGCATTTTGATCATGGATGTAATATGATGATTTCTACACTGTGTGAAGACCCTTCTGGTTGCAGTGAGAGGAAGGACATATGCAAAGAAAACAAAAGCATGGTAGGTGGGGGGAGACAGAAGAGTTGAGAATGGCTCACCTAGTCCTAGTGCTGACAACCAGAACGAGGTTCCGTAACTAATACTGGTAACCCAGATGGAGGTCCAGCTGTGAGTGACAGGTACACGTAGGTCTTGAGACTTGGTAACATATTCTCTAGCTCTGTCCTTATTTTTCAAGATTGCCTTGATTATTCTGCGTGTTTTGGATTTCAATACTAACTTTAGGGTATCAGTGTTCACAAAACACCCACCTGGATTTCACATGAGATTGTATCCAAGCTACGGATCAATTTATAGAGAATCATCACCTCTTCAATCTTTCCATCCTTGGAAGTTTCAAACCATTTAACCATTTAACTTCATGTTCAGTAACTTCTCTAAATAATATCTTATAGTATTCCACATAGAGAATGTGCATATCTTTTGTTAGATACCCACCAGAAATATCCACTAGTTACATCTCCTCCAGAGAGATCCCTACTTACATGACTTTTATTTTGTAAGTAGTATCATTCTTTAAATAATGTTATTGCTTCTGTTGGTTGCTGGTAGTATAAAAATAAAATTGATTTTTTATATGGAATGTGTCTTGCAAAGCTCACTTCTTAATCTTAACCGTTTTAGACTATTTAAGATTATTTTTAGGTTCAAACATTTTTAGGATTTTTTTTCCAAAATTAATTTTTTTTTTTTTTTTTACTGTCTTATTACCTGGCTAGAACCTCCAGTACGTTAATCAATAGAAGTGGTGATAGCAGGTGCCCTTTTCTTAGTACCAATATTATGGGGAAGATTTTTAATATCTTACCATTGAGTAAGCTAATTGCTATAATTTTTTGTAGATACTCATTGTCCCAGTTAGAAAATTCCTTTGTATTCTTCTTTTGCTAAGTTTGTTTCCATTCAAAAATAAGAAGGAACATATCCAGTGAAATCAGTTAGGAGGCTGCTACATTATTCCAGGTGAAAGTCGATAACCACTCTGAGAAAGTAGACACCTTTGACATATTTCAGGCACAGAAGCCATACTTCATTTTATTGTTTAGAAATGATGGGTGGGCAGGTGGCAGGGTCAACAAGAAGTCTGAGTTTTTTATGGTTACCAGAAGGTAAGGGGGAGAGGGATGAATTGGGAGACTGGGATTGACACATACACACTACTGTACATAAAATAGATAACTAATAAGGACCTACTGTAGAGCACAGGGAAATCTACTCAATACTCTGTAATGACCTATATGGGAAAAGAATCTAAAAAGAGTGGATAAATGTATAACAGATTCACTTTGCTGTACACCTGAAACTGACACAACATTGTAAATCAACTGTACTCCAATTAAAAAAAAAAAACTCTGAAGTTTGTAAATTGGGCATCTGGGTGGACAAAGGGGACCTTTTTTGCCCTCATGCCCACCCACTGGCGTTGATACTGTAGATGAACCATGACAGGTGTGATAAGAAAAGGATACATTTGGGGCAACATCAAGAGACATCAGAGAGCCTCTGTTGCCCCAAACTGAAAAGTGTTTTCCTTTTCATTGAAATATAATCGACATAGAACATTGTGTAGGTTTAAGGTATACAATGTGTTGCTTTGATACATTTACCTATTGTAAAAGGACTGCCGTTGTAGCATTAGCCAACACCTCTATCACATCACATAACTGCCACTTCCTTTTTGTGGCTGGAATAATTAAGACCTGCTCTCTTACCAAGTCTGATGATGATCATACGATACTGTTGTCTGTAATCACTATACCGTGCACTAGGTCTCCAGGACTTATTTGTCTACTAGTTGCAAGTCTGTACCCTTAAACATCAGCTCCCCATTTCCTCCACCCCCCAGCCTTTACGCACCACCATTCTGCTGTTTCTACAAGTATGGATTTTTAGGGTCCACATTTAAGTGATATCATACAGTATTTGTCTTTCTCTGACTTATTCCACTTAGCATAATGCCCTCAAGGTCCATCCTTTTTGTCATAAATGGCAAAATTTCCTTCCTTCTTTCTCATGGCTGAAATATATATATATATATATATATATATATATATATATAATTTTTTTTTTAAGCAGGCACACTCATCACTCCATCACAGCACTGATCTAACCTATCTCTCCTTCTCAAGGTGCCCTCACATTTGGTGATCTGTTTCTGCGGGTTGATGCTACCGTTGCCTGGTCTCATGGGTATTAGGAAAGGTGAGGTTTGAAGGCTGAGATGGCATCTCCTTTCCCTACCCCAGCCCTGCCTCTCTTCCTTCTGTGTTTACCCCCAAGTTCTTTCATCTTCCCCATTACAACACCAAGACTGGATCTCCAGTCTGCCTTCCCTACCTGCTTCCATCATCCCGTTTCATACAACAGGTGCACGAAGAATCAGGAGGTGGGGGAAAGGACCAAATTCGACCTCCATTAACACCTGTGTTCCTGAGGCAAGATACGTCCTTTCTATTTTCACCTTTCATTTGCCGAAAGGAGGGAACAGTAGCTCCTTCTTAGTAATACATGAGTTCATGACGTCATGCTACGGGTCTATTTTTTTAAGATTTTTTTTGATGTGGGCCCTTTTTAAAGTCTTTATTGAATTTGTTACACTACTGCTTCTGTTTTATGGTTTGGTTTTTCGGCTACGAGGCATGTGGGATCTTAGCTCCCAGACCCGGGATCGAACCCGCACCCCCTGCATTGGAAGGCGAAGTCTTAACCACTGGACCGTCAGGGAAGTCCCCCATCCTAGGGACTTCTCAGTGCTCCAGAGTTGTTACACCATCACCACTGGCACCAAAGTTTCCTAACTCTGAGTTAGGAAAAGGAACTAAAGCTTCAGAACATGGATACGATTACTCGGAGAATGTCCATCCCCTTCTACTATTCCTGGTCCATGGACGGGGCGACCAGTTGCCCTGAGATATTCCCCACATGGGCGGTCTTTGCTTTGCCTCTTCACACTTGTTCCTCAACCACTAGAAACTGGTTTCTCACCCCACACTTCCTCAGAAGCTGCTTTTGTCACAAATACTAATGTGTTTCCTGGAACTCTCAGTGGACGCTCCTCAACCCTTATTTTGTTCTTCTGGTACTTGTGTACGACCACTTCCTCCTTGAAATAGTCACTTCGATGGCTTTTTCTGACACCTGTCCCTACTCACTTCTGACAGTCCCTCCACCACCGAGTTTTCGGGCTCTCCAACGCCAGAGCTTTAAGGTTCTATGGTGGACCCACGTTTCTCTGAACGCAAGCCTGGTTGACTTCATTTAATGCCATGGTTTCAATTTCTCTATGATAGATGCCCAAATCTGTTTCTTTTTTTTAATATTTTTAAAAATTTTATTTATTTTATTTGTCTTTGGCTGCGTTGGGTCTTCGTTGCTCCACGCGGGCTTTCTCTAGTTGCGGTGAGCGGGGGCTACTCTTTGTTGCGATGCACAGGCTGCTCATCGTGGTGGCTTCTCGTTGCAGAGCACGGGCTCTAGGCGCCCAGGCTTCAAGAGCTGTGGCTCGTGGGCTCTAGAGCGCAGGCTTAGTAGTTGTGGCGCACAGGCTTAGCTGCTCCACGGCATGTGGGATCTTCCCAGACCAGGGCTTGAACCCGTGTCCCCTGCATTGGCTGGCGGGATCTTAACCACTGCGCCACCAGGGAAGCCCTGTTTCTCTTCTAAATAGAGTCACATTGGTGGGTTAGGGCTTCAACATGTGCATTTGGACACAATCCAGTGCATAGCAGGGACTGTCCTAAGCATTGCTTGGTGTCAGTAGCATTCCTGGCCTCTGCCCACTAGACGCCAGGACCACCCACCCACCCGCCCAATGTGTGACAACCAAGTCTCTCTGGACAGTGCCAATGTCTCCTTGAGGACAACATTAAGAGCCACCCAGATAAGAACCCCTGGCTTGTAAGGACATAAATAGGGTGATGGAAAAAGGTGGGTGTGATGGGGGACGGACATCCATGAGATCTGGTGGTCAGCTGGGTGAGGACGTGTTGACTGTGCTGAGAAGGGCGGTCACATCAAATACTGAAATGCCACAAAAACGCTCACCCAGCAGACAGAACAGCAGGTGGAGAGCCCAAGGCAGGGAAGTAGCAAGACACCCACCTGCACGACTGCAACAGAGCGAGCAAGGGGAAACCCGGCTGAAAGGGGAGCAAAGAGGTCAGCAGGGCCAAATAAAGGACTTTTTGGTTCATCTTTTTCTTTGTAAAATATGTCGGTCTATTTATCCTCTCCAGCTTTGCTTCCTCTCTTCTCATTGACGTGGACCCTATTGCCAGTCCTCTAAAAAGAGGGGCGTCTTACCCTAAGTGGAGTTCGCAGAATTGCCCCAGACTTGGAACCCTGCCTTTTCCCCCAGATTGAGTGGTCAAAGATGGTGGTTATTTTGGGGGCAAGAACCCTGTAAACCAGGGCTTCTCAACCTTGGCACTGTTGACTTTCGGGGCTAGATAATTCTTTGCTGTACGGAGTGCGGGAGGGTGCCGTAGTGTGCACTGCACAACGTTTAGCAGCATCTCTGGACTCTACCCACCAGTAGCACCACCTCCCCGAGTTGTAACAGCCCCAAATGTCTCTTGACGTAGGGGCGAGGAGAGAAGAATCACCCCATTTGAGAACTACTGGGCTGGAGAGAGATCCCGGAATCTAGCCTGGGTCCCGGAACAGGAGCTGGGCATGCTCTGAGTGAAGAGTCAGTGCGACCCAAATGGACTGAGATTTAGGATGGGATGTCAGGCAGTGGATCTGCTGGAGACAACAGATCCCAGCCCAGCCCTGACCTACATGTCCGTGTGAGTTTCGCTCACCCGTCATCGACTGTTCCATTGGGTCACTGAGCTCTGATCAGGGTCCTCTGCCTCCACAGAAAGAATGGTATCTTCCCGCTCTATCTGGATCCATCTCTTAGATGTGCATTGGGTCTGTGCTCTGGACACTGGAGGTTTCCCTCTACCTTAAGTGCGAAGGTTTCCCCACCCCTCGCCCCCAGACCATGATGGAATGTTCCACTTCTGGAGGACCCAGACACTTGGTGATCACAGACCTCTTGTTCGGAATCCAGGAATCCGAACTGCTGAAAGAGAAGGTCTGGCAAGTAATCCTGGAAAGAAGTATCAAGCCCTGAGTCTCCCTGGATTCAGCTCTCCGTGCCATCCTTCTTACTGAGCCTTTTATAGAAGTGACTTTATAACCCCAACTCTGTCTTTCACAAGCGCCTTGTGCAAAACAAGAGTGTTACCTGTTTAGTGTTTAGCATCACCTGAACTCCAGAAGAAGCTGAGGTTCCCATCAGCCACTCGTCAGGCAGCTGTGACTGCCTCTGATTTACTGGTTTCTGACTTAACCTTGGTTGCCTCTCCCTTAATACTGATGCTGCAGCCCCTGGAAAGCTAGTCAACTCTCCCAGTGAGGTGTAACATGGCGGTTCTGACCTCTGCTTTAGCAGCTAATCCCGAGTGGACCTTGCATACCTCCGAGGTGCCTCAGGACACAGTTCTAAATCAACAGGTCATGGGAACGGCCCAAAGTCCATCAGCAGGAGAATGAGTTTTGCTTGTCTCTACAGCATAATGTGAAAGAATAAACAGACAGAGTGTGGGACGTCTCTGGCGGTCCAGTGGTTAAGACTTCGCCTTCCATTGCGGGGGGTGTGGGTTCAATCCCTGGTAGGGGAGCTAAGATCCCACACGCCTTGCAGCCAAAAACCAAAACATAAACAAAAGCAATATTATACCAAATTCAATAAAGACTTCAAAAATGGCCCACACCAAAAAAAAAAAAAATCTTTAAAAAAACAAAGAGTAAACAGAGTGAACTCAGCAATAAAAAAGAATGAACTACTGAAATACAGGCATACCTTGTTTGATTATGCTTTGCAGGTTTTCTTTTGTTTTTGCTTTTTTTTTTTTTTTTTTTAACAAATTAAAGGTTTACGGCAACTCTGTCGAGCAGGTCTACCAGTGCCATTTTTACAACAGTGTTTGCTCACTTTCTCTCTGTGTCACATTTTGGTCATATTTGCCTTATTTCAAACTTTTTTAATATTATTATGCTTTATTCTTATTATTATCCGTGATCAGTGATCCTTGATGTTACCATTGTAACAATTTTGGGGTACCAAAAACTACACCTACGTAAGAGAGAAAATGATAAATGTTGTGTGTGTTCTGACTGCTAAAAAAACCCACAAGAGGTTAGATAAGTATCCCCTTGGGGGAAGGACTCACCTTCCCATGCCTTGGTCTCCTGGTTCATACGCATGGCCTGGAAGAGAGCCCTGGTGAGACCAACCCCAAAGCCAAGAGTTCGCCTCCACTTCTAGTAACAGGTGTCCCCCACCTTCTCTCTGGGACTCACCAAGGCTGAGCAGAATGGTGAGAGGATGAGCCATGATTCTGCGACCATTCAAGCCCTCTGGCCCCAGCAGAGCTGAGCCATGAAGGGACTGAGGCTGGGATGCTGAGGGAGGCCCTCCTGACACCACAAGGCTGAGGTTTTTAACACCTGCTCTCTCGAAGGAAGAGACACTACCCCTCCTAGGTCTTGACTTTACCCAGCTGGGGACCCGTGGGAGGGTGCAATATCCTGAAGACATCACATGCTGTCCATCTGCAGTGGGGTTTTCAACCTCAGGATGTTTAGCAGCACCCTTGGCCTCTGCCCACTAGAAGCCAGCAGCACAGCCGGTTGTGTGACCCAGAAAAATCCAGAGTCGTCAAATCCATAGAGACAAAGTAGATTAATGGGTACAGGGGTTCCTTTGGGTGACGAAAAAGTCCTGGAACTAGATGGTGGTGATGGTGGCACAATGCTGTGAATACACTGAATGCTGCTGAATTGTATACCTGAAGACGATGAAAATGCTAACATTGATGTGATGTGTATCATGCCATGATTTTTTAAGTCTCCAGATATTGCCAGATTGGGGGCAAAATCATGCTCAGTGGCAGGGAGTCCTCTCCCTGTTTCCTTCTTTATAAATAGATAAAATAACATGGTCTTTGGGGGGCAGGGGGGAATGAACTGCTGCAGAGTGTCAATCAGAATGTATTTAAAATTCTGGGAGGGTCTGGCCCAGACACTGTCAACCACAACCTCTCTCGACTATATTTGTATCTTTTTAAAAATATTTATTTATTTATTTTGGTTGTGCTGGGTCTTCGTTGCAGCAGGCGGGCTCCTTAGTTGCGGCTCGCCCGTTCCTTAGTTGCGGCATGCGGACTTCTTAGTTGCAGGATCTAGTTCCCTGACCAGGGATCGAACCCGGACCCCCTGCATTGGGAGTGCAGAGTCTTAACCACTGCGCCACCAGGGAAGTCCCCGTATCTTTTTTAAAAAACAGAAATCCTACCCAAGAGCTTTGTACTCAAGGAGAATGCTGAATTTTGACTCCGTCAGCCTCACCTCTAATACCGTGATCACTCCTTCTGATCCATACTCAATTCCTCCATCATCTATTCCGTTGAAATCCTTGCCTAACCATGTCCCACTAAACACCGGTATCCAAAAGCCTGATTTAAGTTAGTATCAGCTGAGTGTCACCCCAAATACCACAGCAGCCTTGAGTGTTTGAGCAGATTTATCTTAATATGGGCCTGCTAAGGATGGCAATGCAACACAGAGAAAGAAATTGGGTCCTTCCTGGGATCAACGAGCAACTAAGGTAAGCCATACTACCTCCGTACTTGAGTTCATAGATCTACGTTAACTTGGGGTCTTTATCTTCTAGTTGATGGGTTGAAAGAACTAATGTGATGTTTAACCCACAAAAAATATGGCACAGAAGGAATAATGTGAAAGGGATATGAAAGGTAAAATGAGACATAGAAAATGGGAGACAATATATAAAGAGATAAAAGCCAAATTTTTCCCCAGAGTTCTGAATCCCCAGCATAAAATAAAAAATAGGAAATAAAAGGAATATCCGTACTCAAACATGTCAGTACTCAAAGACAAATCGAAGAGAACATCTCAACAGCCAGAACAAAGGGGTGACTGACTGCAGAGAAATGCTACAAAGAAATGCCAATTTAACCCAGAGCAGATATTCCAACAGCAACAACGAAAGCTAAAACCTATGCAATAATATCTTCAAAATGTTGAGGGATAACACCTATTAGCTTTCAAGTGTATACAAGCTAAATTATTCAAGGTTTCCGCCCCCCCCACCCCCCGCTGCGTTTGGTCTTCGTTGCTGCACACAGGCTTTCTCTAGTTGCAGTGAGCAGGGGCTACTCTTTGTTGCAGTGTGTGGGCTTCTCATTGCGGTGGCTTCTCTTATTGCAGAGCACGGGCTCTAGGTGCATGGGCTTCAGTAGTTGTGGCATGCCGGCTCCACAGTTGTGGCACGCCGGCTCCACAGTTGTGGCTCACGGCTTAGCTGCTCCGTGGCACCAGGGCTCGAACCTGTGTCCCCTGCACTGGCAGGCGGTCTTAACCACTGCACCACCAGGGAAGTGCCAAGAATAAAGTTTTAAGAATACATTTCATCTCACCTAAAAATGTGAGATTTGGGGTTTTTACAGTTATCAGGTGAAAAGTGTCAGGGAGAAAAGTTCACTGAAAACGTTATCCTAAATCCAAAACAAATTGTGTCGTTTAAGCTTTCAACCTGAATCACTAACTACAGGCCACTGTTTCTGTAGCTGTGACTTTATGATAATGTTCCCTATCGATAAAGACTCCTGTATCAGTATAAGACTACTTAAGGTAGTCTTATCACCTACCTCTTAAGTTTGGTGGAAATATTAAGGAAGGAGCGATTACTCACTTTTGTCAGTGCCTAGAAATTAGCACCAAAATGGTGACTTTAGTTTTTAAAGTTCTGAACTGGCTTTCCAGCCTTTTCTACGAGTTACCAGCAACAGGTATGGATTACGTACACACAGAATCACTGAACATTTAAAGAGAAGAGTGATGTGGTCAGATGTATGCTTCTCAATAACAGGATAGTTCAGCACAGGAACCGGCAAACCATAGCACATGGGCCAAACCTGGCCTGCTGCCTGTTTTTGTAAAGTCTCATTGGAATGCAGCCCCGTCCGCTCCCTCATGTGTTGTCTTCAGCTGTTTCACACTATAATGGCAGAGCTGCGTAGTTATGACAGACCATAGAGCCTGCAAAACCCAAAATATTGGGTGAGCCCAAAAGGTTCGTCTGGGTTTTTCCATAACATCTTATGGAAAGACCCACATGAACTTTTCGGCCAACCCAGTATTAGCTAGCTGGCCCTTTACAGAGGAAGCTTACCAACTCCTGGATTAGAAGATCATAAAACTGATTAACAAAACCACAAGCCACATTGATCACGTAGGCTCACTGGGCAACTATTATATTAGGCCAAGAAATACCTGCACGAGGGCAGAAAAGTAGAAGAAACCCACGTAATCATCTAGGAACGTTGTAACATTTGTTCCTAGACTAAGTAAGCCAAGTTCACCCTAAGTTAGCTGCTGGGCATATTAATAAGTACAGCATCAAAGTGCTTTGCTTTTTATTATCCTTGTGAGAGAAAACATTTTAACATCAAGTGGGTGCGTGACTTGTGCGGAATTTACCAGAAACCGGAGGGTGAGAAACCAGTGCTCAATTCGACATTTTGATTTGAACGTCAAATGTAATTAACGTTTGACGTCCTTCATTAATGAGATGTCTTAGAGATATCAGACGGCCCCCTCTGGGGACACGCGAGAGAGTTATCTTCCTTCAGGAAAGGAAGTGACAACATAAGGGCCTGGCTGTTCTGGCATTATTGCATTCAATCGTCAACTGTGGATTGCTTTCTTTCACATCCTTCAACAGCTTCTGGATTTCCACGGTAGGTTTGTCTATCTTCAACCTGAGTGTCCTTAGGGGGCCATTCTTCTGTTTTAAAGCCTCCAGGAGCACCATTACTCCACTCTGCCCCAAGATGTTCTGGCCCAGGTCCAGAGTTTCTAGGCTCTGGTTGCTAATAAGAGCAGAGGCGAGATCCTGGCAACTGAAAGGGGTGATGGAGCAGCCCCAGAGCCTGTTGGGAAAGTACAGAAACCCACTCATTTAAGCGAGCTCTTATGGACAATCTACCGTGTTGCCAGGCGTACTCTTACTTGCTGAGGACCTAGCAGCAAAGAAATGAAAATTATTTTCTTCACGGAGCTTATTTTAGTGACATCAGGACACATTGTATTGAAGACGGGATATGACAGTGTCAGAACAAAATAAACAGGATTAGGATTAATAGGACAGAGAAGGATTAAGTAGATTTGTGATGGTCAGTGAATGCCACATGGCAAGGATGATAGGAGGGGGAAAAAGTGAACCATTTTGAGTGAATGGTTTTGAGTGAACCATTATGATATTCGGGGGAAGGAAGCCAGTGTAGCTGAAATGTCAAGCTAGCAGGAAAGTAGAAAGAGTGGCTCATAACTCTTTATAGGATCCCGGAGAATCTTGTAGGCTATTATAAAACCTTCAGATTTTATCCACAGTGATACGAGGAGCTTTTGAGTCTTTTGAAAGACAAGTGCTATGGCCTGGCTTGCAAGTTGAAAGACACCTCGGGGGTGATGGGTTGAGAACCAACGCTGGGAAATCAAGAACTGAAACGTGCAGACTACATTCAGAGATAATGCAATAAATCCAGATGACATACTGAGTGAAGTCAGTCAGACAGACAGAGACAGATATCTTTATATGATATCGCTTACATGTGGACTCTGAAGAAACGGTACAAATGAACCTATTTACAAAACAGAAATGGAGCCACAGATGTAGAAAATAAACTTGTGGTTACCAGAGGGGAAAGGTGTCGGGGAGGGATAAATTGGGAGATTGGGATTGACACATACACCCCACTATATATAAAACAGATAACTAATAAGAAACTACTGAATAGCACAGGGAACTCTATTCAATACTCTGTAATGGGGGCTTCCCTGGTGGTGCAGTGGTTGAGAATCTGCCTGCTAATGCAGGGGACACGGGTTCGAGCCCTGGTCTGGGAAGATCCCACATGCCACGGAGCAACTAGGCCCGTGAGCCACAACTACTGAGCCTGCGCGTCTGGAGCCTGTGCTCCGCAACAAGAGGGGCCGCAATAGTGAGAGGCCCGCGCACCACGATGAAGAGTGGCCCCCGCTTGCCACAACTAGAGAGAGCCCTCGCACAGAAATGAAGACCCAACACAGCAAAAATAAATAAATAAATAAACTCCTACCCCCAACATCTTCTTTAAAAAAAAAAAAAACAAAACTCTGTAATGACCTATATGAGAAGAGAATATAAAAACGAGTGTGTATATGTATATGTGTAACTGACTCACTTTGCTGTACACCTGAAACTAACACAACACCGTAAATCAACTCTAGTCCAATAAAAAATTTAAAAATCCCTACGACAGCTGGTAACCCAGATGAAGCATTAGTGGTACAGGTGGTGGGGTGGCAGACGGTCATCTCGTAGGTATCTGGAAAGAGGCACCTCAGGAGAGTCTGAATGTGAGGTGTGAAATGATGAAAGGCACAAAAGAGCAGGAGTCTGAGAGTCAGGGAACAGAATAGGATTGTATTCTCTTAGACGTTACAGCTAGTTGAGTTATTTAAGCTAGTGATGCATTATGCTACCATGGCCTCCATTCCTTATCTCCTTTTCCCAGAGCTCCTTCTAGACTAAAAGATGTCTTTGCCGGTGGAGGACAGAGGGAGACACTCTTTGGGGTAGATACAGCTCTTACCCTTGTTAGCCAACTCAAGCCAGAATGACCCCTCAGCCACATGCCCTTGACCGCTGCACCACCTGCACATCTAACTATATGCGGAGTCTCTAACCATCCTTGTGCTGCCCCAGGCACTATGGTAGCCACCGGAGATACAGAAAATAGATTCAATTTCTCTCTAAATAAAACTAACAAGTAAACGGATGAACAAAACATGGTATATCCATACAATGGGATATTACGTAGCCATAGAAGGAATGACATGCTTACACCTGCTACAATGTGGATAAAACCTTGAAAATATTACGCTAGCTGAAAGAAGCCCGACACAAAAAGCCACATAGGAAATATACAGAGTAAGTTAATCTTTACAGCAGAAAACACATTTGCGGTTGCCAGGAGTGGAAGGGAATGGAGAGTGACTGCTTCGTGAGAATAGAGTTCTCCACTGGGGATGGTGAGAAAGTTCTAGAACCGGACAGTGGCAGTGGTTACACAAGTACAGTCAGTGCCACTGAGCTGTTTACTGAGTGTACAGTGGTTCATTTACGTCGTGTGAATTTCCCCCTCCATAAAAATAAGTGTTTAAAAAATGTACAGTTCTGGTGATTGGGCAGGACAATACTAGAGTCAATTTATTATTTGTTATGGAGAACAGATCATGCTGCAATAGGACAGTCAGAAGACCTCGGAACTATCAAAACTAGTTTGTTCTCCCCCAAAATAACTAAGGTGAGGAGTATTGGCAGACAGCCCTGCAAACTCCAGGGTCTGTATGCTCTAGTCAAAAAAAAAAAGAAAGAAAGAAAAAGGAAAAGAAAAACCCACGAAATACAAATGAACTTATTTACAAAACAGAAATAGACTCAGACATAGAAAACAAATTTATGGTCACCAAAGGGGAAAGGTGGGGGGAGGGATAAATTACGAGTTGGGGATTAAAATATACATGGTACTATATATAATATAGATAACACACAAGGATCTACTGTATAGCACAGGGAAGTATACTCAGCATCTTATAAAAACCTACAATGGAAAAGAATCCAAAAAAGAATATATATATAAAACTGAATCACTTTGCTGTACACCCGAAACACAAGATTGTAAAGCAACTATATTCAATAAAAATTTTTTAAAAACACTAAGGACAAAGACCTTGCAGTGAGAGAAAGAACTGGGTGGGTTCTGGGAACTGAGGGGCTAGTTGAGTGATGTACACACCAAGGTGGGGAGAAAAGCATGAGATGAAGTTCGACAGACAGGAAGGGGGTCCCTCACAGACAATGGTCTGAGACTTGGTAGAAAATATGGATTCACATGCTTGTTATATAAAAACGTGTACAATGAGGGCTTCCCTGGTGGCGCAGTGGTTGAGAGTGCGCAGGGGACGCGGGTTCGTGCCCCGGTCCGGGAAGATCCCACACGCCACGGAGTGGCTGGGCCCGTGAGCCATGGCCGCTAAGCCTGCGTGTCCGGAGCCTGTGCTCCGCAACGGGCGAGGCCACAACCGTGAGAGGCCCACGTACCGCAAAAAAAAAAAAAAAAAAAAAAATGTGTACAATGAGGCTGATGCGTTTACAAAGTAATTCACCCAATGCATTAATTGTGCTGTTATCAGGATGGGTCATAGAGAGGACTTGTCCGTTCTGTAAGGGAAGAGTTAAATGTCCTAAGTCACAGCTAATTAATATCAGATGGGATCTGAACCAGCTTCTGATGTCAAAGCCCCTGTTCAATGCCTTCGCTATGGTGCTGGGCTCGTGTTCACTGATCCAGAGAGATGAATTCCCATCTGTGGATACCATGGATTTTCCTCTCCAACTTCTACTTCAGAGGAGCTCAGACTTGACTGAGTATTAGAACCAACCAGAATATCCTTAAAAATTCTGCTACCTGGGCTCCACTTCCTCCAAGATAGAGTTCATCTGGGGGAAGCATGACCATCAAGAATTTTAAGTTCCCCAGGTACAGCCAAGACGCCAGGATAGTAAACAAAACCACCGTATATCCTAGCGTGCTCTCTGCTCAAGGCTCAGGAAGTCTTTACATTTACATAACCCAGATTCTCTTCCCAGTAGGCTTCTGGTTGCAAAGCAGGTTGCGTCAATGAGATACGTTTGACAGACTTGGAAGAGAGAAGTGATTCAAAGCTCGCCATCCTGTTGGGGCCACTGCCTATCCTGAGGGTGGTATCCATCTACGGTTCCCCGGGTATTGAACTGGGGTAGGCCCACTGTGTCCTGATCACTGGACCCCACCAGACGCAGTGTGATCTGGAAGTCTACTTCACTGGAGGCTCTTCCCACTTAAAACCACTCCCTCTGGCCCTCTGATCAACTTTGTAAACACCCAGTTACCTGTATTCAATTTCTCTCCTAAAACTGGACAAAGTGAAACTATCGCAGTTTGTATTCCAAAATCTCCGAAAGATTAAATATTTCCAAAACATCTTTAAAATGAAGAAAGCAACTTACCCTAGACATTTCAGGTTACAGTTTGGTTTCTTCAAAGCTTCACAGAGAAAGCACAATCCAGTGGCTATGGGGTTGAAACCCAGGTCCAAGTCTGTTAGGCTGGAGTCTCCTTGGAGAAGCTTTGAGATGTATTTGCAGCCATGTCTGTTTATGTTGCAATGACACAACCTACAATTATAGTCATATGAAGAGAAGTCTATTATCCCTCTGTGACACACATCCTGTGAAATGGCTGTTACTTCCAGCATCACTTATATGCTACCTTGAGCCATATGCTTTCAGGTAGGCTACATAAAAACATAAAACACATGGAATGATGATTACATTATGTCTACCCTGCCTAGATGGTAGAGTGTTAAACTGGCCTCTGTCTGCCACCTTTTATTACGGAGAAACAGACATGCATCTCCTAAGATACAGGTTTTCCTAGCATGACAACATATCACATAGGTGAAGGGCTCTGGATTCAGACAGACCTGAGACTGGATCTGAGGCCTCACTTATTTTCTGCACGGTTAGGTCATTGGGATTCCATTTTCCCTGTCTTATGTTTTATTTCAAGTCCTGTATTTAATTGTCCCAGCATAACTGTGGTACATCAAATGCACGACATTCATGATACGAGTGGCTATGTCTCTAATTTAAACACTGCAGACTCCTCCAAGCTTAGAGCCCTACAACGCCTCCTGACCATAGAGAAGGATGTTCCCATGGTACAGTTAGGCAGGTGGACCTGCAATCATCCCTAAAAAGCCTTGTGCCCCACGTACGGCATAACAGCGACAGAGGCTGTAGAGCCTGAAGTGACATGACAAACAGCAGGTGGATGATAACTGGACCAAAAGATGCCATGCTTTGTATGATGTGACACCTGAAAACCATACTTGAATCTAGGGCGCTTGGGGAGAGAAGTTAAAACAAAATTAAGTTTTGACAGCCTACAAACTGGAGGTTTGGTCAAACATTGCCTTTATGTATTTCAGGTAATGATCATTGATACCTCAGTTTATAGAGGGGGCTTCATACCCACTACACAGATGTGACCATAGGCAAACTAAGTGGCTAAACTTTGGTTTTCTAATTAGCTAATTGGCAAAATTGAAACAAAGGTAACTATTGCTTGTGGTTGTAAGGACTAAAAGGTCTCAAAATTTAATAGAGTACCTGATACACAATAAGCGCTTATAAGCATCAGATGTTTGTTGTTGTTGAGATGCCTAAATCAACTCTGTAAAACAGAGCAGTCTATGTAGTGACATCATATGGAAAATTTTATATTCTTCTAATGAATACTGTCGAAGCAGAAATATGACCTTCTCCTTTTCTCTCTCTGCGACTATAAATTGAATACCTGGCTTCCTCTCCGGTCTTGAACCCTACTATATAACTCAATCCACTCCCATCTGCTGGAAGATGTCATGTGAATTTTCAGAAAATACACAGAACATCGGACCTGAGAACCAGCTGCTTATCTCAAATTCTCAGAATAGGGAGAGGCTGGAAGGTCAACCTTACTCTTAAAAGACATGCAAACATTAACATCTGTTTCTAACTGTTCTTTCCCTAATTTCCACCAGAATCTTGCTGGTTTCATTCAAGTGGAATTAAGTACTCTTGTTTCTGTCCTACTTGAATCCAGGTGTGTGAATGTACATACAATATACACACATGCACACACACATACACACACACACACACACAAGCCAGCAGGGACTTACACCAAGGTCTGTAGTTGACATTCAGGGTAACTCAAGCCCTCACACAGAATTTTCACCCCACCAGCGCCAAGGTTGTTTTTGGCCAAGCACAGGTGGGTCAGCCTCTGGTTGACAATCAAAGCAGAAGACAGCTCCTCGCAACAGGCTTCTGTAAGGTGACAGTTTTCCAACCTGCAAAAGCACCACGTAAGTGGTAAGACACTTCCAAAGTCCAAACTTCCCAGCTGACAGCCCTTAATGCAAGTCCCCACCCTCTCTATCCTGTGCTAGTGATCAAAGCCTGAAGGACCAGAAATGAGACAAGGGCAAGCAAAAATGCATGCCTCATCTACCTGGGACCAAAATGGGCACCAGGGGTCTCCATCTGTAAGAGGTCCCATAGGGTTTGCCCTGTAAGTCTGGTCTTCCCATTGCTCTTCTCTGTGTGGCCCCAGACCTAAAATGAAGATGTTTCATGGGAAGAGAGGAGAGACTTACGACAATTTCTGCAGGAAACACATTGGGTGTCTCAGAGTCGAACACAGCAACTTGACACCCTCATCCGGAAACTCACTGGCTGTGAGATCCAGGCATTTCAGGGACTGGTTGATTTTGAGGGCCGAGGAGAAATCAGCCCACCGCTGAGGGGTGTCAGAACAAGAACCCAACCTGCGGGATAAATGGGGGAAAGTCATTCTTCTGGGAGGACAAAGAGACCCTGTCAGCTAATTATGCTTGGAGACTGTATCCTTGATTCTCGTGTCATTCTACTCCAACATGCGTCAAACCCTGGCCTGAACTATTAGAGAACTGATCTCCTTTGCTTCTTCAAGTATCTCTGTGGCCTTTGATCATCATGCAGCCTCATCTCTAAGAGGAAAATAAAAATCAGTAATACAGGGCTTCCCTGGTGGCACAGTGGTTGAGAGTCCACCTGCCATTGCAGGAGACACGGGTTCGTGCCCCGGTCCGGGAAGATCCCACATGCCGCGGAGCGGATAGGCCCGTGAGCCATGGCAGCCTGAGCCTGCGCGTCCGGAGCCTGTACTCTGCAACAGGAGAGGCCACAACAGTGAGAGGCCTGCGTACCGCAAAAAAAAAAAAAAAATCAGTAATACAATTCTGTGTGAAGTTTCACCAACATGGCCTATTTCTCAAACCCCACTTTTTATATCACTTTCCCTGACCTGAGTCTACCCCAATCCCACTTAAATTTAAATGTGATTCTATTGAAAAAAAAATTTGATGCCTGGGGACTTCCCTGATGGTCCACTGGTTAAGACTTTGCCTTCCAATGCAGATGGTGCGGGTTCGATCCCTGGTCGGGGAGCTAAGATCCCACATGCCTCGGGGCCAAAAAACCAAAACATAAAACAGAAGCAATATTGTAACAAATTCAATAAAGACTTTTAAAATGGTCCACATCAAAAAAAAATCTTTTTAAAAAAATTGATGCCTGAAACTCAAAAAGTTCCATTTCATAAGTTATTAGGGAATATGTTAATTAAAACAAGGAGATACAATTTGACACTTAGGCAGCCATGTCCCAAGTTTGAGTTTGGGTTGCAAGAACAAGAGTAACTGCAAACTCCTTCTGTTGACGGAAATACGAATGTGGTACAGCTATTTTAGAGAACGTTGAGGCAATCCATTATACTGGGTTGGAAACTCAGCTGCTCTTGTAGACACAAATCAGAGTACAGGACTCCAGGACAAGCTTGTTTGAATAATGGCTCTGCCCCTAATGTTCAAAATATTCACCAGTTAGTTAAACTTTTTAATATTCTTTTTTCCCTCCATCTGTTCTTTGGGGAGAGAGGATACTGTGCGCCATGCAAATAAAGGATATAATCAATCCATATACTCTACCTATTAGAATGTACGTCACAAGCAAAACTGGAGTTCTTAAGATCAGTACCTTTCTTCCCTCAAAGCTTAACCTATAACAAGGACATTATAAGTTTACGTAATTTCAATACAAGGTAGAATGTAAAGTGCCTCAAATCAATGAGCAAAAAACAGGAGATTCTGCACCAGCCATTTGTCATTCTGGAGCTTCGGTATATCCACTGAGAAATGTCATTTATCACAACTTCAGAGTAAACATTTACTTTTATACTATGTCAACTAGTAAACATCTTTGCCACGAATTATGAAGTATAATTTCCTCAAGAATTTCAAAATGCATGTTTTCTATAAATTTGAGATTTTATAAAACACACAAACACTAAATCTAAGTCTGTAATCTGATTTTTTTAATATCATGCTTCAAACGTGTACTTTCAATTGTTATTTCACTACCCACATTTCTCAAGACTCTTTTGCGTCAACTCTACTTGTTTGAATAAAAATCTAAAGAAACAAACAAACAAAAACACACTTCAGAGTAACAGATGCTTTTTCTAATTTAATGAAAGACAGCACCATCAGGAATCATCCGTAATGGTAAGAGCTGACAGTTGTGCCTGGTACCTATGCAAAGCAGTCCACATCCCATGTTTCATTCAATCCTCAAAACCCCATATCATGGATGAGGGGACAGCTCAACATGATACAGGTCATAAAGGTCAAAGCAAGGTTCCCAAATCCAAAAACCTGTGTCACTAGCCAGTACCTCACGTTGCTACTCAACTAAGTACAGGGGGGTGGAATGGTACCCTAACGATGGGTGATGATAATCAGAGCACTCGTTACGAGATCTCATTGAGGATAAGGGAATCTGTCAAACCAGTGAGCTACCAGGAACCAGAACACTCGATGTTTCTACAGCATCAGTGAGTGACCAATTAAGGCTGACGGCTACTCTGAATCACAACAGGTAGGTAACATGCAACCTGAGATGCCATGTCCCTAAGCTAGAGGATGACACAAAATTCTGAGTGTTTCCTTGCATTCAGGACTCATCATTCAATGCAGAAGGCTAGCTGGCTGGGGAAAGACTACAGGCTGACATGCCATCCATATTCTATGTGAGAATATGTTCCTCTGTTTAACGTGGTACCCAATCAGAGTGGCCACCCTCTTCTTTCTTGTTTACAGAGCTCACAGCATCCTTTCCATGCTGAGAACAGCAATGACAGGAGACCTACTTCAGATACTGCAGGTTACATCTTGGATGTTTCAGGATCTCACACAACAGCAGCAACAGCATCTCATCACCGTGGACACTGCCTTCCAGAACCAGATGTGTCAGAGTCTTCTTCCCAATGAAAGCCAGACAGAAGTCCCGATAAGCATCGGTAGGGGAGACGTTCTTAATCCTAGGGAAAATAAAAAGAAGGGATTCAGTCCATCCTGAGTGCTGTAGATGGTTGGTGCCGAGAACACACAGTGGGATGAGAAGTCACAAGTCAAGACAGGGGTGGCGAGCTGGTCTGGTAAGCTGAACTGAAGGACGAGTCAACCGAGCGATAGCTGGATAGAGGAGGACAGACTACCAACAGATGTAGTATGTGGTGATGGGAAGGAAGATGGAATTGGATGGCAAAGGGCTTGATACACCCTTGTCTTTGCTCACGCCGATCTTCAGAGAAAATATCCCCATCCTTATTTTTTGTATTGGGGTGACACATTTTGCTCCCCTACAAAATGTCCCTATGACGTGAATATTATTTCACGGTGAAAACAATCAAGGCTGAAAATGCTCAGGAAGAGACTTTGACCTTTCCCCTAACTTCCTGAATAATTTAGATAGAGGGACTGTTACAGGAATAGAGCTATCACCAGAGATCTCTGCAAAGAATATGGGCTAGGTGTGGTAGGGTCAACTCTTAGAGATCAGAGCACACCCTGTGTCCCATTGTCTCTGCAAGTCCCAGCAAACATTTGTTTAGCAAACATTTGCTTTTCCATCCCCATGTGAATTGCCTTCCTCTCCTCTGAAGTCTCAAACAACTACCCCCAACATCCTCTATCATCTTTAGCTGAAGGTAGTATTTAATGTGAAGATTTCAGCCATTGGGGTAGTTACTCAATTTTTCTGGGTCTCTCCCATGTACACATGCTATTAAATGTTTGATTTTCTCCTGTTAATCTGTCTCATGTCAAATTCACTTTTACACCAGCCAGAACCTAGAAGTATAGAGAAAATTTTCTTCCTCTCAGACAACATTTTATCCTTTATTTCTTTCAACATTCAGTTCATATACAACTTTCCCTCCTCCTCAATGCCTGACTTTTTCCAGTAAGAATAAATCACTTCCTACTTTATCCCCATGTAGTCATTTGCGTTTCCACAAAGCAGTTTTCATTTAGGCTACAGTAAGTTGTGGTTTATAAGTTAGCAAATAAATTACAGACTCCTTAAAAGTAAGTACCATTAAGAGCCGTTGGGCTTCCCTGGTAGCGCAGTGGTTGAGAGTCTGCCTGCCAATGCAGGGGACACGGGTTTGTGCCCCGGTCCGGGAAGATCCCACATGCCGTGGAGCCACTGGGCCCATGAGCCATGGCCTCTGAGCCTGTGCGTCTGGAGTCTGTGCTCCGCAACGGGAGAGGCCACAACAGTGAGAGGCCCGCGTACCGCAAAAAAAAAAAAAAAAAAAAAAAAGAGTTGTTTGGTGTTCACTTCAGTAGTACCTATACTAAAATTGGAATGATACAGAGAAGATTAGCATAACCCCGGTGCAAGGATGACAAGCAAATTTGTGAAGCATTCCATATTTTTCATAAAAACCAAACAGAGAACACAAGTATAATACAAAAGAAAATCAAACCACAAAAGGAAAGACAAAAAGAAAAAGGAAGGGACAAAGAAGAAATACAAAATCAATGGGAAAACAAGGTTTAAAATGGCAATAGGGCTTCCCTGGTGGCGCAGTGGTTGAGAGTCCTCCTGCCGATGCAGGGCACACGGGTTCATGCCCCGGTCCGGAAAGATCCCACATGCCGCGGAGCGGCTGGGCCCGTGAGCCGTGGCTGCTGAGCCTGCGCGTCCGGAGCACAGGCTCCGCAACGGGAGAGGCCACAAAAAAAAAAAAAAAAAAAGGCAATAAATACAAATCTATTAATAATTACCTTAAATGTCAAGGGACTAAACATTCCAATCAAAAACACAGAGTGGGGGCTTCCCTGATGGCTCAGCGGTTAAGAATTCGCCTGCCAATACAGGGGACACGGGTTCAAGCCCTGGTCTAGGAGCATCCCACATGCCGTGGAGCAACTAAGCCCATGCGCCACAACTACTAAGCCTATGCGCCACAACTACTAAGCCTGTGCTCTAGAGCCCATGAGCCACAACTACTGAGCCCACATGCCACAATTACTGAAGCCCACACTCTGCAACAAGAGAAACCACCGCAATGAGAAGCCCGCACGCAGCAACAAGGACCCAACGCAGCCAAAAATAAATTAATTTTTTTAAAAAAGATAACTATCCTTTAAAAAAAAAAAACACAGAGTGGCAGATTGGATGAAAACAAGAGCCTACAATATACTGCCTATGAGAGACCCACTTAAGGGCAAAGGACATACATAGATTCAAAGTGAGGGGATGGAAAAAGATATTTCATGCAAACAGAAATGACAAGAAAGCAAGGGTAGCAGTACTCAGACAAAACAGACTTTAAAACAAAGGCTATAAAGAAAGATAAAGGACACTATATAATGATAAAAGGATCATTGCAAGAAAAAGCTATTATACTCATCAACGTATGTGTACCCAATATAGGAGTGCCCAAATACATACAACAAACAGTAACAGACATAAAGGGAGAAATTGACGGGAATACAATAACAGTAGGAGACTTTAACACCACAGTGACATCAATGGACAGATTTTCTAGACAGAGAATCAATAAAGCAACAGAGATCCTAAATGATACAATAGAAGAGTTAGACTTAATTGACATTTTCAGTACATTACATCCCCCTCCCCAAAAAAACAGAATACACATTCTTTTCAAGTACTCATGGAACAGTCTCTAGGATTGACCACATACTAGGGCACAAAAGAAGCCAACACATTTAAGAGTATAGAAATTATTTCAAGCATCTTTTCTGACCACAAAGGCATGAAAGTAGAAATCAACAACAGAAAAAGAAACAAGAAAAAACAATTACATGGAGAATAAACAAGTTGCTACTAAAAAAACCAATTGGTCAATGATGAAATCAAAGAAGAAATTTTAAAATACCTGAGACAAATGACAGTGAAAACAACCCTGCAAGGGCTTCCCTGGTGGCGCAGTGGTTGAGAGTCCGCCTGCTGGTGCAGGGGACACGGGTTCGTGCCCCAGTCCAGGAAGATCCCACATGCCGCGGAGCGGCTAGGCCCGTGAGCCATGGCTGCTGAGCCTGCGTGTCCAGAGCCTGTGCTCCGCAACGGGAGAGGCCACAACAGTGAGAGGCCCGCGTACTGCAAAAAAAAAAAAAAACCTGCAAAATCTATGGCACACAGCAAAAGCAGTTCTTAGAGGGAAGTTCATAGTGATACAGGCCTTCAAGAAACAAGCTAAATCTAAAATAAACAACCTAACCCACCACCTAAAAGAATTAGAAAAAAAGAACAAAACCTAACCTAAAATCAGCAGAAGGAAGGAAATAAAGATCAGAGAGAAAATAAATTAAATAGAGATTAAAAATAGAAAAAAATCAATAAAACCAAGAGTTGGTTCTCTGAAGGAGTAAACAACATTGACAAACCTCTGGCCAGGCTTAACAAGAAGAAAAGAGAAGACCCAAATAAACAAAAGAAATGAAACATGAGAAATCACAACTGATACTGCAGAAATACAAAACAACATAAGAGAATGCTAGGAACAATTGTATGCCAACAAATTTGATAACCTAGAAGAAACAAACAAGTTTCTAGAAACATACAGCCCACCAAAACTGAATCAAAAAGAAATAGATAATTTGAACAAACTGATCACTAGAAATGAAATAGAATTCGTAATTTTTAAAACTCCCTACAAACACAAGTCCATGACCAGATGGCTCCACAGGTGAATTCTACCGAACAAACGAAGAACTTATACCGATCCTTCTCAAACTCTTCCAAAAGAATGAAGAGGAAGGAACACTCCCAAAGACATTCTATGAAGCCACAATCACCCTGATACCAAAACCAGACAAAGACACCACCAAAAAAAAGAAAATGACAGGCCAATATCTTTGATGAATATGGATGCAAACATTCTCAAAATATTAGCAAACCAAATCCAACAACAGATAAAAAAGGTCATACACCACAACCAAGTTAAATTCATCCCAGGGTCACAAGGATCATTCAACATATGCAAAATCAATGTGATACACCATATCAACAAAAGAAAAGACAAAAAATACATAATCGTCTCAATAGATGCAGAAAAAGCATTTGATAAAATTCAACACCCGTTCATGATAAAAACTTACAAAAGTGGGTATAGAGGGAACATCTCAACATAATAAAAGCTATTTATAACAAACCCACAGTCAATATAATACTCAATGGTGAAAAGCTGAAACCCTTTCCACTAAAATCTGAAACAAGAATAGGATGCCCACTCTCACTTCTATTCAACATAGTATTGGGAGTCCTAGCCACAGAAATCAGACAAGAAAAAGAAATAAAAGTAATCCAAATTGGAAGGGAAGAGGTAAAATTGTCACTACATGAGGATGACATACTATATATAAAAAAAACCCTAAAGACTCCACACAAAAACTACTAGAACTGATCAACAAATTCAGCAAGGTAGCATGATACAAGATTAACATACAGAAATCGGTTGCATTTTTTTACACTAACAATGAAATGTAAACAAATGTAAACAAACAATCCCTTTTTAAATCACATTTAAGAAGTAAAATACTTAGAAATAAACCTCACCAAGGAGGTGAAAGACATATATGCTGAGATCTACAAAACATTAATAAAGGAAACTGAAGACGATTCAAAGAAATGGAAAGATACCCCATGCTCTTGGATTTGAAGAATTAATATAGCTAAATTGGCCATACTACCCAAAGCAATCTACAGATTCAATGCGATCACTATCAAATTATCCATGACACTTTTCACAGAATTAGAACAAATAATCCTAAAATTTATGCAGAACCACAAAAGACCCAGAATTTCCAGAGCAATCCTGAGGAAAAAGAAAAATCAGGAGGCATAACCATCCCAGACTTCAGACAATACTACAAAGCTACAGTAATCAAAATAGCATGGTACGGGCACAAAAAAACAGACATATACACAAAGAAAGAAAACTACAAGCCAATATCACTGATGAACATAGATGCAAAAATCCTCAACAAAATACTAGCAAACAGAATCCAACAGCACATGAAAAGGATTATACACCATGATCAAGTGGGGTTTATTCCAGGAATGCAAGGATTCTTCAATATATGCAAATCAATCAACGTGATACACCATATTAACAAATTGAAGGAGAAAAACCATATGATCATCTCAATAGATGCAGAGAAAGCTTTCAACAAAATTCAACACCCATTTATGATCAAAACCCCACAGAAAGTAGGCATAGAGGGAACTTTCCTCAACATAATAAAGGCCATGTATGACAAACCCACAGCGAACATCGTCCTCAATGGTGAAAAACTGAAACCATTTCCACTAAGATCAGGAACGACACAAGGTTGCCCACTCTCACCACTCTTATTCAACATAGTTTTGGAAGTTCTAGCCACAGCAATCAGAGAAGAAAAAGAAATAAAAGGAATCCAAATTGGAAAAGAATAAGTAAAGCTGTCACTGTTTGCAGATGACATGATACTATACATAGAGAATCCTAAAGATGCTACCAGAAAACTACTAGAGCCAATCAGTGAATTTGGTAAAGTAGCAGGATACAAAATTAATGCACAGAAATCTCTGGCATTCTTACACACAAATGATGAAAAATCTGAAAGTGAAATTAAGGAAACACTCCCATTTACCACTACAGCAAAAAGAATAAAATATCTAGGAATAAACCTACCTAAGGAGACAAAAGACCTGTATGCAGAAAATTATAAGACACTGATGAAAGAAATTAAAGATGATACAAATAGATGGAGAGATATACCATGTTCTTGGATTGGAAGAATCAACATTGTGAAAATGGCTCTACTACCCAAAGCAATCTACAGATTCAATGCAATCCCTATCAAACTGCCACTGGCATTTTTTACAGAACTAGAACAAAAAATTTCACAATTTGTATGGAAATGCAAAAGACCCCGAATAGCCAAAGCAATCTTGAGAACGAGAAATGGAGCTGGAGGAATCAGGCTCCCTGACTTCAGACTACACTACAAAGCTACAGTAATCAAGACAGTATGGTACTGGCACAAAAACAGAAATATAGATCAATGGAACAGGACAGAAAGCCCAGAGATAAACCCATGCACATATGGTCACCTTATCTTTGATAAAGGAGGCAAGAATATACAGTGGAGAAAAGACAGCCTCTTCAATAAGTTGTGCTGGGAAAACTGGATAGGTACATGTAAAAGTATGAAATTAGAACACTCCCTAACACCATACACAAAAATAAAATCAAAATGGATTTTTAAAAAAATGGATTAAAGGCCTAAATGTAAGGCCAGACACTATAAAACTCTTAGAGGAAAACATAGGCAGAACACTCTGTGACATAAATCACAGCAAGATCCTTTTTGACCCACCTCCTAGAGAAATGGAAATAAAAGCAAAAATAAACAAATGGGACCTAATGAAACTTAAAAGCTTTTGCACAGCAAAGGAAACCATAAACAAGACCAAGACAACCCTCAGAATGGGAGAAAATATTTGCAAATAAAGCAACTGACAAAGGATTAATCTCAAAAATATACAAGCAGCTCATGCAGCTCAATAACAAAAGAACAAACAACCCAATCCAAAAATGGGCAGAAGACCTAAATAGATAGGAACAAACAGACATAAAGGATAGATAGGGAGGGAGGGAGATGCAAGAGGGAAGAGATATGGGAACATATGTATATGTATAACTGATTCACTTTGTTGTAAAGCAGAAACTAACACACCATTGTAAAGCAATTATACTCCAATAAAGATGTTAAAAAAAAAACCAGACATACAGATCATTGGAACAGAATAGAAAGCCCAGAAATAAACCCATATACCTACAGTCAATCTTCAACAAAGGAGGCAAGAATATACAATGGGAAAAAGTCTCTTCAGCAAATGGTGTTGGAAAAATTCGACAGCTGCATGCAAACCAATGAAGTTAGAACACACCCACACACCATACACAAAAAAACTCAAAATGGTTTAAAGACATGAACGTAAGACATGACACCATAAAACTCCTAGAAGAGAACATAGGCAAAACATACTGACATAAATCATACCAACATTTTCTTTGATCAGTCTCCCAAGGCAATAAAAATAAAAGCAAAAATAAGCAAATGAGACCTAATCAAACTTACAAGCTTTTGCACAGCAAAGGAAACCATAAACAAAATGAAAAGACAACCTACAGAATGGGAGAAAATACTTGCAAACAATACGACCAACAAGGGCTTAATTTCCAAAGTACACAACTCATACAACTCAATAAACAACAACAACAAAAACAACCCAATTGATAAATGGACAGAAAACCTAAATAGACATTTGTGCAAAGAAGATATACAGGGCTTCCCTGGTGGCCCAGTGGTTGAGAGTCCGCCTGCCAATGCAGGGGACACGGGTTCATGCCCCGGCCCGGGAAGATCTCACATGCCGTGGAGCGGCTGGGCCCGTGAGCCATGGCCGCTGAGCCTGCGCGTCCGGAGCCTGTGCTCCACAACGGGAGAGGCCACAACAATAAGAGGCCCACGTACCACAAAAAAAAAAAAAAAAAAAAAAAAGACATACAGATGGCCAATACACACATGAAAAGATGCTCATCATCGCTAATTATTAGAGAAATGCAAATCAAAGCTATAATGAGGTACCACTTCACACCGGTCAGAATGGCCTTCATTAAAAAGTCTACAAATAACAAATGCTGGAGGAGGTGTGGAGAAAAGGGAACCCTCCTACACTGTTGGTGGGAATGTAAATTGGTGCAGTCACTATGGAAAACAGTATGGAAGGTCCTTAAAAAACTAAAAATAGAGTTACCACATGATGCAGCAATCCCATTCCAGGACATATATCCAGACAAAACTATAGTTCAAAAAGATACATGCACCCCTGTGTTCATAACAGCACTATTTACAATAGCACAGACAGGGAAACAACCTAAATGTCCATCGACAGATGAATGGGTAAAGAACTTGGCAGTATATATACAATGGAAAACTACTCAGCCATAAAAAAGAATGAAATAATGCCATTTGCAGCCACACAGATGGATCTAGAGATTATTATGCTAAGTGAAGTAAGCCAAGCAGAGAAAGACCAATACCGTATGATGCCACTTATATGTGCAATCTAAAATATGACACAAACGAACATATTTACGAAACAGAAACAGACTTAGAGACACAGAGAACAGACTGGTGGCTGCCAAAGAGGAGGGGCAGTGGGAGAGGGAAGAACTGGGAGTTTGGGATTAGCAGATACAAACTATTTATATATAGGATAAACAACAAGGTCCTACTGTATAGCAGAGGAAACCATATTCAATATCCTGTAATAAACCATAATGGAAAAGAATATGAAAAAGAATATATATGTATAACTGAATCACTTTGTTGGACACAAGAAATTAACACAATGTTGTAAATCAACTGTACAATAAAATTTTTTTTAAAAAGCGTTGTTTGTTTTTTATTTTCCTGTCATCTAGCATGACTGTAGGATTTTAACTGGGATTTGAATAAATCTTAAGTGGAACCTAACTTTCTCTAATCAAACTCTGGGCTTCAAGAAACATTTCAGTGTTTAAAAAAGATTTTCCCAGCACCTAACTGTGCCACCTTCTTGAGAATAAGACTCTGTCAACCTCATGTTATACAATAATGAAGCTAGCTCATAAGTTTTCCTGTGTAGACAGTAGGAAATAACTGGGGAAAGGACTTTTGTCAGGGCCTCTTTTTAAAGCATGCTTAATCCACCCTAATTTGGGGGGGGGGGGGGAAATCAACATCTGGATTACTGCCTCTTCCTCTACAATCTTACTTCAGATCTTCATTTTCGTTTTTGTTTTTAGAGCTTCTTAACCTGTTTTTTTTAATATAAATTTATTTATTTATTATTTATTTATTTATGGCTGTGTTGGGTCTTCATTGCTGTGCACAGGCTTTCTCTAGTTGCGGCAAGCGGGGCTACTCTTCATTGAGGTGTGCGGGCTTCTCACTGCGGTGGTTTCTCTTGCTGCAGAGCGTGGGCTCTAGGCCCGCGGGCTCAGTAGTTGTGGCGCACGGGCTTAGTTGCTCTGTGGCATGTGGGATCTTCCTGGACCAGGGATCGAATCCATGTCGCCTGCGTTGGCAGGAAGATTCTTAACCACTGCAGCACCAGGAAAGTCCTCTTAATCTGTTTTTATCTAGTACCTCCAAACCTGGCAATTCACCCACACACACACACTATGAAATACTTTTCTCCATAAACAAGCATTTGGTCTTATAACCCTCAACGCTTCACTTTTAGATAATGAACATTCCCTGTGGCTCATTCAGAAGAAGTTCAAAATTAAATTTCAGCACAGCGAGAGCCAGAATAAGGGAGATGCTACTGTTCAAAGCTCCTGCCTAAAGGGTCCTAAACTCTTAGTGGAAAAAATTAAATGTACCTCCTAGTTTTTATCCTCTCATGCACACCTTATGAAACCAGAACAATGTAAACTTTTCAAAGTCATACAGAAGAAACTGCCACCTTTGCTGCCACCAACCTGTGTTAGATGTTTGTGGCCTTGTACACACAAGTCCTATGGCATTCTGAGATGAACCAGATACATGTCACCTGACATCAGCAGGTACAGTCAGCTGACGTTCGGCATAGCAATTTGTCCAAGGAAATAACACAACCTTTCCAGTGGCTTAATTAAGCCTTCTAAGGTATGTTGGTTTGGGGGAAGTTTCAATGTATCTGTGTAATTTTAAACGTAACTTACAAAGTTTATCCCCTGAAGATGTGCTGTGTTTTCCTTTTTTTGTTTGTTTTTTCCTTTGGGGACTAGGGGACTAGACAGCTACATGTAAAAGAATGAAACCAGACCATTTCCTCACACCATATACAAAAATAAACTCAAAATGGATTAAAGATTTAAACTTAAGATCTGAAACCATAAAACTCCAAGAAGAAAACACGCAGTACTCTTTGACGTTGCTCTTAGAAATATTTTTTTGCATCTGTATATTCAGACAAGGAAACCAAAACAGAAAACAAATGGGACTACAAACTGAAAAGCTTTTGCAAAGTGAAGGAAACCAACAAAACAAAAAGGCAATCTACTGAATAGGAGAAGATATTTGCAAAACAATATATCCAGTAAGGGGTTAATATCCCAAATAGAACTCATACAGATTAATATCAAAAAATAAACAATCCGGGCTTCCCTGGTGGCGTGGTGGTTGAGAGTCCGCCTGCCGATGCAGGGGACACGGGTTCATGCCCTGGTCTGGGAGGATCCCACATGCCGCGGAGCGTCTGGGCCCGTGACCCATGGCCGCTGAGCCTGCGCGTCCGGAGCCTGTGCTCCGCAACCGGAAAGGCCACAACGGTGAGAGGCCCGCGTACCGCAAAAAAAATAAATAAATAAAAATAAAAATGGGTGGAGGATCTAAACAGGCATTGTTCGGAAGGAAACATACAGATAGCCAACAGAAAATCACATAAAAATTGTGCTCAGCGTCACTAATTGGGGAAATGCCCATCAAAACCACAATGAGATATCACTTCACCTGACAGAATGGCTATCATCAAAAAGAACATGTGTTGGTTTAAAAGGATGTGCTAATAATCACCTGCCCAGATGACCCACGTCTTAAGTTGCTTCTGCCACAACCTACTCGACTCAGGCTAATTTCTCGATCCCATCCCACACATTAGTCGTAAGTGCACCATTGCTTCATCAACACATTCTTACTCACATATTTGAAACTTTCCTCTCTGGAATATTTCCCCAATTCCCACCCAGTTCTCCTAACATGCATGTGGCTATATTTCCTATAGGCTGAGTTTTGAATACGCCCCACAGCAGATGTATGATAAAGGGTTAGTATCCAAATTCCCGGCCAAATTTCATAAAAATGACTCCACATAATATGATTCTCTAGTTGGAGAATAATATGATTCTCCAACTAGACACACGGCTAGCAACCATTTCATTTCTTTGCACTCTGAGCACCTGGCTGGTCAGAGCCTGGTTGGGCATTCCAATACTGCTCCCACATTTAAAACACCTGGGGATCACCATTGCAAGATCAGCTGCTACTTACACGACTTTCTGGAGATGACAGGTGACATGGGTTATCTGCTCACAAAGAATCCTCACTGAGGACTGACTCAGAAAGCTTTCCCTCACATCCAGGAAGTTCAGGTTCTTGTTTGAACTGAACACAGAGCAGAGATCTGCCCAGAGGTGAAGGGAATGATGGTCGTGCTGTGACCTAGGAGAAAGGCATCGACAAGACCACCTATGAAAAGCACGTACAGGAAAAGCAACAAGAACGGGTAGGCTGCACGGCCAAGAAAAGCATCGGCAACATAAACATGAACCTACTAAATGGGAGAAAATGTCTGCATACTGTATGTCTGATCACCACGGAAACAGAAATCAAAACCACAGTGAGATACCACCTCACACCTGTAAGAATGACTATCATCGGAAAGACAAGTAACGGACTTCCCTGGTGGCGCAGTGGTTAAGAATCCGCCTGCCAATGCAAGGGACATGGGTTCAAGCCCTGGTCCGGGAAGATCCCACGTGCCAGGGAGAAACTAAGCCCGTGCGCCACAACAAGAGAAGCCACCGCGGTGAGAAGCCCGCGCACTGCAACGGAGAGTAGCCCCCACTCGCCACAACCAGAGAAAGCCCGTGCGCAGCAACAAAGACCCAACGCAGCCAAAAAATAAATAAGTAAATTTATTTTATTTTTTAAAAAAGTGGTGAGCTGATCAAAAGGTACAAACACCCAGTTATAAGATAACTAAATCCTGGGATGTAACGTACAGCATGGTGGCTACGTATTAAAACAAATGTTTTGAAAGAATTGGCAGGGAGGGAAGTTATATGAAATGTCTAGAGTGTCCTGAGCCCATTTGCCACATGGAAACTATAATACTACAGTATTGTACTCCAGTATTATAGTATTATAAACTATAATATAAATATAATAACTAATATAATAAAACTATATAATAAATAATATAATATATATAATAAATATAATAATAATATAATTATAATAATAATATAATATATAATTATATTATATATTATAATATAATAATTATAATATAATAATTATAATAATATATAACATATATAATAAAATGATATAATATATAATAAATATAATAATTTATTATAATTTATAATTACAAATTTATAATTTTTATAATATAATAAAACTATAATACTAAAAGTAAGGTTCCAAAGCTCCCATTCCTAATCTGAACATCATGTTTCCCAACTTTAATGGTGAGTTGGCAGAAAGAAATTTCAGCCAGGCATCCCAGAGGATTCTGACCCTAAGCCACAGGGAGTAGTAGGGACTCTGTCCTCTTCCTAAAAGAGTGTGCGCTGAGGCTGAAGACGGGAGAACTAGTAACATTAAAAAATATATATTTTTTTAATGGGTTCTTACCTCTCAACCTGAGCATCTGATTTCAACGTGGTATCATTCTCCAGGAATATCCTCTTTCCTACCTGCAGTGAAATTTTCTGCAGGTTTTGACAATGTTTAAGGCAGAAAGAAGACTGCATCATTTCCAATGTACTTGTCAAGTGGACAGAGATCTCCGTGACGGCGGCCACTGCCTCCTCCACCAGCTCCTCCTCCTGAGATTCATAAAGACAATACAAAACCTCCTTCGTGTCCATGGTTGAGAAGGGTTTCTTCCCCTGGGGCATTGATCTGCATTTCAGTAACTGCTGCTTGACCTCCATGGATACCAGGCAGCCAAAAGTCGTCTCCAGCTCCATGGCCCTTTCTTTGTTGGAGAGGCCAAATACGAAGTAGCCCACCTGGGTCAGGCTGGGGTTCTTCAGTCTTCCTTCCTTGGACAGCAGCTTCTGCACATCCCCAATGTGGCACCTGTGGCCACCCACGTCCTCCTTCTCCGTCTCCAAGACGTAGAACATGGCGGCCAGGAACTGCTGGACGCTGAGGTGGATGAAAGAGTAGCAGGCCTCACAGTCTTTGCTCTTCCGGAGAATATTCTTGTCCAGGAAAGGACGGAGGGCAGACTCCTGTACCCCAAGTCTCCTGAGGTCTTCTCCATCGAACACAGATGTCTGTGTCCATACGCCCTCAGCGGCCAAGAGGCACACAGACTTCAGCGGAGCTTGGAGACAGTCCCTGGGGCAGCTGCTGCGAGCTGCTGTGAACTGGCTGCAGAGAAAACGCAGGAACAGGGACGTGGTGGTCCGGCAGGTCGAGGCAGGGTCCTCCCCCCTCTCCATCTGCCGCTTCAGACACGTGCAGACAATCCAGCACACGGCAGGCGCGGAGCCCATGTGGAACAGAGCTGCGTTCTCCCTCATCAACTCGAACGCTCGCAGGGCTTGCGTCTCCTTTGCAAAGTGTTTCAGGAAATACGCCTTCCTGTCCAGCTCCAAGAACCCCTCGATCTCTATGAAGAGTGGCTGTCCAACCAAGAGCCGGAGCCCCCTCAGGGCCCCCGGTCGAGTGGTGATCACCAAAGTGGACCTGGGTAACATCTTTCTCTTCAGCAAACTCCCCAGGAGGACGGGCACTGGCTTCTGCTTCTTCCAGTCGCCGCATATGTCATGGATGAGCGCCCCCGAGGGGACCCTCAGCTCATCAAAGCCATCAACGACGAACAGGATTTTCCGTGCTTGGGTGAGGATCCCTGGAATGGCATCCTGCAAATCCGGCCTGTTCGCAGATATCAGCTCTGCAAAAGTGCACGTCCCCTTGTGGTTGAGGTCCTTGCAGCTGAGATAGAAGGCGGAATTGGATGTCTCTGCCTGGTCGTCCTGTGTCCAGTCCAGCATCAGCTGTTTGGCCACTGTGGTTTTCCCGACACCGGCAGGACCATGCAGCACCACTGTAAGTGGCATCGACTGTATGGACGTTTGGGGCTTCAAGTATGATATCAATTTTGGGCTTCTCTGGGTAATGTTGTGGAAACCACCATCATCTCCTGGCCAAAGTGTATTCTTCCAGATAGAAAATTTCTCCATCGTGTTTCTCTCTCTCCTCTTCACCTATATTGATCTGTAATGGGAGAGAATTGAGGTACCAGTGATTACACTTAGCTGGAAAATTCATACTGTAAAGGACCAGCGTCAGGGAGGAAGTGATGTTCCTCTACCCTTCTGGGCTCTTCTGGCTGGTCTAAGAATTAAATTGACATGAGATGGATTGACAAGAAAAAAAAACAAAATTTTAATAATATATACATGACCCAGGAACACTGAATTACTCACCAAAATGGCTGAATCCCTCACCTTAAATACCATCTCAGCTAAACAAAAGAAGGAAGATGTTGAAGGTAATGGTTTGGGATTTCAAAGGGGAGGAAGGAAATACACTTGGAAATGGAAAAGCAAATATTTACTGGGCCAGCAGGAACCATGGGACCCAGAGTGCACTCTGGTCTCCAGATCCCGCTGAGTTTCCCCACGACCCTTAGCCCACGTTTTTTGCAGACATCTCTGGTGACAGCTCTGTTCCGGGAATAGGGTCTCTATCTAAAGTCTTAAGGTGGTTAAGAGGAAGTCAAAGTTTCTTCCTGAGTAGTTTGGGCCTCGATCATTTCAGCTTGAAATAATCTGCAGGCCAAAGAGACATTTTGGGGTGGTTAAGTTTTGCTCCCCTACACCAGAAATGAGGAGGCAAGAAGAGGAAAATTACCACGCACACGACCGAACACCAAAGCTACGACTATAAGACAGTAGTTCCCTGGCGGTCCAGTGGCTAAGACTCCAATGCAGGGGGTGTGGGTTCGATCCCTGATAGGGGAACTCAGATCCTGCACGCTGCATGGCCAAAGGAAAAAAAAAAAAAAAAGGGGTAGTAGTTCTCCACCTGCGTTTTCTAACCCCCAAGTCTCCTTTTGCCTCTTCCAATGATACCTAGCAGGGCCCTGTGGGGCTCCTGGGCACCAAGCCTTTCTGTGTCCCCCCATTTCTTGATCACAGGAAATAGCCTTCATTCAGCCTCCATGACCTTCCCTGGGTTCCAAGAAGCAGATTCAAGCAGTTGTTAATTAGGGGGAGGGAGGGGATGTGAGACCAGGGAGAAAGGGTCAAGGGAAACATTTGTGCAGCCTGGGGGCAAGGTCCTGGTTCCCCATCAAGGAATACATACAACAACATCTCTGAGCTGTTTTGCAGATACTGAAACCCCTCCAGGTGGGAGAAGTTAACAGTTAATGATGATATGCTGCCCAAAAGCAGGTACACCCCAGACCAGTTGTAACTTGAAGGTTGATGAAGCTGACTTCCACTTACCTCACTACCAACCAGTCAGAAGAAATGTCCATGAGCTGATCACGGCCTCTTTGAACCATTACTATAAAACTTCTCACTACCCTCTCCAAGGGGGTGGGGGGGGGCACAGTTTTGAGGGCATGAGCCCGCTGTGGCCCCCTTGGCCTGGCAAAGCAATAAAGGTATTCTTTTCTACTTCACTCAAAACTCTGTCTCCGAGATTTAATTCGGTATCGGGGTAGAGGCCAGATGCAGCTGCACTAGCTTTGAGTTATCTATTCTTTGCACTGTGAACGCTTCGTTAAACCCACATGGGTGAAAGCTCAACCCACAGGGCTATCTGTGCTTCCTAGATTAGACATTATTGTAGATAAAGAGAACTTTAAGTATTGAGTCTACTTTATTTTTATTATGGTAAAATACACAACATTTTTAACCACTTTAACGTGTACGATTCAGTGGCATTGAAAACATGTTCAGAGCTATGCAACCCCATCACCACTATTTAGTTCGAAGACTTTCATCGCCCCAAACAGACACCCCATATGCATCAAGCATTCATTCCCCATTTCCCCCTTCCCCAGTCCATGGCCATCAATCACCTGCATTCTGTCTTGGTGCATTTATCTATTGGGCACATTTCACATATGTGGAATTATAAAATGTGGCCTTCTGTGTCTGGCTTCCTTCCCTTAGCATAATATGTGAGTTTCATAGAGACTCTACTATTAAGTCTGTATTGCCTTCTTGGCTCATCCATCTTAAACTGTGACGTCAAAAGTAAACCTCGGGCTTCCCTGGTGGCGCAGTGGTTGACAGTCCGCCTGCCGATGCAGGAGGACACGGGTCCTCCTGGTCCGGGAGGATCCCACATGCCGCGGAGCGGCTGGGCCCGTGAGCCATGGCCACTAAGCCTGCGCGTCCGGAGCCTGTGCTCCGCAACGGGAGAGACCACAATGGGGAGAGGCCCAAGTACCGAAAAAAAAAAATAAAAAGTAAACCCGAAGAATCCACACGCCATTAGAAGTGATTGAATTGCTCAGGTCTCTATGCTGGGGGGAGGAGTTACATACGTAAACACCAAATACCCAAGAATAAGTCTAGGATCACGCATCCCATCTCTCCCTTGAGAGCCACAAGTCTGTAATAAAAAAAAATGTTGGGGTTAGGACTCCGCGTTTTCACTGCCAAGGGCCTGTGTTCAATCCCTGGTCAGGGAACTAAGATCCCACAAGCTGCGCCACGTGGCGCACCCCAAAAAAAAAAGAAAGAAAGAAAAGAAATCATCAGTAAATGGAGAAATAACATTCAGGAGTTGGCAGGCTCTGTATTACAGTATCCGTTCTTTCCAAATTGTTCTACAGCTTCCATTGTAGGGGAGCAAAACTTGGTGCCCCAAAACGTCTCTGGAGCACGTGCGTTATCTCGAGCTGAAAACAATGGAGGCCCAAAAGACTCAGGAAGAAACTATGACTTTCCCCCTAACTTCCTAAAAAATTTTAGACAGAGGGTCTCTTCTTGGAATAGAGCTGCCACCAGAGGTATATGCAAAGAACACGAGCTAAGGGTGGCAGGGGAAACTCAGCAGGGCCTGGAGATCAGAGGCCACTCTACGTTCCAGCCTGGCCCAGCAAACACTTGTTTACCAAACATTCGCTTTTCAGTCTTCAGGTGAATTGCCTTTCTCCCCTTTGAAGTCCCAAACCGCTACCCACAACATCCCCTTTTGTCTTGAGAAATGGAATATTTCCTGCCATATCGGTAAACAAAGGATGTCACAGTCATCAGCGATTACAGCCACCAGCCACCAGTGAGCTGGTGAGCCCTGAGGGAACTCAGGAAGGAAACAAAGGATACCCGCCATCTAGCAGCCAGCAGACTGCAGCCACTCCCCACAGTGAGTCCTGAGGGAACTCAGGATGAGAAAACGGGGGATACTGACCTCAGCCGAGGTGCCTGTCAAAGGAATGGTTTCAGTGAGCCCAGACTCTTGCATCTTCCCATACACAGAAAAGTGCTAAGTGCCTTAACTCGAGGTGTCTGCTTTTCTTTTATTAAGAGTAATCTTTTGTTCCTACCACCTGCCCTTTGTTGCAAAACTCCTGTATATCCTAGCTCCCCCCTCACCTCCTCAGAGCAGTTCTCTCAGGGTTACTTGACACCCTGACTCCCAGGCTTGAAGTCCTCAGCAAATCCCCCAAATATAACATAACTCTCAACCTTTAGGTGGTGAAAATATTTTTTTGGTCGACAGTCTTTAGCTGAAGATGGTACTTAAGGTAAGGGTTTGGGCCATTATGGCCAGTTATGCAGTCTCCCTGACTCTCTCCCATTTATACATATGGTGCTAAACAACTGTCAGATTTTTTTCTTGTTTATCAGTCCCAGGTCAATTCTTAGGCCAGCCAGAAGAACCTAGAAGGGTGGAGGAACAGTTCTTCCTCCCTGACATATTAAAACAAGATAAAACTCAATGGAAAGAAATCAAAAGATGTGGAAAAGGCACTTCAAAAAAGGAACGGCCAAATAGCCAATAAGCATATTGAGACCTTCAACCTCGTTAGACTTCAGAGAAATGCAAATTAAGAACCTGATGAACAGAAAAAACGACACCCCCATCAGAATGGTTAAAATTAAAGACGGGCACAAGCACGTCACACAATGAAGGACAACTCTTACATGCTGGCATGAGTTAAACGGAGAAAACAGGGACTTCCCTGGTGGCCCAGTGGTTGAGAATCCGCCTGCCAATGCAGGGGACACGGGTTCGAGCCTTGGTCCGGGAAGACCCCACGTGCCGCGGAGCAACTGGGCCCGCGCGCCACAACTACTGAGCCTGCGCTCTAGAGCCCAAGCTCTGCAACGAGAGAGAGAAGCCTGGGCACCACAACGAAGAGTGGACCCCGCTCGCCGCAACTAGAGAAAGCCCACGCGCAGCAACGAAGACCCAACGCAGCCAAAAATAAATAAGTAGGTAAATTTAAATTGAGAAAACACCACTGCCAAACTTGCGGGTGGTTTTCACTACAGCTAACTAAGCACATGTGCTCTATGACACAGCAATTCTACCTCCAGTTAGAAACCCCACGATAATCAGTGCTTAGGTCTGCAAAAGATGCACGCACATCTGTTCACAGAACCTTTATTCTTCATGTCCCCAAACTGTAGTTGTAAAAGAAACCAGACAACGAGAACTCTGAGTTGATTCAATGTATATGAAGTTTACAACAAGCAAAACGAACGTGTGGTGGTAGTAGTCAGAAGAGAGGTTGCCTTTCCCAAACAGCTCAGAGAGAAGAGTAAACCTCCCCTGGAAAAGTGGTCTATTGACCTGGTAAGTGATTACATGGGAGTGTGACTATATACATGAACACACACTGATGTAATCGCTCATCAAGTATGATTAGCTAATTAAGTATGACAGTAAATATGTACAACCAGAGATTATATTTATACATATACAAATGCACACACGAAAAAATGTTTCAAAAACTCAAGAGGAAGTTAGCATAGCTTTTTAACTGAGAAGTGACAGGACAGAAGACAAAATACGCCTACATACGATGCCCACTTTATAAACATACCCCCTTTATCTGGATAATCTCCTCTACATTTTCTGTAATCCCTGTCTTTCTAAGGAGCCACTATGATAGTCAACATCTGAGTATTTACCATGCACAGGAACTATTATAAGCTCGTCTACAGATCATATTTTTTTCTTCCAACCATCTTACTGGGTAAATTCTATTATCTATGCTTCGTATGAGGAATCTGAGACTTAGGGAAGTGGTTCTCAAAGTATGGCCTGCAGACCACAGCATCATCTGGGAACTCATGAAAATGCTGATTCTTAAGCCCTATCCCCAGCCCTACAAAATCAAAAGCTCTGGAGGTGGGCCCAGAAAACCGTGTTTTAACAAAGCTTCCAGGTGATTATGATAAATGCTAGTTTTAGAATCACGGGCATAGGGAAACAAAGGCCCAAGTACTCACATTTGCTCAAGTTGAAGCCAAGATTATATCCAGGAGTTTAACTCAAGAACCTGTGCTCTCAACCACTGACACCTCCTCAATGGAACAAAAAGCAAATAAATAAACAAAAATCCTTACATCCTCGGGCATTAAATGGGCAACACTGGGGAAGACTCACAAGAGAAAAACACTGTTAAGTAAGCACGTGGGGGGAATTACACCCAATTAGAAGATCTACTGTGAAAAATTTTTCAAATCACAACATATAAGAGCTCACAACTGTTATATTTAATATAAAAATGCTCATGCTAAAATG
Source organism: Orcinus orca (assembly GCF_937001465.1). Lineage (NCBI taxonomy): Eukaryota > Metazoa > Chordata > Mammalia > Artiodactyla > Delphinidae > Orcinus > Orcinus orca. Next base: position 55,537,326 of record NC_064578.1, read on the forward strand.
CTAAGTCATGGGCTTCCCTGGTAGCGCAGTGTTTGAGAGTCCGCCTGCCGATGCAGGGGACACGGGTTCGTGCCCCGGTCCGGGAAGATCCCACGTGCCGCGGGGCGGCTGGGCCCGTGAGCCATGGTCGCTGAGCCTGCGCGTCCGGAGCCTGTGCTCCGCAACGGGAGAGGCCACAACAGTGAGAGGCCCGCGTACCGCAAAAAATAAAATAAAATAATTAACATAACTTAACATAAAATACAATAAAATAAAATATAAAATAAAATGCTAAGTCAGAAGAGCACAATAACCAAAAAGCATCATCACACCTGTAACGTGCCAACAAGACAAGCACCTCCTCAGATAGAAAAGTGCTGGAAGCATATACACCCCCAAAACCCAACGACTGTGTTTGAGTTTCCATGCCATGGATGATTTTATCCAGATATTTTCCCTTTTTTCAATGCTGCCTCTGGTGAACATGCATTTGGTTTGGGGAAGAAAAAATGTTAAAGGGAAATGAGTCACCCAGGTCACAGAAAGTCAAAGGGTAAACACGCCACCTGTCATGTTTTCCAGTTGAGATGAGGAGGAAGAAGTTCCAGGAAGGTGGCGGGTGATGAGGTTAGAAGCCAGACTGAGTAGACGGGGACACACAGGAGTGATGGCGACTTGGAGCCACACAGAGCTCTTCTTAGAAACCTGACAGGGAGAGTGAAAACCTACATTTCAGGTTTAAGAGCCCACAGGTGAAGGGAGGGGTGAAGGTCCTCGACAAGCATGGGGAGGGGGACACGAAAGCTGCTGGAATTTTGGATCAGACAGTGACGAGGAAAAAGGCTTGCATCCGAAGACGGAGCACACAGCAGCACAGCGTGAATGAAGCGGACCATTAAAAGGCAGAAAGTCGCCATCTCGTTCCAGCCTGGGCGCTGCTTACACATCAATAATGTGGTTCTCACGTAACTGAAGGACGACCAGTTAGGATTGCAGGTAACACCACGAACCGCTCGTTGACTAAAGGAGGTAGCCCAGTACAGCAAAACCGCATTAGAGCCACGTGGGAAAACAAGGAAGGTACATGCCCAAGACTAAAGGGTGCACAGAGGTAGCTGGCTCTCTGGACCCCCCAGGAGACGGAGCATAATTCCTTGAAGGAGATATTGGGGGGAAACCCGAATGAAGTCAGAGAAGGAAACAAAAGAGGAATGTCTGGTTCCGTACGAATGGGTAAGGATGAACATGTACATGTGAGAACCCCCGGAGTGGAGAGTGACATAACCTCTGGCTTCCTACCCTAACCCTGCTCAAGTAACTGGATAAGTCATTTAATTTCCAGTTCCCACTGCTAAGCCTGTTTGGCCAAGAGCCACACCTGAAACCATGCGATGCCAGGAATATAGTGGCTCCTTCCCTGAGTGAAGATGCCTTGTAATTACAGCAGCAGAGACACTCCCGCTTAGGTCATTCTCTCTGCTCTTACCATCATGAAAGCGGATTGTTCCCACCCAGAATGAATGGGTGACGGGAAAAGGGGGGAGTCCGTGACTTGGGTATATTCATAGGCAGATAAAAGCAGGACTTGAGAGGTTGCCTTGAAAAATGAATAACAAAATGAGTTGATGGAGTCAAATAGACTACAGGTGAATAGCTTTACCCTTGGCGGAAAGCAGTTCTTTGTTTTGGGGTGTTTTTTTTTTTGTTTTTTTGGGCCGTGCCACGGGGCACGTGGGATCTTAGCTCGCAAACCAGGGATGGAAGCCGTGCCCCCTGCAGTGGAAGCTCAAAACCCTAACCACTGGACGCCAGGGAAGTCCCAAGCAGTTCTTTATTTGAAATAGGTATGAGCAACGTAAGGGTGAAGACCAGTGCTGAGAAACTTAGGACCTGAGCTGGAACAAGCCTTAAAGGCTCCGCTGTGACAGCAAGATAAAAGCAAAGACACTTGCTGAAAAGGAAGCGATATGCTGCCGCCTGGAACTACAAAATTGCTCAGGACTCTGCATCTAATTAGCAGCAATAGTTCCCCTTGATGCTCTGTCACCACAAGCATTTGGGGGGAAAAAAACACAAATTTATAAATTCATGACCACGTCGCTGTCCCCCACCCTTCATGACGGTGACACCTGCATCCGTCTTTTGAGATCAAGGAGTGATACCATCCCGAATTATAGATGCAAAACTGAGGCTCTGACACAGTAGTCCTCGGCTCGAAATTACAGTGGGAATGCAAAGATACCGCAGGTGGGCCTGAGGGATCTCTTTGGGGTGATGGAAACGTCCTGAAATTGGGTTATAGTTATGGTTGCATAACTCTGTTGTAAGTCTGCTAAAAGTCACTGTACACTTAAAATGGGTGGATTTTGCAAGATGGAAATCATACCTTAAAGAAACACTTAAAAATAGCATTGGGGGGCTTCCCTGGTGGTGCAGTGGTTGGGAGTCCGCCAGCCGATGCAGGGGACACGGGTTCGTGCCCCGGTCCGGAAGGATCCCACATGCCGCGGAGCGGCTGGGCCCGTGAGCCATGGCCACTGAGCCTGCGCGTCGGGAGCCTGTGCTCCGCAACGGGAGAGGCCACGACAGTGAGAGACCCACGTACCGCAAAAAAAAAAAAAAAATAGCATTGGAAGAAAAAAGTTACACATGAGGGGCTTCCCTGGTGGCGCAGTGGCTGAGAGTCCGCCTGCCGATGCAGGGGACACGGATTCATGCCCCGGTCCGGGAGGATCCCACATGCCGCGGAGCGGCTGGGCCCGTGAGCCATGGCCGCTGGGCCTGCGCGTCCGGAACCTGTGCTCCGCAACGGGAGAGGCCACGGCAGTGAGAGGCCCGCGTGCCGCAAAAAAAAAAAAAAAAAAAAAGTTACACATGAAATCATTGGCAGCTGTCCCCCCCTCCACATCTCGTCTCCTCCTTATAAAGAGAGAACTCACCTTGAGGCCCGCAAAAACCTTCTCGAAGTCTCACGCCGCCATTCAAGCTCGCAACATTCTGTGCAAAGGCTCCACCAATAATTGCCACTGAGTTAAGAGATCAGACAGAGAAACAGGTACAAGAGTAGGTACTCACCTCCCTTCGGCTACGACGCAGTTGCAACCTGTGGGTTACCTCACGCAAAGCAAAGCCTCCACCAAGAGAAAGTCTTCTACCAGCCCGCACTCTGTGATTGGCCCGTGGGACCTGGCGGGAGGGCAGGACTTCCGGCCCACCGTGAAATGGCTCTCCTTATAACGGTCAACCGGTGGTTCTCAATCTTTAAAGTGAGACTCACATTGAAATTACCCAGGTCCAATCCTTGGTCATCCTACTTGAATTGGTCTGGGGTGGGCTTTAAGAAGCCAGAAGCCTTCAAAAGCCCCCCAGGTGATTCTGCTACTGACCAGGGTTCTTGACCTTCCCCAATCAATAGAAATTGATCAGAGGCCAGACAAGAAATTCGTGCAAGGTTTTATTGGGGCACTTGCTGCAGCTGGGGGGAGAGAGAACAAACTTCAGGTTCCCTTGCTGGCTTGCTCCCCAAGGCAGGGGGAGGGGAGGGGAGCTCTCTCCTTATATGGGGAGAAGGTAGGGGTGTGTCCAGGGGGTCGGGCTGCAGGGGGGGCTTAGGTGGTTTGCCCACCCATGAGGTGGTGTTTTGTGCAGGGGGCATGCTCAGTACCCTGCTTTTGCTCCCAACCCCCCGCCCCCCCCCCCCCCCCCGCTTTTGCTCCGGGCTCTTCAAAATTGTCAGTTGCGTTTTCTGGTCTCTTTGTATCTCTTGTCCAGAATTTGCCCCACCTGTAGGTAGGCACGCAGTTATTTTTAGTCCCATGTAGTTTCTTTGTATTTTGTTGCTCGAGGAGTCCAGGTGCAAGCATTGCAGCAAAGGGTCCCAGGTCCCAGCCCGTCTCAATTCTTGTATTTTTTTTAATTTTTAAAAATTGCTGTTTACTATATTTTATTTATTTATTTTTAATTTTTGGCCACACCACGCCGCGTGTGGGATCTTAGTTCCCCGACCAGGGATCGAATCCACGCCCCCTGCATTGGAAGGCGGATTCTTAACCACTGTACCACCAGAGGATTCCCCAGACTGTCTCAATTCTAATGTGCAATCTCTCCCAGACCAACTAGGTCAGGTTTTTCAACCTTGGCACCTAGCAATATTTTGAGATGGATGATTCTTTGTTATGGGGAGCCGCCCTGTGCATGGTAGGATGTTTAGCAACATCCCTGGTCTCTACCCACTAGATGCCAGTAGCACCATCCAGTTCTGACAACCAAAAATGTCTCCGAACTTTGTCAAATGTCTGCTGGGGAACAAAAATCACCCCAGGTTGAGAACCACTGACACAGGTGCAATTAGCTGACTCCATCATACCAAGGGTATTGAAATGCATCCATATTCCATGTTAACTAAAATGTATCTATCACAATGGTCAAGTGCATTTGTTCTACAGTTGATGGTATTAGTTACTGTTGACATTTAAGTGTGCATCCATGTCACTTATTTTGTATCAATTCTTATAGGTATTAATTTTTAACTAATTTTGCCTCTTTGAGAGCCAATGTTTTTCAAGGAAAAAAAATTGAAAACCTGAGGACTCTCCAGGCTCTATGACTGGAAAATAGCCTGTGGCTTAATAACAATATTCAATATCTTGTAAGAACCTATAATGGAATATAATCAGAAAAAAATAACTGAATCACTATGCTGTACACCGGAAACTAACAATATTTTAAATCAACTCTACTTCAATTTTTTTTTTTTTTTTTTTTGCGGTACCTGGGCCTCTCACTGTTGTGGCCTCTCCCGTTGCGGAGCACAGGCTTCAGACGTGCAGGCTCAGTGGCCATGGCTCACGCGACCAGCCGCTCCGCGGCATGTGGGATCTTCCCGGACTGGGGCACGAACCCATGTCCCCTGCAACGGCAGGCAGACTCTCAACCACTGCGCCACCAGGGAAGCCCCTACTTCAATTTTTTAAAACCATAAAATTTAGTGATAACATGTCACGTACATTCTAAGCCCATTGCATATATTATCTCATTCAATCCTCAAACAATGAGGCAGGTATTACTATTATCATAACCGTTTTGTACACCTGAGACAGAGAGTGTGAAAGGCAGTCAAAATCTAGAGCACATACTCTTTTTTTTTTCTTTTAATAAATTTATTTATTTATTTATTTTTGGCTGCGTTGGGTCTTTGCTGCTGCACACGGACTTTCTCTACTTGCCGCGAGTGGGGGCTACTCTTTGTTGAGGTGTGCGGGCTTCTTACTGCGGTGGCTTCTCTTGTTGCAGAGCATGGGCTCTAGGCACGTGGGCTTCGGTAGTTGCAGCACGTGGGCTCAGTAGTTGTGGCTCACGGGCTCTAGAGCTCAGGCTCAGTAGTTGTAGAGCACGGGGCTTAGTTGCTCTGCAGCATATGGGATCCTCCCGGACCAGGGATCCAATCTGTGTCCCCTGTATTGGCAGGCAGATCCTCAACCACTGCGCCACCAGGGAAGCCCTAGAGCACATACTCTTAACCAAGGGTCAGCAAACTTTTTCTGCAGAGCCAGATAGTAAATACTTTCAATTTTGCAGGAAATATATTATCTGTAGCAACTACTCAATTCTGCCATTGCAGAAAGAAAGCAGCCACAGACAATATATAGTGAATGGGCTGACTGTGTTCCAATAAAACTTTATTGACAAAAACAAGTGGTGGGCCAGATTCAGCCACTGGCCACAGGTTGCTGGTCCTTGCTGTTGTCTGCTATTCTCAACTTTCTATTTTAAATTGGAGAAATAGAGGGAAAGGGTGAGGGAGAGAGATGGGGAGAGGAAAGGAGTTAAAGGAATAAAGAAGACAGAAATGAGAATTAACTAATGTCAAGGACATTCTCCAGGTCACAGTAGGTTCTCTACATAATTAAACATGTGAAATCTCCACCACACATATCTGTGAAAAGGACAATATTTCAACTATACTATTGAGAATTGAAGTTCAAAGACATTGCAGAGCTTGACAAAAGTCTCAGAACTATCAGGGCAGATAAACCCAGAGCAGAAAGATATTAAAACCTCTCTCCAATAAAACTCTTCTCTAACAGTAGAAGGAGGTCATATCCTCCAATGCTGCACACCAGGATTCATCAGACATTAGGGGCATCTTGTAGCCTTGGCTGATATATAAGTGACAGATACAGCTGTGTGATTTTAATCCAATGTTTATTATAGTTATTCTCAGTGAGACATTTGGTCTGATACACCTGGGATAGCTAGAAGTGGGAGTTACTGAGGGAGATTTTAAATTTCTGATTTTATTTCTTTGGTTTCCCTAGAAATATTTACATTTTGCTCTATTACATGAGTCTGCTTTTTTTCCGGCTTTATTGTGATATAATTGACAAAGAGAAATTTTATATATTTAAGGTGTACAGTGTGATATTTTGTTATACATTTACATTGTGAAATGACCACCGCCATCAAGCTAACACATCCATCACCTCACACAGTGTGTGTGTGTGTGTGTGTGTGTGTGTAAGAAGTGTTTTCTATTTTGCCCTGATTTGCTGAAACTGAAAGATCTTTGGCCAGAGACGTTCTGGATATTTTTACTCAAAACATAGGAGAAAAACCTTCATAACTGTTGTCAACTTTGCTTTCTGTCTCCCTTGAAAATAAATTAAACTGTGTAATATTATGTTTGCCCTTATCAATCAGCCTAAGCCAATGGGAACTGAAATCACATCCTGCTATGTGTCAACTTACTATTTATAAAAAGTACCCGGCACTTTGATGCTTCTATACACACACGTACAACACAAACTCTGAAAATATACTTCTCCTTCACTGTGTAAAAAGTCACATCTCATCCTCTTTTCAAAACTCACACTTAGGGCTTCCCTGGTGGCGCAGTGGTTGAGAGTCCGCCTGCCGATGCCAGGGGACGCGGGTTCGTGCCCCGTCCGGGAAGATCCCACATGCCGCGGAGCGGCTGGTCCCGTGAGCCATGGCCGCTGAGCCTGCGCGTCCGGAGCCTGTGCTCCGCAATGGGAGAGGCCACAGCAGTGAGAGGCCCGCGCACCGCAAAAAAAAAAAAAAAATACTGATTATGTAATTACTCCCATTCCTTTCTCCCCTCAACCCCTGTCAACCAACCACTGTTTTCTGTCTCTGTGGATTTACATATTCTAGCCTTCAGCACAAACTTAGTGAGGACTTTGGACTTTTTTTCTAATATAAAGGCGAGCCACTGGCATGTTGGTTATAATTATTATTATATTCTAAGGGGAAAGAACAGAATGCCCCAAAGCCTGAAAGAACCAGGCACATCTCGAGAAACAAAAGGAGATTTTTCAGACTACAGCTTAAGATAGGGCTAGAGCAAGGGTTAGGTTTGGGGATAATCAGGAAAAAAAGCACAGAACTGATTCACTTTGCTGTACACCAGAAACTAACACAACATTGTACATCAACTATACTCCAGTTAAAAAAAAAAGAAAAGAAAAAAAAGCACGGGGTGTGCACGGGGGAAACGTGGGAGAGTTTTGTGCAAAGGATAGAACAGGTCAACTGTGAGAGGTGGGAATATTAGAAGTCAATCTGGAACTCGTATTAGGGAAGGTTGAAGAAAGAGATAAGTGTGATGGCCCAGGTGAGGTGCCACAAGGTCCACAATGAGCAAGATATCAGTGAGGAGTCTATGGCATCCACTAGATTCCTTCCATCCCAAACAAAGAGAGTCCTAGGACATACAGCCAAATAGACACTGACTCAACTCCTTGATGGGGCCCCAAGAAGAACACACACCCCCCCGCCACCCTCCTTTTCCACAGCTGTAGGCTCTATCCTTTTACTCTCACACTCCACACCAAGTCCCCTCCCCGCTCCCATGACCTATCTCTTAGATACAACCAAGCCTTGGGATTCTAATGATGGTATCCTCAGTTATGATCATCTGGTCGACCCCCATCCTGACAACTGTGTGACTTCTGGGTCTGAGGGAGGGGTGGGAGTGGCCTGTGGACAGCTCTGACCCGGTGCATCAGGGGTTTCTTTCGGCTGTGCCAATCTTCTGCCAGAAGCCCCACCAGGAGTATTAGAACCACGGCCCCAAGGCATATCCGGACCAGATTGCTCCTAGTGTAATACTGGAAGGCAAGACCTGGAGGAACAAGAGAGACAGGAGCAGATGATAAAAGCCCATCTCCACAGGGGGCCCAAGTTCGATCTCCAGTCAGGGAACTAAGATCCCACATGCCGTGGGGCAACTAAGCCCACGTGTCACGACTACAGAGCCCACGCGCCCTGGAGCCCGAGTGACACAACTAGAGAGAGAAACCCTGCATGCCACAACGAGGGAGAAGCCCTCGCACCGCAATGAAAGAACCCGCATGCCTCAACAAAGACCCCGCGTGCCGCAGCTAAGACCTGACGCCACCAAAAGAAGAAAGAAAGAAAATAAATAAGTAAATAATCAATTTTTTTAAAAAGATCTCACATGCAGCACGGTGCAGCAAAACAAAAAAGCCCTTCTCCAAGACCCACATGCATATTGGGTTTCTCATAGCCGTATCCCTCATCTGAGACTCTGTTACTCCCGGCTAGCTAGGATGCCAGTCTCCTTTCTGGAAGGTTCCTCTCCTCCTCACCAAGGGTTAGGATTAGATAAGCCCAATTGTCTAAGTATCACCTCTTCCATACACCCCCTCGCAGGCCTCTGATGATACAGCCTCACCCCACACACAGACACTACCTGGTTATTTGGCTAATCGTGGATCAGGAGATGGTTGTAACGGGTGGGGAGAGAGATGAAATTTATCTTTCTTTCTCTGACCTTTGAGAAGGTCACCTTCACACCTGATCCCTGCCCAGTTCGGAGCTCCACACACTAACAGTCCCCCTCCACTTCATACTTTACACACCAGAACCCAAGATCACAGAGCTGCGGCTTCTGTGTAGGGAAAGCAGCCAGCTTTGGGTAAAGACATGGGACGGGGAAAGGAAGTTGGTCCAGAGAAGGACACTTGCTTACCAGTTGGAGGGTCTGACTCCTTTGGAAGGATGGTGATATTCCTAGAAGTTTCTGGGAAACAAAAAGGATAAGTGTAAAGGGGTGGAACCATCTCTTCTCCTACCCTTGCTTCTACCGCTATCCTGAACACATGCACTTGGGAGCTGGAATTCCAGGGTTATAAGAAGAGCATGAACTGTAGAGTCAGGGTGTTCCAATGTGAACCCCAGACCCATCACTTATCAGATGCAGGGTCTCGGGCAAATGACTTCACATGTATGAGTCAGTTTTCCTATCTGTCCTGAGAGTGACTGGGAACCCAGAAAGGTTTTGAACAGAGGGTGAAGAGGAATCTCATCAGGGTCTTAGAAAGACCCTGCTGGCATCAGGAACCTAAAAAAAGCTAGAGCTGTGTGGACGCAGTGGAGATATCTAACCTGTCCTCTGGGGATCTGTCAAAGGTTTTCCATCTTGGGGGAAATGGAGACTTTTTTCTGGGGAAGCCAAGGGCAAAGAGAATGGCAACATAAAGGAAGCATATTTGCATTGGACTGGAGGAATAAGAAAAATGTACTGTGTCCAGGTAACTATGATCTATTTGGGGCTGAAGCATGGGCTCTGCCTGGAAGCAATGGGAACGAGATTACACACATGGATCAGAGCCAAGTCAGAAGAGCAATGCGTAGGGACGAGCAATGGCCTTCCCATGATAGCCTTGGTGCCGCCATCTTGGAAAGAGCCACATTACCCAGAACACTCTTCTGCCCCCAAGCTCAGAGCCCATCTCCATCCCATCCTCATCTTCAAACCCAGGACTTTCCTGGGAAGAATCAGGTGGTTTGAGAAGCAGATTGAAAGCCTACAGCCTGACACAGACGTACAGAACAAATGTATGGACGCCAAGGTGGGAAGCGGGGGTGGGGTGGGATGAATTGGGAGAGGGGGATTGACATCTATACACTACTGATACTATGTATAAAATAGATCACTAATGAGAACCTACTGTAGAGCACAGGGAACTCTACTCAGTGCTCTGTGGTGACCTAAATGGGAAGGAAATCCAAAAAAGAGGGGATTATACGTATATGTATAGCTGATTCACTTTTCTGTACAGTAGAAACACAACATGGTAAAATTTTAAAAAATTAAAAAAAAAAAAAAAGCCTACAGCCTGAGCTGATGGAAGAGAGCCCAATCCTCCAACTCCTTTCTGCTGAGCAGTGGGCGCCTGGCTACTCACCAGTGGTGGCAACTTCGTTCACGAGTGAGTGGTTCAGTTTCTTGGAGGCTTCTGAGAATTCTAAGCAAGAAGATTATAAGGAACTGGGTAATGCCAGGTTTGCCCAGTAAGTCCCTACTCTCCATACCCCTTCTCAGATACCCAGTCTCCCTGGAACCCATTTCTCTAACACACACTGCCCAGACACAGAGGAAAGACAAACCCAAAAAGCCCAAAATATACTGTCTTCTACTTCTGAGTGGCTTAATAAGGAATGAGGTGTCAGGGGTCATTTCGAGATGTCACAGCCTAGCGTACTATTTCTTTCTTTCTTTTTTTTAAATTTATTTTATGTATTTATTTTTGGCTGCACTGGGTCTTTGTTGCTATGGGCGGGCTCTCTCTAGCTGCAGCGAGTGGGGACTACCCTTCGTTGCTGTGCGCGGGCTTCTCATTGCGGTGGCTTCTCTTGTTGCGGAGCACGAGCTCTAGAGCGCAGGCTCAGTAGTTGTGGCGCACGGGCTTAGTTGCTCCGCGGCATGCGAGATCTTCCCGGACCAGGGCTCGAACCCATGTTCCCTGCATTGGCAGGTGGATTCTTAACCACTGCGCCACCAGGGAAGACCTAGCGTAGTATTTCTTAAGACACAGGCTGACATCCGATACCGCCGGAAGCAGCTGAGATGCCATGAAAATTGGGAAGACCATGGCTCACACAAAAGATAGTGCAGTGGTTCTCAAAGGAGCATCCCCAGACCAGCAGCATCAGCATCCCCTGGGAACTTGAAAATTATTGGACCCCACCCCAGACCCTCTGAATCAGAAACTCTACGGGTCTAGGAATCTGTCCTGTATAAGCTCTCTAGGTGATTCTCAAGCCCACTACAGTTTGAGAACCACTGATCAATGGAATCAGAGACTCAGAACTGGAGCCCAGGAATCTACAATTTTACAAGCCACCCTGCTTATTCTTCTACAGGTTAGACATCATAAACCATCCCCGAAAGGCTGGAGAGAGGTGGGGATGTGGCACAGGACAGTCATATCTATACATTTATTATACCTTCTTTACAAGCAGAAATAAGGAATTTTTAAAATAAAGCAAATCTGTGAAAGAGGCAAAGGAAATAAACTGAGAAATCTAGACAAAGAGGAGAAAGAAAAGGGGGTCCATGTGCCTTATACCACGGAAACCAGGGTGAATCCTCCGGAACTTACCTGTCACAGAGGAAGGTGGTTCTGTAGGCAACCAGCTGGGGGTAAAAGAGGTCCCTGAGAAATCAGAAAAAGAAAAGAGAGAGAATTCTGTGCTCTGTTAGGTATGGATCCTGAGCAAACCCAGTTTCCTCACCTGGAAAATAAAAATAAAGACGCTTCCATCATTGGACTGTTGTGGGTGTTAAATAGCATTTGAAAGGCACACCTAGCACATTCTGGGGCTGATTAATGACACTCCCTGCAGCTGCCTTCCCTGCTTTTCGAAGCTCAGTGCTTTCCTTTCTTCTGGATCTCTGTGACCTGCCGTCTTACTTATCTGCCTTCCCTGGGAACAAACCGGGCTCTTGCCTCCTGGGAAGCAGATGAGGAGACAGAAACTATGGGATACATCTGGGGAAGACAGGCATCCCATTTGCGGAGAAAAGGGAACTGCCTACGGAATAAAACACAGCCCCGCTTTCCCCTCCCACCACCCTTGCTGCTTGCTTGTGGATTTTTTTTTTTTTACCTAGACAAGTCACAAGGCATTATTCATAGTATTAAAATTTCTTTTTTTTACATCTTTATTGGAGTATAATTGCTTTACAATGGTGTGCTAGTTTCTGCTTTATAACAAAGTGAATCAGTTATACATATACATATGTTCCCATATCTCTTCCCTCTTGTGTCTCCCTCCCTCCCACCCTCCCTATCCCACCCCTCTAGGTGGTCACAAAGCACCGAGCTGATCTCCCTGTGCTATGCGGCTGCTTCCCACTAGCTATCTATTTTACATTTGGTAGTGTATATATGTCCATGCCACTCTCTCACTTTGTCCCAGCTTACCCTTCCCCCTCCCATATCCTCAAGTCCATTCTCTAGTAGGTCTGTGTCTTTATTCCTGTCTTACCCCTAGGTTCTTCATGACATTTTTTTTCCTTAAATTCCATATATATATGTTAGCATACGGTATTTGTCTTTCTCTTTCTGACTTACTTCACTCTGTATGACAGACTCTAGGTCCATCCACCTCATTACAAATAGCTCAATTTCGTTTCTTTTTATGGCTGAGTAATATTCCATTGTATATATGTGCCACATTTTCTTTATCCATTCATCCGATGATGGACACTTAAGTTGTTTCCATCTCCTGGCTATTGTAAATATAGCTGCAATGAACATTTTTTTCTTGGGAATTCCCTGGCGGTCCAGAGGTTAGGACTCCGTGCTTTCACTGCTGAGGGCATGGGTTCAATCCCTGGTTGGGGAACTAAGATCCCACAAGCTGCACAGCATGACCAAAAAATTTTAAAAAATAAAATTTAGGGCTTCCCTGGTGGCGCAGAGGTTGAGAGTCCGCCTGCCGATGCAGGGGACGCGGGTTCGTGTCCCGGTCCAGGAAGATCCCACATGCCACGGAGCGGCTGGGCCCGTGAGCCATGGCCGCTGAGCCTGCGCGTCCGGAGCCCGTGCTCCACAACAGGAGAGGCCACAACAGTGAGAGGCCCGCGTACCGCAAAAATAAATAAATAAATAGATAAATAAATAAAATTTATTTTTCTTAGTGTGTATACCCAGAATAATGGCCTCCCAAATATGACAGTATCCTAATCCCCAGAACCGGTGACTATGGTACCTTCCACGGCAAAAGGGACTTTGCAGATATGATTCAGAATCTTGGGCTGATTCGCAGCAACATGGATGGATCTAGAGATTGTCATACTGAGCGAAGTAAGCAGGACAGAGAAAGACAAACATCACAAGATATCGCTCATATGTGGAATCTTAAAAAAAGGGTACAAATGAACTTATTTACAAAACAGAAATAGAATCACAGACATAGAACACAAACTTATGGTTACCGGGGGAAAGTGGGGGAGGGACAAATTGGGAGATTGGGATCGATGCCTACACCCTACTATGTAGAAAACAGACAACTAATAAGGACCTACTGTATAGCACAGGGAACTCTGCTCAATACTCTGTAATGTATGGGAAAAGAATCTTAAAAAGAGTGGATATACGTATATGTATACCTGAATCTCTTTGTCATACACCTGAAACTAACACAACATTGTTAATCAACTATACTCCAATATAAAATATAAAAAAAAATTTTAAATAAAAATAAGGGACCTCCCTGGTGGTCCAGTGGTTAAGACTCCACACTCCCAATGCAGGGGGCGCAGATTCGATCCCTGCTTGGAGAACTAAGATCCCACACGCTGCATGGCCTGGCCTAAAAATAAATTAATTAATTAATAAAATAAAGTAGGGAATTCCCTGGTGGTCCAGGGGTCCGTGCATCCACTGCAGGGGGCACAGGTTTGATCCCTGGTCGGGGAACTAAAGCTCCCGCATGCCACGCGGTGCGGCCAAAAAAAAAAAAGGAAAAAGGAAGAAACAAAATTTTAAAAAATAAAAATAAAATAAATGAAAAGACTGCATATATGTATATGTATAACTGATTCACTTTGCCGTACACCTGAAACTAACACAACATTGTAAATCAACTATACTTCAATAAAAAATTTTTTAAAAAGAATCTTGGGCTGGGGAGATTACCCTGGACTACCTGGGTGGGGCCAATCACAAGGGTCCTTAAAAGCATAAGAGAGAGGCAGGAAGGAGGAAGAGTCAGAGATAGATTAGAAGATGCTATGATGCTGACTTTGATGATGGAGCAATGGACCATGGAAGCCAAGAGATGCAGGCACCTCTAGAAGCTGGAAGAGGCAGCAGAAACCTCCCCTTGAGCCTCCAGAAAGAAGGCTGGCTGACACCTTTGTTTTATCCCCGCAGGACCCCTTTTTTTTTTTTTTTCCCCCTGCAGGACCCCTTTTTGACCTCTGACCTCCAGAACTGTAAGGTAATAAATTTGTGATATTTTAAACCAGTGAATCCATGGTGATTTCTTACAGCAGCACTCAGACACTCATACACCCTCCAAAGCCTCTGTCTTCTCCTGCCCTCCCACGTTCTTCATGCCTATTGCTCCCTCCCCTTGGAGCTTCCACCAGGGCCTGTGAAGGCTGGGGGAAAATGTTTGGTCTGCACCCCTAACCTGTGACCACGAGCTCCAGGGGGTCGCTGGGGGCCGACCACAGGTATGGAGATGTGCTGGAAAAGCTGTAGCACTGGTAGGTCCCACTGTGGGCAGCAGTCACCGTGGTGATGGGAAAATCAGCCTGGTACCACCTTTCAGGTGTCTTGTAGGGCCCAGTGTCCCCCTCCTTGTACAGAGCAAATTGGTCAAAACCATACTGGCTGTGACACCGTAGAGTTACGTCCGCTCCTGGGGCCACTGCCGTGCTGGGCTGGGCTGAGAGCGAGGGCTTGGTGAAAACTCCTGGGAGAGAAGAAAACTCTGGTATTAAAGATGGTGGCCCCTGTGGAAAACAGTATGGAGGTTCCTTAGAAAACTAAAAATAGAATTACTATATGATCCATCAATCCCACGCCTGGGCATATAGCCGGACAAAACTCTAATTCAAAAAGATACATGCACCCCTATGTTCATAGCAGCATTACTCACAATAGCCAAAGCATGGAAACAACCTAAATGTCCATCAACAGATGAATGGATAAAGAAGATGTGGTACATATATACAATGGAGTACTACTCAGCCATAAAAAGGGATGAAATAATGCCATTTGCAGCAACCTGGATGTAACTAGAGATTATCATACTAAGTGAAGTAAGTCAGAAAGAGAAAGACAAATACCATATGATATCACTTATATGTGGAATCTAAAATATGACACAAATGAACATATCTATGAAACAAAAACAGACTCACAGACATAGAGAACAGACTGGTGGTTGCCAAGGGGGAAGGGGCTAGGGGAGGGATGGAGTAGGAGGTTGGGGTGAGCAGATGTAAGCTTTTATATACAGAGTGGATAAACAACAAGGTCCTACTGTATAGCACAGGGAACTGTATTCAATATCCTATGATAAACCATAATGGAAAAGAATATTTTAAAAAATAGAATATATATATATATAACCAAATCACTTTGCTGTACAGCAGAAATTAACACACCATTGTAAACCAACTATACTTCCATTAAAAAAATATTAAAACTGAAAATAAATAAATAAATAAAGATGGTGGCCAGTGTCTCAGCTGTGGGGATGGGAAGGTTCCCCCACCTCTTTACAGGCTAGGGAACTTTCCAGCTGTATCCAGCCTAGAGAAGCTACTCTTCCCACCACCAGCTCACAAAGTGGTTAAGGGAGCACGACAGGAGTGACATGACGGTACCCAGGCTCAAATCCTGGTTTTGCAGCTTAGGGGCTGGACGAATCTCCCCCTATATCCGTGCCTCCGTGCTCTCTACTATAAAACGGGAATGATTGGATGAAACAATATGTATTAAGCATTTAACAGAATACGGAGTGCATAGCAAGCACCCAAAATATAATGGTAGTAACAAACTAGCTTAACCTGATACTATACCGTAAGCTTGTATTACAGTATACAATAGTTATATTGTAAACGTATTAGAGTGCCAGATTCCAGGTGCTGTTCCGAGACCATGCCATTTATCAATTCACTGAACCCCCACAAAGACCTATGCATTCATTCCTATAAATATCCCCACTTTATACATGAAACTAAAGTCCACAATGCTGAATCACTTGTCCGAGGTCACAAGATAGTATAAGTGGCGGAGCTGAAATTTGCAATCACGGAGGTTGGCTCCAGGCTGTCTGCTCCTAGAGGCGAACCTATCCTACTATGTAATTTGATATTATTATTATCATCATGGAGCGTCACAAGCCACGCCTGGAAAGCCATACTCACAACAGCCAAAGTTGCCTGATAATTATGGCTCATTCATTCATTCAACAATTTTTTCCTCTGAGCAACTATTATGTATTAGTCTCTAGAAATAAAAATCCCGTCAGGAAGAAAGAATAGCCAACAGCTAATAGATAAGTAGGGCTTCCCCGGTGGCGCAGTGGGAATCTGCCTGCCAATGCAGGAGACACAGGTTCCAGCCCTGGTCCGGGAAGATCCCACATGCCGCAGAGCAACTAAGCCTGTGCACCACAACTACTGAGCCTGTGCTCTAGAGCCCACGAGCCACAGCTACTGAGCCCACGTGCCACAACTACTGAAGCCCGCACGCCTAGAGCCTGGGCTCCGCAACAAGAGAACCCAGCGCACTGAGAAGCCCAGGCACCACAATGAAGAGTAGCCCCTGCTCGCGGCAACTCGAGAGCCCGTGCGCAGCAACGATAGACCCAACACCGCCAAAAATAAATCAATAAAAATAAGTTAAGAAAAAAATAGATAAGTAAATGCGTGGCATACCAGATAATGATGAGTGCCATTTTAAATCGAGATGGAATTTTAAGTAGGGTGGTGAGGGAAATAATGAGAAGATAGTATTTGATGGGGGACTTCCCTAGCGGTGCAGTGGTTAAGACTCTGCACTTCCAGTGCAAGGGCGCAGGTTTGATCCCTGGTGGGGGAGCTAAGATCCCCCATGCTGCGTGGTGAGGCCAATAAAGAAATAAATAAATAAGCTACCTTCTTTTAAAAATAAAAAATAAAATTAAAAAAAGATAGTATTTGAGTCAGCCCCCAAGGCACACTGGTGGACCACTGTACCTCAAGTAGTCAGGAGTTAGGGTGAGGCAAGCTAGGCACTCTCTTCGGATAAAAAAAAAAAAAAAAACCTTCAGTAATCAAGATAAATATTATTTTAATGCAAATTTTAAAATAAAAATGAATGCAAACACATTTACAGGAAACAAAATATCAAGATTTTAAACAAAGACAGAATCCACCTGTGCCCAGGGGAGCCATGTTGAAGTCTGAAACATGAACCTACCCTGCTGTATAACTTGCTATTATTATCATCACAGAGGCTCCCAATCCACGCCTGGCACACAGTACTCACAACAGTGAAAGCTGCCTGATAATTGGAGGCAAAAGGCTCAAAACGTTTTCATGGCTTTTTACGGTTCATTTTTTCCACGTTATGAACATAGCTGAAAAAAGACTGAAAAGTTTAAAAGTAGGTTACTAAAACTCACATTATTTTAAGTTTAAATATTTTATTTATACAAAAAATTAACAGAATTCATTTTCATTTTACTCTCCTGGCTTTGATGGAAGCAAACTCAATGTTTTTTGAAGCCACTTCAGAAAATAATCATTTAAAAATGCATTAGCTAGAAAAGGATATGCGGAGAACATTTTATTCCATCAAAAAATAAATAAAAAGGCATAAACGTGGGACTTCCCTGGCGGTCCGGTGGTTAGGACTCCGTGCTTCCACTGCAGGGGGCATGGGCTGGCTCCCTAGTCAGGAAACTAAGCTCCCGCGTGCCGCACAGTGCAGCCAATAAAGAAACAAATTTATTTTTTCAATGCATAAATGTGGCTAGAGGGGTACGCATTTTTCCTCTTGTGTCAGGTCTGGATGTGGCTTGGAACGGCATTCCCGGAACTTGTCTTTACTTAAAATTGCGGTATTGTGTACATCGTGGATGTTTTTGCATTGATTTGGGTTTTGGGTTTTTTTTTTGTTAAGATATTGCATTAACGTATTACTTATGTTGATTACTGAGTTTTTTGGCACCTAAATTTAGCACCTAAAGCCAATGCCTCGCTTGCCCCACCCTAAGCCCAACCCCTCTGGGACTCTGGATTGGGACTTTGGATTTACGGTCACCATAACCCCCACTGTCTGAGCCCAGAACTGAGGACCACGCAGCCAGGCGGCTACAAATCCAGCCGCACCCCACGCCCAGTTACCAGTAGCAACCAGCTCCAGCTGGTTGCTTGGGGGAGACCAGCTGGTCCCGCTCTGATAGGAGCAGCGGTAGCGTCCGACGAAGCGTTGTTCCATGGCCGAGATGGAGAGCTCCGCCTGGTCCAAATACTTCCGGGATATCAGTTCCTCCAGGCGGTACAAGTCCGCGCCTGGAGGGCCCTGACAGCTGATGGTCACCGGCTTCCCCAGGGGCACAAGGGAGCCGGGCCGGGCCTGGAGGGAGGGCTTGGGCAGCAGGCCTGGAAGGGAAGCAGAGTCTAGCAGAGGTCAGCTTCCCACAGAGCCTCCTCCTGGGCTCTCCCACCCGCTTCTGCCCTCTCGCTGGCTGCACCCAGAAGAGGGATCTGGACTCACCTTTCTGAGCCTGTATCACCTGGCCCAGACACAGCCCTGAGGAAAGAAGCAAAGGGTCAGTCACCAGGACCTCAGCATGAATCCACACTTCCTGCGTGCTGGGCACCGGGATGAGAAACTTGCATGCACTGGCTTTCTTTAAAATTTTTATTTTATGTTGGGGGTATAGGTGATTAACAACGTGTTAGTTTCAGGTGTTCGCTTTCTTTTGTCATAATTTTTTTTCAAAGACACACATGCACGTAATTGAAGTGAAAGAAGCCAGCCAGAAAAGGCCATGATTGTATGATTCCATTTCTATGAAACATCCAGAATGGATCAATCCGTCCAGAGACAGTAGATGGGGGAGGGGCGTGGCGGGTACCGGGAGGCGCGGGGATCGGGGAGTGATTGTAACGGGTATGAGGTTTCCTTTCGGAGTGGTGAAAAGGCCTTGAACTAGAGAGACGTGTTGGTTGCACAACATTGTGAGTGGACTACATGTCATCAATGGTAAATTTTATGTGAAGTGTATTATTTTACCACAATTTTTAAAAAGCTGAACAGGGATTCCTTGCCGCAGCCCCCAGCTCCCTGCAGTTCACTTCCCCATTCACACAGCTGGAAAGAGAGCTCCCTGCAGTACACGTCCCCATTCACACAGCTGGAAAGAGAAGGGAGCTGTGTGCTGGAAGGGGCTCTCACTTTTTTCCGGTTTCACAGAGATGTAATTGACATGTAACATGGTGTACGTGTAACACTGTTGATTTGAGACATTTTTCTGTTGCAGGATGGTTACCACCATAGTACTAGCTGACACCTCTAGCCGGACACATAGTTGCTATTTCTTTTTAGTGGTGAGAACACTGAAGATCTAGTCTCTTAGCAACTTTCAAGTATATATTACAGTATTATTAGCTATAATCACCATGCCATATATTAGATCCCGATGTGGTGTCTTGCATTAAATCATAAGTCAAGAGCTCTCAGGGTGCATTAATACTGGATTCCTCCCTATTTTATGCTTTTGGGTTAAATCAATATTCTCCCTGTTTTGTGCTTTTGGGTTAAGTCATTATTATGACTGTGCAAATATTATTCACACCTGAGCATTATAACGTACCTACTATTTTTCTATTTATTTTCCCTAGGATCAATAACTGTATGTTTTATTTCCATCCACATAGTGTTCCTTGAACCTATATCTAATGCTTTTCACAATTTTCAATAGCCTTTCCATGTAACTTTACACATCTATCAAACTGCATCATCTATACATTCCACTTTTATCCTTGGAGGTGCCTTCCCCCCATTTTCTCTTCTAACTGAACTAATTCTTCTCTAGGTTGAAAAACTGCCCTTTTTCTCTCAAGCTAAGACTCTTTTTTTTTTTTTTTTAACCGTTTTGCTGAGTTAGTAGCATTAACAATTTGTCTCCCTAGGGTTGCCAGATTTAGCAAATAAAAACATGGGACTCCCAGTGAAATTTGAATTTCAGGTAAACAACAATTAATATACAGCATATATTGCATAGTAGGTCCCGTGAGGCCCACGACCAGGTAGATTCAAACACTAGCAGCGTATTTTCATGGTAAAGAATGTGGATTTGGTGCAAACATTCCTTAGTTTGTATTCGAGCCATAGCTGTGTGACCTTAGACAAGTTTACTTCATCCTTCCGGGCCTCAGTTTTCTCACCTGTAAAATGGGAATAATCGTAGGCCCTACTTCATCAGGCTGTTATGGGGATTAAATGAGTAAGTGTCCGTTTAAAAACACAGAATAATGTATCTGTAAGTGCTACATGAGTGTCTTTAAAGAATGAATAAGTGAATGAGAGGCAGTTTGTGTTCATAGTATACACGCTTATCCCCAGTAACACCAACTGTTTCCTTCCTTCTTAGCCGCTTGGAGCCTCTGTCCTTTTAGCGATAAAGTTCTTTTGAAGAAATAAGGAAATAATGCACACACGTGCCCAGAATAAAGCTTGATACGGAGAAGGCAGTAAAAACGCATCTGAGCCCACCCCCAGTCCTGTTAAGGGGGACTCTCACTAGAGCCTTAGTGAGGTTAACTGACAAACAGAAATCTTATATATCTAAGGCTTACAGCATGATGACTTGTGAAATAATTACCACAATCAAGCTAATTAACACATCCATCACCTCACGTTATTATCTTTTTTTTTCTGGTGAGAAATTTAAATGTACTCTCTTAGCAAATTTCAAGTATATGCTACAGTATTATTAGCTATGATTATCATTCTATAATTTGGATCTCCAGAAGTTCTTCATCTTATAGCTGGAAGTCTGTACCCTTTGACCAATATCTACCTCCCCATTTCCCCCACCCCCATGCCCCGGCCCCTGGCATCTACCAACCTACTCTCCGCTTTTGTGGGTTTTTGAGATTCCATGTATAAGTAAGATCCTGCAGTATTTGTTTTTCTCTATCTGGATTATATCACTCAGCATAGTACCCTCAAGGTCCGTCCACGTTGTCACAAATGGCAGAATTGTTTGCACCAGTACCATGAGGGATACTGACAAGCTAAATCTGTAATCTAGCCCTGATACCAAATCCACATTAAACAAAATTAAAAATTAAAACATAACAAGGACCAATTGTATAGCACAGGGAACTCTCCTCAATACTCCATAATGGCCTGTATGTGGAAAGAATCTTAGAAAAGGTGGATATATTTATATGTATAGCTGATTCACTTTGCTGTATGCCTGAAACTAACACAACATTGTAAATCAACTATACTCCAATAAAAATTAACAACAGGGCTTCCCTGGTGGCGCAGTGGTTGAGAGTCCGCCTGCCGATGCAGGGGACACGGGTTCGTGCCCCGGTCCGGGAAGATCCCACTTGCCGCGGAGCGGCTGGCCCCGTGAGCCATGGCCGCTGAGCCTGTGCGTCCGGAGCCTGTGCTCTGCAACGGGAGAGGCCACAACAGTGAGAGGCCCGCGTACGGCAAAAAAAAATAAAAATAAAAATAAATAACAACAAAAAAAAGCGAAGAGCCAAGGAAATGTTTAAATACTGTGGAATAATATTCAGCTATTTAAAAGAATAAATTAAAAATTATACATGTCTACTGCTATGTGTCAAAAAGTAAGCTGCAGAATGTGTACCATATGTTCTTATTTTTATAAGAAAAAACTCTATGTACGTATGTGTACACATTTGTACTAAAAAATTAAGATAAATGTAGAAGGATAAACAAGTATTGGCTACTGTTGGTGACTTAAGGGGGGCTTAGAACAGAATTTATTGTTTTCTTATATGTTCTCTTACAACTTGTAAAAAGAAGCATAAACTTTTATAAAGAATCTAATAACAGTTTAATAAAAAAACACACAACAAGGACCTACTCTATAGCACAGGGAACTATACTCAATATTTTGCAATAACCTATAAGAAAAAGAATCTGAATAAGAACATATATATGTATATAACTGAGTCACTGTGCTGTACACCTGAAACTAACACCACATTGTGAATCAACTATATTTTAATTAATTCATTAAAATTAAAACAGCATGGAGTAGTGGGAACGTTGCAGTCAACACTGGGAAACCTGTATTTATTTTTTAACTCAGCCATGAATAAACAAAAGTAATTCAGACAAACACCATCTCCCAGTTTTCCCACCCAACAAATAAATGCGGTGACCCTTGGTCACCTCCTGCCCTGAAAATTTCCTCTTGCCTCTTGTACTGATGCAATTTTTTAAAAAATTCTTTGTCTCATAGCCCACTGCCTATCCCTCAGCATTTTGCAGATTGACTCACCAAGACAGAAGAAAGCAGCCATGGTTGGGGACATGGTTCCTCGGCCGGTCCTGAGCTGTATAGCCCAGGAGGGAAGCCCTGGGTGCAGGCTGGAGCAGAGATACAGGATGCGATGGGAATGAAGAATGCTCTCCTCCCTTCCCCCATCGGCCTGGCTTTTCCTAATTGAGACCCATCAAGCTGGAGGCGTCCCCTCAGTAGAATGACTTGCACACAAGCTCCAAGGAGCCTGGCTTATCTCCCGTCACCAGCCCAGTGTCCCAGCAGGTCTGCCTAGCGAGGCATCGTCTGCGTTCTGATACTCCCAGAAGCTCCCTGGCATTCATTAGGGACATGCAAGTCAAAACCACAATGAGATATCACTTCACACCCACGAGGATGGCTCTATCAAAAAGACAGATATTAACAAATGTTGGTGAGGAAATGGAGAAGTTGGAGTCCTCATGCTTTGCTGGTAGGTGTATAAAATGGTGCCTCCGCTGTGGACAACATTTCCTCAAAACGTCAAGCAGTGAATGCTTCAGCAACTCCACTTCTGGGTATACACCCAAAAGAACTGACAGCAGGAACCTGAACAGATATTTGTATACCTGTGTTCACAGCAGCATTATTCACAATCGCCAAAACATGGGAACAACTCAAATGTCCATTGATGGAAGGATCAATAAACTGTGGTGTACACATACCACAGTGGAATATTGTTCAGCCTTTAAAAGGAACGAAATTCTGACAGGCTACGACCTGGATGAACCTTTATTAGGCTGAGTGAGATAATCCAGACCCAAAAGACCACACATTATATGATCCCATTTATATGAAATACCCGGAACAGGCAAATTCATAGAGACAGAAAGGGCTCTGACGTTATCAGGGGCTGCGGGAAGGCAGAATGGGAAGTTATAGCACCATTTTAGACCTCTACCAGGGTAAAATGCATGGAAACTTTGGTGTTTTGAGCAAGGTGCTGACACGGAATACTAGCTGACGGATCTCTGTAATAGCGTGGTTTCAGGGAACTTCTCTTCTCTCTTCTCTTTTGTAGATATGCTGTTTTGAGGGCATGCCTGATGGTAAGAAATATTCATAGAGGAAAGGCAGCACGTTCAGCCTGCCCTAAAGTCTTGATGAAATAAAGAGCTTGGCATTTTCATGTAAGCAGAAAATGACTGGTGTAGCTGGACTTAAGTGAGCAGAAAACTAAGACTGAAGCGATTGTAAGGGTCAGATCAGGATGGCCCAACTTTCGCAGGTGATTCTTTTCCTTTTAATTATCTTTTATTTCTCTTAGTTGAAGCACAGTTAATTTACAATGTTGTATTAGTTTCACTTGTACACACAGCAATTGTTATACATACATACATATACACGTGTATTCTTACATGTATAAATACATGTATGTATATATATGTAGGTATGTATATTCCTTTTCAGATTCTTTTCCCTTATAGGTTATTACAAGATATTGAGTATAGTTCCCTGTGCTGTACAGTAGATCCTTGCTGTTTACCTATTTTATATATAAGTAGTGTGTATCTATTAATCCCAAACTCTTATCTCCCCACCACCACCCGCTACTCCCTTTGGTAACCATGAGTTTGTTTTCTCTGTGAGTCTATTTCTGTTTTGTAAATGAGTTCATTTGGACCAGGTTTCTCTGCTGGAGTAGGGGAGGTCTGTCCTGTGTATTAATAGGGCTAGCAGCATCCCTGGTCTCCATCCACTAGATGTCACTAGCGCTATGCCCCCTCCAGTTGTGACAACCAAAAACGTCTCCAGACATTGCCGGATGTCCCCTGGGGGGTGCAGAATCACCCCCAGTTGAGAACCGTTGGGTTACATCATTCAGGGACTTAGAGGGCAAGATAAATTTGGATGCACAAATATCCCTTTATAATACTCCTCACTTTTCAAGCATTCCCTCATTTGGTCCTCATGCAAGCCTGAGAAACGGGTTCTGCTTTAGTCCCATTCTGGTGAGAAAACTTGAGCTTAGAAGAAAATGTGCTTTTTTAGGTGAAGCTTGGGTGCTGGGAGCCAAATAAATCATTTTCCTCTGGTTTAGCACATGTTCACATGGATCTAGGCAGAGTGTCTCCCTTGTTTACTTTACGTATGCCCTTTAGTTCTCATTTCTTTTCTCCATCTCCAAGGAACAACTCTACAATATCTCATGTGAATTAGTTCATTTCTGCAAAACGTGATTTCGTACCGTGCAAAATGTATACTGTATTGTAAATTGTGCAATGCCGTGGAAGTCATTCGTCTTTCCATTGCCCACAGAGATTTCACAGATCTGTAGAATATTGATTTGCTTCCAACACATTTATCACTCCACTATCCCAGTAACAGACAGCCACGTCATATCCAAATATCTCCAAGATAAACAATTCTGAGCTAAATATCATTCTACGTGTGCCTCTGTGGACATATGTGAAATGTCCTTGAAACATGCACCCAACAGCAAACGCCAGCTCTTAAGTGTATCTTTCATTTACTTACTGCCAAACTGAACTCTGCACTCGCCGCACCAGTTTCTTCCCCCGCAACAGTGCAAGAGGACCCCCATACCTCCCCAATACCCCCAACATGTGGGGTTACCCAGTTTGGGACTGACAGGTACACACTGCTGTATTTAAAATGGATAACCAACAAGGACCTACCTATGTACCGCACAGGGAACTCTGCTCAGTACTCTGTAACAACCTAAATAGGAAAAGAATTTGAAAAAGAATAGATGCATGTCTGTGTATAACCGAATCACTTTGCTGTACGCCTGAAACTAACACAACGTTGTTAATCAACTGTACTCCAATATAAAATAAAAAGTTTTTTAAAATGTGGGATTACCCAGCCTTCTAATCTTTGCCAGTCCGATGGTATATTAGCTTCCTAGGGCTGCCATAACAAAGTATCACAAACTGAGTTGCTTAAACAATAGAAATTTATTGTGCCATGGTTCTGGAATGTAGAAGTCTGAGATCAAGATACTGGCAGATTTCCTTCTGAGAACTGCGGGGTAGAGGTCGGGGCAGAGTGGGGGGACTTGGTGCGTGCCTCTCTCCTAGCTTCTAGCGACTTGCTGGCAATCTTTGGTGTCCCTTGTCTTATATTTTTTAATTTTTATTTTTATTAATTTTTAATGGAAGTATAGTTGATTGAAGATGTGTTAGTTTCTGGTGTACAGCAAAATGACTCAGTTATACATTCTTTTTTTATATATATTATTTTATTTATTTATTTTTGGCTGTGTTGGGTCTTCGTTGCTGCGCGTAGGCTTTCTCTAGTTGCGGCGCGTGTTTCTCACTGTGGTGGTTTTTGTTGCAGAGCACAGGCTCTAGGCGCACGGGCTTCAGTAGTTGTGGCTCTCAGGCTCTGGAGCGCAGGCTCAGTAGTTGTGGTGCACAGGCTTAGTTGCTCTGCGGCATGTGGGACCCTCCTGGACCAGGGATCGAACCTATGTCCCCTGCCCTGGCAGGTGGATTCTAAACTACTGTGCCACCAGGGAAGTGCCTCGTATATATATTCTTTTTCATGTTCTTTTCCATTATGGATTATTACAGGATATTAAAGAGAATAATTTTTAAATGTGTACACGATCATTCAGCTAGTGGGTGCAGAAGAGAATGTGAACCCTAATTAGCCCATCTATTCTAGACTCTGAGCTCTTACTACTATGCTCTCCCACCAAATGTCACTCCCCAACATCGTCCACATTATTTTTCTCCCTGGGTCTATTTCCATCAATCAACACACATTCTCAATTCCCATCTATTTCTTCTACTCTCCACTCCAAACCACTTGGCTGTATTTCACTGACCCTACCATTAACTTTCTTCTCTACTTCCTCTCATCAAAACTTATTGAATTATTATTACTTTTTTTTTTTTTTTTTGCGGTACGCGGGCCTCTCACTGCTGTGGACTCTCCCGTCGCGGAGCACAGGCTCCGGACGCGCAGGCCCAGCGGCCATGGCTCACGGGCCCAGCCGCCCCACGGCATGTGGGATCCTCCCGGACCGGGGCACGAACCCGTGTCCCCTGCATCGGCAGGCGGACTCTCAACCACTGCGCCACCAGGGAAGCCCCCTTATTGAATTATTTTTAATACCAACTCCAATTCCTCTCCTGTCATTCACATCTCTTTTTGATTGTGTTCTATTTTTTTTTAACATCTTTATTGGAGTATAATTGCTTTACAATGGTGTGTTAGTTTCTGCTTTACAACAAAGTGAATCAGCTATACATATACATATGTCCCCATATCCCCTCCCTCTTATGTCTCCCTCCCACCCTCCCTATCACACCCCTCTAGGTGGTCACAAAGCACCGAGCTGAGCTCCCTGTGATATGCAGCTGCTTCCCACTAGCTATCTATTTTACATTTGGTAGTGTAGCTATGTCCATGCCACTCTCCCACTTCGTCCCAGCTTTCCCTTCCCGATCCCCATGTCCTCAAGTCCATTCTCTACGTCTGCATCTTTATACCTGTCCTGCCCCTGGGTTCTTCAGAACCTTTTTTTTTTTTTTTAGATTCCATATATATGTTTTAGCATACGGTATTTGTTTTTCTCTTTCTGACTTACTTCACTCTGTATGACAGACTCCAGGTCCATCCACCTCATTACAAATAACTCAATTTCATATCTTTTTATGGCTGAGTAATATTCCATTGTATATATGTGCCACATCTTCTTTATCCAGTCATCTGTCGATGGACACTTTGGTTGCTTCCACGTCCTGGCTATTGTAAATAGAGCTGCAATAAACATTGTGGTACATGACTCTTTGAATTATAGTTTTCTCAGGGTATATGCCCAGTAGTGGGATTGCTGGGTTGTATGGTAGTTCTATTTTTAGTTTTTTAAGGAACCTCCATACTGTTCTCTATAGTGGCTGTATCAATTTACATTCCCACCAACAGTGCAAGAGGGTTCCCTATTCTCCACACCTTCTCCACCATTTACTGTTTGTAGTTTTTTGTGTTTTTTTTTGCGGTACGCGGGCCTCTCACCGCTGTGGCCTCTCCCGTCGCGGAGCACAGGCTCCGGACGCGCAGGCTCAGCGGCCATGGCTCACGGGCCCAGCCGCTCCGTGGCATGTGGGATCCTCCCGGACCGGGGCACGAACCCGTGTCCCCTGCATCGGCAGGCGGACTCTCAACCACTGCGCCACCAGGGAAGCCCTGTTTGTAGATTTTTTGATGATGGTCATTCTGACTGGTGTGAGGTGATATCTCATTGTAGTTTTGATTTGCATTTCTCTAATGATTAGTGATGTTGAGCATCCTTTCATGTGTTTGTTGGCAATCTGTATATCTTCTTTGGAGAAATGTCTATTTAGTTCTTCTGTCCATTTTTGGATTGGGTTGTTTGTTTTTTTGATATTGAGCTGCATGAGCTGCTTGTAAATTTTGGAGATTAATCCTTTGTCAGTTGCTTCACTTGCAAATATTTTCTCCCATTCTGAGGGTTGTCTTTTTGTCTTGTTTACGTTTTCCTTTGCTGTGCAAAAGCTTTTAAGTTTGTGTTCTATTTATTTTAATTGCATAACTAAAGGGGGAAGTTCACCAAAACTAGGGAAAAACCGTAAATCCCCGACCTAAACACCCTCTGCATCATTCCCTTCCCCAAGAGTAACCCTTCTGTAGTTGAATTATTGCAATTTGGTTCCTTTACAAAGAACATTTCCTTGTTCATTTTTTGCTGCTCCGAAGGCTTCAGCTCTCAGAAACTCCTAGAACGTTAGACTGAAACGCCATTAGGAACTGCCTCCTTGCCCAATTTTTTTGTCATGTGGCATGCAGGATCTTAGTTCCCCGACCAGGGATCCAACGCGTGCCCCCTGCAGTGGAAGTGCCAAGTCTTAACCACTGGACGCCAGGAAAGGCCCTCCTCCTTGCCCAATTTGACTCTTACTTCTTTTTATAAATTTATTTTTTTTTTGGCTGCGTTGGGTCTTTGTTTCTGCACAAAAGCTTTCTCTAGTTGTGGCGAGTAGGGGGGCTACCCTTCCTTGCAGTGCGTGGGCTTCTCATTGCATTGGCTTCTCTTGTTGCGGAGCACAGGCTCTAGGCACGTGGGCTTCAGTAGTTATGGCAGGTGGGCTCAGTAGTTGCGGCTCACAGGCTCTAGAGCGCAGGCTCAGTAGTTGGAGTGCACGGGTTTAGATGCTCCGTGGTATGTGGGCTCGTCCCTGACCAGGGCTCGAACCGAAGTCCCCTGCATTGGCAGGCGGATTCTTAACCACTGCGCCACCAGGGAAGCCCGACTCCTACTTCTTGGCTTCTCCTTGTATTTTGGTACCAGTGAGTTCTCCTTAAACCTGCTTGGACAATTGTTCCTGCTCAGTGACCCAACTCATCCTTAATGCCTGCTCCCTCTTTGCTTTCTAAGGGCCAGATCATGTGATTTGCCTCTCTCAGTAGACCATGAGTTCCTTAAGACCAGAAGCTATGCCAAGTGAAGGGGAACTTGGAGTTTTTGTCCTATTTTTGCAATTGTTCTCTTTGACATTGATTTGAAATAAAAACCAATGTGCAAAATAGAAGGAAAAAAAAAAAGACCAGAAGGTATATCTTACTAATATGTATATCGTCAGCTTCTGTGAACATCTGTTAAATAAGCAAATGAGTGGGTAACTACACAAGGAACCAGGAATCCGTTGAGAGAGATGTGATGCGTCCCAGAATTCCCTTATGGTTGACAAGGCTTCTCTAGTCCTGAGCCTCTGCGGGGGCTCCAAGATGATGAGTGGCGTGGGCACCCGAGCAGGACAACTCACGGAGCCCCATTTTCCTTACGGGGCACTTGAACCCTGGAGTCCACACAGCCAGTTCTGGCTCTGCTCTCTGGACAAGGTGAAGGTGGCATACACACAGGGCTATTTTATGGAATCCTCAGTGGTACAGGACGGAAGTGGATCCCCGCTCCCTGTGAGGGGGTCCTGGCGTAGCTGAGCAGAAGACTCAGGAGACTCCGGTGGGCCTTCCTCTGTGTGGACCTGCCCGCATGCATGAAGATACAAAGTGAGGGGAGAACACCTTGGGGAGGGAGCAGGGGAAGGAGGAAAGACTCACATGCATGTCCATTTGTCTGTCCTCCTCAGGCAGGATATCCACTGAGACATCATCTGCAAGAAAAGAGGAGAGGACAGGCTTCCAGGAAGAGCCTTCAGATTATCCAGTCTTGCCATCTATATTTCAGAGATGGATGACTGAAATCGGGGAAGGGCAGTGACATCACACCCAGTGAGGTTTGCCCCCAACCTTCTCGGCTTCTTCTAGGATGCCTTCTATCTTCCCCACCCTGGCTACCCCTACTTCTCACTCCTCTTACATTGATTTTCTTCCTGGAAGTCCATGTCTGGGCTGGAGCTAAGGGAAAGGAGATAGACACATTCAGGTAGGTCTGAGAAATGAGACAGACACAGCATTCTCTATTGAGAGAGTCCAAATGTTCCTACCTGTTATCATTCACTTGGCCCTTGGTGTCATCCTCAGTGGCTCCTACAGAGAGTCAGTGATCAGAGTCCTGGTAGGGGACCCACAAAGCCCCTCCCCACACTCCTCCCAGGTTAACCCTTCCCCCTCCAGGACGTACTGTTTTTGGCTCGACACCAGCACCAGCAGAGGAGAAAGATAAGGAGGAAGAGGAAAGGTAGAATGCTGATGACTGAGGTCACAGTCACAGTGGGAAGGTAGTCATCTCCAGGAGGATTTAGGTAGACTTCAGGTAGATCTAGGAATTAGTAAACAGTGAAGATCTGTTACTGATCTCCTCTTGGATTAATTCATCCATTCAATAAATATTTATTGTGTGTCTTCCATATATGAGGCAAGTTATTGGATGTTTTGGAAACTGTAGTGAACCTACCCAATAACAGAGTCTAGACATGTGAAGCAATACACAGAAGTTGTTACTCTTATTATATGATAAAACTATCTACCCTGCATTATAAGAGAGATTTCTTTGGGAGATGATCCCTGAAGGATAAGAAACACATAGATCTCCGAAGTGCAAGAAGAACTGCCTTCCAGGAAGAGGGAACAACATATGCAAACTCAGAGGTGAGAAGGAGTTTTGCGTGACCCACACACAGAAAGGACAGATGGTACATAATGTGAAAAATGGCTCTTGGTAAAGATAGAAAGGTCAGGAGATATCAGCAAAGGTCCAAAACATTGGAAGCTGAGGAGAAGAGTCTGGATTTAAGTTTAAATGTAATAATGACCCACAAAGGGATTAACAAGCAGTGAGCTTGTAATTTTTTAAATTACTACATTTCTGGTGTGATAAATGGATTTAAGGGGCCAGGTGGAAAGTGGAGGGACAATTAGGGAACATGCTACAGGCAGCTACATGACAAATGATCATGTAATGACAATGTGGTGGTGATGAAAGAAAAAAGGGAATGGATTTGAGGAGTTTTTGAGGATAGAAATGATGAGCTTTGAGATTTAGAGATGGAGCAGATGGGCACTGAGAGCAAAAGAGGGGCATCATATATCATTCTCAATGAAGTGATCATTGGAGAGGATGGATGGCATCTATTGAGATGGGAAGACCAATAAAAGGAGGAGGTTCTGAGGTGTGTTGGGAGTTCTGCCAAGATTCTCATTAGGTGTCTGAGCAGATGTCAAAGATTCCATTGGATAAGAAATTCACGGGAGCATTTTTGACTGGAGTGAGTGATAAGTTTGATAGCCATCAGCAGATACTGGACAACTGAAGCAGATCATCTTTAATCTACCCATTTTAATCCAATGTTAGTCTTCCCTGTCAACTTAAGAACAAGTATCATTGCTTGGCATGATAAAAACTCTCAGCACAGTGGGCACAGAAGGAACATATATACTTCAACATACAGACCATATAAGACAAACCTACAGCCAACATCATACTCAACAGTGAAAAGCCAAAAGCATTTCCTCTGAAATCAGAAATAAAGACCCGGATGTCCATTCTCACCACTTTTATTCACATAGTATTGGAAGTCCTAGACACAGCAATCAGACAAGAAAAATAAGCAAAAGTCATTTGAATTGTAAAGGAGAAGTGAAGCTCCCTGTTTGCAGTTGACATGATACTATATATAAAAAAATATCCTAGACACCACCAACCTAATACTAGAGCTCATCAATGAATTCGGTAAAGTTGTAGGATATAAAATTAATATACAGAAATCTGCTGCATTTCTATACACTAACAACAAAACATCAGAAAGAGAAATTAAGGAAACAATCCCATTTACCATTATATCAAGAAGAATGAAATACCTGGGAATAAACCTACCTAAGGAGATAAAAGACCTGTACTTAGAAAACTATAAAACATTGATGAAAGAAATTGAAGATGACACAGAGAGAAAGATACATCATGTCTATGGATTGGAAAAATTAACACTGTTAAAATAGCCATACTACCTGAGGCAATCCACAGATTCAATGCAATCCCTATTAAAATGCCAATGGCATTTTTCACAGAACTAGAACAAATAATTTAAAAATTCTTATGAAAACACAAAAGACCTCAAATAGTCAAAACAATCTTGAGAAAGAAGAATAGAGCTGGATTTATCACACGCCCCACTTCAGTCTATACTACAAAGCTACAATAATCAAAACAGTATGGTACTGGCATAAAAACAGACATATAGATCAATGGAACAGGACAGAAAGCCCAGAAATAAACCCACTTAATCTGCAACAAAGAAGGCAAGAACATACAATGAAGAAAAGACAGTCTTTTCAATAAGTGATGCTGGGAAAACCAGGCAGCTACATGTAAAAGAATGAAGTTACAACATTCTCTAACACCATATACAAAAATAAACTCAAAATGGGTTAAAGACCTACATGTAAGCTTGGAAACCATAAAATTCCAAGAATAAAATATAGGCAGAACACTCTTTGACATAAATTGTAGCAATATTTTTTTAATCTATCTCCCTAAAGCAAAGGGAAAAAAAGCAAAAATAAACAAATGGGACTTAATTAAACATAAAAGCTTTTGCACAGCAAAAGAAAACACTGACAAAATGAAAAGACAGGGATTTCCCTGGTGGTCCAGTGGCTAAGAATCTGCCTTCCAATGCAGGGGACTTGGGTTCGATCCCTGGTCGGGGAATTAAGATCCCGCATGCCGCAGGGCAACTAAGCCCTCATATCGCAACTACTGAGTCCGCGCACCACAACTAGAGAGCCCGCATGCCACAACTACAGAGCCCATGCGCTCTGGAGCCTGTGCACCACAACTGCACAGTCCACGTGTTCTGAAGCCTACGCACCACAACTAGAGAGAAGTCTGCATGCCACATCGAAGAGCCTGTGGGCCACAACAAGAGATCCCACGTGGCGCAACTAAGACCCGATGCAGCCAAAAATAAATAAAAAAGATTTTTAAAAATGAAAACACAACCTACTGAATAGGAGAAAATATATGCAAATGATACGACCAACAAGGAGTTAGTACCCAAAATATGTAAACCGCTTATACAAAGCACCAGCAAAAAACCCCAAACAACCTGATTTAAAATGAGCAGAAGAACTGAATAGACATTTTTCCAAAGAAGACACACAGATGGCCAACAGGCACATGAAAAGATGCTCAATATCATTAATCATCAGAGAAATGCAAATTAAAACCACAACGAGGGACTTCCCTGGTGGCGCAGTGGTTAAGAATCCGCCTGCTAATGCAGGGGACACTGGTTCGAGCCCTGGTCCGGGAAGATCCTACATGCCACGGAGCAACTAAGCCTGTGCACCACAACTACTGAGCCTGCGCTCTAGAACCTGTGAGCCACAGCTACTGAAGCCCACGTGCCTAGAGCCTGTGCTCCGCAACAAGGGAAGCCACTGCAGTGAGAAGCCCACGCACAGCAACAAAGAGAAGCCCTCGCTTGCCGCAAGTAGAGAAAGCCCACACACAGCAATGAAGACCCAACGCAGCCAAAAATAAATTAATTAATTAAAAAAAAAAACACACACACAACGAGACATTCTCTCACACCAGTCGGTATGGCTATCATCAAGAAGACCACAAATAACAAGTGTTGGCAAGGATGTGGAGAAAAGGGAACCCTCATACACTGCTGGTGGGAATGTAAACTGGAGCAGGCACTATGGAGAACAGTATGGAGACTTCTCAAAAAACTAAAAATAGAACTACCACTACTGGGTATACCTTCGAAAAAAAATGAAAACACAAATTCTAAAAGATACATGCACCCCGATGTTCATAGCAGTACCATTTACAATAGCCAAGACATAGAATCAATCCTACTTGTCCATCAGTAAATGAATAGATAAAGAAGATGTGATATACAGGTATATACAATGGCATATTAATCATTAAAAAAAATCTTGCCGGGTTTCCCTGGTGGCGTAGTGGTTGAGAGTCCGCCTGCCGATGCAGGGGACGCGGGTTCGTGCCCCGGTCCGGGAAGATCCCACATGCCGCGGAGCGGCTGGGCCCGTGAGCCATGGCCGCTGAGCCTGCGCGTCCGGAGCCTGTGCTCCGCAACGGGAGAGGCCGCGACAGGGAGAGGCCCGCGTACCGCAAAAAAAAAAAAATCTTGCCATTTGTGACAACACGGGTGGATCTAGAGGGTATTCTGCTACGTGAAATAAGTCAGAGAAAAGACAAATGCTACGCGCTCACTTACATGCGGACTCTAAGGGACAAAAGAGACAAAACGGACACAGAGTCACCGAACCAGAGAAAGAAACGGGTGGCCGCCAAAATAAGTGAAGGGGCTTAAGAAGTACAAACCTTAAGTCATCTAATAAATAAGTGACAGGGACGAAATATACAGCACAGGGGATGTGGTCAATAATAATGTGCCCCCGGCAATGGGAAAACCTCAATAAATGTTATCTAGCAATTGTTAACATTACACAATGACCCCTAATCTGAGCAAAATGTTGTTGTCTGAGCTTGGCACGCATTGTATCTTAACTGATGCAACACCATTCTTCTTCTTCTTTTTTTTTTTTTTGGCCATGCCCCCCGTGGCTTGTGGGATCTTAGTTCCCCAACCAGGGATTGAACCTGGGCCATGGCAGTGAAATCGCCAAGTCCTAACCACTGGACCCCCAGGGAACTCCCGTTATTTCATTTTAGAAAGAAGGAACTTGGGACCCAAATGCAGGAAACTGCTTGCAAAATGTCCCAGAACCAGTAAATGTTGAGGTCTTCATTTTAAATAACTTTTTTTTTTTTTTTTTTTTAGTGGTACGCGGGCCTCTCACTGCTGTGGCCTCTCCCGTTGCGGAGCACAGGCTCCGGACGCGCAGGCTCAGCGGCCATGGCTCACGGGCCCAGCCGTTCCGCGGCATGTGGGATCTTCCCGGACCGGGGCACGAACCCGTGTCCCCTGCATCGGCAGGCGGACTCTCAACCACTGCGCCACCAGGGAAGCCCGAGGTCTTCATTTTACTGCAAGTCTGCCTCCTGAGTAAGAGTACCTTCCTGTGAACAAACCTTCCATAGATGAGGGAGATGGAAGCAGTTGAGGTGATAGCAAATGGAAAGGACACACAACACACCCAATGGGTGATGGTCCCATACCCACAGGTGGGTCTGGTGCCCGTACAAATGTCCCCAGTCCTCTGTGTCTGCGTTGTGAATGTCGACCTCAACTGTGTTCCCTTTCTGCATTATTTGAAAACCTGGGCATTCCCTTCTTGACTCATCTGTGCTGATGGGGAATAGCAGGGGATCAGGAAGCTTTCCAGAGAAGGGGAGAGGTTTTCCACCAAAGATTGGCATAATGGTGAAGAATTAAAACATTAAAAACAAATAACACGACGAGTGGATGAAGAGATGGTGCAGGTTAAAGGCTGGGATGCTTTCAAGGCTACTCAAGCTCATCCCTCAGTCCACTCGGCCCAATTCAGGTTCTCCAGGCAGAAAAGGGAGAAAACACTCACCCGTTTGGGCCCGAACCCTTTGATCCCAGCAAGACACTGAAACAGAGAAAGACTTGGTAAGAGATGTCTCCCGTTAATACAGTGATTCCCAAACACCTGAGCTCAGGGCATCACGTCTAGACCAAACTGAAGAAAAGTGGCCCTATGGGTGATCCCTCTGTAAGTCACTGACCCCAGGACTTCATAAAGGAAGAGTCCCACAAGAGGAACCCAGGTTATAAACCTCTTATCTACATCCTCTTCCCTCACCAGCCTCCCACACAACGTCCCTTGCCCCACTCACCAAGTCCGAGAAGAAAAATGACCCCCAGGGACATGGCAGTGCCTAAGTCCACAGCTCCGCGCCACGCAGCACAGCCGACTGGGCAGCAGATCTTCGCAGCAGGACACACCCGTGGAGGGGACAGCCTGGGGCTTTAAACCCCTTGCCGAGGAGTGACAACATCCCCTGCTCAACATAAAGGGGAACCGCTCCTTGTGCAAGACTAAGGCTTTGCCTCTCAGCCCTCCACCACATCACCCCGCTGGGCATGAGTTACTCTGTGGGTTTCCTCCTGTGATCTTACAGCCACAGAGACGTGGGAGATTTGTGCCACGCTCTCCACAATGATTTGTTTATCTGCCATCGAAGAACTGAAGGCAGCTTTACCCACCCCCAAAAAAACGAGGTGAAATGTCATTCAAAAACACGGAATCTAATATATGAAACTATTAGGGATGGTGTTGCAGACCTAAATCGAACTAGAGAATGTGGTGGAGAGCAATGAGGGTCCAGGGAAGATGCCTGGAAGACCAGTTCTTTCGTAGGATTTGGATTCTCTGTGGTAATAGTGGGTATGAAAAGGTTCAGCTAAGAGTAAATTTTTCCTGAATGGCTGCATTCCAAGGTTTATGTCCTGACCAAAAATCTCTGATGGGGGCATTAATATCAACTCACTAGAAATGAGTGTTTTAGTTTGCTTGGGATGATCAATGACCCTCCTTTAATCTGAGAAACATGTAAATTCCTGAGTATCTGATGTCTTATATAGGCTTCTTTTTTAAAAAATTAATTTCTTTCTTTATTTTTGGCTGTGTTGGGTTGCTGCACGCAGGCTTTCTCTAGTTGCGGTGAGTGGGGGCTACTCTTCATTGCGGTGCGCGGGCTTCTCTTGTTGCGGAGCATGGGTTCTAGGTACACGGGCTTCAGTAGTTGTGGCAGGCAGACTCAGTAGTTGTGGTGCACGGGCTTAGATGCTCCACGGCATGTGGGATCTTGCCGGACCGGGGCTCAAACCCATGTCCCCTGCCTTGGCAGGCGGATTCTTAACCACTGCGCCACCAGGGAAGTCCGGAACATCTTTTCTTACCCCTAGCATAGCAAGTAATTTTTCAAGCTTTATTGAGGTGTAATTGCTATGCAAATAAATTTTTACATATTTAATGTATACATCTTGATGGATTTAGACATATAGCAGGTAATTTTTTTTAATGAATCCTGGACATCATGTATGAAAATGTGAGTATCTTATGACCTTTTTCCTCCATAAAATATATCATTTTCATTTGTCAGGAAATTATAGTAGGAGCATATTCCTGTTATTACATGTAACACTGAAATGAACTGCTTTGAGCGTTTATACATATAGATTCTATCAAATATTTGAGAGTTGTTGATGGCTTATGGTAAATGCCAGTTCCTCCTTATTTTCAGATGTGTACACAGGTGCACTGTCACTCTTTGCCCAGCCATACCCTGTGGTGACTTTAGGAGAAACTGTAATTCAGGATCTACGTATGATCTTTTTACTCTGTCCAAGCAACATGGTGAAGGTGACTTCATGAACTGTATCAAGCAGAGCTATAATAGATTCCACATCTCCCCAGTGACAGCAGCCCACAGTGGGATCGACAGGTGTATGGCTCGTACAAGACTTTCCCCTATAAATGGAAAAGCTCCAGTAAACCACTGAAGCTCATAGTCACAGGTAAGGAATCTACAGCTCAGACACCCTCTCCATCCCTGGGCCCCTAAACGGACTCGCTCAGGCTGTGGGAGAAGAAAAGGCAGCTCCCTGCAGTGGGATGTGTTACCCGCCTATGATCTTCCCAGCCCCTTTCTCAGACTGGGTCACCTCCATGTCGGTGTGTGACATAAAAGGGCAAGTGGAAATCCAGATTCACTGCCTGTATCCAGTGAAAATGTCCTGAAGCCCTTAGGTGCCTGACCCGGGCCTGGGCAACCCTGGGGGCGCAGGGATGCCTTTGAGAAGATGGCAACACACAGGGGGATGCAGGCAGATTATTTTTCCACAAGTTTTTTTTTTTTTTTTTGGGGGGGGGGGCTGCATTGGGTCTTCGTTGCTGCACACGGGCTTTCTCTAGTTGAGGCGAGCGGGGGCTACCCTTCATTGCGGTGCGTGGGCTTCTCATTGCGGTGACTTCTCTTGTTGCAGAGCACGGGCTCTAGGCACTCGGGCTTCAGTAGTTGTGGCACGCACGCTCAGTAGTTGTGGCTGTAGAGCGCCGGCTCAGTAGTTGTGGCGCCTGGGCTTAGTTACTCCGCGGCATGTGGGATCTTCCCGGACCAGGGCTCGAACCCGTGTCCCCTGCATTGTCAGGCGGATTCTTGACCCACTGTGCCATCAGGGAAGCCCCCCTGTAGGACCTTTTGAGTCACAGTAAGGACTCCTGGGTGAGAGGAACAGTAACGGAGACTGAATGAATCAGGGAGAAAAAGAGACACAGAGGAAACAAGGACAGAATTGGAGAGGCCCCAAGCTCCTGACAGGTGTAGCAAGACAGGAAGCATGCTTTCTGGGCGTTAGGAAGATGTGCTCAGGTTAAATCGGGAGGGAGCGGGGGGCGGCGCCCGCCCACTCACCACCTTGCCTCTCTTCCTTCCCAGGTGTGGACAGAAAACCCCCCCTCTCGACTCACTGAGGCTCCTCCTCCAAGAAGACCCCCTCTAAGAAGCTCAGTCTGCGGTATCACTCAGAGACCTGGTTTGACACACTCGTTCTTTCCAGGAATGGAAGAGTAGAATTTGCCCAGAACCTAAGCTCCAAGTACAGAGCTGGGGCTTTTGAGGCCGACTTTCCTGTGAATGCCATCTTCCTGATGCACCCGGGGACCTACGGATGCTACCACGGTCTACACAAGAACTTCCCCTACCTCTGGTCAGAACCCAGTGATGTCCTGATGCTCCCAGAGAGAGGTGAGGGGTCCCCACGCTTCCCATCTGCTCCCGGGACTCCCAGACTATGGCAGCGGCTAGCTAGAGGCCGTTCTTTTGTTTTCAGTTAATGAAAATTAAATAAAACTTAAAATTCACTTCCTCAGTTGCACTAGGCACGTGATGTGCCCTGCAGCCACTGAGTGCCTAACGGCTCCCATATGGGACAGCACAGCCCTAGAGAATCAGTAGTAAAACTCAAATGATAAAGGACATTTCCATCGTTGTATGAGGGTCTATGGGACAGAGCCATTTTCAAATGTCAGCTTGTTGACCTGTGACCCCAGGGTCCCTGATGGGGATTGCAGACCCAGCGCTACTGGGGTTGAAAACACGGGGCAGAGATGGAGGGGATCTTAGCCCTGAAAAAGCAACAGTGAGGGACTTCCCTGGCTGTCCAGTGGTTAGGACTCCAAGCTTCCACTGCAGGGGACACAGGTTCCATCCCTGGTCAGGAAACTAAGATCCCACAAGTTTCAGCCAAAACAAAGGTATTAAACCAAAAAACAAAAAACTAAATAAAACCCAAAACTAACCAAAAGCTGGCTTTTAAAACATTAATTCCATTAATTAAAGCTTCCACCTTTAGGGACTTCCCTGGTGGTCCAGTGGTTAAGACTTCGCCTTCCAATGCAGGGGGTGCAGGGTCGATCCCTGGTCCGGGAGCTAAGATTCCCACATGCCTGACAGGAATGTGGACTTCGCTGGTGGTGCAGTAGTTAAGAATCCACCTGCCAATGCAGGGGACATGGGTTCGAGCCCTGGTCTGGGAAGATCCCACATGCCGTGGAGCAACTAAGCCCATGCGCCACAACTACTGAGCCTGCAACTACTGAGCCTGCGAACTACTGAGCTCACGTGCCACAACCACTGAACCCCGCGCGCCTAGAGCCCATGCTCCGCAACAAGAGAAGCCACCACAATGAGAAGCCCGCGCACTGCAATGAAGAGTAGCCCCTGCTCACCGCAACTAGAGAAAGCCCGCGCGCAGCAACGAAGACCCAATGCAGCCATAAATAAATAAATAAGTTTATTTTAAAAAAGAAGCAACATTGTAACCGATTCAATAAAGACTTTAAAAATGGTCCACATCAAAAAAAATCTTAAAAAAAAATTCCACCTTTAAAAAAAAAAAAGAAATAAAAGCAACAGTGAGTAATATTGTTGGGGCATCCCCTGCTCCAGGTGAAGTTAGTCTGAGGTGAGGGAAATCAGGGGCAGCCCCAGCTGTTGATCATAATTCTCATAATCCTTTTAGATCTTCACCTCCATACAGTATTGATAAGTTACTTGAAGAGCCCTGTAGTAGTTTCCTAGTGCTGTCCTACAAATTACCACAAAGTTGGTTGCTTGAAAGAACAGGAAACTGACATTATGCTAAGTGAAGTAAGCCAGCCACAGAGAGGTAAACACTGTATAATTCCACTTCTATGAGTGGTCAAAATCACAGAGACAGAAAATAGAACGGTGGGTGCCAGGGCCTGAGGGGATGGGGACAAAGGAATGAGGAAATATTTAATGGCTACAGAGTTTCAGTTTTGCAAGATGCAAAGAGTTCTGGAGATAGATGGTGGTGAGGGTCGCGCGACAGTGTGCCTGTCTTTAATACCACTGACCTGTACGTTAAAAAGGATTAAGATGGTAGATGTATGTTATATGTGTTTTATCCCAAAAAAAAATTGGAATTTTTTTAAATAAACAAAAAATTTTTAATTGTAAAAATGTACAATAAAAAAAACTATTCTCTCACAGTTCTGGAGGCCAGAAGTCCAAAATCAAGGGTCATCAGGGTTGGTTCCTTCTGGAGGCTTTGAAGGAAAATCCACTCCATGCCTCTATCCCCGCTGCTGGTGGACGCAATTCTTGGCCTCCCTTGGCTTCTAGCGGCATCACTGCAATCTGCCCTCCATTTTCTCCTTTTCTGCCTCTAATAAGCACGCTCATCACTGGATTTAGGACTCACCCTAATCCAGGACTGGAGGACTCAAGATCCTTCCCTTAATTACATCTTCAAGACCCTTATTTGTAATACCAAATAAGGTCACATTCTGAGGTTCTGGACAGACACATCTTGGGAGGGGAGAGGGGCACTGTTCAACCCACTACAAGTCATTATCCCCTAAAATGTTGCTTCATTGCTTGGAAGAAAAAAATCAGTCCTAAGGAATTCCTTGGCCGTCCAGTGGTTAGGACTCTGTGCTCTCACTGCTAAGGGCCCAGGTTCGATCCCTGGTCCGGGAACTAAGATCCCACAAGCCGTGCAGCGTGGCCAAAAAAAATCAGTCCTAGAAGCAACCATTGCCTTCAGCTAGGGCTTATGATCTGGCGAGAGGAGAGCAGAATAGTTATACTCCTATCCACCCACTGACCGACTGCTCTTATGCAGTTAACAACCTGAACAACGCCATGCCATGATTCTGGTACTCGGGAGTTCTCAGTTCCAACAGGGCTACCTGGCTGAGAATGATCAAACCGAGCGGATGAGAAAACAATTGTGATACTAGGCAGAGTAACTGTGCCCCAGAGATGTCCACACCCTCCTCCCCAGAACCTGTGAATCCGGTACCACAGAGAGGAATTACGGTTGATTTAAGGTTGCAAGTAGGTAGACCACCCTGGATTAACCCAGCAGGCTGAGTGCATCACAGGGGTTTCTGAATGTAGAAGAAATAGTGTCAGAGTGATGTGATATAGGAATGACTCAACTCGTCATTGATAGATGTGAAGATGGAGGAAGGGGCCATGAGCAGACGAGGTCAGGCCGCCTCTGGACGCTGGGAAAGGCAAGAAAACAGATTCTTTCCCAGAACCTCCAGAGGGCAGCCCTGCCGACACCTTGATTTAAGCCCAGTGAGACCCATTTGGACTTCTGACCTCCAGAATCAAAGACATTAGTGTTGTTCTAAGCCACTACGTTTGTGGTAATTTGTTACCGCAGCTGTAGAAAACTATGATGATTTTCAAATCTGGGGCTTCTGTTTAGACTGTTAGGTATAAGGTACAAGGATATATTGTACAGCATGGGGAATAGAGCCAACATTTTATACTAACTGTAAATGGAGTATAATCTTTTAAAATTGTGAATCACTATATTGTACACCTGTAACATACAATATCGTACATCAACTATACTTCAATTTTTAAAAACAATTTTTGGGAATTCCCTGGCCATCCAGTGGCTAGGACTCCACAATTTCACTGCCAAGAGCGTGGGTTCGATCCCTGGTTGGGGAACTAAGATCCTGCAAGCCGCATGCCTCGGCCAAGAATAAATCAGATTTTTTAAAAGTCTGGGGCTTCTGGGGACTTCCCTGGTGGTCCAGTGATTAAGACACCGTGCTTCCAATGCAGGGGGCGGGGTTCCATCCCTGGTCAGGGAACTAAGATCCCACATGCCCAGCAGTGAGGCCAAAAAACAAAAAAGAGTCTGGGGTTTCTGATGTGAGACTGGGCAAGTTTCCACGTCAGGAATTTCTCTGTCTCTGTCCCCAGATGCTGCCCCTGGGAACCACGATGCAGAGAACGTCGTCCGCTTTGCTCCGGCTGCAATGTCTCTGGTGATCCTGGGGGTCTTCCTGGTTGATGCCTGGTTCAGCAGAAAGGATTTCAAGAGGAAGTCAAGAGCTCGTTAGCCTCAGCCGACCGCGGAGGAGCCCTCGTAACTGTGAACCACACCCCAAGATTCTCCGCTGCACAATGCTTCATTCGAGTGCACAGCTCTGGCCACTGCGTGTTCACTTTGGGGAGACCCTGGAGCGGAAGACGTCAAGACAACGGTGGAGGCTGGCAAGGAGGAGTCATCAGCCCTTGGTTCAATCCACAACTTCTCTCCCCACGTCAGCTTCCCCGTGCTTCTCCACGCTCTCTGGCACTTGTGATCCCAGGCTCTTCCGAAATCTTCCATCCTCAGCTTCGGGGGTTCAAGACAAGTTTTCTCCTCTCTCTGACTCACCCCTCTCTGCTTTTTCTTCTTCTCAATTCCATCTCATCAGATCCACCAAATCTTCTCCGTCAACCTACACCTTCTCTTGCCACGCCGTCCAACCCCGGGAATATCCTCCTAGTGTGTCACCTCTAAGGAGATGAGCCCACTCCTGAATTTCCAGCCCCAAAGGGCTCCTTGGAAGGACTCTCATTTTAAGCTCTCTCTTGGACACATGTTAATGATGGTTGGTCCTGGCCACGTGGGGAAAATAGTGCCTACTCGTGAGGTACTGTGTTTATCTCCTGTCCCTCTCTCTACTCTCTTGCTGCAGGTCTATGGTGTCCACGCTGGCTGGGGTCCAGGCACATAAGTCCCATCCACCCACATTTCACTATGCCCTCATTGAACATTTCTCCCATACGATGTGTTTTAAAATAACAGCAATAAAATAAAATAAAATAAAAATAACAGCAAAATAGTGTTGGTGCTTACTAACAGCTGTAGAATGTTCCTTTTCTTGGATGTGCCATTATTTGCTTAAGATGACCCGCATTGCTGGCTTTTACGTTGTTTCCAGCCTTGCTGTATTAAAGAAATGCAACTGACATGCTTTCACAAATGTCATCAACACATCATGTTTCCCACACGCATGTATATTCATAGGCTACATTTTGAGGGAGGAATTGCTGAGTCTGCATCTGTAAATTGAACAGATACCAACAAGGAGATTCTGCCCTGAGGAAGTCCTTGATGGTGTGTGTAAGCGGGGGAGATAAATGGAAAAACTATCCCCAAGCCTGGTCACAGCTTTGGCTTCACTCCACGTTACGGGCTGGAGTGTGAAGGGCAAAACCCCCCAAAGATGCTATCTTTCACTGAAAATCTTAAGCTCCATGATGTATTTAGTTTAAGGCCACTCGTTAAATTCTGAAGTTTCTCTCCTGCATATACCTTTTTTTTTAAAACTGGATTCTCTTGCCTAGTGCAAGGATTTGCCCTCCTTAAATACAGAAAAGGCATTCCATAAATATATTTCCAGGTGGCAATTCCACGTAGCATAATGTTTTCAAGGTCTGTCTATGTTATGGCATGTGTCAGTGCTTCATTCCTTTTTTTTATTTTTATTTTTTTCAGTACGCGGGCCTCTCACTGTTGTGGCCTCTCCCGTCGCAGAGCACAGGCTCCGGACGCGCAGGCTCAGTGGCCATGGCTCACAGGCCCAGCTGCTCCGCGGCGTGTGGGATCTTCCCGGACCGGGGCACGAACCCGTGTCCCCTGCATCGGCAGGCGGACTCTCAACCACTGCGCCACCAGGGAAGCCCTCATTCCTTTTTTATGACTGAATAATATTCCATTGTATGGATAGACCACCATTCATCTGGTGATGGGCAC
This sequence comes from Orcinus orca, assembly GCF_937001465.1. Lineage (NCBI taxonomy): Eukaryota > Metazoa > Chordata > Mammalia > Artiodactyla > Delphinidae > Orcinus > Orcinus orca. The sequence goes on from NC_064578.1 coordinate 55,581,101, forward strand.
TTGGGTTGCTTCCACATTTTGGCTGTTGTGAATAATGTTTTTCCGAACTCGGGTGGAAAACAATCTGGCAGTTCCTCAAGTTGTTACCACATGACAGCAATTCTGCTCTTAGGTGTATATCAACTGAATTTTTGGATTCTCATTTTTGGAGGTGGGGGGGTGGCTTCTTTTGGTGGCAGTGTTTGATAATTCCTATTTGTGCCCATGCATTTCTATGTAGAGAGCTGTTGGCTTTGGGGTGATTTGCACATTTCTTGTTCAATGTATTCCTAAATATATATTTAACACTTGCGATTGCTACCATAAAGTTTTTAGTACAAGGGTGCCCTCTGCTGTCAGGGTAGTGAAGTACAGCTTTTTACTAGATGACTAGCAAATAGGGGGAGTTTTAAGTCCTTGATTTTTTTTTTCCTTTTTTTCTTACAAAATCCTAATTTTTCTTTCTCTCTCCTTTTTCCCTTCTCCATGCAGTATACAAAAGGTACCTCTCTCCTTTAATTTCAATTCTCTTCTCTCAAAGGAGGGTCACGTTTCCAAGACCACAGTAGTCAGTGCCCTGATCTGTCTGAATGCTTTTTTACTATTTTCACACCTTTCTCTTTCTGGTGGTGGTTTTCACACATATGTATAAAATAAATAAGGTAAACTGATATATTGTACAACACAGGGAATATAGGCAATATTTTATAATAACTATAAATGGAGTATAACCTTTAAAAATTATGAATCACAGGACTTCTGTGGTGGCGCAATGGTTAAGAATCCACCTGCCAACGCAGGGGACACGGGTTAGGAGCCCTGGTCCAGGAAAATCCCACATGCCACGGAGCAACTAAGCCCGTGCGCCACAACTCCTGTACTCTAGAGCCCGTGAGCCACAACTACTGAGTCCACATGCCACAACTACTGAAGCCCATGCTCCTAGAGCCCGTGCTCCACAACAAGAGAAGCCACCGCAATGAGAAGCCCAGGCACCGCAAGGAAGAGTAGCCCCCGCTTGCCGCAACTAGAGAAAGCCCGCACGCAGCGACAAAGACCCAATGCAGCCAAAAAAATACATAAATAAATTTTTTTAAAAAATTGTGAATCACTATGTTGTACGCCTGAAACTCATATAATATTGTAAATCAGCTATACTTTAAGTCCAAAGGACTTTTACCTGAGCTGTCTGAGACTAAGTTGCAGACCTGATGCCCCACCATCTAAATCCTGATGGTTTTTCCTGCAAACAAAGACGTTCTCGTACGTAACCACAGTGCAATCAACGAAATCAGGACATTAATATAAGGCTGCACCGTCTTTAGAGGTTATGTGGGAGACACGTTCTCATGCAGTTGCCACAGTCTCCAGCTACCCAGAAAGCCCAAAATATTAAATAAAACCTTCATTATAGATGAGTGACCCTCTGCCCATGGATTCTCCACAGCTGGTCTCATATTTCATGCCCAGTCTAACTCCCCCGAAATCCACTCCCAGGTATGGTCCCCAGGTTCATCTCAGCCAGACCCTGCAATGCACCAGCGTGTGAGCTGGGATTCGCCACAGGTGATGAGGCGGACCTCGAGATGATGAACATCATCTTGTGAGGCACCTGCTTGAGGAAGGACCACGACCATCCCTCAAGGGGTGCTAGTCTCCAGCAATGGGGGTGTTCTCAGGGAAACTGAGCAGCTCAAGATCTTCAGGTTCGTCCACACCAATGACCCAATCCCAGGTCTCAGGTGGGTTCCAAGAATGCTTACTTCATTTCCTTGGAAGCTCTGCCACTGTGATAAGAAGACCCCTCGCCGGATTTTCAGCAGCGCCTGCCCTGCAGCTTCAGGAGGACCTCTGGGTTTCGTGACATGTCTTCCATAGGAGATAGGCTGCCCTGAGTCAGTTGCCTGTACTGTTTTCCGTTACGACCTGTTTCCCAGCACCTTGCCTGTCAGCTGCACTCCACCCCAATGAAGCCCAGGTGAGAACAAGCGAGGCCCCCGTGTGCTGGTGACTAGCTCCACCTGACCCCACCCTCGGCGCGCTCACAGACCCACAAACATATCCAGATCCGCCTCCATCCGTGGTTCTCGACCGAAGGCGAGTTTCCCTCCTCGGGGACGTGTGGCAATGTCTGCAGACAGTTCTGGGGGTCTCACCCGGCTGGTGGGGGCTACTGGCATCTGGTGGGTAGAGACCAGGACTGCTGCTCGACATCCTACAGCGCACAGGACAGATCCCTGCCCCACAGCAAAGAATTATCCGGCCCCAAGTGTTAGCAGCGCTGGTGTTGGGAAACCCTGCTTGAAGTCCGTTACCTTCTGCCTTTCCCTGGGGGGCTTTTGTGGGTTCTAAGATGAGCGCATGACCTCAGCCCAATTTGACAAATAAAAGAGAAATGCTTCTCTCCCCGTCACGGGGCAAAAAACAAGAAAACAGGTGGCCCAGATTGGCTCCGACAGTCATCTCGTGACCCACCCCCCAAAGAGACTGCACTAGTTTCTTCCTCCGGCTGCTGTAACAAACACCATCACCTTGGTGACTTAGAACAACATAAATGTATTCCCTCACACTTCCAGAGGCCGGAAGTCCAAAGTCAAGGTGGCGGGGCTGGGCGGGGCAGGGAACACACCCTCCAGCAGCTCTGGGGGAGATTCTGTTCCTTGCCCTTTGCAGCTGCTGGGGGGTCCAGCCATTCCTCGATCTGAGGCTCCACCATCCGTCTCTGCCCTCAATCCCCTCACTGCCTCTTCCTCTGCTGTCTTCTAAGGACGCTTGTTGGATTTAGGGCCCGCCCAGATAACCTAGGACAATCTCACCTCGAGATCCCCAATTACGTCGGCAAAGCAACTTTTTCCAAATTGGCTCCCGTTCACACGTATTTGGAGTTAGGACTTGGACGCATCTTTTAGGGGGAGGCACCCCACCGTTCAACCTGTTACAAACACCCAGCCTTGGAATGACGTTGCACTGGTAACTGTCAGACCGTCATCTTGCAGTAGGAATCTTGATGATGTCACTGAACTCAAAGCCTGCCACACCCCTGGGCTTCTACTTCTGTGAAATAGTGTTCCTTCTTGCTTTTGCCTGGGGTGAAAGTCAGCTCAGCTTACATCCTTTGAGTATGTCCTGTCATCAGCAGCCCAAGGCATCCTGACAGAATTCCCAAGCCCCAGAGTGAGGTGTGAGGATTTGACCCTGACTTGGTTTCCCTTTGTGAAGAACCCACCCCCTGAAGCACTGTCCTTTCACGTTGCATTCCTGGGTCTGTTTATTCCTTTGCACCATCTCCTCTCTGGACTTCTGTGGCTTTGGGTTTTGTTTTGCATTGTTTTGTTTGAGATTGGTTTCTATCATCTCTCATCGGTCTGAAGGTCGTAGCTAGGTTTGTGATTCACCTCAAAGCCTTCAGAGAAGTAGGCGGCGATTAGGTTGATGTGTGTCAACATTTGTGATCCTTGGGGTTTCCGTTTCAGAAAGGAAGCAGATATTGGTTGTGAAGGTTTGTGGTTAGCATTAGCCCTGAGGTGTGTTGCTCACACCTACATAATAGACAAATCGCCCTGTGATTAGCTGTTCTCCTGGGCATTTAGACCTCTAACGCTCCCCCCAAAAAGAAAGTGGGTTCTAGAATCAGACTTTGAATTCCAGCTCCCCTTCTTGCTAACACACCCCCAAGTTTTCTTCTTCTTTTTTAGCGGGTAGGGAGCTTGTGATTTTAAAAATCTGTTCTTCCCAGTCGATTTGCTTGCAAGCCACACTAGTGAAGCTCCTTTTTTTTTTTCTTTAAATTAAAAAAAATTTTTTTTGGCCTCGCCATGTGGCATGTGGGATCTTAGTTCCCTGACCAGGGATCGAACCCATGCCCCCCGCAGTGGAAGCGCAGAGTCCTAACCCCTGGACTGCCAGGGAAGTCCCTGAAGCTTATTCCTCTTTATCTGAGCAGAAGGGAACGCATGGGAAGTACACTGGGGGTGCTAGGGAAGCAGATTCTGAAAAGGACAGAGCGGTAGGCAGAAAAGTGGGTCCTCCCAAATGTGTCCACATCCTAGTCCCCAGAACCCTGTTACTTTACAAGGCAAAGGAGGGATTAAGGTGGATGATGGGATTAAAGTTGCTCATCAGCTGACTTTAAAGGAGGAAGATGATCCTGGATTATCTGGATGGGCCAAGTGATATCACAAGAGTCCTTAAAAACAGGAGATGGAGGCAGAAGCGGGAGAAACAGAGAGACGGCAGCGTGAGAAGGACCTGGCCTGCCATTGTCTGCTCTGCAGATGAAGGGGCCACAGGCCAAGAAGTGCAGGCGCCTCTAGAAGCTGGAAAAACGTAAGGAAACAGGTTCTCCCTGGGAGCCTCCAGAAGGAACCATACCTGTTCACTCTTTTTTTTTTTTTACTTTTATTTGAGTATACTTGATTTACAATGTTGTGTTGGTTTCAGGTGTAGAGTAAAGTGATTCAGTTATACATACACGCGTATTCATTCTTTTTCAGATTTTCTCATATAGGTTATCACAGAATACTGAGTAGTATCCCTGTGCCATACAGTAGGTCCTGGTTGGTTAGCTATCTTATATAGTAGTGTGTGTATGTCAATCCCAACCTCCTGATTTATCCCTCCCCATCACACACACGTTTCCCCTTTGGTAACCGTAAGTCTGTTTTCTGATATCTGTAAGTCTGTTTCTGTTCTGTAAATAAGTTCGTTTGTATCATTTTTTAATTAGATTCCACATATGATGATATCATATGGTATCTGTCTTTCTCTCAGAACTGTTCGCTCCTTGCGTTCAGCCCAGAGAGGCCCACTTCGGGTCCCTCCAAGGGCCGCCCACAGCATGGCAGCTGGCGAGTGGGGATGGGAGGGAAGGTCGTGATCCCAGGCATCCTGTTTCCGCAGTGGTTCCTCCGCACCATGCTGTCCCCGGCGTGACGCGGCGATAACAAGGCCAGGTCTGAGTCGGTCTGTTCCTGGAGGGCATCCCCAGCGCCTTGCCAGGGTCTGGCACACAGAAGGTCCTCAGTAAACGTCCAACGGCAAGGAATATGCAGCGGCCACTCTCCAAGCCCAGCGATAACTCGCGGCCATCCAATGAGGTAGTCAGGTTATTCTGCACAGTTTACAGCTGGAGAAACCAAGGCTCAAGAGGAGACTGGAGGTGTGCAAGGTCCAGCGGGGGACCATGAACTCAAGCATCAGCCAGACAATTCGCCCATGGCCATCCAGGCCCCCACATGGCCCACACCAGAGGGAGCTGATGCCGCACCCCAAAATTCCTGGTTTGGATTCCCAAGGGAGGCATCTGATGGCCCAGCTCACCTGTTGGCAGCAGGGCACACTGTACCAGCCAGCCCCTGGGTCAAGTGCTCACCGGCTGTCCAATCCACTGTGGCCAGAAAAGGGGCAATACTGCCACCTAGAGGACGCTTCAGGCATGGCAGCCAGCATTCTTTGGCCAAGACTGCTACCTAGAGGGTGCAGTGGCCATGGCAGCCAGCATTCCTTGGCCAATACTGCCACCTAGAGGGTGCTTCGGGCATGGCCGCCAGCTTTGGTTGGTTGCTGTTCCACCTTGGTGACTGCCTCCCTGGTGGCTTTCATACCTGCTCCAAGAAGTTATTTGGGGAGGCGCTGTCCCCTCTCAGAGGATCCATAGGACATCTCCAAGCCCACAAGGCGGGCACTCTCAGCCCAAAGCCTCCCGGCTATCTCCTCATCCTCAGCTTCCGGGGCCGGAGCCTTCTCTTTGAGTCCCTCAAAGTACTTTCCAGAAACGCCCTCCAACTCCTCCGCCACAGCCAGGTAGGTGCTGGGCTGGGCCGCCAGCTGGGGGCTCTTGACCAGCAGCCAGAAGATGGGCCCTGCATCGGCCCACAGAGAGTTCAGTCCACACATTCAGAGAGGAAGATACAGAAAGCCCAGCACCACCCCAGGTGCCTCAGGGCCCACAAAGGCCAGAAGTTTCCCTGGAGTCCCACAGAGCTCTCCTCCAGGCCTTTACCCCTCTGTTTCCCAACACCAGGAGCTCCCTTCCCTGGCACTGCCCAGACAAATAATTCCAGATGCAGGGACCAGCTTGAAAGCTGCCTCCTCCAGGAAGCCCCCCTGGCTTTTCCCAGGCAAACAGAAGGTCCCCCTCCTCTATGTCAGCCCCAAGTCCTCATCCCACCTGATCTTTCTTTAAAGTAGCTTCTGTGTATTGAGTGTCTCCAGTGCCAGCTTCAGCTTAAGGTCCCTGATACCTAGCCCCCACCAACTAAATGTTTTTCAGGATTATAAACACTAGTTATAAAGCTCTAATTATTTATTCGGCCAGGAATTGTGCTGGCTCTTTTAGGGAAGTCTCATCTAATCCTCCCCACTGAGGCAGGTACTATTATGACCCTCATTTTGCAGATAAGGAAAGGGAGTTTCGGAGAGAAGTCACTTTGCTGGGTGGCCCAGCTAGTTTGGGATGAAACTGGAGTTAGCCCAAGCATGGCCGGACTTCAGGAAGTCAGCTCCATGACCTCCACCTCTGAAACAGTCTCATCAAACAGGCTCTGGCCTGTTTCCCGGGGCTATTCTGAGGCTGGCAGGCTGGGCAGACATATGAAAGTGACTCAGTACCAGGGAAGGTACAGGGCAGGGGGCAGAGCAAAGCCCCTGAGATAGTCTCTGAGTGTGATGTTAATCTTATGTGTGAACTTGACAGGGCTAAGGGATGTCCAGAGAGCAGGTAACATTATTTCTGGGGTGTCTGTGAGGGTGTGAAGAGATTAGCATTTGAATCAACAGACTATGTAAAATCCACCCTCACCAATGTGGGTGGGCACCATGCAGTTAGTTGGGGGTGAAAACAGAACAAAAAGGTGGAGAAAGGACGAATTCTCTCTCCTTGAGCAGGGACATCCATTTCCTCCTGGCCTCAGACACTGGCGCTCCTGGCCTTCGACTTGGACTGGGACTTACGCCATCGGTTCCCCTGGTCCTCAGGCCTTTGGGTTTGGACTGCAACTACACTGTCAGCCTTCCTGGGCCTCTGGCATACAGATCAGATCCTGGGACTTCTCAGGCCCCACAGATGCATGAGCCAATCCCCCCTAATAAATCTCTCTAAATATCTATGTACATCCTATTGGTTCTGTTTCTCAGGAAGACCCTAATACACTGAGGGAGGGTCCTGAGCCCCAAGCTAGGAGGACAGGGGTTCAGTTAAGGGACCCCAAACTGGGAGGGGACTTACCGAGCGTGAAGCTGGAGAAGGTGGAGCTGTGCATGCCCGTGTGTCTGCCCAGCTCTGTCCTGGCCACGCCAGGGTGCAAGGCATTGACAGTCACACCCGTGCCTGGGGAGAGAAGGAAAAAGTGAGGCAGGCAGATGTCAGGGTCACCCCAACCATCCTAGGGGGCTCCCCCTGAATCCATGTCGCCCTCTTGCTCTGACACCTCCACATCCCCAGTTTCACTTGCAAGGCAGCTCTGTCTCATGGCTGCCCAGGGCAGAGCCTCTGAACCTGAGTGTGTACAAATCACTTGGAGGGCTTGAGAAGCCCAGACCGCCGGGCTCCACCCCACAGAGTCTGAAGCAGTGGGTCAGGGTGGGGTCTGAGATGCTGCAATTATGACAAACACCCAGGTGAGCTGACACTGCTGGTCTACTGACTCTTTGAGAAGCAAAGGCAAAGGGCAGACTTTTCAACTGCAGCACTATGGACACTGAGGTCAGATGATTCTTTATCCTGTGCCTTGTAGGAAGCTGAGCAGCATCGCTGGCCTCTGCAGACTAGATGCCAGGAACATCACCCAACCTGCCCCTGCTCCGCAAACTGACAGCGAAAAATGTCTCCAGGTGTTGCCAAAGCTTCACTGGTCTAGAGCACCAAAGGCTCAGGTGCCTGTCCGGGATGAGCAGAGAAGGATGCTGTGATTGGTCAGTGATGTCTGCTTCAGGCACCAGCAGGGAGCGTGGTGGTGAGCGTGTCATACGTTTGCCTACTCGGTCCTGGAGTCAATGCTTGACCTCCCGTCCACCCAGAGTCACAGCAGGACTGTTTCGGGCTCGGAGCTAAAGGAGAGGGGAGACCAGCGAGGCTCGCCACACACACACCTTGCAGCCGCCGGCTCAGCTCCTTGGTGAAGAGGACAACGGCCAGCTTGCTCTGGCAGTAGGCTGCCTTGGTGTCATACTTCCTCTTCTCCCAGTTCAAGTCCTCGAAGTCTATGTGCCCAGCAACGTGGGCCAAGGACGAGAGGTTGATGATGCGCGAAGGAGCAGAGGCTTTCAGCTTGTCCAGCAGCAAGTTCGTCAAAAGGAAGTGACCTGGATGATGGAAAACGAAAAGATAACTTTCACTGAGTTCTTGTCCCGTGCATAGGACCATACTGAGAACATCACCTTATTTCATGCTCCCATAACCCATTTTTCTCAACAGGGTCCAACTTTGCGCCCCCCACCAGCAGGCATTTGGCACCACCTAGAGACAATTTTGATCATCACAACTGTGGACAGTAGAGGGAGTGCTTCTGCCACCTAGTGGGTGGAGGCCAGGGATGCTGCTAAAAATCCTACAATGTGGGAGTTCCCTGGTGGCCTAATGGTTAGGATTCTGGGTTTTCACTGCTGCAGCCAGGGTTCAATCTCTGGTCAGTGAACTGAGATCCCACAAGCCGTGTGGCATGTCAAAAAAAAAAAAAAAATCCTACAAGGTACAAGACATTCCCGATAACAAATTGTCACAAAGCCTTGTGATAACCCTCTATGAGGTCAGCTAGAGAAGAGATGCCTTCTGTCTCCCAAAATCCTTTCTCCATTTCTTCTTCAGTGATAGAATTTTGGGTTATGCATGAGACTGCCCAGTGAAAGACTACATTTCCCAGACTCCCTTGCAGCTCCATCAGGTCACATGACTGAGTCCCAGCCCAAAGGGGGTGAAGGGTAGTCACATGTGTTATGGGTGAATTGTGTCACCCTCCCCAACTCCCCTAAAAAAATATGCCCTACCCTCCAGTACCTCAGCATGTGACCTTATTTGGAGAGAGGGTCTTTAGAGAGGTGATCAAGGTAAAATGAGGCCATTAAGGTGGGCCTTAATCCTATATGATTGGTGTCCACCCAACGTCCATCACCCTTACTAACGGACTGCAGATGCATTCAGGGTGACAAAAGATAAACTGACACAGTGAGAGGACAGAGACTGGGGGACAGACAGACAAAGAGACGAATGGCCACGAGGCTGAGGGAAGGTCCAAAGGACTGAGGGTCCAGCGATGAACAGGCGATTCCCTGAGCTGCCAGGTGACCCTGCTCATGGCTGCCTGGCCACATGCAGAGAGGAAGACCCCACCCGGAGCCTGTGTCTGGCCCACGGGGGCTCCTGCTCACGTCCCAGGCCGACGCCACACAGCCTGCAGCCTCACCCAGGTAGTTAACGCCAAGCTGCATCTCAAAGCCATCCTCGGTGGTCCAGTGGGGGCACCGCATCACGGCTGCATTATTGATCAGGATGTGCACTCGCTCCTCCTCTGGAAGACAGGGGTGAGGACAAATGTGTGACTCAGTTTCCCCTTCTGTAATAGGGGTGATGATACAACCTGCTGGGTAGAACAGCTTCGTTATTATCTATTCGACAAGTATTTTCTGCAACCCAAGTGTCCATCGACAGAGGAATGAATAAAGAAGATGTGGTACCTATATACAATGCAATATTACTCAGCCATAAAAAAGAATGAAATAATGCCATTTGCAGCTACGTGGATGGACCTAGAGGATTATCATACAAAGTGAAGTCAGTCAGAAAGAAAAAGACAAATACCATATGATATCACATGTGGAATCTAAAAAAATGATACGAATGACCTTATTTACAAAGCAGAAATAGACTCACAGGCATAGAAAACAAACTTATGGTTACCAAAGGAGAAGCGGGGGAGGGATAAATTAGGAGCTGGGGATTAAAATATACACATCACTATATATAAAATAGATAACCAACAAGGACCTACCTATTGTTTAGCACAGGGAACTATATTCAATATCTTGTACTAACCTATAATGGAAAAGAATCTAAAAAAGAATTTGTGTGTGTGTGTGTGAGCGTATGTGTATATAACTGAATCACTTTGCTGTACACCTGAAACTACAAAAACACTGTAAATCAACTATATTTCAATAAAAATTTAAAAAATACACACCCAGGAATACCCTGGCAGTCCAGGGGTTAGGACTCCATGCTTCCACTGCAGGGGGCACAGGTTCCATCCCTGGTCAGGGAACTAAGATCCCACATGCCACGCAGTGGCCAAAAAAAAGACCAAAAAACCCCAAAAAAACACAAGCTAGCCACAAGCATAGAAGGGAAAAGTTCTGCCTGTAATGATCTCAAAGATAGAACCGGGGAGAAAAAACAAGGGGCAGCACCAGGTATGTAACAGGCTCCGCTTTGTACAAAAAAGCCAAGGGGAAGTGTTTCCCCGTTTGCTTTATAAATGCATAAATGGTCCCCAGAAGGACACACAGGAGGTAGAGCACTGAACACATCTGAGGACGGCATGCTGGGAGCTAATGGCAGGTGTGGCGGGAAGATGTTTTGCTGTATCCCCATTTGCACTTTCTGAACGTTTAACCCTGAAAATGTTATTCCTGTTTGAAAAAAAATAAATTCTTAAGTGGTTCTGAGACCATGTGGTGGGGAGCAAAAGGAGTGAGTCAGGCATCAACGTGACGGAAGTGCAGAGAAATGCCAGCCTGATCCCTGGATTTGCAAAAAGAAACACCCAGGAAAGAATGTGGGAGCTCCAGACGCTCTGCACTAACTCTTAGTTACCTATTGTCACAGCCACGTCCCCCAGCGGCCCGGGCGCTCCTCGGAAGCAGAACCTGAATCTGACTCACGTCTGTGTCACCTGCGTCACCCAAGAGTCAGAGAGCCTCCGGAAATGTTGGCTGAATCAGTGTTTGTGCCCTTCTCCACCTAACTCTTCCTCCCTCCTTGGCCTCTGCTTCTTGTAGGATCCAAGCACACATAGGACTTAGTTTTCCTAGACAGCAGTCAGTTAACTTCTTCTGTAAAGGACCAGGTAGTATATACTTCTGGCTTTGCAGGCAATATGGTCTGTCTCTACTAAACTCTGCCCTCCCAGGACCAAAGCAGCCACAGATAATACATAAACCAATGGGCATGGCTGCATGCCAATAAAACTTTATGGAAACTAAAATCTGAATTCTGGGAACTCCCCGGCGGTCCAGTGGTTAGGGCTCTGCGCTTTCACTGCCAAGGGCGCCAGTTCCATCCCTGGTCCAGGAACTGAGATTCCACAAGCTGGGGCTTCCCTGGTGGCGCAGTGGTTAAGAATCCGCCTACCAATGCAGGGGATGCGGGTTCGAGCCCTGGTCCGGGAAGATCCCACATGCTGCAGAGCAACTAAGCCTGTGTGCTACAGCTACTGAGCCTGTACTCTAGAGCCTACGCTCTAAAGCCCACGAGCCACAACTACTGAGCCCACACACCACAACTACTGAAGCCCGTGTGCCTAGAGCCCGTGCTCCACAACAACAGAAGCCACCGCAATGAGAAGCCCGAGCACTGCAACAAAGAGAAGCCCCCGCTTGCCACAACTAGAGACAGCCTGCGCGCAGCAACAAAGACCCACCACAGCCAAAAATAATAATAATAATAATTAATTAATTTTTTTTAAAAAAAAAAGAAATCCCAGGACTTCCCTGGTGGTGCAGTGGTTGGGCATCCGCCTGCCAATGCAGGGGACACAGGTTCGATTCCTGGTCCGGGAAGATCCCACATACTGTGGAGCAACTAAGCCCGTGCGCCACAACTACTGAGCCTGCACCCTAGAGCCCACAAGCCACAACTACTGAGCCCGCGTGCCACAACTACTGAGCCCGCATGCCACAACTACTGAGCCCACGCGCCTAGAGCCCATGTTCCACAGCAAGAGAAGCCACCATGATGAGAAGCCAGCGCACCACAATGGAGATTAGCCCCCGCTTGCCACGACTAGAGAAAGCCTACGTGCAGCAACAAAGACCCAATGCAGCAAAAAATAAATAAATAAATTTATTTAAAAAAAAAAAAAATCCCACAATGTGGCACAGCCAAAATAAAATAAAATCTGAATTCCATACAATGGTCACATGTCGTGAAACGTTATTCTTTTCATTTTCTCTCCCCCATGTAAAAATGAAAAATATGTAAATGTGAAAATGTCAGAAGAGAAAAAAATGTAAAATCTTTACCCAAAGGCTGAACGAAAACAGGTGGCAACCAATACCTGGCTCTAGGACCTGCCTGGTAGAATTCCCTCCTCACAGCCTGGCCGCCCAAGTCCTCGCCCCACAAGGCCAGTGTCATCCCTCTTACCTTCAATGATCTTCGCTGCAAACTCTCGGATGGACTTAAGGGAGGCCAAGTCCAGGTGCCGGGCGTTGACACGGTGATTAAGGGTCTCCCCTCGAATCTCCTTGGCTGCTGCCTCACACTTCTCCAAGTCTCGACAGGCCAGAATGATGGTACCTCCTGGAAGAGCCAGACCAAAAAAAAAAAAAAAAAAAAACTTTTAAATGAAATTTTTAAAAAAACTTCCACTCCTGAAGCAACCTAAACGTCCATCAGCAGAGGAATGGATAAAGAAGATGTGGTACATATATACAATGGAATACTACTCGGCCATAAAAAAGAACAAAATAATGCCACCTGCAGCAACATGGATGGACCTAGAGATTGTCATACTGAGGGAAGTAAGTCAGACGGAGAAAGACAAATATCAGGTGATATCACTTATATGTGGAATCTAAAAAAAGCGTACAAATGAAGTAATGTACAAAACAGAAGTAGAGTCAGTACGTAGAAAACAAACTTATGGTTACCAGGGGATGGGGGGATAAATTGGGAGACTGGGATTGACATGTACACACTATTATACATAAAATAGGTAACTAATAAGAACCTGCTGTATAGCACAGGGTGCTCTACTCAATACTCTGTAATGACCTATATGGGAAAAGAATCTAAAAAAAAAAAAAAGAGTGGATATATGTATACGTATAACTGATTCACTTTGCTGTACACCTGAGACAACATTGTAAATCAACTATACTCCAATAAAAATTTTTTAAAAATTAAAAAAAAAAAGATCCACTCCTAAGTATAGATACCCAAGAAAAATGAAAACATCAGTCCACACAAAAATGTGTACTCACATGTGCACAGCAGCACTGTGCAGAACAGCCAGAGGTGGAAACAACCCAAATGCCCATCGAGGGATAAATGAATATTGGTGGGAGGGATAAATTGGGAGCTTGGGACTGACATGTGCACACTACTATACATAAAATAAACAACCAACAAGGACCTACTGTACAGCACAGGGAACTCTGCTCAACATTCTGTAACAACCTAAATGAGAACAGAACTTGAAAAAGAACAGATACATGTATAACTGAATCACTTTGCTGTACACCTGAAACTATCACAACATCGTAAATCAACTATAGTCCAATATAAAATTTTAAAAAAAATGTTTTAAGGGATGAATGAGTAAGTGACATGTGGTTTGTCCATCAGTGGAATATTAGCCATGAAAAGGAAGGAAATTCCAACCTCACAAACGTGATGCTCAGTGAAAGCCAGACACAAAAGGACACAGAGTGCATGATTCATTTATCTGAAATGTCCAGAAGAGGCAAATCCACAGAAGGAAGATTAGTGGTTTCCTAGCTTTGGCGGGGAAGGGAAATTAGGGGATGATGGCTTAGAGGAGCCAGGTTTCGTTTTGGGGTGATGAAAAATGTTCTAAAATGGAGACCAGTGACAGTTGTACAGTTCTGTGAATATACTAAAAATCATGGAAGTGTACACTTTAAATGTGTGAATTAAATCTTAATACAGCCTTTAAAAAGAAAACTTTTGGGGGACTTCCCTGGCAGTCCGGCGGGTTAAGGCTCCGTGCTCCCACTGTAGGGGGCACAGGTTCCATCCCTGGTCGGGGAACTAAGTTCCCGCATGCCGGGGCGGCACAGCCAAAATTTAAAAAAAAAAAAAAGGAAAAAATTTGATTTTTTTAAACTTTTGTTTTCAAATTAGAAAAGTGAGAAGAAACAGGGATTGAGAGGAGGACGGGCAGCAAGGATGCCGAACCGCGTGGGTCCACAGGGCTCATCCTCCACAGCTGGGCCAGCTGCCTCCTACACATCTGGCCCCCCCATCGCACAGTCCAGAATGGACTCATCAAGTCCTGGATCTGCCTGTCCTCCCAGTGGCAGCCTGGCTCTCAAGGGACCACAGTGGGTGTGTTGGCCCAATTTCCCTTCTCACTTTTCTTTTTCTTTAAATAAATTAGCTGTCTTATTTTTTGTTTTCATTTTTTTAATTTCTTTTTTTTTAATTTGTCTATTTATTTATGTTTGGCTGCGTTGGGTCTTTGTTGCTGCGCATGAGCTTTTTCTAACTGCGGCAAGCAGGGGCTACTCTTTGTTGCGGTGCGCGGGCTTCTCATTGTGGTGGCCTCTCTTGTTGTGGAGCACGGGCACTAGGCGCATGGGCTTCAGCAGTTGTGGTGCGCAGGCTCAGTAGTTGTGGCGCATGGGCTTAGTGGCTCCACGGCACATGGGATCTTCCCGGACCAGGACTCGAACCCACGTCCCCTGTGTTGGCAGGCGGATTCTTAACCACTGTGTCGCCAGGGAAGCCCCTCCCTTCTCGCTTTTTCCTGAAAGGAGCACCTGTCCCTCCCTTGGGGAAACCCCATGTGGTGTGGGGGGCAGGGGGGCTGCCCTCATGGCCCCCCACCACTCTCACCTCAGGGGTGAACAGGCAGCTCAGGCCTGGTCAGTCCATCAGGGACCCATTCACTGGTCACCTCGACTCGACCAGCCCAAGGAGAGTTTCCAGTCTCCCCAGCCCTCACCCCTGCCCTGCCCTGGCCTCCCCGTCCCAGCCAAGGCAGCTTTGGTCTTCCAGCTGTTCAAACAAAACCTTAACTCCTCCCTTTCTCGTACCTGAACCCACAGGAAACCCCACTGATTCCAAGTTCAAAAGACATCTGCATGTGCTGAGAAGGGACTTCTCCATAAGCCCAGTCTGACCGTGAGAGAAACGTCAAACAGACCCAAATCGAAGCGTGTTCTTTCTACAAAACGCCTGACCAGTAAGCTTGGGAGAGCCTGACCCCCAACCTCTGACCTAGGCCCCGACCCAGCCATTAGGACTGAGTCCAACTACAGTAGGAAAGAGCACAGCCGATGCAAAGAGAAAAACCCAAACCAGTAACTGCTGAGCGCCCACGGCCTCCTCTGAGACCCTGAACCTGCCCTTCCCTCTTCCAGAGACACAAGGCTTTCAGGCTTAAGCCGGCGTGAGTTTGTTTCTGCCACTTGCAACCAAAAGAATCAGATGCCTTAACATCCCCCGGGAAATCAAACCATCCACCGCCAGATCTCGCACCCGAGCCCCAGGCAGAGAAGCAGGTGCCCACTGGGACTTCACCTCTTCTGGCCAGCTCCAAGGCCGTCTGTTTCCCGATGCCCGTGTTGGCGCCGGTCACAATGACGGTCTTCCCGGGAATGGTGGTCTTGCTGGGACAAGCCCCGCCGGCGACGAAGTCCCTGGAGATAAAAAACGGCAGGTCAGTTCAGTCTGTCTGTCCTCTCTCACCACAGGTGTCCCTGACTGTTGTGATCTCAGGGAAATGACCTCTCTGAGCTTGTGTTCCCTCAACGGAAAGATGGAAGCGACATCGCATAACTCCATGGGACCGGTGTCGTGGTACAGATAAAGGACTCAGCATGGTCTGGTGCGGGGAGCGTGCACAGCGAGACAATCGTCATTTTAGAAAGACCCCCTGTATTCGCTTCCTGTGGCTGCTCTAACAGATCACCACAAGCTCAGTGGGTTAAAACCATGCAACGGGGCTTCCCTGGTGGCGCAGTGGTTAAGAGTCCGCCTGCCGATGCAGGGGACGCGGGTTCGTGCCCCGGTCCGGGAAGATCCCACATGCCGCGGAGCGGCTGGGCCCGTGAGCCGTGGCCGCTGAGCCTGCGCGTCCGGAGCCTGTGCTCCGCAACGGGAGAGGCCACAGCAGTGAGAGGCCCGCCGCGGAGCGGCTGGGCCCGTGAGCCGTGGCCGCTGAGCCTGCGCGTCCGGAGCCTGTGCTCCGCAACGGGAGAGGCCACAGCAGTGAGAGGCCCGCGTACCGCAAAAAAAAAACACAAAAAAACCATGCAACGGTATTTCCTACAGTCTGCAGGTCAGAGTCCGAAATGGGTCTCACTGGGCTAAAATCGAGGTGTCGGCAGAGCTGTGTGCCTTCTGGAGGCTCCAGGGAGAACTGAGAATCGTCCCCATACCTTTTCCAGTTTCTAGGGGACGCCTGCATCCCTTGGCTCGTGGCCCCTTCCTTCACCTTCAAAGTCAGCGGCACAGCATCTTCAAGCCCCTGACTCTGATGCTTCTGCCTCCCTCTTAAAAGGACCGTTGTGATGATGCTGGGCCACCTGGATAACCCAGATCATCTCCCATCTCAAGGCCCTTAACACAGTGACATCTGAAAAGTCTCTTTTGACAAGTTCTGGGAATTAGGACATGCACATCGTTGGGGGCCCTTATTCTGCTACTATGCCCACATTCCAGAGGCTAAATACTGGAAACAACCAAATGTCACCAACAGGGAACTGGCCAAATAAACAATATTATCTCCACACAAAAGAAGGGCAACGTACAACACGGTAGCCACCAGCCACCAGAGGCTATTATTTTTCTTTTTTTTAAATTAATTAATTTATTTTTTATATTTATTTTTGGCTGCATTGGGTCTTCGTTGCTGCACAAGGGCTTTCTCTAGTTGCGGTGAGCCGGGGCTACTCTTCGTTGCGGTGGTGCGCGGGCTTCTCATCGCAGTGGCTTCTCTTGTTGCAGAGCATGGGCCCTAGGCACCCGGGCTTCAGTAGTTGTGGTACACAGGCTCAGTAGTTGTGGCTTGTGGGCTCTGGAGCACAGGCTCAGTAGTTGTGGTGCACTGGCTTAGTTGCTCCGCGGCATGTGGGATCTTCCCGGACCAGGGCTCGAACCCGTGTCTCCTGCATTGGCAGGCAGATTCTTAACCACTGCGCCACCAGGAAAGTCCCCTGAGGCTAGTTTTTTAATTTAATTAAAAATAAAGAGTCTAAACTAACACAACATAGTAAAGCAACCATACTCCAATAAAATTGTTTTTAAAAATAAAAAGTAAAAAAAAAAAAAAAACAATAGTCATACTTTCCCCCCTAGGGCATTCAGTTTTCTTTTATTCTTCCCATGCTGGCACTTTTTTATTTTTAAGCTTTTTCAGAACTGAAAGGCATCAGCATGAATAAAAATAACAGCAGCCGAGGGACTTCTCCAGTGGCGCAGTGGTTAAGAATCCGCCTGCCAATGCAGGGGACGTGGGTTCAAGCCCTGGTCGGGGAAGACCCCACATGCCGCGGAGCAACTAAGCCCGTGCGCCACAGCTACTGAGCCTGTGTTCTATAGCCCGCGAGCCACAACCACTGAGCCCGCGTGCCACAACTACTGAAGCCTGCACGCCTAGAGCCCGTGTTCCGCAACAAGAGAAACCACCACAATGAGAAGCCCGCGCACCGCAAAGAAGAGGAGCCCCCACTCGCCGCATCTAGAGAAAGTGCACGCGCAGCAACGAAGACCCAAGCAGCCAAAAATAAATAAATAAATAAAAAGTAGTCGCACGGTATGGCTCATAATGGACAGGGCAAATGTAAAACATTTCGATGATCACAGGAAGTTCTACTGACCGGTGCTCCTATAGAATATTTGGTAGCTGTTTTTTGGTTTGGGGGGATTTTTATATTGAAGTATATACTTGATATACAATATTATATAAGGTACAGGTGTACAATATAGCGATTTACAATTTTTAAAGGTTATATTCCATTTATAACCTATTCCATTTATAACATAAAATATTTGCCATATTCCACGGGTTATGCAATATATCCTTGTAGCTTATTTTATACCTAATAGTTTTTACTTCTTAGTCCCGTTTTGTCTTGTTTTTATTAAACGAATAAGCCTAGGAAAGAGAAGAAAGAACTACAGTATGTCTATATACCACGCAATACGATCTTTTCACTTACTGACTTGGACAATTCTAATTTGTTTCTCTAATTTCGGACAACGGGAGCTTAGGTGGTACACACTTTCCTTGCATCTGGGCCACGACTTGACATATGGGAAGTGCTCAATAAGTGTCCGCTGAATGAATGAATTAATCCATTAAAAGTCCAGAAGCGGGCTTCCCTGGTGGCGCAGCGGTTGGGAGTCCGCCTGCCGATGCAGGGGACACTGGTTCGTGCCCCGGTCCGGGAGGATCCCACATGCCGCGGAGCGGCTGGGCCCGTGGGCCATGGCCGCTGGGCCTGCGCGTCCGGAGCCTGTGCGCCGCAGCGGGAGACGCCGCGGCAGTGAGAGGCCCACGTACCGCAAAAAAAAAAAAAAAAAAAAAAAAGTCCAGAAGCAACTAAACCAAAATGTTTACCAGGGCCCGGATCCGCCCCTTTCTCTGGGTGACCTTGGGCCGTGACCTACCCTCTCGGGGACCAGGCTTGCCCCCGCATTCTCTGGGAGCACTGCTGGACGGGTGAGCTGGAGGACTCCTGGGTGGGCCAAGGGTTGGCAATCTCCATTTGGCTTTCCCTCCCTCGTCCTTGCCCACCGGTCAACTGTTACCGCGCCTGCGGGACCCGCACGTACTTACTTGAGCAGCACGGCGCCACCCACCGCTGTGCCCAGCACGGACAGCGGCAGAATGTAGCGATTCATTACGGGCCGGAGCCGGTGGGACTGGGGGGAGGGGGTCCCACTGCAGCCGCCCGCAGACCCGCGCCCGGGGTCAGTCTAGGAGCGCGCTGCCTGGGACACACGTGGGGAAGTGCAGGCCGGGCTGGAACCCTCGGCTTCCGGAAACGGGCGGGGCGGAACTTCCGGGGGAGAGACCTATAGGGAGGGGCCGTGAGCGCAGCTGCAGCTGGGCATGGTAGTTTCCGGAGCCGGGGGCGAGGCCGTGGTCTCGGGGGCGGGGCCTACACGTAGTTCCAATAATGTCACCCTCGTACAGCTGCTGGAGGGACCCCACGATCTCAATCCAGCAGATGCTGCTTCCGGACTTCGGTCCTCTGTGTCTTTCAAATGTACCAGCATGTTTCCTCTTCTAAAAATATGTTCCTTACAAAGTACTATGTATAAAATAAGCTACAAGGATATACTGTACAGCACAGGGACTATAGCCAATATTTTATAAAAACTGTAAACGGAATATAATCTATAAAAATTTTGAATCAGTATGTTGTACACCTGAAACTAATATAATATTGTAAATCAACTATACTGCAATAAAAATAAATAAGGAACATAAATATATGTGTTCCTCGTAGACTTTCTGGGACAATTTGATAATTTCAGTGCTCAGAATCCAAGACCTACTAGCCTGGGAGGTTCCCAAACTCCTGGGTCCTGAGGCAAGAGGACGTGGGGGCATACACTCGGTCTGAAGGAGGAGGGACTGGGGGCCTGGACCCCTGGGTCTGATGGGGGAAGGGCTAGGGACCGGGACTCCTGGGCCTGAGGATAGGCTCACCCTAATTCAAAACGATCTCATCTTAATTAATTACATCTGCAAATACCCTATTTCCGAATAATGTCACATTCTGTGGTCTACTGCAGGTTAGGATTTCAACATATGAATTTGTGGGGGGAGAGGGGCGAGGCAATTCAACCCATCCCACTTATAATACCCAAAAGTTGGAAGCAACCCAATTTTGTAATTGATATGTCCGTCGACAGCTAAAGGAATAAGTTATTTATAATAACTTCATATAATGTACTCAATATAAAGGAATGAGGACTTCCCTGATGGTCTAGTGGTTAAGACTCCAAGCTCCCAATGCAGGGGGCATGGGTTCAAACCCTGGTCGGCAAAGATCCCACATGCCCTGTGGTGCGGGCCCCTTCCCCCCCCACACAAAGAAGGAATGAACTACTGGTATTTACACAATATGTATGATTCCAGTTACATGACAATCTAGGAAAAACAAAACTATAGTGAGAGAATGAAGGTCAGTGGTTACCAAGGGCAGAGGGGTTGGGGGAAGTGATTACTGCAAAGGGAACTTTCGGGGGGCTTGGAAAGAACCTCTAAACCGCACTGGTGTTTATGTACATGATGACATATTTGTCAAATCTCATCAGCATGTTCACTTAAAAATAGTGAATTTTAGGGCTTCCCTGGTGGCGCAGTGGTTGAGAGTCTGCCTGCCGATGCAGGGGACGCGGGTTCGTGCCCCGGTCCGGGAGGATCCCGCGTGCCGCGGAGCGGCTGGGTCTGTGAGCCATGGCCGCTGGGCCTGCGCGTCCGGATCCTGTGCTCCGCAATGGGAGAGGCCACAACAGTGGGAGGCCCGTGTATCGCAAAAAAAAGTGAATTTTATTGCATGTAAATTATAGTGCAATAAAGCTGAAAAAAAAATACTGAAAAGATTTGCATAGTTTTGTTTTGGAAATTATTTGACTCCAAGTAACTCATTTGATTTATGATTGGATCAGGTTTGACAACAATCCACAGGCATACTTCAGAATGCTTATGAAATGACAAATATCTGACCCATAAATCGTTTCCACAGGTCCCAAGAGGGTTTTTTGGTTTTTGGTTTTTTAGCAAGACAAAACATGCTTATTTAGTTAAAACTGGTGAGTGGGGGCAGGACACGGCAGAAGTGTACAGAGCTGGAGACGAGAGGGTCAGGGGTCAGCACAGCACTCAGGATGGAGGATCCAGAAGTCTTGGAGGTGGGCAGTTCTTTGGAAATTTATCACCCACTTTCCTTGGAGCTACATGAGGCTCAAGAGCCCCAGGGGGCTCCAGAGTCCTGACCAGGAAGGGAAGCCTTGTCCCAACAAGTCTAGGGAGGCCCTGCCCCCAGCAACAGCAGGAACTCTTGGGGACAGCAAGCTCCAGGTTTGTCTCTAAGATGGGGATGTCCAGGGTAGAGAAAATCTAGAAACTCTGAAGCATCACCTCTTGGCTCCATCATCCACAGATGAGGAATACCAGTAGCTGAGCCCAAGTGGGTTATCAAATGGATTAACCACACACACACAGACTTTGCAAACTAAAAAGCAAAAACAAGAGATAAAAACAACCCCAAAGCTGTCATGAATCACCATCTCATAGAGAACCAACAAGTGGCTACCAGTGGGGGGACGGGAGCAATATAGGGGTGGGCGAGTGGGAGGTACAAACTGCTGGGTGTTAGATGGCTACAGGGAAGTATTTATTGTACAACATGGGGAATACAGCCAATATTTTGTAATAACTGTAAATGCAGTGGAGCCTTTAAAAATTGTATTTAAAAAATTGTATAGGGCTTCCCTGGTGGCGCAGTGGTTGAGAGTCCGCCTGCCAATGCAGGGGACGCGGGTTCGTGCCCCGGTCCGGGAAGATCCCACATGCCGCGGAGCGGCTGTGCCTGTGAGCCATGGCCGCTGAGCCTGCGCGTCCGGAGCCTGTGCTCCGCGACGGGAGAGGCCACAGCGGTGAGAGGCCCGCGTACCGCAAAAAAAAAAAAAAAAAAAAATTGTATAAGGGGCTTCCCTTGTGGCGCAGTGGTTGAGAGTCCGCCTGCCGATGCAGGGGACGCGGGTTTGTGCCCCGGTCCGGGAAGATCCCACATGCCGCGGAGCGGCTGGGCCCGTGAGCCATGGCCGCTGAGCCTGCGCGTCCGGAGCCTGTGCTCCGCAACGGGAGAGGCCAAAACAGTGAGAGGCCCGCACACCGCAAAAAAAATAAAATAAAAAAAAATAAAAAGTACGGACGCTGACTCTCTCAACCTCGAATAAAGCATCCCCCTCTGAGCCTTTTTCTTCTCTTTTATAAACTGGTCTCCTAATACCTACCTCTAGGGCAGGAATTAACAAATATTTTCTGCAAAGGACCAGATAGCAAATAATTTCAGCTTTTGGGGTCATCTGGTCCCTGTTGCAACTACTCTGCCATTACAGCAGGAAAGCAGCTGCAGACAGTATACAAACAAATGAGCAGAGCTGTGTTACAATAAAACTTTATTTACAAAAACAAGTGGAGGGACACAGTTTGCTGGCCCCTGTCACAAAGTTTGGAAGGATGACAGAAAGTAATTCATGACAAAGATCTAACCCACAGTAAATGCCAGAGCATTGATGGCTGTAATGTTGTTACTATAAACAGAACAATGCATCCAAATTCCTTCCTCTGAGGACCTCCTACGTGATTCCCATATGCACCCAAGGTGTTTAGAATATCTCTTCCGGCTACCAGGTAAGCTATGCATCCCTTTATCATTGTTGAAGTTGTTAATAAATTCCTGATAAATGTTGGGTGCTGTTCCAGGTACTGAGAGGACTCTTCCCCCAGCAGAGGGCTTA
Source organism: Orcinus orca (assembly GCF_937001465.1). Classification (NCBI taxonomy): domain Eukaryota; kingdom Metazoa; phylum Chordata; class Mammalia; order Artiodactyla; family Delphinidae; genus Orcinus; species Orcinus orca. The sequence goes on from NC_064578.1 coordinate 55,603,521, forward strand.
TCATACCCAAGTCATTCTCTCTCTCTCTCTCTCTCCATGCATTTTCAGAACCCTTAACTGACATGTAAGAAACACGTTTCTCTACCTTGAAGCTACCATGGTGGACAGACCACATAGAGAAAAGGTCAGATGGTGGAGGAGCCCTAATTGGTCCATGCTCCAGCTGTTTGAGCCCTTCCATCCAAGACACTGCCCCAGCTTCCAATCCACCCCCGTTGTCACCATGTAGAGCAGAGATGTGTCACCTCCACCAAGCCCTGTGCAGATGGCAGGTTCGTGAGCAAACTAAACGTGGCCGTTGTCTGAAGCCACTAGGTCTTGGAATGATTTGTCACATGACCTTAGTAACTGGAAAAATGGATTCTTTGTTTAGTACAGGTGCTGAGTGCAGTGCTTTCATGCTCCATAACTGGGAGGAAGGGAAGGCAAAAGGGAGGAGGGGCAGAGTGTGGACAGGAGGGAAGGGTGATGAGAAGGAAGGAAGACAGGAAAGGAAAGACTTAGTGAGTTTGCCTGGAGTAAAGCAGGCACCATACAAATAGCTCACCTCTCCGCTAGGATGGGGTGATGGGGACTCTGAGAGTTTGTGAGAGGCAGAGGGCCCCACGGTAAGGAGGCTGGGCAAGTTTCCTGCAGGATGTGGTGTTGATCACAGTGATACAAACAGAAAGGATTTCCTCAGGCCAGAAAGGGTGCTCCAGACTGTGGGATCAGCTTAAGGAAAAGGTAGCACACAGGTACGTGCGGATATTGTGGGAGTGTAAGGCGTGGATGGGGTGGAAGGAATGAGGCTGGAGTGGTTGGAAGGTGGAGCCAGATTATGGCTCAAATGCCAGGCTGAGAAACTTGGCTTTACTTCAGAGGATACTGGAGGCCCATGAAAGAGTAATGAGCCATGGAAGGTCATGAGCAGATCTATGTTTTAGGAATTTTGTTTCCAGGTGAAAGGTAGAATACGGACTGGAGAGGGACATAAGGAAGAGCAGCATTCAGGACCCATTAGGGAAAGTTGACTAGTTGTTCCCCAAACATACATTCTTCCTTTCTTGCTCATAATACTAGAGCCACTGGTTTATAGCTGGGCACGTGAGCATCTAGAACAAAGAATCATTTCCCAGCCTCCTCTGCACCTAGCTGTGGCCATGTGTCTAAGTTCTGACTTAGACGAGATGTGAGCAAAAAGGACATGTGTACTCAAAATGAAAAGACACTTGCCCCCTTTCTTCCAGCTGCAAGGCAGATCTGATGGCAGGACCTGAGGCAGCCATTTTGGACCACGAGGTGGAAAACCTATTTTGCCAGAGTAATGAGATGGAAAGAGCCTGGGTCCCTGATGATTATGGAGTTGCCAAATGGGCCCTGGATCAACTGCAATAAATAAACTTCAACCCGATTTAAGCCACTAAGAGTCCAGGTCTTTCTGTTACAGCAGCGATCCCATCTCAGAAAATAGCAACTCCAGTCTTCCCATTGCCTAGAGCAAAACATGGAGTCATGCTTATCTCCTCTTTTTCTCTCAATGCCTGCCAGCTCTTCCTTGAAAATATATCCAAAAATCTGACCATGTCTCAGCATGTCCATTGCTACCATCTCTCACTGGATTAATATGAAAGCCTCCTAGCTGGTCTCCCTGTTTCCGCCTGTTCTCCACACAGAAATTAGGGAATCCTTTTGAAACTTAACTCAATTGCCATTGGGGAACCATCTTGGTCATCCTCGATTCAGGCAGGAAGCATCCGTAGATGCCAAAACTAATGAGTTAAAAGTTTCATGACACACAGGATATTTGCATAGTCTCAAAGTAGCTCTCCCCAAGATACTTATTTATTACAAAGGAAAAAATGTACAGAAACCCGGCAGAGGTTTTCTCTGTATGCTTTTGCAACTTTTCTACAAGTCTGAAATTATTTCAACACTGGACCAATACAACATAGACATACGGCTGATTCACTTTGTTATAAAGCAGAAACTAACACACCATTGTAGAGCAATTATACTCCGATAAAGATGTTAAAAAGAAAATAGATGAACCTCAAAAACACTATGAGGTCACATATTGTATGATTCCATTTATAGGCAACGTCCAGAACAGGCAAATCCACAGAGACAGAAAGCAAATGGTGGTTTTCAGGGGCTGTGGGGAGGAAGGAATAGGGAGTGACTTCTAATGGGTATGGACTTTATTTGGGGAGGGTGAAAATGTTTGGGAATTAGATGGATATGATGGTTGCATAACACTGTCAGTGTACTAAATGCTACTCAGTTCAATTTAAGATAGTTAATTTCAGGGACTTCCCTGGCAGTCCAGTGGTTAAGACTTCACCTTCCAATGCAGTGGGTGCGGGTTCGATCCCTGATCGCGGAGCTAGGATCCCACATGCCTTGCGGCCAAAAAAACAAAACATAAAACAGAAGAAATATTGTAACAAATTCAATAAAGACTTTAAAAATGGTCCATGTCAAAAAATTAAAAAAAAAAAAAAGATGGTTAATTTCAGGTCAATTTTTTAAAAAAATTTGATCAAAACACTTCTATAGTACCATCAATTTCTGATCCTTACAGTGACCCTGGGAACCCACAATCCACCCCCATCACCTTTCTGACTTCATGTCCTACCCCTCTGCCCTCAACACTCTGCTCCATAAACACTAGCCTTGCTGTGTGAGCATTCACCTCAGGACCTTTGCACTGGCCCTTGCTTCAACCCAGGATCCAGACTCAAGTCTGTCTGGAGCCCTTTCCCCATCACTGCCTCCTGGATGCAGTCCCCCAACACGGAAGCCAAATGCCTTCAGCTTCAGGAGACACATCTGCCCTAGATCCCGCCCAGAGAATAAACAGCTCACCACCAGCCTCCCTCCTCTGGCCAGGCCAGTTTTTAGACTCACCCTCCTGGTGCTACTCCCCGCCCGCTCTCCAGGGCCAGCCAGTCTCAGAGGAATTTCAAGGAACAACCTTTCCTAACCCCTCAGGTCCCAGGAAGAACTCCTCCGAGCTTCTACGCTGCCGGAGCGACCTCCGTTTATGGCACGTTTCAGGCAACCCATGTTTAAGTCACCTCCCCACCCAGACAGGGAGCTTCTTGAGACTCAGGCTTGGGGCAAGTGCATTTGAGTTGAAGTTTGGCTACCCTATCCTTTGCAATTGTCATGGTCAACACCAATATCATGACCATCCTCATAGCTGTCTCCAGTCTCATCTCCTCTGGCCAGCCACACCCCCACCGGCCCAGCCTCCCCAAGGTGTTCCCTCAGCCTAAAATCCTCTCTGCATTCCTGGCTCCACCTTGAAATTCAGGTCAAGGCTCCCATGACACCTCGTCAGAGAGGTCATCCCTGACTACCTCACCAGAAGTGGCCACACCTGCCTGTCCCTCAGTGACTCCATTTCTTCACATTTATTTCCTCCACAGAGATTACCACAATCTGAAAGTCTTACTCATGTGTGTGTCCCTACCTGTTTATCTTCTGTCTTCCCACCACACCCGCTAGAATGACAACAACACAAGGGCAGGGGTTTTGTCTGCCTAGCACTTAGAACGTGCTTGGTACACAGTAGGTGCTTGAGTATTTGCTACTACATGACTTTGGGACTTTGCATACGCCACTCCCCAAGCTTAGAATATCATTCCTTGCCGCATCTTCCTTGGCGAACTCCTATTCACCCTTCAGAACCCCATCCAGTTATCACTTAACCTGGGTCGTCTTCTTTGACTGCCTCACACACCCACCACAAAGTTGGAATAAGTGTCTCCTCTGGGGACACTCAATGCCCTGTTGCCACCTCCAGCAGTGCACATGTCACTGTGAATTGCTACTGTGGGTGCCAGCAGGGTCTATTTCCCCAATCGACCTGACTTCTTGAGGGCAAAGGATGAGGCACAATTAGGTCTCAGGGACCATTTATTGAATGAATGAATGAATGGACAAATATGTAAGTAACTATATCTCCCTGAGACCCAGCTCCCATCTTATTTATATGCCCTGCCAGACCTGTGAATTCGACCTCCCTCCTTGTCCTAGGAATTCATCAGCAAATCCTACAGTTGGGGGACAGGTGTGGGGGGCATGCCTTGGGCGAGGAGGATGAGGGAAGAGATGGGGTGGTTTCAGATATGACATACAGAGGATCCTGGCTTAACAAGCAGCAGTGAGAATTCTGTTTGGTTCCTGGGATCTCCCAACAGAGAGAATAAACAATCCAGTTCCCCAATAACAAGGCTATCCCAGTTCAGGGACAGAGGCAAATTCAGACCCACAGAGTCCTAAAGTTCACTCAGTAAAAGGCGCTCTACTGTCGGTGTTTTGGTGCCGGGTTCCCCCCCGGGGGGGGGCGCCTCCACCCAGGGCTTACTGAGGCAGACAGTGCAGGGGTGTGAGCCTCCACTGGTATTTGGGAACCACGTGCTACGGTTTGGAGAGAGGGAGGTGCCTCCTTTGTGGCAGGGAAGAAGGAAGGAGGCCCTGGGCTCTGAATGAGGGCAGGGCGGAGGCTGGGTTTTGGTCTCACCTGCTGCTCCGGAGCGCAAAGAAGCTGCTGTGGGTGGGGCCTGGGGGCGGCTGCGCTCCACCGCCCTCCTCCCTCAGACCCAGGGACCAGGCCCCCAGCCCCTCCTCCCTCAGACCCAGGGACCAGGCCCCCAGGCTCTCCCCACTCAGACCCAGGGACCAGGCCCCCAGCCCCTCCCCCTCAGACCCAGGGTTCCGGGCCCCCAACCCCACCCCCCTCAGACCCAGGGGTCCGGACCCCCAGCCCCTCCTCCCTCAGACCCAGGAGTCCAGGCCCCCGACTCCCACTGAATGCCTTTACAAGGACACTTCTCTCCACCTGCACACGAAGAAAGGGCCTGGTCTCAGCCAGATCTGCACTTGTCATGGCCCGGAGCCACTGAGACTTGGCCAGATGGCCCTCCCCTCCGTGGCTCACGCAGCTCCTGGCCTGGAACACTCCTCCCTCATCCTCCAGGCCACCTGGGGCTGCCAAACTTGCCCTTCAGGTTTAGCTCTGGCCACCCCACCCCTCCTCCTTCAGGAAGCCTGCCCTGACCCTCTGAGGAGCCGCTTCCAGGCTTCCGAGGCACCCTTAGCATCTGCCATTATAGGACCTGTGGAAAGAAAGACATCATCGATGTGGTTGCTAACACTTCTTCCCTAGGATTTTCTCTTCGTCGAGTACTGTACTAAGACCTCTCCGTAACCTCCTTTAATCTTCCCAGTGCTGTTATCCCCATTTTACAGATGGGGGACTGGGGCACAGAGAGGTTAAGTAATTTGCCCAGGGTCACACAGCTAGATAGGGGCCTGGACCATGAGGTGGTAGCACAGAGTAACAACCAAGATGCAGTGTCTGAACTGTATGGCCTGGGCTCAACCATCTCTACCACTTATTAGCTGTGTGATTATAGACACGTTACTTAACTTTAATATGTCTTGGTTTCTTCATGTAAAAATGGGGATCATTGAACCCATTTCCTAGGACGTTGTGAGGTTTATACAAACACACACACACACACACACACACACACACACGGTACTCAGAAGAGGATATAAGCACACAATAAGTATTACCAAAATTATTAAGTGGCAAAGCCAGGACTCGAACCCACACCCACCTGGGCTCTTTATGATCACACCACACAATAGGATCATCTCTCTTTCTGTCTGTTCTTTCTTCCCCATCAATCCAGGACAAGGATGTGCCTTCTCTGGTTTCCTGCCTCTCTTAGTATAGACTGTGGGGTCAACATGTGTTCAGTGAAGCAATAATGCACACAAGTGCACCAAATGCAAAAACTCAGTAATTCAACAAACGTCACTCCAGCACTTACTACGTGCAAGCCCCTATTCTATATGCTGCAGGTACACTGGGGGACTGAGCATACAATAGTCTTTGTTGTCATGAAGCCTTACATTCTAATGGGGAGGACATAAAACAGACAAAATAAACAGGTAATATAGTGAGTTACAGGGTGATAAATGATCTGGAGAGAAACTAAATGTTGGGGGAGGGGGAAGAGACTCTGAAGGAGGGACGGGTCAGAGGTGCTGCCATGTTAAACAAGGTTGCCAGCCAGGCCTCCCGAGGTGCTGCCATTCAAGCAAAGACCTGAAGAAGATGAGGGAGCAAGCCTCTTCTCATCGGAGGATATGAGAAGAGCTTTCCAGGCAGCGGATACAGCAAGTGCAAAGGCCCTGAGGCAGAATGGCATCTGGGTACTCGAGGAGCAAAGGAAGAGATGAGGTAGGGTACCATCACTTAAGGCCTTGTAGAAGGTCTTCTCTTTTATCCAGAGAAATGGGGAGCCACCGAAGCCTTTTGAGAGTGGAGTGACGTAAGCTGACTTAGGTTTCTATGGGGTCCATGCATTGAGACCGGACTGGTGAGGAAGACGGCAGGGAGACCACTCACTGCATGTGTAACTCTGAGCAAGTCTCTGAGCCCTTGTGAGCCTCAGTTTCCTCATCTGCCAAATGGAGACACCCCAACACTCACTTCACTGGGTTCAGGGAAGAAGCGGTGTGTATAACTCCGTTAGCGAGGTCCATGGCACAGGGGAAGTTCTCGAAAGGAGATTTTCATGCCTGGGGAGCCTGTTCATTTTTGTGATGCCCTTGGAGCAGTGTTGGGCATTGAGTCTTAGCTGTCATCGTTATCGGGAATTACTGAGGGACATTTCCAAAGGAGGAGGGAAGGGGAGGGCTGGGGGCCGAGGGCACCGGTGGAGATAGGAACGCCAGACAGGAGGTGTGCACAGAGCAGGGATGGACACCAGCCCTGGAGATGGAAAGGTGGCTCCGGGTTCAAAGCCCACCCTTCCACATTGACCATGAACAAGCGGCAATCAACTTCACAGAGATACCAGGAGAATCGCAGAGATACCAGGAGAATTCGAAGCGGGTATTTCTGACGCGTGAAGGAGTTTGACATCGAATTACTGTAGTTTCTCCTGTTGTGATGGAGACAATAAGCTTTCTGGCTCCCCTGAGGACATCCCAGCCGGCGCCCTGGGTCTGTCAGCCAGCCCCGCCCAGGGGCCACGCCAGCAGGCTGTACCAGGTGAGTGCTCAGGTATGCGGAGGAGGGAGGGCCCTGGGAGTGAGCAGGAAGGAGAGGCCCCTGTAGGGAAGGGAGAGAAGAGCTCAGAGCCTCCCGTCTGACACAGCTTGAGCAGCAGGTGAGGAGGGGGCCCAGGGAAGAGAGCTGGGTCCTAGCGAGGAGGGACGGGAGGTGGGGACTCCTGGGTCTGGGGGAGGAGAGCAGGGGGCCCAGACTCCTGGGTCCAGACACAGGAAAGGCTGGGGGAACTAAAGTCTAGTTCTGAAGAGCTGGGGGCTGGAGATCGGACCCGAACACCTAAGGGAAGACCATGGGGTCGTAGGGGCTGAGGAATTGGATGAATGTTCTCTGAGGAGACTTGGTGTCCAAACCCTTTAGCTCCAAGGGACAAGGAGCTCTGAGTTCTGGACTCCTGGGCCCCTGAGAAAAGGCTAGAAGACAGGGAGACAGGATCCCTGGGTAGAGGAAGGAAAATGGGGTACACACAGGTTAGGGAGCTGAATGCATGGAGCCCTGAGGAACTGGGGGTGCGGCAGTGTACTAGGTGTGAGGGGGGAGGGCTTGCGGGTCTAGATTCCTGGTCTGAGGAACGACGGCCTGAGGGCCTGGACATCTGGGTCTGAGGGAGGAGGGGCTGGGGGCCCGGATTCCTGGTCTGAGCGGGGAGGTGCTGGGGCAGGAACCATAGGTCCTGCGATCTGGTCCGGCCTCACCTCTTTGCTGGCTCCCAGGGCTCCAGGTGGCAGGAGCTCCCCATTCTCGGCACCATGAGCTCCACCACTGGGTAAGTACCCCCGCCCACCGGGTCCCCCGGCCGCCCCGCCCTTCCCCCCCGACCCTTTCAGCCACACCCGCAGCCTGGACACTCTGAGGACCACCTGAGCTGCCTCCCTCCTGCTGCCAAGCAGACAGACCCGGGTCCAAATCCAGGCGCTAACTTTCAGCAGTGGTGTGGCCCTGGCCAAAGGACATCACCTCTTCAAGCCTCAGTCCCTCCTCCGTGAAACAGGGACAATTCCGATAGGCTAATGCACACACAGCACCTAGCAGAGCATCTGACCAACAGCAGGTGTTCAACTCATGAGAGCTGCTAGGCCATCGCTCTTACCTTTTTCCTTTTTCTTTTTTTGGCTGTGCTGCGTGGCATCTGGGATCTTAGTTCCCCAACCAGGGATGGAACCTGGGTCCACGGCACTGAAAGCACCGAGTCCTAACCACTGGACCTCCAGGGAATTCCCAGTTGTTATATCTTATTATTAAATATTGACCCTTTGCTAAAAGCTCAGGACTGTTTATAAGGAAGGGTCAAGTCTCCTGGAGTAAGCAGGGAGAAGGATAAAGAGAGAAGCGTGGGAATAGCTGCATGGGAGATGGAAGGGAGTGAGTTCTCCAGCCCAGAGGTAAACAAATTGTGGGGAGATTTGACTGACAAGGGCAGGAAGAGGAGCAGAGGTTTGACTAAAAGAGTTTCTCATCCTTCATCTCTCATCTCCAACCCCAACCAAGCTCTGAGCTGTTATTTCTGTGGAAATGGGGACTCGAGAATTCTCAGAGAAAGATCTGGCTGAAAAGAACCTGGCCCGTGGGGGTAGGAGGGGAAGAAGATAACTTTCCATCTACTCCCAATACTAAAGCTATTGTAAAAAATCCCATTTATTGGGAGTTCCCTGGTGGTCTAGTGGTTAGGATTTGGCGCTTTCAGTGCTGTGGCCCAGGTTCAATCCCTGGTCGGGGAACTGAGATCCTGCAAGCCACGCAGCACAGCGCAGCCACAAAAAAAGAAAAAAAAAATCCCATTTATTGAGCAACTACTGTGTGTTAAGCCCTTTGCATCATCTTAATAATGATAATAACAGTTACTAAGGCTGCACAACATTCCAACTGCATCATCTCATTGAATTCGCCCAACAGACCTACCAGACAGACACTATAGGGTAACTAACCCCTGTCTTATGGAAAGGGAAACTGAAGCAGGAGAGATCGTCTCCCACCCGGGGTCTTATGACAAAGCAGTCGCTGACAGGGGATTTGAACCCAGGTCTGGGTGACAGTAGAGACCACACTCGCCACCACGAGCCAGTACCACTGCCATACTTGTCTCGTTAAAGTCCAGCTCTGGCCCTGCCCTCCCCTGCTCAAAACCCTCCATGGCTCCCCACCGCCCCCACAAGCTCTGCTGGGCACTCAAAACTCCCATGATCTGCCCCCAATTCCCATGGCCCCTCTCACCCCTCTTTTCCTTCACTAGTCCAGAAGCTTCTCCCAAACGGAGTGCCAAGTCTATCTATGGTGAGTTGAGGGGCAAGGAAGACCCAGGCCAAGAGAAACTAGGTCTGAGGGAGGAGGTAACTGAGGACCCGAACTCCTGGATCTGATGGGGGAAGGGTTTGGGGGTCTTGACTCCTTTTCTGAGGGACGAGGGGCTGGGGGTCTGGACTCCTGGGTCTGGAGGGGAGGGGGCTGGGGGGCTGGACTCCTGAGTCTGAGGGGGAAGGGGCTGGGAGCTGGGTCTCCTGCAGCCATTCTCCTTCTTCCCCCACAGAACAGAGGAAGCGTTACTCCACCGAGGTTATGGCCGATGTTTCCCAATATCCAGTCAATGTGAGTCTGGGGTCTGTGTTGCCACGGGGAGTCTTGCAGGAGGCAAGGCAGGCCTGAGGAGATGGGGGAGTTGAAAGCAGTTGGACCTCCAAGCAGCAAGAACTTGGGAAACTCAGTTTGCTCATCTGCAAAGTGGACTCCTTCTGCCTTGCCTCAGATGTGGGTACTCAGTGGAGGAACTCAATTCCACTTGAATCTGCCAACTTTTCCTCTGGACCAGCTCCTGTGCTGGATAGCTGGACCACAGGGACAAATCAGATGCAATCCTGGATGAGTAGGGGTCAGACAAGGTCCAGAGGTACCAGCAAAATTGCCAGGTGCTCTAACGGAGGTAGAGCTGCTTAGAAGGAACTAGATATAATCCAGACCATTCTCTGCCTTCAAGGGGTCTAGCTGGAGAGCTAGACCCAGGGAAGACACACAAAGGGCACTGGGAGGAGGTGGAGCAGGTGATCAGAGAAGGCTTCCCAGAGGAGGTGTGCGTAGTCGCAGGCTATAAGGCTGATGCCAGGGGCTTCTCAGCCCACCTGGCTTCATCCTGGGACTCACTGCTTTCTCCAGCACCTGGTGACCTTCTGCCTGGGTGAGGAGGATGGCGTGCACACGGTGGAGGACGCCTCGCGGAAGCTGGCCCTCATGGACAGCCAAGGCCGCGTCTGGGCCCAGGACATGCTGCTGCGCGTGTCTCCCACACACGTTGCGCTGCTGGACCCAGTCTCCAAGGTGCCACGGGGCACACGGGTGGAAGGAGCAGCTTGGACTGAGCCCACCAAGGCATGGAGAGCCCTAGGGACCTCAGGGATCTGAGTGTGAATCTTGATTCCTGCACGTTCTTCCTCTAGGAACTTTGGCTAGGGACCCCCGCCCCCTTTTTGAACCTCATTAGCCTCATCTATTAAACAGGGGTGTTATCCCTGGCCCCTCAACTTGGGGTGGAGGTTGCCCTGCGCAGTGCCTGTACGTGCTGGCACTGCTGGCACCACTTAGGAGTATCCTTGGCTCAGGGTCTCAGTTTACCCGCTGTCCCACCCTCCACCCCACAGGAGGAGCTGGAGTCTTACCCGCTGAGCGCCATCGTGCGTTGCGACACGGTGATACCGCCGGGCCAGAGCTGCTCACTGCTGCTGCTCGTGTGCCAGGAGCCCGAGCGCACGCAGCCCGACGTGCACTTCTTCCAGGGCCTGCGTCTGGGGGTGAGCGAGCGGGGGTCGGGGCCACAGACTGAGACCCTGCGGAATCCGGGCGCGGAGCTGAAACTGGGCGGAGTCCGGAGCCATACCTCCAACGGGGCGGGGCCTCTAAGACGGGGGGCACGGTGTACGGCAAAGGCGGGGTCGGGGCCAGCGGAGGGGGCGTGACCTGTAAAGGAATTCTGGGAGGGAGGGGGATTTGAGAACAGATTGAACGTAGGGTCGAGAAGGAACGACAGGGCCGAATGGAGACGGAGGCTAAGAGCTAAGAGCTCGGACAGAACGTGGACAGAACATGGAAGTGAGGGTCTGGGGGAGCAGCCAGAACTAGGATGGGAGTGAGTGTGGTCAGGGGCGAAGCGCCATGTGGACGGGGCCTCCGTGCTTGGGGGAGGGGCCTAAGGCAGGGACAGTTTAAGAGCCAGGGTGTGAGTTCAGGGCGTGGACGTGCGTGGGCGCAGTGCGTGAGCTGTGACTGGACGTGGTCTGGGGCCGAGCTGAGGAATCGATTCGGAGAGCCGCCTGGGCGGGCAGTGAGTGGGTTGCGGTCGTGGCCTGACGGCGTGATTGACAGGCGGAGCTGATCCGAGAGGACATCCAGGGGGCTCTGCACAACTATCGCTCGGGCCGCGGGGAGCGCAGGGCGGCGGCGCTCAGGTAAGGGGGTCGGGCTGGAAGCTGGGGAGAAGAGACGACGGGGAGGTCTCTGGGGAGCCGGCTCCCCTCTTCGGGCCTTAGTTTCCCCAACCGAGAAATCGGTGGATACCACTAGCCTAGAGCAGAACGAGTTTTAAATGGAGTCAAACAAACCCTGTACCAAGTGTACTCCCCTCCCCTCGGTTTCTCCTCCCTCTGCCTCAGTTTCCCTCCGGAGAGGTGCTCTCCCATCCCCCATATATCGGATTTCTCCCTACCACTGAGAGCCTAAGTTTGACCCCTTTGGGCCACAGTGTTTCAGATTGAAACCCCGAATTTCTCCCCTCCCCGGACCCCTCGGTGTGCCCAGCCTTAGTTTCCCCTTCTTCCCCCGCAGGGCTACGCGAAAGGAGCTGCAGTGCCACCCCTCGCCCGCCGCCGAGACCGCGCCCCTGCAGCACCGCCCAACGGTCCGCGCCGCGATCAACACGGTGGAGCCGGCCGCGGGCCGCGGGCGACCCCGGGCGGACCCCATCCCAGAGACTGCAGAGATGCGGAGGCCGGGCCGGGCGGAGGTCTGCAGCAGCGCTGACCCGACCTCTCGGGACCTGGGCCCCTGCGGCCCAGACCTGGCCAGTCTGCAGGCGGAGCGGGAAGTGGTGAGTGAGGCGGGGCTAGGGCCGGGGCGGGACTGGCTGCAGGTGTGAATCTTCTGTCAGGGGGTGGGGCTTGGTTCTGGGGACTTGGTCAGACTTCTGGGGGGGTGGCCGGAGGGGACAGAATGGGGGCAGAGTCAAGCATCAGAGGGCGTAGCCTGGCCTAAATGTGCCTAAGCGCTCTTGGTTTGAGAGGGCTTGGACAGGGGTCATGAGGGTCCAGGATTCAGGGGTCCCACGTATCCCCCTGCTCTGCCCCCCAGGACATCCTGAACCACGTGTTCGACGACGTGGAGACCTTCGTATCAAGGCTGCAGAAGTCTGCCGAGGCGACCCGAGTGCTGGAGCACCGAGAGCGCAGCCGCAGGACCCGGCACCGGGAGGCCGGGGGTGAGGAGGCGCCACCGAGTGGCAATCCTGAACACCCCCTTCCTGGCCACTCCCAAATATCCACCCTCTCCCTTGGGTCTCCCCTTGCACCCCCTGCCGGTTTGACTCCCTATCGCGATCTCACTGGGTCTCTGCCTCTCTCTTCGACCCTGCCTGACGCTGTCTGCATGTGCCCCATCACCGCGCCTGCCTCTCTACCCACAGAGGGCCTCCTGACGCTGCGGGCCAAGCCGCCCTCAGAGGCCGAGTTCATTGATGTGCTTCAGAAAATCAAGTACGCCTTCAGCTTGCTGGTGAGGACGCGTTCATCCCGGGGCGTCAGGGGGCGAGGGGAATAACAAACCTGACCTGTCCGCGCACTAATACCAGCACCTCCCCGGCTCCACAGGCCCGGCTGCGCAGCAACATCGCCAACCCCTCCTCCCCAGAACTGCTGCACTTCCTGTTCGGACCTCTGCAAATGGTGAGACACCCCCGGCCTGAGGGCTGCCTGCAGCAGGAGGGTTCCACTTCAAGAAGGTCTGATAGCTTGCCCACTCTTGCGCCGCTGCCAGATTGTGGACACCTCGGGCGGCCCCCAGTTCGCGAGCTGCGTGCGGCGGCCGCATCTGACTTCCGAGGCTGTGGCGCTGCTGTGGGACAACGTCACCCAACTTGAAAACACGCTCTGGACCTCGTTGGGGGACTCTTGGACCCGCCCGGGGTAAGGGGCGGGGGTGGGAGGCTGGAGGAGCGGCAATTTAGGGGCGGGGCTGAGAGGCTGGGGTCGTGGTGATTGGAGAGACAGGCCTGGAAGTCAGGAGGCGTGGTGATTCAGGGGCGGGGCGGGGGGGCTGAAGTCGTGGTGATTGGAGAGACAGGCCTGAAAGGCAGGAGGCGTGGTGATCCAGGGGCGGAGCGGGGCGGGGGGGGGGTGGGTGCTGGCTGGGAGCGTGGTGATTGGAGGGACAGGGCTGGGAAGCAGGAGGCGTGGTAATTTAGGGGTGGGGTTGGGAGGAAGTGGCGGGGCTGTTGGAAAGATGGGGCTAGGAGGGTAGGTTAGTTGTGGGGCTTAGCTAGAGGGTGTCGCCAAAGAAATTGAAGTTCAGGTGGAACTAGGTCAAATGCCACGATCCGATGAGGGAAGGCGAGCAGCTTTGCGTGGCGTATGAAACTGTCTGCTGAGCCTCGGACAGCAGCTACCCCCTTTGGTGGTGTGGCAGTGCCGGTGGTTCTCTCCTAGGCAGGCCTGTCAACTCCAGGCTCTGGTAGTAATTTGTACCCAGGACCTGTCCTCTTAGTCACTCACCTTTCCCCAAGGAGTGTGTTGTTTTCTCTGTTTAAAAAAGTTGCAAAAATAAATCTTAAAGTTAGGTAGTTAGGTTTTTCATAGCATGATTAAAAAAAAAAACAAACTCAAACCGGAATAAAAGGCAGGACTTAGAGGAATGGAGTGAGGCTATGCCGAAGAGGCGGGCTTAGGAAACGTTTGGTCTGTGGTTTTGGAAAGGGGGAGCAGTCTTTGCGCTTGGAGGCTGAGAGCTTCAAGGGAGTAGGTGCAGAGCTAGCTGCTGGACTTAGGGGAAAGGGACGGGATGTGTGTAGCTAGAAACACGGTTTGGAATCAGAGGCCAGGGCGGAGCACGAATGGAATCAGGGTATTTACAAATATAGTTGATGTCGTGGATGCAGCTTAGAGGCAAGGGCAGGGCTTGGCAAAAGTGGGCAGGATTAGAATTGTTGGAATAGAACGAGGCTTAAGGGGAGGGGGAAAACTTCATGAAGGTACTGACAGGGAGGTCATACCAGGATCCCTGAGGATCCCTTGCCCCTCCTTGGCTGCAGGATAGAGCTACCCTCAGAGGAGGGACCCCCATACAGACCTGAGTTCTACAGCGGCTGGGAGCCCACAGCCACGGACCCACAGGGCCGCGCCTGGGAGGACCCGGTAGAGAAACAGCTACAGCACGAGCGGCGCCGCCGGCAGGTGAGGCTAAGGCTTAAGCTCCCCCAGATGACACAGGGGGGCCGTGACTGGGAATTCTGGGGCGCAGGCCGGGCCCCACCTGATCTACTGCTCTCATCTCCTGCAGCAAAGCACTCCTCAGGTCGCTGTCAATGGGTAAGTGTCAATGGGTGAGTCGGGTCAGGTGGGGTCCAGGAGGGGTGCGTCCTGGGGGGTCCCAGCGCTGACTCCGCTTCCCCTTTTTTCTTTTTCCTTTTGTCTTCCCGGCTCTTCGAAGGTGGGTGAGGTGGCGATGAGGCAGGGGCCTGGGCTGGGACGGGGGGAGGATCAACGAGGGAGGGAGTGGGGCCCAGACTTCTGGGTTCTAGGGAGGAGGGAACTGGAGGCCCAGATTCCAGGGTCTAAGGGAGGAGGGTGCTGGGAGTGGGTAAAGTCTGAGAGGGACCTCTAGATCCCCAAAGGTCTGGAAGAAGGCAGTTTGGTTTCCCAGGGCCTGGGAAGCTCCCTGCCTGGGTCCCTATATGGACAGAGTCCTGGGTGTTGGAGAGAAGAGGCTGGGGAATTAGATATTGGGTTGTGAAGAAGAGCTCAAGTCTGGTGCTTGGGACCTTGGAGACCCAGGGAAGTAGGCTTGGGACTTAAAGGGCCAAGGGGCAAGTTTCTGGGAAAGTTAGGAAGTGGTAGTATCTCTGGGCTCCTGAGAGAGGTAAAGGCTGGGAGGCTGGACCCTTGCTTTCCCAAGGCTCTAGAGCAATTGTCTCAGTCCCTGCTGGGTGTCACACTGGGACCTTTTAAGCATTAAAATGTCGAGGAAATTAAAGCTTGAGATCTGGACTCCTAGGTCTCTGGAGGAGGAAAGAACTGGGGGTGCAAATTCATAGTTCCAACAAGCAATGGCGGTGCAGACTCTTGGGTCCCGGGGGAAGAAGGGCCTTGAGGAGCTAGGATTCCTTGGGCAAGTCGGGGGGCAGATGGGAGGGAAGCTGCGTGGGATGAGAAGACAACAAAGCCGCAGGTCTGGAGGAGCAGAAGGGGGTCTGGGTGAGGGCTTGGGCAGAGAGTCTCAGCAGAGACGGCGGTGTGCTGGGAGCTGCCGCCGGCCCCACACAGGGGGTGCCTCGGCTCTGAAGACTCCCCTCTCCCTTGCACAGGTAGGCCTGATCCGGGCTGAGGTGCCTTGTACTGGGTTGTCAGAGCTAAAAGTCTGCTCCCCTCCCCCCAGCTGCCTGGTCTAGCGGACCCCCCTCT
Source organism: Orcinus orca (assembly GCF_937001465.1). NCBI lineage: Eukaryota > Metazoa > Chordata > Mammalia > Artiodactyla > Delphinidae > Orcinus > Orcinus orca. Next base: position 55,619,244 of record NC_064578.1, read on the forward strand.
CGGTGTGCTTCTGAACCTTGAGCTTGACACCCACAGCTTTTAACTCACCTTTTTTTTGCGCTTCAAGTTCTTTGCAGAGGGCAGGAGGGGAATGGAAATAATAATAATCCCTCCCTGAAAGAGGGAGAAGTCTGTGAGTTTGTACAGGCTAGCAGTCAGGAGCTCAGGGTCATGGGAGCACGCAGGTTCACATCCAGCTGTGTGTGAGTAGAATGGAATTACTCAGGACATGAGCTCTGGGGCCAGCCTGCCCGGGTCCCAGCCTGACTACACCTCTTTCTTGCTCTGTGACCTTTACATCACCGTGTCACTTGATATCACTGTTCCTTTCCTGTAAAATGGAGATAATAATTGGGTCTCTGGAGGGAGGAAGGAACTAGGGGGTCCAAACTCATGGTTCTACCAAGTGTTGTCTCTAGCATCAAATCAGCTAATACATGTAGCAGACTTTGAACAGTGTCTGGCATGTAATAAGTGCTATATAAGTGCTAACTATTGTTTTTATTATGTTTATGAGTTACCATTATGCATGAGTCAAGTACACAGTAGATGCTCAATAAACAGCAGCTGTCTCTAGCTGTGTAATCTGGGGAGAGTCATTCTATTTCTCTGAGCCTGAATGTTCTCATCTACAAAATGGAGCTGATGCTAGTACTCATATCATGTGCCTACTGCATGGTGCCAGGCACATAAGGAGCACAATATATTCAAACCGGTATTACAATTTCAAACCTCTGTTAACAGTATTAACCGGCCTCCCCTGCCTCGACCCCTGCTTGGCTTTAACCCCAGCTCACACCAACACCCTACAGTCCGGAGCAGTGGAGCTGGCTACCTCCTTACCCCGCAACCCTTTCCCCTTCTCCTCAGTCACCAAGACCAGGAACCAGAAGCTGAGCCCCAGGAGCTGGAGCCGGCGGGAAAGTGGGTCCTATGTAATTATGACTTCCAGGCGCGCAATAGCAGCGAGCTGTCCGTCAAGCAGTGGGACATATTGGAGGTCAGAGGAGTGGGGGACGGGGTGTGGGGCTGGGGGGTTGGAGTCCACCCAGCCCTAGCTACAGACACAGCCTCTGAACCCTTCCCTCTTCCAGGTCCTGGATGACCAGCGCAAGTGGTGGAAGGTTCGGGACCAGAGGGGGCAGGAGGGATATGTACCCTATAATATCCTGACACCCCACCCGGGGCCGCGGGGGGGCCGCAGCCTGGTGAGCCAGGGCAGACTCCTGGGTCTTGAGGGAAGAGGGGCTGGGCTCAGATCCTGGGTCCTGGGAACAAGAGGCGTGAGGGATAAGGGGTCAAAGTCACTGGCAGAGGAAGTGGCTGAGGATTCGGAAATTCACCTCCAGGCGAAGGGGACTGGGACCCAGTCCTCTTTCCGATCCAGGTGCTCTCCTCTTTTTCCCCTCTCCAGGAGAACAGCACTCCCTCTCCCCCTCCACCACCGATGTCGGCCCCGGCTCCGGCTCCCCCTCCACCACCAGCGCCGGCCGTGGCTCCGGCTCCCCACCCCCCACCAGCGTCAGCCTCGGCCCCGGCTCCTCCCCCCCCTCCCCCTCCCGCACCAGTGCCGACCCTGGCTCCAGCTCCCGGTGCCCGACCAGCGCGGACCCAGGCTCCGTCTCCGTCTCGGTCTCCCAGGGACAGCTGCGAGAGCCTCAACAACTTGGACTCCGGCAAGAAGGGTGAGTGGTGGGGACCCCTTCGAAGGAGCGGTCCTTGTCCTCGCTTTCCAGGCAGAGAAACCGAGGCTCAGAAAGAGTAAACGGAGTCCCGACCCATCACGAGGACGCTGGAGGTCCCCGACCCTCTGAGCCCAGGGCCCTTCGCCCTGAGTCCGCACTCCCTCCCGGTTTCCCGCCTGCAGAGAAATTCTCCCAGATGCTCAGTATCAACGAGGAGCTGCAGGCACGCCTGGCCCAGGGCCTCACGGGCCCCAGCCGCGCAGCCCCGGGGCCCCGCACCCCAGAGCCCCGCGCCCCGGAGCCGCAGCTCAGCCCGCGCTCCAACGCTTCGGAGGTCCGCGCCTGGCTGCAGGGCAAGGGCTTTAGTTCAGGGTGAGTGTGGCAGGTGCCGGCTAGGGGACCCTGAGATACCGGCGCTAGGGGCGGAGCGCTCCGATTGGCCCAGAGGGGGCATGGCAGACCACGGGAGACCGGGATTGGTCCAAAAAGGGGGTCTGTCTGAGAGCAACTGTGACTGTCGGGCTGTGATTGCCATGTTTTTCCAGGCTCCGATTGGAGTCTCTAGGGAAGCCCCGCCTCCCTTGGAAGGCAGCCCCACCCACGGCGCGCTATGATTGGTGGATGGGGATTCAGGAGCCATCAGCAGCGGCCGCCCCCGGCTTGAGAGCTAGAATGCTGCTCAGATTGGACAAAGGGCTAAGCGGGCGTAAAGTGGTTGGTGGGGCTGAGGAGGCTTGAGCCGTGATTGGCCAACAGGCCTGACTGTGCCCTGGATGCCCCTGCTCAGGACCGTGGCCGCGCTAGGCGCATTGAGCGGCGCGCAGCTATTCTCGCTGCAGAAAGATAAGTTTCGGGCGCTGAGCCCCGAGGAGGGGGCGCGCGTGTACAGCCAGATCACAGTGCAGCGCTCGCTGCTGGAGGTGAGGCGGGCGCTCGTCCCCGAGCCCGGACTGGGGAGGGCGCTGAGGTCTCTGCCTCCAAGGTCCTGATTTTCCACCACCACCCCCACTCCAGGACAAAGAGAAAGTGTCAGAGCTGGAGGCGGTAATGAAGAAGCAAAAGAAGAGGATGGAAGATGAGGTGGAAACGGAAGTCATTTGATCCTTCCCCGCCCCTCCGCTAAGTTTCCAGGAAGCAGCCCGGCGGGAGAACGGACTCTGCAGACTGCCCCCACCAACGGAAGTAGATCCCTCCAGGGATCGCCGACCTGTTCCAGCCTTGGTCTTACCCCGTCCGGTTAGATAAATCGGCCCGTCCTTAATGGAGTCTCCTGAGAAGTGCTCTCGTATTGGCCGAGAACGGGCACTGAGACAATTTAGGGCAAGTGCTTGCGCTCGGGAACCCTGTGTATTGTGATAATGCTACCCAGTCTATAAACAGCCTCCTCTTAGCAGGCGATGTCAACTGCTGTCCCTTTTCTACCCGGGTACCAGGGGCTAGGAACCTGCCCCTCACCCCAGCAACAGCCTCACAGGAAAGGAATCTAGCAGATGTCCCCACTCTCTTTAGTTTCTTTCTCTGAATCCTCCCAACTCAGGCTTCCTCCTGACCTCCCAGCCTCCAGTCTGTCCTCTAGTTCACTCCAGAGGGATCTTCTGAACACCCGAGGCCCCAGTCCACCCCTTGCTCAAAATCCTTTTCTGGCTCCCCGTCGCCGTCTTAGCCCCATAGCCTGGCATTCGAGGCCCTGAGTGCTTTGGTCCCTACATCTCCAACCTCGTCCTCACCTCCTCATCCCCAGTGCATTCTGGTCCTACCCTTCTCCACACACTCCCCAAACCCCTTCAACCACTGGAGTTTTAACAATGGCTGGTTTCTGCTGGCTGGAACGATTCTCTGCCTGTTGAAATCCTATTCAGCTGTCCCGACCCAGCTCAAATACCCTCTTTGGAAAAGCCTGCCCTCATCCCCTAGGTTAGTCTCCCAGCATCCACTTTTACACCTTGTTCTCCACCTCCAGCCAGGGGTCCAGCTACGGAGAAGTGGCTGCCTCCTGAATGTGTCACAGGCTTCCTGGCCACTCTTCATCCTGTGAGACGACGGCCTAACAGGAACTTCCTACCTCCTCAGCAACAGCTCCTTTTCCCTCTGGCCAGCCAGCAACTTTTTCCCGTCATCTGGGTGGCTGGCGAGGCTGGTTTGGGACTGGTTTTCTCTGGATCCCAACCTGGTTCAGCTTGGACGCTTCTGCTTCCCCAGAATGCCCCCTGACAAGCTCCCCTCCCCACCCCAACCAATTCCTGCTGGCCTCTCCCCCGGAGCTCGGTCAGCTTCCAGCCGAGCCACCAGATGGCGCCCTCCAAAACCAGATCGGAAGGGACCAGAGGCACAGCCCTAGGCAGGCAGGAGCTGATCCTCAGCCCTTATTTGCCGCCCTCACGCCTCTGCTTCCTTCGGGAACCAGACACATCATCTCTCCAAGATCCCTTCCCATCTCAACCCCACCCTCGCCCCTGCTCACACACCTCCCCAGGCTCCCCATGTCCCACCAGATAAAATCCGCGATGCGGCTCGGCAGCTGAGGGCCTGTAGCCTGCCTAGCATACAAGCTTCTCGAGCACAGTGCTCTGCTCCCCTCTTCCTGTCTCCACGCCTCAGTTCATGCTGTTCGTTTCACCCGGAATACTCTCAGCCCTAGCAGGTGTCTAATCGTCTTTCAGCCTCTTGCCTGCTGCCCCAGCCCCTGTTTCTAACCAAAGAACCACAGAAGCAAGCAGTTCCCCAAAACAAAAGTTTTCCCCTGGGACTTCCCTGGGGGTCCAGTGGTCAGGACGCTGCGCTTCCACTGCAGGGGGCACAAATTCAACCCCTGGTCGGGGAGCTTAGATCTCGCAAGCCACGCAGCACAGCCAAAAAAAAAAGAAGTCCTTACCAGGGCCACACTCCTACGAGGCCAGCCCTTACTTCTCCAATCTCATCCCCTGCTACCTTCCTACATTTCAGGCACGTTTTTATCCCTTTGCCCACGCTGTTCTCATCCGGAAGACTCCTCAAATACCCACATGGCTCGTTCCCAGACGCCTTCAAGTACCTGCCAGTGCCAGCTTTCCAGTAAGGTCTATTCTGACCACCCTGTACAAAATGTCACAGCCTGACATTCGGTGTTGCAATCAGACACGCCCCAGTTTTGTACCAATCCCGGATCCCCGTGGTCTGCCACGCCCCCTCTGGGCCAATCATAGTGTTCCGCCAGGCACGCACTCCTGCACACGCGCACACCAGCCTCCCTAACCCCTGCCGCCCCCTCTGCTTTCTCTCCGCAGCACTACCACTGGCAACGCATTTATTTTGTCACTGGGTGCCTCATGCCTCTCCTCCTGAAATGTATCGGATCTTTACCTGTCTTATGCACTACTGTACCACCAACACGTAGGACAGGGCCAGGCAAGGAGAACAGGACCATGAACGGGCGAGTGAATGAATGAATGCCCCAACTTGGAGGACAGCTCCTACTTGGCTCCAGCCAAGTGCTGCCGTGCAGGACTGAACAGCTCGCACTGTCAGAGTCCTGTTTATTCAGAAAAGTCAAAACCCCGGACTTTTATATGTGAACTACCCCAAGTTTTAAATGTTGGCAACTGACTCAAATTTGTTTCAAAAGCAGTGATGGCAAGACCCAAGCTCCCCAACCCAATATTCACAGCCCCTACCCCTCGCCCGGCTGACCCTTCCTGCTCTGTACCAAGCCAACTTGTGACCACGTGGGCCCTGGATTGGGACCTCTGTTCCAACTGACCGCTCTTCCTGAAGCCCTGTCCCACCCCGTGACGGGCAGGCACAGCCCCAGCACGGGAATGGGAAGCAGTGCCCCACCTCCAGCCAAGGACGCAGCCACTGAGTGGCAACTTCACGACTTTTATTTGTGGTGCCTGTGCTTTATCTCGAAAATACCTTCTCCCCCTGCCCCAGACAGTGGGCCGCGAGGGGGCAGCAAAAAATAGAAGACATCCCTCCCTATTGCACACGGACCCTATACACAGGCCCACCTGGCCGAGGCCGGAGGGACTATTGGCACATTCTCGGATCCCTGTTCACGAGTGGGAGGGGTGATGAGGGTGGCATCACACGTGAGGGGGGACCTCTGGGCGGCCACTCTGGTCCTGGCGCTTCTTGGTCCTCGGCTCCTTCCTGGTCCCGCCTCCAGCCCGTCCCCCCTCAGCGACGTCCCCCTACCTGGCTCGGCCTCCGCCTCCATCCTGGCCTCGGATGGCCCCCCTTGGCTCCTGGGGACTCTGTACTCCCCTCCCAGTCTGGAGGTCCCGAGGGGAGGTTATGGCTTCTCAGAGACTCCCCGGGAGCCCTGTCACTCGTGTTCACGCAAAGGAAGGGGTGCATGTGGCAGAAGCAGCTGTATAAATATGGGTGTGGGGGAAGGGCCTCCTCCAGAGTCACTTGGAGAGTTTGCTGATGACGCGAATCAGGGCTGCGTTCTCATCCTTGAGTCGCTGGTTGTCAGCCCGGAGGTCGGACAGGGCCTGCGAGGTGGGACGGGTCAGCCAGGTGGCCCTGGGCAGGCTGCACCCACTGCCCACCCTCGCTCTGCCCTCAGCTCCCCATTAGCATTCACCTTCAGCTCCTCCTCCAGCTCCGCTGCCTTCCGCTCCAGGGCCCTGCGCTCCTGGAATAAACGGGAAGGTGAGGACGAGGGACCGGGGGTCGGGGAGGGCCGGAGGTCAAGTATGGCTGAGAGAGGCGGGGAATGGGCAGAGGAGCACGTTAGAAGGTCAGTGTGGCCCTCTTCATCCAGACCCGCCTGAGCGTGTAAGGCTGGGGACACAGCTGGCCCCGCTCCAGCCACCCTTACTCACGAATCTCTCCAGCTCCAGAAGGGCGGGCCTCTCTGCAAATCGCTCCTGCCTCTGGTGAGGACACAAAAAGAGCAGGGCTCTGAGAAGCGTCCAAACCGCAATGGCCAGAAGGGGAAAACCAGCAGTGAGAGGGGGAAAGGCAGACTCCTGGCTGGCCCAGACCTCCCCACCCACTGCTCAGGACCACAAGCCCAGCCCCTCTTGGGCCAGGCTCCGCCTCCGAGATCTTAGCTCTGCCCCTCATTCGCCCCTCATTGCCCACGCTCCTCCTCCCAAGGGTCCTAGTACCCCCACCACTCAGGCCCCTCCCCTCGACGCTCTGGCCCTACCTCCCCGGGATCCGGAGCCAGCACTGGCACGCCGGCCAATTCCCACCACCTCCAGGGCCGCGGCGTCCTCACCTGCGTGGCACGCTCCAGCTCCACCTTGAGCTGCGCCAGCTGCAGTGTGGTCTCGGTCAGGGCCTCGCGAAGTCGTTCGTTCTCACTGCGCAGCTCTGCATACAGCTGGGGGCCCCAGGAGGAGGGACACGGGAGTCAGGCTTGCCGGCTGAGATGCCGCATGTTTGCAGGGAAAGGGGGTGACTGTGGCTCGGGTGGGGCCGGAAAAGAGCAGGATGCCCGGATCGGTCAGGTAGAGCCACTAAGTGGGGGGCAGGAGGGCAGGTATATACAAGCCAGCAAGTGGGGGTTAATGGCACGATCGTGGGGTGGGCTCGCGAACCTTCCTGAAGCCTCCATCAGGCTCTTCTGGTTCTGGCTCTGGTTCTGGGTTGAGGTCCCGCTGCCTGCGGGAAGAGGGGCCGCCCTCGGGAGTGCTGGGGTGAGGGCAAGGAGGGCGTCATGGGGCGCGCCCACGGCCCCACAGACAGCCCAAACCCTTCCTGCCCACCCTGTACCTGGATCCTGGGCTGCGGTCTGCAGGCGCCGGCTCCGCCTCCTCCCCCTGTGGGCGGAGGTGGGGTTCAGCTTGGCTCCACCCCCAGCCCACCTCCAAGGCCGGCCCACAGCCCCAGCTCGGCCCGCCTGGGCCCCGCCCCGCACCTCAGCAGGTCCCCGCCACTCCTTGCTGACTCTGCGGTGCTCCTCGGCGGCCTGTGGTCCTTGCCCTTGGCCGTCAGGCGCCTCTGCTGGGGGAGGGGCAGGAGTCAGCCCAGTGATCTGTGGAGGGGTCCCCTCTGCAGGGTCAGGGTCTCTGGGCCCAACCCCCAGGAAAACAGTAAGACTGTAGCAGGAGGGAGCCGGTGGGCCCAGGTTGACCACCTCCCAGAGACCAGACCTCACCTCTCTGGGCAGGGCCATCAGAGTTCTCGACCCCGGGGACTCGGGGTCGCCGGGAAGGGTCCTATGGGAGAGGGGCACGGGGGTCAGAGGACGAGGGCATCTTGTACCACCCCCTGCCCGGGCACCTGAACCCTCTCACCAGGCTTTGCAGGCACGACTTCTCTGGCTCTGGGGCCTTTCCTGCAGCCTTCTCTGCTTCTTTAAGGTCTGTCAGAGTCACACCCTGGCACGGAGAAGGGGGCAGTCAGGGGGTCCAGGACTCAGGGACCAGCCCCTTCAGGACAGAGTCTAGGTCCCCAGGCCCTCCTCCCTCGGACCCAGGGGTCCAGGCCCCCATCCCACACCTGTGTGGACCTCCGAGACTGGCGCATGAGGCGAGAGCGAGCTTTCCGCTGAGATTCAGACTCCTCGTCCCGTACAGGCATCTGGTAGGACCTGAGCGAAGGGCCCCGACCTCAGAGAGGAACCCTTTGGACCCTGTCCCGTCCCATGGTTGACACTCTCAGGGGGAGTCAAGTTCGGCCAGAGGACCTCAGCGCCAACCCTGGGACTCCCAGCTGGGGAGACAGCTGCTTCCTGCCCCCAGGCCTCTTCACCTCACCTCCGGCGGTCGCGGGAGTCCGCTGGGGGCGCTGCAGAGGCTACGGGGACATTTGGCTTCACTGGGGATTCGGGCTCCGGAACCCTGGAGGCAGGAGTGGAGTTACCCAAGGGAGGAGGAGGCCTGGAGATCTCAGACCTGTGTGAACGCATTCAATCAGCAAATGTTACTCAAGCTTGCGTTACGTGGCAGGTACCACACATACAGCAAGAAGCACAAGAAAAAGAAACAAATCATCTCTGCCCCGATGAGTCAAATCTGAGCAGAAAAGATGCAAGCAGAAGAGAGGATAACCACAGAAAGATCAGGACACCACCTGATACGTCAGAAGGATGAAGCGCCCTGGAGAAGAAAAGACAGAGCAAGGACAGAGACCGGAGGTGTGCGTGTCCGGAGGCTGGGGCAGTGAGTGCAGTGGGGCTGGTGGGCCTCCCTGAGAAGCTGACATTCAAACAAACCTGAGACACGGAGGAAGGAAGCCCTGTGGGGGCGAGTGGGGAGCCACAGTGAAGGGCCCGGGCAGGAGCGAGCCCGCGTCAGAAAGGAGGGTGGAGGGCTGGAGAGGGGGGTGGGGGCCGCCGGAGGCCGGATCACGGTGGCCTTGGAGTTTTACTGTGAGCTTTTACTTGATGCACCAAAAGGGAAACTGAGGCCAAGAGTGGGAGGCAGGGACCAGACCCCAGAGAGCAAAGGCTGACAAGACAGGGGCCCAGACCTGCCCCACTCCCGGGGGGACCCGGGCCGTCAGACTCACGGGGCAGAGGACTCCGGCACCTTCCGGGAGGGGGTGGGGGTAATTCTGGCAAGACGGGGCTCCCTGGCCTGCGGGGAGAGGAGAGGAGGGGGCTATTCTCCTTGACTAGGCAGGGTCTGGTCCCCTGCCCCTCATCCTGCTCACCTGAGTGTAGGTCCCTTCCAGCCGCGAGGAGGAGGCGGAGCGCTGCAGCCCAGCCCCCGAGGCACCCTCGGCGCCCCGCCTCTCCGCAGGGCCTAGGGCCCCAGAGCTCCCCGTCTTCTGGAGGCCAAAGCGCGTGGAGAAGGGGGCCTCGTCGGGGGTCTGGAGAAGGGAAGGGTATCAGTTACAGGGAGAGGGTCCTACTTCTCAAGAACTTCAAGTGTTGCCCCCAAAAGGACCATCACAAACTACAACTGGGGGGTGGGGAGGATAGGCACAGTCAGGAAAAGGCAGTCAGTTGTCCCAGAGGATTCTGGGAACTGTAGTCTTCACCCCACCTGCCCTGACAGGAGGTTCACAGGCTTTACGGCTACGCCCCCCACAACCTCCCGGGCCAGCACGGCCTCCGGGAGCCCAGACTCACCATGGGGCTCCTGGGGCTGGAGGGTGGCGGGGAGGAGACCCCGTTGAGCGTTCTGGATTCTGCAGGGGGTGGCTCTACAGCGTGGGAAGCAGGAGAGGTCTCTGAGCACCAGCCCTTCCTCCCGCAGCCCCCTCCTCTCCAGATTCAGGACCCCAGACCCCCAGCCCCTCACCGGAGGGGCCTTCTTCTCCCTCATCCTCGTCCCGGATTGGGGGGCCCCCTGCCCCACCAGGCCGGCGCTCCTTGGACAAGTCCTGGAGGGAGATCTTCTCACGGCTGCTCAGACGACATACAGAGCTCCTGGTGGGAAGGGCAGGGCGTTGGGGTCCAAGCCCTGGGGAACCTCCAGCCCACCCACCCTCCAGGCGCCTCTCCCCTACCTTCGGTGTTTGCTGCTGGAGGGCCCCTGGGGCTCCTGGCCCCTGCTCTGGGAGGCTTCCTTTTGGTTCCGAAGCTGAAAGGGGGAAGGGGGCCACTGGGGAGGGGCAGAACACGCAGACCCTCCTGGGTCCCACATACAACTGTGCCGGGGTGGAGGTGGTACAGGGGGGAATGGGATGATTTGTGCACTCGCTGAGTTTTCCTAGACATGGAGCCCTGGGTCTCAAATGAGTCGTCCAGTACTCAGGGGCCCCCAGGCTTCCTGGCCTCTACCTCCCAGGGGCGAGCTACCCAAACTTCTCCCCAACCCCTCAGCACACTGGACACGGGCTGCCAGGCCCGGCCTCCTCCCTTAAGGCTCGCTGTCAGGCCCAGCCCCCAAATGGCATCTCAGGGCGCAGTTCCCCGACTGCTGTGTCTTCACACCTCGGAGCCTGCACAGCAGTTCCCCCACCCCTCCTAGCAAACCCCTTGTGCTGCAGGTCTCCCTTCCCAGACACCCCCAGGCCTCGTCTGTGCCCCCACCTCTCAGAGACCCTGCTTCACCCACTAAACGCCCTCCCAGAGCCCCCAGCCTCCTCACCTGGCATTCAAGGCCCTTCAGGGTCTGCCCCTCTCCAAATTCCGGGTACCATACGACTCCCCACCCCTGAGCCTTTGCACGTACTGCTCCCTCAACAGTGTGCGAGCCCTGGTCCCCAGGAAGCTGCCCAAGTCCGCCAAGCCGGAAACAGGACCGTCTCCCTCCATGTTGCCACAGCCAAGCTGTAAACACGGGGTCTGGTCCTGTCTACCTGCCACTCGCCAGAAGCTCCAGGCAGAGGGCCTGGCCCCCAGAAGGCCTCAGGAGATGTTTCTTGCCACCTAAGAGTGCTTACTGTGTGCCAGGCAGGGTTCTGAATGCTTTTGTTTAGTTACATACATACCACTCATAGCATAATACGTACTCCACGTAACAGAACATGTAACTCAAAGTGCGCCGTACTATCCCCATTTTACAGATGAGGTAACTGAGGCCCAAAGAGGTTAAGTGACTGGCCTGAGCTCACACAGCAAATCCATGGCAGAGCTGGGATTCAGACCCCGAGTCCGCACCGTTCACCCCTTCATTCTGCGTTTTTCCAGCAACAAGGCCTGGCCCAGTGCTGGCGGGGGGGCGTCCCAGGGGTGACGAGGCCCAGCCCAAGCCTGGATAGATGACTGCCATCTGCATCCCAAGGTCCCCCGGGGCCCAAGGCCCCGCCTCCCCCTAGTGCCCAGCTGTGCCCCTCCTCCTGGCTCCCCACTGGGCCCAGGTCACCGGCCAGGGAAGGGCAGGTCCCCAGCGACGTGGAGGCCCTCCCTCCTGGCTGCAGACAGACACTCACGTCCTCCTGCTTCCGGGCCAGCTCCTCCAGCAGGCTCAGCACCTCCTCATCCGCTAGATCACAGGGACGCTGCCCCTGGGTGGGGAGGGGAAAAGGCAGGTGAGGAGTTGGTGGACGGGCCCTCCCACCCCCCACCGGTCCCCGGGCCCCGGACCGGCCCTCACCGCGTGTGTCAGCGAGTCCATGCCCCCGCCGTGCTCCGCCAGCAGGCGGCAGGCGTCCTCCACGCCCCAGTGGGCTGCGGCGTGCAGGGGCGTCCAGCCGTCCCCATCCCGCAGCTCCGGGTCGTAGCCGGCCTGAAGCAGCAGCCTGGGGGCCAGGGAGGCTCAGGTCAAGGACCAGGACAGGGGCTCGGGGCCAAGAGCTAAGGTCGGCCAGCTGTGCTGTGGTGGCAGTACCAGCTGTGACAGTACCGAGACCGGTCCTGGGCCAGGGGGTGAAACGCCATGGCCCCAAGGCGCCCCTCCCGGAAGTGACCCTCTCTGCCACCGCTTTGACTCCTCCCCTGGCCTAGCAGGTGGCCTCTGGAACCCTGCTTCTTGTACCTGCAGTGCTCAACTCTTCTGAGCCACCCCTGGTTGTGAGACAGCTCCAGGGGAGGTGAGGGCAGGGGTTCCCCAGCACCCAAGCCTAGAGAAAGGATGAGACCCCAGAAGGGGCGGCCTGGGGGCAGCACTCTTCCAGGACCCCTCTGGCTCAGAGCAGCGGTTCTCAACCAGGACCACAGAGCCGCCTGGGGACGTCTGGCCGTGTCTGGAGATGTTTCTGGATGTCACAACGTAGGGGTGGGAGCCAGAAGCGTCAGTGGGTCAGCGCCAGGGATGCTGCTAAACAGCCCGCAGCACAGAGGATGCGCCCACAGCCAGGAACGATCTGGTCCAAATGCCACCAGTGCCGAGACAGAACCCCTGGCTTAGACGGTTCTTTCCCGTGAGATAATCACCACCTTAGACCACATGATCTGGTCCAGGGCAATTCTGCAAACTCAGCGTAGGGTAGACACGCCTGCTTTTAGAGAACGGCACTTAGGTTCCGTGTCAGTGAGAAAGAGCGGAGGCAAGGTGGGAAAGGTGGAGAGACGAGGTACCTTGTAAAGAGCCATTTTAAACAAAAGCGCCTCTGCGGGGCCCCCAGCTCATCTGCTCCAGCCGTGCGGGCGTCCGCTCCTCCCCCAAGTACGTGCCCACCTTGGGCTCCGCTGTTCTCTCTGCCCAGTGAACGTTCTCGAGGCATCAGTGCCTTTCACGCGGCCACCCTCTCGGTAGTCACAACCTCCTCCCCGAATCTCGAAGGGGACCTCCCCACCACACTCACTCCCCCCACTGCCCTGTTTATATCCCTCTGGACCAGTGGTTCTCAACTGGGGACGACGCTGACCCCCAAGGGACGCTGGGCAACGCCCAGAGATGTGCCTGGTTGTCGTGACTGCGGTGGGGTGTGGCTCCTGGCACCTAGTGGGTGGAGGTCAGTGTCCCACCCCCATGAACAGGACAGGCCCCCAGGGTTATCCAGCCCCACGTCACCAGGGTGGAGGCTGAGGACCCCTCTCTGAGCACTCAGGGCCATGTGATGTGACCGGCTTCCTCAGTCACTTGTCTGTCTGTCTCCTCGACAAGGCTGCGAACTGCACGTGGGCCCAGATCTGTCTCGTTTGCTGCTATATCCCCAGTACCTAAAAGATGGCCTGGTATACAGCAGGTGTTCAGTAAGTGTTGAGCGAACAGCATCAAAGAAATGTACACCTTTACCCTGCCACTCATCTTTAATGAGGAGAATGTCAGCTACATTCTTCCAAAAACGCAGTCCATAGATAGATCTGGTTGTAAACCCGTACTAAGGGGCGGAAATGAAATTACAGTCAGTGAGTATCTCTAAGGCCAAAGCGTTTCAGTTCTGTGGCAGAGAATGAGGCTGTCCATGAATATTCACTCTCCTTCCACCTTTAATCATGGCACCCAGGGACTTCCCCGGTGGTCCAGTGGTTAAGACACTGTGCTCCCAATGCAGGGGGCCCGGGTTGGGTTCGATCCCTGGTCAGGGAACTGGATCCCGTGTGCTGCATCTAAGACCCGGTGCAGCCAAATAAATAAATAAATAGGCAGGGAGCCACTGCAGAGCCCTGAATGAAGATGAGGCCCCCTGCTCTGGGAAGACGCTTCTAAAAAAAAAAACATGGCGCCCAGCTTTCAGGGGGTTGCCTGCTGAAGCAGAATCTCCCAGTCTCCCTCACAGCTACGAGTGGCCAGCCGAGAAGGGTCTGGCAATGGGATGTCAGTATTCACTGTGTATGCCGCTTCTGGACTGTCCTTTTAAAAGAAATGGACATTTGCTCCTTTTGCCCCCTGCTTTTTCCTGCTGGCTGGGACACAGATTCAAGGGCAGGAGCTGAAGCAGCCACCTGAGGCTCAGGGGTGGAAGCCACGGGTAGAAGAGGGCACAGCTTCCAGGGCTGGGCAAAGCACCGGGCCTGACCGTCCCACCCTCCTTGCCACAGGGACCAGCCCTGGGATGAGCAGGCGTGCCAGGCAGCCCAGTGAGTATCAGACCCAGGACTTCCGCTGGAACTACGGAGGACGAGGCACTCTACCTCTGAATTAGGGGAAGCAGCCAGGACATGAGGCTGGAGCTGTTAGGCGTCATCTTAAGCTCCTCACTGAAAAGCTTCCTTTTTTTTTTCTTCCCCAGCCGCACCGTGCAGCTTTCGGAATCTCAGTTTCCCGACCAGGTACTGAACCTGGGCCACGGCAATGAAAGCCCAGCATCCTAACCACTAGGCCACCAGGGAATTCCCCTGGAAGACCTTTCTAAAAATTCATTAACACAGAGGTGAGCAGAGATGGAGAGATTCATCTGGACTCCATTTATATACTAAATATAAAGTATAACATCACATGAGAGACAGGAGAAAAAATAAAGAGAGAACAGGGGAGTCTGATGATAAGAAGTAGAACCAACTACTGACAGGAAGGGGTGAGGCACTCAGAAATGGACAAGACCAAGGTGAGGATGAGAAGCAGAGAGTACACGCTGCAACAATTTAAAATATAGATGCACCAAATAACCTGGCCTTGAAATATGCAACACAAAACCTGACACAACTACAAGGAGAAACAGCAAAAATCCACAACCATCGTGAGACATTGTACTGCACTTCTCACAGCAACTGAAAGAATAAGCAGATGGGGGAAAAAATCACTACGGATACAGAAGATTTAAATAGCATGAGTACAAAGTGGACCTAATAACCTATATAGGACGCTGTACTTAACACCACAATTCTTTTCCAGCTTACGGACTGGGTTATGAAACATTCCAGCTTACACAGACTGGGGTATGAAGCAAACCTCAATGAATTCCAGAAATCTGGAATCACAGAGAACCTGTTCTCTGACCACAGTGCAAGTAAGCCAGGAAGTGAGTACAGGCAGATCTCGGAGATATTGAGGATTTGGTTCCAGACCACCGAAACAAAGCAAATGTTGAAATAAAGCGAGTCACATTGATTTTTTGGTCTGCCAGTGCATATAAAAGTTAAGTCTGTTATGTGTACAGCATTATGTCTTTAAAAAAATGTATACATTAAAAAACACTTTATTGCTAAAAAACGTTCGCCTTCATCTGACAACGTAGGGTTGCCACAAATCTTCAATTTGTAAAAAACAAAAAAACAAAAAAACAAAAAAACACTATTGGCGAAGCACAATAAAATGAGGTATACGTGTAATTCAACTACGACTAGAAAATCCCATGTATTTGGAAATTAACGACATACTTCTAAATGATCCCTGGGTCAAGGAAGACTACAGGTTGGAAAACGTTTTAAACTGAAGGACAGGGAGAAGCCTGCACATCAAGACTTATGGATGCAGCTAAGGCTGTATTTAGAGGGAAATGCACGGCCTTAGGTACATAAATTAGAAAAGGGAGGGAATGGACAAAATCCACAAGAAGGTGTAAGACAGTGAGAAGCAACAGGCTGGCCCAGCGCAAGGGGCAGGGGAAAAGGGAGGGTCTACACCGGCCCAGCTCACCTCATCACTTCGATGTAGCCCTTGGCAGCGGCCACGTGCAGGGCAGAGGCCCCCGTGCGGGGGTGCCGGGCCTCTGGCATGGCGCCCCCGTTCAGCCAGCACCTTGTGTCGTGAAGCAGCAACTCCTCCTCGGCCCGTTTGGCTGCTTCCACATCCACACCTGGGAGGACGAGAAGGGGGGATAGGTGGGACTCCCACCCTGAGACCCAGGAAGCACAGAGTGGCACCTGGCCTGGTCCCTCTGCTCTGAGCCTCCTCTGGGAGGACTAGCTCTGAACTAGCTCTGTTACTTCCCAACCATGCTCCGTGAAGCCCTGGGGTCCACTAAGGGTCTCTGAGTCACTGCTGGGGGCTGGGAGGATGGAGGGCGCAGGAATCTTACATCTTACACTTCCTGTCACTACAGATACAGCCCTTAGCCCAGCATCTTTGTGTGTTTTGTCACCGTTATCACTCATGAGTAGGATAAACCAGACAAAAAGCCACTAAACAGTGCCCGTACCTTGGGGCAGCGGCACCTTCCCACCAGCTGCTGTTCCCTGCTGTCACCTGCACAATCTGTGCGAGGCAAGCATGCTTCCTCACTCGCCAATTTCACTGTAGTCAACTGGTCTCATGGAAAACTGTACTGCATTTATGGATGCAAAAGGCACGTTATGACTTTAAACATAAGTTGACTGTGGATCAAAACGGGCAGCCTTGTTGAGGCTGGAATACTACCTTTAGACTGTCACTGAGAATCTGTACTTTGCACGTTATGAACTATTGAGACGGGAGTCAAAAACAGTCTCTTCTAGGGAATGTGTACTCTCTCTCCTGGGAAGTGTATTACTGGCTGTTAGTTTTTCGATTGTGAAATTTCTCACTCACCCAAGCGCTGCACAGAGTTGAGCCGCCCTGCCCAACAGCCGTCAGCAACGTGCAGCTACGGAGCCCCTGAACTGTGGCTACTTCCCACTGAGACGCCTTGTAAATGTAAAATACACTGATTTCGAAGCACAGAAAAAAGAGTGTGCGGCAGCTCACGCGTAGTTTTTCATATTGATTACATATTGAAATGATGATGTCTCGGACGTACTGGATTAAATCACTATATTACTATAATTAGCTTCAACTGTTTTTGTTTTTCCGCGCACCTACTTGGAAATTCTCATTACGCTTGTGGCTGACTCTGGCTTTCCACTGGACAGCACTGGCGACGGTGCGGTGTACGGCCGCTTGGTTTACGGCAGTACAAGGCGACAGAGGCCATGACAGGGTGCCCCTCCCCGCGGCCCCAGAGGTAACCACCTTCATCAATCTGCTTTCCTGAACGGGAAACTGGTTACACCCTTACTGCAGGTTGGAAATGCTGCCCCGGGTCTACCCGGAGGATCCCAGAAACGCAATCCCCGCCGGGACCAAATCTGTCCGGGTCCAGCTGCGCACTGGCGCCACCCGGTGGCACCTGGGCCCTCGGACTAAACGCCAATGGATTACCTTAGGGTCCCCTGGCTGGCGGGGACTCCCAGGGGCAGCTATTCCAGGAATGTCTGGCTGGCTAGGGCCCATCCCGCAGGCCCAGGCTGGGGTGGAGGCCAGGAGAGTGCCAGGCACTCAGGGACCCCCCCCCCCACCGGCCTCTCCTCCCTGACCTCCTTAAAGGGAATCACCTACATTCAGTCCTATTATAGATGCAGGCGCCTTGCTGCGGGCAGGGAAGGGCAGAGTTTGCCAATCTTTTATTCAGCAACCACAGTTAGTATCCTGCGTGTTCAAACGCATCCTTCTGCAGCTTTGCTCTTTGCCGAGATTTGCCCATGTTTATTAACAGAGCTCCTCATGGGGGTTGGCAAACTACAGCCTGCACGTGCGGGCCACCAGTTTGGTTAACATAAAATTTACCAATTTCACTATTTTATTTATTTATTTATGTATTTATTTTATTTAATTTTGCTGTGTTGGGTCTTCGTTTCTGTGCGAGGGCTTTCTCTAGCTGCGGCAAGTGGGGGCCACTCTTCATCGTGGTATGCGGGCCTCTCACTATCGCAGCCTCTCTTGTTGCGGAGCACAGGCTCCAGACGCGCAGGCTCAGTAGTTGTGGCTCATGGGCCTAGTTGCTCCGCGGCATGTGGGATCTTCCCAGACCAGGGCTCGAACCCGTGTCCCCTGCATCGGCAGGCAGATTCTCAACCACTGCACCACCAGGGAAGCCCAATTTCACTATTTTCAAGCGTACTACTCAGTGGCTTTTAGGACTTTCACAACGTGCAACCACTGACCCTATCTGTACCTCAACTTTCTCATCACCCCAAATGGAAACCTCGTACCCCATTAAGCAGTCCCTCCCCAGCCCCTGGCAACCACCAATCCACTTCCTGTCACTGCGGACTTGCCTCTTCTGGACAGCCACCTGTGTTTGTAAGTAAAGTTTTATTGGAACACAGCCACACCCACTCATTTACATATCCTCCCTGGCTGTTTTCCCCACCACAGCAGCAGGGTAGAGTGGTTGCAACCTGACAGCATGTCCCGCAAAGCCTAAAATATTTACTGCCTACGGACTTCCCCAGTGGTCCAGTGGTTAAGACTCTGAGCTTCCATGGCAGGGGGCCTGGGTTCGATCCCTGGTCGGGGAAGTTCCACATGCCATGTAGTGTGGCTAAAAAAAAAAAAAAAAAATTTACTGCCTAAAACGTTTGCCGACCACTGCTTGGATCACTCATTTATAGATTACTGACTGATCCGTTCGCCCTTGGGTGTCGGCCACATCCTCTCAACACTGAAGCCTCCATCGGGTGGCCTAGGAGTGCTGGAACACTGGGAATGTGGATCTCCAGCTGTAATCCATGCTGTCCAGCTGGTTCCCACAGTGGCTGGAATCACCCGCACTCCTGCCGGCCAGAGATAAGAGTGCTCTGCCTTGCGATCACTGGAACTGACTGTCAGAGCTGCCCGTCTCTGAGAGTAACTGCCCCACGTCCACTGTCCTGATGTTAGGATTCCAAGTGATTGCTTCAAATGCTTCAGAAACACTTTATGTGTCCTCCCTGCCCAGTTCCAAGTCCCTGTGGGTCCGACCATGGCCCTTCTGAGCAAGCGGCCAGAGAGTCCTGTGCTTGGACTGTGTCCCTGTGGCCCGGGCCGTGGGAAGAGCATCTGCAGTGGAGCTGTTGCTTGGACCTGCAGGCATCCAGTCTCCCGCCTCCGTGAAGACTTCTGCCTTTTCCTGACCCCTGCTTTCAGCCGACGTGGCTGAGCCCACAGCCCGGCTCCATGGGTGACCACTTCACCAGGCCTGACCATCCTCCGTGCCACCGTGACTGGCTCAGGGGCAAGCTTGTGACCAAGGTGGCCCTAAGAGTGTCAGGCAGAGGACTGTGGATGGGACTACGGAGGAGCTGCGTTCCAGCTCTGCTGGGGCATCAGCCTGCACTGCTAGCAGCCATGCTCAGAATCAATACCTCACGGAGAGAAGCTGTCTAAGAATGAAGTCAACACAGAGTTCAGCAGTGATGGAGGGATTCTTTTGACTCTGTGCACCTCGATCAAACCACGCCTCAAGTCCATAAAACTCCTAGACCGCAGTTACCTAAGCCCATAAATTGTCTTCTTTTTTATTTTATTTTATTTCTTTTTTTCTTTTTTTCTTTTTGCGGTACGCGGGCCTCTCACTGTTGCGGCCTCTCCCGTTGCGGAGCACAGGCTCCGGACGCACAGGCTCAGCGGCCATGGCTCACGGGCCCAGCCGCTCCACGGCATGTGGGATCTTCCCGGACCGGGGCACGAACCTGTGTCCCCTGCATCGGCAACCACTGCGCCACCAGGGAAGCCCTTCTTTTTTAAACTGTGGTAAAATACAGAGACTCTGACGACCACGCTTCGCTGAGGCTTCCGTGTGAAGGCGAGCATCGCGGAGCTGTGGGGCAGGAGCCACCCGACTCCGGAGGCAGTGGCTGCAGTGCTGTTGGCACGTGCCTCCCAGCCCCAGCAGTGCAGCAGAGCGTCCTCCCAGTAGGACCACAGGCCTTTGTGCCTGGTCGGCCCTACAAGCCAACATCCCCCAACCTTCGCCCCGCAAAAGGGGAACATGGGCTGCTGTGAGAAGGTGTTGTGAGCTCTGGGCACTTCCTGCAGAAACACACAGGATGTCCGAGAGACCACCCACCCCCTGGTGGCCTCCACGCATTGCCCTGCAGACTACTTTTTTTTTTTAATTTTTAAATTTAATTTATTTTTTATACAGCAGGTTCTTATTAGTTATCTATTTTATACATATTAGTGTATTATGTGTCCAGCCCCATCTCAGACTACTTTTTAACTACAAAGGGAGGAAGATGCCTCCACAGTAGAGTCACCTGGGCAACCCCCCGAACGAGGTTCAAGGTTAACATCACCAGTAGCGGGGCAGAGAGACAGAGCCTGTCTCCCGGAGGGACTCGCTAAGAAGTTCCTGCCAAAACTGCAGAACTGAAGAAACAGCCAGGCCCAAGCTGAGGGACCTGTGTGTGAGACAAGGGAGGGTGAGGAGGGCGAAGGCTGGCCCAGGTGGAGGGAGCTGGATGTGACATGAGAGCCAGGCGCAGGGGGAGACCCAGGGGGGTCCACCCCTAGAGGAGAGGGAGGGAACACGGGCAATCACGCCAAAAAGTGAAAAATCCCCGAGTCCACACTTTACGATTCCACGTATACAAAACGTCCAGAACAGGCAAAGCTAGAGACACAAAGCCAATGAGAGGGATGCAGGGCTGGGGATGACAGCTCTGGGGTGTGGGATTTCTCTTGGAGTGATCAAAATCATCTAAAATCGATGTGGGGACTTCCCTGGTGGCGCAGTGGTTAAGAATCTGCCTGCCAATGCAGGGGACATGGGTTCGGGCCCTGGTCCGGGAAGATCCCACATGCCGCAGAACAACTAAGCCCGAGCGCCACAACTACTGAGCCTGCACTCTAGAGCCCACGTGCCACAACTACCGAGCCCGCGTGCTACAACTGCTGAAGCCCGCGCAGCCAAAACTAAATACATAAAATTTTAAAAAATAATAAAAATTTAAAAAATAAAATAAAATCGATGTGGTGTTGGATGCACAACATTTAGTGTGAATACACTAAAAACAAACACCAGATTGCACACTTCCAAAGGGTGAACTGTACACACTGTGAATTGTATCTCCATGAAGCTGCTGAAAAGCCCTGGTAGATCTCAGTGAAGGTCGTGTGGGCACTCATCGGACTGCTATCAAAACCTGCCTCTGAGTTTGAAGTTTTTTGAGATAAAAAGGTGGAGAAGGGGAGGGAGAAAACCCCGGTTCTGTCTTTCCTTTGCTTCCCACTCCCCTCCACCTGAACCAAAGCAGGGCTCCTGGACCTCAGCTGCCCACCTCGGCTCGCCCACCAGCACCTCCATACCCTGCGTGGCTCTCACGACCACCGACACACAGCTGCCCAAGGGCGGGCCCTTGCCCCTCCCACCCAGAGCCAAGCCGGCCGTCTGGGCGTCACCTCGGACGCCCCGGCATCTACTTTTCACCAGCCTGCCCGCACCTCCTGTGCAGCCCTCCAGACCTGCCAGGCCCACTGGCCCTGCGCTCACTCACACCTTCCCACCCACTGAGCCCTGACCACCCGCGAGGTACTGCTGCTGCCACCCTCGCTCTGCGGATGAGACAGTCACCTCCACAGCTGGGCTGTGACCCAGGGCTCCGGCGGGAGACTGGGTGAAGCGGTGAAGCTGCTGGCCATCCCCCACCTGACCTGCCCCGTGTCCTCCGCCCCCAGCTCAGCCACGCACACGGCACACCAACTGGCCCCAGACGGCTATTTGTAGCGGGGCAGGGGGAAGGTGAGAACCTGCTAGAAGTAATACACACTCCCCCTAGAAAAATGAGCATGGCCAGACAGAGCTTTGAGGGGTCCTGGGCCCCATATTAAGGACACTGGGCTCAGTGATCCTGAGCACGGGACAGACCAGGTCCCCAGAAGCCTGTGCATTCCCCTACCCACACCCCAGCAGAATTCCTATCACCTGCAATCACGCAACGAACCCCTGGACAAGCCTCTACCTCAACTTCCACAGTCACTCGAGGATAAGGTGACACTGCAGGCCAACAGCGGTTTGCGCTCTTATTCTGTGCCCAGCACTTCCTCCAATTACTCTGGAAAACCCTGGGGGTAGGTACTCACACCCCGCTTCCCATGTAGGGACTGAGGCCCAGAGAGTCAGGGTCCTCGGGAACGGAGGGCCCGCCCTGCAGCAGCCCCCGAGGCCCACCTCGGCGGGCAATCTCCACCTTCAGCAGCCCCTCCATGGCGTCAGACTCGGCCAGGTCCAGGGGCAGGTCCCCATCACTGTTCACCGCGGCGATGTTGGCCCCGTGGCTCAGTAGGTACCTGGGGGCAGGGCGAGGTCAGAGCGGAAGGGTCCGGCCCGTTCTCATCAGGCCCCGCCCACCCTCCCCGCCTCACCTGGCGATGTCCAGGTAACCACAGGAGGCGGCCACGTGCAGGGGTGTCCAGCCCTCATTATCTGCCTGGTTCACCGTGGCACCCTGCTCCACCAGGAAGCGCACCACCTCCAGGTTCTCGTCGATGCAGGCCTGGGGGGAGGGACAGGCTGTCACCTTCACCTGGTCCAGACCCTGCATGCCCTGCCGGCAGGACCCCTGGCAGGGACCGCTAGGCAGATGCAGGGCCAAGCGGCCCTGACAATCAAGGAGAAGACCCAGATGGCTCTGGAAAACACCAACCCTTTCCCCGGAGGCCCCTCCAGCCATCCAGCTGTTTAAAACCCCCCGGCTTCCCAGTGGTTAGGTCAGCCAGGCATCTGGGGCTTACTGGAGACCATGAGAGGAGGAACTGGACAGAGAAGAGAGGGGGGCTTCACACCCAGGTGTAGGAATCCTGAACGGTGCTTGTTAGATGAGACACACCCACAGTCACTACCGAAGGATGGGGCTTCCAGTGATGAACCAAAGGGAGGAGGCCCAGCCCCTCCTCCCTCAGACCCAGGGGTCCAGGGCCCCAGCCCCTCCCTCAGATCCAACAGATACTCTACAAGAACTGACCATGGCCCTGCCTTGTACCTGGAGGGGAGACTGCTGGACCCCTGGGGCCCAAGGCTGTGCAGAGCTGGTAAAGTCACCAGGTCCCTGGAAACCTGGGACAGAGTGAGGGTCCCGGGCAGGCCTCCTCCACTGGGAGACATGACTGAGTTAGCGTGTGCCCGGGACCTGGGGCCCGAGGAGAGGCAGCTCCCCTGCACCGAGGGTCTCCTAGGCACAGGGCACTGCACCAAGGGGCTTGCACGGGCATCTTCCCCAATCCTACGGCTGTCAGGGTCCTGTTTGATGGAGGAAGAATCAAAGCTCCAGGAGACAAGCACTCACACCAAGTGGGGGCCAGAGAAGGGATTCAGCCCCGGGCGCGTGTGGACACTGGGTGGGCGCTGGGACCTGAGCAAGGGCTGAGGGACAGGCGTGGACCTGGACTCCCAGGTCCTCAGGGTAGGTTAACCTCCAGCTCCCTCACCTCTCCAAAACCATCCATCTGGAGAAGGGGGAGGGAGCTACAAGGGCCAAGAGCATGAAGTCATGGAAACTCAGGCTGTGAAAGGGGGGCCACACGTGCCCTGGGAACGGGATGAACTCTGGGCTCCGTTTATTTCCATTTGGTTGTCATGGTGATGGGGGAGGGGGGCAAGGAGGGAGATGGGCCTTTCCCTTTCAAGGACCTGGCCGGGCACAGGCATCCATGTGAAAGATGCCTGCGGCCTGGGCACCAGGGATCCAAGAATCCAGGCCTCCAGCCCCCCCTCCCTCAGACTCAGGGGTCCAGACTCCCCACCCCTCCCTGTTGAGAACTAAGAATCCTGGCTCACAGTCGTTCCTATTCCAGACCCCGGACCCCTGGCCACTAATTACAAGGTAATTTTAGGGAGGGGGCAGAATATACCAGCCTCGTCTAGCAGTTGACAAACCAGCCTGAGGTTGGGGCTGAGGCTCGAGAACGCCTAGGGACCCGACCAGAGCAGGGAGCTGATGCCTGGGGACCTGCTCCATGCAGAACAGAAACCACAGCCGCAGGACTCACCCAGATAACGTGGGCAACTGCTCCGGTTTGCCTGTCTGGGGGTTTCCTGGGACCTGGGACTTTCAGTGCTAAAACCAGGCCAGTCTTCGGCAAACCAACACGAGTTGGTCACCAGACGCCCAGACCTGACCCAAACCCCCGCACCCCTGCTTGCTGGCTGTGTGACCCTAGGCGGGGACTTCCCCTCTCTGAACCTCAGATGCCCTAATCCTTCATGCCTCCTGCAAAGTCCTGGCAAGGGAGTTTACCGAGTGCTCGCCTGTAGCGGGAGTGGGAGAGGGATCCCACCTAACAGGCCAGGCCGGGGTGGTCTTCTGCAGGGTCTGAGCCAAGGGAGAGGGTGGGGAATGGGGCTTGGCCTGCAACACAGGGCCAAGAACCCCTTCGGGAAGGTCGAGGGGAGCCAGGGGCAGGGACGATGGCGGAGGAAGGGGGACAATGAAACCTGAGGCCCCTTTCCTGGGCGTGCCAAGCTCTGAGACCCTCCTCTAGATGGAGGAAAATGTCCCAGAAAGCACTAGGGCCTCTGCAGGGCACAGGCCTGGGGGTAGGGAAAGGGAAAGGGGGGAGGGGTAGTACTTGGACCAGGGGCTGCAACTCCCCAACTGGATGCCCACAGCCGCTTCCTGAAGGGTGTTTTTCCTCCTTTGCCAGAGCCCTGCCAGGGAGGGGCTGACTACTGGCCCCATTAACAGATAAGAAACCTGAGGCACAGAGAGAGAAAACACTAATTCGAGATCACAAAGTCGAGCAGCTGAGATCAGAACTCAGGACAACTCTGCTTTGCTGAGCCTCTCCTCTTCCTGGGAACCTGAGAAGTGGGCCTCTTCCTGCCTCCACCCCACTCCTCTGCCCCCTTCCAAGGTTTCCTTCCCAGGGTCCTCTCTGGGCCCCAAAGTAAGCAAACCCTAGCGGTTCCGGCACAGAAGAGGGCTGGGGACTGGACCAATTCGAGGAGACTAGGAGGCAGACAGCCTCAGGGACAGAGAGAGGGGACAGAGCTCTTCTGTGGCTTGTGCCTGGTGGTCCCACTGGAGGGGGGTAGGGAGTGATAAAAGCACGCAGAACTAGAGAGAACTCTAGTTGTGGGACATTTGGGGGGCCCTGGTTCAGAGGAACCCTGGAGACAGCAATCAGAGTGTTTTGGAACGGCATGGGGGCCCCAGGGTGGACAGAGAGGAGAAACAGGGTGCTAGACCCCTTGGGAAGGTGATATGATGAGGGGCTGGGAGAAATGGCACATGCTACGGGAGAAAGAACCTGCCCAAATCCACAGGAGCAGCGCTCCAGGCAGCGAAAGCAAGGTGACCAAAGGACAGAGAGGTGTCCCGAAGCCAGGAAGAGGTGGGTGCTTTGAGTGTTCCCAGAAAAAAAGGGTGATGATGCAGGTCTGGCCAAGGCAAGAGGAGAGGCAGAGAGGAGGTGCCTGGAGAAGAAGAAACATCTCTGAGAGAAGGCCTACAGTGGGAGACAAGAGGTGGCACAGCCCGCAGAAGGAGAATGAAGAGGCCATGAGGGTGAAGGGGGGCGGGGAGACAGCATGAGGTGACCCAGACCCGGGGAGCATCCCCTTCAAGAATACAGAGCTGGAATTCCCTGGGGGTCCAGTGGTTAGGACTCCACGCTTCCACTGCAGGGGGCATGGGTTCGATTCCTGGTCAGGGAACTGAGATCCCACGTGCTGCGAGCCACGGCCAAAAGAATACAGAGCCTTGAAGGCAGGGGCTCAGGAAAAAGCATCCTTAGACAGCAACAGACGGCACAGACCAAGGATGAAAGAAGTGGCGTGGAAGGCCCTGGGCCTAGCCAAAGAGGTGGCCCAGCCCAAAGACCAAGGGGGGAAGCAGCACAGGCCCAAGAAAGAGGAGGAGGATGCTCCAGGAAAGTGATACCTGCCTGGAAGGGGGAAACTGTGGGCACCGGTAGAGCTGTAAGTGTCACCGACTCAGGAAAGAGGTCCAGCATTAGATGACAAAGTAGAGGTGGAACCAGTGGAGGTGGCACAGGCGAGACTAGTAAAGAGAACTCAAGGTCGGGAAAGAGCAGCGCGAAGTGACGAGACTAGGAGGGACTGGACTGAGGCCGTCAACAATGGCTCGGGTCCAGGGAGAGGGCGGCGCAGGGTGGCAAAGACCAGGGTCAGTTCAAGTGTCTCAGATCGGAAGAAGGGAGCTCGAGGTGGGTGGGCGGAAAAGAGGGCCAGCACGGGATGGCAGGGACCGGAGCAGCAGCAACGGCGCAGACCAGGACTAGCAACGGTGACTTCGGACAGGGGAGGGAGGGTGCGCGAGGTGGCGCAGACCCAGGGCGATTCAGGTCCCCGGGACGGGCCCGGGCGGGGGCGCTGACCTGGTGCAGGGCGCTGATGCCGTCGGCGTTGGTGGAGTCCAGCACTGCGCGGGCGGGCGGCGGGTCAGCAGGGTCGAGCTCGGCGCCCGGGCCGGGGTCGGCCGCGCGCAGCATCAGGCGCGCCTCGTCCAGATCGCCGCCCGCGCAGGCCGCCAGGAACTCGGCGGCGCGCTCGAAGCGCACGGTGCGGGCGCGCCGCTCCCCGGGGCCCGGTTCGGCGCCCGCCCGCGCCCCCCACTGCCGCAGCTGCTCCCGCCGCCGCTCGCGGGCCGCTGCCGCCGCCGCCCCGGAGCCCGCCCCCGGGCCATCCTCGCCCGACATCGCACCGCCAGCCCGTGAGCGAACGAGCGAGCGAGCGAGCGCCGAGCTCCGAGCCCTGAGCTGCCGCCGCCCGCCCACGGGCCGCCGGGATCTACCGCCCGCCCAGCACCGTCCCGCGCCGCCCCGCGCCGCCCAAGGATCCACTTGGCCCCCGCCCGGCGCGTGACGTCACCCCGCCGTCTCGGGGCGCTCTGGGAAATGGAGTCCTCAGCCTGGAGAGGCGAATGGCAACCGCCTCACGGAAGGCCGCGGGGAGCTCTGGGAAATGGAGTCCATAAGCGGAAATTGCTCTTGGCAACGCTCCGGCCTCGATCGGCCCCGAGGCACACTGGGAAGTTCGCAGCTCCGAGGTGTCGAGAGGAAACATGATTGAGAGGATTCTCCTGCGAGTGCTGGGAAATGGAGTCTAAAGGCTACAGGTGTGCCCCCCAGGGCATGCTGCGAAATGTAGTTCACAGCATCAAAAGGACGAAGAACTGTCCCCTGGGGACCTAGTAGGAAATGGACTTGACAGCCCGGGAGTCCTAAAAGGACTAAAAGTCCTAAAAGTCTGCTCGCTTCATCTAGAAATAAGCCCCAGGAGGACAGGAATTTTTGTCTTCCGTGTGCACTACTTGCTCCCAGTGCCAAGACCTGAGCCTAATAAAACGCGATCGGAAATAGTATTTTGGATGACTGAATGAATGGATTACCTAGGTCGTGGGAAACGTCACGACACTACGGGAAATTTAGTCCGCAACCCTTAGACCAAGACAATCCCTGGGTGACCTCCCGGGGCATGCTGGGAAGTAAAGATTGCGGTACAAAGGTCACGGCGATCGGCCGCTGGGCACGCTGGGAAACGTAGTCCTCGGGGCCACGCCCCTAAAGGCACAGTTGGTCCTAGGCAGAGTCCCAAAGCACCCCAAGTCCCTGATAGAACCCCTGGGTCACATCGGGAAAGGAACCGAAGAGACGGGGTCCACAATGACAGCTCCCCCAGAGCCTTCACTGGCCCTCCCCGCTACTGTCTCCTTGGGACGTGGAGCACGCTGGGAAATGTAGTCCGGGCTCTACATCCTCGCAAGCCATGCTGGGATTTGTAGTCCAGGGCGAGGAGATCGAACAGATGTGGAGGGTGAATTGCCTCATACATAGCACCATAAAGCATGAAATAATCCTTATGTTAAGCACTCTGCACTTAAATCCTCATTGGGAAAGAGGCAGGCACTTTTAGACCGGAACAAAGACCCATAAAAAGCGCAAACGTTTCAGCATAACGGCGCTGAAATCCAAACAGAAGCAAGATTCTTTTTTCCCAAGGGATGTCAGAGCAGCCCTACCCACTCTGAAGTCCCTGGGCTTGTGCAAAAATAATAATAATTATAATTATAATAAACTACAAATCCCGTGAGGCCTGGAGACCGTCGGGATGGACACAAAGGGGATAGCAGTCCCGGAGCCAGAAATCATATTGTGACCCATCTGTGACCTCACAAACGACGCAGAACAGAAAGGCGGGTGGCATCCCGGTTCCCAATGGCAGGTTTTTTTTGTTTGTTTGTTTTTGTTGTTGTTGTTTTTTCCGATGGCAGTTTTTTTTTTTTTTTAGGTTTATCCACTTTTGGCTTTCTGTTTTTGTTTTGTTTTGTTTTCAAGAGCCACAGTGCCTTTATTTAAGCATTTTTAAAAATTGAAGTACAGTTAATTTACAATGTTGTGTTAGTTTCAGGTGTACAGCAAAGTGACTCAGTTATTTTATATATATATATATTTATTTATTATTATTATTATTAAGATTCTTTTCTCCTATAGGTTATTACAATTGTTTTTTAGGCTACGCCCTGCAGCTTGTGGGATCTTAGTTCCCCAACCAGGGATCGAACCCAGGCCCCCGGCAGTGAAATCCTAACCACTGAACCACCCTATTACAAAATATTGAGTATAGGTCTCTGTGCTCTACAGTAGGTCCTTGTTGGTTATCTACCTTATATATAGCAGTGTGATCAGTGGGTTTGGTTTTTTTTTAGTCTATTGACAAGGTTGTGCAACCATCACTACTGTCTAATTCCAGAACACTCCCATCACCCCCAAAAAGAAACAGCATTCCTTTTAGCCATAACCCCTCATTCCTTCCTTCCCCTGAGGCCCTGGAGACCACCACGACTGTACTCCCTGCCTCTATGGATTTGCCTTCTAGAAATTTCCTATCAGTGGCATCACACAATGCGTGGCCTTTTGTGTCTGGCTTCTTTAGTTATGATTTGGACACTCATCTACATTGTAGCCTGTGTCAGAGCCTCATTCGTTTTTATGGCTGAAGGATATTCCCTTGTATCCTTTCACCAGTGGACGGACGTTTGGGTTGTTTCCACCTCTTGGCTATCATGAGTAATGCTGCCAGGATTCCTGTACAAGTTTTTGTGAGGACAGAGATTTTCAGTTCTATTGGGGCAGAATTGCTGGGTCCTATGGTAACTCTACGTTTAACTTTTTGAGGGACCGCTGGAATGTTTTCCAAAGCGGCAGCCCCATTTTACATTCCTGCCGGCTGTGTGTGAGGGTTCAACCTTACACATCACCGTCATGATTGTTGAAGATTCTAATAATAACAATCAAAGAACAGCAGGTGCTGCAGGGGGAGCATTTATTTCAAGCCACAGATGGGACACACACTCCAAGGGCTCCCGGGTGCCTGGAGGGGGGTGGGGGGCAGTGCCCAGATCCTCACTTCCAGCGGCCTCCAACGCGGCCCTTCCCGGCCCCCTTCCGGCTGTAGGAGAAGGAGGGGTGTCAGAAAGGAAGGCCTCCCTGACCAACCTCTGAGATGGGTCCCTGTCCTCAATTCAGGGAGTCCATCCCCGCAAATCCCCGCCCTCCCAGCCAGAGGAAGAGGCCGGCAAGTGCCTTCTCATTGGGTTCACTGCCTGGTGGCGTGATTAGTGGTCACAGGCCCACAGGCGGGCAGGAGTTGATGTCAGCGGGTGAGCTCAGGATGTTCATATGGGCACTGATAAATATTTATGGGTACAGGGATGGGGGAAGGAAAGGGTGAGTGACTGAGAGAGGGTCGGGGAGGCTGGGGTGAAAGAGACAGAAAGATGGAAAGTGAGATGGAGAGAGAAGATGAACAGAAGGCAGAGGGGAGGGAGGGAGGGAAGGAGACACAGGGGAGACAGAACAAGAAACAGAGGAAAAGCCGGGCTTCTCAACCTCAGCACCAGCGACATTCCGGGGCTGGATCATTCTGTGGTGAGGGCTGTCCTGTGCGTTGTAGGACTGGAACAGCAGCCCTGGGCTCCACCCACCAGGTGCCAGTAGCATCCCCCTCCCCAAACAGGTTCGAGACATCCCCCGATGTCCCCGGGGTCGGAGGCAAGGTCACCCCCGCCCCGAGAACCAGTGATTTAGAGGGACATAGAAACAGGGATCGAGACCCCAGAAGAGAGCTGGAGGGTGGAGAGGAAAGGACACATTATGAGACCGTCCCAGAGAAAGAGGGATAAAGACAGAGCCCCCAAGAAGGGGTGGAGAACTGAAACTCAGAGTAAGGGACAGCCAGAGGAAAGGAAAGAGAGGCCCCAAGGGTCAGATGGAGGGTGTGGGGCTCAGGGCCGGGTTCACACTTACAACTTCTGGGCGTGGCTGATGCGATTGTAGAGAACATTGATCTGCAGAGACAGGAGGGAGATTCGGGCACTGCCGGAGGGACAGGCCCGCTCACCGCCTACCCAGCCCCAGCCCAGCCTGGCCTCCAGCAGAGATGGGTCTCACCTCATATTTCTGCTGCTTCATCTTCTCCATCAGGTCAAACTTCTCGGACTCCAACTGGTGGATCCAGTCCGACAGTTCCTGGGCCTTCTCCCTGGCAGGGCAGAAGGGCTGTCATGGAAGGGAGCCAGGCCAGGCCACGAGCCCAGAGAGGTTGAGGGAATTGTTCAAAGCCACACAGCGAGTCTCTGAGTTCGACATTATTGGTGCTATTTTGTTAATATTTGAGGCCACAGTATTCAAAGTGAATTGCAGCAAGGGGTTTTAAAATCTCTGCCCACTTCTCCATATCCAGAACAGAGAGCTCACCTTTCTCTAACGGAGAATGAGCATGGTTAAGGGCCTAGGCCCTGGAGTCAGAAAGCCTTGGTTCAAATACCAGCTATGGACTACCGATTTCTTCTACGTGAGAAAACAAACCTCTATAGTTTAGGCTGCTATAGTCAGATCTCAGTTATTAGAGGCCAAACTTATTCCGAACTGTTAAAAATCTACTGCCTTGAACTGTTATAGAATGAGAGAATAGGTAGAAAATACCTGGCACGTGCTAAACACTCGACAAAGCTAGTTGTTACCATTCTTTTTATTCTTACTAGCAGTCTTTGTTGTCTTTTGCCAGCTAATGGTCTTCAAAGGCTGTCTCTTCCATGGTGTGTTTTACTTTAAAATTTTAGAGACCATCATATGACCTCTATCTAATAAATAAAACTGAAATAACTTGAGATCCTCAAAAAATATTAGTAAATCCACATTATGAGTGGATGTGTGGTGAGGGAAGGAAAGAGGAGGAAGAAGGAACTTTCGCGACATGTTCCTTAGTGCAAGGCCCTGTGATAACGTGACTGGGGAAGGACGGCACATCGCCAGTGCTGGGCTGGAGCCAAATCCGCGCATCCTTTCCCGACTCCGACTCCGAGTGCACAGTTCTCACGCTGGTAGTTTGACATCAGCATGGTGGGAGTATTTACACCGTGGAAATGAGCAAATGCTAAGATGTGGACTTTTAGGCCCTGGAGATCCACTTGTTAAACATTTACCATCACACCACTTTGTAAAAGAGTGATGAAGAGCACAGACTACCGCACCAGACTGCCTGGGTTCAAATCCCCACTCTCCCACTTGCAAGGTGTGCAACCCTGGAAAGTTTACTTAACCTCTCTGTGCCTAGGGTTGCTCTTTCTTTTTTTGTTTTTTAATGTTCCAGTTGCTTGAGGGTGTCTACCTCATAGGGTTGTATGCTGCCATACTGACCTTTCACTGCTCTGTGATGTACATTTTGTCATCATCGCCTCATTTTACCAGTGAGGTAAGCAAGGCTCACAGAAGGTAAACCCCGTGCCTCAGATCACCCAGCTGTAAGTGGTGAAGCCGGCACTGAGCTCCTGGCAAGTGGTTTCAGATGTTGAGCTCCAAACCCCATCACTGTGCGGCCTATGAGGTGGTGGACGTTTCTGACTTTAAACTCTGTGCCTGGGCCAGATAATGTCAAGACGCAGGCGAGGGCCCTGAAGGGAAGACCCTCCCCGGCCTCCCCTCAGGTGGCTTTACCACGTGATGCAGGCTGTGCAGACAGTGAGCTGTGAAGGGCAAGATAGAGCCCCACCCAGAAGAGATGTGGCTGGAAAACTGTTGCCAGTGCATCTGGCTTTAATTCACGTAAAAGATGGGGCCCATTCAGAGTTCCCAGGGGCCATCAAAACACCATCATCTTCTAAATTTAGGTCAGATCTGTTGTCTGGCTTCCGCATTATCACCCAGACTCTACAGGTCTCGGCACCCACAAAACGTGGGGCCTATATCAGTGAAACATTCCACAGGGGAGTCTACAGGGGCGCAGAGAGGGAGAGACACTTGCCCAAAGGCACACAGCACCAGGGCTTCCGCCCACTCGGATCTGGGTCAGGCGTCCCCTTATCTGCCTGTCTCATACCCAGGCCCCTCCCACCTACCGGAGCTGTTCTTCTCCCATGTGGTCGATGTTCAGAGGCTTTTTACGCTCCGACAAGATGCGCAGTTTCATCTCACGCCCTGTCTGGCGCTTACCCCGCTTCTGTTCTGCCTGACGGTTGGAAAGGACATCGTGAACTAGGGGATGGGTCCACCGGATGGCTCCGCACATCAGGACCCAGGGGTCCAGGCCCCGAGCCCTCCTCGCTCAGACCCAGGGGTCCGGGCCCCCAGCCCCTCCTCCCTCAGACCCAGGGGTCCGGGCCCCCAACGCCTCCCCACTCAGACCCAGGGGTCCGGGCCACCAGCCCCTCCTCCCTCAGACCCAGGGGTCTGGGTTCCCAGCCCATCCTCCCTCAGCCCAGACCCCCCAGACCCACCTCCCTCAGAACCAGGGGTCTGGGCCCCCAACCCCTCCCCATCACACTCAGGGGTCGGGGCCCACATCCCCACCTCCCTTAGCCCAGACTCCCAGCCCCTCCCCCCTCACACCCAGGGGTCCCGGCCCCCAGCCCCACCCCCCTCAGAGCCAAGGATCCAGGCCCCCAGCACCTCAGCCCAGACACCCAGCCCCTCCCCCCGCAGACCCAGGAGTCCTGCCCCTATTTCCTCCCACTTCAGACTCAGGGGTCCGGGCCCCAGCCCCCTCCTCCCTCAGCCCAGAACCCCAGCCCCTCTCCCCAGAGACCCAGGGGTCCAGGCCTCAGTGCTTCCCCCGTCCGACCCAGGGGTCCGGGCCCCCAGCCCCTCCTCCCACATCTTTGGGAGACCAGTCCTTTGCGTACCACACTACCCGTTTCCTGTTCAGGCCCTAGCAGGCTGAACTCACCTTGACCAGGTAACCCCCAAAATGGGCCCCCATGTTGGACAGAACCTTCTTCTTTTTGGCGTCATCCTCAGCTCGCTTCTTGGCCTCTTCCTCTTCCTTCCGCATCTTCTCCTCCTGTGGGAAGAAAGGGGTTAAT
The DNA here is from genome assembly GCF_937001465.1 of Orcinus orca. Taxonomy (NCBI): domain Eukaryota; kingdom Metazoa; phylum Chordata; class Mammalia; order Artiodactyla; family Delphinidae; genus Orcinus; species Orcinus orca. The sequence continues at coordinate 55,652,118 of NC_064578.1, forward strand.
TCCTGGGCCTCCCTCCAGCACCCTGGACTGAGAGGGGAGGGGGTCTGAGATGGGCACGTGGGAGGGGGCCCTCTTCTGCACTGAGCGAAGCAGGGATCAATCAGTCCCAAGCATAAAACAAGGTCAATATCAGAACAGGCAAGGATGCTGACGGTCCCCTCCTCACCTTTCCAGGCCCGGCTGTGTGACCACCTGCAAGTCCTTCCTCCTCTTTGAGACTTTATATACCACCCCCAAGGAAAATATTAAACTAGTGGAGGGACGTGCTTGCTTTTTTCTGCATGCTCCAGCCTGAAATGGCCAATGGTGATCTTTGCTGTGTGGCCTCAGTGCAGGCACGTACCCTCTCTGGGACTTACTCTTCCTTAGTCTCATGAGAGGAGAATGACTGTCCTCAGAGGGTCATGGAAGGTAACTTGTGATGGGAGTCGGGGGGCTTGGGGCAGTAAAGAGGCTCTTGGCCTTGAGCCTGAGGAAGAGGTTCTAGAATGCCTTCACTAAGGCATTACCACATCCAGAAAGTCTGCACTGCATGTTCCAGAATTAGTGGCTTGTCCAGACCAAAGCCCCATCCCCACTGGAGAGGCAGGTGAGATGGGCATGATGGTATTTCACTTGCCCAGGATTCCCCACCTGAATTAATTTCCTCTCGCTGCTGTAATTTGCAAACAGAATGGCTTAAAACAATGAAAGTTTATCAGCTTATAGTTCTGCAGGTCAAAAGTCTGAAATGGGTCTCATGAGCTAAGTCAAGGTATGGACAGGGTTGGGTCCTTCTGGAGGCATTAGGGGAGATTCACTCCCTTTGCTCTTCCGGCTTCTAGGGGCCGCCTGCATCCCTTGGCTCAGGGCCACTTCCCCCATCTTCAAAGGTCCTCCCTTGTTTACGGACCCTTGTGATAACACTGGGCTCACCCAGGAAATCCAGGAGAATCTCCTGATCTCAAGATCTTTAACTTAATCATACCTACAAAGTCCCTTTTGCCAGGCAGGTTCCCATATTCATAGTCTCTGGGAACTAGGATGTGGACATTTTTGGGAGACCAGTCCTTTGCGTACCACACCACCCATTTCCTGTTCTTTAAAAGTGGTTTCAGGGGGCTTCCCTGGTGGCACAGTGGTTAAGAATCCACCTGCCAATGCAGGGGACACAGGTTCGAGCCCTGGTCCGGGAAGATCCCACATGTCATGGAGCAACTAAGCCCGTGCGCCACAACTACTGAGCCTGTGCTCTGGAGCCCGCGAGCCACAGCTACTGAGCCTGCATGCCACAACTAGTGAAGCCCACATGTCTAGAGCCCGTGCTCTGAAACAAGAGAAGCCACCACAATGAGAAGCCCGCGCACAGCAACGAAGAGTAGCCCCCGCTCGCCGCAACTAGAGAAAGCCCGCGCCAGCAGCAACGAAGACCCAACGCAGCTAAAAATAAATAAATAAACAAATAAATAAATAAATAAAGTGGTTTGAGGGACTTTGCTGGTGGTCCAGTGGTTAGGACTCTGTGAGGGGGCATGGGTTCAATCCCTGGTCAGGGAACTAAGATCCCACGTGCCGCGCAGCATGGCAAAACAACAAAAACAAAAAAAAGTGGTTTGAGTGAGCCACTCCTGATGCCAAGTCAGGTCATGTTTTCAAGGGTTAAACCAATGGGAGCATTCTAGCCACTCTCTCCCAACTAGCCAGTGATTCACTCCACAGTGGACAGGTGAACAATTTGAAAACATCCCAGGATTTGTGCAGGAGACAGAGAAAAGAGGAGTTTAAGCCAGAGCTGCTGGTGGCCGTTTGCCACCCCTGCCTGGGAACCATCTGGTTTGCCTGGGACTGATGGGATGCAGGATTTTCCGGGCTCAGACCAGGAAGGTGCTAGGCAAACCAGGATGAGTCGCTCACCCTCCTGGACACACTGTCCACAGAAATATTGGCCAAGATGGGAAGATAAAAGCTGGGTCTTTGTGATATTATTTGAGTCCCTTGATCCAGCCATGCCTGAAGCAAGCCATGCCCTAGACCTTTTAGTTACATGAGCCAATAAAATTCTCTTTCTGCTAAGTTCAGTTTGGGTTGGAGTTTCTGTCCCTTCCAACAGAAAGACCCTTGAATAATATAGCATGAGGACTGTTATGGGATCACAGAGAATGTCATGAGTGGAAAATTGCAGTGTCCAGCTGAGAAAGTAACATTTGGGCTCTGGGAGGAGGGGAAACACCCACCACCAGCTTAGCCTGACGCTCGCGCTCCTTCTCGGTTCTGAAGCGCTGTTGCTCAGCTCTCTCCGCCCGGCGCCGCTCCTGGGGGAGAGAGAAGAATGAGGGGGTGCAGGGACCACCACGCACCCCCTTTATCACTTCCCAGGGTAGGTCAAGAGTGGTGATGGGCACCAACTTGGGTACTTTCCCAAAAGTTTCAGCCTTGGGTCTGTAGTGGACGGGAACGTATCTCCCAAGGCCCAAAGGATGGAAGGAGGGAGAAGAATTTGGGGAACCCCACCTCCCTTGACTCACAATACGCTCTTTTAGCGCCACGAGCTCCTCTTCCTCTTTCTTCCGCTGTTCAAAATGCACGTCAATGAGCGTCTGCAGCTCCAGCAGATCTTTTTCCATGCGCTTCCGGTGGATGTCCTAGGGGACAGAGGGTGGGAGCTCGGTCATTCCCCAGGTGGTGCCCCAAGAGGGTGCCAACCTCTCAGCACTTCTGAGAAGCATCAGGAGGGGGAGCCCTTTGCAGCAAGAATTGGTACGGTTGGGCTTCCCTGGTGGCGCAATGGTTAAGAATCCGCCTGCCAATGCAGGGCACACATGTTTGAGCCCTAGTCTGGGAAGATACCACATGCCACAGAGCAACTAAGCCCGTGCGCCACAACTACTGAGCCTGCACTCTGGAGCCCGCGCGCCCGTGCGCCTAGAGCCCGTGCGCCGCAACAAGAGAAGCCACTGCAATGAGAAGCCTGCGCACCGCAACGAAGAGTAGCCCCCGCTCGCTCTGCAACGAGAGAAAGCCCGCGCGGAGGAACGGAGACCCAACGCAGGCAAAAATAAATTAAAAAAAAAAAGAAAAGAAAAGAATTGGTGGAGTTGACAGCTGGGACAGACGTCTGCCATGCACTGTGTTTCCAGCAGATGGCAGCAAAGCATCGTATTCTGACACTAAACTAAGGGACTGCCAAGACACAATTCCAAAAGAAGCGGGTAGGAAACAAACAAAAAACAGTGGCTAGGGAGGGGCACCTCTTCCTAATTTGCACCCTATAGGCTAGCAGCCCCTCCTGGGATGGGATGTCTGTTACTTACATCGAAGTCCACACGTTCCCCCTCTGGGATCTTTGGGGGGATCAGCGGAGGTACCACGGGCCGGCTGAGTGGACAGAAGAGAAGAAACACTGAGTAGTCTGACCTCCCTGCTGAATGTAAAATATTTTACTAATAATGTTTTATATGGATTCATGTTGAAATTCTGAGATTTTGGCTATGACAGGTTGAGTAAAATACGCTATTGGGATTGATTTGACCTGTTTGGGTTTACTTCTTAAAAGGCTGCTAGTAAAAAAAAAATTGTTTCTTATTACATATGTGGCTTGCATTGTATTTGTACTGGGTGGTGCTGCTTTGGGGGACTGCCCTGGGCACTCCCACTTCTTGGAATTTTCTCTTCCTTTGGTTTCTTTCTTTCTTTCTTACTTTCTTTTTTAAGCTGGAGAATTTATTTTTATTCTTGCAGTTTTATACTAGGAAGTCAACATTTTTTAATAATTCATTGTTCACAATTGATTTGTAAGAAACTTTAATCCTTAAATTGTACATCAGTATCCTATGACTCCAAATCTTATTTATCACTCTCCTTCCAGTCTGAAGAAAATGATCATGTAATTTATTAACTTCCACAGACAGCACAGTCCCACTGACATAACATTTGGTTTAAAGTTCTACACTCATATGAAAATTAAGAAGAGCCAGTATCAAACTGGCCTGAAACCTGATTGTGTTCCTGGCTCAAGATACCTGTAGTAAATTTATAAGTCCACACTAAGACACAAAAATAAACTAGGGTGTGTATATCGTATAAAAAAACTTTTCACAGTAGAGTAAAAATAACATTAAAATGTTACAGAATTTCAATCATATTACAGTGTTTTAATCAATTAGTTTTCAAATTGCCTGATTAATTGAATTAAATGCAAATAACTTTGTATGGGATTTTTTTTTATGTTTGCCCAGCATTTCAAAATGGTTATGGAATATAACTTTTAAAATGTCAAAATACGCTCTACATATTGCATGTTTCTGCTAGGCTGGGCTAGTATCCTCCATGGCAAGATACCAAAACTATTGAATAAAATACACTTTAAAATCAATAGCTATTTTATTAATTTCCTTGAAATTATCATCATCATTACCAAAACCTTCCAGGATTTTGTAAGATTTGATTTCTTAAATACAGCTTTAAAGTTTAACTTAAGGAATGAAAAAATCCCTCATATATTTGACTCTTTATTTCCTTTTTTGGTCATTCAATGATCAAAGAGAATTTTAAACAAATTATGCTTCATCTTTCCTGGCTTAATAAAAAGCAACAATTTCTATTAACCAAATTAAGAGAGCTTTGCCCTTTGATTCATTCATGGGACACTCTTGTGATTAATGTCATTCACTCCTGTGACTTCGATTATCATCAATTACCGAGGATTCACCAACTCTGTCTCCAACCCAGACTCTCTCCCAAACCCCAGACTCCAGTAAACAGATGCTTCCTGAACATTTCCTGCCTTTGCACACACCCTGCCCCAACTGAGCTCATCAACCTGTGGGTCTCTCAGTCTGTGGCCCCTTTCTACCCTATGCCCTCTGCTCCAGCTTAGGCCTTTTCCCCTTGAAAACTCACCACATCCTACAGTTCCCTGGCCATGTCATGTGCCTTTGTGCCCCCGGGCCTTTGCACACTCTGTTTGCTCTGCCCTACAATGCCCTTCCCCTGATATACTCCACCCCTGAGACCTTCCCTCCTCCAACAAGCTTTCCCTGACACTGAAGCACACCTGTGCTTTCCTGTGCCCCTGTGCTCTCAGCCAGATCTGATCCTCGGCCCCCTCTGCTCAGAACCCTTCCATGGCTCCCCGGTGTCCCAGAGAATTTCTGCATCTCCTGCTCAATTGCTGCCTGCTTGCATCTCCAAGCTTTGTCCCCAGTGTCACACCCTCCAGGGTGAGCTCTCACAGTCTTCCCTGGTCTGCCTAGTTTGGATCTTTCTCATCAGAATGACCTGTGTCTGCATCTGTTCCCTGAAACACTGGCCAAGATCCAGCTACTGGACCTTGCACACACCACTCCGCTGCGTCATCTACAATCTCCCCTCCACTTCCTTCAGCTAGCAAACGCTTCCGCCCTCAGGACTCGGCGTCACCTCCCCTGGGAAGCCTTCCTTGATATTCTAGGGCACAGATAGGGCCCTCTTCTGCACTACCATTGCTGTATCTGGGTCTGTTACACCAACAGGACAGCAAGAGTCTGACTCTTGCCAAACACAGTGGGAAGTTCACCAGAAATGTTTGTGGAAAGGAGGAGTCACTGCCCTTTTCTATGTTTCCATTTCCCCACTCTCCTTCTCTGCCTTTCTTGCAGCCTGTCTCTGGAGGTGGGTGATATATTTAAGAGGACATGATTGGGAGCCCCACCCCCCAGGATCTCACCTTGGTTTGGGGCGTTCCTCTTCTGGTGGAGGGATACAAAAAGATAATTAGCAAGAGTTCGTGGGGTGGGCATGACACATCCAAAGGAGGGACCCGCCTCTAAGCCTTGGTCCCCACAAGCCCAGTTCCCTTCTCCTGCAGCTCTGGGGGAAGGGTATGGTGGGGGGGAAGAGGATAAGGGAAATCGGGGTGGCCATAAAGGAGGGAGAGGGTCACATGCATCAGATATACATTCAGAACTGGTGTGGGGATCCCCCTCCCATTTCTCTGGGAACCCAGGTGTCCAAACCGCCAGACCATAAGGAGAAAAAACAAACAAACCCTCAGACCCTCGTTCTACATACCCAGAGCTCCTGCCCTCCATCAAGATCTAGCAGAGCAGGGAGGCCCCAAGCCCCCTCTTCACTCGGTGACCCGGGAGTTGTGTCCCCAGCCCCCTCCCCCTTGGGGACAGAGGAATACAGACGCCCACTGCTAGTCCCTTCTACAACCCACGCCCCAACCTTTGAATGTATATGAAGGAGACAAGTAACAGACAGGCGAAGATGAGGGGGGAGGGGTGCCTCTCCGCAAACATCCAACCCTTCTATAAGTATTCCTCCAGACTGGGGAAGAAGGCTTGGGTGTTGGTCCCTTTAAGAAGGAAGGGAACGGGTTAAAGCCATTGCGAGGCTGTTTCCCTTCTTGGCCACTGGAGAGCGCGAGAGCTCTCCGGGGCTTAAAGGACCGGGCCTGGGACGGGTTACGGGGACGGGTTACGGGAGCGGGGAGGGAGTCATCTTGGAGGTCAGGGCCCTGAGGACCCCTGAAATCGGCCTCAGGAAGCGAAGCAGCCGCGGTTACCTCGCTCAGCCAACGGCTCCGGCTCCTCGGGGGCTGGGGAGGGGACGGGAGGAGAAGCTAGGTTTGGGGAGCCGGGGGAGGGGAGCAGCCATGCCCGGATGCGGGAAGGGGAGAGAGGGGAGAGAGGTGAGAGGCTGTTAAAGGAGCTGAGGCCGAGACCATCGAGATCCCCGCCCCCGCCCAGCCTGCACCCGGGGACTAGCGTCCCCACCGCACCAGCCCCCCGGTGCCGCGTCCCGCTCCAGACCTGCGGAGTCCAGGGCCTCACCTTCCTCCTCCTCCTCAGCAGCCTCCTCTTCTGGAAGGGGTGGGGGAGACAAGAGGAGGCGTGAGGAGCCCGGGGTGGGGGGGACGGCAGGGGCTTCAGATGCGGGGAAGAGTGCGTGAGTGCGCAGAGACCCGCGTTCAGGTTCGAGTCTCATCTAGACGGGGGGACCCCTCTGGGCCTCAGCTGCAAGTGGGCCCACTGAGCTTTTCCCACGGGCTGTGCGGACCAGGAGGGTGGGCGTAGGGCAGGGTGGGCTAAGATGCGCCAAGGTGTCCTCACCTCCCCTCCCCCACAAGGCCATCCCACTCTCCACTCACCTTCAGGCTGCTCCCTGAGGACCGGGGAGGGAAGGAAAGAGGGAGGGGGAGAGTTAGGCGCCTTGGAGGTGGGAGGTGTCTCCACCGCTCCAGGGCCCCAGCCCGCCTGCCAGCATCACTCACTCCTCATATTCCTGCTCTTCGGCGTCCGACATCCTGGTGTCCTGCTGCAACCTATGAAAAGCAGAGAACAGGCGGAGTGGGGTGGGGTCCAGAGGAGGAGGGGCTGGGGGCCTGGAGTCCTGGGTCTGAGGGGGGAGGGGCCGGGGGCCTGGACCCTTGGGTCTGAGGGAGGAGGGGCTGAGGGCCTGGAGTCCTGGGTCTGAGGGAGGAGGGGCGGGGCGTCTGGACCCCTGGGTCTGAGGGAGGAGGGGCCGGGGGCCTGGAGTCCTGGGTCTGAGGGGGGAGGGGCCGGGGGCCTGGATCCTGGGTCTGAGGGGGGAGGGGCCAGGGGCCTGGACCCCTGGGTCTGAGGGAGGAGGGGCTGAGGGCCTGGAGTCCTGGGTCTGAGGGAGGAGGGGCTGGGGGCCTGGATCCTGGGTCTGAGAGAGGAGGGGCTGGGGGCCTGGATCCTGGGTCTGAGGGAGGAGGGGCTGGGGGCCTGGATCCTGGGTCTGAGGGGGGAGGGGCTGGGGGTCTGGACCCCTGGGTCTGAGGGAGGAGAGGCTGGGGACCTCCAACTCCTAAAGACTCCTAAACTGAGGGTGAAGACAGCGCATTGGGAGATACGGTCCGGGCAGAGCCCCAAGGCTGCAGCCCCCGCCCCCTGAGCACAGCTGTCCCCTTTTGTCTTATGACAAGTCCGTAGGAACCTGATCTGAGTAGGCATTAGGAGGAGGTATTTGGGAAGGGACAGTGGTCCGAAGACAATAGCTGCCCCACCCCCAGGGTCTATTTTGGGGGATGTCGTAGAGGGTGACACCGAGGACATCTCTTGAGAAGTACGTGGAGGGGGGGTTCTAGGAGAATTCATCATACCCGCTGCCCTCTCCCCCCCCAGGTCCCCTCCCCTTTGGCTGGTCATCTGCCCACCTGTCGCCTCCTTTCACCTTCACCCACTGCCATGGAGGGGACAGGACACATAAGAGCAGCTTCTGTCCCCAGACCTCATCCTGACCCCTAAATACTAAGACTCCCCAATCTCTGAGATCCCCAAGGCACCCAGGTTGAGAGACCCCACAAAATCCCCATACCCACAGACCCCAATTTATGAATTCTGAAAAACAGTAACTCCTCATCTCTCCAGATTCTGAGACTCCAACTGTCGAGACTCCCGATTATGCGTGCCCTAAAATCTTGACCCCCTAGGTCTTGACATCCCCTAAATTCTGAAACCTCAGGACTGTGAGACCCCAAAATCTGGATGCATAAACTCAGGGGACTGATTCATGAAACCCCCAAATATGACATTACAAATTCTAATACCTCCCATCATGAGACATGAGATTCCGCGACCTCAATTCCTAAATCGTCAGATTCTGAGACACTGCCCCCCAGTTCTGACACCCAGACTGTCTGTCATCCAAGCCCAGGGACTCCCAGTTTCTGAGATTCCCTCAGACTCAGCCCTCCGAGGTCCTTATATTCTGGGACCCCCAAACCCTGCACTCCCAGCTTCTGTAACCCCCAAGTCCTAATACGTTCCCTTCCATCCCCAGTTCCTCTGGGACCCTTACCTGAGGCTGCGTCTGCAGAGGTGTGAGCGGTGGGGCAATCTTGCTGGGCAGGCTGAAGCACCCCCAGTTTATAGTGGGAGGCTCAGCCCCGCCCCAGGGGGAGAGGGAGGGGTAGAGAATTCCTTTCCTCACACTCAGAGGCTGCCCTGCCCCCACTCTGGCTCCACTTTCGGGATAGAGGCACCTCCTGGCTGTTCCAAGGCCTCTCCTCCATCCCAAAAGCATTGTCCAGGAACCCGGGCTGGGTCAGGCCACCCTCGGGCTCCACATCTCCCAGATCACACGGCACACTATGCTCCGAAGCCCCTTGGAGGATGCTTATTGATGAAAAGGGTACAAGGGACCCCTTCTCGCTCCATGAAGGGGTCCCTTTCTCTGTGTCTCTCTGGGCCTCCACTTCCCATACCGTTTCCCTGTCTCTATCTCTCCTTTGTCTCTGTGACTCTTCGTCTGTGTTTCTCTGTGTGTGTCTGTCTCAGCTTCTCCGTCTCCCCACCTCTGTCTCTGTCCATCTCTCTGTCCCCCCCTCCCCACCCCCATACCTTTGTCTGCCACCAGGATTCCACCCTGGTGACAACAGGCGCTAAAGCAGGGAAACAGGTGTGTGAGGGGGAGGAGGAGGGGAGGGGGAGGGGGTGTGTCAGGCCCACAGGACCTCACACTCCCCACCTCCATCGGACACCGATCTTTTTTGGTAGCCCCTCCCCCTTCCCAGCCAATCCACAACCTTGAACTCTAGGGGCTTCCTCACCCCTCCGTGCCAGTGTCTGTCTCTCTCCGCATTTCTCATTCTATGCATTTCTCAGGGGTTGGCTTTGGGGCTCTCTCTCCATCTCTGTCTCTGAGTTCTTCACTCTGCCTGTCTCTGTGCCGCCAGTTTTTCTCTCTGCATTTCCGCGGGTGTCTCTGCGTATCTGCCTCTCTTGATGTCTGGCTATTGGTCTGTGTCTCCAGGTGTCCCTGTGCTTCTCTGCGACTCGGTTTCTGTGTCTTTAGCTCTGTGTCTGTTTTTACCTTTATAGTTCTTGTGTGTGTGTGTGGTGGAGGGGGTGTCTCTTTGTATCTGCAGTTCTCCCTCTGTGGGTCCTTATTTCTGTCTCTTCCAGGGCGAGGTCATCTCTGTCTCTCTGTGTATATCTGTCTGTTTCCCCTTTCTGTGCACTTCTTCCCATGAATCTCCACCTGTTTTTCCTCTCCCTTTGGGTCTCTGCCTGGCTCTCTCTCCCGGGGTCGCTGACAGTCTGTCCGTGTCTCTGTGTGTCTGCCTTTGGGCCCTGGTCTCGGCACCTCTGTGCAGCTCCACGTGGAGACCCAGCTCTGCTCCTGATGTGCGCTGTGGCTTTGGGGGAGCCTGGCCCTCAGTTCTCCCGCCTCTCTCACACCTAAGCGCCCCTGGTAATAGACACACAGCCACTCCCAGCTCAGAGAGAAGCTTTATTCCTCGGGGCCATCCTCAGGGCCAGGGCCAGGGCTGTGCACAGGCCGGCTCAGCCCTCAAACTTTTTCTTGCGGCCTTCCATTCCACTGAGCGCATCGATGTTCTTGCGCCAGTCTCCTACCTCCCGGTTTTCCTGGAGGAATGGGTCAGAGGTTAGGGTGTCTTCCTGGTCTACAGGCTCTCAGATATCCTCCACTTGCCCTCCCGCCTGCTGGGCCACTCTATTCTGGACGCCCATCACACAGTCTGGTTCTGGAACACTTCTTGTCCCCTCAGAAGATCCTTTCCAATTTGCCCCACTTCCTGTCTCCCTGCTGCACTTCTTGTCTCCCTCTTGGACTTCCTGTGTCCTTCCTGCACTTCCTGTCTCCCCTCTGCATTTCCTGTGTCCCTCCTGCACTTCCTGTCTCCCCTCTGCATTTCCTGTGTCCCTCCTGCACTTCCTGTCTTCCTCCTGCACTTCCCATTTCCCTCTTGGACTTCCTGTCTCCCTCCTGCACTCCTTTTCTCTCACAAACATCCTGCAGACATCATGCACTTCCTGACTCCTTGCCATTTCCATTCTCCCTAATGCACTTCCTGTCTTCCACTTATACATTCTGTCTTCCTCTTGCATTTCCTGTGCCCCTCCTGTACTTCCTGTGGAAGACCCTTACCAGATACTTCTCCCCACAACTCCAACTGCCACCTGCCCTCAGGCTAGTCCCTAGAATTGCTCACACACACACACCTTCTCCCCTAAGCACCCCCTTTCCTGGACCTGTAGCCACACTCACCTTCTCCGTGTCCTCCTTCTTCACCTGCTTGAGGTGGGCCCGCAGGTCTAAGGACTCCTTAGCCCTGGTCCCCAGCAGTGCCTGCATCATGGCATCTGCAGAGATCCGCACTCTACGCAGAGTGGGCCGCTTAAACTTGCCCCGAAGGTCAAAGATCTTCTGGGTCAGATCTGCGATCTGGTAGCAGCCATAATGAGAGGTGGAGACCCCTCCTTCCACTTCCTCCTTGCCTCACTCTTCCACCCTGCACTTCCCTCCTATCCTGATCCAGGTTCTACCTAGCTTAGGCTCCTACCACCTTCGAGACAAAATCCAAGCTCCCCATCCCGAAATTGGAACCTGATCTGCCCCACCCTCATCTCTGAAAACTACTGACACATCCCAGTCCAGCTACATGCATCTCACAGTTCCCTGTCCCACACCTGAACTCACTTACCAACACTTGAGGCTCCAGCCACACATTTTCACAAACATATTTTCCGCTTTCCCACCTCTTGGGTTTTGCATGTGCTGTTCCCTCTGCCTAGAACAGCATTCCCTGACCGTATTGTACTCATCCTTCTGCCCCCTCCCTGCCAGGCTCACAGAGTTGTCCTGGGTCTCCTGGTGTCTAAGCAGCTGCAAGGGTCCAGGCTGAGACCAGAGCCCCAGGCATCACCTCCCATCCTGAAGTGACCCAGACGGCCCAGTGTCTCCCACCTCTGTGATGTTCTTAGTGACTTTCACCTCCACGTCGTATCTCTCCTCATCCACCTTGTCCACGCGGGCGTGGAGCTGTCGGCACAAGTCCTGGTGGAGGAATGCAGTGTGCGTGGTGGGGGGAAGGCTGGGGTTCTGGACTCCTGGGGTCTGAGGGAGGAGGAGCTGGGGACCTGGACATCTGGTCCTGGAGGAGTAGATTGAAGCCAGACCCTGGGGGACTGCGAACAAAGCAGAACTCCAGAGCCAGGTGTTCTGAGAATCTGGACTAGAGTGGGTTGGAGGAACCGACCTCTGGGTTTTGAGATTGTAGGCAGCTGCAGGCCACATTTCTGAACTCCTGAGGGTAAGAATTGGGAGATTGGACCCGAAGGTCCTGAGCAGAAAGGGGGCATAGTAACTGTACCCCTGAGTCCTAAGGGATGCAAGACCGGACAGTAGGAAACTCAGATGCCGGGCTAGGCAGGAGTCCCTGATTGGAGCCGGTACCTGCAGATCCGCGAAGCCCAGCCCGGCCAGCTCCAGAGGCTGGCACCGCGTGCTCAGAACACGCCCCTTCTCTCCTCGCCGCTCCTCTGCTTCACGCTCCAGCTCCTGTTTCGCAATCTGCAGCATCAGGGTCTGGGGAGGGCACGACGGGTATGGCAGCACAGGTATGGGGATGAGGACAGAGCGGGATAGCCACCCCCGCCGGGCCCCATCCTCTAATCCCAGGCCTGCTTCCAGAGACCTGAACCCCCCAAGGTTGATGTCCATCATTCCAAGGCCCCGCCCCTCCCTTTCAGGGCCTCCCGCCCACCTGCTCTTCCGAAGCCCCACCCAACTTCCAAGCCCCGCCCCCTGAAGACACCTAGGCGCTCTCCCCAGGCGCATCGCACCTTCAGCTGCAGTTTTCTCGAGGCGGAGATCTTAGACTTTTTCTGCCGGGGTGAGACAGAGCAAGGAAGGATGAGCGAGGAGGATCCGAAGGAGGACGCCGGGAGGAGCTTCAGAACCCGCCCCCTCAAGCCGGGTCCAGATTTAGTCCCGCCTCCAGCCTTCAGTCTACGGGAAGCCACGCCCCTCATTCCCATCCACCAATGTGCTGTCTCTGGCTACGCACCTCCCCCCACCATCTCTAAGTAATCTCAGTTCCCACGGGCAGCGGGACTCCGCCCATAGGCAAGCTCTCACCAAACAGAGCCCAGCCCTCTGATAAACTCCGCCCCTGAAGCGCGTCATCCGCTGGGGCTCCGCCCCCGACCAAAGTCCGGTAAAGGCCCTGGCTCCGCCTCTCCTCCCCCAGCCGCGGGTAACCTAAGAATCCGAATCCAGATCCTGCGAAGTCCCGCCCGGCTCCGCCCACCGCGCTGGCCCCGCCCTCACCTTGGCGTGCGGCTCCGTGGCGTAGGCGCGGTAGTTGGCTGAGGAGCGGCGTCGTACAGGGGGTGGCGCGGGAGGCGGGTCCTCCGCCTGGGATTTGGGGAACTGAGATGAGTTATCATAGGGACCCCCCTCCCCAGTCCCTCTCCATGCAGTCTTCCAGGGCTGCAGCCTCTCGCCCCAGAGCCCTCCCGGCAGCGCCCTCCCCGGCCAGGCGGGTCCAGCCCACGCCGACTCTCACCGCATCGCCGCTCCTGGAGGGAGAGAAACCAGGAAAAGGGGATTAATGGTAGGCCTGGGTCCTGTCCACGCCGTGTCCTAAGGGACCCCAGAGGCCCCTCTGACCGACAGGTCCGGCCCGCCAGCTGCCGCTTCTCGGCTCCTCTGGGTCGGATTCCCAGACTCTTACCTCATTCCGATGCCCAGGAGTCCTGTCCCTACCTCCCTTCTCAGGCCTGGAGTCCAACCTCGCAGCTCTCACCCCTCACAGGAACCCAAGGGATCACCCCCCTATCCGCCACTGCCTCGGTTCTCAGGAGTCCCGGTTACCAATTACTCACCGGTCCGCCATGCTGAGTCTCAAGCCAGGGGTTGCGGAAGGCAGAGCAGGGGACAAGGGGCTCTTGGAGGGTCAGTGAGGGGGCGTCCGGAGTGACCTTGAAGGCCCCTGGGGCTTCTGTCTCGTCCGGTCTGCTCAAGCCTCACTGAGGACACTGAGATAAAGGGCGAGGACAGAGACTAAATATATTGCTGCCCCCTCCCCTCCCTGCCCAGGATTCGAGATAACGGGGCGCGTGAGGGCTGGGGCGGGCCATGCTCCAGCTGGATCACCTCTCCACCTTGGCGGCCTGGGAATCCAGCCCCTCCCTCCTCTCACCTAGGAGTCCAGACCCCCAACCTCTCCATCCTCAGACCCCGATGGGTGTCCAGGACCCCAAAACCCTCCTCCTTCTGACACAGGAGTCCAGGCCCCCAGCCCCTCTTCCCTCTGACACAAGAGTTCGGACCCCAACGTCCTCCTCCCTCAGACCCAGGAGTCTAGGCCCCGCCCCCTCACTAAAGTGTAATTCTCCTTGAGGGCTAGAACTTTTTTTTACCATGTTATGATCAGTTTCAGTGCCCCAAACCTGTTAGCCAATCCATAAATTTTGCTGATTTATTTGAGAATCCAGGTGTGGGGTGCCCAGGCTCTTAGCAGGCAGCACGGAGAAATTCACCCCTAGCCCTCTTGGGAACCCAGAAATCTGGTCTCGAGTCTCTTCTCTTGAACACTCCTGCCCCTCCCCTCTCCCAGCCCTTGGAGACAGACTGAGGGCAGGAAAGACACACGGACACACGGAGAAGAGGATCTGGCTCTCTTTACTTGGACCACCCTAGTGTTGACCAGCCTGTGAGAGGAGACACCCCCAGCCCCTAGTTAGGAATGGGATGCCTGGGGATGAGGGGACCACGCAGAGGGCCTGAGCCCCAGGGCCGGATCTCCAGGCTGGTTTTAGAGTCTTGGGAGTGGAATGTAGAACTCAAGAGAACAATCTAGAATTCTAGGAATAAAATATAGAATCCCAGGAATGGAATCTGAAATTCTAGCGACACCTCTGGCGCTGAGAATGCTGGGAGTATAATTGAGTATTCTAGAGGCGCGTTCTGATTCTAGGACCCGACTTTAGAAGTTAGGGATTGGGGAGTTGGTCTCCGGAGGTACAGTCAGACTCTCTGGTTTGGGGGTCTGACTCCCTGTGGGTGGAACCAAAGCCTTCAACAGTGAAGCCTGAGACTCTGAGGGCCGTTTGAGGGGTTCAGAGGGTGGGATCCCGCCTTCAAGGGGCTGGGTCAGGTCCTCGGGGGAAGGGTTGGTTGCCTCAAGGGGCGGGGCCAGGACTTCAGGGGGCGGAGTCCCAGATCCCACAGCTGGGTCCTTGTGGCTGGGAGCAGAGTCTCCGGCCTTGTAGAAGCGCGCGAAGGTCTGCGAGCTCCTGGCCCCCGGCTGTGGGGCGAATCCAGCCGCCTGTGCTAGCTCCCCGACCCGGGTGGAGAACCCCTGCAGCTGCTCCTGCCGCAGGTCCACTAGGAACCTGGAACCAGGAAGCAGCGTGTTAGGGGACCTGGCTTTCCGCCCCCAGCCTGGAAGTTCCCCGCCCTGCTCTCCGCTGGCTCACTGGGCTAATTCTACAATGAGGCGTCCGCCGGGGGCCACGCAGGCACCGAGCTCAGGGCTGAGAAGATGGACCATCCTGCAGAGAGAAAAAGGGGAGGGCTGAGGCTCAGACTTTTAGGTCCTGAGGGAAGAGGCGGGCTGGGGACCTAGACACTGATTAAGGAGGGTCTGGAGACTTGGATTCCTGGGTCTGAGGGAGGAGGGGTTGGGGGAGGAAAATCTGGGAACCTCCCAGGCCCTCTTACCCACAAGCCACGTAGAGAAGCTGGAACCGTCCCTTGTAGCAGCTCTTGTGGTGGAGGGTCTGGGCAGAACCGAGGGACAGGAAGTGGACAGTGAAGGATTCCGGGACAGGGGCTGCTGGGGAAGGGAAGACTGGCAGGGTTAGGCAAACAGACAAAACTTGGAGATGACTCGCCTTGTCCGTCTTCAAGCCCTTTCTCATCCTTCCTCTTAGGCAGATTCCTGGAAAATTCTGGGAGGATTGGCCTGGCACACAGAGACCCATTTTACAGACCAGGCAACTGAGATTCAAGAGAAGAAAAGAGAGTGGTTGGCCCATGGCCACACAAGACATCCATTCACCCGGGAGGGCCAAGTTAGGCGATGGGTGGAAGGAGGCACGACCAGATTTGGGGGGGAGAGCTCTCCAGCGTTAAGCTGGGACCCAGCTTAACCTTGTTAAAATGTTCTCAGCCTCTTGGACTTCTGCAGGTAGGATGAGAATTCTACTACTGGAATTCAGAATGCTAAGGATGGTGTCAGGATTTAGCAAAGGGAGAGAAGCTCAAAGAGAAGAGAGAAAAATAGACCGGATGTCGGGAAGGGGAGGTCACTTGTCCAGGCATTAGATACCATACCAGTTCATGCTTGGACTTGAAACACCAGGAGCCTGAAGCCCGGGACGGGGGTCCGGGTCCCATTCTCTCCCAGACATGATCACCCGAGCCCCAATTCCCATCTCGAGGAAGAAGGCTGAGTCCGTCGCTTACCAGGCTCCGGGCTTCCATCCGCGTCGCCTTGCACCTGCGCGGGGTCTCCCTGGGTGGCTCTCGGGCGGCCCCAGGCGGCCATCTCTCGGAACAGCTCCGTCACGTTGTGCTGCGTGATTTCGCCCGCGGTCTTTGGGGGAGAAAGGGCGTGGCGGGATGCGGAGCTAGGACCGCGGGGCCGGAATGGCAGGGGAGAGGCTTAGAGTACGCCATCCCCACACTCCCCCACACCCAGAGCTAGCGTCTGGCGGGCAAGCTTACACTTCCATACTGGCCCTAGGAAGTAGAGAGGGGGCGCATAGGGGGCGGGGCCTCGCGAACTCGCCTCCAGCCCCAGCACCTCCAGCCTCAAACCTTGATAGGCTGACCGTTGCTGGTCTTCAGGAGGGTCTCGTCGTCCGCTTCGATGCCGAAGGCCACGAAGGGCCCTGTGACGATGTCCCCCCAGTACCCGCGCGCTGCTACACGCTCCCCGCGCTGGGAAATCAGGGAGAGAGGAGACGGGTGAGGTCGATGTTGGGGACTCCGACTCCTGGGCCCCCGAAAAGAAGAAGCAGCCAGGGCAGGGAGTGGACTCGCACGTGGCTCAGGAGGCGACCGGACGCCAGGGTCCGGTTGGGCACGTGATAAGCGCTGGAGTCTCTGAGTTCAAAGGCGACTCCTGTGTCCCTCCAGCGCCGGAACTCACTGGTGTGGATGACTCGGGCCTGGAGTGGGGGGATGCAAGAAAAGAGGCCTCAGTGAATCTGGTATATGGATCCCAGGATCTCCTCCCAAAGACCCAGCACTGAGGGCCTCTGGCACCCTTTTCCTTCAGACCCAGGATTCGGGGCCCCCAACCGCTGCTTCCTCAAGCCGCAGCCCCTCCTCCTACACACCCAGGACTGGAGACCCCAGGCCCCTCCTCCCAGCCCTCACCCCGCGATCGTGCAGCTTCATGTGCAGGTCCCAGTCGCTGACACCGCGCCGGGCGTCGTACCGGGAGCCCAGGTAGTGGCGCAGCCTCGAGTCCCACAGGCGGCTCATGGGGAAAGCCTCGGGCCCCTTCTCCCCTCCGGCCCAGAAACGAAACACGGCCTCCAGGGCGTCGCGCTCGCGGAACTGCACGACCAGGCCCGCGTGGAGAGAGAACGAGAGAGAGGCGGCTGCAGGGACCGCGGCTTCTCTTACCTGATCCTCCCTTCCCTCCCAGGGCGTGGGAACGATTCTCTTTTTTCTCAGATGAAGAAACTGAGGCTCCAAGAGTAGAAGCCACCCCCAGGGCCATATCCCACTGTGGGAGCCGGGGAGCCCTCAGCTCTATCCATCAACGCAAACCCTTTTGGACTGCTTATCCCCATTTTTCCCACCGCCACCCGGATCCACGCCGGTGACGGTCGCAGGCCGGGCGGCGGCACCTTGAGGGCGCCCAGGCTGAGCCAGGGCAGCTGCTCCGCCAGGCGATCGGGCTCCGGGACGAGGCGAGCCAGGCGGCCGGCCTGGGTGCGCACGAAGGCGGCCACAGAGGGGCGCAGCAGCGCGTTCCCCCACACCTCCAGGAAGGTCTCGCTCCTCTCTGCGGGGAGGGGGGAGAAAATTAGAGGAGGGGGCAGAGGAGTGAGCCCAGAAATGAGACCCGTGCGGATGACGCATACCCACTTTGTAGTGATCTTCTTATTCCATAGTCGTGTAATCAGCACAACGGACCCAGGCAAACTCCCTACCCACCCGAATAGCTAGAACACGAAGAATAACTTACACCCCACCTAGGTCTCCTCGCCTATTCCTTCCCACCCCCTGCAGGTAACCCCAATCCTGAATTTCATGTTTGTTTCCCTTGCCTTAAAAATGGAAAAGTTTTATATAGATATAGATGGAGATGAAGATTTATGTGTGTTAAAGTGTTGAATATTTTCATTTTAGTTAAGAATCTTATAAAAGGGACTTCCCTGGTGGCGCAGTGGATAAGACTCCGGCGCTCCCAATGCAGGCGGCCCGGGTTCGATCCCTGGTCAGGGAACTAGATCCTACATGCATGCTGCAACTAAGAGTTCGCCTGCCACAACTAAGGTCACACAGCAAACAGAGTCAGAATTTGAATACAGCCTGCCTGAGTCTACACTCTGCTCTAGGCACTAAACTGAAGTTTTTGTTACTGGGAAATAATCATTTCCCACCCAAATCCTCCTTCTCCCCCTCCTCCTTATAATCTCACTTCCAAGGCCGCTTCCTCCACGCAGATTCCCTGGGGTGCACACCTCTAACTAAGGGAGACTCGGGACTCAGGCTTTGGGCAGGACTGAGCTCAGCTCAGCCAAACCCTCCCCACATCTGGGGGACTCACTACCTCTCAGGAAGCCCTTTGATCTCTTTTGGGCTTCTCCCTCGCTAAGAGGTTTTGAATGCTTACACTGTGTCATGCACAGTTCTGAGAGTTTTATGTGGCTTTTCTCCTGGAATTCCCTAAATGATTTTAGGAAGTATTATCTTTTATCCCCATTTCAAAGGTGGGAAAAGCTGAGGCTCTAAGGCTACCAAACAAGTGAGCAAGTGATGAAATATGGAACAATGTCCAAAATGTTTAACCGCACCCTTGAAATGCCAGAATTCCTGCAGGGAGGGGGAAGGAGCTGGGGGCCAGATTGCCGGGTATTTGCTGACCTTGCAACCCCATCTTCTCAGGATCCTCCAGGGCTAGGCTGAAAATCAGCATGTGTCGGGCTACAGCTTCCATATTATTCTCCAGCACATAAAACTGGAAGGATGGACAGGGAAAAATGATTGTGAGACCTGTGTTCCTGGCCCCTAGGAGACCCTGGAGCGGGAAACCTCAGCCCCCTCCTTCCACAGGACTCAGGAGACCTGTACACCAGCCCCACTCCTTTAAACACAGGAGTGTGGGCACTCAGAACCCTCCTCCCCATCACTACTCAGGAGACTTGATCCTTAGGCTCTTCCTCTCACTTCAACCCAGGAGTCCCCAACACCAGCCCCTTCCCTCCTCAGGACCTAGGAGTCTGGGTCCCCAGCTCCCTCCTCCCTCAAGGACTCAGGAATCTGTGCTCTTATCTTCATCCTCCTCCTTCCAGGACCCCATAATCCCAGCTTACACGGAACCTCCTTCGAGGCCAGAGAGCCGCCCGGGTCAGGGTCCGTAGCAGGTGTCGCCCATCCACGGAGCCCAACAGCAGCACATTTAGCTCGGGGGTCCCGTGCTCTGTATCGGCCTGTGAGTCTGGGTCCACAGGAGGACCTGACAAGACGACAGCGGGCTGGGGTTGGTGGCCTGGAGAACGCCCCCTGCAGCCACCCCCCAGCACGATGAACTACAACTCCCAGCAGGACTTGCACCCCTGGCCTTGTTTTTTTGGTTTTTTTTGCGGTACGCGGGCTTCTCACTGTTGTGGCCTCTCCCGTTGCGGAGCACAGGCTCCGGACGCGCAGGCTCAGCGGCCATGGCTCACGGGACCAGCCGCTCCGCGGCATGTGGGATCCTCCCGGACCGGGGCACGAACCCGTGTGCCCTGCATCGGCAGGCGGACTCTCAACCACTGCGCCACGAGGAAAGCCCTGGCCTTGGTTTTAAAAGGAGCTGTGCCTCTAAGCATTCTGGGACTCGTAGTTCGCAGAGGTATCTAGGCTGTCCACTGGAGGGCGCCCCCCGCCCTTGGAGCCTCAGAGAACGTTAGCGCCAGAACGTTAGTGTCTGCCAGGCTGTGAAAGTAGCCGCTGTGTCGGATGATTTGTAGTCCTGTGTGGGCGACTCACTCTCAGCCTGCAGGTCAACCGCCGGGGACAGGCCCCACCAGGACACAGAGCCGAAGCCAGTGCCCGAGCCCGCTGGTGTGGTCATCTCCCTGCGAGACAAACAACCCGGGAATCCCCAAATATCGTGTCTGCATTGCCCACCCATTCCCCTCTCACCTCCGCTGACTTCTCGCCCCTTTCACAGCCCCCTCACCTTTATCCTTCTAAATAACCCGAGACGTCCCCTCCCTCCCCTCTCGGTGCAGCGCTGGGATCCGAAGGCCCCTACACAACTGCTGCCCATAGTCCCCGCCCTTTTCAATCAGTCGGCCAATAGGAGTGTGCGGGCTGGCACCACCGCCATCAACTGACCAATGAGAGCGAGGGAGACCTGCCCGTTGCAAACTTTTAGCCAATGGGAGCGCTAAGGGTTTGTGGGAGCGGTGGGCGAGAGGACGCGGTTGTCATGACGACGGCGCTGAAGGGGAAGGGGCGGGGCCGGAAGAGGCTGGGGCGGAGCTGGGCGCGATCCAAATTTCTGGAAGCTGGAGGCCTGGGCCGATTCAAATTTAGAACGGAACAGAATCTTGATCAACCCAAATTAAACTGAGGTGGCTTAGACCATAAACTATAGACCTCTGTGGCCCCATTTCCCCTCACACCCTGGCTCTATCACACAGGGCTTCTCTCCAGGTGAGAAAAACACAGCGAAGTAGTGAGGCCAGCTAGCACTGGCTCCGGTTGCTACATTTTCAGGAATTTTATGACCTGGTTTTACACACAATCATTACTAAAAATTAAACTTTTTACTAAAAATTAAATTCCAATAAAATACATTAAAATAAAAGTAATCATACTCAAAACTCATCACTTCCTACTTTATTATATTTTACAATTATTGATGGTCTTAAGGTTATTTACAGCTATTGTACCTGTAAGAAGGAAATGCTATTTTCATGTGATAGTTTAGAAAATGAAGTTGGCAAACTAGGACCATTGGCTGTCTATTTTTGTAAATAAAGTTTTATTAGAACAAGGGCCAGGATTAGGATAAGGCAGAGAGGTCCAAGTGAAGGGTCAGATCCTGTCTTTAAATTTTAAAAAAATATTGCATTAAAATACTTTCTATCTTGATTACTGGGTGTGTTGGTTTTGGTGACTTTGTTTTTGTTTTGGCTTTGCCTTAAATTTTGGGACCCTTGTTCTACTCTGGGAAATACTATAGGATGGTGTGGTAGTAGGCATCTCTTCTCAACTCTATATTCAGACTTCACATCGGTGGCTTGAAATCAGCCACAGTGACAGTATTTACACCATGGAAGGGGGCAAGCTACACAACAGGGCTTCAGAGAGATGGTAACAGCACACCTCAGGAACCACACCAAGTCCTCTGTTGTCTCCAGGTCTATATGGCTTCTGTTGTTGTTTTTTTATTATTTATTTATTTACTTGGCTGAGCCAGGTCTTAGTTGTGGCACGCAGGATCGTTTTTTTTTTTTTTTTAGTTGCAGCACATGGCATCTTTTAGTTGCGGCATGTGAGATCTAGTTCCCTGACCAGGGATCGAACCTGGGCACCCTGCCTTGGGAGCATTGGGAGTGCGGAGTCTTAGCTACTGAACCACCAGGGAAGTCCCTTTATGGTTGTGTTGCTCCTTCTAACATCCTCCCCTTCTCCCCCTGGAAAACTCCAAATCCTTCTAACCTTAGCCAGGGATCTTCCTGATTTCTGCTCCTGCTTTTTCAGCAGATGGCCACTGTAGTCTACCCTGTGACTCCCAGTACTTTATATCTGGGGTTGAGGACGCTTGAGAATGTGGCTTTTGGTGCCAGCCATGGCTGGGTTTACACCTTGTCCTGTCACTTGCTGGCTGAGAGAACTCGGCCAGGTGACTTAACCTGTCTGTGAGTTCCACAAGGGCAGGGACTCCAGCGAGACACATCTCCAGATCATCCCCAGCACCCAGCCCAGGGCACAGCACCCAAGGAGCCTCGGTTCTCTGTCCCCTCTCCTCACCCTGCTACATGAACTTAGCCAAGTCAGTCACCCTCTCTGCCTCAGTGTCATGTTCTGTAAAATGGGAAAGGTAACATGCAACTAGCTGGAGTGTGGTGGGTTGAAAGAAGGTCCACCTGCCTGCTGAGGACAGTTCTGGTTAGTGGGAAGGAAATGAAGGCTGAGTTTTCAGCAACCCTCCAGGAGTGGGCCAGCCAACCTGGGCCCCTCCTGAGTCAGCCTTCAGCCCACTAGAGCCCCAGATCCTGACTTTCTCCAGTGAGGCTTAATGTCTTTTATCTTCATCACCGCCACTCTCCACAACGTTTCCTCCACGGAGGAGCCAGAGTAATCTGAAATGTGAACCAAGCCATGCCACTTCCCTCTAAAACCCTACTGAGGTTTCTCACTGCAGGTAGATACAATCCCAGTTCCTTAGCTTCACCTCCTAGTTCCTGTGTGATCTGGCTCTTGGCTGTGTCTCTTACATCATGTCCCCACCTCCACCCCCATACATCCACCCTGATGCTCCTCTCCAGCCACACTGGCCTCCTGGCTCTTTTGAGAATACATCAAGCCTGTTCTTGCCCCCAGGGCCTTTGCAAGGAACTTGGGGTTCCTTCTGTATGGAATTCTCTTCCCCCTCATCTTTGTGTGTGTGTGTTAAAATACACACAATACGAAGCTTACAATTAATGATGTTTAGTACATTCACAGTATTGTGCAACCATCACCACTATCTAGTTCCAGAAATTGCTCATCATGCCATAAGGAGACCCCATACTCATTAATCAGTCCCTCCTCATTTATCCCTCTCCCTAGTCCCTGAAAACCACTAGTCTACTTTTTTCTTCTCTGTGGATTTGCCTATTCTAGATACTTCATATAGTTGGAATCATACAATATGTGGCCTTTTATGTCTGGTTAAAATCGTGTTTTCAAGGTTCATCTATGCTATAGCATGAATCAGTTACTTCATTCCTTTTTGTGACTGGATCATATTCCATCGTATTTCCCCTTCATCTTTGGAAGCCTCATGCCTTCTTGTCATTCATATCACAGCCTAAACACTACTTCTTCAGAGAAGCTGTCCCTGACAACCCTTTTTAAATGATCTGAGCCCTTACTGGTTTCCTTCCCAGTTTGGTCGCCACTTGTAATGGTTTTATACTTCTCATTTGTCTGCTTACTTGTGGAGACATAGACCCAGGGATCCCAATGTCATCATCTAACTCAGAACAGATTCAACCCGAGGATTTAGAGAAGGACTTCCTGGATGTATGATCCCGAGCAGGTCATGTTAATTCCCTGAAGCACAGTTTCCTCATTTGTCAACTGGGAATAATAATCGTGTCTATTTAATGAGGTTGCTGTGAGGATTATTATCAAAAGTAGTAGCAGTAATAGTAATAACATATACATAGTACTGTCGTTATAAAGATGCCCCCCACTCACTCACACATGAGAAATTATTGCATTCCTTTGGAGGAACTTTTTAAATTTCATGGACCTCACAACCTAGGTAACTGATCAGATTTCCCTTTTCCCATTGGCTACCAGGAAGCTCAGGGGTAAGTTCTGCCCCTTTCCTTAGCACATGGCAGTACTTGTTGGCTCATTTTCCACTTTACCTGATGCTCAGAGAGCTCTCTTGCCAAATGTCATGGACCTTTGTCCGTCACCTGAAATCCTGTCTGGGATGAGATGGGGGAGAAGCCAATAACATGATCAACTTTCCTAGACACAGACTGAGAGAAAGAATTTGTTGCAAAAAGAATGAGGTGTAGCTGGAACTACTGTGTCTCCCTGAGGAAATCTTGCCCTTTCTCTCATTCTCTGGGGATTTTATTCCTAGACGCTGCATATCTACTTTGTTTCCTTGATGACAATAAGTTGCTTGGAAGTAAAGTCTGGATTTGCATCTATTTGGGGGTCCCGAGCTTCCAACAGAAGCTGGCATACAGAGGGCCTCAGGGAATATAGAAAGGATGGATGATGCAAGGAAGAAAGAAAGGGAGGGAGGGAAATATGGGTACGAAAATCTATGTAAATCATGGGTGAGGGAGCAGATAAATTCATGAATAACTAAGTGAATTCTCATTGACTCCTCACAGCAAATGTACAGTAGGTGTTAGTATTATCATGATTTTTTTCAGGTGAGGAAGCTGAAGCTTGGAGGGGTGAGTGAATGAATAAGTGATGGAGTGAATGGGAGAGTGAGTGGGTGAAAGGATGGATGGATGAGTGGGTGGGTGAGTTTCCGTGTGTGTTTCCAGGATAGGCAGCCCTATCCCTGCCCTTGTGTGGTCCCACCCCTGGAGGGTCCCTCCTGCGTTCCCAGTCTTCACCCCTACCCACCTCCATCAAGGAGCACCGGTCCAGGCCAGCAAAGTTGCTGAGTATTTATTTGGTCCCAGGAGCGGTGCAGGAATCAGACCGGGGACAGGAGTGGGTGATACTGTGCAGGAAAAGGGATACTGGGAGCCAAGGGGATAGTAGGCTGGGATCACTGATTGTCAAAGCAGAGGGCGAGACCCTGGGATGGCGGGAGACCAGACTGCTCTCCTCCTCCCCCAGGGGTCCCTGGGGCTTTGGGGCATGTGCCATATTGGGGCAGTTGGCAGGTTATCATGATTGGCATAATGGGGATGGGGAGAAGGCAGGAATGGGTAGAGTGGGGGGGGTGTTAGCGTTCAGAGAAGGCTTATAGGTGGGCATGGACGTGGCTTTGGACAGGAGTCTGGGGTCAGGGGCTTGAGGGTGGGTATCAGGGTGCTGGCGGTGGCCTCACTCGGTCAGGGGGCCGCAGCGAGTGCCACTGGGCGATGGGCCGCCGGGGGTTGGCCAGCATGTCTGCCCAGTGCCGCAGCCCAGCGCCCCCGGCCGCTGCCCCTACGGCCACCCTCCCGATGGCCTCGTTCTTGCCCAGCTTGTCATAGTCCAGCACAGTCAGCTCCACCTGAACCTTCTGAGGTGGGCAGAGGAGGAAGAAGAGACAGAGAGTGGGGTAAGGAGGTAATGTGAGGGACTCAGATTTCATTGCTAAGGAGACCCTCTCCCTCACAACCCTCATTCTGAGGGGTCTTCCTAGGTCCCTGGGCTAAGGCTTCATCTGGAGCTTGGACCGGGGGAGGGGGCGGAGATAAACTCTCAGGACCCCGTTGCTCAGCGGTTGTTAGGAGGCCCCTTAGGGTTGTGGGGAAGTCTCTTTTTCTCAGTAACCAGAGCTCCTGAGGGCAACGGGTACCCTGGTCTTGCTTGGGGGTGGGGCTTCCTGGTCCTCATGGGAGAAACTGAGATTGAGAACACAATCAGACCCCCAAGACCTGGCTTCTCAGGGTTGCTAAGGAGTCTCCCTTCCCTCAGCAACGGGGGTTTCTAAGGGCCTGGGACTCCGGGGTAAGGGCTGCTCTGGCAGGGGCTATGGGCAGGTCTGAGCTCACCTGGACCTGGTCACAGGGCACCTCGAAGCTGAAGGCCTCGTTGTAATAGGGGTTCAGAGTATTCTTCTTGATGGTCGTTTTCTTCTTCCGCACCTTTTTGCCACCCTGCAGCAGGTGGACCTTGACATACGGATCTGGGGAGAGGGAGGAGGGATCTTATAACCCCACCACTCTGGTGAGTCCAAAGGGATCAGATTGAGGGGAATGCATGAGACTCTCCTTTGGAACAACACAGAGACAGCCCATGGACCCCTCAGGTCTCCCTTTCTCTGTGCCCAAATAGAATCTAAATCCTCCATGACAGCCGGGATCCCCCTCTCCCCTATGAGACCCTCGGGGCCCAGACACTGCCAGAACCTTACCCAGAGGACCTCCCCCGCCCATCATCACCATTTGCTTGCTTCCCACACACCTGACAGCCCTGCTACATCCATCTTCTTCAGGTTTTTAGCCTCCAGGACGATGACGGTGAGCTTCCCGGCCGTAGGGACATAGCGGAGGGAGAAGCAGATGTCACCTAGTTTCTCCTGCTAAAAGATGGAGAGGGACTCATCAACGGAACCGGGGCTCCGCATCCAACCCCTCTGCGATTTTTCTTCCCTCCCCCTCGTGTTGAAATGGTATGGTCCAGAGTTAAGACCCGGGTGGTACAATCCGAGGGGGACTGCCGAGGGGAGGCGTTGATACACCAGGATAGACCTGGGAGCTACTCTTCTGCAGCAGGTGGAAGTGCTGGAGCCCAGAGGATCGCGGAGGCCTGTGATCTGATTGGCCCGGGGTTGAGGTGGGCGGGGCCAGATGTGGGGGCGTGGCCACGCGTGCTCACCTCCTCCCGAGGAGCCGCCTGCAGCTCCCGCCAGGCCAGCACTGGCCGCCCCAAGTCCACGGAGCTCATGGGGACCCGCACCTCCCCAATGGAGTCGTTGCGGGAGAAGCGGTCGAAGTCATATACTGCCATGACCAGTACCCTGCCCCCCAGCTCCACGTAGGGGACCTGGGGGAAGGGGGACGCAAAGAAATCACACGGTGAGAGTAGGAAGTGGGACACAGCACATCCAGGTGGAAGGCGATGAGTGGGGGCAGCGAGGGTCCCAAGGAACAGTTAGGGGGGGTGCCTATGGACCCCAAATGGGACAGCCCAAGGACCAACGAAGCAGTCCAGGGGCCAGTGGTGCCCCCCAAAGGGACAACGCAGGGTCCAGTGGAATAGTCCCCAGAGCTGGTAGCTGCCACCAGTAAAAGCCGAAGATATCGGTCCCAAGCGTTTCAGAGACTGGGGACAGGCTGCCGGGCATAAAGCACTGAGGCCACGAGCTCACCTTGAAGGCGAAGTTCTCCCCAAAGTGTGGGTTCAGCGTCTGCCGATGCACCCTGGTCTCGTGCCGCCTCCGTTTGTCTGGCAGCAGGTAAACCCGCACGTAGGGGTCAGAGGAGCCACCTAGGTCCAAGGCTGCCAATCCCTCAGCTTGCACGATGCCCACCAGCAGCTGTACAGTGATAAGGGGACCCTAGTCTTAGCTTCCCTTCCAGAGCTTCCTCCAAGAAGGGGCTAGAACCCCTGGGACCCTCCCCTCCAAAGCATCTCCCCTCCTCCACACCCACCTGGCCACTCTGGAAATCATAATCCAGTGAGTACTGTAGTCGTCCTAGTTCATGCTTCTCTGCCACCTGCTGCCCTGGCCCAGATGGTGTCGGCTCCAGCTCCTCCACTTCTGGCTGCACCTTAGAGAGCCAGGGGCAAGGGCAGGTGAACTCTTCCCCTGATAGTGATATCCACCCAGGCGCAGAAGCCAAAGGAGACTCACAGATCCCTCCAGCTATACCTGAACACTTGCAAGCTAAGCAGAGTCGGTGTTTGATTAGTGATGTCTGCCACAGGTGGGACTAGCCATGGCAACACAGTGTGGTACGTTTGTCAGTGTTTTATTAGTGATGCCTGCTACCGGTGGGGCATAGACGTGATGACACACATGCAGTGTGCTTGTCATGACTAGACTAGAAAAACAAGCACTGACAGTGTCTCATTGCCTACAGGATGGATGCAGATTTTAGTTCACACATTAATGGATGTATTGGGATGATTGTCCAAATTGCCACATTGATCAGTGATCTTGGACAGAAAATATGGAGGAAAAATGGCATATTTAGTGTGTATTTGCCATTCTAAACTAGAACAACAAAGTCAGAAAACTTCTTAACCTAAGCCACCGATTTTCAAAATGCAATGTGAATCAGAATTCCCCTGAGTAGTGTGGCAAAATGCCTTCGCTTCAGAGATTCTGATTCAGTAGGTCTGGCACAAGATCCAGAATTTGCATTTCAACAAGTACCTGAACTGATTCTGATGCTGATGGTCTTTGGAGTCACTGGCTTAGGGGAGAGGGATGAAGACTGGATACCAGGGCCCTAAAGGACACCCCTTAAGGGTAATAATTTTAACAGCTATTTGTTGAAAAGGGAGGTAAGGAAATACTAGTTATGGTCCACAAACTTGAGGCGCAGAGACAAACAGTGAATTTCCCAAGGTCACAGAGCCGGTTGCTCTGGGTTGGAAACCTAGGACTCTGGCTCCCAGGAGAGCCTCATTCCACTCTGCATTCAGAGGCCCAGTGCTCAGATACTTGCACCTGTAGCTTTCCACGCCAACGACGTCTTCCAACTCGCGTTTGCTTCAACCTCTCAAGGCTGCCATATAGCCTCCTCCCTTGTCTCCTTGCCCCAGACCTGTCCTCCACAAGGGTTCCAGGGGATTCATCCTAAAGCCCATGTGACCTTGTGCCTCTCCCACTCAAAACTTCTGTGGCTCCCAATCACCTTCATTACATGGGTACTGCTGAGCTCTCCAGAAACCTCACCCTAGAGCACAGGATATCTGTATGCTATACCCCAGCTATTGTGAAGAATGACTCTTTGTTCTCCAAATATCCCTCAGAATCAGGATTCCAGGCCTCAACACATGCTCCTCCTTTGAGGTAGAATGTCCTTCTCTCTGCTCTCAGCTAATTCTGAGTTCCTCTGGGTCTCAACACAGAAGTCACCTCCTCCAGGAAGCCTTCTCAGACCGCCTAGGCTGTCAGGTGGTTTCTCTGTGCTCCCACATGCCCTGTACTGCCTCTAATGTGGCACATACCACCCTGTATTTTGAATGTCTATATGAGCATGTGACTTCCCCATCAGGCTGGAGGTTCTTGTGAATGTCTGGTCTATCTCCAGGTCCCCAGGTCCAGGTTAGGGCTAGACACACAAGGGAGATGAGCAAACACAGCAGGTGTAAGAGGGATGGAGCAGGGACTGAGGCTGCTGGGCCATTGAGAGGAGTAAGGGTGCAGGAAGGAGCAGGGCTGAGGGGCTGGGCCAGGCCACACCTTGTCTATGTAACTCCGGCCCAGCTCCTTCACTTCCTGAAGGTGGACCTGGGCTTGAGCCTGGCTCTTCTTGCCCATCCGCCTCCGACAACGCTTCCGGTAGAGACAGAAACAGCAGCTGAAGACGAGGAGGCCTGAGACCAGCACGATGGTGGCCAGAGCCCAGGGGGGCACTGCAGAGGACATGGAAACAGCAA
This sequence comes from Orcinus orca, assembly GCF_937001465.1. Taxonomy (NCBI): domain Eukaryota; kingdom Metazoa; phylum Chordata; class Mammalia; order Artiodactyla; family Delphinidae; genus Orcinus; species Orcinus orca. The sequence goes on from NC_064578.1 coordinate 55,681,053, forward strand.
ACATTGAGGCCCTGAGAGACAAGCAGGCTGATTCATTCTGTATGACACGTGTCAGCTGAAATCCTGGCCTTGTTTTCCCTCCAGCCATTTCCATTCCATTTTATTCCCACGTTTTCCTTCCAACTGGTCTCACATATAAAACTATTTGAAGACCTAAGGCAGGCTGACACCATCTAGATTTTCTTGCCTATTAGGATTAGTTCCACCTCCTCTTCTACTCCCATTCTAATTTTTTTGCTCAACCGCTGTGTTTTAGAAGGCTTAACCCTTCTCTGGGCCTCAGTCTCCCTCTTTAAAAGAAGGGAGAGGTGGACCTTCCAATTCACCAATCCACAGTTCCATTCCACTCCACACCCCTTGATTTGGTTCCTGATTTTCTCACAAACCTGTTCCTTTTTCATTTCATTTAGATTCCAATCCAGGATGCCGACTATAATCTCACCCGTATTTTCCAGCCCGCCAGCCTGAATACACCCGTTCGAACCCCGCCCCTGGGAATCCTAGCCTGGCTTTCCCTCCACTCCACCCCGGGTTTCGCTCACCAGGGCCGTGGCTGATGCGACTCGAGTCAGGAGGCGTGTCGGTCGCTGGAGGCCCCGGTGTTGGGGGCTCCGGGAACATGGCGACGGGGTCTTACTGTTCTTTCTGCGGAGGCACCCAAATGCTCTAGTCCCCCCACACCCACCCCGTGCATCCGTCGAGCCATCCGAACAACAAAGAACTCCAACTCCCATCGGCACCCTGGGCCGTATGGTCCCATATGGGAACCTGCCAACCGCCGCGAGGCATGCTGGGGGTTGTTGTTTCAGCCTTCCTGCGACGGAGGGCGAGGGCTGGGGGTGGATTCCAGGACCAAGTCTCGTCCCAAGGGACGCCCCCTCCCTCCAAGGCCTCCAGGAATCCAATCCCGCTGACTTCTGTCCCTTCCTTGCCCTTCCCCGGGGCCTGAACCGGAAGTGGGCGAGGGCGGGCGTGGGAACCAGCGCACCGGGTTGCCCAGAGCAACGGCTGGCTCCACGAGGGCGGGGTGAAGGTAGCGCTGGTTGCCCCGGCAACGGCCTGTTGCCAGGACAACGGGCGGGGCTGACGCACAGAAGCCGAGTCCCAGAGGCGCAAGCCAGTTCGGTTCCCCGTCCCACCTGGGACCTCAGACCCGGATACCCCTGACAAGCGAAGATGGGGAGGACGCGGCCTTGCCCGTGCGTCTGTCCACGCGCCCAAGGCTGGCTCCTCCCTCCACATCTGGCCCTGGGAGTGAAGACTCAGGCTGCCCTCCCTCTCCCACTCTTGCGGGGAATGTGAGGGGCGGGCGGCTGCCCTGCTGCCTTGGCTGGGCCACCACATCCTTTTCAGCCTGTTTGTCTCTTCCGCGCACCCTGAGCTCTGTCTTCACACCTGTCCTCGTGACCGCCTCGGCCTCCATTCCTCTCTCGACCCCACATCGAGGTCCGTCTCCCCGTCGGCTTCTCGCCGCTCCTCCGTCTGGGTTGTCTGGCCTCTGCCTGTTGTCTGATCTCAGTCTACCGGGATCTCGCACCCTCTTCCACTGCCTGCTCCTCCCTTCCCTCTGGCTCTTTGTCTCCACACCTGTCTCTAAATCCCATTCTCCCCATTTCAGGCTCCAGCCCTCCCACTCCATCTGCTGGTCTCTCCCAGTGTCCCCGCCACCACACACACGCGCGCGCGCGCACATACACACACCATCTCTCTAGGGATGGAAATGAGGATGGGGCTTAGGGAGGGGGTTCCAGTGGCTCCTACCTGCTCGGTGGCTAGACAGGACCCTCCCGAGAGATACCGAGGCGCCGGCCCCGCCCGGACCCCGCCCCGGCACGCGTGTGGCTGGCGCTGTCCTGGGTGCTGATCGCGGAGCGCTGTGGGGCGGGGGCTCAGCCGAACGGAGCCAGCCCGGGGTGTGTATGTGCCCGTGTGCGTGTGTGTGAGCGTGTATATGTGTGTGAGAGAAAGCCTGAGAGTGTGTATGTGTGTGTGCGCGTGCGTATTTGGAAGGTGGAGAACTCCGCCCCGGCCCTCGTCCCGCCCCAGCCTGGAACCACCAGGGCGCCCACGGATATTTATCCTGGTCCCAAGGATTTTCTGCCTTCTAGTCCAGCCACCGGGCATACAGACCCCTTCTCCCCACCCCAGACCCCGGGACTGTCCATAGAACCAGGCTCCAGGATATCGGGTTCTAGGACCCAGAAGACCCTCTCCGGAGACCCAGCTATTCAGATATCCAGACAGGAGACTATGCGTGAAATTCTCCAGCAAATCCGATACAGACTTCACTCCACCCTCTAAGTTCCCCTAAGGCCGTGCCCAGAAGGCAAGCCCCCGTGCTCCCAGCTCGAGGGAAGCGAGTCCACACTGCCCAGACCCTAGACCTACAGCCTTCTCGGAGAGACTCAACTGTCCAAACCTACATTTTTCAGGCGCAAATTGTGAGTCCCTCTAGTTTCCTCCCTAGGACATTGGCCTCAGTACCTAAACGTCAGGAACCCACCCCAATATTATTTCCAGACCCAGAAATCCAATGGGGCAAGTGTCTCTGGGGAGCATAGTGATTTAATAAATTATGGGATAAAAGAAAAAATATGTACAGGCAGTAGGGTGCAGGGAAACCTCAGATCCTTGAAGGTTGATGATTCAGTTTCTGGAGTAAAATACGGGCAGGATCCTGCCTGGCCTGCCCTCGCGCCTTGGGTGGCCACAATTCTGGACCCTCGTTACTTCCTTTCTTCCTCAGAAATCAGCTTGTTTCCTTGAGACCCTGCAGCCTCTTCCTTCCTCAAAAAGCAACAAGGAAATTCTAGATCCCATCCCTCTCCTTCTTCAAGGAACTGGAAATCCAGGATCTGGGCTCCCACCTGACCTCTCTCCCCCTCCGGAAAGCAGGAATTTAGGCTGCCAGCCCCCTCTTCCTGCAGGGCCCAGGGGTGTGGGACCCCAGCCCTCTGCTGTCCCAGGGGTCCAGGTATCTGGGGTGAAGTAGGGATGCAGAATTTGAGTCTAGATGGGCTGGGGTCTCAGCCCTCCCGCAGCTTAGGCCTCTGTAGGAGCTACATTCTCGAAAAGCAGGTTCTCATAAGTGGGCCCCTTCTCAGCGGGCACTGGGGATGACTGTTGCAGAAGCCTAAGGATGCACTGGTGCAGGAACACATACTGGGCCTGGGGACAGAGCACGGGCAGGTGAGGGTGCGCTACTGAGCCTGCTTTCCTCTGGGGCCCCACCCCACCCACCCTGTGCCCGAGGATCCCCATCACCTCAGTCTGCACCGTATGTGGCCGGCTCTCTCACATCTCCATCATGTAGCTGAAGGGCCCCACGAGACCCTCACTCTCCAGCTGCCGCAGCAGGACATGCAGGGCAATGAGGGTGCCCGAGCGGCCCACGCCAGCGCTAGGCGGGGACAAGAAGGGTCAGACCACGGGAGGGGGAGTCTCAGCTGACTGGAGGGATCTGTGTTCGGAGCACCCAGGGGTCAGGGTATTCAGTGAGACTATTCTGGAGGCTACAGTGTTAAGTGGGGGTTACTTCATTAAGTAGGAAGTAATAACAAATGACTATGCTCTGTGTTCTCTCTACCTGCTAGGCCCTGTTCCAGGTGCCTTACGTGCTTTTTTCACTCCTCCCACTCCTAAGAGGTAGGAACCATTAGTTGAGCGTGCCCATTTTACATACGGGGCAATGGAGGCTGAGTGAGGTGAAGTCGATTGTCCCAGGCCACTCAGCTAGTAAGTGACAGAGCTAGGGTTCATACACGGGAAGATGAGCTCCCAAGCTTGTCATTTAAAAAAAAATTTTAGGGCTTCCCTGGTGACGCAGTGGTTGAGAGTCCACCTATCGATGCAGGGGACATGGGTTCGTGCCCCGGTCCAGGAAGATCCCACATGCCGCGGAGCGGCTGGGCCCGTGAGCCATGGCCGCCGAGCCTGCGCGGCCGAAGCCTGTGCTCTGCAGCGGAAAAGGCCACAGCAGTGAGAGGCCTGCGTATCGCAAAAAAAAAAAAAAAAAAAAAAAAAAATTTTAAACATGAAAATGACCGTTTTATTTTATTTTTCATTAAAAAAAATTTTTTTTTGGCCACGCTGTGAAGCTTGTGGGATCTGGGCCCTCGACAGTGAAAGTGCTGTGTCCTAGCCACTGGACCACCAGGGAAGCCCCCAAGGAGCTGTTTTAAATGTTTCTTAAAACCTTGGGCTGCCTCTCCCTCCTGCTCTTCACCCCTCTTCCCTCCTTCTCCCCATGCATGCCTCCTCCTTTACCTCTTTTTCTTTCTTTCCCATCTCTTCACCTTTATCATCATTCTTGACCTGCATCACCGCCCCTTCACCTTCTGCCCTCCCCATCTCCTCCACCTCCTCTAGAAGTTCCTAAGGACCCAGAGAACCCTGGTTTCTGAGCCCCAAGGGGGCGGTTTCCTCACAGACAGAGGGCTCTGGCTGGTCCTCACGGGCAGTGTACAATGGGGGGGCCTCCCCCCACGGTCTGGTCCAGCCACTGCCGGAGCATCTTCCAGAAGGCCAGCAAGGGGTCTGGGGAGTGGGGGATGCCATGGTCTGGCCAGGTCACATAGTGGAACTGATGCACAGATAAAGTCTTCTGCTCTTGCATCTAGATGGAGGGGAGTTGGGGGGAGCTCAGGACCCGGGGGCTGGTTTCTGACTGGTGGGGACATCCCTGGGGCACATTGTGGTCCCTTGCGGGAGTGGCGGAAGCTTAGACTTCATGGGGAGCTCTGGGGAGGGGACTGCCTGGAATATCACGGGGGAGGAACTGAGGGTCAAGGTGGGGCTGAAGGGGTGGGATGGGGGCTTACATGCAAGAGCTTCAGATTTCGTACTGTCCAGTTCTCCATCACCTCCTCACCCACCAGGGTCACATGGGTGCAGGGCTGGGCGTCTAGAGGCCAGTAATGCTCACACTTCACCTGGGGGAAGACTGGGGCGGGTCAGAGTATAGGAGGCCCCAGAGCACCTTCCCTGGTGCCCCTCCGCAGGGTGGCTCTTGTATTCAGTGCCGGGGAATCCCCCCTGCTCTGGTGACAAGGCAGGACCCACAGGCAGCCAGGTGTAGATTCATCCCAGCCGGGAGGACTCTTCTTTCACAAGGTCCTTGAGATCAGCTTCACCCTGTAAGTGGACAAATGGGTGGACTGGGGGAGACAGGAAGGTTGGGGCTGTGGTGGAGGGAATCAGTGAGGTCTAAGTCAAGGTCTACCCTGGGATCAGTGTCTGGGGCAGGGTCACGGGCTGGAGCTCAGGGGTCAGCACCCAGGACCCAGGTGTCCTCTCACCTGGGCAGACTCCACGCAGTTGGTCAGCATGAGCAGTGTGGGGCTCCGCTGCCCCTACACCAGGCGCCAGAAGTCGCCCACAGTGTGGGGAAGGGGGCCCTGGACTGCAATGAACTCCCGGAGGCTCCAGAGACCCTGGTTGAGGAAAACAGGTAGGTCACATCCCGCCTCATCTGGCCCTCGTCTTCCGAGGCTCATTCAGCATCCTCCTGGCTCCCAACCGCAGCCTTACAGGGATGCAGCTGGCGTTGATGTACTCAGAGCCCGGCTCCCCAGGGAGGGGCGTCAGGGGCACATGGGACCAGTCATCTAGGGGAAGAGGCCAGCATTAGCAATGCAGGGGGCAGGGTGGGAGACCCGGGATAGAGGTCACGCTGACACGTCACGCTGCACACAGACAAGGGGAGCTGGGAGAGGGTCTGAGGGACCTCGGGCGGGAGGAGCCGGCCTGGGGTTTCTCAGCTCACGGGGGCAAGAGCTTTGTCCCTCAGGGGTAATAAGGGGCAAGGGTCAGGCCTGGGATGTTGACAAAGTCACGGCTGAGAACAAAGTCAGCAGAGGCTCGTGACTCACAGGGCAGCACGTTTCTGTAACGGTTCTTGGCGCTGTTCTCCGGAGCTGAGGCCACCGTCTGGGACTGGCTGTGGTCCTCCAGGGCCGGCTGCTCGGGGCGAAGTGAGGGGAGGGTGCACAGATGCTGGATTTTCTCTGCCCTCCCCCAGGGATACCCGCGTTGCTCCCTCCGCCTTCCTAAGTGCCACCCCACTCACCCCTTACACCCTGGAATTCTGTAGCACCTACAGAAATAGGACAAGTAGGACTTCCCTGGTGGTGCAGTGGTTAAGAATCTGCCTGCCAATGCAGCGGACACGGATTCGAGCCCTGGTTTGGGAAGATCCCATGTGCCGTGGAGCAACTAAGCCCATGAGCCATAACTAGAAAAGGCCTGCGCACAGCAACGAAGAGCGAACGCAGCCAAAAATAAATAAATAAATTTATTTATTTTTAAAAAAAGAAAGAAAGAAATAGGACGAGTGTGTGCACCATCCCTGGGGGGGCATTTTGGAGGAAGGGCAGGAGGATGGGGACTGGAGAGGTAGGTGAGAGAGGAGGGGTCAGGGGAAAACCAAGGTGTTGCTTTAGGATTAACCCATCCAACCAACACTACAGTAAGAGTTCAGTGAGTCAAGAAGGTGGATAATCATGGCTGAGAATTTCTGTATGAGCCAACCAAGTGTGTATCCCTGCTTCTGTTCAATCCCAAAGGGGTGGAAAGGTCTCCGTGGACACGTGGGGCTCAGCTCGGCTCCCTCTGTTCTCACCCGACCTGGTACTCCTCAGCAAAGCCACAGCCGCTGTCCTCGTGTTTCCTGACGTGGTCGGCAAAGTCTTCAGCCAGGACGTCCCCTGGGAAGCTGTGGGGGAAGAGGGGCACATAACCTCCTTTAACCTTGTGCGCTTGGGATAAAGAAAAGGATTTTGTGTTTTGTTTTCTTTTTTTTACCTCCCCAGGACTTATTTATCTTATAACTGGAAGTTTGTACCTTTGATCACCTTCACCCATTTCACCCTCTGCCTCTGGTAACCACCAGTCTGTTCTGTGTATCTACGAGTTCGAGGTTTTTTTAATTTTTAAATTTTGGCCACGCCGCACAGTTTGTGGGATCTTAGTTCCCCGACCAGGGATCGAATCCGGGACCCTGGAAGTGAAAGCACTGAATCCTAACCACTGGACCCCCAGGGAATTCTCTCGAGTTTTTTTTTTAGAGTCCACACACAGGAAGTCCCCTGCATACGAAACTTCAAGTTGTGAACTTTCAAAGACGCGAATGTGCGTTCGCATGTCCAATCACACAAGGCGTGAGTGACATTGCAGCTTGCCCTCTGTCTCCTATGGCCAAGGATCCTTCAGCTCTGCCATCTCCCACCTCCTCTCCCTCCTCCAGTCAGTAACTCTTCTTTCCTGTTCACTCAGTGCCAGCCCCTGTATGCCAGCTCTTACACTGCACTACTGTACTTTTCAAGGTACTGTTCTGTAAGATTAAAAATGTTTTATTTTTTGTGTTTGCTTGTTTTAATGTATTATTTGTGTGAAAAGTATCATAAACCTATTACAGTACAGTACTATATAGCCAATTGTGTTAGTTGGGTACCTAGGCTAACTTTGTTGGACTTATGAACACAGTCTTGGAACGGAACTCATTTGTGTGTAAGGGACTTACTGTATAAGTGTTATCTCATACAGTATTTGTCTTTCTCTGTCTGACTTATCTCACTTAGCATAATGCCCTCAAGGTCCATCCATGTTGCCACAAATGGCATTACTTCATTCTTTTTTACGGCTGGATAATATTCCATTCTATATGTATATTACACCTTAAAAAATTAATTAATTTATTTCGGCTGTGTTGGGTCTTTTGTCACTGTGCGTGGGCTTTCTCTAGCTGCAGTGAGCGGAGGCTACTCTTCATTGCGGTGCGAGGGCTCCTCATTGCAATGGCTTCTCTTGTTGCGGAGCACAGGCTCTAGGCACACGGGCTTCAGTAGTTGTGGCGCATGGGCTTAGTTGCTTCATGGTATGTGGGATCTTCCTGGACCAGGGCTCAAACCCGTGTCCCCTGCATTGGCAGGTGGATTCTTAACCACTGCGCCACCAGGGAAGCCCTATATTACACCTTCTTTATTCAGTCATCCATTGATAGACACTTAGGTTGTTTCCATATCTTGGCTATTGTGGGTAATGCTACTATGAACATGGGAGTGCAGATATCTTTTCAAGTTAGTGATGTTGTTTCTGATTCATCAATTCCATTTGTAGGTACATATCCAAAAGAATTGAAAGCAAGGTCTCAGATATTTGTACACCCATGTTCATAGCAGCATTATTCACAGTAGCTAAAAAGAGGAAGCAAACCAAGTGTCCATTGATAGATGAATGGATAAAGAAGATTTGGTCTAACCATACAATGGAATATTATTCTTCCTAAGGAAGGAAAGAAATTCTGACACATACAACAACATGGATGAACCTGGAGGGCATTATGCTGAGTGAAATGAGCCAGTCACAAGAGGACAAATAAAAGGACAAATACGGGCTTCCCTGGTGGCGCAGTGGTTGAGAGTCCACCTGCCGATGCAGGAGACACGGGTTCGTGCCCCGGTCCGGGAAGATCCCACATGCCGCGGAGTGGCTGGGCCCGTGAGCCATGGCCGCTGAGCCCGCGCGTCCGGAGCCTGTGCTCCGCAACGGGAGAGGCCACAAGAGTAAGAGGTCCGCGTACCGCAAAAACAAACAAACAAACAAACAAACAAACAAAAAGGACAAATACGATTCCACCTATATGAGGCAGTCATCAAATTCATACAAACAGAAAGTAGAAGGGTGGTTTCCAGGGGCTGGGAGATGGGGGAAATGGGGAGTTAGTGTTTGATGTGTACAGAGTTTCAGTTTTGCAGGATGAAGAGAGTTCTACGGGGAATCCCCTGGCGGTCCAGTGGTTAGGACTCCGCGATTTCACTGCTGAGGGTGTGGGTTCAATCTCTGGTCGGGGAACTAAGATCCCACAAGCCATGTGGCGTGACCAAAATAAATAAATAAATAAAGTTTTTTAAAAAAAGAGTTCTATGGATGGATGGTGGTGATGGTTGCACAACAACGTGAATGGACTTAATGCCACTGAACTGCACACTTAAAAATGGTTGAGGTGGTAAATTTGTTATTTGGAGGTTATTTGTTTTTTTTTTTAACCACAATCAAAATTTGTTTTGACTCAAAAAAAAGGAAAGGGTATTTCTTCTCCCACTTAGGACCACTGCCCTTCTCTGGGCCCCAATTCCCTGTGGCCCTCTCTAGCCATGGTTCTTCCCTCTCTGCTGTATCTCTCCCCTCTCCTCTTTCCCTTTTGTGTGTAAACATGCTAATCTTACTTCTGTATTAAAAAAAGAATCCTTTGACCTCCTGTGGCTCCAGCTCCAGCTCTTTGTCTCTCTTCCCCTTGTAGTATAGTGTTATATATACAATGTTATATATACAGTCTTGACTCAGTTTTGAGACCCTGGTTGGAGGTTCGTCGGTTTACCTTCTTCTTTTTTGCGTGACTGGTATTTTTTTGTTTGTTTGTTTTGTTTTTACAGTTTTGTTTATTTATTTGGCCACGCTGCGTGGCTTGTGGGAGATACCCGACCAGCGACTGAACCCGGGCCTAGCAGTGAAAGCCTGGAATCTTGACCACTGGACCGCCAGGCATTTCCCCAGTTCTCCTTCTTGAGAAGCTGATTAAATCCACACCCTCACCACCTCCCCTTTGGGGATCCATCTGCTGGAATCCCCGCCAGGAACAGGGGACAGGCCCTGTGCATCAGAGTCCACTGAAATGATTCAAACTAAACCCGTTTGCCTTGGATTGCCCACTTCTTGCTGCAGAAACCACAGTAAAGCCTCTTCCTCAGGTGTTCCCCGACCTCCCAGCTGACCCTGGTGCTTCTCTGCATGGCCTTGCTTGGTGTAACGTGTAATCCCTCTCCTGGGATCTGTGATTGTAGTGAACTATCTTTCAGTGGTGTCTGTCTCTGGATCCATTGGCCTTATCACACCTAAACAATAAGACGACCTATGAAAACACACCTTCACATTCAAACTTCTCACACTGACCGGTTTTCTCTGCTTCCTTCCCACCCTTCACCATGGCCTGGTGTCTCCACCACGACTACAGGGGAACAAGGACTTTTTTCAAAGTCCCCTATTTTATTTGCCTCCTTATCACCAATTCCAAAGGCCACCTCTCAGTGCTCAGCAGCACTTCGCACCTTTGACCGAGCCTTCCTTTCTTCCGGATCCACCCTCTTCCTGAACACCCTCTCCTGGTTTGCACCATCACCGTCTCTCTGACTGCTGCTTCTCCATCTCCTTGGTGGGGCCCTGTCCTCTGCCCATCCTAAAAGGTGGGCATCCCCAGAAGCCCATCCTCAATCCCCCCTTTCTCACTGGACACACACTTCTTATGGGGTTTGTCCATTTCCTTAGCTTCGCTTTCCATCCATTCATCTGTGATTTGTGAATCTCCATTGCGAGTCCCTACTTCTCCCCCTCCCGAGCTTCAGAGCTGTTTTCCCACCTGCCTCCTGGAATCTCCACCTGTGTGTCCTCGAGGGTCATCGCTGGGACATCCAAACACGCACGTTGAGGTTGAGGAGGGCAAGATGCTCAGCATACAGGTGGGGCCAGACTTGGAATCCAATGGGTGCAGTGATTTGTTGCAGATGCCATATAATGGACACAGGGTAAGGAGGGGAGAGGTCACAGGGTGAGTGGGGCGGGACGCTGGCCAGGACAGATTCTATGGCGAAGGAGAAACTGGACATCATCGTATTTACTCTCCCTCAAGCCCCTGCCTCTGATGGCCACGCCCTCAGTTTATGCCTCTTTCTTTTACACCCAGGCCGTCTCACCTGGTTCCGCAACATCCCTTAACTCCCTGGTTTATCTCTCCTCTATTGATCCCTGGGGATCATTCTGACATAGAGATTTGATGATGATTGACCCAACCTAAAGGGGACTCAGAGTGATGAAGACATCTGCACAAACGTTTTTCTGAACCACGGAACTCTGTATCCAACAGCCCATTCAGCGTTTTCACTCACATGTCTGACAAGCATCCCAAAATCAGTGTGTCCACCACTGAGCTCCTGATACTTTCCCCCAAACCTGCACCCCGCATAGTCATTCTGTCTCAAGTAATGGCCATTCCGGCCTCCCTGGGGCTCAGGCTGAATTCCTTGGGTTCACTCTTGAGCCCTCTCCGAATCCCACACCATACATCCATTCTTCAACCAGGTCTGCTCTTCAAACACTCAAACGGCATCTTGAATCTGATTCCCTCTAACTGTTTCCTGCTCCAAGACATAACCGACATCTGGATTATATACAGACGTCTTCCTTTGCTTCCCTACTTTTGCCTTTGCTTCATAAAAATGTGAGACTGTGTCACAGGTCTATCGAAAACCTCCAAAAACTCCCATCTCAGGATAAAACCAAAGTCCCCACTATCATCTACAAGGCCCAACCTGATCTGATCCCACCTGGTAGCTCTCCGACCTCATTTCCTACCCCACCCCCACCCCCACCCCGCCTCATCCACTCTGCTCAGTCTCAGAGACACACCACGTTCTCCAAACACGCCAAGCCTGTGCCTGCCTCGGGGCCATCGCACTTGCTGATCCCCCTGCCTGGAATGCCTTTTCCCCAGATGGGCACAGGACTCTTGCCCTCACTTGCTTCAGGTCTGTCCTCAAATGACTTCGTCTCAGTCATCTTCTTAGTAAGGCCTCTCCTGGACACTCTATTTAAAATATTCCTCCACCCTTCCTGCCTCCACCTCTTGCTTTATTTGTCTCCAAGTAAGCATCACGTTCTTTATCATCTTGGTTTTGTTTTTTGTGTGTTTGTTTGTTTTGGCCGCACTGCACGCTTGCAGGATCTTAGTTCCCCGACCAGGGATTGAACCCATGCCCCCTGCAGTGGAAGTGTGGAGTCCTAACAAGTGGACCGCCAGGAAATTCCTAATCATCTTGTTTGTTAATGGCTGCTTGTGCTAGAATGTAAGCTCCACAAGGGCAGGAATCTTTGTTTCAGCCAGTTTCCTCGGCACCTAGAACAGTGCCTGACACTTAACAGGGGTTCAGTGAATGTCTTTTTGGATAAATGAATGGAAGTCCCAGAACTGAGACGGAAAGAGATTCCACAGCCACCGGCCCAGGCTGCTTAGGGAGTGGGCAGCAGTGAAGGCATTGCGATCCCTGCCGCAGTGGGGATCTGAGGCTGGTGTGGGTGGGTTCCTTGGCCCTGCACTCTGACCTATACAGTGACCAGCTGGATTTGACCTGACAGTGAGCCTTTTGAATGCTCCCCAAACCCACTCACCTGAACACCAGATCCCCGGGTGCTGGTTTCTTCTCACTCTTCTTATGCCTGGGAAAAGGACATGGGGAGTGAGGCCAGAACCACGGATCCCCATCTTTCCCCAGGCCCCCTCCCTCCTGGCGCCCGATAAGCCCTGCGCCAAGTCTCACCTCCTCTTCAGGAAGAAAACCAGCAGGCCCACCAGGATGAGAAACAGAAGGGGACTGACTATGGCTCCCACGATGGCCCCTGGGGGAAGGAGGCGTGGTGGGCTGTGAGAGCCTAGGTCTGCTCTCCTGCTGTCCCACCTCCCCTACCTCTGTCCTCACCCAGACTGTGATCAGAGGGTCTAGAGGGTAGATTCGAGGGCAGAGAAGGGAAAGGAGAAAGCTTCTGGATAGAGCCCTACCTCCCACCCAACCTCTTCCCCTTAGGTCCTCACTTCCCGAGGAGCCTGATCCAAAGGCATCACTTTCTCAAGTGACCTGGTTGTTAGAGAGTGACTCTTCCCCAATTTGGCCTAGACTAATCGTTCTGAGAGAGGGCGATTTTGCCCTCCAGGTGACATCGGGCAATGTCTGGAGACACTTCTGGTTGCTACAGCTGCGATGGTAGTGCCACTGGCATCTAGTGGCTGGAGGCCGGGGATGCTGCTTACAGCATCTTACAATGCCCAGGGCAGCCTCCCCTCCCCATCAGAAAGAGTGATCCAGTCCAGGATCCAAGAGGACCTGTCTTCTCAGAGACCCTTCTTGCTAAACCAGAGAATCCTGGACAGTGGGACCCACTGAGCCCAGTTTGGAAGAGCATCCATTTATCAGTACACCGAACTCCAGTGTCTCCAGATCAGAGACCCCATCTCATAAGAGGCTTTCATTCCTAGGAAATGGTTGACAGGGCCCAGGGAGGCCCATGACCACGGTCAATGGTACATGATCAAAGATCTCCTGAGTGTGAGGTTCAAACTTCTTCAAATACCCCACTGGTGGGTGAAAAATGGTGCGGCAGTGTTGGAAAAAAAATTGGCAGTTCTTCAAAAGATTAAACACGGACTTACCATATGATCTAACAATTCCACTCCTGGGTATACACCCAAGAGAAATGAAGACATACGTCCACATGGAAACCTACACACGAATGTTCAGAGCATTACTCGGAATAGCCAAAAAGTAGAAATGGCCCAACAGACCCATCAAACAGATGGATAAACAAAATGTGGTCTATCCACACAATGAAATCTTATTTTGGCAATAAAAAGTAATGAAGCACTGATACACACTAGAACAGTGGATGAACCTTGAAAACATTATACTAAGTGAGAGAAGCCAGTCAAAGAGGACCACATACTGTGTGATTGTATTTTTAGGAAAGCTCTAAAAGAGGCACATCTATGGAGACAGAAGCAGATTAGAGATTGCCAATGGCTGGTTGGTGGGGGATTGGGGAAATTAGGGGGTGATGGCTTAAGGAGATGACTTCTCTTTATGGGTTAATGAAAATATTCTAAAATTGATGGTAATAATGGTTGCAAATACTGCAAATATACTAGAAGTCAGTGAGCTGTACACTTTCAATGGGTGTACATGGGTGTATGTTATAGGAATTACAACTCAACAGAGCTGTTTAAAAGAAAGCAGGAAATAAAACACAAACAAAAAGGACTCCATGGGTTGGTGAGACTGTCTCACAACAGGGTGTGAAGGGGTCTGGAGAGAATGTCATTGTATCGATAGCTCTCTGTCCCCGTGGGGCTCTGCTCACCTGTGCTCTCGGTGTGGCAGGTCACGGAGGCAGACTGGGCCCTCATTCCATCCCAGACGGTCGTGATGGTGGCTGAGTAGGACTGAGCCGGCCTAAGTCCCGACACCCACACGTCTCTCCCACAAGAGGAGCTGTCCTGGAGTCCCGCTGCCCGCCCACCTCCAACTCAAAGGCCTCATAGCCTCCCAGGGGGCAGGACTAGGTGAGGGTGACTCCGTGGCCCCCCCCCCCGAAGTGCTGATACAGGAGGTGATGGTGACAGGGTCCGGGACTGGGTGGAGGGGACAAGAGGAATCAGTAGGCTCCATCCAGGGGGGCTTTCCAACTCCCCACTCCTCACCAGTCAGGCCAGTTCTCTGAGAAATAGCTCATCCCTTCCTTCCCCTAAATCAAAATACCTCTTCCTCCCTCATTATCTGTTGTCCCCAAATAGACATGCCCCCTTAAACTACAACTCCCATGAGCACTCGGACTCTCTGTGTCACTGCAGCTCATGAAGTCATGACCCCATGGCCTGATGGGATTTGGAGTCCACTCACCTTCACTGCTCCCAGGTCTGATCTAAGTTACTACCTGGACCTTTACAGGAAAAGTTTGCTGGCCCATGACATAGTTATTTTCACCACAACTTTTAGGTTCACAGCAAAACTGAGTAGAAGGTACAGGGATTTCCCATACACCCTCTGCCCCCATCATGCATAACCTCCCCCACTGTCAACATCCCCAAATGTACACGTTACCATTGATGAACACAATGATAATCATCCAAAGTCCATATTACATTCCTTTTCGTGGCTGAATAATATTCCACTCTATGGATAGATGACAATTTGTTTCTCCATTCACCAGCTGATGGACATTTGGGTTTCCACCTTTTTGGCTGTTAAAAATAATGTTGCTTGAATTGTATGTTTTCAGTTGTATGTTGTATGTACGAAAACATTGTATGTTTTCAGTTCTGTGGGGCCTGCCCCCAGGAGGGGCCAAACTCTCTTTTTACAGACTCCGTGGCTATCCTCTTTCTAGCCCGCTCCAGCTGCCAACCCTGTCCACCCCTCCACCACCAGCTCACAATCCCCTTCAATCTTCCCAGGAGTTTCTCACTGTTTTTGCTGCTCAGTGGACATCAGTCTCTCTGCTCCACGCTTTCCTCTCCTTGTGTGGTTCAAGAACTGAAGCCGTGTTCATTCACCATCTTGAAGCAATTCCCTGCCTGCCTGCAAGTGTTTTCCCAACACCTATGGCTTCCTACAGGCAGGACCACAGGCTCTACCAACACCGGGGACTCCAAGGGCAAACAGCCTCTTCCAGCCCTGGCCAAGCTTACACTGTGGTGAGGAGGCAGACTGGGAAGGTAACCACAGAGTGACATGAAGTAGGCTACAATGGTGAGAGCACCGAGGAAGCATCTGTCCCTTAGTGGGAGGTGACACTGGGGCTGAGTCTTCGTACAAGAGCAGGGTTTGGTCAAGTGAAGAACAGCATTGGGAAGTCATCACAGGCAGAGGGGAGAGCCCATGTCAGGGCTAAGAGGGAGGAGAGGGCTGGGGGTAATCTGGGGGGATTTCTGTGTGGCCAGAGCGCCAGGTGGAAATGGGACTGGAGGGAATGACCTTGAAGTAGGGGTCAGGCCACCCGGTCCCAGCCTAGTCTCAATCTATAGTTAGCCTGCGGGGTTGGTGAACACGTGGAGATTGGGGAGAGGAACATTTTCTGGATAGGGCATGGAAGCTCCGTGCCCTCTCCCCACACCTTGCCCTGTGCCTGTGCTTCCATCTGGCTGTTCCTGAGTTACATTCTGTAATAAACCAGTGTTCTAGTAAGCAAAACGTTTTTCTGAGTTCTGTGAGCTGCTCTAGCAAATTAATCCAACCCGAGGAGGGGGGTCTTGGGAACCTCTGATTTACAGCCAGTTGGTCAGAAGCACAGGTTAACAACCTGGGCTTGTCACCGGAATCTGAAGTGGGGGTGGGGGGTAAAAGGTGGCAGTCTTGTAGGACTGAGTCCTTAACCTGTGGGATAGCGTCAGAACTGAGTTGACTTGTAGGACGCCCAGCTGGTGTTGGAGATTGGCTTGTTGGTGAGGGGAGCAAGTCCCACACTGGAATTGAGTGCAGAGTAGTAATTGTTTATCATCATGAAACACAAAAGGATAAACAACAAGGTCCTATTGTACAGCACAGAGAACTATATTTGACGGGGGTTTTTTTTGTTTTGTTTTTGTTATTTGGCCACATCACAGGGCACGGGGGATCTTGGTTCCCCAACCAGGGATGGAACTCGCGCCCCCTGCATTGTAAGTGAGGAGTCTTAACCACTGGACCACCAGGGAAGTCCCTGGAGAACTATATTCAGTATCCTAGGATAAACCATAATGAAAAAGAATATTTAAAAATAATGTTTGTATATGTGTAACTGAATCACTTTGCTGTACAGCAGAAATTAACATATTGTAAATCAACTATACTTCAATTTTAAAAAAATTAAAAGAAAAAAAAACACTGAAAACAACCCAAATGATTGGAAACACCAACATTTAGAGATGAATTATGGGGAATTCTCTTGCAGTCCAGTGGTTAGGACCCTGCACTTTCACTGCCGAGGGCACGGCTTCAGTCCCTGGTCAGGGATCCTGCAAGTCACGCGGCGCAGCAAAAAAAAAAAAAAAAAAAGTGAATTATGCTAGTGGTTTCCTTGGGCTGGAGGGGATGGGTGATTTGTAAAAGGCACGGGGTCTCCTCTGGGGGTGATGAAAATGCTCTAAGACTGATTGTGGTGATAGCTGCAAAACTGTGAAAATACTAAAAACCACATGCACACTTTGAGTGGGCAGTTGGTGGTATATGAAGAGTATCTCAATAAAGCTGCGATCATAACATCGTTTTCAGGAATTGGATATAAATGCCTTCAAACAGAACATGGTCACAGTATAGTGATTACAGACAACAATGCTGTGTCATACATTTCAAAGTTGCTGAAAGACTAGATCTTAATTGGTCCCACCACAAAAAAAAATAGGTGTTATGTGATGCCATAGAGATGTTAGCTAACATTACCAGGGTAATAATCATACTGTGACGTATCAATGTATCAAATCAACACCAGTACACCTTAAAGGTACACAATGTTTTATATCAACTATATCTCAATTTAACAAAACAGAATATGGGCTTTAGACAGATGGAGGCTGGAAATATTGCTCCTTTAGCACGTTTCCCTGGGGTGGAAGGTTGTTCTGGGGGGCCCTTTAGGGAGGGAGAGGGTGCTCATTTACCCACCAGTTAGTCTGTCATGAGTCTCCCACCCTTAACGGCTGACAGAGTGATGAGGACCTTGGCAGTGTAAGAGGTGGTCATGACCACCAAGTGGGTGTGGGGCTGAAGGAAGGCATCCCAGGCCAACGTGGCATCTGAGATTGTGAAGAGCAGGGCACCCCCACCCAGAACACCTGCCTCCTCTGGCCTGAGGCCTTCCTCTATGGTGAGTGGGGATCCTGGCCTGAAGGTGAGGCAGGGACTAGAAACCAACGGTGGGCTCTGGAGGTCCCTAAAAACACATCATGGATAAGTCTCCTCTCTGATATGAGTCCCTAAAAAACCACATCATGGGTGTATAAGTTCCCTCTCTGCTATAAGAGTCCCTAAAAGCATATCATGTTTGTAGAAGTCCTCTCTCTGCCGTAAGAGTCCCTAAAAATCACATCATGAATGTAGATGTTTCCTCTCTGCTATAAGAGTCCCCAAAAGTACATCATGGATGCAGAAGTCTCCTCTCTGCTCCAAGAATCCCTAAAAATCATATCATGGATGTAGAAGTCTCCTCTCTGCTGTAAGAGTCCCTAAAATCATATCATGGATGTAGAAGTCTCCTCTCTGCTGTAAGAGTCCCTAAAAGCACATCATGTCTGTAGAAATTGAGCAGGGTTTGGAGAGCAGCTCTGACTGCTTTCTGTCCTCACATGTAGAACCTGAGGCCCAGAGAGGAGCAGTGGGCTATCAAGGTCACAGCCAGGACGAGGGCCATACCCAGGTTCTTTCTTATTTAGTACTCTATTCCCACCGTGTTGCTACCTACCCCTTCCTCCAAGTCTCTTCTTGAGTTTCCTCATCTCCTCAACCCTCTCCTCTCCTGGTACTGTATGTGACTGTCGTCAGTTGAACTGTGGGCCCCAAAGAGATATGCCCAAGTCCTAAGCCCCAGCACCTATGGATGTGATGTTAGTTAGGAATAGGGTCTTTGGAAATGTAATTAGGGATCTTGAGATGAGATCATCCTGGATTTAGGGTGGGCCCTAAATCCAACAACGGGTGTCCTCAGGAGAGGACAGACTCACAGAGGGAGAACACCATGTGAATGTGGCCGGGGCCACCAGGAGTTGGAAGAGGCAGGAAGGACCCTCCCCTAGAGCTTTGGAGGGAGGGCACCCCTACCAACACCATGTTTTTGGACTTTTGGCCTCCAGAACTGTGAAAGATTAAATCTGTTGTTTTAAGTCACCCAGTTTATGGTAATTTGTGACAGCAGCCACAGGAAACTAATACATTGACCAAGCTGTCTCCTCCTGGCCTCAAATCTGTAAAATCCTCATCTGTACAATGAGCATAATGAATCCCCACCACCATCAAAGGGCCTGGGGTGGGGGGCGGTTGGTTATTCCATATCCCCTAAGTCCTGGGCACCAGGACTGGTCCACAGGGAGTCTGCTGTGGGTATAGTTAAAAACATTGCGTTGTACATGTGAAAACGTGTTCCAAGGGTAGATCTCACAGCAAGTGTTCAATGCACAACACTGTGAATGTACTTAACGTCACTAAGTCATACACTTAAAAGTGGTTAAAATGGTAGATTTTGTGGGAGGAAAAAAAAAGGATAACGAACCACTTGCTGTTATTGTGATCACCCCTCCCTTCCCACCCCTCCCCAAATAATGGAGATGTCACCATTGCAACACCCACTTTACTTAGGCAACAGAAAAACAGATCAGGGCCAGAAACAGTTCTGTGTCTCCAGATAGACTGGCACTGGCAGATGGGAGTCTGGGGGACTGGCTCTCACCCCCAAGGGTGTTTCTCTGGCCTCACTGATCTTGGGGGCCCAGGTCCTTGAGGGAGGAGGGGGGTGGACATCTGCCTGCCTCAGCCCCTGGTCAGTTGGACTTGAGCCTGGGGCTCTGGAAGGCCGACAGGGCGATGAGGACCTGGGCAGCATAATAAGTGGCCATGACCACCAGGTGGGCATGGGGCAGGGGATGGACGAAGAGGTTCCAGGCCAGCACGGCATCTGAAAGCGTGAAGAGCAGGGCGCCCCAGCAGGTACTCCCGCCCCTGGCCAAGCCACGCCACAGCATAACGGCCAGGACCAGGGAGTAAGCCGTCAGGGGCAGGACCATGTCAGGCGGGAGGTGCCAAAGCAGGAGGCCATAATATGGGATGGAAGCCAGGAGAATAGGCAGCAGGAGGCCAGGCTTCAGGGGAGTGAGGCCGAAGGCCCAGAGGTAGAGCAGGTGGGCCACGGCGAAGGCAGCCATGCCTGGAGGAGACAGGGGTGGGTGCGCCTGCCTGAGACCCCTGCTTCCCAGCATCACCTCGTTGCCCTCAGAGCCTGAGAAAAAGGGCCTTCCCCAAGCACCAGCTCCCACCCTGGCCACACCACCCCATCTGCCAGGATTACAACGCTGGCCTCCTTGGTGGTCCTCTTTCCTCCTGCTCTTGGCGCCAGAATGACCTAAAAACGCGCACTGCATCCCATCCTCACCCTGCTCAGAACTGTCCACTGACTGACACCCCATCTTGCTCAGCCCCTAGTCGGCTTCACCCAGCAGGCACACCCACCCCAGGGCTTCTGCACTTGCTGCCCCTCTGCCCGGAAGGGCCTTCCCTGGAAGGGCACCGGGCTGGTACCCTGCACCCGCTTCAAGACTTTACCTTCTCGGCGAGGCTGTCCTCGACCAGCGTACTCAGGACTGTGACCTCTGGACACTCACAGCCTCAGGTAATGCTGCCCGCGCCCTCATGGAAGGAGAGCTCCTCGGGGCCCAAGGTTTGGGTATGTCCCCCTCACTGCCGTCCATTTCCCAGTTGCCTTTACACGCCAACTGGCTCAAGCACTTGGCAGGGGCTCTGTTGGGGAGTCGCCCCCTGCACCCCGGACACCCCCCCCTGGGGTCCAGAAGGGACAACACAACACAGCCCCTCTCACCATGGAGGAAGGCCTCAGGCCAGACGAGGCAGGAGTCCCCCACAGCTGAGCACAGAAGGGCCCCCTGAAGGAGCAAGCTGTAGCTCCCGCCGGGGTACACGGTCCACAGGAACACCACCAGGTAGAGGATGGGCAGGCACTTGATCAGGGCACCGACCCAGGACGGCTGGTTCTCAGGGCTCCAGAGGAGAAAGTAGACGGCACAGGTGAGGAAGAACGGGCTCAGCCACCTGCCCACATGCGGCTGCTTCGGGGGACAAAGGGGCCGCTGAGCCACTGGAACTCAGCCCAGCCCCCAGGCCCTGGGACCAGGCTCCAGAACCCTCCTGGCTTTGGTCTCAGCCAGTTCCCAGCCTTTGGGGGTCAGGCCCCACATGGCCAGGAGTTGGGAGTCAGGGCTTCCATCCCGCCCCCACCCAGGGACGCCAGCCATGCTGTCCAGGGTAGGGGGGCAGCTGCACAGGGACCAGGACATCCAACCCCACAGAACCCAGCCCCCCAATTCTTCCAGGTCATGTGGGTTCCCAGGAGCCCAGGCCCAGCTCCCACCCCACACTCCGTGGCTCTCACTTGAGCTGAAAAGCGAGGTTTTCCAGGCAGCCCCTCTTCCCGGGTGTCCATGTCAACGTGTGACCCACCCAAAGTGGCCTGCATGTGGGCACCGGTGGCTTTGGGGGTGGAGGGGATGGCGTGTGGTTACACGTTAACCCGAGGAGCGTCCTGTGGACTCTGGGACTGATAACAGGGCCCAGGGAGGTGCTGCCCCCACCCTGGGGATGGCCCTGCCTGGCACCTGCTGATAAGGTGCCCACTGGGACCCAGGGGTCTCTCCTCCTCCACAGCCCCCTTCCCCTGGCTTCGTCTCTTGCCTAGGGAGCCATGGCTGCCAACGCCCCTCCCACTGTGCTGTGCCTGGCAGGTCAGAAGGGAATGGGGTGCGGAATTTCAATGCTCTCCCCTCCATGAGCTGGGGGGAAGGGCAGGGGACCAGAGCCCAGGGACAGGTCGGGAGACTCCCTCCTCCCCTCGCCGTCCTCGGCCCTGGCCTTCCCTCAGGAGTGCCCACCACAAACGCCTGCTGAACCAACAGGAAGGAGCTGAACCAGGAGGCCGTGCCAGCCCTCAGCTCCAGGGAAGGCTTCCCGCACACGTCCACCAGCGCACCTGGTATGTTCTTTACCTGTCCGTTGGAAGACATGGACCCGCTGGGCGCCCACCTGTCTGGCTTGGTTGGCTACCCCCAACTACCACTGCTCCACCAAGGGGAAAGGGTTCAGGGGACATGGCTTCTGCAACACGCTGGGCAGGTGAGGGGGTGCTGGGAAGGGGGCTGGTTAGAAGCCCACTCACCACACCTCCCAGAGCCTGCGCGTGTGGACAGGGGACGGCTCGCTGGGACCAAGACCCACGTGAGGCCGGGTAGTGTTCAGCTCCTCCAGGAAACGCTTAGCAGTCTCAGCAGAAGTTACCCCACAGCAGAGCCTGGAGGTTGAGGACCCTAATTCCATGCTCCAAGGGTCCCACCCCAGAGGCCACGATGCGGGAACAGCTCAGGCTCCCCGACCCCATGTCCCAGAACTCAAGGTCTGAGCAGCAAGAGTCTTAAACTGTCTTCCTTTATTTGTTTATATTTGCAATATGAAACAGAAGCTCGGCACAAACACACGCACACTCACGCCAGCCTGGGGAGAGGGAGCTGGGACAAGGTCACTTGGCAGCTGGGCTGGACCCCAGACCCTTGGGAGTAGGACGGGGACCCCAGCCAGACCCCCACCCCAGAGTCCATGGGAGATGGGGGGGTCTCAGTGAGTGCGTGAGGGCCCCAAGGGAATGTCACTGGGGAGGCCCCCTGGGACCAGGACCCCCAGCTCCCTCCCACAGAGCTGGCTGGGCCAGGTGGAGGGTCTTTTAGCTCCCAGCCTGGGTCAAAGTGCAGGGTCCGAGGCAAGGGGATTTGGGCAAAGGCACGACCCCCACTCGGGCCCTCCCCCAAGGTGGACCTGAGCTGAAAGGCCAAGTGTGGGTGTGGGCGTCTGCACCGGAGGGTGGGTGGGCATGGTGGGAGGGGAGGGTGGGTGGCAGCCTCAGGACCCTCACCACAGCGGCCCCAGTGGGACAGGGTGAAGGTCCAAGCCACTGCCACCCAGTCCTGCTTCCTTCTGGCTCCCCGCCTACCCACTCTCTCCCCCCTCGAGATAGATATATATATATATATATATATATGTATATATATATATATATATACACACACACACACACATATATATATATATATATATATACACACACATAATATATAATATAGGTCTCTCTCTCTCTCTCTCTCTCTCTCTATTTGACTCTATTCTAGGAGACAAAACTCCATAATTTCTTCTCTCAGTGCAAATGGGGGTGGGGTGAGGGGCCTGTCTCCCTGGCACCAGCCTCCTGGGAGTCCAGAGAGGACCTGGGGTGGGTAGGGTAGGGATGGGGTGATGGGGCAACAGGGCCACTGCGGAACCTGCCCTGCCCCCACCCGGACAGGGTCCACGTGGAGTACGGAGGATTTGGCTGCCACCACTGGGACCAGGCAGTTACCTGGGAACCGAGAGGAAGACCCACGTGAGGAGCCTGCCACCCTGTGGCCACCCCGTGAAGTTCCTGCCTGCCCTGCCCCAGCCCACCCTCTGCCCCCAGCCCCACCACTCACTGGGAGCCCGGGGACGCCGGCCCTCCTGGGGCAGAGCCATTGGGCATCGGAAGTGGCTCGAGGGCCAGGGCACTGTTGGGGGAGAGGGACGACATGGGGAGGTCAGTGCCCCCTACGTAACACCAGCTGCCCTGTGAGGCTGCACCATGCTTACCTCTGGCTTCGGGGGAGCCCCAAGGACTCTGGGCTCTTCACCCCCTCCGTGGTCTGGGGGTGCTGGTGGGCCCTGGGGGCTGGGACAGAGGTAGCAGGGTCTCTGGTTGCACTGTGGGGGGACCCGTGGGGTTACTGTCACTGACACCCTCCTGGGCACTCTCATCCCTCAGCCCCCTGCTTGTGTAAGCAGGGAAGGAGTGCACGGCTCAGGGGCGTCCCTCACATCCGAAGACCCCTGGGAGCCGCCCACCGGCAGGAGCAGCTCAAGGTTAGCGGGACACGAGCTCTGCACACTCCAGCCCCCTTCTGATCCTACTGGGCCTTCCCACCCCAGGGCTGAGTGCGGGACCCTGGGATCCAGGATCCTCTCTTGTGGCCATGTGTGGGCACAGGCACAGCCCTAGACCTTCAGCTTCCCGAAGCTCTGAGGCAGTGGCACACACCTGCGGGGAGGAGGGTCCTGCAAGGGCCACGTGGATTAGCTCCAGGGCAGGGACAGCCCAGGGACCAGGCTCTACCCGCCGCCCCAGATTCTCCCCTTCTTGGCCCCCTAGTGGCTGCTCCCTAGCCAGTTACCTGTCCAAGGAGCTGGGGGCGGAGTGCGTCCCTCTGAGGGTGGTCTGGAGGTCCCCAACACTGACCAAGGCCTGGCAGGGGGCTGTGCGGAGTAGAGTGGCCCAGAGATGTGAGACTCGGCGAGCTTAACACCAGCCTCGCTCCTCAGGACCAGGTGTGGACAAGGCCAGGGGACAGCTGTGTATGGGAGGGCTGAGGGTGAGGTGGGCAGGATGGGGAGTGGGTAGAGAGCGGCTCACCCGAGGGCTCCGCTACTTTGCTGCCGTCTGTGGCTTCCTGAGGTGCTGAGGAAGGGATGGGATCCTGAGACCTAGGAGGCAAGAGAAGGAGCCTAAGGTGCAGCCCCCCCCGCCGCCCTGCAGCTGGGGTCGGCGCTGGAGCTTAAGGCAACCAGGCCCTGGGCACCCACCACTAGGCCTCACCTGAGCTGCAGGGTGCTGGGGGCTGCAGGGCCAGCTGGGCTCGGGGTAGGGAGGTCCAGGGGCCCACTGCGGGGCTCCTGTGGGGCAGGGGGCCCAGAGTGCAGTTCCTTCTCCCTGCAGGCTTGGGGGCTGGTCGGGGCATCCACAGGCACTGGGTCAAAGGTTGCTGTCCAGCTGGGGCCTGGAGAGGGAGAGCAGCACAGGGGTGAGCAGAGGCAGACAGCCAGATGCACCTGACCACGCCCGCCCCGCGCATGCACCCACCCGGAGGCTGGGGGCCGGGGCTGGGATGACAGGTGGGCCCAGCCCTGCCACGGGCCACCCGCCGGTCACCATCCTCGTCGTCCTCATCGTCCTCGTCGTCCTCGTCGTCCTCACTGTCTGTGCTGCCTCCGCTCCTGCCCCAGGGACACCTGTCAGTCAGCCACTGTGCTGGGCACCCTTCTGACCCCACCAAGGCCAGCCCCAGGCAAACGATGGGAAGGAATCAAAGGGATGGAGAGGAGGGGGCAGCGGGGAAGAGGCCCAGAGAAAGAGCCCATGTCCCATGGTGGTGGGAAGGCAGGTGGGAACTTGAGTGCCCTCTGGAAAGAGCGCGGCCAGCAGCACAGGGGCGGAAAAGTCCCGCCCAGCCCTCAGCAGGAACGGGGACACCTCCCACCCCCTGCACAGCTCTCGAAGGGAAGGCTGACTCCGCACTCTTCCTCCATCCATTATAGCCTCGGAGGAGGGCAAAGTCCAGCAGCGCAGCTGCTCCAAACGTAACGGCTGAGTGTTGACTAACACGCAGACACCGTGTCCAATGGGGAACCGCTAAGCAAACGTGGATGCTGCTCCACGGTCACTGACTGCCGTGACCAGAAGGGGCTTGTCCGCACAGTGAAAACGAGCCAGACGCTTGGGTAGACAGACAGGGTAGAGGGAGCTTCCTGAACCTGGAAACCTCAGAGGGCATCTCCAGAACCCACAACCCATGTCACACTCAACAGGGAGACCCGATGTCCCCCCAGATCAGGGAAGTGATGTGGGGGCCTGCTCTTCCCACTTGGAAAGGAAGGAGCAAAACTATCTCTAACTGCAGAAAGGGTGATTTTGTATATAGAAACCTAAGGAGTCCTCTAAAACTGTTAGAAAAAGCAAGTTCTGCAAGAATGCAGGATACAAGATCAATGTGCGAGAGACTTTTATTTTTACACACTTATGACAACTTCAAAATGACTTTGAGAAAACAATCCCACTCAGGATTGTATCAAAAAGAATAAAACGCTTAGAAATAAAATTAACAAAAGCAGCATAAAACTTATACTCTGAAAACTACAAAACACTGTGAAAAGTAATGAACACCTAAATAAATGTAAAGACATCCCATGTTCATGGACTGGGAGACAAAATATTGTTAAAATAGCAACACTCCCTGAACTGCCCTATAGATTCAGGGCAATTCCTCTCAGAGTCCCAGCTGGCTTCTTTGTTGAAACTGACAAACTGATCCTAAAATTCACCTGGAATCTCAAGGAACCTGGAATGATCAACACAACTTAAAACAGAAGAACAAACTGGATGCTCACATTTCCAATTTCAGAACTCACTACGATGAAACAGTAATGAACCAGAAGACAGAGGCCAGAAATAAACACTTGCAAGTACAGTAGAAAGATTTTTGACAAAGGTGTCAAGACCATCCAGTGAGAGGGGAGTCTCTTCAACACGTGATGCTGGGACACTGACATTCCCACACACAGAAGAATGAGGCTGGACCCTCCCACCTCACACCACATCTAAAAAACTAGCTCAAGCTGGATCAAAAACCTAAACGTTAAAAGCTGACATTGAAAACACAGGGATGCATCACAACCTTGGATTTGGCAATGACACCCGTAAGTGCAAATCAACTTGGCAGTCACACAATGACACACCAGCGGATGGCAAGTGACACACAACCACACCCACCCGAGGGATAGGCCTCACATGTAGGAAGAGGCAAAATCTATAGGGCAAGAAGTCAGGAGAGCGTCACCCTCGGAGGGCGGCCAGCAGAAGGCACGGGGGTACAAGGATGGTTCTGCTCCCTCCTCTGGGTGCTGGCAAAGGGATGTCCACGTGTCCGGACACTTAAGATCCGTCTACTTGTCTGTATGCTAGTCACCCGTCAATTTAAAAAGTTAAAACACTCTAACCCTCAAATCAGAAGCCACAGGGGTCAAGGTGCAGGCCCTGAGTTGGTATTCACATTGGCAAGTCTATGCCACCCAAATGCATTTAGTCAGTGATTCTGGGGCCAACCAGTAAGAGAAAAAATAATGTACTTCTTGTACAAAGAGCAGGTCACAGCTTACTGACCCGCATGCTGGGACTGTGAGGGACAATCATCGTGTCTCCTTTCACTGGAATTTGGGAAAGGAGCTGACAGGACACTTACTGCCCTTTTGGGAAGAACACCTGCCCGACAGCTACCGCAGGGGAGAGGAGAGTGGGGGTGGGGGCAGATAATGGTTCCATTCGCACCTGGACCAAGCTGTACCTGAAGGACCCACCTACCGTTCCAGCCTTGCACAAGCGGTTATCCTACTCCTTTTGTAACTGAACTTATCTGAATTGGGTTTTTATCACTCACAATTGAAAGCGCCCCAAATAACAGACACACTACCTTCTCCTTATTTTTCTCACTCACTCCAGCTGATGAAAACCATTTTACATGGGCCCTGTGGCCCTGCTGTGCTGGGGAGCCTGTAGGAGGGTACTCACCGCACACCCAGGGGCTGGCCCAGGCGGGCCCCCCTGGCCAGCTGGCCGCCCTGCCAGGCACCATCCTCTCCATCAGACCCCCCTGAACCCTGGCCCTCTTCCTCGTCCTCCTCCTCATCATCGAACTGCTGGATCCGGTCCTTGTAGCATATCTCAAGCAGGTTGGCGTTAGGCTGCGGGGGCGGGGGGGGGCGGTGGTGGTGAGGTGAGCTGACTGCCTGCAGCCCACCCCCACCAGCAGGGGTCGGGGGCAGCACTCACGTTGTCGTCGTCGGCATTGAGGGAGAAGGTGATGTTGGCCGTCTTGTCGAAAGGCGCACTGCGGGAGAAGCACAGGGGCACTGAGGGGAGGCTCGGGCCACTTCCCCCTCTCATCCCCTTGCTGGACGACCCTCGCTCTCCTCGGGCCCTGTACCAGCGAACGCACCTCCTCGCTAAAGCTGATCTATAACCCCATATCAACTCTGGCAGCACCCTCCATCAGCGCAGATGTCTGCAGAGCGGAGTTAAGTGAGTCACCCAAGCTGCACACCCCCAGCCGAGTGAGGTCCCACAAGGAGACGGGGTCAGGCCCCACCTAAGACTCCTGAACCTTGTTTCCTCTACCGTAAAATAAAGGACACAGAACCTAGCTGGAGAGGTTGTTTTTAGGGTCTGAGATCATATGCTGGGTGAGATTATTCATTTTCTATGTACACACTTCCCACAGGACACAGCTCACTGTTCACAGTGACTTTACTGGATGCAGCCTCACACGGGCCGCCCCACACAAAGCATCGCCCCAGCCCAAAGAGGGTCAGTCTGGGCCAAAAGAATCAGCCTTGGAGCTGAAACAAAAACGCTTCTGTGTGGGCCCCACTGCCAGCCCGAGGCAGGACCCGGATGGGGGCGAGTGATCCTAGGGATCACGGGGAGTGCAGTGCTCGTCATCTCCAACTTCCAGCCTTGCAGTGTCCACATCCACCCACACCCATCTCTGCTCAATTCTTTCTCTTTCAGAAGGCCTCACAGAAGTGCAATTCCTGGGTTAAGGAATTAAATCCATGCATTTTAAATACTGACACAAATTGTGGAAAGAGATTTGTCAATTTATACTCCTACCCGCAGACTGTGCAATTTTTCAACAGCCTCCTACTTGTTTTGTTTGCATCCTGCACCCCCTTTTTTTCCTGGGGCACCAGTCCATCCTTCTCCTGTTCTGTGGAAAGAGCACTTTGTATCTATGCCGAGGTCCGGGCTCCACGCCATGTGGTAGGGATCCTCCCCAGGTTGTTATCTGTCTCTCTGATTCAGGAAGTACATTAACAATCTCTGAGTGCTGACTTGGCACAGCCATCGTCCAAGCACGTGATAAATGGACTCACAATCACCACCAGGGCAGGTATTCTCATCTCCTTCACAGAGAGGGAGCAGCCCGCACGCACAGCTGGTAGGCCCAGCAACCAGAGCCCTGTGAACAGCTAATTCAGCCCTGAGATGAAAGATACTCATCCATTTTCTGTTCCAGAATGCTTCACGGCTTTACTTTTCTCTCACGTTTAAAGCTTTTAACCTCACTGGGATTTATTTTGACGGAAGAAGCAACACAATTTCATCCCAAAAGGGCAGCCGGCTAAGCTGAGGCCATTCACCAAGTGTCACCACCCCCGCCAGGAGGGGTGGTGTCTTCCTTGGCCGGTGTCCTTCCTCTCCAGGGGGCCTCCCAGCACTGGGCGCTGTGCGGGACAGAGCAGCAGCAGACACGAACCTCACTTCTGAGTCCTACAGGGTCTCTGTCTCGCTGTGGGCCCGAGAGACCACAGCTGACCCTCCCACAGTAACTGGTGAGTGCCCTGGGGTGAGTGACAGCACTGCGTCCCGGCTGCAGATGGGATCCTGAGCCCTGAGCAGAGGGTCGTCATGGCACATAACTAGGCAACACCTGAGAGGGCCCGGCATGCTGCCTGTGATGAAACAGACCAGGCCAGGGCCCTGGCCCCCACATGCAGCCCTTAAGGGGCCAGCCGGGCCTTTCTGTCACTACCCAGCTCAGGAACACCCCCACGGCACGCCCTTCGGTGACTGTTCCACTTTTTCTTGGGTGTCATGGACTCATCTTCTACTCTGACAGCACTGGCTGCGCCGGTCACTGAGCACGTCCCCCAGGAGCCTGCATGGCCCCCAGGGTCCAGTGTGAGTCCACAGGCGGTGGCTCCGCTCCCACCCCGACACAGTCTCCCCTTCAGATTCTCGCTGCCTGACCTTCCTTTCACTATCTACCCATTGCTGTCGTAAGGCTGCTCGTGAAATTGACAAAACACTAAAACTTTTAATTTTTTCTCTGTCAGCAAAAAACTTGGACAATAAAGAACGTAGTTCACGAGCGCAAGGCCAGAAGCGACTGCTGTCAGTGTTACCGTACAAACACAAATAATCAGACCTGGTCATTGAAAACCATCTCTCACGAGGCTCTGAGGCCTCCACGGGGGGAGGTAGGCCAGCTCTGAGTCTGCGAGTGTCTGTCCCACAAGCTCCGCAGCCCAGCTCTGCACAGCCAGCCCCCGTGTCCCAGGACGCCCACGCCTCCTGCCTGGTCCTCAAGAGGCGGGAAGAGGGCCCGAGGCCAGCTGCTCTCCAGGCTGAGCCCTAGCCTAGTGGGGCTAGGCGGGCAGTGGGGACACTAGGAGGATGCGGGGAGGACGGCAGGAGGAGCACGCTGCGGCAGCGCGTGCTGACTCGCCACCTCACGTCCCTCGTGTCACGCGGCCGGCGGGCCCCGCCTGCCCCAGCCTTGCATGGGCCACACTCACTTTACGCTCTCCTCCTGCTCCCCGAACTCCTCGTCATTGAAGCCAAAGTGGTCGATGAAGGCTGAGGTCATGCGCTGCATCTGGAAGTCCATGAAGGCCTGCCAGGGTGCAGGGGGCAGTCAGTGCCCGGCGTCCAGAACAGCCTCCCCGCCCCGCCCCCCCACCGCCCCCACCTGCTGCAGCACTGCCTCCTCTGGGAAGTTGAACTCCTTGAGCCTGTCGTCCTCGTCGTCGCTGGAGGAGTGCAGGTGGTGGGTGTTCACCTGGGCAGCGGGGGTGGGGTAGGGCAGGGGTCAGGGCCTGCGGAGCCCCCAGAGAGGACGCGCACGAGCTGGGGCTGTGGGGAGGGGCGTCCAGGCTGGACCAGAAGGAGGAGCACCGGCGAGGGCCGACGTGGGCGCGCCTGGGTGCAGGGGCCTCACCAGGTCCACGGTGTTCTTCTTGTTGGTCTCCGCCAGGGGTCCTGACACGAACACCTCCCACCGCTCCCGCTGGTCCTCTGGCAGCTCTGCTGGGGGAAGGGGGGTGTGAGGACACAAGGCCCCGGGCGTCCAGCCTCCTCCCGCCCCCGGGCCAGCCCCAGCCCTCACCCTTCAGCAGCTGCCCCAGCTGCTCGGCGTTGGGCCCCTTCTCCGAGTTCTGCGCCAGGGCGTTGGCCACCCTTGTCAAGTGGCCCATGTAGCCTTTCCGAGGGCCCCCTGCGGACCTGGGCGAGAGGGGCCGCGGCTGGACACAGACCCGCCCCGCCCGCCCAGCCCTGCCCTCCCCAGGGAAGGCCCTGACGCTCGCTCGCTCACTGCACACGGTCGTTCTCCTCCCAGGAGGTCAGGATGCGCTCCACCAGGCGGCACTGCTGCAGCAGCTGCGGGGGAGCAGCGAGGGGCTGGCGTGGGGTGGGACCACGGCTGGGCCCTGCTACCCCAGCCCACTTCCAAGCCCCTGGTCTGCCTACAAGGAGCGTGCAGCAAGTGTGCACACGCACGCTCCTCCTCTGCTCACCCAGAAATGCCCCCTGCCTGTGTGACGCCCGCTCAGCCCACCCAGCAAACCCCAGAGCCACTCCACCTGCCTCCAACTCCTGCTTGTCCACACCCCCAGTGCCCCACTGGTCAGCTCCTCCCTAGGCCCCGGGCTACAACCAGAAAGGCATCTCCACTAGCGTGGTGGCCATCACCCTGGGAGGACCCTTCCTAGTCCCCCACGACACCCACTGTCCCCCAAGGTCGCCACTCCACTCATCCCCACCCCCACACGTCACCCTCTACTTTCCAAGACTCTCGACCTAAGGAAGAGGCTGAGCTCCCAGTCCCTGGCACATGAATGGCCTGGCAGCACCCAACAGGCGAGGGGAAGGTGTGGGGCAGAGCCCACCCCCAGAGATCAAAGGGGGACCTGGGAGCCCCACTCACGTGTTTCACGACAGGGTTCTGGGCGGGTGTGTCAGAGCTGCTGTTGGAAGGAGGCCCAGAGCTCAGCATCGTGCTCACACACACCTCCACTTGGGCGTGCAAGAAATTGTTGAACACATAGTGGAAGAAGAGGTCCTGGGGGTGAGGGGCACAGGCTGGCTCGAGCGGCCCCCACCCAGTCCCCATCCTCCCCACCCAACCATCCCTCCACACAGTGCCCCCTCCGCCTCCTGCCCTTTGTCCCCTGTACCAGAAGGGTGTTGGGCACGTCCAGTGCCAGGAGCTCCTGGGTCAGGGCCGCATCGCTGGCACTCAGGGCGCTGGCCAGCAGCTTGACCACGTGCAACCGTGTGTTGCCCAGCGGTGGGGCCAGGGTGCCCCATGTCGTGCGCAGCGGCTCCAGCTGCAGGCACAGGAGAAGCTCAGTTCCTGCCCCAGCACTGCCCTGACGGCGGGGCGCCCTTGTTGCCACCCCCTCCCCCACGCACCCTACCCACCTCAGGCGGCTCTAGCAGGAGTTGGTGGAAGCGGCTGAGCCGTGGGCGCAGGGCATGCAGGGTCCCCACGCTGGACACGGCGTTGTCCAGGGTTGCCTGGGCCAGAAGCTCCAGCTGCCCATCCACGCTGCTGAAGAAGTTGTTCACAGTCACAGACTCAGACCTGCAGAGGGACGGCAGAGGGCAGAGTGAACCACCCAGACAGCCTGTGCACATGCCTGTGTGTGCACACGTCTGCACGTGTGGGCCACACCTGGGAGGGAGTGAGAAGCTGCTGCCCTTGGGAGCCCGGGATCCTGGGGGCAGTGACCCGCCCCAGCAGCCCGGATCCTAAAGACCAGCTCGAAGCTACAGGCGGTCTACTCACCCTGTTTCCTCGTCTGCCAGAAGGGAACAAGAGGACTCCCCTCCGGAACCCTAGTGACCCCCACCCCGGAACTGAAGGGTGGGGCTCCGAGGGGTCACCTGGGGAGGGAGGCCAGCCTCTCACCTGGGCCTCCTGGGCTCCAGCAGCGTCAGTAGCACCTGGATTCCACTCACGATGACGGACTGGCTCTGCTCCCCCTCCAACATGTTGCTCAGAAGCTGCTCGATCGTCTCCTGCCTGGGGCGGGGGTGGCAAGCGTCAGGGAGGAGGGCCCCCAGATGGCTCCCCCTTCCCTCTGGACTGGGCACCACCTGCAAACCCACTTCTCCAGGGTGGCCAACAGCTGGTCAGGCTCCGGGCTGTCCTGCACTTGGATCATCTGCTCCCGGCACAGGCGGATGATGTCGCACAGGGACTGGGATGCGTTGGAATGTTGCTGGGGGAGGGGGGAGACAGAGATGACACTCCGGCCCCGCCCTGGTGTCAGGAAGCCCCACAAGCTGAAGACTGGGCACCCGCCCCTGAGGACAGAGGGTCACACAGACCCCGGGACACAAATGCCG
The DNA here is from genome assembly GCF_937001465.1 of Orcinus orca. Taxonomy (NCBI): domain Eukaryota; kingdom Metazoa; phylum Chordata; class Mammalia; order Artiodactyla; family Delphinidae; genus Orcinus; species Orcinus orca. The sequence continues at coordinate 55,713,420 of NC_064578.1, forward strand.
AGGGAGAGAACAAAAGCACCAAACACTGGGAAGGCAGAGACGACAGAGAGAAAGGGAAACCAAAGCCGACTTCCTGGAAAAGGAGACACCCCACACAGACACCACACTATGCACAGTAGCTACAGAGGAGAACAACTTGGGCATCCACTACCTGGTGAACAGATAAGCAACTGTGGTCTATCCACAAACTGAAACGTTCTTTGGCCTTAGAAAAGGATGAAGCGCTGACACACACTACAACGTGGATGAACACAGACAACTTGGCACTAAGGCAAAGAGGCCAGTCACAGAAGACCCTGCATCATGCAATCCGAAACGTCCAGAACAGGCAAACCCAGAGACAGAAAGCAAACTGGGTTGGTGGGGGCCCAGCAACCACGAGGGAAATGGGGAGCGGCAGCTAATGGGTACAGGATTTCCTCCGTGGAGTGATGAAAAATACTCTAAAGTCAACATGGCAAGGGCTGCACAACCCAGTGAATATACTAAAAGCCACTGAATCCTATATTTTAAATGGGTGAGTTAAACTTTATGTAATAAAGTTTATGTAATAAAGTTTATGTAATAAAGTTGCTGCAAAATAAACAAAGAAAACCATAAGCAGAGCTCTGAGTCTAACCCAACAGGTGCTTCCAGGGCCCACCCACACAGACCCCCGGCCCATGCAGACCAACCAGGCCAGGGCCACACTTCAGAGCCCCTCACAGATGCCCTGCCACCTGGCTCATGGCAGATACCCCTAGTCCCTCTGCCACAAAGGCCTGGACAGTCAACACTCTCCCAGGCCAGGCACTGGCTGAGTGCCTGGTGCTGACTACCTGCGCCTGTGGACCTCTGCCTACAAGCCAGTGGGCCGGGCGGACAGACTCAGGGCTCCTGGGTGGCTTCTTTGAAGGACAGGCAGAGCTGATCCAGGCACAAGAGACGGGAAGAGCCACCAGGCCACAGAGCAGGCAACAGAGGGGAGGAGGAGAGGGGCCCCTGAGAAGGGCAGCAGCGAGGGGCCAGGGCCAAAGGACCCCCTTCAGAGCCCTGACCCCTCAAGGGATGATGGGCCAAGTTCCTGAGAAACGTTCCATGTGTGTACACCCGTTTTCTGTTCTCAGCAGGAGCCCCCCGCTCAAATACACACAGTTCCAAATGCTTCCTTTTCTCATCAACTCGTTTAAGAAGGGAGTGGAGGGACAAGTTGGTGTGGGGCGGAGGCTGGAAACATCAGGTGGGCGGGCTGCACTCACATTGTCGTCCTTCGATGGGTGGATCTGCTCGATGAGCCGCTGGACAATCTTCTCCTCATTGAGCCACTGGGGGCGAGAAGGTGGAGCTCCGCTCACTGACCCCGCTCCTGCCGCCCGCCCCTGCCCAGCTGCCCCGCTGCAGCCCCTCAGCACTCACATTGACCACGTCCTGCCTCAGCTGCGGCCGCTCCACGCAGGTGAGGAGGCGCAGCAGGAGGTCCATGATGGCCGAGGTGCCGATGTGCTGCAGCAGCAGGTCCACAAAATCGTCCTTCTTCCGCAGGAAGGACACGAGCTGGGGACACAGGGACTGGCACGTCAGCGCAGGACCCGGCCCCACGCCCACCCGCCCACCCTCCTCGGGGCCCCAGGCACCTGGTCGGTCTTGCGGTTGATGAGGACGCCCATGACCTTGCTGAAGAAGCTGGCCAGCAGCGGGTTGAGTTTGCCGCTGCTCTGCAGGAAGCCGTAAAGCCGGTGCAGGAGGGACTCGTCCGCACCCAGTGCGTCGTTGATCTGGGGCACGTCCGACGTCAGGATCTCACAGGCCACGCTGGGGTACCTGACACACCCAGAAAGGGCCGGGGAGGGCACGGTGGGGGCGGAGGCCAAACCACCCCGCCTCCCAGTCGCAGCCCATTCATGCTCCCCACCCCCCAAGGCAGCATCCAGCCTCCTGAGCCTGGACCTGACCCCCTATCAACACCTGTCCCTCTAGTCCCTCTACCCCCAACCCTCCAGTCTGACCCAGGCCCAGCCCCGATGACCCTTCTAAAATCCAACCTCATCCCCTCACCTCCTTGTACAGACAGGGAGAGGACTGCCCCACCCAGTTTGCCACCCAGGGCCCTGGGGGACCACAACCTTCTCCAGCTCTGCCCCATAAACTATAAGGCCTCTGGGAAGCGGGTTCCTTGAGGCACGGCAGGGACCCCAGGGGCAGCTCGGCACAGGTGTCAGAATGAAGGCTCCCTGCTACTATGAGCAAAAGCCCAGTCCACGGGGCCACTGGACACACTCAAGGGGGTACAGAGGCCGGGCGAACAAAGCAAAGAAGGGAGAAGACACACGTGGGGGCAGGTAAGTGACAAATGAACACTGGGGGACACGGGACACTCTGCTGGCCCCCCAGAGGTCCCCACTGTGCACCAGACCCCAAAGCAGCTGGCAGCACCTCACAGACCCCCACTTCACAAAGGGCAAAGTGAGGAGAAGCAGTCACCCACTCCCCATGTGGCTCAAGATCTCCGGGGACAGAAAATGCAGAGCTCGTAAGGACCACCTGTGTGTCTATAGTGTGAGGGGCCAGGGAGAGGGCGACACCAGGGAACCAAGAGGATTGTCCAGGACAGACTGAGCAGGGCTCAAGAAGGGCAGCAAAGGGACTTCTCTGGTGGTGCAGTGGTTAAGAATCCACCTGCCAATGCAGGGGACACGGGTTCGAGCCCTGGTCTGGGAAGATCCCACATGCCGCGGAGTAACTAAGCCCATGCTTAGTTACAGCGGCAACAAGAGAAGCCACTGCAACGAAGAGTAGCACCTGCACCCGCTCGCCGCAACTAGAGAAAGCCCGCACACAGCTATGAAGACCCAACACAGCCAAAAATAAATAAATAAATAAAAAAGAAGGGCAGCAGAGACCAGGGCAGACAGAAGCCTCCCGTCATGGAGACGATTCCTACTGACCCTCAACAGGGCCCTGTCCTCTTCGCCCACCCTCTCTGGCACACCCGAGGGCCCTATGGTGGGAGGGAAGGGCAGAAGAGCATGGGGGAGGGGGCACAGGCACACCCTTAGCACCTGGCGTCACACTGGGCACTGGGGACGTGGGGGGTGAGGGGGCAGGCCTCACGCTGCCCATCCTCCAAAAAGGGAACAAAAATCCAACTGAATAAACCATGGAAATAAAGTGGGGGTGGGGTGTGGGCCAATGAAACACACTGCCCAAACACAGCACCCCTAACAGCTGGGGAAGGGTCCTCGGGTTCGTTCTGCCCATCCCTCCGTCTGGGAAGTCCCGTAACAAAAACGGGAGTCAACAATGTCCACAGCAAGTCGGGGTGTCCCACTGTGGGGGACCGACAGGGCGGGGCTCACTTGTAGCGCAGCCGCTCCTCGCCACTGGCCGGCGGCTCCTGGGTGACCCAGGCCACCATGGCCTGCAGGTGTGGCGGCTGCAGCAGAAAGTCCAGCAGCTTTCGGTTGACGACCTTGCATTCCTGCAGCACGTCCTCCTCGTCCAGCAGCTCGGGCAGGCTCAGGTCCTCCCGCTCCAGCAGCGTGTCGAGGTGCGAGCTTGTGTGCAGGTCAAACTTCCAAAACATGGCGCCCTGCGGGCAGGGGCTGTCACATGTGGGGTCCGACCCCGCCCGCTTCCCTCCACCTCCCAGCCTACGAGGACCACCCTATGGGCGACTGTCCTGTCCACTGCCGAGCCCCCAGGCTTGGGGAAGACCCCCGGGTGCGACCACACACAGGCCCCGTGGAAAACAGCCCCGACGCTGTGCACGGAGCCACCATGATCCTGTCCCCCGCAGGGCCTGTGTCCACTGTCCCCACATCTAGGCTGGAACTGTGCTCATCCTGGAACCTCTGGCATCAGACTCGCTTCAATCTGCATTGCCGAACAAATTAAAATGCCCCATGACAGCCAGCACGGTTGCCATCCAGCCCAGCAATCTCTGTGCTGTGTGCAGGGTGTGGGGTAGGGGCAGAGGGAGGAAGGTCTGCTACGTCTCCAGGCTGTGGCCACTGCCTGGACACTACACACACACACACCCCAAGCCCCCGTACCCAGTGCCACGACAGGAAGAGGAAAAGTTTGAGGGGAGGGGGTGGCAGCTCCCAGAACAGCCGCTGCCCAGGGCCAAAAGGAACCAGGACAGGGAACCACCTTAGCAGGAAGGACGGAAAGCCAGCGCCCAGCACTGGAGGATGGCAGCTCACTGGCCAGCACTGGAGACCCTGTACGCCTGGCTGTGGTCCACCCCACCCGGCATTGGCCTTAGGGCCATCTCGGGTGCAGCACTGACCAGGTGCCAGGCGGGTCCAAGCCCTCGACCAGCAGGGATTTGGCTGCTCCTCTGAAGATTTCTATAGGCTCCCAGCGTCGACCACCGGGTAGACACCCGCCCTGAGCTGGCCGCCAGTTCCCAGGTCACTTGCTGCCCACTCAGGTTCCCTATGCACCGGGTGCTGTGCCTATGGCCCTCGGGAGGGGCTGTGGTCAGCCCACCGTACGGGCAACCATACCCGGGTAAGCTGGGCCCCCCAAGCACCGTGCAGGCGCTGACCAGAGCTCACACACGTCAGCCACCTCGTGGAGACCACCTGAAGCAGAGACCACTGAAGACAGACCCAGAGACCAGGATGCCCCTCCCGGAACCTCCCAGATGCACACGCCAGTCCCTCTCCTACAAAGCCCTCCCTCGCCGTTTCTGGCCCACACCATCCCAACCACGGAGAGCATGCCTGCCAGACGGGGCACCAGCCCAGGGGAGAAAGACGCTCGACTCGGGAAGCAGCTGGGGCTGAAAGCGGGGCAGAGCTGGGTGGCACGTGTGGCCGCGGGCAGGCGACTGGCCTTCTGCCCCTCGGTTCCTTCAAGACGCCACCAGCATCCAGCTCTCCCTTCCAGCCTCCTCAGGAGCCTCACTTATCTCCTCCCAGCCCTCAGGGTGACTTCTCAGTGACTGGGAACAAGTGGCTCTAAATCTGCAATCCCTGCCGGGACTCATGTCAGTTCCTAAGCCCTGGCCACCTACGGCTGAAGGTGGAGTGGACGAGCCATGACCTCGGGAGACAGCAGCAGACACCGACCCCAGACAGTGGGTGGACAAAGGGGGCACTTGAGGGCCCCCAGTCCCACAGGCCTCATGGGTCCTGTCCGACAGCATGCCGGGACCGCCCCCTTAGCCCTGCACCCCACCCCACTCAGGACGCTTTTCTGAAACACAAACGTGAGTACCTCATGCTTGCTCCCCCCAGGAGACCCTGAGGTGGCTCCCCTGTCTCCGCACGAAGACCCCGAGGGCCCCTGACCATCTCCTGGCGCTCCCCACCCAGGACCTCCTGCTCTTCAGCACTCACAGTCCCAGTCCTGTCTGAGGATGTGCACCAGGCTTTTCACACCTGCCACCCCCTTGGCCGACCCACCTCCATGTGTGTGCCGAGCCCAGGCCACGTCCCCTGGTACCACCCTTCCCCGAGCAAGCTCTGGCCTGGCTGCTCACATGTCGCCCCGCGACTGCCCTTTCAGGGCGCATCTCCTTCAGAGCCTGCAGCCCCCTGAGAAGCCTCTTGTGTGACGTCACTGCCTCCAGCCCTAGGCCTCTGGTTCTGCGGGAATGGGGGCATACTGCAGACAACACGCCAGACACATGAAGTGGACAAACCACGTTAGCTGCACCCCTGACACCGTTCCCAGGCCCACACAGCCATTATCTCAATCCACCCTCACAATCGCCCCCAAGGAAGGAACCGATGGCCCCATTTTACAGGTGAGGAAACTGAAGTACACCGAGGTCTGGGGGCTGGTGAACTGTGGAGATGGCACCCAAACCCCAGGAGGTAATTTCTCAGGGTGCAGGGCCTCATCCCATTAACTGGTGCCCAGCCACTGCCAATGAACACTCACAAAATAAGTGAGTGAGCTCAGGCCCGAGGTGGCTGCCAGCACTGGCTCTGCCCTGGCTACGGCCTTCCCTGACCTGGCTCTCACCAGCTGACACCCTCAAGGAGCTGAAGGCCAGCTCTTCCCTGGTCCCTGCGGGGCTTAGCGAAACGCTCAGCCTTGAGTCTAGCACTTACTCAGTGGACATCTCTGAGTTCAGGGAGGAAGGCTGGGCCAGATCCCTCACAGCCTGTACAGCCCTTACGCTGAATGTGCTCTGACAGGATGGTGGACAACGCAGAGAGAACCCTCCTTGCTGGGCTGCTGTGAGCACCCTGGACAGCACCTAGCACGGTACCTGGCATGCAATATGTGCTCAGAAACACTAACTGAAAGGCACCCCAAGTTTTCCCACGGACCCTGCTCCTGAGGCAGGAAGCTGACACACCTGTCAGGGAATCAGTAAAGGGACCCGCTCCCACCCTGTCTCCCCAGCCGCCACACTCAGAGGCTCCCTATAAACCAGTCACAGGTCGGGTGGGGTGGGGTAGGGGTGACCACCAGGGCAGGCACGCTGGGGATGGGAGGAAGGAGAGTGGGCTGAACCCGGTGCCAAACGTGGGTCCCTGTGTCGGAGTGAGGACCACTGCTCCAAAAGGAAATCAAGGCAGCACCCCCCGCTCTGCAAGTGCTCAGAGACCTGCCTTTGCACGAGGGCAATTCCCCGCTTCTGCCCAGTTCCCAGACCTCTGAGGGACCCTTCCACCGTCCTCTTCACTTCAAGACACAGCCGGGCCTGAATGGGTTTCCTGAGCTAGGTGGACCTGGGACCAGAATCACTTCAAGGGGCAGCCACTGCTGGGCCCAAGGGACAAGGAGCTCGCCATGGCGAGAACACCACCTCTTTCTACATCACAGCCTTGTGCGGCGATAAGGAGACCAGAGAGGTCAAAAGGCCACCCAGGTGGCAAGAACAAAGCCAATCACCAAAGACTACGTCGTATATTTCCATTTACATGAAACATCCAGAAAAGGCAAATCCATAGAGACAGAAAGCGGATTAGTGGTTTTCAGGAGATGGTGGACATGGGGGTGGGGGAGAAGAACTGCTAGCGGGTATGGGGTTTCCTTTTGGGGAAAGGATGTTCTAAAAAAAAAGTTCTAAAACCAATTGTATACAACTTTATTTGTCAACGATACCTCAATTTAAAAAATCCATTGTAGGACTTCGCTGGTGGCACAGTGGCTAAGAATCCACCTGCCAATGCAGGGGACATGGGTTTCAGCCCTGGTCCAGGAAGATCCCACATGCCGCAGAGCAACTAAGCCCGTGCGCCACAACTACTGAAGCCCGCGCGCTCTAGGGCCTGTGTGCCGCAACTACTGAGCCCATGCTCCACAACAAGAGAAGCCACCGCAGTGAGAAGCCTGCACACTGCAACGAAGAGCAGCCCCCGCTCGCCACAACTAGAGAAAGCCCGCACGCAGCAATGAAGACCCAACGCAGCCAAAAAAAAAAAAAAAGAAATAACTGGTTAAGCCACAAAATGTCTGGATTAGGATATACTGTCAAAATGGAAAGGAATAAAAAAGTCTATAATAGTCATTAAAATTTGAAAAAAAAATCCATTGTGGTGACTGATGATTACATAACTCTGAATAGACCAGAAACTGTTTAATTGTGCACTTTAAATGAATAAGTCACATATGGTGTATGAATTACATCTCAACCAAAAAACCAGTTATCAAAAACAAACAAAACCAAAGCTGCCTGAGGCTGCTGTGACAGGGCCAGGCCTTGGCCTTGCTCTGCATCCAAGACACCCCGAACTGACAAGCCGCCAGGGCAGAGCCGAAGCTGAGGCGTGAAGGCTCCACCTCGGAGCACACCCAGGTCCCCCCCTCACTGCCAAGGCTGTCCCTGAGCTAAGCAGGCCCCCCAGAGCTGGGGGACAGGGCCCTGCAACCCCTTCAGAGAACCTGTGCACCTGCATGGCACTGCATCTCTAATCAAGACGACTAGGTACAGCACTGTTATTATTCCAATTTGATAGCTGAGGAGATGGGGACCCGCAGGGGTCCAGCCACAGCAGAACCAGGACTCAGCGCCCTCTCCAGAGCACAGGAGGAAATTCTCAAGGCTGAGGCACGCCCACACACTTCCAAAGCATCTGGAGACGCTGCACAGGCTACGCTCCTCCCACCCCACCCCTCCCACCTGCTTCGGACAGCAGGTAGGACCTCCCTCCCAAAGCTGGCTTGCCAGAGAACGGAGAATGGAGAGCGGGTGCGGCGGAGGGCTGGGGGGTGCGGACTCCAGCGGCCTCAGAAACCAGGTGGCCCCTTAACTCTCAGAACCTCAGGTCCCTCCTCTGAAAATCAGAGAAGGCTGCAAAGATCAGATGCAGTCGAGTGGTAGTCAGTATCCTACAAACATCAGGTCTCAAGCTCTACGCAGAACAAAGATGCAGATGCAGGAGAAGTGGAAATAAGAAAACAGAAAAAAGAGAAAAACACTTTCCCCCGCCACAAACTCTCAATTCACTCTAGCCTCAAGTCCTGACAGTCAATCCCACCTTCCACTTAATGGAACTTCCTGGAAGCCCTGGGAACTGGACAGGAGAGGTGGGTTTCATTCTTACTCTCTAAGGGGGTGAATATGGGCAGGCACTTGGCATCCAAATGCCTTGTTTCCTCATCTGTGAAGTGGGGGCACAGCCATCAGGAAGGGCCATTTTATGAGAACAGCAGGGTCAGGCCAGTGGTCCTGATACAGCAGGTGCTCAGCAGGTGTTGGCCTTTCCTATCTGTCCCTGAGGCCAGGCGAGAGCCTGGACACTTCTGAGCAGGAGGGAAGGAACAGCCACTACCCAGGGTGACGGCGCTAAAAACAGAAGACCTGAGGAAATGCCCCATTTGCCTGAGTGACCGAGGTCACTCAAGTGCTGTGGTGGGCACCATACACCCCGCCACCCCCACTCGTTGCAACTTTTAGTGAACGTCAAGAAAACGGAAGTGACTACCTACTGGTTTTTAGCGACCGTTTGAAAACCATGACTCTGGCTGCAAACGGAAGAAGGGGAAACTGTAAATGAGAAAGGAAGCCATTAAAAACGAAAACTACCTCTCTCTCTGCCAGCTCTGCACCATCGCCCCAGGTTTCCTGCTTTGCTGCGTTGTTCTCAGGCCTCCGACACCAGCTGCCCCTCTCAGGAGCCTGCCAGCCCCTGGCCCTGCCTGGGCTCAGACAGGGCCCGACTGCAGCTCCCACAGAGCGTCCCCACTGCCGCTGCTGCCACTGTCCGTCCAAACACAGCCCCGCCTGCAAGGGAGCCCGTGGGCTGATCCTTTATCTGCCACCCCTTTCTCGCCTGCCCTGGCCCTGAAGCACCCGGAAGTGGAGGTCAAGTGTGAAGAGGCCTCTGGGAGGGCCTTGGGGCGGCCACCTGAGATGCCCAGAGACTCCAACATTGGGAGAAGCCAGCTCAGGCCTGCTGCCGCTGCTGCCCTCAGCCACCACAGGCCAACAGGCCCCTAAAGAGACAGCGGCCAGGCAAGCCGCAGGAGGGGAGAACCTGCTGCTGGTTGGCCAGCCCCCAGCCCCCTTGCAGGGCCCAGCAGGTCAGAGGACAGCAAGACCACCACCCTCTAACTGCCCCCCGTCCGTCAGCTCTCAGCCAAATCTGAAATGTAATGGGGGTGGGGGACTTCCAATTCCAGGAAGGGGACAATGGACAACAGCAGGACCCAACACAGACCCAGCAAGGTAAGTGGCGGGACATCCATTTGGAAGTAGGGGCCGCAGAAGCCAGAGGAGAGGGACCTGGCCAAGGCCACACGGGACGATGGGCTGGAACTTTCCTGTGGCTCATCCTTCCCATGGAGGGCTGGGGGAGTGGGGAGGCAGCAGTTAGGGGCAACACCTCCCACCACTCTGGCCCTAGACCACACCTGCCCAGGGGAGGTGGCAGCTCTGGTCCAATCCCAGAGGATGGAACAATTAGGAAACAGAAGAGAATGGGATACCCGGCCAAGGACTGAGGAGGGGCCCGAAAGCTCCCATTCAGTGCCATCTCCTGGATGGGTTCAAAGGGGAAAAGAGCAACGAATAGATCTTGAAATAGCTCTTGGAAATCAGAGGGCAGGAGTGAGTGTTATAGGGTGATCCAAAGTCAGAAAGGCCTGAGTTCCAATCTGCCTCTCCAAATTCCAATCTCTGGGGCCTTAGACCAGACCTCACTCCACTAAGCCTCAGTCTCCTCCCTGAGAGACACCTCGCGGCCACTGTAAGATGGCCCTTCCCATGGGAAGATCCACAAAACCAGTGTTGGGGGGAAACCATGGTGCAGCCTGCAAAGGAAGGTGTGTCCCCACCCCCCAGGTACTGAGCCTGCCCAAGCTCCCTTTCGGAGCCCGGCAATGCGGGGAAGGCTTCTGGTTTCCACCAGGGCGTCCAGGCCTCTCTCACCTCATCTCTTGCTGCAACCCGCATGGCGCTCAACACTCCCGCCACACCTGACTGCTCGGCTGCTCCCTCTGCCTTCCCTCCAGCTCTCTGGGCCTGACTAGCTAGCTCCTCGTGGGTCCTTCAGGCTTCAGCACAGACACCACTTCCCCCAGGAAGCCTCCCCTGACTGCGTTAGAGGCCTTCTCCACACTTGCACAGCTCCCGTGGTCACACTACGATGGCATCCAAGCGCTCTGCGACAGAACTTGCCTATTCGGTCGCCTGCCTCCCGCAGCAAGATGCCAGTTTCCCGGGACCTAGCATAAGGCCAAGCCCACAGCTAGAGATACTTCTCTTCTTTAATTTATTTTATTGAAGCCTAGTTGATTTACAATGTTGTATTAATTTCTGCCATACGGCAAAGTGACTCAGTTATACATACATACACATTCTACTTCATATTCTTTCCCATTATGGTTTATCCCAGGATACTGAATATAGTTCCTTGTGTTATACAATAGGGCCTTGTTGTTTCTGAGATACTTCTTGAACTGATGAAAACTGGAGTCCAGAGGGAAAAGGTGACCTGCTATGGTCACCTGGCCATGGATCCTGAAAAAACACTGGGTGGGTGGGTGGGTTGGGGGGAGACCAGCAGATTCTCCTTTACTGGAAAGAACAGTAGGTATCCCAACAAAACTAACTACTAAAAACACAAAAGTAAATGAAAGTACACAACTCAGAACATACAGCCGCTCACAGTAGCAAGAAAGCAAATAAGCCACAAGGATACAACACCCAAGCAAGAAAGCAGTTTCTCCACTGCAGCACTACTGACAGCTGGGCTGGAAAACACCGTGTTGTGGGGGGCTGTCTTCTGCACTGGAGGGGGTCGAGCAGCATCCCTGGCCTCCACCCACTAGATGCCAGTAGCATCCCCTGAGCTGTAACAACTAAAAATGTCTCCCACCATTAGTAAACGTCCCCTGGGGGATACCATCGCTCCCCGCCCCCGAGTTGAGAACCACTGCAATGGATAATCCCAAACTAAATAATAACCCTAAAAGCTCCCCATCCTGGTGCACTTCCTGTGCCTTGCTTTCTGCTACAGGCTTCTACAAACAGCACGCTGAATCCCCAGAACCACCCTATGAGGACAGCACTGACGTCAGTGCCACTCTACACCCCACTGAAGTTTCTTCTTTACAATTCTGAAGTCCGTCCCACACCTGACAACACATCTTCCTTTCCAGAAACATCCTGCCTTTCAGGCTGGTGTTACCGGTAACAACTGTGTCCTCGGCACTGACGTACAGGTATGTAAAACATCCAGCAAGAAAGACCCTAACCGGGTCACGTTCAAGGGCCTGGACAAGCAGCCTGACCAAGGTATTCCGCCCGCGCGCCCAGCACACCTGCACCGCAGGTGCGCAGACTACTCCTGGGTTCCCACCTTCACACATCTGCACGTGCTGTTCCTTCCACCCAGAAGGCCCTTCTTCCCACTTTCCATCTGTCAACTCCTACTCACCCTTCCTAGATAGAAAAAGCCACCCGCTGAGCCAGTCTCACCAGTCCCTCTGCTCTGTGGCCTCCACAACACCCCGAGTTACCTCTGTCACTACACCAGCAACGGTGACTGTCCGGCTCTGCCTTTGTTTCCCCCGGGCAGGGCCTGGGCTGCTCCCTCCCTCCCTCTGTGCCCTCAGCCGGCCTCACCTCACAGAAAGGGGACGGAGTGGTGGCTGCTCCACAGAAGCCTGGCTCCCTGCCCTCCTCACAGCCCGACACAGCAGGGCGCGGAGCCACGGCCAGGGTGAAAGCCTGACTACTCTAGTGTCCTGAGCCCAGGGTGAGAGGCAGAGCCCAGAGTCTACGAAGCAGGCATGGAAGGCGCGGGTGAGGCAGAGAGAGGGAGGGCAAGGGGTGTCCTGGGGAAGGGTCCGCGGGGGAGTGGGCCAGAGGGGAAGGGAGTGGGCTGGAAGCCCAGGGGCTTAGGGGGGTCAGAGGGGGAAGACACTAAAAACTACAGGGGGCACCCGTGGAATCACAGGAGGTGAGGAGGGGGGAGGCAGGACACGAGGTGAGGGAGGGGAAGGTGGAACAAAGAGACACTGAGGCAGGGGAATGGGCCTGAGAGGGGAAGGAAGGGTGGTCTGGAGGAGGAGAGACTAGGAGACGTGGGGGGCTGAGGGGGAGAGAGACAGGAGACTTGGGGGGCTGAGAGGGAGACAGGAGACTAGGGGGGCGGAAGGGGAGAGACTAGGAGACTTGGGGGGCTGAGGGGGAGAGACAGGAGACTTGGGGAGCTGGGGGAGAGAGACTAGGAGACTTGGGGGGCTGAGAGGGAGAGACTAGGAGACTTGGGGGGCTGGGGGAGAGAGTAGGAGACTTGGGGAGCTGGGGGAGACAGGAGACTATGGGGGCTGAGGGGGAGAGACTAGGAGACTTGGGGAGCTGGGGGAGAGAGACTAGGAGACTAGGGGGGCTGAGAGGGAGAGACTAGGAGACTTGGGGGGCTGGGGGAGAGAGTAGCAGACTTGGGGAGCTGGGGGAGACAGGAGACTATGGGGGCTGAGGGGGCGAGACTAGACTAGGGGGGCTGAGGGGGAGAGAGACAGGAGACTTGGGGGGTTGAGGGGGAGAGACTAGGAGACTTGGGGGGCTGGGGGAGAGAGACTAGGAGACTATAGGGGCTGAGGGGGAGAGAGACAGGAGACTAGGGGGGCTGAAGGGGAGAGAGACAGGAGACTAGGGGGGCTGAGGGGGAGAGAGACAGGAGACTTGGGGGGCTGGGGGAGAGAGACTAGGAGACTATAAGGGCTGAGGGGGAGAGAGACAGGAGACTAGGGGGGCTGAGGGGGAGAGAGACAGGAGACTAGGGGGGCTGAGGGGGAGAGAGACAGGAGACTAGGGGGGCTGAGGGGGAGAGACTAGGCGACCTGGGGCGCTGAGAGGGACAGACCGGGGGTGGGGAGACCCCACGGACGAGGGACAGGGTCCGAAGGAGAAGGGGTGAAGAGACTCGAGGGATACCTGGGCGGGGCACTCGGGGGAGGGGAGGGTGACTCGGGTGCTTGGACTGCGGGGAGACTCCCGGTACGGCCCGCTCACCTGGACGGGGGGGCGGCGGCTCCTCGCACTCGGGGCTCATCGGGGCGCCCCCCCCGCCCCGCCGCCGGCGGCTCCGGCCCCTCCTCAGGGAGCCGGTATGTAGGGGCGACGGGCGGCGGCGGGGTCTCGCCCTGGCGCCGGGGCTCGCGCAAGCGTCTCGGGCCTAGGGGGGCCCTCGCGCGCCGAGTTCCAGAGTTTCGGGGGTCAGTGCCGGCCGGGTGGGGCGGGGGGTCCGGGGCCCGCAGGCGAGGTGTCTGAGGGAGGTTGGCGGGGTCGCGAGGCCCACGTAGGCCCTCAGCTGGGAAGTCGCCCCGGTTTCCCCGGCCCGGCGCGCCCTGCGGAAAAGCAAGGGCCGGTCACAGAAGGCGTCCTACTCCGCAGTCCGAACAGGCCGCAGTGCTGAGCAACGGCTGACGGAAGCCGAGGCCCACTTCCTCCACCGCCCCCTTCCCCACACCGGCGAGGCTCCCGGGCTTTGCAGTCGGCTTCAGGGCCTCAGACGCCCGGCTCCGTCCGCCACTATCCCACAATCCCCTGAGAACGGAGGCACGCAGGAGGCCCCGCCCCCCCGCCGCCGACTCCGTGCGCAGGTGTGCGGAGGCCACGCGCCCGAGCCCTACAGTGCGCATGCGCGCTGGGCCAGCCGCTGCGGAGCACGCCCAGCTAGAACAGCCTCCGCCGCAGAAGTGCTTGCGCCGATATGTGCCAACGGTCTCTTCCTAAGTAAACCCAGGCAACCCAGTGCGCAGGCCCCACTGCACACTAGGGCATCGTTTCTCTGCGACTCCGTTCCAAAGTCCACAATCCTGCTCCTGAATTTCTCTATCCCCTCGCTCCCCTTGGATATCCACTTGCTCTTCTGTCTCCTCCAATCACATTCCTGCTTCGCCTCCAGGGTCGGCTCCTGAGCAATCCATCTCGGCTTTTCTCTCCAACCCCGGCCAGGAGCTTTTTGTCCCGCTGCGATCTTTCTCGACGCCTTCCTCCCCTGTGCCTTGGGCTGACTTCAGTCCCACTTCTAGGCCTTTGCCCAGGCCGTGTCTTTACTGTTGCCAGCCGCTGCACCAAGTATCCTCTAACAATATCGACTGGAAGGGTTCTCCTAGACTTTGTGTCCATGTTCTTTAAGGTCCCATCTTGCTCTGATCCTCAGTTTCCTCAATTTTCATACCCCTCTCTTGCCATGTTACAGGCCTTCTGTAAGAATCAGCGCTGTAAATGCGTGTAAGGAATCGGCATTTAAAAATTTTTTTAACTCGCAGATCTACCTTTTCCATTTCAGGGACATTTTCACTGAATCCTATTTTAGTTGTTTGTTCTCTATTTCAAGGATGTCAGTTATGCATTTGTGCTTAACATCTGTTAGCTTCTCTGTAATTGCTTTAATCTTTGTCATTTCTACCTGCATCTGCTGATTACCACATGTCAATAATTTCATTTTACAGCTGTGTCTCTTCTGCTCCTTGCTATTTCCAGTGTATTTGTTGCATGTGATGTTCTTAGCTACTGCTGAGTGACAGGCAACCACAACCTATCATGCTCACAGCTTAGAGCTGCAGGTGTGAAGGTTGGTGAGGCTGGTTCTGTTCCTCATGTCTCTCGTACTCTGGGCACCGATGGACATCCCAGGGCACCATCTCATAAGAAAAGACAGAGGCGCCTCAGATCAAGCCAAACTCTGTTAGCACATTTCAAGTCTCAGGTTGCCTCACATGTGCCACCATCCATTGGTCAAAGCAAGTCACGTGGTCAAGCCCAAAGTCATGGGGCGGGCACCTACGCCCCACCCACCATGGGTGAGGAAATGTACTTCTCTCATGGAGGTGCAATGAGAGGGAGCAGATAGTTGTTGAACCATCTAATTTATTAATTACCACAGTCCTCGATTTGTTTCCTTAGGTTTGCCAAGCTTACCTTCTCATCTTTGAGGTCTTGTTTAAAAATGGACACAGGTTACTATTGTTATACAGCTTGAAGCATCTGTGAGGCATTTCCTTCTGTTCCTTGAATCATCTTCTACATCAGCTTCTTTTGTCGTTTGCACAGCATTTTGCTTGCTTTTTCCCCAATACGATTGCATAGTTGCCACACTGTTTTAACGCATAAGCTCAGGAACTGAGGGGCAGGGGGTTGGCCATATTAAATCACCAAATGGAACCTGAGAAGCTGACAAAGTCCATCTCCAAGAACCTGGGAAGCTGCAGGGGCTTAGGACTGAAGTTGGGTCTCCACCTTGTCAGAACTCACAGCTCGACAATGCTGTTCTTTGCATTAGAATTGGAAGGAGCTTCTTAAAGTGTTTGGTGGGGGGGGGGCTTCCCTGGTGGTGCAGTGGCTAAGAATCTGCCTGCCAATGCAGGGGACACGGGTTCGAGCGCTGGTCCGGGAAGATCCCACATGCCACGGAGCAACTAAGCCCATGCATCACAACTACTGAGCCCACGTGCCACAACTACTGAAGCCCGCGTGCCTAGAGCCCGTGCTCCGCAACAAGAGGAGCCACCGCGATGAGAAGCCCGTGCACTGCAACGAAGAGTAGCCCACACTCGCCTCAACCAGAGAAAGCCCGCGCGCAGCAATGAAGACCCAACACAGTCAAAAATAAATAAATAAAATAAATAAATTTATTTTTAAAAAAGTGTTTGGTGGGAACACTCATTCCCCATTGCTCACATTTCCACATGGAGAAACTTCTATTGCTGTCTCTTTCCTTGCCTCTTCACCCCTTCCAAAGGCTGAGGAATGATTTACTGGATTGGATAGGCATCACGGCTCAGCCCTCCAGCTTCCCTCCTCTTGGAGCCAGCTTGCCCAGTGTTCTGACCTGCTGCCCGCACCCAAGGGGAAGGACTACACTGCCTATGACCAGACAGACAACCACATCCAATGCTGGGTGAAGTGGCAGCAAGACCAATGCCGCTTTCTCGTATCTGCTCTAAAAGTGATACAGGTTATATGTTATCTCCAATTCTCGGATCCTGTAGCTACCTTTCGATTTATCCTGAATTTGGGAAGGGGAGTGAAAAAATAACCATTCCCTCCCGTACAAGTAAATTCCACAGGAGAGGAATTAGTCTGGCATTAAATGGGTCTAGGAAACCAGGATACAGGGAGGAGGGGCACAGCTTTGGAATTGGCCCAGGACTAAATTTTGGCTATGAACTTGGCCACGGAACAACCACCCTGGGCTCAGCTTCCTCGTCTGAAATATACCACCGGTCAGGACTCCTGGTTGTAAAGGAAAGCTCCTTTGACTAAACTGAAAAGCAATTTATTAAAGGAGGCGAGGCAGTTTCCCTCTGTCCCGGCTCACCCCCCAATCTCGGAGAAGGCTGGAGAAAAGGCTTAGCGCTTTCCTGTCGGAACAAAGCCCACGCCCAACCACGGCCTGCCCCAGGTACCCAGAGTGACCACTAGCCCTGGCGCGGGCAGTACAGCGGGACGTCCGCAACGTGCTCCCCGTTCTCCGGCCGCGGCTGGCGAGCGGGTGCACGGCGAGCTCTGATTGGCAGAGCTGAAGCGACGTGATTCCCCCCTCCCCCGCACGTCCTGCCGGGAAAGAACTTGGCTTCCGCCTTAGGGTCCGCAGCACGGGTGCAGAACGTTGAGAGTCCTAAAACAGAGGAGTAGTTGCAGAGACGGTAGGGGCCAAAGAGGAGGACTATCCCACACATTCCTTCTCCAGAGAGGCCAGGAGGATGAAAGAAGACAATGGCTCTGGACTTTAGATAGCAACACTTTTATTATTCCCAGGTTCCGCCCGCTGCTGTTCCCTCCATGGCTCCCCATGTCCCCTAAGATCGTGCCCCTCCTCCCCAACCAAGGCACTCTCCAGGGGAGGTGACAAAGGTGACAGTGAAGGAGGTGGTGAAGGAGAAACACCTTTACTGGAAGACCAGTGTGGACACGAGAAGGGGGAATGGAGTGAGGGTGCACGAGAGGTGGGGTCCAAGGAGCCAGTGCCTTTTTCAGCGCCCCTTCTGAGGGCTGAGAAGAGTCGGGCTGACACGCCCCGGCACCATCAAGGCCCTGCTCTCCTTTGGGAGAGGGCCTCGTGGGTGAGGGGGAGTCGGGAGGCCTGGGGTTCCCACAAAGAGAGGGAGAGAAGCCACCGGGTTTCACCGATCCATGCTGTCGTCCGTCGGGGTGGAGAAACAGGTCTGTAGCAACTTTTCGCAGAACTCCAGCTCCTCCTGGATTGGGGTGTGAAATTGGGAGCCCTGAGTGCAGAGGCCACCCCCTGCCTTCACCAGCTTTGCCCACAGAAACGGCTCCTCTTCCCTCCCACCCACCACCCCAGAAGCTTCCTGTCTCACCCCACTGGTCTGTCCTCACATCAGCCCCCCGCCAGCTTGTCCTAACTCCCAGAAATGACCAACCTCGATTAATCCCTACTTAAAATCCCTTCCATGGATACAAACTCCAGAGACCAAGAAGGAAGCACTGATAGATTGGACCACATAAACATAAAAGGTATCTGCATAGCAGAAAGATGCCAGAAACAAAAGTGAAAGAAAAACAACAATTTGAGGTGAAAAATATTTGCAACTCATCACAAACGTCTAACATACTTAATACTTCAAGAGCTTTAATGGGGGCTTCCCTGGTGACGCAGTGGTTAAGAATCTGCCTGCCAACGCAGGGGATACGGGTTCGAGCCCTGGTCCGGGAAGATCCCACATACCACGGAGCAACTAAGCCCGTGCGCCACAACTACTGAGACTGCGCTCTAGAGCCCGTGAGCCACAACTACTGAAGCCCGCGTGCCACAGCTACTGAAGCCTGCACGCCTAGAGCCGGTGCTCTGCGACAAGAGAAGCCACCGCAATGAGGAGCCCGCGCACTGCAACGAAGAGTAGCCCCCGCTCGCCACAACTAGAGAAAGCCCGCAGGCAGCAACGAAGACCCAATGCAGCAATCAATCAATCAATCAAATTTTTTTAAAAAAATAAAGCTTTAATAAATCAGTTGCAAAACCACCACCCATTAGATAAATGGGCAAAGGATATGAATGAGTAGTTCACAAAAAAAGGAAAAAGATGCCCAACTTCACTCACGGGAGAAATGCAAACATAAACTGGACTGGAATACTGCTTTTCACCAATAAGCTTGAAGAAAGGTCAAATGGCTTGAGGAAAAGCTTGAAGAAAGGTCAAATGTCTTGAGGCACCCTATCCTGGCCAGGATGTGGGAAAGTTGAGTACCCTCATGGCTGCAGTGTCGACTGGTTCAACTTCTATGGAGAACAACTTGGCAACAGCTAAGGACATGGCGCTTAAACCCTGTAACTTCATCTTTAACCTACCTTAACCCAGCCTTTCCCTTTCTAGAAATTGTTCTATAGACATACTCCTAAAGTTACATGTGTAAAAGGTTATTCTTTTAGCAGAGTTGATAGTAGTGAAAGAGTGGAAACAAACTCCAAGAGGATAGAGCCATAGGCACCGACAGGAAACACACTCGTGGATATGTTATGAAAGGGAATATGGCAAGAGCAGAACAGTGGTCAGAATAGGCTGAGTTTACACAAAATGAAGCGAGGAAGAGGAAAAGAATTGATATGTACATTTCCTTGTATGTGCAAAGACTATCTTAGGAAGGCCACAGGAAGAACTGGGTGGATAGGAATAGGGGTAGGAGGGAGACTTTTCACTGTTTATCCTCTCATGCATCTTGAATTTTGAACCACATGACTATGGGGCCTATTCAAAAAGCACCAATGTAATTTAATTTAACTCTACACAGGGCCCACAAAAATACCTACAAAAGAGGACTGGCTAAATCATGATGTAATCACTTCAGAGAATACTATGCAATTATAATATTGAATTACACTGAAATTAAAGCACACCTCTATTTACATATCTGGAAAGAGTTCTAAGACAGACACAAAGGGGAGAAAGAAGGCCATGTGAAAACAGAGGCAGAAATCGGAGTGATGGATGTATCCATAAGCCAAGGAACGTCAAGGACTGCCAGCAACTACTAGAAGCTGGAAGAGGCAAGGAAAGACTCTTCCCTAGAACCTTCAGAGGGAGTACGGTCTTGCTGACACCTTGACTTCAGACTTCTGTTCCCCAGAACTGTGAAACAATACATTTCTGTGTTAAGCCACCCAGTGTGTGGTGCTCTGTTACAGCAGCTCTAGGAAACAAATGCACCACCTTACCTAAAATATCACAGCCCACCATTCTCTAACCCCTCACTGGTTTAATTTTTCCTCACTGTAGTTCTAACTTCCTCGTGTCATATTATACACGACAGTATATGTTAAATTATATAGATTACGTATTACACGTGTGTGTATAGATAGATATGTATCTGTAAATATGTATTTGTGTGTGCGTTTGTCTACATTTTTATCTGTTACCCCATGAGCCCCATGAGAACCAAGGCTGTATCCCTTTGCTCCAAATCTCCAGTGCTCAGGTTGGGACCTGGCACATGGGTGACCTGCCCCTGATGGAAAAATGAAGGTTTCCACAGCTGTATACGTATGTAAAACTTCTCACATTGCACACTTTCAATATAGGTAAACTATACCTCAATAAAGCTGTTAAAATTTGTTTTGAAAACAAAAAACAAGGCATGTTGGCCGGTTCACACGAGGCTTCCCTCAGCGGGTTGGTCTCATGGTCTGGTACCAGGATCTGGCACACCAGAGGCTCAGGGGCAAACACATGGATGCATCAAGCAAGGATGGCTAAAACCACAGGCCGGACGAGGGCCGGGGCTGCCCCTGCCCCCCATGGGCACAAATCTCCACGGGTTCCCGTGACGAGGTCAGGGGGCGAGCCCCTGGGGGCGGGCACTGTGCCTCTCCCAGTCACCCCCGCTCCTCACACCCAGTGCCCAGCACCCTTCTGTAAACACCTGATGGTGTCCACAGAGGAATGCTCTCAGCACAATGGAAGTCCCAAGAAGCTGGCACATTTGCTCTGTCCAGCTTTGCTGAAGCACCAGCGTCTGGGCGGTACTATAACGGCTGGATAAATTACTTAAGTAAAGTTAACTAAATCACTTAATCCTTTAAATAATTAAATAACTACTGAATATGTAATTAGTTGTTCTTTGTCACTTATTTGTTACTTATCTATTTAAATACCTGAGTTGTTACTTATCACTTGTTACTCAATATCTATATAATTAATATCTAATGAGTTATCACTTATTTGTTACTTATCTATTTAACTATTTAGTGAGTTATTTATTGCTTGTTATTTATCACTTGTTACCCTTTATCTAATTAAATAGCTAATGAGTTGTTATTTATCACATATTAGTTACTTACCTATTTAATCAAATATTTAATTTGTTGCTATTTATCATTTACTTACTTATCAATCTAAAAATACTTAAATATTTGAATGATATGATGTAAACAACAATATTAAATAATTTGGATAATAATTAGATGAGTTTGGGGGAATTCCCTGGCGGTCCAGTGGTTAGACTCAATGCTTCCACTGCAGGGGTTACAGGTTCTATCTCCACTTGGGGAACTAAGATCCCGCAAGCTGTGAGTCATGGCCAAAAAAAAAAAAAAAAAATTAAATGAATTCGTTAACTCTTTAACTCTCAAAACCCCGAGCTCCTGGTTCTCCTTGCAATCCCCCTGGTGTTAACACAGCACGAGTCACATGGGGTGGGGGGGGCAATAAATGTTTGCTGAATGATGACTAGAGAAACACATGAATTGCAAAGAGGATGTAAACAAAAGCGTGGGCGAAGAGACCACAGAGACCCAGAAGGCAGGCACCAGGCTGGCCCCTCCCACAAAACGGCCGGGTCCCCTGGGCCAGCGCCCCCGCCCCCCCATCAGCAGTACCTGGTACTCCTCGTGCTGCTGCAGCAGCTGGCACCGGTGCCGCAGAAGCTCCTCCAGGCCCAGCTCGGGCTCCCGGCACTCCCGCACACCCTGGGGGAAGTCCGTCACCAAGCTGCGGGGACAGGAGAGCAGCTCTTGGGACCTCGCTCTGCACAGCGCCCCGAACCACGGGAGCCTCGGCAAGCTGCTCCCCCACACTGGGCCTCAGTTTCCCCACCTGCAACGTGGACTTGACTCCTGTCCCCACCCCAGTCCAGGGACTTCGATAAGACTTGTACAAAACAGGGCACTCAGCACAGTGCCCGGCCTGGAGCCGACTCCACACGTGAGAGCTGCTGCCTGCTTGTCCAGCCGCTCCGTTCCATCGTGTTTTAAGACTCTAATCTGCTTGTACTTTGTGCGGGGGATGGGGGAGTATGAGTGTGAGAAAGACCCTCCCCCTCCTCCCCAGGCTGCTGTGGCAGCCCCCAAAGGTGAGGAAACTGAGGCTCAGGGAGGGCCAGCGCCGTGGTTCCTGCTCCCCTCTGACCCTAAACCCTTCAGCCCCCACGGGGGGGGCCGGTCCTTTTGGGCCCCAGCGCACCTGCACAGGGCTCCAAGCACGTGCTCATGGAAGGGGCTGTGTTCTGTCCGGACGAGGGCCACCAGCTGCTGGACCATGCCCATGGAGCACAGGGTCCCTGCGGAAGGGCCAGGGGGTCAGAGGGGCAGTCCCTTCCCCTGTGCACTCCCCGCTAGGAACCATCCCAGCTCCCTGCCCTGGCCACCCCACCTTTGTGTTCAGGGTGGCCCACCAGCAGGTTCTGCAGCAGGAACGCCGACTTGACCTTGAGCTTTTGCACCTGCTGCTGCATGGCCCGCATCAACACAGAGAAGCCGTCCAGGCGGAGGAACTGCAGCAGCCCAGCCTCCTGCTCCCGGACCAGGCCTGGGGAGGGGGGAAGGCGGGGCCTTGAGGTGACAGTCACCACTGCCACCATTATCGTCCCCATTATCTCACCATCACCATCATCACCACCATCATTACTGTCATCACCCACCACCATCACCACCGATATCATCATTATTACCACCATCACCACCATCACCACCACACTCATCATCATCACCATCATCACCATGACCACC
The DNA here is from genome assembly GCF_937001465.1 of Orcinus orca. Taxonomy (NCBI): domain Eukaryota; kingdom Metazoa; phylum Chordata; class Mammalia; order Artiodactyla; family Delphinidae; genus Orcinus; species Orcinus orca. The sequence continues at coordinate 55,735,787 of NC_064578.1, forward strand.
ACCATCCCCAATAATCACCATCAGTATCATCACCATTATCACCACTACCATCATCACCCACCATCATCATTACCATCACCACCATCATCACCAATATATCATCATTACCGTCATTACCACTACCATCACCACCATAAACACCACAATCATTACCATCAAGACCATCACCCTCATCACCATCACCAATCTCACCATCAGTATCATCACCTCACCGTCACCACCATCATCACCCACCACCATCACCATGATCATCATCACCCACCATCATCATCACCATCATCACCAATTATCACCATTACCATCATTACCACTACCATCACCACCATAAACACCACAATCATCACCATCAAGACCATCACCTTTATCACCATCATCATCACCAATATCGTCATCAGTATCATCACCATCCTCATCATCGATTTCTACGGGTCCGTGCTTCGCAAGCATTACCTTTAAGTATTTTTAATTTAGGGACTTCCCTGGTGGTACAGTGGTTAAGAATCCGTCTGCCAACACAGGGGACACGGGTTTGAGCCCTGGTCCAGGAAGATCCCACATGCCACGGAGCAACTAAGCCCATGCACCACAACTACTGAGTCTGCGCTCTAGAGCCCGCAACACAACTACTGAGCCCGTGTGCCACAACTACTGAAGCCCACGCGCCTAGAGCCCGTGCTCCACAACAAGAGAAGCCCGCGCACCGCAACGAAGAGTAGCCCCCGCTCGCCACAACTAGAGAAAGCCTGCGCGCAGCAACGAAGACCCAAGGCAGCCAAAAATAAATAAATAAATTTATTTTTTTTAAAAAAGAGCAGAGTACTTTAAAAAATATATATTTTTAATTGAGATAATAATTCCACAGTCTGTACAATTTACCTTTTTAAAGTATACAATTCAGTGGTTTTTAGTATATTCACAAGGTTGGCTTACCATAACTATCTAACTCCAGAATATTTTCATCACTCCCAAGAGAAGCCCCATACCTGTTAGCAGTCCCTCCCCCCAGCTGGCAGCCACTAATCCGCTTTCCACATCTGTGAATTTGCCTCTTCTGGACATTTCACATAAATGGAATCAAACACTATGTGGTCTTCTGTGGTTGGCTTCTTTCACTCAGCATGTTTTCTAGGCTCGTCCAGGTTACAGCATGAATCAATATTTCATTCCTTTTAATGGTTGAATAGTATCCCATTGTATGAATAAGCCACGTTTTTTTTAATCCATCCATCCATTGGTGGGAACATTATCTCTTTTTAATCCTCAAAACCACCCTAGGAGGTGAGTGCTCTAGGAATCCCATTTTACTGATGAGGAAACTAAGACCCAGAGAGCCAGACTACTTCGTGAGGGTGGCAGGCACCCTGGAAGGCCTCCGAGTATGACAGAACCAGCCTGAGGGGTGCACCTCCAAGGAGGCGCCGACTTGGGCAGGGTCTAGGCCAGGATAGATGGGAGCCCCCAGAAACCCGTGGCCAGTAAATCCCTGACACGTGGCAAGTGCCACTGAGGACCTGAGTTGTTAATCTCATTTGAGTTTAATTTATTTCAGTTTAGGGTAAAAAGTGAAGCAGTGGTACAGCATGTTCCCATTAAGCACAACTTCGTCCCCTCACTAGAACTACACTCCACACTGACCGCTAAAAATACAGCCTGAGGTGAGATGTGCTTTATATGTAGGATATACACTGGGTTTCAAAGACGTAGAGTGAAAAAAAAAGATGTAAAATATCTCATTAATACTCCACATAATGATGGGCCGAAATGATAATAATTTGGATATATGGGGTTAGATAAAACATTACTCAATTTAAAAAATAAAAAAAAGGACAGGCGGATGGTGAGGGGAAGACAGGACAACCCTCCACGTCCGCTCTGCCTTCACGATGGATCCAGGAGCAACCACTTCCCTTCACTCCAGGGCCTCTCCACTGGGCACAGCTGACATGCGGGTACAGGCCATTCTGTGTCGTGGGGGCCGCCCTGTGCACTGGAGGGTGTTGAGCGGCAGCCCTGGCCTGAGCCCACTAGATGCCAGTGGCCTGGAGATGCATCTCCCTGGGGGCGCCCCCACCCACCTCCTCCACAGCTCTCACACACTCCTCCACCTGACCTTCTCTTGGTCTGCGGCCAGAGGGTGAACCTCTGTGAGCCTCCACGCACCGGGCCGCAGGAGCAGTCAGGAGACCGACCAAGGAAAGGGCTCGTGGCACCAGGGCTGGCCTGTCCTAACCACTTTCCAAATGGTAGCCGCCGCACGATGGCATACCCTGCAGCCATGCCCACCCCCCAAAAAAGAAGACAGATGCCACGGAATTGTACACTTGGAAATAGTTATGTGCATTTTACATCAATTTTTAAAAATATAAAAGGCCTCGGGCTTCCCTGGTGGCGCAGTGGTTAAGAATCCGCCTGCCAATGCAGGAGACACGGGTTCGAGCTCTGGTCCGGGAAGATCCCACATGCCGCGGAGCAACTAAGCCCGTGCGCCACAGCTACTGAGCCTGCGCTCTAGAGCCTGCGAGCCACAACTACTGAAGCCTGAGCGCCTGGAGCCTGTGCTCTGCAACAAGAGAGGCCACCGCAATGAGAAGTCTGCGCACCGCAAGGAAGAGTAGCCCCTGCTCGCTGCAACTAGAGAAAGCCCACGCACAGCAACAAAGACCCAATGCAGCCAAAAATAAAAATAAATAAAATAAATAAATAAAAATGAAAGGCCTCAGCCATAAGGAAAAAGTGAAATTCTGCCACTTGCAACAACATGGATGGACTTGGAGGTATTACGCTCAGTGAAAGAAGTCGGACAGAGACAGACAAACACGGTATGTTGTCACTTATGCGTGGGATCTAAAACACAGGACGAACGACTGAGGGACTCCCCTGCTGCTGCAGCGGCCAAGACTCCACGCTCCCCATTCAGGGGGCCCGGGTTCGATCCCTGGTCAGGAAACTAGATCCCACACGCCTGCCGCAACTAAGACCCGGCACAACCAACCAAATAAATAAATAAATATTTTTTAAAAAAATAAAATAAAACAAACTATTGAATATAATAAAAGAGAAGCAGACTCACAGATGTAGAGAACAAACTAGTGGTTACCAGTGATGAGAGGGAAGCGGGGAGGGACAAGACAGGGGTGGGTTTTAAGAGGTACCAAAAAAGAGGGAAAAAAAAAAAAGATAAAGGGCATTGAATTGATAGTTCCTGTAGCTCCTACCTGGCATCCTGGATTGCATTCTCTGGGAGAAGCTGACTGCCCAGCTTGAGCTGTGATGACACTCAAGCAGCCCCCGAGAGGACCCCGCCCATGACAAGGAGTGATCGGGGCCCCAAATGTCAACAGTGCCAAGACTGAGAGCCCTGAGGGGCCTAAAAGCACTCAAGCTGGGCCTCGTCCCGTGTTGTGAGGCTCTGGCTCTCTGACCAGCGGCAGGTGTGGCAAGCTCACCGCTCTGCTCCCAGCACCCAGCAGAGCCCCGGCAGGTACTGGGGATAAACGAACACACAAGGCCCCTCTCTCTCTGCCCCAAAGCAGATCCGGAAGCTGGCACCAGCCCTAGGGACCCGAGCCCCTCCCCGGCAGCCCCCGGGACACTCACAGGAGATGGCGAAGAGGGCCTTGACGCGCACAGCATCGCAGGGGTCCCGATCCAGCAGGCGCAGCAGCTTGCGCAGTGCGCCAAGGCCCAGCACCTGCTCCTGGATGGCTGCCACGTTCTGGCTGCACGTGCCGATGAGCTGCGCCGCCCGCCACCGCAGCCCTGCAGGCCCCGCCTCCAGGTAGCGGCCCACCAGCAGGTGCATGCCGGACAGCTGGCAGAAGTCTGTGTGGAGAGAGGGGAGCAGACAGGCCAGGTGTGATGAGCTGAGCTGTGTCCCCACAGATTTACATTGAAGCCCTAACCCCCAAGGTCTCAAAATATGTCTCTATCTGGAGACAGGGCTTTAAAGAGGTGATTAAAGTGAAACGGTGTCATGGGATGGGGCCCTAATCCAATATGACTGGGGCCCTTATAAAAAAGAGGAGATTAGGACACAGGCATGCACAGAGGGATGACCACATGAGGACAGAGCAAGAAGGCCCCCATACACAAGCCAAGGACAGGGGCCTCAGAAGAAATCAACCCTCGGACTTCGAGCCTCCATAACTGTGAGAGAAGAGCCTTCTGTTGTTTAAGTCCCCAGTCTGTGGTGCTTTGTTACGGCAGCCCTACTGGACAAATACACCAGGTGAGGCTGAGGGGAGCCTGCCCCCAAGGGCAGGCTCTCCCCAAGCACCCAACTGGGGGTCTGTCCAAGGCCAGTGTGTCTCAACAATGTCAGCATTTGGAGGGTCAGGGTCCCAGGCTCCAGTCCACTGAATGCCAGTTCTGACCCCCAGTCTTTGTGACAATCAGAACATCTCCTGTGGGAGAACACACCACACCAGACGTCCGCAAACTATAGCCTACCACCTGTTTTCTGTATTGGTGAGCTTGGGGGTTCTTCAAAAAGTTAAATACAGAGTTACCCTGTGACAACTCTTACATATATATCTAAAAGCATCGAAAGCAGAAACTTGAACACATGCTTGTACACCAGTGTTCACAGCAGCACTATTTACTATAACCAAAGGGGGAAGTGACCCAAATGCCCGTCAACTGATGAACGAATAAACAACATGTAGCCCATCCACACACTGGCGCCTCAGCCAGCCACAAAAAGTAATAAAGTTCTGATACAGCTACGACATGGAAGAACCTTGAAAACATCACCTTCAGTGAAGGAATCCAGTCACAAAAGGTGACATATTCTACTATTCCATGTACCTAAAATGTCCAGAACAGACAAATCCACACCATCAACGACCACACCACACCCCTCCAAGTGGAAGTGACCACTCATCCTTCTATTGGCTTCTCGGCATTTAGCATAAAACCCACAGCACCAGCCTTGGCCCGTGAGCCCCGTATGCCCAGCGTCACTTCCTAGACCTCGCCCCTCACTCACTCTGCTCTGCTGGCTTCACTGCTGTTCCCACACAGGCCAGGCAGGTTCCCACCTCAGGGCCTTTGCACTGGTCATTCCCTCTACCTGGAATGCTTTTTCCAGAGCTAATCCCATGACTCACGCCCTCACTTCAGGTCTCTGATCAAATGCCACTCCTCGGGGAGGCCTTCTCTGACTACCCCATCCAGGACCACCTCCTGTCTCTTACTCTAGGGAGTGGCAATGGACTCCCAGCAGACTAGGGTGACATGGTCAGTCTCAGAGAGCATCAGGGAGGTGGTGGACTGAAGCTGGCGCCATCACTGCTCCTGATGGCAAGCAGACCAAGCAGGGAGGGACAGGGCAGTCTCACCTGGGGCCTGAGTCAGAGCCGGAATGGAGGGGTGAGGCTGGGAAACTGGGAGGAGGCTGGTTGTGTGGTCCCTGAGACAAAGGACAAGGGCTGGGCTGCAGCAGGACCCAGGGCTTAGGAGGAGGAGGCAAGAGACAGAAGGGAGACCGGAAGGCAGAAGGGACAGGATCCTGGAGGCTGGGGGCAGGCTGGAGCGGGCCTGGCTGTACCTGCGGCGTTGTCCATGTTCTCGCACAGGTCGGCCAGCAGCTCCAGGGCCCCCTCGCGCTCTTGCTGGTCAGCAGCCAGTTCAGCCTCACCAGCTGAGGGGGTTGTGGGCTGGGACAGCACTCGGAGGCAGTTCTTCATCTGCTCCACCTCTTCCCGCTGGCCCCGGAAGGCAGCCGACATGGCCTCCTGCAGCCACTGGCGCCTCTGGGGGTTGAGGCGGAGCGGGAGGGTGGGGGAAAGAAGCAAACCTCATCAATAATCAACTCAGGAACAACAGTCATTAATAATAACAGCCAACATCTGAGAGCTGAGTGTCCTTCAGTCAGCACGTACCTACCGGGCACCTTCTCTACTCAAAGACTCGTCTCTAGACGCTAGATCTATGGAGAGACTGGCTGTGGGGCGTGAGAGGAAAAAGAGGGGTCAGGGACACCTAGGTTTTTGTCCTGAACAACTAGAAGGAGATGGGGAAGACTGCAAGAGAAGCAGCAGTGGAGTGAGAAGAGTAGAGATTAGAGCTCTTTTTTTTTTTTTTTTTTTTTTGCGGTATGCGGGCCTCTCACTGTTGTGGCCTCTCCCGTTGCGGAGCACAGGCTCCGGACACGCCGGCTCAGCGGCCATGTCTCACGGGCCCAGCTGCTCCGCGGCATGTGGGATCTTCCTGGACCGGGGCACAAACTTCTGTCCCCCGCATCAGCAGGCGGACTCTCAACCACTGCGCCACCAGGGAAGCCCTAGAGCTCATTTTTGAACTTGTTAAGTTTGAGGGATCCATGACACACCCAAGGCCAGATATTGAGTACGCTGCCTGAAGTTCAGGGAGGAGGTCCAGCCTTGATCTCAACCTCGAGGATTTCTCAACCTCGACTCTGCTGACACTTTGAGCTGGATTGTTCTGCCGTGGGGGTCGTCCTGTGCACTGTAGGGTATTGAGCAGTATCCCTGGCCTCCACCCACCAGATGCTAACAGCACTGCCCCCACCTCCCACCCCCCCAACCCCACCATGGTTAAAACTGCCCCCCCAGGAGAGCACCACTGGCCTAGAGATATAAATTTAAGAATAATCAGGGCTTCCCTGGTGGCGCAGTGGTTGAGAGTCCGCCTGCCGATGCAGGGGACATGGGTTCTTGCCCCGGTCTGGGAAGATCCCACATGCCGCGGAGTGGCTGGGCCCGTGAGCCATGGCCGCTGAGCCTGTGCGTCCAGAGCCTGTGCTCCGCAATGGGAGAGGCCACAGCAGTGAGAGGCCCGCGTACCACATAAAAAAAATAATAAAAAAAATTAAAAGAATCATCAGAGGAAAACGTCAATGTGAGATCACACAGGAAGTGAGGGTAGAAGAGAGAGTCCTGGTGTGCTCCATGGTTAAGAGGCTGGGGAATGAGGATGAACCAACAGAGGAGATGGGGAAGAAGAGCCAGTGAGTGGGATGAAAAGCAGAAAAGCATGTTGTTCCAGATGCCAAATGAAGAAAGAACTCAAGGGGAGGGGGTAGTAATCAAATGCTACTAGTAAGTCAAATAAGATAAGCGCTGAAAACTGGCCGCTGGTTTTTTGGTTTTTGGCCAGGCTCCGTGGTCACTGTCCTGGATAAATTTGGGCAAGATGTTAATCTTTCTGTGCCTGTTGCCTACCTCATGGTCCCAGAGGTTCAATGACATCATGGATGTAACCGAATTAGCACCATATTTTGTGTACTGTAATTGTCATCGCCAACTAAACATCATGTATAACAAATATTGCTATTAATCTCCGAAACAACCTTCCATGGTTAAGGATTACTGTTATTCCCACTTCACAGATGAGAAAATGGAGGCACGGAAAAGTGCGACTTGCCCAAGGTCACATAGTCAGCCATCCACAAAGCCTTAAGTCAAATCTAAGCGGTCTGTCCACAGAGCCTGTGTTCTTAATGATAATATCCTGCTGCCTTCAGGAGCACGACCTATGTGCCAGGTTCTGTGTTGAGCCCTACTTCAACTGGAACCTCAGAACTACCCTGTTAAGTACCACTGTTATTCTTATCATCAACATCAACTTGCAACTAAAGAACTCGACGCTCAGAAACATGAAGTGATATACCCAAGGTCACACAGCTGTATGATGCTGAATCCACGACTGTCTGGCTCTGGAGAGCCCTTGCTTATTCTTTTTAGCATAAGACTCTCTGTCTCCCAGCACAGTGCAGGGATCCAGGGATCTGACCTTCAGTCTACAATAACCCTATCGAGCACAAATACAGTCTACTATGCCTTCACAGCGGGACCCCCGCCCCTCCCCAGATATCTGTCCCCACGTCCCTCACCCCAGCTTCTCGGGTCCCCACCCTTTACCTCCTCACTCATGGGTTCTGGAGGGAGGTCTGGCTCTTCAGAGCCCGCCGTGATGGCCATCTGCAGCAGACCTTGGAGGTTTCGCGGTGGCGGGGGATTGTCGGAGCCGCCCGCGGAGGAGCCGCTGCCCCCTGACGAGCAACCCTGGGAGGCTGGGGGCAGCGCCAGGGGAAGGCGACTGCTCCCGGAGCCTTGGTTCGCCATGGGCTGTTTGCAAAGAAGGGAAGAATGTGTTGGGGTAGGGTATGGTCCCCGCTGAGGTAGCTCTGGCGTCCTGGCGGGTCGATTCCTGGGGGTCTGCTGATAAGGTGGCGTTTTAGGGAAGCTCCGCGGCCCCGCATGACCCCAAACCACTCTGCCCACACCCCCTTTAACCACAGCCCTCTTTTCTTCTCTCATACCAACAGGACCCTTCCCCGAAGTCACAAGTCCCTCCTTCCTCCCTAGCAACGGGCCCCACCTACTCTCCCTAGCAACCCCCTCCTCCATTTCCACTGCAGTCCTTCCCGTCTCTTAGCAACCCCACTGCCCAGCCTTCAGAGCAACAAGCCCTCCCTGTGGTCTTCTTAGCAACAAGTCTCCTCCCTCCTCTCCGAAGAGGGGAGCCTGAGTGGGGCGGACCTCACCTTCCCGGGCCTCGTGTCGCCGCCGCTACTAAAGACAAACCCGCCCGCACCTGATTCTGCTGGGCGCCGCCATATTGACCGGAAATACGGTCTCGCCCGGAATTTCCCCGCGCAGCCACCCAACTAAGGGCCGTACCTGGGCGTGAGGCTACTTCTCCCGGTTCTTAAGTCCTTCCCACCTGGCGGGATACTTCGCTCGGCCTGGCCCCTCACCTAGGCCACGCCCCCCGCGCTCACGCTCTGGTGTAAGCCCCGCCCCCTGCCCGGATCCCGCCCCTAATGAGCCCCTCCTCCTCATTGCAAGCTCCACCCTGCCCTAGTGTAGGCCCCGCTCCCCGGTCTGGCTCCGCCTTGGTTAGACCCCTTCCACACCCACGCACCCTGTCCCAGTTCTAAACTCTGCCCCTCGCCGCCACTTAAGGCTCCGCCCCTGTTCTAGGCCTTTCGCCCTCTCCCAGCTAAACCCCGCCCCCGTGCCCGTGCACCCGCCGCTCCCCGTTAAGCCCCGCCCTCTTCCTGGCCCCGCCCCACCCCGTGGTTGCCTGTAGCGAGGGTCCCCTCACCCTCGGGGCGTTTTCCCCTGCACCTGGGCCCCGATTCCGTCTTTTACTAGAGCCCTGGGTTCTCAACACTAATACCTGACCCAGGCAGAGTTTGGCCTGTCCCACCGCCTTCTTGGCCTCAATTTCCCCTTTCGTCATAGGAGGCTGCCCGTTACCCCCACCTGCAGCACCTGTGCGGACCTCTCTTATCCTCCAGCGTCTCCCTCGTGGAATCTTCCCTGAGTCCTGCCAGGTGCAAAGGAGGTGATTCTTGAAGCCTGGAAGTAAAATGCGCAGGCAAGGTGGTTTAGGCGGCTCGAGGCCTCCCTGCACCAGATTTGGGGCTCAGGTCCGGGAATGTGCCTGGTCTTTGGAGGTGTTTGCTTTGGGCTGGGCTTAGAGAAATCCTAGTTCTCTCTTCCATAAGAGGCCCTCCCACTCCAGGAAAAGGTTGTACTCAACTTTGGTGGAGCCCACAAGTCGCAGGTATATTGAGCACACTGCTCGGTCTGGGATGTGCCGGGTGATCTTTTGGACAGAGATGGGAAGACCAAACATATAAGCCGTGTGTGTGTGTGTGTGTGTGTGTGTGTGTGTGTATGTGTGTGTGTGTGTAGCTATCAGACAGGCGTCTGGGCCCCTGGGTACCCTATTGTATCCATTTCCTGTCTCTGCTGTTAACAAATTACCAAAAACTTAAAACAACACAGATTTATAACCTTACAGTTCAGAAGCCCGGAATGGGTCTCACTGAGTTAAAATAGTTAAACTCAAGGTGTCAGCACGGTTGTGTTTCTTCTGGAGGCTCCAGGGGAGAATCTGTTTCCTGGCCTTTTCCAGCATCTAGAGGCTGCCCACTTTCTTTGGATTGTGGCTGCATCATTTTGGCTACTGTTTCTTTCCGTATCCCATCTCCTCCTCTGACTCTGATCCTCATGCCTCTCCCTCATAAGAACTCTTGTGATTACATTTAGGGCCCACCCAAATGACCAGGACAACCTCCCCACCTAAGATTTTCAGTTCAATCACATCTGCAAAGTCCATTTTGCCATGTAGGTGACATATTCACAGGTTCTGAGAATTAGGATGTGGACATCTTTGGGGGCCCGTTGTTCAGCCTAATATACCTATGTACACGTATGTACAAGTCCATCTATCTGTAATACTGTTTACATATATTATTATACATAATGCCATATAATATATACGTACATATAACACGTAACTGTATATAACATTACAAATATGAACATATGTTTAATATAATGGTAGCCTAGATGAAAATTCCTCAGGTACCCTCTAAAAGACATAGCTTTGGGCTTCCCTGGTGGCGCAGTGGTTGAGAGTCCGCCTGCCAATGCAGGGGACATGGGTTCGTGCCCGGGTCCGGGAAGATCCCACATGCCGCAGAGCGGCTGGGCCCGTGAGCCATGGCCGCTGAGCCTGCGCGTCCGGAGCCTGTGCTCCGCAACGGGAGAGGCCACAACAGTGAGAGGCCCGCGTACCGCAAAAAAAAAAAAAAAAAAAAGACATAGCTTTTACAATGGTCTGTAAGAAGGATGATCATATAATTTTCCATCCACAGCAAGACACTTGAGAGTGAAAACGGACCCTATTAATAATTACAGAATAACAGACATAAACCAGGACATGCGGTCACCCTCCTTTTTTTTTTTTTTTGTGGCCACGCGGCTTACAGGATCTTAGTTCCCTGACCAGGGATCGAACCCAGTCCCCAGCAGTGAAAGTGCCGAGTTCTAACCACTGAACCACCAGGGAATTCCCTGGTCACCCTGCATCTAAGGTTCTATTTGATCTGCTTCCTCACCTCATTTCCTCTCACTGTTCCCCTCCAGCTACACTGGCTCCTTCAATCTTCCCATAACACACCGGGCACACTCCTGCCACAGGGCCTTTGCACTGCTGTTTCCTCTGCCTGGAAGGCTCCTGGCACTTTATCTACATGGCTCTGACCCTCATTTTTCTTCAGTGTCCCTTCACTGAGGAGGCCTTTCTTGGCACGGTAGTGAAAACCATATAAAGGGACTTCCCTGGTGGTCTGGTGGGTAAGACTCCATGCTCCCAATGCAGGGGGCCCAGGTTCAATCCCTGGTCGGGAAACAAGATTCTGCATGCATGCTGCAACTGAGCCCGCATGCATGCCAGAACTAAGAGTCCACATGCCGCAACAAAGATCCCGCGTGCCGCAACTAAGACCCAGCACAACCTAAATAAATAAATAAATATATTTTTTAAAAAATCATACAGAAAATTACTCAACAAACATTTCCTGTCCCCATTCCCTCCTTTAGTTTCCACTTCATCACTGATCACGACTCCGTAACATAACATATATTTTGTGCTTTTTTTGTTTTGTTTTCTTTGTTTTGTTTTTTGGCTGTGAGGCTTGTGGGATCCTACTTCCCCTAACAGGGATCGAACCTGTGCCCCCTGCAGTGGAAGCACGGAGTCCTAACCACTGGACCGCCAGGGACTTCCCAATATACCATATATTTTGATTATCTTGTTTATCTCTGGTCTCATCCACTGCAGTGAGAGCTCCATAGGACAGGGATCTTTGTTGATTTGGTTCCCTGCTGTACCCTCAACACTGGGAACAGTATCTGGCTTAGATTTGGCACTGAGTATAGATTCACGGAATGAAAGTGGTTGACTAGGAGACTTAAGGTTCATGGGTACACTCTATAGGTGATTTGGAAATTAAATGGGTGCCTAACACCTTTGGGTGTCTGATACAGGGGAATCCCGGATCACGTGGCAATCTAGCTGTGCACAGGTCCATGGATGAGCTATAGTGGGACATATGATTATACTGGAGCCCACATGAAGATCTACGGGATCCAATGGTGGGCACAGAGAATAGACAGGGGCCTAAAAAAAACACAGGGACCTCAAGGGGTTCTGGAAGTTTCTCTGTAGGAGGATCGTGGATCCTAAATGGAGGTATGGATCCAAGATGATCCAAAACCCGGCACCCTGGGCTGTGGGTGGATACAGGGTCCTGATGCTAGTGGGGAACGGAGGCCTGGGTGGACAGCTTGGGGGTCTGGGGGAACAGAGATGAGCCTTGGATCAGCAATTCCCCAAATGCTTTCCCTCTCTCTGCTTCTGTCTCCCTTTTTCTCTGCCCGTCCAATCTGTCCCATATCCCCCCGGCATCTAGCCCTTCACCTGTATGTATCCTCCATCTTTTGTGGTCCCCAACTCTATCTCTCTTTGTCAGTCTCTCTTTCTACATCTCTCTGTCTCTCTCCAGTTCTCCCTCCACCTGTCTCTGTTTTGTTCCTCCCCCCGGTCCCTTTCCATCTCTCTCTCCCACTTTTCTCCTGTTCTCTGACCCTCCATCCTTCCCCTGCCATCTTGCCCTGCGCCTTACCTTTACATCTTGCCCCTCTCTGCCCCCATCCCTCTATTTTTGTTAATTTCTCTCCCCCATCTCTCTGTGTCTCCACTGCTGTCTCTCTGTGGTCTCCCCTCCATTACTCTGGGTCTCTCCCCATCTCTGGCTCTGTTTTCTCTGTTCATCTCTCTTCCCATCTGTCTCTCCATATCTCTGTGCCTCTATCCCCCACCCCCTACTCCCTGTCTCTCCAACTCTCTTTCCCTTCATCTCGGTCTCTCTCCATTTCTATCTCTGGTTTCCTCCATCTCTGTCTCTCCCCATCACCTTCTCTCCTTTTCTCCATCTCCCTGTGTCTCTGACCACCCCCCATCTCTCCTGTCTCTGCCTGTCTCTGGCTGCCTGCGTGTTCCCCCATCTCCCTCTCTTGTCCCATCCCTGTTTCTGGTGGTCTCCATCTCCCTTGCCATCTGTCTCTTTCCCTGACTCCTGTCAGACTTCATCTCCCTTTGTGTGGCTCCACCTCAGCCCCTGCCTGTTTGCTCCGCATCTCCGTCCCTCCATCGTCTCTCCTGCATCCCTCCATCCCTCCCAGCATCCTCCCACTTCCTCTCCATCCCTCCAGCTCCCAGGCCCGCCCCCTGCCCCCGCTCCTCCCTCCCCCCTCCGAAAGGGTTAACTTTGGGGAAGGGCCCGGAGTCCCCGGATGGTGATGTCAGCGTGCGGGAGAGAAAGGACGAGGTGGCGGGGGGGAGGCGGAGAGGAGGAGGAGGCGGAGGAGAGAGGGCGCGTGGGGGGGCGGGGGGGACCTCGGCCTGCAGCATCCGCCGGCCCGCACCTCAGACCCCCCCGGCGGGGGGAGGCGCAGGCAGGGGGGGGCCGGCCAGGGACGGGCTGGGGAGGGGGGGCCGCGCAGCCCCCCCGGGCCATGCTGACTCCCGGGGCCTGACCCCCCCGGGCCAGCCCCCCCTCCCCCAGCTCCGCGGCCCGCCGACTGGGGGGGGCCCAGCCCAGCCCCCTGGGGACCCCCGGAGAGGTGGGGGGCAGCCGGGGGGGCCGGGACGGAGCGGTCGCCGGCCCCCACCGGAGGGACGGGGCGACCGGCCGCAAGGGGGGCGGCCGGGGGGCCGGTCGGGCCGGGACCAAGGGCATCATGTCGTCCGGGGGCAAGGAGGGGGGCGGGGGCTCCCCTGCCTACCACCTCCCGCACGCACACCCACACCCACCCCAGCACGCCCAATATGTGGGCCCCTATCGGCTGGAGAAGACGCTGGGCAAAGGACAGACAGGTGAGTCAGGGGAGGGGACACCTGGCGCGGGGGCGAGGGGAGATGGGGGCAGAGGGTGGGACTCATGGGTATTCAAAGGGCAAGGGCTGGCCGCTCAGACCCCTGAGTCCCTCACAGAGAAGGGACTTGAGGTCCAGACTGCCGGGTGTCTAGGGTGGAGGGGGGTGAGGGCTCAGACTCTGGGGTCCTGGGGAGAAGGAAGCTGGGGGCCTGGACTCCTGGGAGGAGTTACTGGGGCCCAGAGGCTCCCACCCTTTGAGGACAGAGGTTGGGGGGGTCCGAGCCACAGTGGGAAAGGGGCCTCGGCCTGCAGCCAGGGTCTGGGCCGGGAGCTGAGGTCCTTGGTGCAGTACAGCCGCAGGCCGGGGTGAGGTGCTGGGATGGGGGTGCGCCTCAGGAAGCTGCTTCTCTCTGCACTGTCCTCTGGCCTAGGAGGGCCTCTGTCGGGGTTACAGGGGGACTGAAGCTGGGGCGATGAGGTCTACAGCATTCTGCCCCTCCTCCGGCATGCTGGCTCAATGTGGGGCCCAGGAATGGAGAGGTGGAAAGGTCGATGCAAGTGGCAGATCCCTCAGGAGTGGCTGTGGATTGGGGGTCGTCTTTCACTGTTGCTAAACCTCTGTAACCTCTTTCCTGCCAGGTGGGAGGTGGGTGGCTGTAAGACAGGAGCTGAACACCTGTGTTCTGGGTACGAGGTTCAGGATTGGGTCCAGGATCTCTATGGAGCTGAGGGTCAGGGCTGGGAGAGGATCAGACTCCATATCCTAGTGCAAAAAGTGTGAAGGTGTTGCTGACCTGAATTCCTGAGTTATGGGGGCGGAAGGGGCCATGGGCCTGGACTTGGGGGTCTGAGGGAAGAGGGGCTGGGGGCTTGGGCTCCTGGATCTGTGGCTTTGGGGCTTACCCTTGGGGAGTGGGGATACCCTTGGGGTGTGCATGCTTCCAGCTACAGCTGCTATTAAAAGAAGGTCAAAGAGGGGATTAAGAGGTCAGGGTTTGAGAGGAGGTGGAGGAGGATGGTCTGGGAAGGGGACAATCGTAAGATTATACTCCTTGGGAGACATGGTGTCTCCAGAAGAGTAAAGGGCCAAGAATTCAAGGAAGTGATGGGTTGAGAGAGAGAGAGGTTTGTTTGAAGGAGGCAGATTGGAGGAGACAAAACTACGGAGATTCAAGGAGGCAAGACTATGTGGAGAGAGGAACTTAAATCGAGGGTAGCTGTGGAGGGAGGGGGAGGCAGGTAGGTGGACGGACAATCAGAAGGAACAGAATTGGGCAACAGGGAGCCGGAAGAGAATTGCGTTTGGTGGGAATGGCGGCTGTCAGCCCCCAGGCGTTCAGGTGAGAGTGATTCAGGCCACTGTTAAACAGCCAGCAGGGGAAGAAAGAGGAAACGGGGTGGCAAGGGGGGCTTAGGAGTCAGAGGTGGGGAGAATGCCCTGGGAGCGCACCCCACATTTTCAATCCCTATCCCCCAGGTCTGGTTAAACTCGGGGTCCACTGCATCACGGGCCAGAAGGTTGCCATCAAGATCGTGAACCGGGAGAAGCTGTCCGAGTCGGTGCTGATGAAGGTGTGTCTGTGTGCTGGGAGAAGAGGGGACCCTTTGGGGCTGGGGGCAGGGAGGGAGGCAAGGCTGACCTCCATTCCTTTTCCCCCAGGTGGAGCGGGAGATTGCCATCCTGAAGCTCATTGAGCACCCACATGTCCTCAAGCTCCACGACGTCTACGAGAACAAGAAATATTTGTAGGTATTTATAGACACCCAGCCCCCCATGCACCCTCCCCAAGTTCCTAGGGGGGGACATTTCCAGAAACAAGGCGTGGAGGGGCCTGGGGAAACTTGAGCTCTCCTGGCTGGGCCACTGAAGGCCCAGTCCCTTCCTTACTGCCCGAGGACAACCCCCCACACACACACACACTCCTAACACTCCTTGTTCCCACACTGAGCTGGCCTGAGGCTACAGGCCGATTGTGCCCCAGCAACAGGACAGCTAAGCCTGAGCCATCCCGAGTGGGGGACACAGGCTGATCCTCCCCCTTCCTCTCCAGCCCCAGTCCCTCGCCCTACTGTGCTGCAGGGAACACTCGATACTGGATCATCTTGATGCCCTCAGCCAGACCCAATTTGCTAAGGGCAGATCCCTTTCCTATTTGCTAGGGCAATGGGGCCTAGCAAAGCCCCAGGCCTCTTCCCAAACCCCCTCTCTGGAGCATTGGAGGCTCCCTTCATCCCCCAGCATAACTCTGGGTGCTATGACTGGACACCCAACAATGGTCTCCTGGGAGTTCTAAGTCTGCATCTCAAAGTTGATTACTCGCCTTAGGATGGGGGTGGGGTCCAGCTGTCCGGACTCCAGACAATAGACCTTTGTCTGGACTCTGGTGACCCAAGGGACAGCTGGACTGGGCAGCGAGAGAGGGGACAACCCCCTGCCCCCACCAGGCAGTCCCCAGGATGAACCAACTCCAGTACCCATCAGATGCTAGGGTGGATTTCCCTAGGAAGGAGGCTGGCCAGCCCCAGGTACTCATGGGAATTGTAGTCCTCAGGCTTCCCCAGGTGTGGCGGCAGGGAGGGGCCATTGTCCCTGATTCGTGGAGCTATCACTCTCACTCCACCATCCTTGTGGGGAGGGAGGGCCCATGGGAGTTTGTGCTTCACAGAGGAACCTCAGTTTTCCAAGAGCTCATAGAAATTGAGCTTTTGTTTTCCAGGGGCTGATGGGAATTAGAGGTTTAGCCTCCCAGAGCCTGATGGGATTTGAAGTGTTTAGAATCCAGGTGGCTGATGGGAATTAGAAGTCTCTATGTCCCAGAGGCTTATGGGAGTTGGGAGTTTTTAACCTCTCAGGAGCTGAAGGGAATTGTAGTCTTTTACTTCACAGAAATTGACTTAGATTGGTGCACAAGGCAATCGTTTTTGCCAAGAGTTAATGAGAATTCAAGTTTCTTCATCCCAGAGGCTTATGGGAATAAGAGGCTTGGCTTCCCAGGGGGTAATGGGAGTAGGTAGGGGTTGGGGTGGGGGTCTTTGTTTCCCAAAGTCCTGTGAGAATTGGGGGTCTCCTCCAAGTGCTAATGGAGTTGCCTTATCTCCTGAAACAACTAGGAGTCAAAGTATTAATACTCCTGAAGTTGACATGGGAGTCTGTGCTGCCCAGGGCTGATGGGAATTGAATTTTGGCTTCCCAGAGGCTGATGGGAATTAGTGTCTCTTTCTCTCAAGGACTGATGGGAATTGGAGTCTTTACCTCCCAGGGGCTGATGGGAATTGTAGGCTTTAGCTCACAGATGTTGACTGTTCATTTGGTACACACTGCAAATATCATTATCCAAAAATAGATTAAAATTCCATTATCTGCATCCCAGAAACTAATAAGAATGAGAACTTTGGCTTCCCAGAGGCTGATGGAAATACAGGGCTTTATTTCCTAGGGGCCTATGAGAATTAGGATCTCTGACCTCCAGGTGCTAATGGAATTGCCTTGTCTCCTGAGGACAAGTAGTCAAAGTGTTGACCCCTGAAACTGACATGCTGACCAGGGCTAATGGGAATTGAGTTTCTGCTTCCCAGAGGCTAATGGGAACTGGAGCCTCCTCCTCCCAGGGACTCATGAGAATTGGGATTCTCTGCCTCGAGGGGCCAATGGGATTGAGGTCTTATGCTTTTGGAAGAGGGAGACCAGGCTCTTTGGTCCTCCACATGCCCCTTCCAGCCCTCTGCCTCCTCCATGTCCCCCAGGTACCTGGTTCTGGAGCACGTGTCTGGAGGTGAGCTGTTCGACTACCTGGTAAAGAAGGGGAGACTGACCCCCAAGGAGGCCCGGAAGTTCTTCCGCCAGATCGTGTCGGCGCTGGACTTCTGCCATAGCTACTCCATCTGGTGAGGGGGCAGCTTGAGGGGAGGCCGAATGAGCGCTGCCCAGAAGGCAGGCCCTTGGGAGCACATAGCAGGCTGACTGGAAGCCAGAGTCCTGCAGCCCCCAAATAAATCTTTTATCCCTTTTTCAAAATTGGGATGTAACTCTCACATCATAGGGAATTCCGTGGTGGTCCATTGGTTAGGACTGTGTGCTTCCACTGCAGGGGGCATGGGTTCGATCCCTGGTTGGGGAACTAAGATCCCACAAGCCCCACGGCACGGCCAAAAAACAAAACAAAAAAACCTCACACATCATAAAATTCACCCCCTTTAAAGCGTACAATTCAGTAGTTTTTAATATGTTCACAATGTTGTGCATCACTACTACCTAATTTTAGAACATTTTCATCACCCCAAAAATCACTACCCTGTATCCACTAAGCAGTCACCTTGCCCCAGCCCCAGCCCTAGGTAACCACTAATCTACTTTCTGTCTCTGCAGATTTGCCTATTCTGGACATTTCCTATCAATGGAATCATACTATATGTAGTCTTTTGTGGCTGGCTTCTTTCACTTAGCAAAATGTTTTCAAGGTTCATCCATGTTGTAGTATGTATCAACACCCCATTCCTTTTCACGACTGAGTAATATTCCATTGTATGGATATGCCATGTTTTATTTATCCATTCACCAGTTGATGGACATTTTGGTTGTTTCTTCTTTCTGGCTATTATGAATAATATGGACATATGAACATTCACATACAAGTTTTGGCGTGTGCCTATGTTTTCAATTCTCTTGGGTATATACCTAGGATTCGAATTGCTGGGTCACACGGGAACTCTTTTTTTTATTTTTTTATTTTTTGGCCACACCGTGTGGCTTGTGGGATTTTAGTTCCCCAACCAGAGATTGAACACAGACCCTCAGCAGTGAGAGCACGGAATCCTAACCACTGGACAGCCAGGGAATTATGAGAACTCTATGTTTAGCCTTTTAAAGAAGTGCCAGTCCATTTTTCAAAGCAACTGTATCATCCAACATCCCTACCAGCAGTCTCTGAGGGCTCCAATCTCTTGCCAACACTTGTTATTATCTGACTTTTTGATTATACCTATCCTAGTGGGTGTGAAGTGGTATCTCATTGTGGTTTTGATGTGCATTTCCGTGATGGCTAATGATGTAGAACATCTTTTCATGTGCTTATCGGCCATTTGTATATCTTCCTAGGAGAAACATCTGTTCATATCCTTTGCCCATTTTTAATTGAGTTATTTGTCTTTCTGTTCCTGAGTTGTAAGAGTTCTTTATTCCAGGACAAGGGATAATTCTAGGAATAACTCCTAAGAGTTACTTATTCTAAGAACAAATCTTTTATCAAATGTGTATTTTTCAAGTAATTTCTCCCAGTTTGTGACATGTTTTACATTTTTATAACAATATCCTGTGAAAAGCAAAAGTGTTACATTTTGATGAATTCCAGTTTGTTGATTTTTTTCCTTTTACAATTCATGCTTTTGCTTTCCTATTTAAGGAATATTTGCCCAGGGACTTCCCTGGCAGTCCAGTGATTAAGACTCCACACTTCCACTGCTGGGGGCACGGGTTCAATCCCTGGCAGGGAACTAAGATCCCGCCTGTTGCGTGGTGCAGCCAAAAAAAAAAAAAAATTCGCCCAGCTCAAGGTCACAAAGGTTTCCTCCTGTGTTTTCTTCTAGAAGTTGTATAGTTTTAGCTCTTGCATTTAGGCCTGAGATCCATTTTTTTTTTCTGAGATCCATTTTGAATTAATTTTTGTATATGGTATGGGGTAAAGGTTGAGGGTCATTTTTTTTTTTGCATATAAACGTCCATATAAGGGCTTCCCTGGTGGCGCGGTGGTTGAGAGTCCGCCTGCCGATGCAGGGGACATGGGTTCGTGCCCCAGTCCGGGAAGATCCCACATGCTGCAGAGCGGCTAGGCCCGTGAGCCATGGCTGCTGAGCCTGCGCGTCCGGAGCCTGTGCTCCGCAGCTGGAGAGGCCACAACAGTGAGAGACCCGCGTACCGCAAAAGAAAAAAAAAAAAATGTCCATATGAAAAGATATTCCTTTCCTCATTGAATTGCTTTCAGCTCTCAAAACAAGATATTCAATATGCAACATTTTAATGATTAATTAAGGTGCAAAATAGATGCCTCCAGTTCATCTTTCAGCCTCATCTGTTTGCACACCTCCCTCTCTGGTATGGGGATCAGGGTGGAGGGGCTGAGACCTGGGAGTAAACCTTGGTGATGAAAAAGCAGCCCATTTAACTTGTCAACACCTTAAGTGTCTAGACTCTGACATTAAAAACACTGGCCTCCAGGGGGCGATAGTCAACAGATTTAACAAGTATGACCCAGTTAAGGACCACTTCCAAGAGAAACTGTAGAATCTTCCACCCCACCTCCCCCAGACATTAACCCTTACATCCTAAGGAGTTTGTCCCCAGGGTGGGTTGGGGGGGACCAGTGATGGGCTTGGGGTGGCAGTATTTTTTTTTATTATTCGGTATTGAAATATTTGAATGTTTTAAGAACCGGCTCAGTATCATCTGCCTGCTTACCTCAAAATATCTCACTTCACACATATTCGAATATTTGTGGATAAAATGGTACGCTGTGTGGGGTCTCTTACAAAATCGTCCAGTGGGGGAAGGAGAGCATATGTAGGGATGGACATAAGAGAAGATTTGCCCCGAATTGATAATGGGTGAAGCTAGTGGGTGGGTACGTGGGGCTTCCTATATTCTCGTTCCAACCTCGGGGCATGCTTGAAAACGTCCCTAATTAGAAGTTTCCAGACATGTCCCCCTCTGAGAATAGTGAATGGGGCCTTAGCTTCCGGGAAGAGGGCCGAGGCCTGAGTCCCACCGTCCTGTCTCAGCCACAGAGACCTGAAGCCTGAGAACCTGCTTCTGGACGAGAAAAACAACATTCGCATCGCGGACTTCGGCATGGCGTCCCTGCAGGTGGGGGACAGCCTCCTGGAGACCAGCTGTGGGTGAGTGGGGGCCCGGCCTCCTACGCCCCAGGGAGGGTGTCAGAAGCTGGCCAGAAGCTCATACCACCTCTCTCTCTCTCAGGTCCCCTCACTATGCATGCCCAGAGGTGATTAAGGTGAGTGAGGAGCAGGTGGAGGGGAGAGAGGAGCTGAGGGAGCCTGGGAGAGATGAACGTCATGGCTGGCCCTTCTCCCTTCCAGGGGGAAAAGTACGATGGCCGCCGGGCGGACATGTGGAGCTGTGGAGTCATCCTGTTCGCCCTGCTTGTGGTAAGGCGCTCCTCACCTCTCCTGCCCCGTTTCTAGAACAGTCCTGCCTGGTGGAAGCACAGAACATTTACTTCCATCCTCACCTCAGGGGTTGTTTCCCAAATATTTAACTGGTACCAGGAAGGTGGGGGTATTCACCAACAGAGCAAAATCCTGGGGCCACCCCTCTCTGTGCCTGGAGCTAACTGTTCAGTCACAGAACTGTGAGATAGCCCAGGCGGGTCCCCCGGAAAGGGATGGGGCAGCCAGGAGGACTTGGAGCGCTTGGGAAAGTGGCTGTTTACTAACTGATCCTGATTACAGTACTGTAATGATTAATAGAACCAGACTGGGGAATATCAGCCCAGCTCCTACCACAGGGCCTTTGCACCTGCTTTTCCATCCCTGCCAGCCCGGTTGCTCACCTAGCTAATACTAGACTTCTTTTAGCTCTCAGCTCAATTGTCGCCCTTCCAGGAAGGCTACCCTGGCCCCCTTCACTCCCCCCATGTGGTCAGATTTCCTTGTGGTAGGCTATCTCCTTCCTGGCAGCTAACAGAGTTGTCATTGTGTGTGTAACTCCTTGAGGGATATCTCTCTGTGATTTCCCCTCCTCTTCAAGGCATTGGATTTAGGGCCCACCCTAATGCCTGGACGATTTCACCTCCAGATCCTCAATGAATTATACCTGCAGAGACCCTATTTGTAAACAGGGTCATATTCTGAGGTTCTGGTAGACATGAATTTTTGGGGCACACCACTCAACTTGCTACACTCCCAGATTCCCATAGGCCTCTCTCATCCTAGTCTGTGCTCCAGTGTCACCTCAATCACTCCATCACTATATAGCTCCCTCACCAGCCTCTCCCACTCTGGGGTGTAAACTGTAGGAGGGCAAGGGCTGGCTTTGTTCACTCCTAGATCCTTGACCTGTAATGGACGCTCACTTTTTTTAAATGAATGAAGATTACCCCTCCTGAAACTAGGGAGAAGCATGTTTTCATTTTTTAAAATTTATTCATTTACTTTGCCACAACTTGTGGGATCTTAGTTCCCAGACCAGGGATTGAACCTGGGCCATGTCAGTGAAAGCCTAGAATTCTAACCACTAGGCCACCAGGGAACTCCCTGGGAGAAGCATGTTTTTAAAGGACAGCCTCCAAGCTGCGGCCCCAGCCTCTTAGGCGCTGGAGGCAGACTGCCCATTGTCAAATCCCTGCTCCGCCACTCAGAGCTAGATGGTCTTGGGCAAATTGCTGAATGGCTCCGTGCCTCAGCCTCCCCACCTGCAAAGTGGAGATAGTAATAGCTCCCTACCTCTTGGGGCTTGCGGTGAGGACTAAATGTGTCAATGCGTGTGAGGCGCTTAGGCATTCGCCTGGAATAAGCTCTCGTAAGCTCTGTGTGTGAGGGGTCTGTTATTCCTCACACAGGGGGCTCTGCCCTTCGACGATGACAACCTCCGCCAGCTGCTGGAGAAGGTGAAACGAGGCGTCTTCCACATGCCCCACTTCATTCCTCCGGACTGCCAGAGCCTCCTGAGGGGGATGATCGAAGTGGAGCCGGAGAAAAGGCTCAGCGTGAGTGGGGGGGGGGGGGGGCGGGGATGGAGGGACAGTGGGTGGTGGGGACAGAATCCCTAGGGGAGTCATGAGGATGGATTTCTAGACCTGCCCGTCAGTCCCTGGGGTGACGGCTGGGAGGGGCATCGCTGGCTGAGCCCTGGCCCTGGGGTCCTGCCCACCTGCCCCGACACACACACAGCGGGAGTGCGCATGCGCTTACCGGCCCTTCCGAGGCGGAGCGGAGCGGGGCAGGTTGTCACTGCGCATGCGGGACCTGTAGCCCGGCTGGTCCGGAGTAGTCAGAATGCGCCGCACAGCTGCCACTAGGGGGAGACGAGCTGTCGTGCTGTCGTATTGCCCTTGGTTGGGGGAAGGGGGAGGGGAGGGGCACGTTAGGGACCCCCAACATCACCCAGTCTACTTTCACTGCGTGCCTACTGTGTTCAAGTGATCTCACTTCTGCTTCTCTACGACCCACGCCCCTCACAGCTGGAGCAAATTCAGAAACATCCCTGGTACCTGTGAGTATGGGGGAACTGGACAGCTGGGTCCCTGGCGGAGGGAGAGGACCCCAAATATCGTGGGTTCCAAAGCAGGAGAGCCGGCTAGGGGGCGGAATGCCGAGGGTCTTGAATAAGGAGGGGCTAGGGACTCGAACTTCTGGGTCCTAGGGGAGGAAGACATGTAGAGAAGAGGTTGGGGCCGAACTCCTGGGCCTGGACTCCTGGGTGTGAGGGGGGAGAGACCGGGGCCCGGACTCCTGGGTTCCCAAGAAAGGAGCAGGCTGGGACCCGGGACCCCTGAGTCTCCGCTGAAGGAGATGCCCGATTCGCTATAATTCTTCTCCTCCCCAGGGGCGGGAAACACGAGCCAGACCCATGCCTGGAGCCAACCCCAGGCCGCCGGGTGGCCATGCGGAGCCTGCCATCAAACGGAGAGCTGGACCCTGATGTCCTGGAGAGCATGGCTTCACTGGGTTGCTTCAGGGACCGCGAACGGCTGCATCGCGAGCTCCGCAGCGAGGAGTAAGACCCCCTCACTCTAGCACATAACACCCTGGCCACATGGGGTGAACTGCTGCAGCTCTCCCGACAGCCGGCAGGGGGCGCGCCGGAGCCTTGCACACTTGCAGACTCCCCTGATGGGGAGGTCCAGGCCACTAGAAAGGGTGTGGCTCAAAGCTCCCCCGAAGAGCTATTCTAGGGGGAACCTGGAGGGGGTGGTAGGACCAGTGGGAAAAAGAAACGATGCTGAAAAGTATTAATAGATGCTGAGGCCAACTTAGTGCCTCACATAGTGCTTACATATAGTAAGTGCTCAGGTGTTAGCATAATTATTATTAACGTTGAGTAAAATGAGGCTGAGATGTATACTGAGACAAAGGGACCAATCCTATTGATACCTAGGAGAATGGAACCGTAGACAGAGAAACTGAGTGGACTGAGCCCCACAGAGCCACAGACATAGGGAGGGGATGAGACCATCTCTGGGGCCTGACCTTTGACCCCAGTGCTTTCCTACCCGCCCATCCCCCCCCGCCCCCATAGGGAGAACCAAGAAAAGATGATATATTATCTGCTTTTGGATCGGAAGGAGCGGTATCCCAGCTGTGAGGACCAGGACCTACCTCCTCGGAATGATGTTGGTGAGAAGGGCAAGGCTCGGAGTCCAGACCCCAGATTCCTGAGGGAAGAAAGGGCTGCAGGCCTTGAGTTCTGCGTTTAGACTCCCTGACTTGCTCTGTGACCTTTGTCAAAACCCCTCTCCACTCTGAGCCTCAGTTTCCCCATGTGTACGAGTGCCATGTACAGCTGGACCAGTGTATCTTTTGATTGTGTTGAAACTCTCGGCCCTCAGACCCACCCCGGAAGCGTGTGGATTCCCCCATGCTGAGCCGTCACGGGAAGCGGCGGCCAGAGCGGAAGTCCATGGAAGTCCTGAGCATCACGGATGCTGGGGGTGGTGGCTCCCCGGTGCCCACCCGACGGGCCCTGGAGATGGCCCAGCACAGCCAGAGGTGGGAACCCCTGCCCCTCCAGTGGGATCCACAGCCCTGGTTGGAGAGGGAGTTCAGGGCTCTAACCCCATACCCACCTCAAAGGTGCTATGTGATTGGGACAAGTCTCCTCCCCTCTCTGGGCCTCATTTCCTCATCTCAAAGGACTGTGGAAGGGAGAGGACATCTGAGCCTTCTGAAACCCTCCCGCCTGATTTTTTTTTTCTTAATCTGTCCTGAAAACAGATCCCGTAGTGTCAGTGGAGCCTCCACTGGTCTGTCATCCAGCCCTCTGAGCAGCCCAAGGGTAAGGCCAGGTCCCAAATGGATTAAGAAGGGGTAAGGGGGTGAAGACACTGTGGAGCAAAGATGAAACAGCAGAAATTACAACTCCCATGAAGTCTTGGGACGATGCCTCCTTGCCCCTAAAGGGCCAAAGACCCAAGGCCTCATTACTATTTTAGTCCATTGACCATTTCCCACCTTAACAGGATTGCGTTTTCAGTGTGTCTGAAGGGTTCCATTTATTCAGTTATCAAAAGCTAGTTGAGCACCTACTGGGTACTAGTCACTGCTGGGTTTACAGTCAGCATGATAGAAAAAGTCCCTGCCCTCCCCCGCAACAATGGGGGTTGGGGGAAATAATTGGACTACAAGTTCCAGCATGCTTTGGGGTGCACCTCTGTGAGTGTGTGCTAGTGGGCCTAGAGCCTCCTGAGAGTTGAGTCCACCCTCTCACCCGACTCCACCACTCTGCAGAGTCCGGTCTTTTCCTTCTCACCGGAGCCCGCTGGAGATGAGGCCCGGGGTGGGGGCTCACCGACTTCCAAAACGCAGACGCTGCCTTCTCGGGGCCCCAGGGGTGGGGGCGCCGGGGAGCAGCCCCCTCCCCCCAGTGCCCGCTCCACACCCCTGCCCGGCCCCCCAGGCTCCCCACGCTCCTCCGGGGGGACCCCCTTGCACTCGCCCCTGCACACGCCCCGGGCCAGCCCCACTGGGACCCCAGGGACAACACCGCCCCCCAGCCCCGGCGGTGGCGTCGGGGGAGCCGCCTGGAGGAGTCGTCTCAACTCCATCCGCAACAGCTTCCTGGGCTCCCCACGCTTTCACCGGCGCAAGATGCAGGGTATGGAGGTCCTTCGGGGGTGAAGGGGTTGGGGATGCGGACTCCTGAGTCCTAATGTGGGGGTGGGAGCTGGGGTCTAACATCTGGGTCCCTGGGAAGGAAGAGGCTGGCGGCCTGGACTCACACATCCTAGGTGAAGATGCTGTTGTGAGCAGAAATTCAGGTGTTGGGGAGAGAAGAGGCGGGGCCTCCAACTCTGGAGGAGGAGCTCGTCTGAAAGGCACGCCCCCTTCAGTGCTCTGGCTTACCTTCCCATTGGCTCATAGCTAGCAAGCCTCACCTCGGGAGGCGTGGCCTAACCAGGGGCCCATCCCTAGAGGCAACATCATGCCTGTGCCATTTGGGGTTTAGCTGCTGGGAAGTGAATAGACTCTGGGGTCTGGAACCTCTGGTTGGAGTATACTGCTGGCCTGTGTGCTGGACACCAGGATGATGGACATGTGTTGACCATGCTCTCCCCTCCCCAGTCCCCACTGCCGAGGAGATGTCCAGTTTGACGCCAGAGTCCTCTCCGGAGTGAGTCTGACAAGGAAGGGAAGAGGGGCCGGAGGGGGGATTTCATTCCCTTAGCCCCCTCCCGACCCACCTCCAACCATCCCCTCCCACTCAGGCTGGCAAAACGCTCCTGGTTCGGGAACTTCATATCCTTGGACAAAGAAGAACAAATATTCCTCGTGCTAAAGGATAAACCTCTCAGCAGCATCAAAGCGGACATTGTCCATGCCTTCCTGTCGGTGAGGGGCCTGGGTCACCGTGCAACCTCGCCGCCACAGAACTACAAATCCCAGCAGCCTCTGGGGTTCACCACCTTAGCACTGGCCTGAGTTCCACCTGGGGCTCAGGAGATTTGTAGTTTTCCAGCCCGAGTTGGGTTTGGTCGTTGTGGAGGCATGGAGGCAGGAGAGGTTTATTGCGCCCTGGGGCTTGGAATTGGTGAAACAGGATCCTGAATTACAATTTCCCACATATTAGCATCCACCGAGGACTAGTGATTTGCCATTTCCCTACCACCAGGTCTGAGATTGGCAAAAGGAACTACTTTTTCCAGTGAACTCTAGGGCTGTCCACTGGGTCCTGTGGTTTTGTGCTTTAGGGGCTCATGGGACTTAAAGTTTCTGAGACAGATGTGACTTTAGCCAGTGTTTGTGGAGGAAGGAAGAAGTTTGTTTCATGTGGTTCTGGAGCCTGGGGTTGGCACCAGATATGAGAGTCCTTATGACCTCGGGATTCAGTTGCTCAATCATTCCTCTGATGCCCTGTTTATAAGGTAGAGAAAACTACAAATCCCAGCGGACAGTGGGGCCTCCCAATGCCTTTCCTGTTATTCTTTCTCCCTGGTGGCTGAGGGGACTGGTAGTTCCTTGGGCATAGCTGGTCATAGGGCTGCTCATCTGTCCCCTGGAGTCAGGTCGCTGAAATCACCGCCTCCTTTTGTCCCCCACCTCTCTCAGATCCCCAGCCTGAGTCATAGTGTGCTGTCACAGACCAGCTTCAGGGCTGAGTACAAGGCCAGTGGTGGCCCCTCCGTCTTCCAGAAGCCCGTCCGCTTCCAGGTGGACATCAGCTCCTCTGAGGGTCCAGAGCCCTCCCCCCGGCGGGACGGCAGCGGTGGTGGTGGCATCTACTCTGTCACCTTTACTCTCATCTCCGGTAAGTTTCCCTTGATGCAGCTGCCCCCAGCCTGGTGTGTGGGATACTCAAAAGAGCTGAGATAGGGTAGCAGCCCAGGAGGGCAGCAAGCAGGAGGAGGAGATGGTGCTGACTCTGTGAGCCCCGTCCTCTCCCGGACCCCCCACATCTTCTCCTTCACAACATGCCAAGTGCTTTATGTGCACTACTTCCTTGAAGCTTCCCAGCAGCCTTTGAGGTTTCACAGAGAAGAAAACTGCATCCCAGAGAGGTAAATTGACTTGGCCAGAGTCACACTGCAGACCGTGACGGAGCTGGGGCTCAGCCAAGGACTCCTGACCTCAAAGCACTGGACTTTTCCTAGATTAAGACTGTGGTGCTCTGCTGTCAAAACTCATTTCTACACCCAGAGCAGACATCAGCAATCGATCACAACACTTCTTTCTGCTGAGCTCTGCTGCAGGCAGCCACAACCAATCAAGAGTTGGCACAAGAAAAAAAAAAAAAAAGAGTTGGCACAAGAGATGAAAACCACAGAAGTTCCTTGCTTCCAATTCTACTTGGTCCCTGAGTCCTGATAAGAGTTTGGATAATGAGGAATACCTCTGTTTGTTGTCCTTGCCACCAATCTTAACATGGCACATCTGGGAGAGGAGCTTGTTCCTAGAGTTTTTAACCAAGCTGCTCTGGGGCACTGGGGAATTACATCACCAAAATGAACTATGGCTCTTTTTTTCTTCTTCTTTAAAGACTAACATGCAGAACTTTCTCAATGTTAAGATTTTTTTTCCCTCCCATTTATTTTTCTTACGTTTCTGGGTCTTCATGGCCTCAACTAGAACCCGTTTAAATAGAAAACAGCGCACATCATTATTTTAAGTCGAATCTTTCTTAATCCCACTTGCAAACCATGGATTTATGCCCAGCCCCAATAGGGGGATTTTGAGGCAAGGAAGAAGAGTCATTTGCTGGGTGGAGGGACTAGTTCCACAGGGTGGGAGCGCCTTCCCTGTCCCCAGCCCCAAGTCAGTCTTCCTGATGAAAAAATACATCAGTCCATCTAAAAAAAGAGAAAATTTTATTCAAGGCAAACTGAGGATTATAACTGGGCAACAGCCTTTCAGAAAGCCTTAGGTGATCAAATATTTGGTCGCTCGATGCAAAGGTGGTTGCTTACTTGCCCTGAGTCCATCCTGTCCCTTGATGTTGAGTTTTAATAGCCAAGTTATTTCTTTCCCTTTAGGGGGTTGTACTAGTAAGATGTCTGGCATGGACTAAAGGGCAATTCCAAGTTGTCCACTAGGACTTATGCCACTTTTATCTTGCACTTGCATTGTGCATGTTCATTATTAGGCAGTAAATACAGGCCTCAATTAACAAAACTAGAATTTAATATCCACTGAAATGTAATCTTTTTCTTTCTAAAATTACTCTCATTTCTACCAAATATAGCCAAATTAAGACTAATTTGTTTGCAAAATAAGTCTGGTTAATTGAGCACATAAACTGTTTTATTTATTTATTTATTTTTCTAAATTTATTTTATTTATTTATTTTTGGCTGCATTGGGTCTTCATTGCTGCACTTGGGCTTTTTCTAGTTGCGGCCAGCAGGGCCTACTCTTCATTGTGGTGTGTGGGCTTCTCACTGCAGTGGCTTCTCTTGTGGAGCATGGTCTCTAGGCACACGGGCTTCAG
The DNA here is from genome assembly GCF_937001465.1 of Orcinus orca. Taxonomy (NCBI): domain Eukaryota; kingdom Metazoa; phylum Chordata; class Mammalia; order Artiodactyla; family Delphinidae; genus Orcinus; species Orcinus orca. The sequence continues at coordinate 55,764,639 of NC_064578.1, forward strand.
TAGTTGTGGCATGCCAGCTCAGTAGTTGTGGCACGCAGGCTCAGTAGTTGTGGCGCACAGGCTTAGTTGCTCTGCAGCATGTGGGATCTTCCCGGACCAGGGCTTAAACCCGTGTCCCCTGCATTGGCAGGCGGATTCTTAACCACTGTGCCACCCGGGAAGCCCCAATTTATTTATTTATTTTCTGGCCTCACCACACAGCTTGTGGGATCTTAGTTCCCTGACCAGGGATCGAACCCGAGTCCACAGCAGTGAAAGCTCGCATCCTAACCACTGGACCGCCAGGGAATTCCAAACATAAGCTGTTTTAAATTGGCTGTGCTGGAACTTTTCATAAAGGATCTCAGATTGAATTTTTTTTTTTTAAGAGTATAGTTGATTTACAATGTCATGCTAGTTTCAGGTATACAGCAAAGTGATTGAGTTTTACATATACATATATTCATTCTCAAATGGAACTTTTTTAAAGATTGATTTATTATTATTTTTTTTTTTTTTTTTTTTTAATTTTTGGCTGCATCGGCCTTAGTTGCTGCAAGCGGGATCTTTGTTAAGGCATGCAGGATCCTTCATTGCGGTGCGTGGGCTCTTCGTTGCAGAGCGCGGGCTTCTCTGTAGTTGTGGCATGTGGGTTTTCTCTTCTCTAGATGTGGCGCCCGGGGTTCTGGAGTGCGTGGGTTCTGTAGTTGGTGGCACGCGGGCTCTCTCGTTGAGGCTCACAAGCTCAGTAGTTGTGGCAGGAGGGCTTAGTTGCCCCTCAGCATGTGGGATCTTAGTTCCCTGACCAGGGATTGAACCTGCATCCCCTGCATTGTAAGGCGGATTCTTTACCACCGGACCACCAGGGAAGTCCCTCAGATTGAACTTTTAAAAAACCTCTTGAGGCCAGGAAATCCATGCCAAAGATGTGTCACAGATTCCACCTGCGATATCTATGTATTTGGATGAATTCCTCTCTTTTTGAGGTCCCTAAAATACTTTGGGCTTCTTGCACCTGTCAGGAGGTGGCTTTCCTTATCTACCTGAGAAAACTGCTGGGAACCTAAGAGTTTCCAAAATCTAGAGACAACAGGTAAAGAGAAAAGATACATGTTTCAATTCTGCTTATAAAGGAATAATTTACCAAATTGCCGCAAGTCAAGTCATAATTAGGTTGAGGGGAAGGGTTTCCTTATGTCTGGAAAACACAGAGTAAAAACCAGCAATATTTCAGACAAAACCCCCAAATTATAACGATATTCATCAGTTCTCTCAGTCCCATGTGACTAATTCTTGATCTTAATCTTCATAACAGTTTTATGAAGCCACCAAGTTTTCCATTAGTATGCTTTAATTTCTTACACATTCAGCAGTATGATCTGAAAGTTATCATTTTATCAGGACATACCAGATTTTTAGGAATTCCATATAATTTCTAGAATATATATATTAATGACATTTGTCTGTGTGATACAATCTAAGAAATTTTATAACCTCTCATTTGACAATGCTTTCCATGTGATTTAACATACAAAATAAACTTAATTAGTTTAATATTTCTCTCTGAGATGCTCCAGGGGCCCTCTCTGAAGCATCCCAAAGTTAGCTAGAGGTCAAAGGAACTTCGATTAGAATTTGATATTTGGAAAGTTCATCAAAATATCAAAAAGAGAACTTCCCTGGTGGCGCAGTGGTTAAGAATCCGCCTGCCAATGCAGGGGACACAGGTTCAAGCCCTGGTCCAGGAAGATCCCATATGCTGTGGAGCAACTAAGCCCGTGCACCACAACTACTGAGGCTGTGCTCTAGAGCCCACAAGCCACAGCTGCTGAGCCCATGTGCCACAACTACTGAAGCCTGCTCGCCTAGAGCCCGTGCTCTGCAACAGAGAGAAGCCACCACAATGAGAAGCCCGCGCGCCACAAGGAAGAGTAGCTCCCGCTCGCAGCAACTAGAGAAAGCCTGTGCACAGCAACGAAGACCCAACGCAGCCAAAGATAAATTAATTAATTATTAAAAAATCAAAAAGATTTCAAAACAATTGGTCAAATAGGACATAGGTCACTGTATTCACTTAACCAAAGTCACAAAGAAGATTTCAAAAGCAAATACTGAAAGTTGTAACAGATTACCACTAAAGAAACTTTACAATCTGTTTTCAAAAGCAGATCAATATTTTCAGAAAACTTTGTCCTCTTAATAGAGAGAAAACCAAATTCAGGTTTTGTAACACTTTAATACTAAAATTCATTTACGGGAATTCCCTGGCAGTCCAGTGGTTAGGACTCGGTGCTTCCACTGCCGAGGGCCTGGGTTTGATCCCTAGCCAGGGAACTAAGATCCCACAAACTGCACGGTGTGGCCATAAATAATAATACAAAATTCATTTACTTAATTAAATTCAATTTAATCTTAGCCAATCCTGAACATGCACAAAACTTTTTCCTCGGGGTTTCTTTTCCCTTAACAAAAGGTATTTCCATTCTTTATACTGTCTTTTACTGAAAACATACCTTCCATTTTTCTTGCATACTGAAACGTTTATTTTGGTAGCTTTAGTTACATATGCATAATTCTTAACCTTAAAACTTAGTTTCTAGCACAAACTAAGTAGTAAGCAAGTATGAACTTTTACATTAGCATCCCATAGGTTAGCAAACTTATAAATACTGTTTATAGTTTCTAGAAAAAGTATTTTTTTTTCCACAGAAAATGTCTTAGTGTGGCATCCACCCTATTTATTAATAGTCCTAATTACCTTTAGTTTCTCTGTAAAAGGAAGCGTATATTCAGTAATTACTGTTCCAGTATCTTATTTGGAAAGGATTTGGATACTCAATGGATTTCTGTAGTTTAACTTAATTTAGCAAAACTCCATGAAGTTTCAAGTTATCAAAATCTGGAGACACTACTTCAGATAGACATTCCCAAAACATAATTTTTCCTAAAAAGTTTACCTAAAAGTGCTTATCTCATTTACGTCTATTTTATTTACTGAAACGTTTCATCACATCTCGTTATTTTTCTTGCTGACAAACTTTGTAACAGGAATAATATCTCATTTATTTCATTTCTAGTAAACCTAGGTACAATAAAAATATTACACTTAACGCTGATGACTCTAAAGACATGTCTGTATTAATTAATGCAACAAGCTTCAGCTAAATTTAGTACCAGATATTAATGCTATACTCAATATTTCCCAGTTCACGCAAATCTGAAAGTCATTGGGGTTAGTTTTTTTCTATTTCTGAGAATCTATATAAGTGCCTAATTTCCTTTCCTTGTAAGTGTAATTTCCACTTACAAACTAATTTTGGCAATAACACGTTTTCAACACACATATACAGATACATACAAACACACAGACAGACATACAAACACACAGACACCCCACAGTTTCCATTCCAAAATGTCAGCCATCAATCAGTTACAATAATGTAAAACCCATCCGTTACAAAACAGGTTGGATTCAAATTCCCTGTCTCCCTTTTGTTCTTTCTTTTTATAAGAGTTACCTTTGCTGAAATTTGCATTTTAAAAAGATGGTGGAATTAAGAGTTCCTGGAGGAGACCAGGTGGAATATATGCATATCAAAGGCATAGGAGGAGAAAGGCAAGTTCTCCTAGAAGGACTTTGTTCTCTTAAGGCCAGAATTTTTTTTTCCCAATACTTAACAAGCCTCTTAGCATAAAGAGGGAAGGTTTTGGGAGTGGTAAAAGGATGGGTGGGTTTCGGATTGTTTCTGGAGCCGCACCTCTGGTCCTGTAAAGACTAGATTTGTAAAACAAGGACAGTTCTTAATTCCTAAAGAACTGGGTGGCCACCTCAGTGTCTGATCAAAGGACTGACATACCCATTCAACCTATGTTGGAATGTTTTACTTTCCCTCGTTTAGCTTAGGTGAGAAGACACCCCCCACCCGCCATATTCCTATCAGGCTCCTAATTTCAGCTGTGGTCAGTTTAGTCATACCGGTGGCCTCCCATCTTGGTAATCCATTTACTAACACTTTTGAGCACCCTCCCTGGGTTTTAAGAAATCCTTTAACTGGGGCCAGTCAGTTAGGCCTTTGATCTGAAGAGGCTCACCTACAGCCTCAGGTGGTCCCATTTCTAAAGGTAACCATTTAATGGCATCGTCAGAGTGGACAGGCACTTCAGACAGGATTATTAAAATAAGTACTCAAATGAAGGAGGATAGAGGGGAGCAGTAAAGTTTTAGGTACCTTTTAGTTACCTTTTATATCACTGATCTTTCATTAGCCTTCTGCAACAAATCTTTCAATGAGACCTTTTTTTTGGGCCACATCACACAGCTTGCGGGATCCCCGACCAGGGATGACCAGGGATCGAACCCCCGGCCCCTGCAGTGAAAGTGCTGAGTCCTCACCACTGGACCACCAGAGAAGCCTGTCAATGAGGCTATTTTGGAATTTTGAAGACTTTCAAAATTCTAAATATGAATAACAATAGGAAAATAAGATGAGAGGTCCCTAAAATTTTACAGTTTAGAAGTTTTCCCAATTCAAAAGCTCCTAGAAGCTAGCGCTACAAATATTTTCCCCTGCTAACCTAATTTTAAAAAAGAGAAAAACTCTTAATTACTGTTGTTTCCAGTAGACCCTGTGGACAGAGGTCCAGGAGACTGCAGGGTTTTACTGCGCATGAAAAATCAGTTTTGGGGTGCTTAAAGGAACCCATCTTGGGGACTTCCCTGGTGGTCCAGTGGCTAAGACTCTGTGCTCCCATGCACGGGACCCGGGTTTGATCCTTGGTCAGAGAACTAGATCCCACATGCCGCAACTAAGAGTCCGCATGCCACAACTAAAAGATCCCACGTGTCGCAACTAACACCCAGTGCAGCCAAATAAATAAATAAATATTTTTTTAAAAAAACGAAAAGAAGCCTATCTTGGCCATTTCAGGACAGATTTCCTTTAATTCCAATTAAGTAGTTGCAAACATACATAAGCCCAGCTGGTATCCCCATTGGTGGCTGTCTGAACGGGAGCTGTTTGGCCTTTGAGGCACAATTTCCCATTATTAATGTCTAATTCAGCCTAATGTCTAATAGCCTAATTCAGATATGAAATATGATCTAAACAACTTTCTGAGGGCAGTGTGGTGGATTGCATGTGCACTGCATCTGAGTCTAGCTCCCCAAGGAGTTACCCGTGGGTTACTTCGACTCTTTTACCTGTCTCGGTTTCTCCCTGCGACAGCCTAAAACCATCACAGGTGCTCGGAGTTCTAGGTTATCAGCCTCTGTTGCCCATCCCCCCTCACACCTCCACGAGCAGTATTTACTTAATGGTTATGGTGGGTCTCCCTTTTTCTTAAGAGCTGAATAATTCAGTCTCTCATTCCACTAGCAACAGTTTTGTTCAGACCGTATGGCAACTTTTTTTTTTTCAATTCAAGCCAAATTTATTTATTTTATTTTATTTTTTACTTTTTGGCCTCACCGGGGGCCATGCGGGATCTTAGTTCCCCGACCAGGGATCGAACCCACGCCCCCTTGCAGTGGAAGCCAAGGAGTCTTAACCACTGGACTACCAGGGAAGTTTTCCATTCAAGCCAAATTTAACAAAAACCCAGCCACCTATGTTTCCCTGGGCCTCTTGCCCAGACCCCCAGGTCCTGCCTAGGGAATACACCAGTGCCCCTTAAAACTCCAAGTCTTAAGTGAAAACAGCTCGAATAAAATTTTCAGGATCATCACTCAAACAACAAGATCCAGCTATCAGGAGAACTCGTCAGAACCCCTGAGAACACCTGAGGAGTACCGAGAAGCTGGGGGGCCCAATGGGCCCATGCTGGTACTTAGTGTTGGTTCCGGTAGACTCCAGGTGCCCTCTGGTGGGTGTCTCTCATATCCTGCCGGCTACGCCATGCAAGGCAACGAAAAAGTTAATCGGTCAATCTAAGAAAAAAGTGGAAAACTTTATTCAAGCCAAAGTGAGGACTATAACCCAGGAATGGCCGCTCAGAAAGCTCCGAGACTGTTCCGCCATTAGAGGTCAAACCACAGTTATATAAATTTTTGAGACAGAGGGCTGTACGTTAAATGACGTGTTATTGACAGTTTACACAATCCAGGTACAAGGCGAGTAGTGGGTCATGGGTCTTCGTGGCCCCTGACAAGATTAAGAAGGTTACCTCCTAAGCAGGTGTGGTTAATGCAGGTGCACAGCACACACTAAAGGGGAGGGAGGAGGCCCAAACCGGCAGAGAAAATGGTTGTGTTTGAAGTTTCTCGTCTTGTTGTAAAATCTGGATTTTGTTTCATCAGTCTGTTTCCCTGCCCCTTCCAGGTCCCAGCCGTCGGTTCAAGCGGGTTGTAGAGACCATCCAGGCTCAGCTGCTGAGCACTCATGACCAGCCCTCCGTGCAGGCCCTGGCAGGTGGGAGACACCTTGGGGCACCCGTGGGGCGGAGGGGAGACTTCCTGGTGGCCAGGTGCTGCGGGGGGGGGGGTGTTGCTGGCGAGGCTTCAGCTGTGGGGCAGCAGGGCCCACCTGCTGTCGCCCTTAGGTCCTACCTGCAATGCTGGGAGCAGGTTCCCAGAGAGGCTGGGGCCTGAGCTCCGAGGGAACCAGGCCATCCTGAGCCTGAGAAGGCTTCACCAGGGAGGGGACCTCCAGGGACCCCTAAGGGGATGACCCGTCTCTGTCTCGGAGGTAGCGGAGCTTTCCGCTAACAGAGGCTCCTGAACTGTGTTCTGGAGGAAGGTGGCCGGCCATCCTGGTTTGCTCAGGATGCAGGAGTTTCAGTGCTAAAACCGGGACAAGCTGGTCATCCTCCCTGCAGATGCTCAGACTCTTCTGACCCCGCTGGGCCTGGCTTTCAAGGACTTGGGCGTCCCCCCAGGCGCAGGCGAGGTCTGTGCTCCAGGGGGAAGGGGCTTCCCTTCACCCACCAGCCCCGGTCTTCGGGAGCAGAATTCCCTATCAGCCAGGGATCAGCGAGGCCAGGGTCACAAACAACAAACTCCATAGTTCAAACATCAATTTATTATCATACAGTCCTGGAGATCAGAGGTCCCGCACAGGCCAAGCAGGCTAACACCAAGGCTCCTGGAGGAAGGGCCTCAGTAGTAGGGAGCTGGAGAAACTCTGCCTTCTGTTAGTCTGGTTCCCCAGGGCAACCAGAAGTGAGGAAGGCCCCCTGAACCTCTCCAGACCCGGTTGCCAAGGAAAGCTGGCCTTGACAACCAGAGTTCCTAAAAGAGCATGCATTCATGTAGGACCCACAGACACCCAGGGCCCGAGCCACATGCCTTATAAGGGGAATGGGGCAATGGGGGAGCTCCATTGGTTGCTATGGCAACAAGGCCTCCAGCAATCAGTGTCTCTTAAGGGGCTGGCCTCTGCTACAGGTACTATTTTGGGCCCTAAAGAAACTACTGCATGGCAGTCCCCTAGTCTGGGGCAGTGAGGCCCCACAGAAAGATAACCGCAGTCATGCAGGCCCAGCTGGGAGGGCCCGAGACCCCCAAACCATCTGCTGTGGGCTCCGCTGGGCCCCGTTAACAACCAGTGGAAAGTAATGGGGCCCTTTGGCCATGATCGGGGAACTCAGACGGTGCTGTAACCAGAATCTCTGAGGATGTCTCCTGAGCTGGGCCAGCCAGGTCTCACTGGGGCATGGCCTGGCTTCCAAAGCCTTAGGTTTGGGGGTGCCTGGGACACGTGCCTTGTTGGTCTAGGGAAGCCAGGCCTAGTTGCTGGCGTGTGTGACCCCTGGCAGCCCCCTCCCCTGCTGGAGCACATCCCTGGGCTCGGTACCCCTGGGGTTCCTGAAGCCAGATCGCTTCCTCCCCCACAGACGAGAAGAATGGCGCCCAGACCCGGCCTGCCGGGACCCCGCCCCGAAGCCTGCAGCCCCCGCCCGGCCGCCCAGACCCAGAGCTGACCAGCTCTCCCCGCCGAGGCCCCCCTAAGGACAAGAAGCTCCTGGCCACCAACGGGACCCCCCTACCCTGACCCCAGGGGGCCGGGAAAGGAGGGGCGCCCCCTCCACCCCCCTTCCCTGCCCCCCAACTGTGAATCTGTAAATAGGGCCCAAGGAGTACGTAGGGAGGGGGGAGACACAACAAACCCGGCCTTGCCCTGCAGGGATAGGGCTCAGGGGGCCGTGCCCAACGGGGGTGGTTCTGGGGGGACTGGGGGGGAGCTGTTTCTATTTTATTTATTGATTAATTTATTATTTTATTTATTGATCAATCTCTCTGTGGGGTGGGGTGGGGGAGGGATGGGGTCTGGTTGGGGTGGCTTAGCAGATCCGGACGGACAGGGCCATCTGTCCTTGTGTCCCCAACTCCCCCTTCCTGGGCCCCCCTCCCCTGGTCTTCTCCCTTCCCCACGACCTTCTGTACGGATTTGCTCTCTGGAAGGAATTCTGATTTCGCGTGATCCTGCCTGCGTCCGTGTCTCTGATTCCGCCAGCGGCAAAAAAAAAAAAAAAATTAATAATAATAATAATAAATATCCTTGATCAGGGATGGCTGGCTGGCCTTGGCCTCTCGCTTCCTGGGTGGCCTTGGTTGCAGGGGCGGAACCAGATGGCAGGGACAGGAGGTGCGAAGATGCTACGCTGACCTGGTGTTCAGTGCTGGACCTTCAGGGAGATGGGGGAGGCCGGCGGGGGGCTCAGGCTGCCAGGGCCCGGCTGGAGACACAGGGTGCAGCCGTCCAGGCTGGAGAAGTCCACCGCAAAGAGGCCAAAGAGGACGAACAGCAGCATGGCGACGACCCATTCACAGGCGGCAGAGGCTGAGCGCAGTGACCAGGTGTGGAGGACGACCACTGTACACCAGGGTCAAGGGCACAGCGCCACGGGGAGGATCCGCAAGCCCGGCTAGGTTGCTGAGTGACCTTGGGCAGGCTGAGACCATCCATCTCTGGGTACCCTCTCGTGACATGTCCGCCCTGCCCTGGCTGGAATGGCCCCTCTGGCCGGACACCCTCCTTGGCAACGCCCAGACACTCTCAAATGGATGCCCTCCAGTTCCCGCCTCTGTCTCAAGCTGTTTTCTAAATGTTTGCCCTTGCATGTTTCTCCGGTTTGCACTGCATTCCCAATATCCCAGAACAAGGCTCCTATCTTCCTGTCGGCCTTCCCTGACCCCATGAAGGCTCTGCCATCTCCCCACTTGCCAGGGCCAACTGGCCGCCATTGCTTCTACCTCCAAAAATGCAGGGCTTCCTAAAGATGCCTCCACCCCACCCGCCAGCCTCAGGCTGTGCTTGCAACTTTCTCCCCCGACCCAGGGCCCACAGGCCCTTCCTACTCACTCCCAGACAGAATCCCCCTTTCTCCCTAAAAGCTCTTCCTCTTTCTGGGTGCCCTGACCTCCATAACCACACCGTCCACTCCTGTCCCCTAGCAGACCCATGGGAATCGCCTTCGTCCCCTCCCCCCTCATCCCCATGGCCAGCTGGACACCCCAAGTCTTGTCCTCTCTTTCTGGCCTGGCATCTCTACTGGTTGGCCCTGTCCCTCCTCTGGCTCCACAGTCCCAGCTCTTTAAAACTCTTCTGTAACCACTGGTCAACACATACTCTGAGCTCCCACCTTGCAGAGAGGCCTCTCGTTTTCTGGGAGCACCCCCCTCACTGGAGCACTCCTCATCCCCCCTAGATCAGATTAGACATCATTTCATTCGTTCAAGGATTTCTAGACAGTGAATAAGGCCAACACCATCCCCAAGCCCCACCAATCCTAGAACAAAGAAGTGCTTACCCCAGAACTGACTTTGTAACTCCCCCACTCACAAGCTTTCTGTGGCTCCCTATTGCACTTGTACAGAAGCACAAGCCTGTAATCCCTCACTTTAGCGCTGGAGATGCTCATCTCTGGCCCTGCCAGCAGCCTCATCTCCTCCCCTGGGCTGGTTTTCCCACCCTCCGCATGTACCCGCGGTGTCCCTCCCTCCCTCCCCCAACCCAGGCCAAAAGCAGCTGGTTCTGCAAGACCAGCTCAAATGCCAGGTCTCAGACCTCTCTTTGCAGCCTTCCAGCCCTTACGACACTCAGCTGACCATTTTATGGTCCTGTCCCCCACTTTCCGCATCCAAGGGATATCAGAGCCCCACAGAATGAGAACCCTGTGGCCAAACTGATCAGCACAGGCAGGATTTTGAAAGGGGCCGCCTAGACCTCATCGTTAACTGCACCTGCTGCTGCACAGGATGGATGCTGGTTCTGCAGCTGCAGAAGGCTGAGCTCGGGAGCCAGCCCTTCCTATCCATTTCACTGGATTCAATTTGCTGCTCTGGGAAACGAGATCGCCACCTCCATTTTGCTGGGAAAATGGATCCAATTTTCCAAAGGGATCCTCTGAATGCAGCCGGCCCAGGGTCTCAGCTGGGTTCCCTCCAGCCTCTTCTGGATGCCAAGGACCTCTGGCCTCCCCTTCCATCATCCCCACATGGGGCCACAGTCCCCAAGGCTTAGCATGCAGCCCCTCCTCTCTCTCAGAACACTCTGCTTCTCAGTAATCCTCATTATTCGGATAAAAGCAACTCCATTCTACAGATAGGGAATCTGAGGCTCAGAGAGTGGTTTGGCTCACCCGGAGGTGTGCTGAGCTCGTGGGTTCTGGGGTGACTCAGAATTGGGCTGGAATCAAGGCTCCACCCACAGGCATGCTGGTAAATGTGTAACAACTGGCTCTGATTTGTAGCATTTGTCAGTTTCTTGGCCGTTTCAAGCTATTACTAAAGTGACATCACTGCACATGGAGCTGGGAAGAGATACACACAGACAGCTCAGGAGACCCTGTACCAGCCACCTCCAGCCTACCACCAGCTCTGCCATTGAACTTCCTGACGGTTCTTGGCCATCTGAACCTCCGTTTCCGGTCTTAGCCAGCACGATGCCCAGCACAGAGCGGTACCCCAGACGGACTGCTGTCATCGGTTTATCGATCTCCCAACATGTATTGGTTACTCACTATGTGCCAAGCACCATTCTAAGCACCTCACATGTGTCATCTCCTGCATTCCTCACATTCCTTATTATTATCCACATTTGATAGATGAGGAAACTGAGGCACTGAGAAGTTAAGAAACCAGAAGAGTTCCCCCTCCTCCCCCAACTAGCATGTGGAGGCAGCGTGACCCCAGAGCCGGGACTCGGTGACAACACCACTATAATCCTGCACGGAGACCGAGGCTGAGAAAGGAAGGGGCACCCTCCATAGCACACAGCAGACCCACCCCAATGAAGACGTACCCCCAACACCTGTCCCCGGCCCCAGGAAGGATACTGGCCACCGTGAGGATGGTGCAAATGCTGCAGAGGAGCAGACGGAGTGGCCCGATCCAGGGAGCCCCGGGCTGGGGCAGGCTCTTCACCCTCCAGAAGACAAGGAGCTGCAGCCAGAAGTAGAATATTCCCACAAAGAAGGCGAGGAAGGCCCCCATTAGGTGCGTGGCCCGCTGGTTCTTTTCCTGGGAGAGGAAGGGAGCAGAGTTGAGGGGCAGACCTGTGGGAGGGAGAGGGCCACGATGCCGTGCGGGGAGGCACCAGGACCAACTCCACGGACTGTGCTTGAAAGCTGCCATACCCGGCGAATGGCTGATTGATTAGGTGCATTGGCTATTGACAGCTCCATGAGGCCAGGCATTTATTTAAACCTGCTGTTCACTGCTGGGGCCTCCATCCCTAAAGCAAGGCCTGGCACATAGTAGAGCCTGGTAAAAAAAATTTTTTAAATTATTTTATTTATCTATTTTTGGCTGCATTGGGTTTCGTTGCTGCGCACGGGCTTTCTCTAGTTGCAGTGAGCAGGGGCTACTCTTCATGTGGCACGTGGGCTTCTCATTGCGGTGGCTTCTCTTGTTGTGGAGCGCAGGCTCTAGGCACGCGGGCTTCAGTAGTTGTGGCACGCAGGCTCAGTAGTTTTGGCTCACGGGCTCTAGAGCGCAGGCGTGGGTTGTGGCGCATGGGCTTAGTTGCTCCGCTACATGTGGGATCTTCCTGGACCAGGGCTTGAACCTGTGTCCCCTGCATTGGCAGGCAGATTCTTAACCACTGCGCCACCAGGGAAGCCCAAGCCTCATAAAATATTAGTGGAATAAATCCTTCATTCTCAACCTGGGTGGAAGAGAGCAGATTGTTGCCACCAAGGGGGTAAAAATTGGTTCTTGGAGGGTGAAAAAATATTAAATGTTACAATGGTTTCTGGCTTACAGATATAGTATGTATTATATTAAAATGTTTTCATATTAAAAACTCCATGGCGGGGGTGGGGTGGGGTGGGGGGACCTTCCCTGGTGGCGCAGTGGATAAGACTCTGCGCTCCCAATGCAAAGGGCCTGGGTTCAGTTCCTGGTCAGGGAACTAGATCCCACATGCATGCCGCCACAAAGAGTTTGCATGCCACAGCTAAGGAGCCGGCAAGCCACGACTAAGGAGGCCACAGCCCACAACTAAGGAGCCCGCGTGCTGCAACTAAGCAGTCTCCCTGCTGCAACTAAGACCCCACGCAACCAAATAAATAAATGTTAGGGAAAAAATAAAATCTTCATGGAGGGAAAGGATGATTAGGAGAAAATGTCTAAAAAAGTCTTCTGGGGACTTCCCTGGCAGTCCATTGGTGAGGACTCCAGGCTTCCACCGCAGGGTGCTCGGGTTGGATCCCTGATCCGGAACTAAGATCCCACATGAGGCAGGGAGCAGCAAAAAAAAAAAAAAAAAAAAAGCTTCTGCGGGGGGGATATAATAATTAAAGGAAAAAATTAAAGAAAAAAGGTTAATGAACACAGGAATACATGATAAGTGAATGATTTGCTATGCAAATGTCATGGGGAATTTTTGTTAAGTTGGAGGCAGCCTCTTGTCTAAACACCCTGCGGCTTCCACGGCCTTTTGGCGGGAGAGGTTTGGAATCAGACATCATACTGAAAAACAAATAGATAAAAAATAAAATGATAAAATAAATCAATAAGATTTCTCCTATTACTAATCCATTTATTTATTCTACAAATATCTACTGAGCTTTGTGGCTAAGAATGTGGGCTTCTAGAGTCTACGAATCTGGGTTCATCTCTGACCACCAGGAACCGGCTGATAAAGAAATATCTCCGTGGGATTTGACCAAGAAGGACCTCCCTGGAGTTCTTGTGGAGATGGGTTAAAATAACCCTGCACAACGTATAAAGCTAGTGCCTTCTACAGAGAGAATACTCCATCGATATGGCAAACATTAAGAATAAGTGGGGAATTCCCCCGCGGTCCAGTAATTAGGACTCCACGCTTTCACTCCCCAGGGCCCCGGTTCGATCCCTAGTTGGGGAAATAGGATCCAGCCAAGCTGCGCGGTGCGGGGTGGGGGGCGGGAGGGGGAGTGAACTGAGAAAGTTTTTTTTTTTTTTTTTTGCGGTACGCGGGCCTCTCACTGTTGTGGCCTCTCCCGTTGCGGAGCACAGGCTCCCGACGCGCAGGCTCAGCTGCCATGGCTCACGGGCCCAGCCGCTCTGCGGCACGTGGGATCTTGCCGGACCGGGGCACGAACCCGTGTCCCCTGTATCGGCAGGCGGACTCTCAACCACTGCGCCACCAGGGAAGCCCATGAACTGAGAAATTTTATTATTAAATGGGGCTATGGCAGTGAATTACCCCAAACTCCTAGGGGTTAACGGAATGATTACAAAGAGCCTCCCGCGAGGCCTCTATCTAGAGACCAGAACGCCCTCCCTCCACGGCCCGAGAGCCACAAGAGAAATACAAGTCCCAGGAGCCCGTGCGGGGACCAGCCCCCCAAACCAGAAGCCAGCGTCCCAGAGATGCTGGGAGTTGTAGTCTCAGACTCGGGCGGGCAAGAACCTGGGCTGGCCTGCTGCGTCTCACCTGAAAATTGCCCACTATGGAGGTGCCCAAGGTGCAGAGGAGCCCCGTCCACAGGATCAGCTGGTTAGGCCACTTTCCGACCCCCCAGTCCCGAAGCTGGTGGTAACGGAGAATGCAGGTCCAGGCGGCTGGGAGGAGAGGGAAGTGGGCGGGAGGCCCGAGTCCCAGACTCCTGGGTAGGCGGTGGGGGGTGGGGTGGAAGAGACTGTGGGTCCTGGAGTGAGTGCCCAGCTCCTGGATTTGGGGGAGGAGGAGGCTGGGTGCCGGGGCCCTCTTGGCTGGGTGGGGCTAGCACCGAACGAAGTGTGCGCGGGAGTATTTACCCAAAGCAGCTCCCAAGTTGAGCACCTGGCTGAAGATGCAGCTCTGAGGGGGGCTATTTCCACATCGACTGGGGGAGATAAAGGGTCATCCTGTAGCTCCTCAGAACCAGGACCCCCTTCTTTCCTCCCTCCAGACCCCCCCCAACCCCAAGCACCATAACTACCTGATATAGGGGAAGCCTTCAGTGAGGTTCACAGCCTTGTTGGCCACAGCAAGCGAAAAACTGAAGTCGAGGAGACATCAAAGAGAGTACAGGGAGTTCGACGAAACTTTTCTTTCTGTTACGCGCAGAAACCGGACTTCTAGCTCCCCCTCCCTCAGACCCAGGGGCCCAGGGCCCCAGCCCCTCCCCCCTCAGACCCAGGGGTCCGGGCCCCCAGCCCCTCCCCCCTCAGACCCAGGGGTCCGGGCCCCCAGCCCCTCCCCCCTCAGACCCAGGGGCCCAGGGCCCCAGCCCCTCCCCCCTCAGACCCAGGGGTCCGGGCCCCCAGCCCCTCCCCCCTCAGACCCAGGGGCCCAGGGCCCCAGCCCCTCCCCCCTCAGACCCAGGGGTCTGGGCCCCCAGCCCCTCCCGCCTCAGACCCAGGAGTCCAGGCCCCCAGCCCCTCCTCCCTCAGACCCAGGGGTCCAACCTGCCTCTAACACTCACACGGTCCAGATGCCAGCAGTAGCCCAGAATGCCAGGAAGGCAGGCAGCAGGGACAGGTATCCCCACATGCTGGGGTCTGCAGGGAGAGAGGGGCAGGGACTGAGGTCACGACTTTATCTCTGTCTCGAGACTTTATATCTCTGTCTCTCTCGGGTGAGCAACCAGCCCTAAGGGTACAGGTGTGTCATATTGTGGCCACCGCCCCTGAGGCCTCCATTGGCTCCCAGGCATAAGTAATGGGCAAAGGTCCGCTCTAATGAGCCAGCTGTCTGCTTGGGAAACATTCCCTACCTTTTGCGTAGTCCTTTGTCCTGATCTCCTAGTTTCTCTTAGCTGTCCTGCTCCCACCCAGATTCTGAGACTCTCCCAGCCCCTCCCTGCACTTCCAGCTTCTGGACTCCCCCCGATGCTCTCCTGTCCGGGCTCCCTCTGCCTCTCTCCACCCTGGGACTGGCGCTGCGTGAGAGGTTTGGGGAACATGGCTGGGTTGTGGGGTGGGACTGTCGGCGTTCCAGCAGAGCCAAAGACACTGTCAGGCCAAGAATATGACCTCCACACTCTTCAGGACCTCAACCCCAAACTGCCACTTCCGGTCTCAGAACCGAGCAGGCAGCACCTTAGCTTCCAGGGACCCCTAGCTTCCTTCCTCCCACTTTATAGCTTCAATGTTCAAACTCCCAGCCCTCGTCCTCCTCAAGACCCAGAAATCTGAGCCTCTAGCTCTCTCCACCCTTCCTCCCTTGGGGACCCAGAAGTCCAGGCCTCCAGTCCCTTCCAGAACTCATGCAATTGTTTCTAGTCCCTGAGGTCCATCCTCCCAGCTGTTACCTCCTTGGGGACGGAGAATCCAGACCTGCAGGTGCCTGCCCTTCTGAGTGTAGTTTCTGTCCTGAGGCAGTCGGGTGTGGGACCCTGGTGACCCTTCCTCCTCCCCCCACTGGCTTTCCCCTCTCTCTTCCTCTCTATCAAGCTGGAGTTCCCCACAGGCCGGGCCTGAGTGGGAAGGGCGATCTTAGTGATGACATCTCCATCGGAGAAACCTCCCTCCCAGAAAGCGACTGCTTCCTCTACCTGGACCGTTTTCTTCTCTCTCCGGCAGAACAAGCCTCAACTTCCTGGCTTCCTCCCCTCTTGGTACTCAGGTGTTTGTGTCCTAGGCCCCCTCCTGCTGCCCCAGGACCCAGGAGTCCAGGCCCCAGCCCCTCCTCCCTCAGACCCGGAAGTTCCAGCCCCTCCTCCCTCAGCTCCCCACCTCTTTTTTTTTAATAAATTTATTTATTTATCTATCTATCTATTTATTTATTTGGCTGCATTGGGTCCACGTTGCTGTGTGCGGGCTTTCTCTAGTTGCAGTGAGCAGGGGCTACCCTTCATTGCGGAGCACGGGCTCTAGGCGTGCGGGCTTCAGTAGTTGTGGCTTGCGGGCTCTAGAGCTCAGGCTCAGTAGTTGTGGTGCACGGGCTTAGTTGCTCCGCAGCATGTGGGATCTTCCCGGACCAGGGCTCGAACCCGTGTCCCCTGCATTGGCAGGCGGATTCTTAACCACTGCGCCACCAGGGAATCCCCCTCTTTTTTTGTAATTGAAGTAAAATTCACATAACATAAGATTAACCATTTAATTTTATTATTTTATTTTATTTTATTTATTTTTTGCTGTGCCACGTGGCTTGTGGGATCCTAGTTCCCCAACCAGGGGAGTGAACCCCGGGCCCCTGCAGTGAGAGCGCGAGTCCTAACCACTGGACCACCAGGGAAGTCCCTAACCATTTAAAATTATACAATTCAGGGGCATTTAACATATTCACAATGTTGTGCAACCACCACCTCTATCTAAGTTCCAGAGCTTTTTCATCACCCCAGAAGGAAACCTCGTACCTATTAAGCAGGCACTCCCAATTCCCTCCTCCCCCAGCCCCTGGCCACAACCAAACTGCTTTCTCCATATATAGATTTTCCTATTCTGGACATTTCATATCAATGGAATCATACAATATGTGCCTTTTCATGTCTGGCTTCTCTCACTGAGCATGATGTTTTTGAGGTTCATCCGTGTTGTAGTAGGCAGTGCTTCCTGCCTTTTCATGACTAAATAATATTCCATCAATGCCAGCTATCTGGGGGCTCAAGGGTCTGAGACCCACTTTTCTCCTCCTCTGTGCTGCAGGATTTCCAGTGCCCCAGCAACTAGGACCTTCAGCTCTCAGGTTCCTTGTGAGTTAAAAAAAAAAAAAGCAGAGAAACAGACAGACAGACACTATGAATATTTCTTGAAGGAGGAGGCCCAGCGATCAATCAGGAATAAGATCTCTGCCTTCAGTGGGTTCCCAGCCTGGCGGGCAGACACACACGGATCCATAATGAGAAAACAAGATGTTCCAGTGAAGGTAGCACAGTGCATGGGGGGCCCCAGAAGAGGAAGTGGCTAAGTAGCAATGGTGGCCAGTGTGCGTTTGGTTGCGGGGGATGTTTAGGAAAGTCTGATGAGCCACACTTAGAGGATACATGCAGGCTGCAGCAAGGCCTTCTCAGCAGAGTCCAGACGGTTCCTGAAACCAGGCACCTGAGGGCTGAGTGCCTTCTCAGCAGAGTCCAGACGGTCCCTGAAACCAGGCACCTGAGGGTTGAGTGCCTTTGTTTTGTCGACTAAAATAGAAATGCACAACCTGAGAGCTGTGAGTTTCAGTTTTATTTGGGGACATACTGAGGACTGTGGCCCACCAAACAGCCTCTCAGAGAGCTCTGAGGAACTGCTCCGATATCAGCATCTATGTGATTTTGGGGAAGGCGTACATGCCGTCAAGCACACGTCTCTGTAGAAAGTTGCTGCTACTCACGAGGAACAGATACCTTAGTTAATGACTTTAGTGCTTTTCTAAGTACGAGAAGATGCAAGAAATTGGGTTCATAAAATCTTCTCCTGAAAATATCTAACTCTCTGAAGGCCTGTTCTGCCAGCTTTCCCAGAGCACAGAGTGCCTCATTCCAGATCCCTGCCTTGAACACCCTTCAGGGTGTGTCGAAAGTGAGTAACTCCAGTGACTAATGACTCAATCCTTGTAGAGCCAAGTGGAGAGCGACATTCCTTAGTAGGCAGTCTGCTGGGTTACAGACTGTGGGGTCCACTAGGAGAAAGGAGCCGGGACCCAAAGCTCTCAACTGCCATAAAGGTCTTGGATGTTATCCTGAGGGTACTGGGGAGCCATGGAAGGTTCTTGAGCAGAGAGGACTGAGAGGAGCTGATGCTGGTGGTGTGTAGACATGAAAAAGATATAATGATAGTAACTGTTACCCCATCTTACATGTCAGGCACTGCCCTATGTGCTCCATATGGGTTAACTCACTAATTCTCATGGCAGCCTTAAGGTGTCATTGCCGTAATTATGGACCAGATTCTCTAATCCTCATGAAAGTAGAATTCCTGGTTTCGTTTTCTTTCTTTCTTTCTTCTTCTTTTCTTTTTTTGGCTACATGCTTGTAGGGTCTTAGTTCCCTGACCAGGGATCGAACCCGTGCCCTTGGTAGTGGAAGCTCAGAGTCCTAACCACTGGACCACCAGGGAATTCCCAAATTCCTGGTTTCTTGACTCACTCCTACATGCTCCCCACCCCACCCCAACGCGCGCGCGCACACACACACACACAGACACACACACACAGACACACAGAGACACACAGAGCCCAGCGATCCTGAGGAAAAAGCATCTGGAATAATTCTAAACTTCACACATCTAAGTGATACCCGAGAAGATCCAGAGCTTTCAACTTGGCAAGACTTGAGTTCGAATCCCGCCTCTGCCATTTAAGAGCTGGGTGCCGGTAGAGTGTCCTACAGCTGCTGTAACAAAGTACTACAGACTTAGTGGTTTAAGACAACACAAATTTATTAGCTTCTGTTTCTGGCGGTTAGAAGTCCAAAATGGGTCTTATGTGCTGAAATCAAGGTGTGGGCAGGGCTGCGGTCCTTCTGGAGGCTCCGTGGGAGAATCCATTTCCTCCTCGTCTTTTCCAGCTTCTAGGGGTGCCTGCATCCCTTGGCTCATGGCCTCTACCTCCCTTTGCATGGTGGGAGGTGCTTCTGTCATCACACCCCCTTCTCTGCTTCTCTGATTCTGATAGTGACCCCTCCTTCGTTTGTAAGAGTGCTGCGATTACGTTGGGCTCACCCACATAATCCAGGAGAATCTCCCCATCTCAAGACCCTTAATTTAATCTGCAAAGTCCCTTTCACCATGTAACTACCGCCAACACATGTCCTGGAGATGAAAATATAGATATCTTGGGCGGGGGTGTTATTCTGCTCCCACAGGGCCCTTGGGTGGGTGGGGGGGTGTCTCAGTTTCCTCAGTCTGTAAAATGGGGCACATCGTACCATTTGGGAGTCTGACTGCCTGGGTTTGGGTCTCCGCCTCTGCCTCTTGCTGGCGGTGTGACCTGCCCCAAGGGCTTCCTCATCTGTGAAATGGAGATAAGAATAACTAGCAGGGAGCTGCAGTATGGAATTGCGGAGCCAACCCGCCTAAAGCGCTCAGAGCATGTCTGACACGTGTGCGTTTCTTTTTTTTTGGCCGCGCCGTGCGGCTTGTGGGATCTTAGCTCCCTAACCGAGGATTGAACCCGGGCCCTCGGCAGTGAGAGCACAGAGTCCTAATCACTGGACCGTCAGAAAATTCCCTGACACCTGTGTGTTTCCAAGAGGTAGCTGCTGTTCCTGTTGCCTTTATCTGAGTGTTCATGCTCAGAATCGAGTGAAAACAGAACGCGTGGTCCGCCTTTGATGGGTGCCTGGCACGTGGCTATAGCTCAATGCAGGACGCTTCCTTAGTTTAGCTGCCAGTGGCAGGAGGGGGAACCAGAGTTCCTGGAATTTTGTTTTGTTTTGTTTGCCATTTAGCGGATATTGACTGAGAACCCACTGTGTGCCAGGCACTGTTCTAGACGCTGGAGATACAGCCGTGAGCAAGCAGACGAAAACTGCCCTGGTGGAGTGGAGCTCTAGCAAGTTCTCACCCCTCTCCCCCAACCCCACCAGTGCCCTCCTTCCGTTTCTTAGAGACCCCTGTCTCAGCCATGGCTCAGCATCTTCCTCCCGAATCCTTCCTTCCTTCATTCAGTCAACATTTCCCTGAGGTACCTGGGTTCCCAGGACTGCTCTGACCCAGCCGCTGTCCTCGAAGGGGGTCCGTGTGTACAGGGGATGTGTGCCCTAGAGCCCTGAAGGAGCCCAGGGGAGGGAGGGCTGGGTGCTACCTGCTGCTCACTCTGCCAGGGAAAGTGTGTCCCCCACCTTGCCCCAGCTGTGCTTATGCCTGTCTGATTCCTGCTCCTCTTTCAAAAGGAAGTAAAGATGCCAACTCCCAGGTGCCCCGAGGCAAGACTTCCCCCTGCCCTGCCCTGGGCCTTGGTACCCACCTTCCTGCATTGGTGCAAAGGCTAGGCTTACTGGTGTCCCTCTGGTGGCTGTTTGATATCCTCAGGACATCCCTGAGAGGACTGGGGGAAGGGGGACTCCAGCCTGATGAGCTACTTTCAATTTGGGAATCAGGCTCCTCCCACTGTCCACTTGCAGGCTGGGGGCCTGGAATCTTCTGGATCCTTCCAGAAACAGGCTGCTCTCCTGGCTCAGCTGAGGGGAAGAGGCCATGGTCTTCCTCTGGGTGAGATGATATTGCAGTTTCACTCTTAGGAAACTGCTTCTGCTTGGTGGTGGGAATCGTTTTCCCCAGAAAAGGGAACCTGCCCGGGTAGGGGATGAAGGCCTCTAGGGATCTCTGTTTTCTCAGCTGTAAAAGCTGCCCATGACACAGGCATGATGGTGCCTGTGTCATGGGGTTCAGGAGTGAGTCCACGCAAGGACTTAAAACAGTGCCTTAGTGTTCACTGGCACATAGTGAATGCTGCATAAAGGTAGGTATTCACTGGCACATAGTGAATGCTGCATAAAGGTAGGTATTCACGTTGTGGGGTCCTCCAGGTTGTGTTCAGAACTTCTGCAGAGCGGGACTTCCCTGGTGGCACAGTGGTTAAGAATCCACCTGCCAATGCAGGGGACAGGGGTTTGATCCCTGGTGTGGGAAGATCCCACATGCCGTGGAGCCACTAAGCCCGTGCACCACAACTACTGAGCCCGCGAGCCACAACTACTGAAGCCCACGCACCTAGAGCCCATGCTCGGCAACAAGAGAAGCCACTGCAATGAGAAGCCCGTGCACCACGTCGAAGCGTAGCCCCTGCTCGCTGCAACTAGAGAAAGCCCGTGCGCCGCAGCAAAGATGCAAAGCAGCCGGAAATAAATAAATATAAATAAATGTATAAGATAAAGATACAAATAAATAAATAAATTTATTTTTTTAAAAAAAAAGAACTTCTGCAGAGCCTCCTGCAACCCTGAGAAGTTGTGCAGCTCTGTAGGGTAGGGAGCTCGAGCTCAGAGCAAGAGGCTTGCTGTGTCCCTGGGTCCTCCAGAAGGCAAATGCTGCTGTGGCGTTAGCAATGCAAGAGATTTATTGGGGGGACACCAGTGAAAGGTAGAGGGGAGGGAGAAGAGGAGTAGGCGGGGGAGTCGGTCTGCCACCTGTAAAAGGAAAGGGGGGAAGGAAGGTATATTTAGGAAGAGCTTGAGACCATGCAACTCAGAGAGCTCAGCCCAACGGGGAGATGCAGAGCAAAGATGCACGGCGGACAAATCCATAGGAACAGAAAGTAGGTTGGTGGTTGCCAGACGGGTGGGGAGTGATTGCTTAATCACTTCCTTTCTGGATGGTGAAAATGTTTTGGAACTGGATAGGGGTGATGGTGGCACAAGAGTGCAGCGGTACCAAATGCCACTGAATTATACACCTTAAAATGGTTAAAGTGACGAATTCTGTGTTACTTGAATTTTATCTCAATTTAAAGAAAAAAAACAAACAAACAGATTGCCATTAGATGAGTCCCACATTGGGTGGAAGTGGTCAGGCCCCAGCACGGCCCCCACCCCTATGCTAAGTCATTGGTTGGGGGCTGCCCAAAAAGAATCTCGATCCAAAAAAAATAACAGTTGCAGGTACTGCAGCTGGGAGCTGTCAGCCAAATGCAGTCCTCACAGTTGAGTAAGTTCTTTATTGAAGGGATTCCATTTTGGCTGCCATACTTCCCAACGTCACTGTGGGCAGCTGGGGTCAGAGCTAAGGTTTGTCTGGTTCTAAAATCTGGTTCTTCCTCCTACACAGTTGGTGGGAATGTAAGTTCGTGCAGCCACTATGGAGAACAGTATGGAGGTTCCTTCAAAAACTAAAAATAGAACTATCATATGATCCTGCAATCCCACTCCTGGCTATATATCTGGAGAAAATTAAATTTGAAAAGATACATGCATCCCAATGTTCATAGCAGCACTATTTACAATAGCCAAGACATGGAAGCAACCAAGATGTTCATCAACAGATGAGTGGATAAAGAAGATGTGGTGCATATACACAATGGAATATTACTCAGCCATAAAAAAGAATGAACTAAAGCCATTTGCAGCAACATGGATGGATGGACTTAGAGAATATCATACTACGTAAGCCAGAGAAAGACAAATATCATATGATATCGCTTATATGTGGAATCGAAAAAAAATGATACAAATGAACTTATTTATACAACAGAAATAGGCCCACAGAAATAGAAACCAAACTTTTGGTTACATATACACACTACTGTTTATAAAATCGATAACAAACAAGGACCTTACTGTATAGCACAGGGGACTATACTCAATATTTTATAATAACCTAAAATGGAAAATAATCTGAAAAAGATTATATATGTGAAACTGAATCACTTTGCTGTACACCTGAAACTAACACAACATTGTAAATCAATTATACTCCAATAAAAAAAATAAAATAAAATAAAATCTGGTTCTTTCCAGTGTACCATGCTTCTTCCTCAAATACCCATATCCAGCCAAACTTCCACCCAAACCACCCGTTCATCTGTGCATATGTTCTTGCCTTTATGCATTTATCCAACTAGTTATTTACCCACTCATGCACCCATTTGCCTATCTATCCAACCATAATTTCTTCAGATATTCTTCCAGCTCTCCAAAGCTCCATCCATCCATTCAACTATCCATTCACCCACCCATATGTTCTTTCATTCTTTAACCCGTTCAATCAATTCTCTGTTCCTCTTTATCCTACAGTCCATCCATCAATCCAATCATCCACTTTCCCATTGATCCAGTCCACTTAATCAACCATCTATTAGCTTCCTATGGCTGCTATAACAAATTCCCTCAAACCTGGTGGCATAAAACAACAGAGCAGAGTAGGGGGATGGCTGCGGTGGGTGGGTGATTCCAGGCAGGGGTGTCGGGGAAGGTCTCCTGAGGAAGTGACGTTGCAGCCAAGACCTGGAGCAGGTGAGAGAGTGAACCCTGTGAATATCAGTGGGCAGAGCTCTCCTGGCAGAGAGAAGAGTAGGGAAAGACCTGGAGATGCTTGGGACTTCCGGCTTCCAGCAAGGAAGCCAATGGGACTATAACAGAGTGAGCAATGAGGAGAATAGTAAGTGATTAATCAGAGGAAGAATGGAGGCCATTGTAAGGACATCACATTTTAATCTAGGTGTGGATCCATTGCCTGTAGTTTAGGACGTCAAAAAACATTTATCATCTCATATGGTTTCTGTGGGTCAGGAATTCAGGAGTGGCTTAGCTGGATGGTTTTGGCTTGGAGTTTCTCCTGAGATGGCTGTCAAGCTGTGGATGGGGTATAATCCTATGAAAGCTTGGTAGAGACAGGAGGACTGTTTCCAGGGTGGTCACTCACATGATTGTCAGATTCAGTTCCTCTCTGGCTGTTGGCAAGAGGCCTCAGTTCCTTGCCCTTGCCTCGTGGATGTCTCCATAGGTGGTTGCCATGACCTCTTGACATAGTGCTGAGCTCCCCCAGAGGAGTGAGTGATCCCAGAGAGGATGGTGTCTTTGATAACACAGCAATGGACATGCCATCTTTTCTGCAATATCCTGTTGGTTACACAGCTCAGCCATGTTCAGTGTGGAAGAAGCTACACAAGGCATGAATCCTGGGGAAGGGGGTGGGGTGCAGAGTGAAGATCCTCTTGGGCGCTGGCTACCAGGGTATGAGTCCGTTGCAGAATTTTGAGCAGGATAATGATGATGCTATAGGTAGAGACAGATATATAGATAATTATGTATATGCATGTGTGCATATGCATAGGTATGTATATATAGATATAGGAATATGTGTATAAATTAACATAGTATGAATACTTATATTTTATTCTATTATTGTATACATTTTGTTATTACACAAGTAATACATGAAAACAGAGAGACAACTCCCCACCAACCATTTATTTTTTTCCAGCTTTATTGAGGTACAACTGACAAACAAAAACTACGTATATTTAAGGCGTACACCATGATGGTTTTTTTTGTTTTTTTTTTTTGCGGTACGCTGGCCTCTCCCATTGCGGAGCACAGGCTCCGGACGTGCAGGCTCAATGGCCGTGGCTCACGGGCCCAGCCGCTCCGTGGCATGTGGGATCTTCCCGGACCAGGGCACAAACCCGTGTCCCCTGCATCGGCAGGCGGACTCTCAACCACTGCGCCACGAGGGAAACCCCACCATGATGTTTTGATATATGTATACGCTGTGAAATGATCACCACGATATCAAGCTAATTAACACATCAATCACCTCACATAGTTACCATCTTTGTGTGTACGTGGTGAGAACACTTATGACCTACTCCCTTAGCAAATTTCAAACGTACAATGTTTTATTATTAACTGTAGTCACCACGCTGTACATTAGACCACCAGAACTTATTCATTTTATAATTGGAAGTTTGTACCCTTTGACCAACCCCCGTTCCCCCCTCCCTGTAACCACCATTCCACTCTTTGTTTCTGTGAGTTCGACTGTCTTTTGGATTCTACGTATAAATGAGGTCATGCAGTATTTGTCTTTCTGTGTCTATCTTTCCTCACTTAGCATAATGTCCTCCAGGTTCATCCATGTTGTTTCAAATGACAGGATTTCGCCCTTCCTCATAGATGAAAAATATTGCAATGTATGTATACACATCTTCTTTATCCATTCACCTGTCCACATACACTTAGGTTGTTTCCATGTCTTGGTTATTGTGAATCATGCTGCAATAAACTGGGGAGTACAAATATTTCTTTGTGATAGAGATTTCATTTTGATATATACCCAGAAGTGGGCTTGCTGGATCACGTGATAATTCTGTTATATATATATATATATATATATATATATATATTTTTTTTTTTTTTTTTTGGCCGAGCAGGGGCTACTCTTCATTGCAGTGCGCGGGCTTCTTATTGCGGTGGCAGAGCATGGGCTCTAGGGCGCAGGCCCAGTAGTTGTGGCGCATGGGCTTAGTTGCTCCGCGGCGTGTGGGATCTTCCTGGACCAGTGCTCAAACCCGTGTCCCCTGCGTTGGCAGGTGGATTCTTAACCACTGCGCCACCAGGGAAGTCCCTATTTCTAATTTTTTTAGGAAACTCCAAATTTTTTTCTCACAGTGACTGCACCAATTTACATTCCCAGCAACAGTGTACAAGTAAGTGTTCCCTTTTCTCCACACCCTCCTCCCAATCATTTAATTTACACACACATAAAAGTAGATATCCCTTTCCCCTCAAAATATGATCATCCCGAATTTGCTGTTTTATAGCACGCTTTCCCCCTTAATAAGTCACGTGCCACCTTGAGAGTTACCAAGCCCACGATATCCCTCCAGCAAGTGAATGGCTGGTCTGAGGAAGCCACCTGCAACACAGGTATCTTCTAAGGCATGCTTCTCATACGTTCTGGAACGTCCCAATCACCAGTCTGGGTGATTCTGATTTAGGAGGTCGGGGTGGGGTCTGAGATTCTGCATTTCTACCAAGCACCCGTGGAATCCTGCTTGATGCTGCTGGTCTATGGTTACACTTTGGGCAGCAACATCCTGAAATGATTAATTATTAAATATTCGACCAGCCTCTCTCAAGAGGCTGAACCTTGGAATCTATATTTTCACTACTTTCTCTAGGTGATTCTTTATTATTTTCTCTCTTTTTGTTTTTTGATGGAGTTTCTTTCTTTTTTGCGGGGCGGTGGTGGTGGTAGAATATACATAATGTCAAATTTGCCATTTTAACCATTTTATTTATTTATTTATTTTTGGCCTCACCTCGGGGCATGCGGAACTTCCCCACCAGGGATTGAACCTGTGCCCCCTGCAGTGGAAGGTGGAGTCTTAACCACTGAACCACCAAAGAAACCCCATTTTAACCACTTTAAAGTGCACAATTCAACGGCATTATGCACATGCACGATGCTTTGCAACCATCACCGCTCTCTAGTTCCAGAACTTCATCCAAAAAGGAAACCCCATGCCCAATATCAGTCACTCCCCATTCTCCCCAGCCCATGGCAATCACAGATCTGCTTCCTCCCGCCCCACACCGCTTTGAGGCATGCGTGATCTTATTTTTCCGACGAGGGATGGAACCCATGCCCCCTGCAGTGGAAGCAATGGAGCCCTAACTCCTAGACTGCCAGGGAATTCCCCAGATCTGTTTTCTGTCTCTCCAGATTCACCTATTCTGGATATTTCATAGAGATGGAATTACTCCATATGTGAATTTTTGTCTCTGGCTCCTTTCACCCAGTATGATGTTTTTAAGGTTCATCTGTGTTGTAGCATGTGTCAGAGATTTATTCATTTTTCCGAGGTGCCTCTTATGTCATCTGTGGGTCGAGAACCAGTTGGATCCTGTCCGGGCAGTGTAGCAGCAGGGGTTGAGAGTATAAACTCTGTAATGTGGTGGCCGGTTACACCTCCTTGGAAAGCCTCACTCTGCTCATCTGTAAAATGGGGATAATAAGAGCCCCTCCCTCACAGGACTATTTGCAAAGTGACTGGAGTGTGCTAAGATCTCAGCAACTGTTAGGTACTATTGTTCTTCCGTCTTGCGAATATGCTGTAATCGGTCCAACCAACCTCCTACAGCTGGACATTACGGCTCTTCCTATTTTGCTGCTTTTTCAACAAATGCTGAGACAAACATCTTTAAATATTTTAACACTTGTCCAGTTATTTCTTTAGCATAAAATCCTGGAAGTGGCATTGGCGTGTTAAAATGTTATTTGTATTATGAAATATTTCTGACACGTAGAAAAAGAACAGACAGTGAATACAATGAACTCAGGGCTTCCACCTCCGGGCTTAAAAGACAAAAAAATTACAAATAACAATGTCCTGAGTAGCTTTCCTGGTTGCATCCCTTCCGCTCTGCCCACAGAGGTCGCCACTGGGACTCCCCCGTCCCTTATCATACCCATGCAAGTTTGTGTATAATTTCATGCGTCCACACACAACCCCTGTTTTATGTGTTTTAAAACTGCGTGCATTCGACTATGTAAACTTCTGCAACTAGCAGCATGCTTTAGGGTTGTCCAGGTTGATATACAGAGTGCTGGTTCACTTACTTTCACTGTAGTATGGTGTTCCCCTGTGTAAAGATACCACGATCCATTTAATTCATGCCTCATGTGATGGACATTTAAGCCGCTTCCAGTTTTTCACCCTTACGAACACCACTGTCGCAAGTATTCTTGTGCTTATTTTTTTGTTCACATTTTTGAGAATTTCTCTAGGGTGTACACCCGCTGGTGGAAGGTCTGCACTTTTTTTTTTTTCTTTCGGTACGCTAGCCTCTCACTGTTGTGGCCGCTCCCGTTGCGGAGCACAGGCTCCGGACGCGCAGGCTCAGCGGCCATAGCTCACGGGCCTAGCTGCTCCGCGGCACGTCTTCCCGGACC
The DNA here is from genome assembly GCF_937001465.1 of Orcinus orca. Classification (NCBI taxonomy): domain Eukaryota; kingdom Metazoa; phylum Chordata; class Mammalia; order Artiodactyla; family Delphinidae; genus Orcinus; species Orcinus orca. The sequence goes on from NC_064578.1 coordinate 55,792,285, forward strand.
GGGGCACGAACACGTGTCCTCTGCATTGGCAGGCGGATCCTCAACCACTGCGCCATCAGGGAAGCCCAGGGCTGCACTTTTAAGATTCAGACCTGCTGATAGGACTTTCCCGAATAGCTGAGTTTTTTTGTTGCTGTTGTTTTTTTTAATTAATTTTTATTGGAATTTAGTTGATTTACAGTGTTGTTTCAGTTGAGGTGAGCTTTTTTTTTTTTTTTTTTTCGGAACGCGGGCCTCTCCCGTTGCGGAGCACAGGCTCCGGACGCGCAGGCTCAGCGGCCATGGCTCACGGGGCCAGCGGCTCCGCGGCATGTGGGATCCTCCCGGACCGAGGCACTAACCCGTGTCCCCCGCATCGGCAGGCGGACTCTCAACCACTGCGCCACCAGGGAAGCCCCGAGCTGAGCTTTTTATAGGGTCCTCTCTGCTTGCTGGCTCCCCTTCTCCGGGTGAGGCTGCATCTCTTCTCCGGAGCTATAGCCATCCTTATGGGGGTGGGGGTACTTGGGTTGGGGGTGTCTCCGAGCTGGGGATAGTCCCAGCTGGGGAAAGAACAGAGGGTGGGAGCCTGGAAGCACGAGTGAAGGACACCTAGGAGGGTGTTAAGGAAGACCCCTCAAAGAGGGACCAGTGTGATCCTTATTTTATAGATGCGAGCCTGAGGCCCAGAGACGGCAAGCCACTTCTCCAAAGTCACAGAGTGAAGGATTGCAGAAACCAGCTTCATACATTCATTCCTTCAGCACAAATTAATGAAGCACCTATTCCGTGCCACGCATTGTTCCAAGAGCACAGGATATACAGCCGGCAACAAAACAAAGACCGCCTGCTCCAAGTGTGGGGCTTATTATTCTGGGCGTAATTATGATGAATTACTAATTATGTTTGCCTCTAGGACTGGAGCAGAGGGGTGATCTCAACTGTGGGCGTGGGGGGGTGCCCCATGGGAGCTCCCCATGAGTCAGGGCTTTCTTCAAAGCCCCCACCTATCAATCTCCTTCTTTCTGACCCTTTCACCCACAGAGTGTATTGTGGGTACTCAAAATTAAACAGGTTATTTAGGGGAAGAGAAGGTGGTCTAGGAGTGAGGAAGAGAGCGAAAAGCCCTTTGTACCGGGCAGGGTTGTCAATAAAGTTTTGTCGCCTTGGCAACCGCTGGCCCAGACAGGCGGGGGGAAGGAGGTGCGCGCGCATTCACCCCCCCTCCCGTCCTCCCCTGCTTTCTCCCTCTGGTGGTCGAAGGTTTCGCCACAGAAAAAGAACAGGGAGGTCGCGACTCTATGGTGACAGGCGGAGACCTTAGCCAATGGAAGCATGAGTCGCTCCAAGGCCAACCAATCACATACGGGCTCTGGAGCAGGCGGTACCCGCCCTCTTTCCACTTGGACCCAAATAACCCGACCCAAACCCGCGTTTCTCCCGGAGCGACGGCGCTTTCGGCCAATGAGGGCGTCGACTTTGGGCCGTGGGCGGGGATACGTCTCCATGGCAGCGCCGGAAGGACAGCGGCGGCAGCCACTGGGTGCAGTTGGCGGCTCTCAACAGCAGCGAGGGCGACGCGGAGTTTTTTAGGGGCGCTGACCGTGGGGCGGGCAGGGAGGGGCAGAGCGGAGTCCGGCCAACGGGAGCGGCGCAAGCTTCAGAGCGACTGAAGAGTGGCGGCGACCTTGGCCAATGGAAGGCCGTGACGGCCGTTGCGAGGCGGGCCCGGCTGGGCAGACGGGAGGCGCGGCGACCGTGTCTGAAGAGAGCTGGAGAAGGCTGTGGGAGGTGGTGGCAGCCGCAGCGCGGGCGCCTGAGGAGGAGGAGGAGGAGAAGCGGGTGAGGGGCGGCGCGGGGCCCGACTTCTGAGCCCCCTCTCGGCCCCCGCCCCGCGCCGCCTTGGCTCCCGGTCGTCCCCAGCCCCGACTGTCCCCCTCCCCGCCCGGCCCCTCCTCGTGTCCAGGCGCCCACGTCTCCTGGCCCTTCGGCGAGCCTCAGGCTGCTCTCGGCGCCCAGCCCCTTTCCTGTGCTTCCTTACCCAGGCCCCGCTCTCGCGCTCCAGGCCCTTCCCTGGACCCTCAGCTCGCCCTCTGACTCTACACTCCCCTCCCTGGGTCTCAGGCCCTTCTCCTGCACTTTCCCTGCCTCCCCAGGCTCCTGTCTGCTTCCCCCAATTTCCCTCTGGACCTCAGGCCTTTCCCCTGGATTCTCACTGTCTACCCAGATCCTTCCCTGGAGCCCAGGCTCTCTTCTCGCGGCTCTTCTGTGCTCCTCCCTGGATCCCTAGGACTTGCCCCTGTCCCTGTTTGCTTCTCCAAGCCCCGTTCTGGAACCCCTAGGTCCCCCTATACCATCTCAGGACCCTCCCTGGACCTCCAGGTCCTTCTCTACTTTCGTTGGACCCCTGGTCTCCCTGCTAGCTTTCCTGGGGTCCTCCCTGGATCCCCAAGCCTTCCCGCAGCCCTCGGTCTCCCCCGCAGGCACCCCCGCCCCTTCTCCCTGCCCCAGCTCCCTCCCTGTGGTGTCCGTATTACCCGCTTGCCCCTCTGCAGCTTCCGTTCTGTCCCAGCGCCTTCCCGCAGCGCCCCCTCTTTATTTATCCCCAGCCTGCGTGCCTTCTCGACCCCCTTTCCCAGCTGCTCTAGCTCCTGATCTCTTTCCAGCTCCCCTTTCCTCGCCGTCCCCCATCTGCTCTCCCTGAAGCACCGTGGTGTCGGTGCCCACCAGGCCCTCTGCAGTCGGGGTTAGGAGGCTTGTTTTGTTTCGTTTTGCTAATCCCCGTCTTTCTCCTCTTTTTTATGGGCCTCTTCTGCCTCTCCACACCGTTCCTTTTCTCTCCCCCCCTCCCCCCGCTTTGTCCTCTGTGCCCCTCCCTCCCCCGGAATCCTTGGAGAGAGAGCAGGTGCTGGGATCCTTCCTCTGCTCTCCCTCCCCTCACCCGCCTCCGACTCGGGCTGCCTGGGGTTTCACCCAGAGCCTTCTGAGGACTCCCAAGGGCTGCTGGGGATGGGGGTGGAGGCCAAGGCCAGGAGAGAGTGGGGATGGGCAGAGGAACAAGCAGTTCTGGTTGGGCAGGAAGCCTGGGCTTTTTCCTTGGTGAGGGCCAGAGGTGGAGCTGCTGGGTCCCCCTTGACTTCCACCTCCTGCAGGACTAAGCCTTTAGGGTTATCCCAGACTGCCAATTAATCAGCCTTCCGTGAGCCAGTTGGCACGTTTGCGTGTGTGTGTGTGTGTGTGTGTGTGTGTGTGTGTGTGTGTGTGTGTGGTGTGTATGGGGGTCCTGGGGAATCTGCGTGTGCGCACAGGGTCTGCGAGTGTGTGTGCACGTGGCGGGGCTGTCATAGGTGGTTGGAGGAGATGCAGCTACTAACGATGGTGGGTGGCATTTCTTTGGGGATCTCCCCATTGTCAGAAGCACTTGTTGCATTTCATCTTCACCGAGAGCCCTGTGAAGTCAGTATTGCTTTTCTCCCTGCTTTATAGATGAGGAGACTGAAGGGTTTGCCTAAGTCTCACACAACCTATAAGTGACATAGAGCAGGCACACGCCCGGGGCACCGCCCCTGCCCCTGCCCTGAGCTCTCCACTCTCCGCAGGAGGCAGCATGGTGCCTGGGGCACCATGGGCCCCGACAGAGTGACAGCCAGGGAACTGTGTGAGAATGACGACCTCGCCACCAGCCTCGTCCTGGACCCCTACCTCGGCTTCCGCACCCATAAGATGAACGTCAGGTGAGGCGACCTGGGGGAGGGCGACCGAGGGCTCGGGACCCCTTCCTTCCACTGCCACCCCTCAGCCCCATCCTCCTCTCAGCTCCGAGTGGGGGTGGGGGTGGGGCCTGGGAAGGCCCAGAGGGAATAGGCCAAGGCCCTGGGACCCAGGCGTGCCCTCTCCCCCAGCCCCGTGCCCCCCCTGCGGCGACAGCACCACCTGCGCTCAGCGCTGGAGGCCTTCCTGAGGCAGCGGGACCTGGAGGCTGCGTACCGGGCCCTGACGCTGGGAGGCTGGATGGCCCACTACTTCCAGAGCCGGGGCCCGCGGCAGGAGGCTGCCCTCAAGACCCACGTGAGGGAGCCCTTCCCTTCCCTCCCCTCGGCCCTCGTGTTCTCCCCGTCTCCTCTGCCTGTCCTGGGTCCTCCGCCCTGCCGGGCAGACCTTCAGCACAGCTCCCTGGGACTCCCTGACTTCCTAGCCATTGGGACCATCTGAGGCAAGGCTCAGAGAATCCTAGGAAAGGAGAGCTGGGGGGCCCTCTAAGATGGGGTCTAACTTCTTCATTTGACAGATGAGGAAACTGAGGCCCCGAGAGGGGAAGTGAGTTCCCTGAGACCACACAGCGAGTCAGTGGCAGAGCAGGACTAGAACCCAGGAGAGAGGGCCGAGGACGACCCTGCCCCACGTCCTCACCCTGCCACCCCTCACCTCCCCCAGATCTATCGCTACCTCCGAGCCTTCCTGCCTGAAAGCGGCTTCACCATCTTGCCCTGTACCCGTTATTCCATGGAGACAAATGGAGCCAAGATTGTGTCTACCCGCGCTTGGTAAGAGGGCAGAACATGCCTCCCAGGGCCCCAGGCCTGACAGGAGGCATCCCTCCCTGGGGGCTGCTGGGGGAGGAAACCCCCTCCCTTCTGGAGGAGACTGGACACTCGGGACAGGGCCATGAAGATGTCTGTGTTGAGAGAAAGGAGGCCGGGTCTGGTCCCCCAAGACCCTCCTGGCCCACCACGGCCCTGCTGGGAGATGTGATCCCCTCGAGACCCAGGCTCTCTGGGGCTGCCAAGAAAGGACTGATCTTGTACCCAGGACTGTGCTGTCTTTTTTTTCATCCCCACTGGAGCCCCTGCTGCGTAGCAATCGCTGCTGGGTACGGGGCAGGACCGTGAACAAGAGGACCCTGCCCACTGCTCACATTCTAGCGGGAAGGCAGGTGGTAGCTGAGTGAGCGCACAGGGCTGACCACAGCTGCTCAGTGAGTCCTGAGCCTGCCCGGGAATTTTGAGAGTGTTCCTGGGAGCCAGGCCTAGGCTGAGGCCCGAAGGATGAGCCAAAGGGTCTAGTGAAGAGTGCGGGGGCGCCTGTGGGGACTTCCGGGCAGGACTGGACTGCGAGAGGCCGAGGCAGTGGGCACTGGAGGCTGGAGGAACCGAGAGCGGGAGAGGATGCGGGTCAGGCTTTCAGGAGGTGGAGGGTGCCGCGCCTGCGCAGGTGTAGAGGGAACGGTGGGTGAATTTCAGATTTGGGAGCTGGAACGCGGTGGCTGGTGCGTCCCATCGATTCTTCCCGCCGGAGGCCTGGGATGAGGGGCCCCTGTCCCCAGCACTGGTGGTCAGGGAGGTGCTCACAGACCCACCACCTGGCTTCTGGGCAGGAAAAAGAACGAAAAGTTGGAGCTGCTGGTGGGCTGCATCGCAGAGCTGCGGGAGGCGGACGAGGGGCTGCTGAGGGCCGGGGAGAATGACTTCAGTATCATGTACTCCACCCGCAAGCGCAGCGCTCAGCTGTGGCTCGGCCCGGCCGCCTTCATCAACCACGGTGGGGACGAGGAGGGGGCTGGGGGGGCCGGAGGGGGCAGTGGGGGCGGGGCCGGGGGCGGGGTGGTGCGAGGAGCCAGCGGGGGAGGGGTTGAGCCCCGGCTCTCTGGCTCGCTGACCCAGTTCTCTTCTCTCCCCGCGACCCCCCAACTGGCTCCAGACTGCAAACCCAACTGCAAGGTGAGACCTGGGGACCCCCGTTCGCAGGAATGGGCACGAGGGAGGGGCTTTCTGCTCGGCGAATAGCCAGAAACTGTCCCGGGTCTCCCCGTCTGACAAAGTAGTTTCCCACCCCTGGCTGTGCAGCACTGGCGCTTGTGCGATTGTCAGAGGAGGGAGGGGCTCTGGTTAAAGTCACACTGGAACCCAGGCTGCCACCTGCTGGCCGCATTCTCCCTTCTCTGAACCTGGGCGGGGGGCTGGGCCAGTTTGGCGGGACTGTGGTGATGGGGAGACACAAAGTGCCCCTGCCTGTGCCATGGGCCCCGGGCTTCCCAGGGAGACACCCACGGCAGCTGTGATAGCAGGAGGCTGGGGAGGGCCTCCTGGGGTGGGGTCAGAGCAAACGCTGCCCTGGAGGACAAGGACTCTTCCCGATAGGAGGTTCTGGGAGGCCACCCCCCACCCTGTGCTGCGTGTGGAGCACGGAGCAGTGAGAGAGAGGAGTTGTGGGGAGGTGGCCCCTGTAAGGCCTTGGGTGTGCACCCTGCCAAGTGTGGGGCTCACCTGGCCGCCCTTGGGACCCCAGGGGTGTGGGGAGGGTTTGAGTCCTGGCTCTGCTGCCCTGGCCCTGTTTTCTCTTCTCGGATGGGAAACGGGGAGAACTTGCCTCCTGGGACAGTTGTGAAGGCTGGGTGTGTGTCAGCGTCCTGTGACTCTGCACACTGTTCCGTGGGTTTCGGGGCACAGACGCTGGATAGGATGGAGAGTCAAGCAAAGCTCGGTGAGGTGGGGGTCAGCCACCACGTGGTGTGGAACCGCAGGCTGCATGCAAGTGACGCTGGAGCTAGGCGTTGAAGGAGGAGTAGGATTTTTCTAGGTGTTGAGGGCAAATGGGGCCGCTTTAGGGCATCTCAGAGTGGAGGCGCCACACCGGAGAGCGAGGAGGCACAGTAGCTCCCGCCTCGTGTGTCAGCATGAGCTGGGTCTGCCCCGTGGAGGCTCCCATGGGGTGAGTGAAGGGGGCTTGGTTCTCAGAGGCCCTGGTGCCGCTGCTCTGGGAGCTTCGGGGGTGGCCCTGGCAGGTGGCCTGGGGCAGAGCTGCGTAGGAGGTGATGAGGGGCAGCTGGGGTCTCAGGGAGGCAGGGAAAGAGGACGCCCAACACTGCCCGCTCGGGAGGTGCCAGCCAGTTGTCCTGGCGTCAGGCGGGTGGGCGGGCGGCTAGGGGCACTCCCAGGTGTGTGTCAGGCTAGGATGGACAGATGGGTGGGCGGGCAGATGGATGGATGGGAGTGCTGCCTCTCCCAAATGGGGAGCTTGGAGTCAGGAGCAGGCAGGCGAGAGGGGTGGCGATCCTGGACTGGGGCTGCGGGGTGGACACAGGCCTCGGGGAGGGCAGGATGCAGAGCCAGGCAGAGGCGCACATCTCGGCCACTGAGGTGCAGGCTGGCAGGGTGTCTCAGAGGAGCCCAAGAAGGAGTGCTGGAGGGAGCAGTTCTTGTGCGCGCTGCCAGAGGCTGGTTAGGTCATGTCCTGCAGGGAGGGTGGGAGCCAGCAAAACGGGGGAGGGTCAGGGAGTGCATGCTGAGGGCAGGCCCTGGGCAGGGCTCTTCCCCGGGCTCCCGGCGCTGCCCATCCTAGGGGGACCCTTGAGGCCAGGGTGCCAGCCAGGCGGGGTGGAGCCAGGCCACCCCCAGGACAGGGCGCTGAGCCTCCTGGCCCCTAGTTCGTACCTGCAGATGGGAACGCAGCCTGCGTGAAGGTGCTCCGGGACATCGAGCCAGGGGACGAGGTGACATGCTTCTACGGCGAAGGCTTCTTCGGTGAAAAGAATGAGCACTGTGAATGCTACACCTGCGAGAGGTGGGGATGGCCTGCAGGAAGGGACACGGTCCCTGGGATCCTGGGAACCAGAAGTGCATCCTCAGGGCCCACCCCTCCCTCCCTCCTCATTTCCCTCCCATCCTTAGGAGAGGCGAAGGAGCTTTCCGACTGCAGCCCAAGGAGCCCCTGCCGCCCCGGCCCATGGACAAGTATGAGCTCCGGGAGACGAAGCGGCGGCTGCAGCAGGGCCTGGATGGCCCCCGGGCCTGTGCCCACCCACCCCCGCTGCGCCGGGACCTGTTCTGCGGTGAGTGTGGGGCGGGGACCCTGTCCTGTTGGCCTGTCTTCATCAGCTGCTCCCCCAGCCCCAGCCCCTTCTCTGCCCTCCTCTCGTCTTGTCCCTCCTGGTACCCCCACTTGGTCCCCCAGACAGGACCTCACTCCTGAACATCCTCTCTTCATCTGTCCCCCTCTGAAGAGCATCGGGCAGGGGTGGGGGGGGTGGCGGCTGGCCTGAGGAGGAGCTCTTCCCCTCTGAAGAGGCCCTGCTCACACAGCTGCCCTTTTCTCTCCCCACTCCCCCTCCCTTGGGCCTCCACAGCTGCCTGCCAGCCCCTGCGCCCCCCGCCCTGCGGCGCCCGCCCCGATGCCTCACCCCTCTGGCTCCAGTGGCTGCCTCAGCCCCAGCTCCGGGTGCGCCCCCGGAGGCGCCGACGCCCCCAGCCCCGACGGGCCCCGGCGCCCCCCGTTCTCCGTGCTGCCCGCGTCTCCCTGCACCGATGGGGAGGCTGTGGCCCCCACTGCTGCCTGCGGGCGGAGGCCCTAGTGGCTCTGGGGCCGGCCGCCCGTGCCCGCTGGGCCCCCCAGCAGGACTGGCACTGGGCCCGGCGCTACGGGCTGCCTTACGTGGTACGTGTGGATCTGAGCCGTGTGGCCCCGGCCCCGCCTGCCACTGCCACTCCCGTCCCCGCCGGGACCCCAGGCCCCATCCCCATCCCCAAGCAGGCCCTTGCCTTTGCCCCCTTCTCCCCACCCAAGCGCCTGCGGCTCGTGGTCAGCCATGGCTCCATTGACCTGGATGTCAACGGTGATGGGCCGTGACGGGCTGGACAGGGAGGCCCAGGCTGGGAGAGGAGGGCGTCCCTCCTGGTCCCCTCTGCCCTGAGTTCTCAGTAACCGACCTCCAGAAGGAGCTCTTGGACCTCTGGGAGGGCGTTGACTTTCAACCCCAGCACAGCTCTGACCCCCGGGGCGGGTTGGTTTGGACACCCCCTGGGGATCTGACCCCTGACCCTTCGTGACTGCTGACCCCTGAGCCACCCCCATCCTAGCAGGGAGCCCTGGCCATTGCCGCCCTCCCACCCCAGCCCCAGCCTCAGGGCTGAGGGAGCTGTTCCCTCCCCACCCGCCTTCTCCTGCCCAGGGAGCAAAGCCATAAGGGGTGGGGGCCGCCCCGTGGCTTCTCCAAAGAAGCCCAGGCCTCGGGAGGAGGTGGAACTGACATGGGCTGGCGTTCCCTAGACACTGCCCTACAGAGGGGAGTCAGTGTGCTCTTGGCTCTGTGTCTGAGGTGGGGGGCGATGAGGGGGCGGCCAGGGGCATGTCCCCACCACCCCCGTGGGTCTCAGGGAGGCCGGTGCGACCTCATCTTTCTCATGGTGCTATCCCTGGTGCTACTGGGCTGTGGGGGCTCCCTCCCCTCCCCCACGCCAGAATGGGGTATGTTGGGGGATTGGAAGCACTTGAACTTTCTATTTTATTTTATTAAAACCTTGTCATAATCAGTGCCCTGGGAAGCATTTCATCTTGATTTACATTTTGAAGTGATGTCCGTTGGGAGGGTGAGACCCCCCCGCCTTGCTGGGGAGACCAGACCGGGAGGAAGCAGCCCAGACTTTGGGCCCTGAAAGCTTTGGAAGGGTGGAAGGGCAGTGGGCTCTGAGGATGGCCGAGAACAGAGGCGCAAACTGTGCTCATAAAGAACGCTTTCAGTTCCATCTTCTCACCCAGGTGGGGAGTCTCCCCATTTTTCAGATGAGATTAGTGAGGTCCAGCAATTAGAGTGACTTGTCCCGGGTCACCTGGGGCCAGATCACCCTTGTCTGAAGTCAGAGCCCCTCCCAGATCTCACGTGTGTCATCTCGGTTGGCCTGGCTCTGTGAGGCCAGGACAGTGAATCTTCTTGTTTCTTCTGATCCAGTTCAGTTCTCAGTTCTCCAACCAGGGATTCAACCCGGGCCACAGCAGTGAAAGCCCAGAGTCCTAACTACTAGGCCACCAGGGAACTCCCCCCCATCGTCTCTTAATTCTCACCTTAACCCCCATTCTACAGAAGGAAATACTAACAGCTTACAATCAGTGAGTGCTTCCTGGTACTAGGCACCCGCTGCAAAGCGTCTTGTGGATATGTTTTTTTTGTTCATTGAGGCCTCACAGCCATTTCATGAGGACAAGCCAGGAACGTCTGAGGGTCGTGTGTGGGCTGCAGGCCCCAGTTTATCTCCTCCATGTCGACCGGCCTTGGAAAAGTTTACCCTGGAGGCTGATGAGGCCAGGCCATATGCATGAGGGACATGGGGGTGCTGAGAAGAGGGAGTGAACACACATGGAGAGGCTGCAGGAAGACTTGGGTGGGCCAAGGAGATGGCCCAGGAAGGGGCACTTCCACAGTGGACCTGGGGGTGGGGATGGGGACAGTTCAAAGCAGGTAACTTTTTTTTTTTTTTACTTTAAAATTCATATTATTTATGTATAGCCTGCTTCATCCCTTTCAGAATGAGAAAATGTGTCTTTCTTCCATGCAAATCCTACTGAACCCTCCTAGTTTTCTCCCTCAGGTTAAAAATGAGGGAGAGGGCCTCCCAGTCAGCAAGTGGTAACGAAGAGAATGAAGAGAGATGGTTGACACAGTCGCTAAAGAACTTGTCCCTCTAGATAAGCAGAAATTCATGGCTCCTCGGCAAATATGACAGCAGAGTAAGGAGGCTTAGCCTGGATGGACATTGGAGGTTCCGAGAACCTCCTGGAATCCCATTTCAAATGTAGTAACTGCGTATTCACAGGCGTGTTCTTGGCGCAGAGGGTTTAGAGCCTTCATCCAACTCTCAAAAGTGTCTGGAACCCAAAACACGAAGATTAGAAACCAGTGATCGGGGTCTCTCACTCTCAACACTGCTGCTGTCTTGAGCTGCTAATCCTGTGTCACAGGACGAGGAGTGGCCTCTCAGGCCTCCACCCACGAGTTGCCAGTAGCTCCCCTTAGTGGTGACAGAAATACCTGTGATCATTGCCAAATGTACCCCTAGAGGTCAAAGCCAGCCCCCAGTGGGAACCACTGGGCTAGAGTGACAGGATGACAGGGAAGGAAGACCTCCAGGACAGTAACTACAGCTGACACTGGTCGCAGGTTCTGTGCATCTGGCATCAACCTTCACAGCAGTGCCACCAAGATCACCCCCCTGCCTTTGCAGGTAGTCGGAGGGCAGGCATGTCTGCCTGAGGCCGCACAGCTGGTACGTGGACAGAGCCCGCCTTGCTGCCAGGTTTCTGCCTCAACCACCAGGTAGATGGAGCCCCAACCACGATAGCGAAGTGAGAGGAATGTGTGTTGGGTCCAGTGAGTTGGCGGGCCCTGGGATGTTTGGGTGGAGCTGGGGCTTGGGAACCCCAGGGGGAGGGTCGAAGGGTCAAGGCTCAAGCTGAGAACCCCGTCATACACTTGGGGGCCAGAGCAAGGAAAAGGGGAATCTGGCTGGGGGAGGAGGAGGAGGGAGTTGAAAGAAACGGGAAATAATTACAGGCCAGAGTCTCAGGAAGCCCCGCACTCTGCAGTGCCTTCCCCAAAGCTTTCTAAGTTCCCCTCCTTGGGTTACTGGGACGGCAGGGAGCCAGGCAGGACATCCCAATCCTGGATCCCATTTCTCCCCTTGGGGGAGCTCTCTGATGCTTTTACCCTGTGCATGGGGCTGACCAGATGCCTGCAGGAGCTCCAGGGCCCTGTTGATGGTGTTGGTCATCCTGGGGTTGCTGATCCAGGAGGGCAGCTGACGATCAGTCACCCCCACCTCCAACATGATATTGGGCACCAGAATCAGGCCGACATGAGGACTCTGAGTGCCTCAAATTATTTACATAGAGAACCCACACACCCTGAGGCCGGCTGCACTGGACACTGTCCTGGCTTGTGACACAGCATCACCCTCCCCACGGCCCTGTGAAGTCTAGGTGTCGTTATCACTGTATTTTAGGTGAGAAGGCCACAGTGCAGAGGGCTTAGGAAGTTTGTCTGGGGCCACAAGGCTGGCAAGCTTCAGGGCCAGGACTTGAACCCATTCTCAGAGCTCAACCAGGCTCTGAGATCCTTGGGATGGGAAAGAGGAAGACACCAGAGGGGAGGCTGGGGCCGTGCCCACTGGAGACTCAGGGCTTGTTTCAGCAGTGGCTTCCGTGGGATGGGGGAGTGGGTGGAGACGAGGGCCAGAGCAGTGCCTGGAGGGTTCATGGAGCAACGGGTGAAGGGCACCGAGTGGTTTTGTGATTTTGACCGGGAAGCACCTGACCCTTTCAGTAGACTGGGAGGAAGGAGCTACAGAGGGAGGGAAGAGGGTAAGTGTGCGGTTGATGGGCTGGGACTGGGAGGGGGTAGCAGGGAGAGGAGGAGGAGAGCAGGGATGCAGGTTGTGAGGAGGGATGGGGAAGTCAGTTTCCTTTGTCCCGGGAGGCTGTTTCGGGACAGTGAGCTTGACATTGGGGGTTTCAGGATGTGGGCGGGCGAAGATGGCCCAGGAGCCTAGGAAGAGGTGTTCAGAGCCAGAGTTTGGGGCCTGAGAGTGTTGGCCCAGCCAGCTGGAAGTGAAGTGGGTCTGGCCCTGCCCTGGGTTCAGGCATCCATAGGGCAGTGGTGGCCAGCAGGGAAGCCAGGAGTGTAAGAATGTCCCAGGAGTGGTCAAGGGATGGTGGCAGGGATCCTGGCCCCAGAGGGAGAGAAGGGGGAACTGGGAGAGGCTGCTGGCCCACAGGGCGAGAACACACTGCCAGCACTGGCGCTCTGGTGAGGTCAGGAGGCTGGCTGTGGCTGCACAGGTGTCAGGCCTTGTGCTTGGATGCTACCTGGATGACCTCACCAAGTGCTCAGACAGCCGCCAGCCCCATTCATTCGGTGACTCAGAGCTGCCTGGACTGCGTGGCATCACGGCTTTCCTTCTTTCCTGCAGCAGCGCCACCTCTGTGCAGGCCAGAGGTCTGCAGGTCGGGGGAGGTCACATGAACGACTCACCCCCTCCTGTAGCTTCCAGCCTGTCTGTCTGAGTCCACACCCCATGCCCTCATTTGCCCCTCTGCCTCTCAGGTTGTGGTCTGAGAGAGCGGGCCCGGGGCCAAGGTTTCGGGTGGGGCCATCCTGGGAGATGGCACATCTGGGGTGTGCCCTGGGTAGGGGGACGAGGGCAGCATAGAGGGGGTGAGGGGAGTGGATGGAGCCAGTTCTCCCCTGAGCTTACCCAGCCCCCCATCATTCCACCCCTCCTGAGAATGGGATTTTGCACCATCTCTGTTGACAGCTGGGGAAACTGAGGTGACGCAGGTCAGGAGGTTTGTCCAGGGCCACCCAGTAAGTTGTCGTATGATTAGTAATAGCCACCTTTGAACCCTGGGGTTGAATGGAGACCTCATGAGATCACTTCAGGCAGAGTCTGGGGGTCCAGGCTGCCCCAGGAGACTGACAGCTTCAGGCAGAAAGTCAAATCCACCGCCACCCTGATGCCCAGGACTCATGCCCATCTAGGTCAGGCTAGAAGCCCCAGGCTCTGAGCTCTGTCAAGGGTCATTCCTCAGCCTGGCTCGGGGTGGGGGGGAGGGGGGGAGGGAGGTGGTTGGAGAGGTGACATTTTGAGGGGCATCTGGAATCAGGATGAATCTCAGCATTGTGGTCCCTGAGCTTGGCTGAGGGCAGGCCCAGAGCCCGAGTGGGGCGGGAGCGAAGAAGAATTTATCCTGGAGCTCTGAGCGTCCTGGAGGAGCTCGCAGTCAGGAACGGGCTGGCAGGAGAGACTGAAGTGACGTGTGTTTGATCAGAGGAGAAAAGGCTGCTCCTGGCTGTGGACAGGGCGCTCCAAAGACGTAGGGGACCAGCGCAGAGCACCCTGTTGGGAGGGGCTCATGTGATGGGGTTGGGGATGTACTGGGAGGGATGTGGAGTCAAAGGGGACAGGGGAGTGAGGGAGTGGTGGCAAGCTGGGAAGGGTGGGGAGCAGGGGAGGGAGTGAAGGGGTCAGCGCTGGGTGGTATATAAAAGACTCCTTGGAACTTGAGATGGGATGGAAGGGGTGGGGCAGGAAGTCCAGGAGCCAGCTGGGGAGGTGGTCCAGGAGGGGAAGAGGATCCTGAAGGAGGAGGTGGAGGGAGGACTTGGGTGACAGGTAGGTGTGAGGACTGAGGCAGGAGGACCCTGGAACTGTCCTGGTGGGCAAGTGTTGGGACTCAAAGAGCCAAGGGAGACCCTGCTGAGAAGAGACTGCTGCCTGCTGGAGGGGGGAAGGTGGGAAGGGGGTGGGAGCGGGGGGCTCAGCTTGCTCCTACCCTGACTGTCCTCCCTCCATACCAGCCCTGATGGAGCCCAGTTCTCCCTCACCCCTCCCATGATTAGAACCAGTAGTGTTGGCTGCAGGGCACAGACAGGGAGGATCTCCCGACGCCCCCGTGCGCACCTCACTGACCACACATTAAGAAGAAATATCAGCAATAACATAGCTTTATTTGTAGCTTAAAGATGGGGCGGGGTTTGGGGTGGTGGGGCCCGGAAGATGAGAGAATTGGGGGTGATGACACTGATACTGATCCCTCGGAGAAGCCGCCCTCGGGCCGTTAGATTTTGCCAGCGAAAGTCCCGTCCTTGATCTCGGTCCAGCGCTGCACCTGGGGTGGGGTGGGGGGTAGGATGGAGGAAGGTGGGGAGCGGGCGCTTGCTCAACTCAGCCGGCCCATCCACCCTCGCCCGGCCCGTCTGTGCGCTGCCCCTCTGTCCGCTCACCCAGCTCATGGGGCACAGCGCGTGGAACACGCGGAAGTAATACTCGCAGGGCTGTGTGCTTTTCCCGCGGCGCCTCATCCTCTTGACGCAGGGATGGTAGTCTGCCGAGTGGGGCGGGGGGGGGGGGGAAGGAGCGGGCAGGTGGGCGGGGTCGCAAGCACGCCCCGCCCCCTCCACGCCAAGGCCGCGCCCTCCAGAAAGGTCCAGCTGCAGACCCGCCTCCTCCCCGCAAGGCCTCGTCTATTCCGTCACCCCACCCTTCCGTGACTTGATCGCAAGCCTCCAGAATAGGCCCCGACCTTCCACTGATCGGTCCCGCCCTATCATACAAGGCCCCTCCCCTCCCAGGTAGGTCCCGCCCCTTCAGACCGTGGTCCACTCCACCTCCCACCCCAACGGTCTCCGCCCCCGCGGCGAGTCCAGGACCCTCTTCTCGTCCTCAGGTGGGGCGCGCCCCTTCCTGCCTCCCACCTTCTCTCACCCGCTCCCCCTAACTTGGCCTGCGAGGTTTTACCCAGCAAGTTCTGGTAACAGTTACAGGTCTGGTTCTGCTTGGGGAAGCGCGGGTCGAAGGGTGCCGTTGGCCATCTCCCCTTTCAGGGCTTTGGGCAATCAATACCCAACATCCACGAAGGCGGCGTCTCCTGCGGGGAGGGATGGGGTTCTGTGGGGCCTAGGAGGCGCCCCTCGCTCCGACCCGCACTCAGCTCCTGACCCCCACCACGAAACCCAGCCCCCGTTCCCACCCGTCCTGCCCTCACCAGGCTGATGTCAGCGGGTCACTGGCTCAGCTGTGCTTGTGGCTCCGTCCGGGGACATCCTTGCTTCTGAGTCTCGAGGGTCCCAGCCCAGGAAAAACACGACCCTGCCGGTCGGATTGGCTGGGACCCCCGGAGCCCCAGCCAATGGACGCCGTTGCGCCGTTGCGTTGGGACGCGGGGCGGGGTCGGTGTGGACCCGCCTCACCCGCCGCGACTCCCACCTCCGGCCCGACACCCCCACTTGGGGCCGGCGCTCACACACTGGCACCCGGGCGCTGCTCTTGCCGAGTCTCAGCCTCATGCTTTTAATCTCTGCGAAACTGGGCCACCACGCGGGCTCTCCCTCGACCCGCCCCCCGCCCCCCCAATATATAAAGATATAGATAGCTCTGGTCTCTACCGGAGAAGGAGCATCCCCGCCCGGCCTTTTCAGGACCCTGATTCTTACAGTAGAGGTGCACAACACCTAGGGGCCTGTGAGGAAGAGGAAAGAGACAGGGTGGGGTCCGGGCTCCTGGACGCCAGCGCCAGGTATAAGGCTGATCTGCAGGGTTCAGGGGCTACCTGGCCCCGCTGGGCTCCTCTGGACACTTCGGCGACTGAGGTTGAGTCCCCCGCATCCCGCTATTGAGGCCGCTGGGAACCGTGCATGCTGCAGAGAGAAAGCCAGAGAGGGCTTTGCGGGATCGGCAGGGAGAGAGTAGTAACTGCTCAATAAATACATGCTGATGGGGGGCAGGGGGCGTGGTCCTGCTCCAGGGCCCGCCAAGCCTGAGCTGGAATCCACGTTTCCACCAGTGTCCCTCCTAGGTTTCTCTCCCTCCTGCCTCCTTAATATCAAGTCTGACTCTGGATCCTTTGCCCCAACATCCAAACGCACTAATATCTCTTTCCTCTTAAGAAGCCCTCTTTTGTCCCACATCCTATACCAGCTTCCTCTTCAGGTCCCTCCTCCCCTTCCAGCAGATCACTTGGAAAGAGCTGGTCTACTCCTCTCCGATTCCCCTCTTTACATACATATGTATGTATACAAGTAGTGGGAAAATGCACATCCCATGAAATTTACCATTGTAACAATTTTAAAGTGTACAATTCAGTGGCATAAATTACATTCATAATGTTGTGGAAGCACCACCACTATCTAGCTCCCAAGACATATTCATCACCCCAAAAGGAAACCCCAAATCCATTAAGCAGTCACTTCCCGTTCCTCCCATCCCTTGCAGCTTCTGGCAGCCACCAATCTGCTTCGTGTCTCTTCGGATTTGCCTCTTCTGGACATTTCTTGCAAACAAAAATCGTACACTGTGTGGCCTTTTGTGTCTAGCTCCTTTCGCTCAGCCACATGTTTTCAAGAGTTGCAGCATGGTGATCCACTTCCTGTGCTCCCTTAAGCCTGCCCCACTCAGGTCTTCGTCCCCACCAGGTCACCTCCTTGCTGTTACATCCAGAGGTCCTCTCTCGTCCTGTCTTCCTTCACCTGCTCGTGGCATCTGACACGGCTGCCCTCACGATGCTCCTCATTTTCTTCACCTGCTGTTCAGGATGCTGTTCAGTGTTCACTCTCTGACTATGGTTCCCCTTTCCCTAAACACCTTGGCCTCTGTCTCCACCTGCAGTCACTCGCTGGTGACCTCCAGTCTCATAGCTTGCAGCAACCATCCATTTGCGGATGATTCCCCAAATCATTCCAGACTCATGTGTCCAGCTGCGTACCCCGCATCCTCACCTGACATCTCAGAATCAAGATGTCCAAAATGGAATTCCTGATCTTGTCCCTGACATCTACTCCACTCACAGCCTCCTTGACTGCTGCATCTTCCCAGTGGCTCAGATCCCAAACCACAATGCCATGTCAACATGCCCAATCCACGAGCTGATCCGTTGGCTCAACCATCAAAGTATCTCTGGAACCCCACCACTTCTCAATACCTCCATTCCTTCTCCTCTTGTCCAAGCCACCATCATCTTGTTCCTGCGTCATTGCAACTGCCTCCCCACTCTTCTCCCGGCATCCACCCTTCCTCCTCTACCTTCTCCACACTTCAGCCAGAGAGAGTCCTTTCTAACATACAGCAACTCCAGCCATTCTGCTCAAAACCTCCAGTTTGCTCAGCATCAAACCCAAAGTACTTAAGATGGCCCCACATGATGGTGCCACCCTCGTGACTCCTGTGACCACAATTCCTACTCTGGGCTGTCCTGGAGCTCCCTCTTGGTCCAGCACATCGTGCACATTCCTGCCTCAGGGACTTTGCAGTGGTTGTTCCTTCTGAAGGGAACGAATTTCCCCAGATGTCCACATGGCTTCCTCACTCCCCTCCTTCAGATCTTTACGCAAATGACACTAGCTCACTGAGGCCCTCCCGGACCACCCAATCCAATATTGGAAGCTGCCTACCCCCACTCGTAGCCCTCCCTACCCTGCTGTTTGCCCGGAGCCCTATTAGCTAATAATGTACAATATAATTACTGTGGATTTTATTGTCAGAGTTCCCAGCTTCAGCACTACTGATATTTTGTGGAGGATCATACTTTGCTGTGGGGCACCATCGCGTACATTGTGGGATGTTGAGCATCGTCCCTGGACTCTACCCCAAAGATGCCAGGAGCACCCCCTCCCCAAATTGCTCAATGCCATGTCCATAGTGCATAGAATGATGCCTGGCACGTAGTTGACACTCACTATACACTGAGAGCACAAAGGAAAGTGGAAAAAGAAGGAATGATCCTCTCTACCTCATGGATAACAGAGTTGACAATACACGTTAGCTGTCACCCCAAATACCTGGGCGAAGGAGCAAAGATGCCCACTTCCTCCTTTATCTTCTCCACCTTGGAGGCCATGTCCTTCATACTCTCAATTTCCAAGAGAGTGGGCAAGAGAATCTCCAAAGACGACCCCACTGTGGCCATGGGGCACTGGTCCGGCACCCTCTTGGGCTCTTGAGATACTCTCCTGGGCTGTTGGGAGACCCTGGCCTCCATCTTTGAGACAGGGGTCAGAGAGGTAGGAGACTCCGTTATGTCCTCCCACCTCGCTGAGGGCAGAGAGATGGGAGTCAGGGAGGCAGCATTCATCTTGGGGCTGCTGGTGGCACGCTTGGGGAAGGGGGACGCTTTGGAAGGCCCCTTTGGGTCCCGGGGCACCTCCTCCACCTCCACCCATGGATGCGTGTTCCCCGTCGCCCAGGCCCCCAACTGTGGCTGCTCCCTGACCACCACCGGCATCTCCTCCAGCAAGGACACCTTGGTGGTGCTGAGGGGTACCGTGTCCATAGTTGGCATGGCAGACCCCTGCTGGGTTGAGAGCCAGGAGGGCAGATTGAACAGAGCTGATCTCAAGGAGGGATCCTTGGAACTGGCAGTGATCATCAGCTTGGCACGGGTGAGCCCTTCCACTGAGAAGGGCCCGGTCTGCCCCTGTGGGGCTTCCTCGATGGCCAGCTCCTGGGTCTTGATCCACTTCTGCTGCTGCCCCACCTCCTTGGATTTGAAGCCCAGCATGTCCAGAGAGATCTCCTCCTTCATCCTGCGGACTTTGTCCTCCAACTTGCCCTTGCCCTTCAAGCCATCCGCGGTGACATCCTGGGCTCTGCTGACCAGGACTTCCTCCGACTCCTTCTCGGTGGTGGTGAAAGGCAGCTCCAGGGATGTTTTCTGAGTCCTCACCTCTACTATGTTTGTCTCCTGGGTGCCCATCAACACCACGGCTCTGGCTTCCCTTCAGGCTTGCTTTTCTCAAGCACATCTCCTCCGTGACTTCCCGCAGGCAACACGCCAGTGGTGGCAGGGTCCAATGTCATTTGGTATTGGGTAGGTAAGGTCAGAGCCTTATGGGACAGGGTAGGTAGGAACACAGATTTCCTGTTTGGAGCAGGGGGGGACACAGCCTTCGGGGGAACAGCAAGTGTATACGCGGCCTTCTGAGATGGGGCAGGCATGGCTGGGGCCTTGTGGGGAGTAGCCAATACATGTGTGGCCTTCTGAGATGGGGCAGGTGTGGCTGGGGCCTCCTGGGGAGCAGCAGGAAAAGCTGGCGCTTTCCGGGATGGAGCAGGTACAGCCAAGAACTTCTGGGACTGGTCAAGGATGAATGGAGCCTTACAAGAGGCAGCAGGGATGGCTGGGGGCTTCTGGGAGGGCGGCGGCCACAGTCTCTGCACGGAGTCCAGAGGCCTGGCCTGTTCGTTGCACCTGCGGAAGTCAGGAGGGTAGGCGGCTGGGCAGAGGGAGGACCTGGACAACGTGCTGGCCTCCGGGTCCATCAGGTCGTCCATGTTCTGTTGCCACGGGTACATATGCAAGTGATCACAGGAGCCCAGCAAGGGCATTTCAGGGCTGTCCTCTGAGATACAGAGTGAAGGGGTCTCAAGTAAACCTGCCAGGCATGTGGCCCCCTCAGAATCAGAGCACCCCTGTAGGTAGATGGAGGGGAGGGGAAGGATGGTCAAGGCCAGTGGAGATGCCCAGACCCAGGCCCCAGCCCCTCCCTCCTCAGACCCAGGTATCCAGCCCCTGTTCTCTCCCCCTCAGACCCAGGGGTCCAGGCCCCCAGCCCCTCCCCACTCAGACCCAGGGGTCCAGGCCCCCAGCCCCTCCCCCCTCAGACCCAGGTATTCAGCCCCTGGTCCCTCCTCCCTCAGACTCTGGAGTGCAGGCCTCCTCCTCCTTCAGAGCCAGGGGTCCTGGCCCCAGCTCCATTCCTGGGGCTCCTGTACTTCTGGCTTTTGGTCTTGGCACCCTCTCGAATCTAGAACCATAGCTGCCCCCAGGGGTCTGTGGGGTCAGGGCCCACCTGGAGATGCCACGTGGCCCGGGTCCATGGGGGGCGTGTGGAGGGTCCTGGGGGCCCAGGAGGTGGCGGGCTGCTGGAGCAGGTTGATGAGGCGGATCCAGCAGTCAAACAGGAAGCTGACCTCATTGTCAGGGGCGTCCAGCTCCAGGTAATAGCGGCGGCCCATGACCAGGCGCAGCTTCAGGTGCCAGGCAGACAGGTCGTGGACGTAGAGGTGGGCCAGGTCCAGCGGGATCATCCTAGCAGAGGCAGGAGATGGAAGCGGAAGAGCAGGAGATGGGGGCGAGGTGGCAGGGGATGGGGGGATGGCGGCACCTGGTGAGGACGAGGCTGGAGCGCTCCCTGCCCGCGGGGGGGCTGGGCCATCAGCAGGATGTCTGGCAACACCAGGCCTGGCAGGGAGGCAGCCACACCCATGGTCACTCGGTTGGTTCTGTGGTGCACATACACTGGGGCCCCTCGACTGGTCACCTGGGGATCCAGGGAGAGGGGCTGGGACCACTCCTTTCTCTTATGCTCCTCTGGCACCTCCACACAGAGCTCCACCCCCGAGCCCCCCAGCTGCCTTGTGCCCTCCTGGGCCCAAATCCCCCAGCCCAGGGGGTCTCCCTTCCCTCCTGCCCCTCTCTGCCCCCAGGGCACAGGGAGCCAGGGACCTGGACAAAGTTACTCTCGAACATGGGCAGCGGGCGGAGGGGCAAGTACTCGCCCTTCTGGAGGGTCTTCTGCAGCTCGCCCAGGGTGGGGACCCACTTCAGGGGGCCCTGGAGTGGCTCCCAACGCCTGATGTTCCAGAGCCGGTTCAAAATGGCTGCAGAAAGTGTCGGTCACCCGGGACACGGAGGCAGGGTGCCAGCCCCCCAGCCCACTGGCCCCAGACCCTCGGGCTTCAGCGGTTCCAGAGGGTGGAGCTTCCCCAGGGCTTGGACATGGCCCTGCAGGGGTGCTCAGCCCTGGCCTGGGGGAGGAGCCTTCGTGGAGGAGCTTTGTGACCTCATCGGACACAGCTGCAGCTCTTCCTGGGAAGTCTCCAGGGGCCTTCAGCTCCCTTCCCCTCCAGGAACCTGTCCTGGAGTCTTGAGGGCTGGGGTGGGTGAATCAGAAGCCCCTGCTCCAGACCCAAACTAAGGACGACCCGGGGCCCTGGGAGGGGCCGTCTGGGATGTGGTAAGTGAATAATTAAACAAAAGGGTTTCTGACTCTTAAGAGGGGAGGCCTGAATTACAGTCCCAACTTGCCACTGACCCATCTCTACACCCTGGGTAAGGTCTATACCCCCAGGAGCCTCAGTTTCCCTGTATCTAACTTGTTTGTGTCCATGGCAACGGTTGCTGTACATTGGTTATAAAGAAAGGGACATGAGGTTTGGAATAAGCCAGACCTTTGGCAAAATCATATTCTGCCTTTCCCTAGCTGTGTGGCCTTAAACGACAGGCATCCCTGAGGAGCCTCAGCTTCCCCCATCTGTAAAATTGGGGGGTACTGGAGGATGCACGGGATCCTGTAAGTAAAACCCCACACTTAAGGCATGGCGCAGAGCAGGCGCACAGTGAATGGCCATTCCTGTCGCCTTCTGAGGGCTTTCGGGGCGGGGGGTGCTGATGTTCTGTCATTCTAAATATAGTGGTTATTATTTTTTCATGTGTCATGCAAAATACATGGTCATTGTAAAAATTCTGGAAAATACAGAGAAGCACAAATAACGAAAGTCACCCACAATCCCACCCCTACCATGTACCCTGAGGTGGCCATAGTCAACACTTTGGTGTATTTCCTTCCAGGATTTTTAAATAATCCATGGATTATACATATCTATACAAAATGGGGATCACACAGTGGTTTGTAGCCTTGTGGCCTGCTTCTTCTATGCCTAAAGCAGGCTCTGTAGCATCCCTCTTCATGGCTGGTGTATTCCATCACATGGATGCACTGTCATGTATATGACCATCGCCTACTGTTGGACATCTAGGTTGTCTCCAATTTGCTGTTGTAAACACTGCCGTAATGAACAACCTTGAGCCTGCAGCCTTGTCCTGTACTAGTACTGTTGGTCACAGGGTAACCTTCTGTAACTATCCATTAAATATTTATTTATTGACTGTGAGACTAAGAACTCACAGTCTCTGGGGGACTGATGGTTCCTCTACTTCCCTGTCCACGGAGGGCCCCCCAAGGACCCCAGCATCCAGCCCCTGGCCCCCAGAGAAATCACCTCTAAGTGGGTGTGTATGACAAATTTAATTCCCTCTTCTCTATCTCACAAAGGTTCTCAGATTTTTGAACAAAAACCCAGGCCTCCTTTTCCCCTCCCTCCCCACCCCAACACAGAAAGTAATTGTTTAATAAATAATAGATGCTCCTGCCCAAGCCGAGAGGGGTGGGGGTCAGGGAGACACTGTGGCCAGACTTCTTAGAGATCCAAGAATCCGGGACCCCAGTTCCCTCCTCCTCAGGGACCCCCGAGTCCACCTGCCTCCCACCCACCCCCTTAAATAAATAAGTATAAATAAGGCACAGATGCCCCCCTGCCCAGGTCTCCTGGAGGGATCGTCTCTAACTAGAGGGAGACAATGGTGAGGGCGGAGTCCTCTGGCTGCCACGCCCCCAGTCCCGAAATAAATAAATAAATAAGGTCTGGCTTTGAAGGGCGCTGGTGGCTCTCGGTGGCGCGTGGCGGGTCACAGCCGAGTCTTCAGCAGTAGCAAGCCCCGCACAGCCCAGTCGAGCGTCAGGTGCAGCCCCCCAAGGATGGCATGGGCCGCCCGGACGCCTCCCCAGGGTGAGGCCGGGGGAGCCAGGGCGGGTGCCGGTGGGTCTGGGGGCGCCTGGGGCAGGGCCAGGCGGGACATCTGTCAGGAGAGGACAGAGGGTTAACGTCAGGCCAGGGGTGCAGTTAGGGTCCGGGGAAGCGGGAGTTTGGAGCCTGTACTGAATCAGGGTTGGGGAGGTCCAGCTTGCATATTTCCACTGTGTCTCTGGCCTGTGAGGTGGGGTGTCTGGGTTGGAAGTTCTTCAGGACGTTGGGTTCAGAAAATTGAGGCTGGGGCCAAAAGGTGGGGGTCTTAAGGCTGGGGTTCTAGGGCCAAGTTCAGAGGGCTGGAGGTGAGGTCTGTAGCAGCAGGGCCAGGATCCTGGGGCCGAGGTCTTAGATGTGGGGTCTCATTGTAGGATCAAGCTCAGGGACTCATGTGTGAGAGGTGGGGTCTCAAGTCTGGGGTCTCAGAGCTGAGAGTTGGAATTTGAGTTCCAGGGTCTTTGGGGTCACCAGGACCAGGAACCGGGGTCTGAAGTCTTACAATCTCAGGGTCTTGAGTCTGGGGTTTTAAAAGTCAGGGTCTTGGGGTCCTAAGGGCTCACAACCTAGATCTGAGCTCTTGGGGACCCAGGGCTCAGGGTCTGGGGTCTTCTAGTCTGAGATCTCAGGGTCCAAGTCCTTGAGATCTGAGGTCTGCAGAGCCAGGGTCTGCAGTCTGGCTTTAAGTCACGGTGCATCATCTGAGGGTCTGGGGTCTTGATGTGTCAGGATCTCGGGGCCAGGATATGGGTGGGTCTCAGGCTCTGGAGGCTCAGAATATCCTGGGCTTGGAGTCTGGATTCCTCCTGTTTTGGGACCGGGGTCTCCAGGTCTTGGGGTGAGGGTTTGGATTCTCAAACCTCAGGGCTTCAGGATGGGAGTCTTGGAGTCACAAGACCATGGGGTTTCCGAGTCTCAGGGTGAGAGTTTAGAGTTTCCAGGCAGGATTTTGGAGTCTGGGGTCTCAGGGACACAGGGTGAGGGTCTCGGAGTAGGCCTGGGGTCTGGGGTCCTGGGGTCTCAGAGCCAGGTGATCGTACCAGGAGCTGCAGCCGGCGCAGCAGCCGGTCCAACCGGGCCTGCAGGGCGCCTAGATCGGGCTCCAGGGTCCGCAGGGAAGGGCCTCCTGCCCGGCGCAGCCACTGCACATGCCTCAGGTAGGAGAACAGGTCTGCCCGCAGCCGTGTCAGCACTCCCGGGAGCTGGGGGACGGGCGGAGTGGGGGGTGGCGTCAAGGAGCACCTGGCACCTGCCCACTCCAGCCCCTAACCCCCTGCACCCCCTTCACCACTCAACTCCCACCTTTGACCCATCCCCTGCCCTTACCTGCAGGGCTCCCAGCGCCCCCGCACTCATGGCCAAGGTGGGGAGGGAATCCAGGTTGTGGTCTCCGTCAGCTGGGAATTTGTCTCTCTTGGGGGGAAAGAAGCCGTGAGAGGGACCCTGCCCAGCTCCGGGGGTCGCTTCATCCCCCACCACGAGCCCCGGACTCCTTTCTCCCCCGTCTCTGCCACCGTGGTAGCCCAGACGCCCTCCCCGTTCTCGGTCTTGGCCCCAGCCCATCCCCTCCAGGCTCTCCTACCAGCTGTGCGGCCAGCTGCCGAGTGTCCGCCAGGAGAGAGCGGGTCAGGAGGACGGCGCTGTCCAGCTCAGCCCGAGGGTCTGGGGAGGCCCGTGGGGGGCCAGGAGGTGGCCCCGGGGCAGCAGCTCTACCTGGCCACAGGCTCAGCGCGACCAGGACCAGGCAGCAAACACCTGAGGGAGGGAGAGGACAGAAAGGAGGCTCAGGTCCGACCGGGGGGTCTGAGGGAGGAGGGGCTGGGGTGGGGGTCCTGAGTCCCAGGGCGGAGCGCCCAGGGCACGTCGCAGGGCCTGGGCGGGTTTCCCTCTCCCTCTCTGGCTCTGGTCGCCCCGCCCGTCGGAGCAGACGCGCCCCGGGGCGGGTAGACGGGCCGGGCGTCTCCCGTCCGCCCCCGGACGCCGGAATCTGGGCCCCGGGGCGGGGCAGGAGGGGGGAGACACAGGCCAGAACCTGCCCCCTCCCGAGGCTCAGGAGCCCGAACCGGACTGAGAGCAAGGGAAGGAGACCTGGACAGAGGTCCGGGTGCCTTGACCCCTCCCCGAGAGACCCCCGCGTAGGCGCCACCAGAGTGGACCGCGGAAGGCCGGGCCGCAGCGCCGGGGATACCCCACAGCACACCTGGGCGGAGAGAGGCAGAGGCGCGGGCGCGCCGGGCTCACGGCAGGGAGAGAGGGACCCGGCGGTGCTCAGCGCGGGGGCTCCGGCCCGCTCCCTCCGCGGCCGCCCATCCCCCAGCGGCCCCGCCCACCCCGCCCGCCAGCCAATCAGCGACCCCCGGGCCGCCTCGCTCCCGCAGCACACCCCCAGCCCGCCCCCTGGGCCCTCCCAGGCCGCGGTCTGTCCGCCCGTCCGTCCGCATCCGTCTGGCTCTCCTGTTTCTGTCTGCACCCCTGTGTCTCCCTCTGTCTTTCCTCCCCGTAGCTGGGGTCGGTGTTCTGGGCTTGCTCTCACCTCCTTGGCCTCTCTGCCTCAGTTTCCCTCCCGGAGCCTCTCTGTTGAGGTCCCTGGGAGTCTGCGTCTCTCGGTCCCCGCTGACTCCCTGGGGGTCCCGGGCCCTTTGGGATCACCCCCTGGCCTTCGTCTGTCTCTGCCTGTGAGTCTCCATTTCTCTCTGCCTCGCGCTGCCCTGCCGGTGTCTCCGCGTCTCTGATCCGTTCTTTCATGTCTCGCTCTGCCCGTCCCTTCTCTAGGCCTCCTGCTTTCTCTGAATCTCCTTCCCGCTCGCTCCGTCTCCGCCTCCCCATTGCTCCCTCGCTCTCCTCCGTCTCTCGGTCCGATTCCGCTGTCTGTCTGCTCCCCACCCTTCCCGCCGACGGTCCCTCCCTCCTTCCTCCCTGTCCCCCCTCCAGGAGCTTGAACCAACTTACTGTTCATGTCCCCACAGGGCAGGGGTTCCCCAGGGCAGGGGGCAGGGGGCTGGGGGCCTTTAACCCTTCCCTGTCCGCTGCCGTGGGAGCCCTGGGGGTCAGCTGGGCCTCGGCCTGGGGAGGGGAGGCATGTGCGTGTGAGCAGCGAGGGCCGCGGCAGTGAGGGAGTGTGTGCGCCTGGGGGGTTATATAGGGGGCCGGGGCGGGCGGGCGGGGGGCAGGCGGCAGGGGAGGGCGGCCTGACACATCCTGACTCACCCTCCCTGCCTGCCTTTTCCATTCCGACGGAGCCGGCTGCCTCGCAGGGCTCACCCCGCCGCGCTCGGAGGAGGGCACGGAAGGAAAAGTTGGAAAAGTTGAAAAGGGAAAGGGGGGGTGGTCGGAGAGGGGCTGGTGAGGTCATTGGCGTCCCCTCCCTCCACCTCCTCGGCCGGCCGCCGCCGCCGCCGCCGCCGCCGCCGGGGCAGACACGCGCAGCTCAAGAGCTGGGGCCTGGCTGCAGGGTGGGGGTCCGGCTGGACCAGGACAGGCAGAGAGATGGAGAGGCAGGGGGTGATGCGGATGGGGTAGAGGTGGCAACGGGACCACAAGACGCAGGCCTGGGGGGTTGGAGGTGAGACAGAGAGAGACTCCCAGGGACAGAGAGAGATGGAGAGGCCGAGACCCAGGCAAGGAGGTAGAGACACACAGAGAAATGGGGACATGGGACAGAGGTGGAGAGTCTGAGGTGCAGAGATGGAGACAGCCAAGGAGACACGCTGCAGAGGCAGAGAAACAGGAGAGCAAAGTGAGGTTTGAGGGGCACAATGAAAACAGCAGGAGACGTCTGGAGAGACCCAGAGAGACCCCCAAAAGGAAAAGGGACAGAGACAGGCATGCCAGAAAGAGGGGAGGCAGGCGGCAGAAAAGAGATACACAAGGCAGGGTGACAGAGATGGAGAAGTCCCAAGGGGCAGAGATCTTCTGAGAGATGCCGATGCTGAGATGACGAGGACTCAGCAGTGGGGACTGAGAGAGGGGGGGCCTTTCTCCAAGAGACACGTTGGAACATGTTGAGAGAGGACCAGAGGCAGAGAGACAGGGACCAAGAGAAAGAGGCATCGAGGCACCCAGTAGAGGTGAGACCTCGGGCACATGTCTTCACCTCTCTGTGCCTTGGTTTCTCCATCTGTGAAATAGGGATACCCCGGGCACGACCCCCTCCCAAAAGCCTGTGTGAGGATACAGTGAGTTCACGCCTGTAAAGCACACAACCAGCTCTCAGTAAATGCGAACTATTGCTGTTCTCACCGTTGATTTTTATTAACATATCCAAGGAGACGGAGGAAAAGAGGGAGCCCCTGGGAGAGATGGAGATGGTGAGACACGGAGAGAGCAGCTGGGATGGGTGGGGGGAGCTGGAGACCAGGACATGGCAGGGAGGACACCACGCGGAGAGGTGGAGAGGTGGAGATGCGGAGAGGGGTGGGAGCAGGGGTGGGAGACACAGACTCAGGGGGACGGTGGTGCCAACACAGACGCACACAGGGAGTACCAGGCACATGGAGCAGAGGTGGCCCCGGGGATTCACGGCAGAAGAGTGAGGGACCATGACAGGAACCCAAGTCCCCAGGAGCACCCCAACCCCCAGGATAAGGGTGGCAGAGAAGGGTGGAGGGTAGTGAGAAGACAGAAGGTGACAAGGACTTCCAAAGGTCTCCCCGCAGACACCCCTCCCCCTCCCCGCCCCTGAGACTGCTGAGCTGGCAGGGGGGCTCTGAGGATGAATGCTGGCTGAAGTCCTCCCCCTCCCATCCCCCACCACTTGGGGGGGCAACTGCTCAGGTCCCCAGGGAGGTGAGGTCACAGCCCCCCCATGGTGGGACATGACCTCATCGCCTCAGGTAAGAGCTCCCTCTGCCTCTCTGTCATGGCCACCCCTGCCAGGGCCCCCCAGGGGCCCTCCCCAGCCCCTACTCATGCTGGGACCCAGGCCTCTGACCACTGGGTCTCCGCCCCTCAGGGGGCCTGTTTCCGGCTGAGTCAGCGTGGGGGGGCCCAAGGCTGCGTCAGTGAGGGGAGAACTGACGTAGCCCCCCCCCCAAGACCGGTGGGGCCAGCCAAGGTGACTCAGGCCACCAGTCTGGGAGATGGACTGGCCTGAGGGGATGGGGGACTGAGCCTGGGGCCAGCCTGAGAGCCACAGTAGGGATCTGGTGATGGCAGCCCTTTCCACCTCCGGGGGAACCGGGGCTGCCGGCCCCAACCCCATTGCTTTAACCTAGGAGTCCAAGAGCCCAGCCCCTCCTCCCTCAGACTCAGGAGTCCAGACCCCCAGCCGCCTACTTCCTCAGATCCAGGGGTCCAGCTCTCAGCCCCTTCCTCCCTCAGAGCCAAGTGGCAGGTGTCCAGGTCCGAAACCCTTGTTTCAAGAAAGGTAGAGAAAACTTGTGGCCATTCTGCAATTTGGGGAGTGCTCTGTTGGGGAAGGTCAGGGGTCTAGGCATGGGTCATCAGTCCCCGACTAGTGACAGTCCCCTCGGCCTGCTTCGGCCCTCTCACCCCGGGGATGCGGGGTCATCTTTCCTCACTGTGGCAGCAGGAGGCCGGTGGGTGCAGGACAGGAGGGTGGGGGTTACTCAGGACTCCTGGGTCTTCCCCAGGGTTGGGGACACTCAGACTACTTCTGTGGAAAGGAGAGCAAGAAGGAGAGACAAAGACAGAGACACGAGTAAAGAGATGGAGAGGCAGGGTAGGAGACTCACAAACAATGACAGGAGATGACTGTGACAAACAGAAAGAGACAGGAGCACAGAGGCCAGAGTGAGAGACAGAGATGCAAAAAAAAAAAAATTGTGACCCATACAGACGCAGAGACAAGCTCAGGGGTTCAGAGACAAAGACTGGGGGTGACACGGAGCTGAGACTCTGAGGGGTGACAGCCGTGGGGGGAGATGCCACTGGGATATGACGGGGGACCCCAGGGGGTCCTTGCTCATGTGCTGGCCCCTGGGTGAGGTGGAGCTGGCTGGTGTGAGGTCAGCAGGTCCGAGTCTGTGTGTGTCCGTCTGTCTGTCCCTGGGGGGTCCTGTCTGGCCCCTGGGGGGTGACGGGGCAGGCGGGCCGCAGAGGCGGCCCAAACCTGTCATTAGTGGTGAGGGCCGTGACGGCGGCCCCCCCAGCCCCAAGCCGCGGTCCAGGGCCCTGCGGCCCCGCCCCCCCACCCCCTCCTTGATCCCTGAGGAATCCCGGGAATTGGGAAGTGGGTCCAGATGATGTTGACACAGGAAACGGTCAGCAGCTGCCCGGCCTCAGCCCCACAACCCCTCTGACCCCCACCCCCGGCCCCCTGCCGAGCCCCTCGGACCTGTGTCATCTCTGACGAAGGCAACCCTGGGCCCACTCAGCACCCACCAGGATGTTTACGGGAGATGGGTAGGACGGGAGGCAGCCTCAAAGGGCTTCTTGAGAAATGGGGTCTGGACTCCTGGACAGCTGCCCTCAGACCTAGTCCCCTTCCCCCTCCTCCCTCAGACCCCGGGGTCCAGATGCCCAGCCCCTCCTCCCTCAGACCTGGGAGTCCTGACCCCAAATGCTCTCTTCCCTCTGATCCAAGTGTCCAGACCCCCAGCCCCTCTTCCCTCAGACTCAGGATCTGGGCACAAAGACACACCGCCCCAGGAGAGCTGAGTCCCCTCCTCACTGGCTGGAAAGCTGAGTGGAGGTTCAGGGGAGAGTGAGGGATCATGTTCCCACCCCAGCCCCCAAGTTGACCTCCTCCCCCACCATTGGGGTGGACCAAACCAGAAGCTTGGGGATCCCAGTCGGACCCATTTCCCTGTTTGCAGAGGGGGAAACAGACCGAGCTAGAAGGGGCTCCCTTCCCATAAGTCCCCTCTCCACCACCTGGGGCCTCAGACCTCTCGGATCCTGGCCCTCCCCATCAGGAGGCCTGGATGCCTTTGGGACCAGGGGACTCTGGAGCAAGAGCTCTGGCCTATGGCCTGACCCCCATTTTCTCATCGCCCTCTTAGGTCTCCTGGTTGCTAGGGGGCCTCCCTAACAATGGGGCTCAGTGAGGTCTTCTGGGCCTCAGGCCCCCTGCCCCTGGTTGCTAGGGTGAAGACTCCCTGGCAACCAGGTCTCAGGAACCTTTGGGTCACCTGGAGCTGCCTTTCAGGAATGTTTACTAAGCAGAGGGATTCCCTGGCAAGAAGGTCTCGGGGTGCCCACTCCTTGGGTCCCCTGGTTGGCTGGGAGGAGACGTCTTAGACTCCCACCTGCTTTCTACGCAGGTTGCTAAGGAGGCTCTTCTAATGCCAGGGCCCCATCCCACCCACAAGGCCCCTTCCACCTGGTTGCTAAGGAAGCAACTCCCTAGCAACCAGGTGTGACCAGGCCAGTGTGACCCCCCCTTCTTTCTTCCCAATTGCTAAGGGGGCTCCCTAGAAATAGAACTTAGAATTTTGGGGGCCAGCCGGGCAGGCGGGTGGGGCGAGCCGGTTGCTGGGGTGATGGCCTTCAAGGTCTCTCCCCACAGAGGCCCCAGGAGTCTGGGGAGGCGACATGGTGGGGTCTGGGATCCCTGCTTTGGGCCTCTTCCTGCTAATGCAGGGCTCAGTAGGTGAGGGGGCTGATGAGAGGGTCAGAGAGCTGAGCAGAGGCCCTCCTCACCCTCCATACAGCCTCCCAACACCGCTCTTTTCTTTCACAGATGGGAATGGAATCCAGGGATTCTTCTATCCATGGAGTGAGCAGTGGAGGAAACCCTGGGTCCCCTGGGGATAAGGAGCCCAGACTAGACTCTTGGGTCTAAAGGGAGGAGGGGCTGGGGTCTGGACCCCTGGTCTGAGGGAGGAGGGCCTGGGGGCCTGGCTCCTGGGTCTGAGGGAGGAGGGGCTGGGGACCTGGACCCCTGGGTCTGAGGGAGGAGGGGCTGGGGACCCGGACCCCTGGGTCTGAGTGAGGAGGGGCTGGGGACCCAGACCCCGGGGTCTGAGGGAGGAGGGGCTGGGGGCCTGGACCCCTGGGTTTGAGGGGGGAGGGGCTGGGGGCCTGGACCCCTGGGTCTGAGGAAGGAGGGGCTGGGGGCTGGACCCCTGGGTCTGAGGGAGGAGGGCCTGGGCACCCGGATCCCTGGGTCTGAGGAAGGAAGAGCTGGGGGCCTGGACCCCTGGGTCTGAGGGGGGAGGGGCTGGGGGCCCAGACCCCTGGGTCTGAGGGAGGAGGGCCTGGGGACCCGGATCCCTGGGTCTGAGGAAGGAGGAGCTGGGGGCCTGGACCCCTGGGTCTGAGGGGGGAGGGGCTGGGGGCCCGGACCCCTGGGTCTGAGGGGGTAGGGGCTGGGGGCCTGGAGTCCAGGGTCCAGCACGAAGTAAGCACTAGGCCGGCAGCCCCAGAGCCTGGTTTGGGGTCAGGCTCTGTGAGGAAGCTGCTTCTCGCGTTGGTCCCCAGGCTGTGAGGGAGATGTCTGGGAACGGGAGAGCTGTGGGGGCCAGGTGGCAATTGAGAACCCGAATCTCTGTCTGCGTCTACGATGCTGCTACCGCAACGGGGTCTGCTACCACCAGCGGCCGGATGGTGTGTGCCGGGGAGCCGGGGCCCCTGGGGGGGGCTGGTGGCAGGGACCCCTCGGTCTCATGGCTCCCTGCTTTGTGCAGAAAACATGCAGAGGAAGCACATGTGGGCACTCGGCTGGATGTGCGGAGGCCTCCTCTTCCTGATCTCCAGCATCTGCCTGTTCTGGTGAGTGGGGTCGGGGCTCGGGGGGGCTCCCCTGCCCTGGCGGGCGGGGCCAGGTGGACGGCACAGCTGAGGGTGTCCCCTCCCTGCCAGGTGGGCCAAGCGACGGGATATGCTGCGGCTGCCGTGGTTCATGAAGGGCAAGTGCAACCTGTCCCAGACCGTCTCTCTGTTACCCAAGGACCGGACACCGAGCGAAAAGAAGATGGCATCCATTGGCAGCATGCCCACAGAGGGGGCCCTGGACATCTCAGGGGGCACTGATGAGGAGGGCATGGAAGGGGGCGAATAAACGGAAGCAGGGGAGGAGGAAGATTAGGGGCACCCCTGGAGGGATCCCTCAATACAGATATAGCAGAGATGCATGGTCTCTTTTCTGAGAAACATGAAGCAGGGGACGGATAAGACCCGGAGGCAGAGAGAGAGAGAGAGAGAGAGTGTGTGTGTGTGTGTGTGTGTTTTGGGGGGTGCCTGGGCTGTGATCATGGAGGGTGTGAGCTGACGGGCATCTGGGGTCCAGGGGTAAGTGGGGAGGATCCGAGCTGAGAGGGACTTGGGCTGATCGGGGGAGGCCTGAGCTGATGGGGGTCCTGAGTTGAGTGTAGGTCCTGGGCTGTGATTATGGGGGGTCTGGACTGAGGGGCTTGGGGTGAGTTGTGGGTGGCCTGGGCTGGGACTGCAGCTGGGCTGGGGGGACATGGACCACCGTGCCCCTCAGCTGTCCTTCTGCCGCTGCCTGACAGCCTCTGCTGCCTGCCCTTGGGATCCTGCCGCCCTTGGGCCAGCAGGCATTTGCCTTGCTTCCCACGAACGCCAGACGACTATAGCTCTCAGACTCCCTAGTGGTGGCACGGAAATTTTCCTGGAACTTCATTACAGTTGAAGACTCATCGTGCTCAGTCCTCTTTCCTCCGCCCCTCCTTTCTCAGGTTAACAGAGCTACTCCAACCTACCCTCCATAAATATGTCCCCAACAAATATCTTGCAAGTCTTCATCCCTCTGTCTGCATCTCTGGGGACCTCAAACTAACAGAGGAACCTGGGCTGAGGGAGGTCTGGACTCAGGGGGTGGGTCTGGGCTTGAGATCCTTGCCCCCCACTCCTGTCCCCCTCCATGAGGCGACAGCGTGAAGCTAGGCTCCTAGGTCCCCAAGGGCTTGGGCAGCCCCTCCCTCACCCCTGCCCCAGTGCCGTCCCTCTCCAGACAGATATGAAGCACAGTGAGGCAGAGCCCTTTATCCAGGGGAGGATAGATGGAGGACAGGTAGGCATCCTGGCAGCCAGATGGCGATGGGGCAGCTGCACATCTCCATCGTGTCCTGACAGGTGTGGCCATGCGTTCGTCTGTAGGAGGGAGGATGGGGTTAGTGGCTGCTCAGGACCCCTGCGTGTATCCCTGCATCCCAGGACCACCACCCAGGAGAAGGAGCCCTTTCCTCCCGCTTCAGTCCCTCACAATTGACTGACGCACTTGCTCATTGGCTCCTTCATTACTCCGTGCCCTGACTTGCGGCAGCGACTGTGCCTTTAACTCACCGGAACTCAGTGGTACAAGGTGGGGAATGAGAGGCAAGGAAAGGCAGAGACGGAGAGACTTACACACAAAAAAGAGAGAGGGGGAGACAAATATGTCGAGGGAAGGATAGAGGCACAAAGATAAAAAAAGACAAACAGACACAGGGACAAAGAGAAAGACAGGCAGAGACAGAGAAGATGAAATGGGGGGAGAAATGACATAGGATGGGTTTGGCTCTGCACATCTTCTCAACTAATTTTGGTCCCAGAGGCAGAGAGAAGTGACCAGAGCCAGGACCTACAGGACCCTCTGTTAAAATTCCAGTTCTCTGTCCCTCATGGGCTGGAATCACCTCACCCTGCCATTATGGAGTCCTGTGTTTGGACAGGCCCGTTTTCCTTCTAAGAGGGGCCTACAGGCCGGTCAGCTTGGCCAGTTTCTGGCAAGTGGTTCTAGCAGCAGAGGTCTACCCAGCTGTGTTAGACTTCTGGGCAAGGTAAAGTGTTCCCAGGGGTAATTTTAACCACAGGTGGTTATTTCTGCATTGTATGCCAAATTTTGTGTTAGCTCATGCTTCATCTATGCATAAACTGTTTCCTCATATAAACCACAGAACATAGCATATGATTGGACTATTTTCAAAATTCTCACCAAAAAAGGGTATATTACTGTCCTTCTGGATGCATAGAAGGAAAGTTAATTCATCACCTATAAAGAATGTCTTAGGGCATTAGAATTTAATTCTTTTATGTAACCTCCATTGAGAAACTGATTCAGTCACTCATCCATCCATTGTTTCACTTATCCATCCACCCACCCACCAACCCATCTATCCTCTCATCTATCTACTTACCCATCTGTCCAAACATCCATACAACCCCACATTCACCCATCTACCAGCATCAATCCCACCATATCCATCCATCCACCCACCCATCCATCAACCAATTTATCCAACCATCTAACCCTCATCTATCCATCCATCAATCCAACTACAGCCACCCATCCACCACCTATTTATCCATCAAGCAATTCATCCATTTATCCCTCTATCCACTCACCCATCCACCTCTCCACCCACAACTCCATCCACCCATCCATCCATCAATCAATCTATCCATCCACTCATTCATCAACCCAATCCATCCATCCATCCATCCACCCACCCACCGGATCCTCAACCTCTGACTTCCTGAGTTCACTCTTTGCTGGGGCATGCTAAGAACAAAGACACCAGGGACCCAGGCCTTACCCTCCAGGGGCTCCCTGTTGGGTGGGAGAGAAGTATCAGCACACACACATACAACACACAGTGATACAAGCAATAACAAGGGTCACTCAGACAATGTGAAGACCCAGAGAAAGGCACTGAAGTTCAGTTGGAT
Organism: Orcinus orca; assembly: GCF_937001465.1. Taxonomy (NCBI): domain Eukaryota; kingdom Metazoa; phylum Chordata; class Mammalia; order Artiodactyla; family Delphinidae; genus Orcinus; species Orcinus orca. The sequence goes on from NC_064578.1 coordinate 55,826,736, forward strand.
CTGAAGACACCTGGTAAGTTTTCTGAGTGGAGTGCAGACAACAAGGGCACCCCCAGTGTAGGTGAAGGCATGGACAGAGGCCAGTTGGTGTGAGACAGCTTGGCCATCGTGGACTGAGAGAGGTCATTCTAACTGCAGAGAAGGCAGGAGATGTGGGGCTGAGATGTGGCAAACACACACATAGCGAGTGGCTTGCATTTGACCAGAGGGCAACAGGGAGCCACAGCAGGTCTCTGGCGGAGGAGTGCACTCTGGAGAGTGCAACAGGTACCTCCCCTTTGGCAAGAGGTGGCACCTTTTGGGGCCTCAGTGTCCTCCCTGTGCTCCAGACCTCAGAGACTCTGTTACACTTGGAGGATTAAATGGGAAGTAGGACTCGGTGCACCTGAGGACTGGAGCACAGGGACGAATAATCTCCAAGTGTTGGTGGAGCTAAAGGTGACTCCCCAGCCCTCACGCACGTCTGAGGGCAGGGTCTCATTTGTCTCTCCTCAGTCTGCACCCATGCCAACTGTCTCTAGGTCTTCATCCTCTGGGTCTCTGCTAGTCTTTGCTTCTCTGCCTTCCAATCTTGACCTCTACCTGTCTCTCTCTCCCCATTGTCTCTGTCTCTGCACCTTTCCCTCTCCATTTCCATCTCTCCTTGATGTCTCTCCATCTCTCCCCTCTGTCCTTCCCTCCCTCCCTCCCTCCCTCGCACTACCTCTCCAGCTCTCCGTCTGTCTCTTCGTCTCTCCCACTGTCCTTCAATCTCTCCCGCTGTCCCTCCATCTCCCCCCTGTCCCTCGGTCCCTCCACCTCTCCCCTCTGCCCCGCCCCGCTCCCCGCCTCCCCGCCCCTCACCTCGGGCTCACTCTTTGCTCGCACACGCCGCCCCAGGCCCGGCCTCGAGCGCGGCAAGCTGCAGGCGCACGCGGCGGGAGCCGGTGGCGGGCGGCTGGGGCGTGCGGGCGGCGGGGCGCGCTCCCCAGGAGCTGGGCGCGGCGCGCCGGCCGGCGGAGGAGGAAGCCGGCGCCGACCAGCGGCGGGAGAGCTTTCGCGCGAGGCGGGCGAGCGCCGAGGGCCGCAGGCCGTAGTCGCGCTCTAGCTCCTGGCGCGAGATCTCGATGTTGCCGGTGTACCAGAGGATCCAGCCGAGCAGGCTTAGGAAGACGAGCAACGCGCCCGAGTAGATGAGCAGGTCGCCGAAGTCGCGGCCGCGCACCTGCAACTGCGCGAACACGCCGGTCAGCAGCGCCGCCATGCCCGCCACGTCCATCGCCACGGCCAGCAGCAGCGCCAACCGGCAGCGGCCCAGGCCGGACGCGGGCACAGGCGCGCCCGCCGGCGGGGACGGTGCGCCCGGCGGGGGCCCCTGCGAGGCGCACACCGCCGACGCCGCCGCCATGGACCTGCTCCACCGCAGCGGCTGGCTCCGACGGAGAGCGTTCCGCGTTCCGGGTGCGGCCCGGTCCGGGGCGGGGTCAGGGGACTGCGCCAGGTGTGCCCGGCACCCGCCTGGTCACCTGAGCTGGGCTGGGTGCGGACGGGCCCGGCCCGAGGGCGCCCTGGCCCTCAGAAGCCGAGGCTGGGGGCAGCTGGGCGCACAGATTAGTGCGGCCCAGGGCCCCTGCATCGTAAGGAGCCTGAAGCAGCGCATGGTGAAAATCCGGGGGGCTCTAATAGAGGCAGCAGGGCAAACCCCAACATTCCTGTTTGCTCAGATTTCTCCTGGGGCCTCTGGACTGTCAGGACTCGTTACGGCGAAGTCCAAGGGCACAGAGATGGGCCAGACAAGGCCCCTGCCCTCAAGGAGTTTCTGGACGTAATCACAACTCAAGGTGCCCTAATGGAGGTGACATAAAGCACCGTCATTCCTTCTGTTCACTTGGAGTCTCTCCAGGCCCTGTGCTGGTGAGGCTGAGGACTCAGGTATATCAGGCGAGGCTCCTGCCCCTTAAAGAGGACCCTGACAACAGAAAATAAACTTCCCTAAAGTGTAACGGGTGTGACATAGGGCGGAATGGAGGGGGAGAATAGGGCCGGAGTCCGCGAGGCACAGGAAATAAGCTGGGCGAACAGGTATGCAGGCCCTAAAGAAACCAAGACCTTTCCCAGGCAAATCTCTTTTCCTCCAAACACACCTCGCCCTTAGAGGAAATGGGTGGCAGTCTGCGAGAAGGGTCCGCCCGGCTTCTCTCTAGACTCGAAATAGTGCAGGAGCTTAAGAGGACACTGGGGAGGGCGAATTGAGAGGGAGCTCCCGGGGTTAGCCGAAGGTTTCCGAACGTGGCCGAATGGAGACCGAGTGTTTCCGAAGAGATTCGAAGCGGGCATGGGCCAATAAGAGGGAAGCCGGCCGCCCTTCGGAAGAGTGTTTCAGGAGAGTTCCGAAAATGTCCGACCGAGCCTGCTGCCTTCGTCGGGAATAGCCGAGGGTCTACGAAGAACCTGGAAGCACCCGAAGTCCCTGTGTGGTTTAAATAGTTCACGCACTAACAAGTTCATTCATAAAACAAATGTTTATTGAGCACCCATCCTGTGCCAAGCTCTGAGTGGCAATATTGGAGAGAAGCCGTTGAGGAAGGGGACTTGGGACTTCTGGAAAGGGACACACTCGGAAATCCAGCCGTGGAGTTCCGAAAACACACGAAGGGCCCTCGGAACTGTACCAACTCCGCGTCGAGAACACGCCCTCGGGTCCCCAGCCGAAGAGTTCCGAAAGTCCCCGAACGGTTTGAGACTGACTGGAGGAAATAGCCGAACGAGCTGCCTCGGAGGCGGGCGGAAGGAGGCGGGGACAGGCGACGGCGCGCGCGTACCCTGAGAGGAAGCGGAAATGCGTGTTGCTATTAAAGGCGTCGCCCCGCCTCCCGCCTGCCTCTTTCCGTATCCGGCTGCCGTCACGAGAGGAGGTGAGTTGCGTCCGCGTGATCGCCTCTCGCGCCTGCCATCGGGTGTCTGTGCCCCTGCCTGCCTCTCTCACTGCGCCTCTCGCGCTCTTGGCTTCACCCCGGCCCTGCCGCCTTAGGTCGCTGTGGATTCTCATCTCTCGTCCCCCGCAGTTAGTCTCGGCCGCCCAGGTTAGCGCCGCCACCTTAGGCCGCCCAGCCCCGCCTGGCAAATTTCTAGGCGCCCTCGGCCCACGCGGTGCTCCCATTCGCCAGGTCCCCAAATGCAGCCTTCCTCTGTTGTCCGGCGTCGGCCTGCTGCGCCCCTGACGTTTTCCCGCGCCCCTTTCTCCGCAGCTGCCGCCATGTCCGCGCATCTGCAGTGGATGGTAGTGCGGAACTGCTCCAGCTTCTTGATCAAGAGGAATAAGCAGACGTACAGCACCGTAAGCGGGGCCCCGACGGCTGGGTCGGAGGGAGGGACCTTTACGATTGTTGTGCCCCCTTCCTCTTCACGACCGCGTTGCGTCCTTCTTCCCAGGAACCCAATAACCTGAAGGCCCGCAACTCTTTTCGCTACAACGGGCTCATTCACCGCAAGACTGTGGGCGTGGAGCCGGCGGCGGACGGCAAAGGGGTCGTGGTGGTCATGAAGCGGAGATCCGGTGAGCATTTGCCCTGGTTGGGCCCAGGCAACAGACCCCCATCCGGGGCAGGGGGCTGTAGTTTTTTACTGTCGGGCCGCGGGAGTGATTCTGCTATTGAATGGAGGATTCCTGGGGTCAGGACGTTTACCTGGGGGGCTGGTTCCTCTCCAAGCTAGCCCACCAGGTATGTGAGCTTATCATCTAAAAAGTGGAGAAATTAAAAGCACCTGAAGTCCGCTGGGTGCTTGTCAGGGTTAAATTACAGGGTTGCACGGTTTGATGGTGTTTTCAGAATAAATCCTTGAAGCAGGTGGAAGTCTGTCTCCACCGGTGGGAAAATTCAGGTAAACAGATGGGGAGCCGCCTTCTGGCTCCCGCATAGGAAGTGACAGCTTGGGTCTGAAGCAGTAGTTTGGCTCCCATTCTGGCTTCAAGGACTCAGAATGGGGTGCTCAGCATCCCACTTCCCTGTGTCTCAGGCACAGACAGGCTCTTTTAGACTCTTAGAGGAGGTCAAGGGGAGGCAGGGGTGTGTCTTGGTAATAGCTGAGTCATGGTACCACACCCGCAACACTTTTGTTTGTAGATGGGCAGTGGGTTTTAACAGATAGGAATGAGCTTTTTCCCGGATCCCTGATTAGGACCGGTTTCTCTTTGGGTTCTGAGCCCTGTGTCCTGTTCACTGACAGAAGCAGCCACATCTGCTGCCTTCTGTTCTCAGGAGGAAGGCGGTTAACCTCCCTTCCCAGAAACACAGACCCGGGAGCAACCAGTTGTTTATGCTTTTGGGCTTCTCAGGTTCCCACACTCTTGAGAACCCTGTCTGGTGCGCTGGGTCCCAAAAACTTTGCTTTCCCTTCTTGGATTGTTGGGTGGCTTTTCCTCGGCTGTCAGGAATCTGGTTGACCTGAGGAGGTAACATGGGTTCTCCTCTGGGGTCAGAAGGCTAACATCAAATCCCCAGTATGGTACAGGGACCTTGGCATCTGGGGGGAAACCCAGGAGCACAGGATCCTAGCCGGGACCCCATCAGCTCTTTGGCACAATATAGGGGGTGTTTTCCTTTTTATCCTGGGCAGGGGAGTCCAACTCTACCTGTGCACAGGTGATGGGCAGGTGTTTTCCCCAGGACTCTTCTTACCCTGGTCCTCCTGTGGCTCCACATCACCCCAGCCTCACAGCTTGGCGTTTTAGACACTTGTTGCTGAGCGGGTAGCTAGGGCCCAGGAGGGTGCGGAAGGGAGAGGAGCCAGAGCTGCTTTCTGGGGAGCGCTCGCCACCTGGTCAGCATGGTGCCAAGTGCCCACCTCGCCCAGGCTCTCCTTGGAGTCACACAACTGTGCATGGGACCTTGGGCAAGGGAGTCCTGGTCCTTTTGCGTCTGCTTCCACTTCTGTCCAGTGAGATGAACAGTGTTGTGTCTCAGGGACAGGCTGGGGAGGAGACGCCTATACAGGTGCAGGGCCTGGCCTGTGGTCGTCCTCGTCATTGTCCTGTAAGTTGATGCCTGGAGATGGGGCTGCCTCCCAGGCTCACACAGTCAGGGCACTCAGGTTCTCTGGGTGGGATTGTGCCCTCACCCCGGGGGTGGGCACCAAAGGTCCAGACCGTCTGACCCCTGGGGCTCCTCATCTCCCCACCCCACCAGGCCAGCGAAAGCCGGCCACTTCTTATGTGCGGACCACCATCAACAAGAATGCCCGGGCCACCCTCAGCAGCATCCGGCACATGATCCGAAAGAACAAGTACCGCCCGGATTTGCGTATGGTGAGTGGGGGCTGGAGAGCTGATGCCAGGTGGTGGAGGCAACTACACAGTGGGGACCCAGGGAGCCTGGCCAGTGCTGTGAAGGACGGCCCTCTGGTGACTGGAGCTGGACCTGCGCTCTGGGGAAGAGGGAACGTTGCCCATCTGGGAGGCATGTGGGGGTGGGGGGCACAGCTGGTGGGGTGGGTGACCTGAGGCCGCCTCGCCTCCCAGGCTGCCATCCGCAGAGCCAGTGCCATCCTGCGCAGCCAGAAGCCTGTGATGGTGAAGAGGAAGCGGACCCGCCCCACCAAGAGCTCCTGAGCAATCTGTCCCCTTCCCTAATGCAATAAAGCTGTCAGCTGACTTGCCGCAACCTCCTTGCCTTCCAGGCCGTGTCCCCAGGGGCTCCCCTACCAGCCGGCAGCACACAGTCGTCCCAGTGTCTTGAGTCTGGAGGGACCAGGTCCAGGTGGGGGAGCTGAGCCCCAGCTTTTGTGTGTGTCCTTGGCCCATCGTTTCTGCCCATCACGGAGGGCTGGCGTTGGTGTGAATTTTTACATTCGACGCTCAGAGGTGATTGTCCAGTACCGCAAAAAAAGGAACTGCAGGTTAAGTAAAACCTAGAATCAGCATGATCGCATACTCTGCTGATGCATGACAAAGCTTCAAGAGAGACATTAAGTGGGAATTTTTGAGTTTTTAACATTTAGTCTAAGGTTCCTGAGGGGTGGGCGTCTAGACCAAGGGCCAGCGCACCTTCTGTTTTGTCTAGTTCTGTGGCCTGTGTCACAGCAGTGTTGGCAGTGTGGCCTTTGAAGGAGGAAGCATTTACAGTCTGGGTCTTTGCTGTCTGGGACCCCAGCCTCTTCCAGCCTGAGGCAGGCTGGCCCTCCCCTCCCACTGTGGGTCCTGGGGCAGCTCGGCCTCTCCAGGGGGCTCTGCAGGTGTGAAGTGAGCATCCTAGGACTTGGGGGTGGACAGGGCCTTCAGCATGCCTTGGCCTTTGGTCTGGGCCCAGAACTGCACTCACGGGCACCAGTGCAGCTCCTGAGTCCAGAAGCCTGTGGGACTCTGTCCACACCTGGGAGAGGGGGACATAAGCTGCACCCGCCACCCAGGAGGAAGGTGGCAGCCTCAGGCTTCCTGCCAGCAGGCATGTCCTTAAACAGCCGTTTACTGGCGAGGAGCCCACCTGGCCAAGTGTTTCTGCCTCCTGCTGCACTGGGGGTGAGCCCAGCGTCCCTGCAGCACCGTCCCTCACCTGCTTCCTGTTCTCAGCAGGTGACTGCCCTCCCCACTGCCCTCAGCTGCTCCTGACTGCTCCAGCGCAGCCTCTCTCCAGCCCTACCCCAGGCTGCACAGCTCTGTCTCCTCAGAGGTCTTTTCTGACCGCTGGGTCTAACGTCGGTTCTCCTAGTTGCTTCCTTGTGTTTATTACAACCGAGACGTGGTCCTTGTAGGCACTGCCACTGGGCACCTGCCTGGGTCCTTCTGCCAGCTCAGCTGCTAGCTGTGTGGCCTTGGGCAAGTAACTGGAGCTCTGCCTCTTGTCAGAATTAAGTGGGCTAAAGCAGCGGTCCCAAACCTCTTTGGCACCAGGGACTGGTTTTGTGGAAATCCATTTTTCCAGGGACTGGGGGAGGGAAATATGGTTCGGGCAGTAACGCGAGCCATGGGGAGCAGCAGATGAAGCTTTGCTTTCTGCCTCTCATCTGCTGTGCAGCCCAGTTCTAACAGGCTGCGGACCAGTATTGGTCCACGGCCCGGGGTTTGAGGACCCCTGGGTTAAAGAATGCAGGTAAGTATGGTAATTAGCTGTTGGTGTAGCGTTTTAAGCCTATGACAAGCTGGATGGCGTCTCTTAACTATTCAGATGGGCCTGTGGCGTGCGTGTGTACACACATACGTACATACATGTACACTTGAGGAGTGGCTGTTTTCTCTGACTACCCCAGATGTGCCATGAAGCAGGTGTCATCCCCGCCTTACAGATGTAGAAACCGAGGCTCAGATGGGTAAAGGTCATCCACATCATTGCTCCTGGTGTGTTTCCTGTGCACCTATTATGTGCCAGCCATTATGCCATGGGCCAAGGATTCAGGTCTCTGCCATCCTGAGGACCCTGTGCAGAGACGACAACCCTGCCCCCACTTCACAGCTCTGTGCTGGGGCCCAGGAGCTCCACACACCTGGACAGTTCCTGACCCCCTTCCCACCCTGCTGCCCGCTCCAGCCTTCTTCAGTGGCTGTGAACGTGATCGCTTCCTGCCAAACCCTCTTCCTCCCCTGGAGCATCCACCCTCACCCCACTGGGGTCTGTCCTCAACCCAGGTGGAGTGGTATCCTTAGTTCCAGGTGGAACTTAGGCGACTTAACATCTGCTCAAAACCCTCCCACGGTTCCCATCCCACTCCGAGTGAAAGGCAGCCCCCTAGCCTTGGCTAGTCGGGCCCATCTTCACTCAGATGCCCAGCCCCTTGCTGTCCCCCACAGAACGCGGTTCTGCCTGGGAGCATCTGCACTAGCTGTTCCTCTGTCTGGAAGGTGCTTCCCCACAGGGAGCCAGGGCCTCTTACTCTCACATGTTGCTGGGCAGTGAGGTCTCTCCTGACCACTTGTCCCCTTTGGCCACCATCCAGGTTCTTAGTTCCCTGACCAGGGATCGAACCCGCGCCCCCTGCAGTGGAAGCACCAAGTCTTAAACTTCGGACTACCAGGGAAGTCCCTCTTTTGGCCACTCTTAAAAATCAAAACCCACCCCCACACCGGCTTCATTTTTCTCCACAGCACTGAAGTCCGTCTAGCGGGTGTGTCCTGTGAGGCAGTACTTAGCCTGGCACCCCAGCACACCACATGCACACAGCGCTGAGCATCTGCTCACCCACGTGGCGGCCGGTCGTCAGATGGTGTCCCTCTCCTTGTCTGCCCCAGAGCCCTGCTCCTCTAGGCCCTTAGCCCATGTGGAGTCCGGCTGGTCACCTGAACCCCCAAGATAACTACCTCCCTCTGGGGCCTCAGTTTCCTCCTCATAACACAGCCTCACTCGGTCTCTGGACCCCTAGCCCTGCGGGTGGCCAGGCCATCAAGGGTGGCTGGGCTGGGGACGCCACGCCAGGGGTCTGGGTGGCACTTCGGTGAGGGGGACCAGGAGAGGGCTGCTGGGAGGGAGCAGGTCTCAGCTGCCCATCTCCCTCCTGGGGGAGGAGAGCTTGGCGGCAGGTGTGGTTTGTGTGGGGGGCCATCTATGCACACTTTGTTTTCTCGCAAGTGATGTATGTTGGCGTGGAAATTGGAAAAGCAAATAAAGAATACAAGATTTAAAAAATGATAAATACCCAGACACATCATAGTAAAAACGCTGAATCTGGAAAGCGTGAGAAGAGCACCTCACGTGCAAGGGAACTGCAGTAAGACTAACTGCTGGCTTCTCGACAGGAACAGTGGGGCCAGGAGGCAGTGAGATTACAGGCAAGTGCCCAGAGAGATGTCCGCACCCTTCCCGTCCCCCACCACCCACAGCATCCCCCTCCAGTTCCACATCTGCCAGTTCCTACGCTTGCGTGAGTCACTATCTCTACACCTCAGTTTCCCTACAGATGAAACAATAAGGTTGTTTCAAGCGTCTGATTCCTCAGGGCTCCGCGATGCAGAGATCTTGGTTTAGTTTGCTGCTGTTGTCTCCAGTACTAATCCGGGGAATGTCTGCAGAGAGTGTAGGGCGCACCCTTGGCAGCTACCCCGCACAAGGTCACTCCGAGCAGTGGAAACTCAGGGCTGAGACGTGCTCTGTTCGTGGGAAGGACTGGCCTTGATTATAGTTCCATCTTCACGGATACCTCAGGTACATCAGGGCTCCATCACTTCTCAACCTCTGTGCCTGTGACACGTGCATATGAATAGACCTTACTTCCTAAGGTCCTTGTGGTTAAATGTGCAGAAAGCTTGTAACATGGCCGGCCGGGACAAGCCCACAAATCTTCCTTGCATGAATGAACAGTTTATTATAAATTATCTTGAGCAGATGGACTCAAAACAATCACAAATGTCTTCCCATGTCTATAACTATTTGCACACAAAACAATGCTCGTGTTTTTCCGAGCACTTTGAGGACAAATCCACACACGCTAGTGCCCGTGTCTCCCAGTCTACATGAGTTCTGTGAATACACCGCTGTGTCCTCTGCTGCATTCCCTCCAGGCTGTTTCTTCCCAGTACAGGAATTTTAAAAATCTCTTTGTTTCTCTTGTAGTCATTTGCTGTAATAAAATCTATTCTTTAAAGTCTTTAATTATGAAAATGACATGAGCACGTGGTTTGGAGACATGCAAGGAGCCCAGGATCCCAGCCCCGGATCCGGATCCGACGATGCCGCCTGGCATGTGGGATCTTAGTTCCCTGCCCAGATATTGAACGCGTGCCCCCTGCGGTGGAAGTGCAGAGTCCTCACCACTGGACCGCCAGGGAAGTCCCTTGTGTTTCATCTTGAAAACTGTTCACAATCATCCACCTGTGGGCCTTGAGCACCCCAGGCCTGCTGAGTTCACCCTGACTGTATGTCACCCCCGTGGCCCTTGGCCAGGTTCTCACAGCAAAACCAGCACGTTTGTTTCAGTACCTTCGCTTAGTGTAGCATTTATGGAGGAGATGCACCCAAGGGTGTTGGGGGGACACTATTGTCTTCACGATTTCTGTGTAACCCCAGAACTGTTGTAAAAAAAGTCTTTTAAAGATAGACTAAGATAGTGTTCACCTCTCAGGTTGAGAAACACCCAGAAGTTGGGTAAAAATCAAAGTGCACTTATTAAGGCCATTGTGGGGGGGATGGGCACACTTACGTCACTGACAGCGTCAATTGGTACAAACCCACGGGGAACAGTTTGGCCATGTCTGTACAGAATTACAAATGAATGTGCCCTCTGGCACGGGGATGTCACTTGAAAAGGTTGACTCTGTTCCTTGTGTGCCGTGGGATCCATGCACAAAGGTCATTCCTTCCAGCTCAGTGTGACATACATTAGGGCACAGCTGAGGGCAGGGAAGGGCTGTGAGTGCTTCGGGACAGATGGCCAAGATGTGCTAAGTCAAAAAACTCAGGTGCGACGTGCTGTGTTATACACAGATGAAACGCTGGACGTAAAAGAATATGGTTTATGGGAATTCCCTGCCGGTCCAGCAGTTAGGACTCCACGCTTTCACTGCCGAGGGAGCGGGTTCAATCACTGGTCGTGGAACTAAGATCCCACAAGCAGCATGGTGTGGCCAAAAAATAAAAAGAAAAAGAAAATATGTTTAAATTTGCTTACGTTTGCATAGAATTTCCCCAGAAAAATACACAGGAACCTGCTGACACTGGTTGTCCCTGATTAAGGGAATTGGGTGTGGGGAGATGGGAATGAGAGGGAGCCGTTTCACTGAAGAAGCTCTTGTTAACTTTAAAATTAAAACAAGTCAAGTCTTTGCTTGCCTTTTTTTTTCTTAAGTCTGTTTTTTGAATGGGTAACATGCACATGGTATTCCAAGCTCTCCTTTCTTGGGACAGTATTTGCAGGTGCTAATGTAACCTTCTGGAGGCATTCGATGAATATGCAAGCAAATACACATCCTATTTACTTATTTATTTTTGTCTGCGTTGGGGCTTCGTTGCGGTGCACAGGCTTCTCATTATGGTGGCTTCTCTTGTTGTGGAGCACAGACTCTAGGTGGGAGGGCTTCAGTAGTTGTGGCATGTGGGCTCAGTAGTTGTGGCTTGCAGGCTCTAGAGCGCAGGCTCAGTAGTTGTGGCGCACAGGCTTAGTTGCTCCGTGGCATGTGGGACCTTCCTGGACCAGGGCTCGAACACGTGTCCTCTGCATTGGCAGGCAGATTCTTAACCACTGCGCCACCAGGGAAGTCCCACATCCTATTTAAAACAAAATTAAAACAAACAAAAAAGAACAGAAATGGTAGCGTATCTTGTACAGCATTTGCATGTTGCTCTTTCTCACATATTTTGGAGATTGGTCCATATCTCAATGAGCTTCTTCATGTTGTTAAAATTCTGAAATATAGCAGACACAGAGAAAAGCACACAAAACACATTTATACACTTCCCTCATGGGCTCCCTACTGGCTTGAGGTAACCAGTATCCTGAGCTGTAGGGAAACAATCTTCTTGCTTTTACAGCTTTACTGCCAAGGTATGTGTGTTTAGCAGCACAGCTTGGTTTTGACGGTTTTGGAATTGTGTGCGAAGGCATTCAGACTATGGGTCTCCTGTGACTTGCTTGTTAGGCTGATGTTGTTTTCCACGCTGCTGGAAGTAGTGATGGTCCACTACTTTTGTGTTGTATAGTATTGCTCCTTGAATATACAAGCATGTTTATACTGCTTGCAATTAGGACAAATGTGGTTTTGCAGCCTAAGGTACATGTGCAAGAAGGCTGAGTAATGAGATACTACTGCGTCCCCACGTGACTTTTACCATTTCACGCTCCTGCCAGGGTCGCCCTGTGGACCAGGAGAGTATCCGTGGCTCTGCACGTGGCGTTGTCAGATCTTATCATTGTGGCAAGTTTCACGGGAGCATAGTGGTCTCAACTTGGGTTTACACTGCACTTTCCCCATCACTAGTGATGACGGGAATCTTTGCATGTGCTTGGTAGTCGTTGGGATTTCCCCTTTTGTGAAGCATTCGTGCAAATGCTTTTGCCAACTTTTGTGTTGTTTCTTACTGATTTGTAGGAGCTCTTTATACATGTTTGGATTTGTCCATTTCGATTGCATACAACCCCACTGACTTGTCCCACTGACTTGTCTTTCATTCTCCTTTAGATAAACAGAAGTCCTTGATTTAAAAAGTTAAATCAACTTCTCTTAGATATACTTTACACAAAGTAAAATACACCTATTTTAAGTATATACTTTATAAGTTTTGACATAATTATGCACCCATGTGACCCCCACCATAATTGGGATCTGGAATGTACTCATCACACCCAAAGCCTTCCCACACCCCTGTACACTTTATCCTACTTATCTCAGACAGCCAGTGATCTGCTTTTGGCCCTTAGTGACTAACTTTGCCTGTTCTAGAATTTCATAGAAATGGAATCAAGTATTTTGTACTCTTCCGTATATGGCTTCACTCAGCATGTTATTTTGTGTATCAGTGTTTAGCTAAGTAGTATTCCACTGTGTGAATTCACAATTCCTTTACTCATTCATCCATTGGTGAACATGTGGGTTATATTTCCAGGCTTTGCTGATTACAAAGGAAGCAACTGTGAAAACTGGCATACCAGGCTTTCCTTTCTCTGTATTTTATGATCATTTTTGACACTGTGTCCTAAGGCCCGGCACAGAGCCTGACAGAGGGCGACAAAATCTTTGGCCTCCCCATCTGTGCCTTTGCTGGTTTCTGCCAAGGCCGACCACTCCCTACTCTCCCACCAGCCGAGAACCCCGACACTTGTCCAGGTCTGCGACCCTTACCTGACCCTCCATAACAGTCCAAGAGGTATGACGACCAGCAGGTCTGCCCTCCCGCAGATGAAGGAACAGGGCAGGGAGAAGGGCCATGCCGCAGGGGTGCATGCAGGAAGCTGACCTGCGCCGCCGGGTCTCCCGCCCCCACCCCTGGAGTGAGGGCAGAACCTGTGACCACGCTGGGACATGTTCCTGCAGTCAAGTTATCACCCGGGGCTCATAAGCTTCATCTAATCAACTGGGTCCCACAAAAGGGGGCTGTGGGGTGAGAACCCTGGCAGCTTCTAGGAGCTGGGGATAGCCCCAGGCCCTATGACCCCAAGAAACTGAATCCCGCCAGCTTTGAGTTTGAAGAGGACCCGAGAAAGGAACGTGCCCAGTGGATCCTCAACTTCACTTCTGAAACCTGAGCAGCGACCAGCCCGTCACACCAACTTCCAACCAACACAAATTGTAAGACAGGTGTCTCCTTAGGCCTGGGATTTGTGATATATGATACAGAAATCCACAGGAACATGTTCTGTTGGCTAGAGCGGGATCAAGTGCCCCAGCGCACGGCAGACAGACGGAGCTCCCACACCCACTGCCCGGCCACTATGCCCATTTCAGGAGAACAAGGGCAGCAGAGATCAGCAGCAGGCCCGTGCCTGGCACTGCACCCCTCAGACAGAGGGCGTCTCTGACTCCAACAGGAGGCCCGCTGAGCTGAGAGACCTGTGCTCAGCCCACGTGAAGACTCGGGCTGGGGCGCCCACTGCTCAAAGCCAGGGTGGTGGAGGCAACAACAGCTGCTTTTCCAACTTTATTTAGAAAAACAAATCCAGGTCCGAGTGCCCCCGTGCCCTCCCCCACCCCAGCCATAACTTAAATAACTTAGAGACAGAGTTGGGGGCAGGTGGGTGGCGGGTGGGAGAGGGAGGGAGGAGAGCCCACTACAGCCGCCGCAGCGCCCGCTTCTTGTCCGTCTTTTTCTTGGCTGCCAGCTTCTTATCACGCTCACCCGCGTGCTTCTTGGCCATGGGCCCCTCGACCCCTCCTGGGCCCCCAGGGGCCATGGGATCAGCGGTGGAGGCCACAGCCCCGCTGGCCAGGGACCGGCTGGCCTCGGCCCTGCCACTGCTGGGCCCACCTGCGCCCCCGTGGATCTCTGTGAGCAGGCGTGCGCGGGCGGCATACTCCTCATAGTTCTCCAAGAGCAGGCGGCCCGCCTCCTCGTTGAGGGCAGACTCAGGGTTAGGGTGGATCAGCAGGCACTTGATGGTCTGTGGGGAGAGCGCCAGGGTCAGGGGGGGCCGGTCCCCCAAGCCTCACACGTCCGGCCTTGTGGCCTCAACTCCCAACACCGCTCCCCCAGATGGCACATGTGTGCAGGCACCGTGATCAGTGACTCGCCCCAGGTCATTCAGGAAGTGAGGGGGGACTTCCCTGGTGGCACAGTCATTAAGAATCCACCTGCCAATGCAGGGGACATGGGTTCGAGCCCTGGTCCGGGAAGATCCCATATGCCGTGGAGCAACTAAGCCCGTGCGCCACAACTACTGAGCCTGCGCTGTAGAGCCCGTGCTCTGCAACAAGAGAAGCCACTGCAATGAGAAGCCTGCGCACCACAACGAAGAGTAGCACCTGCTGGCTGCAACTAGACAAAAGCCCGTGCACAGCAACGAAGACGCAATGCAGCCAAAAAAAAAAAAACAAATGGAAGCGAGGGGGACAACTTAGGAACTAGCAACTAGACAACTAGCTCTACATTACACGACAGGAAGATGCTTAAAGCTACAGCTATCGCTGGCTTTAACAGGAATCTCAAGGGCAGAGGCACAAATCCTGGCTGGGCAAGCTGTTAATACCCAAGAGAAAGGCACCAGGGCATAAACAGAGACTGATGCCCGAGGACAGTCGAGCGTGGTCCAGGAAGGAAGTGAGTCTTCAATATTCCTTAATCTGCCCATTTTAACTGCAGAGTAAATCGAGGCCGAAAGGTGTGACCAGCCAGCCCCCAATGGACCGTTCTAAGAGGAGTCTACCCAGACAGCTGTGGCCCCTAAGCCATGTTTGTTTTACCTCCACTTTGATTCTAAAAGGGAACGCAGAGCACCCCAGGAACCCAGAACTTGTCTGGCCTTGAGCAGGTGAAATGCTCTCACGTGTAAATGGGGGCAGTAACAAGTACTCCCCAAAGCACCTGGCCCAACACACGTCACTGATAATCATGAGGGACCAGCATCACACCCTAATTCTGACAACTGCACCCCACAACCAGAGGCCTGACTGCCCGCCTTTCCCACAGCTGCCCTCCCATGGCTGAGCCTGGCCTGGGCCCCGCACTGCAGGCCCTAGGGATTGTTGGGGACACTTGGGAGTTATTCTGTGAGCTCATCTCTGGTGGTGCTGGCAGCCACCACTGACACTCCAGGGAGAGGAGGAAAAGGTTTGGGGTCTGTTTACCTTGGTGCTCAATCCTCCCCCGGGCCCTGCAGGAAACCCCAATTCCCAGTCCTCCCTACCAACTGCCCCAGGGGCTCATTAGAAATTCAGTGTTTGTTTTTTTAAATTTCACCTTGTGGGAGGGGTGGAGAGGCATCAGGTGACCTACATGCTTTAAGTGGCCTATGGGGACCCTGGAGCACCAGAGTAGTCTGGCTGTCTCCACCTCAGCTTGGCTGAGGTGGGCCTGGATGGTTCTCTGCAGGGTGGTCCCTGCTGCACGATGTGCAGCAGCTTCCCTGTCTCCACCCAGTAGGTGCTGGTAGCACCCCCAGGTGTGACAATTAAAAATGTCCCCAATGGAACAAAACCACCCCTGGTTGAGGAACGATGGAATGACAATGGTGATGGTTGTACAAGCTGTGACTACTGAAACACCAATGAACTGTACGCTGTAGGATACTGGACAGTCTATCTTTGCCCTAACCAGACGCTTGACTTGTACCTGTCAGAACACCGTCCTGCTACACAAACCATCACTTGTTCCACAGCAAAGGTAGCTGGGCACTGCCAACCCTTCCAGAAAAGCTGGAAATCTGGATTCTTATGTAGAAGCCCCAACCAGTTCAGTGTTGACTTTAGAAGAGAAACAAGGCTCCGTGGCTTGGACATCACTGGGATGCGTCCAGGAGGGAGGCCCAGGCCCAGGCAGAACTCACCAGCAGCACGTGCCGGATGCCCAGCTCAGCTGTCCAGTCCCTCTTGAGCACGTTGACGCAGATCTCACCATTGGCGCCCACATTTGGGTGGAAGATCTTGGTCAGGAAGTAGCCCTTGGGCGGGGAGGCAGGAAAGTCCTTCCCCAGCAGGAGTTTCATGCGGAAGAGGCCTCCGGCGTATGGGGTCCCCTCTGGAATGCAGGGAGGGGGACAGTGTCAGGAGGCGCAGGCCTTCCAGGCACCCCCAAAACCAGTCTCCACGGTCTGGCTGCGAGGCAAGTGCCCCACCGCCTCCTCCGCCAGACGGGGGGTTCTCGAGAGGAAGACAGGCCCAGGTTCCCAGGGGGCCACAGGCACCACCCCCAGCTCAGAGTAAACCCCCTGACTGGTGGTCCCCACCCACGGATCCCTCTTCACTCCCAAGTGAAGGCACAGCACACCCTTCCCAAGAGGCACAGACACACGTGCCCACTCAGCTCCTAGGAAAAACATCTATTTGGAAGCTTCTCAGGCAAATGTCAGGACAGTTCTGTCCACTCCGTGGTCTTCCCTGCCGCAGCAAACACTGGGAGTTGTTCCAGACCCATGGCTGTTCCTCATGCCCCAGCCCCCACATCCCACCCATCATAGCCTGGGCAGCTGACCTCCAGGTCCACTCCTGAATCTGAGCCCACCTCCAAGTCCAGCGGAACCACTTCTCTCACCTGATGGATGCCCATGGTCAGCGGCTTCCTGACCGGCCTCCAGATTGTATCCCCACCCTCACTGAAGTCAAAGTGAAGTCTGAAGCGACCCACTGGCCCGGCTTTAAACCTTCCAAAGGCTTCCTTTCCAAACTCCTTTAAAAGAGGTCTACAAGCCCTAAAAGATCTGTTCCCTATAAGCTTCACAAGTCTTTTTTCTTCTGTTCCTCAGGAAGTCTTCCCTGACCCCCTCCCCACAAGTTCAACTCCAGACTAGGTCCTTCACCACACTCTTCACTTATAAAAATTCAACTAATAACTTAAATGTAGTGCACGTGAAACAACCTGCTAAGCCACTATGCAAGATCAAACGGTCCCCTGTAGTTATTTGGTTATTACTGTTATCTCCCTGAAAGCCTGCATTTGTTCTCTGCTTGGTCCCCAGAGAGCCTAACACTGGCGGCAGGAAGGAGTTTGAGATGATCCAGCCTCCCCTCCAGGCCTTTGCTGACACTTCTCCCCACCTGGCATCCTCTTCCCAATCCCACTTAATTCCTACCCATACTTCAGGATGGAGGAAACACCCAAACCCAGGTAAGGCCCCATTATATGCTCTCCTGGCCCCCAGAATTTTTCTCACAACACTTACGGGGAAAGTATATACAATTACTTGTCATTTCTAGTGTCCTGCCCTGCATACTGTGAGCACCATGTGTAACAGGTGTGCCTGTCATGTCTACCCTTGCGTCCTCAGGGTCTGGCAGTCCACCTTACAGTGGGAGCCTCCTATCCTTGCTCTAAGATTGACGGAGATCTAGGAAGTGCACCCCTCCCTCTCATTCCCACACTCACCAGGGCCCTCGATGGTGACCTGCAGGTCAGTGAGGTCCTCCTCATTGGGAAAGACCTTGATACCATCAGGTGGGTCAGCTGTCAGTGTCGTCACCTCCTTGTACACCAGGCGGATGATATGGGGGGGCAGGTTCTCCACGTTGGAGTTCTAGGTATGGAGACAAGGGGGTGAGCCACGGGCAGAGCCAGGGCCTGGTGCCTCCTGCAGGATCTAGGATGCAGTGGCACCCTAGTCTTACTCCTGCAGTCCCAGGCTGTCAATCACCCCGAGCTCCCAGAACCCCCAACCCAGGATGCTTCAGGCGACCGCCCCAAGCTGATCTCCCACTAGAAATAGGGCGGATTGCCGAGGGCTTGCGGATGACTCCACCTTCCCCAGAAGACCCCAAAGCCCGCTCGTAGCTCCGCAAGGTCCCCGAATGATTCCGGGCAGGCCCGAGGCCTATGCCGGTCCCCCTTCCCCACCTAATCTTGGTTAAGACCACCCTGGAAACCCCAACTCGAGCCTGGAGACGGCGGCGGAGCGTCGTTGTTCCCGAAACACCCACGGGCGGGCCAAAAAGCCCGGAGCTCGGCCGGGCCCTCCCCTCCCGCCCCGCCTACAGGAAGGCCCCTGGGCCCATCTCAGGCCCGGGATACCCAGGTGGGCCCTCCAATCCCCCAAGCCGCCCGCGAGAGGCTCCTGAGACCCCGCCTCCTCCTCTGGGGGGGGGGGCCCAACCACCCCTCCCGGGCCTGGACGCCTAGCTCACCATGACTGCTGCCGGCCGGGGGCGGGTCCCCCCGGCCCCCTTCCTGCGCTCTCCGGCCGCCGGCCGGGGCGGGGGGCCCAACTGCTGCCGCTGCGGCCCTAGCGAGGCCCCGGCGGCCCCGCTCTGCTCCCCGCTGCCTCCGACGCCCGCCGCAAACCGCACCGCACCTCCACCCGCCCCCAGTGCTGGGCCGCACTAAGCCTGTCGCGCGCGCACCGCCGCCCTTTTATATCCGCCCACAGGCCGCGCCCCCTCGCGGGCCCCTCTCGCCGTGCCTCGACCCGTGACGTCAGCGCGCACGGCCCTCGGCGTTCGACGAGCTCGCTCCCTTCCAGCAAGCTGCAGGCCGAAGTTGGGGAGGGGGCGCTCGGCGGGCCGGCCAATGGGGGTACGCGGTGGTCGGGGAGGGATCCGGGAGGATGGAGTGGCGGAGAAAGGGAAGTAGAGCGGGAGAGGACGTGAAGGGCGACGCGACCGCTGATTGGCCCATTTGAATGAGACGCTGGCGCACGCGCGTGCCCCGACGCCCAGGAGATCACTCACGCGACTAACGGTCGGCCGTGGAGCCTGGGCAGGGCGAAGGGAGGTGGGACTCTGGCGGTTTAAAAGGACGATAGAAGGCGCGCCGGCCAATAGGGGCGCGCAGTCGTGGAGTGGCGTCACGAGACGCGCGCGGGCCAATCCTTGACGGAGAAGGCAGTACGGGGGTTGGGGGGGCGAGGGAAATGGAGAGCGACCAATGGGAGCCTTGCCTAGCGCGGACCCAGGCGCTTGCAGCCAATGAAGTTCGTTGATTTTTGTGTATGCAAATGAGTGTGCGCGGATGCCCGCGCCCCTTCCTCAGCCGGGAGTGGGGGTGGGCGCTGGGAATCGTTGTACGTTTTTCTCCGAGGCGCCATTTTGTGCTGAGAATGACCTGTGACCTGCGTGGTGTGTCAACCCGGCGCTGAAGGCTTAGACGCCTGGCCGTCCAGTGTGTGAGCTCTGGCCCCAGCCAGGCTTCAGTCTCCTCCTGTGAGGACTGTGCCCGAGAAAGAAGGAAGAGCCCCCAGGCCTTGTTGAGGGCCTGGCCCTGCCTGTGACTGACAGCGGTCTCCCGCCAGCCAGGCCTCGCCGGGTCTCCCTTTCCCTGTCTGGTGAACCGGCGCAGAGCGCCCCGGGCGGCCCAGTGTCGGCGCCCTGAGAGCGGGAGGCCCGGGAGCTGACCCGCCTCCTCGGCTCCTGTGCGGTGCGGCCGCGGCGCCCCCGTCAGGCCCTCTCTGCCCTGGTCCCGAAAAGACTCCTCAGGGGGCCCCAGCCTCTGGAACAGGGGCCAGGAACGTGCAGAGACGCCCACCGCCGTAGCCATGACTAGTTTGTGGCAGATTGGCCGCACGCGGGCATCCCGCGCGCCTCGCCTTGGGTGTTATCCCACCGGGTGCAGAGGAGTCCGGCCCAGTTAACACCCAAGAACCCTGAAGGAAGAGAGGGGTCAAGTGACTTGCCCAGGGCCCCCCCCCCCCAACTTGGGACATGGCGGAGGTGATGGTCAGACTGAGCTGTATCTCAGAAGTCCACTCAACAGACGTAACTGATGATGGTCACGAGAGTGGTGGTGATCGATCCGGTGCTCGCTGGGCAGAGCACTGTTCTAGTTTCTTTGCATGCTTCATCTCATTGAATCCTTGCCACAGCCCTGTCAGGTGGATGTTATGATTCCCCTCGGGACACTCTCAGTCGTTCAGTACGCTTTTATTTTTGAGCACCTATCATGTGGTAGGCAGGATACTCTGGGGATATGGCTGAGCATAAAAGGGACAAAATCCCTGCGCACTCAGGGAGCTGACGTCTTCGTGGGGAAGCCAGACAGTAAAGTAAGTATATCCTATGATGTCAGCGAGTGATAAAGACGTAGAGGAACAATCAGGGCCAAGGGCCTACAAAGGGAGGGGTGGGGGTTGCTCTTTGACCTGAGGAAGGATCACTTGGGCTCCATGCGGGAAGGTCTAGGGGAAAAGCATTCCAGAAAAGGGAACAGCCCATGCAAAGGCGAGGCGAGGGGATCGCGCTTGGTGTGTTTGGGGCGCCACCAGGAAGCCAGTGAGGGTAGGTCGGAGGGAGGTGCTTAAGTCTGAGAGGTAAGGGGGGGCAGCGGTTACGTCTCTCGCCTCTGCCGGGTGGGCGGTGTGTTGTCTTCAAGCCCTAGGGAGCCATTGGAGGCTTTGACAGGGCCGTGGGCGCTAATAGAGAGGGAGGCGAGCAGGATGGTGGCAGTGGGGATGGGAGACGTGATGGGGATCGGTGACGTCGACAGGACCTGAGGGAGAAGGAAGGAATCGCCTGCATCTTAAAATTGGGGTCAGCAAACCTCAGTAAAGGTTTTTGATTTTGCGGGCCATCAGTCTCTGTCCCAGCGTACCCAGTTCTGCTGCTATAGCCCCAGAGTAGCCAAGCCCATGTGCAGATGTAGGGGCTGGCTGTGTTCCCATCAGCCTTTGTTTACAGAAACAGGCAGTGGCAGGGGTTGGACCTCAGGGAGGCTGCTCTTTACTGACCCCTGAAATCCCAACAGGCCCCACCCCTGCTAAGAACTTTTCAAGAGCCCTCAACACACTGCGTTTCAAGTAAATCCCAAACTCCCATGAGATCCGTAAGTACACTCTCCCTGAGGCCCCCTTGGCCTCTTTCTGTCTGTCTCCCTGCTATAAGCCAATCTCTGCCTGACCTGAAGAAGTTTACACGGGAGTCCCCTGTGCCAGGAGAGCTTTCCTCCTCCTCTGTCCTCCTCATGGCCTAGGCTCACCTTAAAATGTCACCTCTCATGGGACTTCCCTGGCAGTCCAGTGGTTAGGACTCCTCGCTCTCACTGCCAAGGAACTGAGGTCAGTCCCTGGTCGGGGAACTAAGATCCCACAATCTGTGCAGCACGGCTGGAAAAAAAAAAAGTCACCTCTCAGAGCAGCTTCCTCACTTCCACTCCCATGCTCCGTTTACTTCACCCTCTTTGATCTTCCTGGTCCATAAGAATTTATTATTTGTTTGCTTACGTGTTTGTCTCTGTCCCCCGATGAGTACAGCCCCAGGAGCACAGGGACCCTGTTCTTAGACTCTAGCAGAGTGCCTGACAGATCAAGGTGTTTGTTCAGCAAGTATTTATTGAGCACCTACTGTGTGCCAGGCACTGTTCTGGGTGATTGGGATACGTAGGCAAACAAAGATCTTTGCCCTTGTGGGGCTTACTGTGGTGAGAGAAGACAGACACAGAAGTGAAATGTAATAAATAAATAAAATACATGGTATGTTAGAAGGGAGCAAGTGCTGTGGAAAAAGAGAAAAGTAGAGCAAGGGAGGGGCTCAGGGTGTGCCAGGTTGTGAATTTTAAGCCAGGTGGCCAGGGAGGCCTTACCAAGCAGGTATCATGTGAACACAAGTTTGAAGGAAGGGAGGAAGTGAGCTATGTGCTTATCAGGGAAGAGCATTCCAGCCAGTGGGAACAGCTGGAACAAAGGCCTAGCACGTGCAAGGAACTGCAAGGAGGCTGGTTTGGTTGGAACAGAGTGGGCAAGGGGGAGGGTGTGGGGAGCTGAGGTTAGAGAGATGTATGTGTGGATGGAGTTGGGGAGCCGGTATCATTCAGGGCCTTGAAGGCCGTGGCTAGGACTCTGGTCTTGTCTCCGGGGGAACAGGGAGCAATGGCAGGGTTTTGAGCAGCGGAATGCTGGGGTCTCACTCTGACTGCTGGATGGAGAAGAGAATGAAGGGGGATGAGGGCGGAAGCAGGGAGGCCGGGGAGGAGGCTGTTGCAATAACCCTGAGAAGAGATGGTGCTGGTCATCAAAGAAGATATATAAATGGCCAATAAGCACATGACAAGATGCTCAGTATCATCAGCCATCAGGGAAATGCACATCAAAACCACAGTGAGCTACCGCATTACACCACCAGGGTGGCTATAATCAAAAAGTGAGATAATAAGTGTCAGGGAGGATGTGGAAGATAGGAACCCTCACACAGCTGGTGGGAATGAAAAATGGTGCAGCTGATTTGGAAAACAGTCTGGCAGTTCCTCAGATGATTAAATCTAGAGTTACCATATGACCCAGCAATTCCACTGCTAGGTATATACCAGAGAAATGGAAACATGTCCACGTGAAAAGGCATACACAGATATTCATAGCAGCGTTATTTCTAATAGCCAAAAGTGGGAACAACCCACATGTTCAGCAACTGGTGAATGGATAAACTAACTGGTATTTACTTACAATGAAATATTATACAACCATAGAAAGGAGTGAAGTACTGTTATCTGCTACAAAATGGATGAACCTCCAAAGCGCTACGCTAAGGGAAAGAAGCCAGTCACAAAGGACTACATGTTGTATGATTCCATTTATATGAAATGTCAAGAACAGTCAAATGCATGCAGACAGAAAGTGGATTAGTGATTGCCTAGGACTGGGGGATGGAGAGTTGATAGCTAATGGGTAGATTTTCTTCTTGGGGCAATGAAAATATTCTAAAATTGTGATGGTATAGATGCACAGCTCTATGAATATACCAGAACACTTTAAATTGGTGGGTTTTATGTATGGCATGTGAGTTATATGTCAGAATAAAGATGTTATTTTTCTAAAAAGAATTTTTAAAAAATACTGAGATGGGAGGAACTGAAAGAAGGCCAGAGGGGTGGAGAAAGAGGGAGAGAGAGGTCTGAAGGAAGAATGTTCTGAGCCAGTAGAGGTAGGTATGGAGGGGCTAGGCTTGGTAGAGCCCTAGGGAGCCAATGAGGAATTCTCACCGGGACGTGTGAGTGGATTTGGTACTGATGTTGAGATTCTGGCTCAGGGCTGCTGGGTAGAGACTAGATTGGAGGACCCAGAGTGGAAGCAGGAACTCCAGCAGGGAGCTGGTCATGGGTTGGGCTAGTGTGGTGGCTATGGCCGAGAAGTGGGCGGATCTGAGAATGACTCAGGAGATGGCCTAGTGATGGGCCTTTTGTGTTAGTTTGGGAGACTGGAATCTGCAGGGGATGGGCTAGGGGAGGGCTGTCCTTACTTTCCTAAATATTGGAGACCTGGAAACTTACTTTTGCTCAGTGAAACCCAAATTGTCCCTTCGGCTTGAATTCTAGCTTCAGAAATTAATCTTCATTTCTTCTGTTCATCTGTATTAAATCACTAAAGAAATACATGCTTGGAGGGAAATTCACACAGTTACTGCAGTGCAAGAGGTAAAAGTAGGAGGTGCAGCTCTCCAGCTCTCCTTCCACTCCCACATTCGCAATCCCACCCCCTCAGGTACCCGCTGTTAATATCTGGGTGTCTTCTTCCCCACACTACTTGGACGTTTACATTCCCACACATCCTCCCTCGGCAGCATGCACAGCGGTCCTTGATAAGAACACGGGAGTTTCTAGCATTCTCCAGGGTGTTTATGCCGGTCCAGTCTGTGGCTAGAAGCTGCAGTGAGCATCCTCAAACGTTTATCTTTGGGCAAAGGTGTGAGCTTTCGGGCTTCCCTGGTAGTGCAGTGGTTGAGAGTCCGCCTGCCAATGCAGGGGACACGGGTTCGTGCCCCGGTCTGGGAAGATCCCACATGGCGCGGAGCAGCTGGGCCCGTGAGCCACGGCACGTCCGGAGCCTGTGCTCCGCAACGGGAGAGGCCACAACAGTGAGAGGCCCGCGTACCACCAAAAAAAAAAAAAAAAAAAAAGGTGTGAGCTTTCCTGAAGGAGAAATTCCTAGAAGTGGAATCTCAGGATCAAAAGAGCATGTGTTTGCAATTCTGCCAAGTAGCCCTTGGCAGGGTTCTACTTATTTAGATCCTCACCATTAGGCTCTGATCCATTCATTCAGTAATTCATTTAGAACCAACTATTTGCCAGGCTGTGTTTCTGTGTGCTTGGGATACATCAGTGACCAAGACAGGAAGCAAGACACCACCTTCCTGGGGCTTCCATTCTGGTGGGGAGACAGATAAACAGTAAGCACTAAACCCAGGGTGGCCAACTGTACGGGGTTGCCCAAGATGCTGGACTTTCATTGAGTGCCAGCACTGGGAAAGTCCTGGGCTAGTGGGTAAGAAAAGCTGGTAGTATAAAAAAATATTACTATAAAAATTAGAGCAGTTAAGGTAAGGAGGTTTGGGAACACTGGGTGGAGGGGGGAGAATTTTAGATGCGGGGAGTCAGGGTAGATCTTCATCGAGAAGGAAACAAATATTTAAAGGAAGCGAGGGAGCAAGGTTTGTGCTTATCCAGAGGAGAAAGACTGTTCCAGGCAGAGGAAGCAGCCGATGTCAATGTTTTGATGCAGAAATGAGCCCGAGTATTAGCAGGCTTCAAAGTATGTGCCAGTCATGGTCAAATGTGCCTCATCTTTCATCGGCATTTCCTTTCTTCCCAGTGAGGCTGAGCATCTTTTCATGAGTAAATGCCTCCATCTTTATTTCTGAGTTCACAGTCTGTGGTTGCTGATGTGTTCTCTGCCCCTTAGTGGCCTTAATATTTTTAAGCAAGTTGACTGTAAGGCTGTGGTAGGTAATTAGCAAGAACCACTTTCCTTTGTGCCCCTGAACAGAGGTTAGAGCTCTACGCCAGTGGGAGGGGCCCGCATTAATTGCTAAATATGCCTGCAGTGGATCAGGTGCTCCCTCTAGTGACAGACAGCAGCAATGAAACGCGTTGCTCTTATCCCGCTCCAAAAACCCTAGACGGCAGAGCACAGACTTTCATGTTGGACAAAAACAAACTTTAGGGGTTTCCCTGGTGGCGCAGTGGTTGGGAGTCCGCCTGCCGATGCAGGGGACACGGGTACGTGCCCCGGTCCGGAAGGGTCCCACATGCCGCGGAGCGGCTGGGCCCGTGAGCCATGACCGCTGAGCCTGCGCGTCCGGAGCCTGTGCTCCGCAACGGGAGAGGCCACGACAGTGAGAGGCCCGTGTACCGCAAAATAAAACACAAAACAAAACAAAAAAAGCACAATAGTAACTAGGGGCTTCCTGTAACGGCCGTAAAACAGACACCTCTGATGCACATCAAGATTAAACAGAATAGTGCCTGATGCCGGCAAGGGTGGGAGCAAATGGACGTTCTCACATACGTGGACTTGGCAAGGCTCTCGGAACTGCATCTTGGCGTTGTGCAGCAAAAGTCTTAAAAACGCACCTCCCTCCGACCCAGAAGTTCACCCTCCTGGGAGGTCTTCCCAGGGAAAAGTAAGTGAATGCTCCCCATGGTGTGCAAAAAGATATCCCTCAAAGTATTGTTCACGGCGTTGAGAGGTGGGCCTAAATGTCTGCTGGCAGGGACTGGGGTAAAAATCACGCTGCTGCCTGGACTCCAGAAACGCGCGCCACGAAAGAGACTGAAGGGCTGTTCAAGTCCAAGGAGCCTCGAGACACCTAATCCCGGGGCACCAGGGACTGAAAAGAGAACTGCTCCAAAGGACAACACTGGGACAGTTGGTGAAACTGGAACATGGACTTCATCAGTGTTAAGTCCTTGCTTTTGATAACTATACTGTGGCTGTGTAAGAGAATGTCCTTGTCCTTCAGAAATGTCCCTTAGGGGGCAACTTACTCTCAAGTGTCTCTGAAAAAAAATATTTATATGGGAGGAAAACCATAAAGCAGTGTGATGAAATGTTAGCAATTAGTGAATTGACAAAAGCTGTACATGAGTTCTTGGACTTATTCTTGTAACTTCTGCACGCTTGAAACTGTTTCAAAATATAAAGTTGAAAAGAAATGAAAAGAAAAAAGAAAGGCACATGCACACAACATCTGGTATAGATTTCAGAAGTTTGCAAGCCCGCCCCCTCAAATGCCGGTTAAGAATAGCTGCTCAGAGGCTGTATTTATCAACACAGTGGAGTTGCAAATTGAGCAAATGTTAGGTTACAAAGGCGAAAATGCTTATGCCAGATCTTATCCTTGACTTGCTCAACTAAAGCACGGTCCATGTGGATCAGATTGCTTTCTTCTTGGCTGAACAGAAATGAAGTAGTTGACAGGCACATAGAGGCCATGTTGAATGAAAAATACATACGTTTAAGCCTTGGCGTTACAACTCAGAGTGGAAGCTAATCACTTGCATGGGAGGGGAATGAGACTCTAGTCTCCTGTGTTAAGCTCGCCCTGGGCATCTGCTCAGTTAGGGGAATGGCAGTCAAAGCCGGCACCATTGACGTTTACATTTAGACTTTATTTTTTTAAAAGTAGGTAACGCACCTACAAAAAATTCAGAAGTGCAAGAGTGTACAGCAAAAAAGCCACCCAGTTCCCCTCTCCACAGGCAAGGCACATTGGCTGGAGTAGGCTGCACTGTCCTGCAGTAACAAGCAGCCCCAAAGCCCCAGTTGTTAAAGCAACAAGGGTTTGTATCTGGCACATCTAACATCTGGGAGGCAGGGAAGTACGGTCCTAGTCTGTGCCCAGGAGGAGACTCTCTGAGTGCTCAATGATCCCATACTTCGACACACTACATCACCACCCTCCCTCCCCACCCCACCCCCAATTTTCTATAGACAAATCGCCAGCACAAAGAGGCGATTTCTAAGAACGGTCGAACAACCCTTACACGCACCACGTGGGGCATTTCACCAGGGATCCAATACCAGTACTTGAAGGTATCACCCTCTCCCACCCCACTAACCTACGGTCAAACAGATGGACCTCAGCAGGTGAAATCTAGCCGGTGGTGAACACTTAACTGCACCGAAGGGGGGCAGGCTTTCTCAACCACAGATCACACTCCTTCCAGCAAGCACTATCCTGTGAGGATGGTTAGGTTTCATGTGTCCACTTGGTCGGCTACAGTGCCCAGCTGTTGGTTCAAACACAGCCCAGGTGTTGCTGTGATGGTATTTTGTAGACAAGATGAACACCTACAGTCAGTTGACTTTGAGTAAAGGAGATTATCCTAGATCATATGGTGGGCCACGTTCAATCATTCGAAGGCCTTAGAGCGGAAACTGAGGTTTCCTGGAAAAGAACGAATCCTGCCTCAAGACTGCAGCCTCGAAAGCCTGCCCGAGTTTCCAGCTGCCTTACAGACTTTGGATTTGCCAACCCCCACGGTCACATGAGCCAGTTCCTTAACAGGAATACACACACACACACACACACACACACACACACACACACACACACACACACACACATTGGTTCTGTTTCTCTGGAGAACCCTGACTGATATGGAATAAAGTCTAATATCTGAGAAGCAAACACTTAAATACACTAGAGAGGAAGGGGTTTTCTTAATGATAAAATCAATGCTGAAATGCCCTGCACACACAACCCAGAGGTACGAGCAAACTAATGCTTTGATGTAATATGAGTCTGATATTAGTAAACAAACACTTAGATGCTCCTAGAGGTGAGCTGTCCTAAAGTTCATAAAACCAAGCCTTAGAGGCACTTCTTGAGACAGAAGGAGGGGGCAATTCTAGTCATCACTATGGAAATATTTTAGTGCACTGGGTGGGAGGAGAGAGGTGTGGAAAATGATTCCCAGTTATCATAAAAACTGACATTTAGACTATTCTGTCACACCCCGTTATGGGTTGAATTTTGCTCCCTGCCCACAAAGATGTTGAAGTCCTAACCTCCAGGACTTGTGAATGTGACCTTGTTTGGAAACAGGGTCTTTGCAGATGAAATCATTGGGGTGGGTCCTAATCCATGATGACCGGTGTTCTTATAAAATGAGACATTTTGCCAAGGAGACACGCATACAGAGGGAAGATGATGTGTCGAGGAATGCCAGCATTGCCAGCAAGCCACCAGAAGCTAGGAGGGAGGCACAGACAGATTCTCCCACACAGCCTCAGAAGGACTCAGCCCTGCCGACACCTCCGTCTCAGACTCTCAGCCTCCAGCACTGAGAGAGAATACATTTCTGTTTAAGCTGCCAGTTGTATGGTACTTTGTTACTGCAGCCCCAGGAAACTAATGCAGATGCACACCCCCCCCCACACACACACTTCAATGATGTTCAGGCAAAGAATTCAAATATAAGGAGGCGCAAACAAATAGAATCTGCAAACAAATGCTTACCTGCTTAGAGGGAAGAAGCTTTCTTAGGAAGAAACTAAGGATTTGAAGGCATCTTACAGTGCATCTCCCCATGCCTGACTCCTCTCTTGGTGACAGCTGGAGCAGCCCTGACCACCTACCTGTAAAGACACTTAGATGCCCGCCTTCCTTGGCCACAAAGGGGACTCCCCAGTGACCTGCAAATGCGGAGATGGAAACCCATCCTTTCCCGACAGTATACTTGAGACCAGGGATCAGGAAAACATCTGTTTATTCAAAAAAATACCAAGTTGCAGCTCGGCTGGCTGTCCTCACCAGGGAACTGGGGCAAGAGTCAGGTGTTGGGGGGAGGAATAGGGTGGGTAGGGATAAGGAAGCAGGCAGAGCTTTGGAAGTTCTTTTGGTCCAGAATTGATCTTCTTTCTGTACCGCCCTCCACTGCCCCCTCACTGGAATGGGAGTGTGTGTGTGTGTGTGTGTGTGTGTGTGTGTGTGTGTGTGTGTGTGTGTGTACGCACAAGCCTGTGTATGCATTTATGAGGTGGTGGGGGCTGGTGAGGGAAGACTCAGATGGCGAGGTCCCATCTCTGGAAGCATCAAGGGGATCTGGCAGGACATGCCCACTTCCTCACCCACCTCGAGACCTCTCCCTACTATGGCTTATTTGAGATAAGAGGTCAAGGCCCCAGGGTCAGGCAGCCTGTGTCAAGTGAGTGCGGGGAGGGGGCAAGATACCTGGAATCCAGGCCGGGAAAGAGCAAGTTGAGGGGGGCATACAAAAGCTGAAAGGCCCCGAATCCCCCAATTCTGGGGGCTGGAGAAAGCTGAGGGCTCCTTGAGGGTGGTGAGCAGAGGGGAGGGGTCTGGGAGGGGCAGGCGCCCAAGCTGGCTCCTTTTGGGGGAAGTCACAGTCTGCCATAGGGATACTGGGTGTGGTGAGGCCCTCAAGGGGATTGGAGGAACCCAAAGGAGCAGCTGTAAGCGTGGAGTTGAAAAACTGGCAAACTGGCAAACTGGCACTGGGGCCCTGGTAGATTGGGGGTAACCCCTCAGTGTCCTCAGTGTGGTGGGAGCTGAGGGTCAGTTATCTGCCCCAGGCTCCTGATGAAAAGGGATGAGCTGAGGTGCCAGGATTTGTGGGGAGAGAGGAAAGGGAGGGGGACGGCCCAGGGGAGGGAGAAGAGGCCCCCTCACCTCGCCCTGGGGGCTGGGAGAGGGGGCATGTAGCCCTTTAAGAGTGGGGGAATGGCCGCCCCAGAACATGGCTATATACAGAGAGAATTGGGGGCAAATTGTGCGTAGGGTGTTGGGGAATCCCCGAAACCCCAGAGGCTCCCCAGTGTGTGAGGGGGAGATGAAGGAGAGAATGCTGCTTCTCTGCCATCTTGGGATGATGCAGAGCACCACCTCCCACCCCTACAGGTGGCACTGGCAGTGGCCGTGGCTCTCCAGATGTGCCTGCCCCACGACCAGGGCAGCAGAGAAAACCACTGAAGGCCTCAGGGAGGTCGGCAGGTGTTGGCCCAGCCCAGGGGGGTCTCTAAGGAGAGTTTGGCCCAAGCCAATGGAGTGCAGCTCTGGGTGGGGATCCAGGTAACAGGGATTGGGCAAGGGACAGTGATATCACCTGAGGACTGGAAAGCCCCTCCTCTGGTGATGATAAGAGGTCTCTTTGTTGACCCTGTCACCGATCAGATGGCTGGGTGAAGGGCAGTTATCAGGAGGGACCTGGATACCCTCATCAGGGGGAGATGGAGGACTGACCAAGGCCAAGTCTGTGGTGTGGTTGATGCAGGCAGGCGTCAGCCTAAGTCAGGAGCATGGCAGTGACATCATCAGGATGGGCCAGAGTATGATGATGTCATCAGAGGGGACCCCATCCCACTCCATTTTTGAGGGAACGGGAAAATGATGTGTATTGTGCTGGTTCCTCTTAAGGGAACAACTGTAGGTGACCCCAGAAGACAATTGAAATACAGCTGTCGTAATACTTGGCTCCCAAGATGATGGATCCTGGAAGGTGATGATACATGGTTGAAGTGGATCCTGCTAAATGACATCATTGGGTGTCCTGGATCCTGGGAGATGATGATGCCATGGTTATGGTGGATTCCAGTAGATGGTGATACCATGGTTGAAATGGATCCTGGGAGATGATGACACTAATTGGGTGTCATGTGTTCTGGGACACCATTGACTCATGGATGCTGGGAGGTGGTGACATCACTGCTGAGTTGAATCCTGGGAGGTGATGACACCAAGTCTGTGGTGGATCCTGGGGCATGCAGACATCATGGTTGAAGTGGATCCTGGGAGATGATGACACCACAATTATGGGGGACTATGGGAGATTGTGGCATCATCAGTTTTAGTGGATCCTGGTAGAAGATGTTACCATCAGCTCTAGTGGATTCTGGAAGGTAATGACACCGTTGGTCATGGCGGGTTCTGGGAGATGATGACATCATCAGCTGTGGTGAATCTTGGGAGATGATGACACCATGGTTGTGGAGAATCATGGGAGATGATGACATCATGGTTGTGCAGAATCATGGGAGATGATGACACCATTGGCTATAGGGAACCTTGGGAGAAGGTGACACTATAGTTATGGTAAATCCTGGAAGAGAATGATATCCTAGTTATGGTGGATCCTGGGAGATGAATACACCATAGGTCAAAGGGAATCCTGGGAAATGATGTCATCATCAGGCATGGTTAACACTGGACCCCAGGTGCAACTTACCACCAGGAGTGGTGGAAGTCTTGTGGTGCTGATGATGTCATCAGCTAGATAAATAGCAGGCATACTCCCACCTCTCCCCACCCCCCAACAGGAGGCCAGGACTTTGTTTACAGAGGTGGTGATGTCTGTAGTTACGGCAGAGAGAAGTAGCGCCACCTGTGAGTCCCAGGACTCCAGGAGCCTGGTGGGCCAGAGTGGCCTCCGTGGGAGCAGAAGCCAGTCTGGGAGTGCTATCCTCCAGGAGTCACACAGGACCCGTGGCCCAACCACCCTTTAGGTGAGGTTCTGGTGGAAATCCCGCAGGGCATGTCTCTAGGGTCAGGGGAAGGAGTGACCAAGCCAAGTCATGGTGGGACAAGGCAGAAACTCTGGTGATACCATTACAAGTAATGGCCTTCCAGAGCAGGCAGTGTCTCTGGTCATGACATCACAGCAGTGGGGCAGAGCCTCAGCTGGGGCAGGGCCACTGCCAACAATCCACAGATGGACTGTCATCTGTGGCAGAGACCTCTCCGCCGGGGCAGCCTCCCCAGTGAGGGCACCCCTAGATGACACCTCAGGACAGGGCACTTTCTCTGGTGACCCCCCCCAGGATAGTCATGGACTCTGAGTGTGCCCTGCCGTTCCGGGACTTGGCAGCAGCAGTGGAGGTGTCTCATGGCGTATGTAATCTCGGAGCAGGCAGAGTCTGGTTGTGACATTGCAGAAGGGGCCTCGTCTTGGAGATGTCCCCAGAGTGGGCTGCCATCTCTGCTGATGACATCACGGAAAAGGCACAGTCCCTCTGATGACATCATAGGGCAAGGCACCTTCTCTGGCGATGGCATCACAGGAAGGAAGCAGAGTCCCTGTGATGATGTCGTAGAAAGGAGGCCTTATGTCTAGTGAGGACACAGCTGGTGAGGCTCTTTCCCCTGTGATGTGTCCCAGGAAGATGGCTTTGTCTGTAGTGGTGACAAAGGCATCTTCTTTGGAAGAAAATATTTTCCTGGT
Organism: Orcinus orca; assembly: GCF_937001465.1. Lineage (NCBI taxonomy): Eukaryota > Metazoa > Chordata > Mammalia > Artiodactyla > Delphinidae > Orcinus > Orcinus orca. The sequence continues at coordinate 55,858,649 of NC_064578.1, forward strand.
GATGATGATGTCAAAAGAGGCCTTTTGGTGCCAGAGATGACATCATAAGGATGAGATTTATCTATGCAGTGACATCATAGGAAGGACTCTGTCTCTAGGGATGATGTCATAGGACAAGGCATTGTTCCTCTTATGACATCACAGGAGGGAAGTCTTTGTGATGACACCATGGAGCATAGATGCCTCTAGTGATGACCTTAAGGGTGGGCCTTTTCCTCTGTGATGACCTCATGGGAAGGAGGTTTTGTCCCTGTGGTGAACAAAGACATTTTCGCTAGTGATGACCTCACATACAGGCCTCTTCCTCTGTGATGACGTCATGGGAAGGAGGTCCTGCCTCAAACTGTGACATAGGAGGAGGGGTCTCATCTGCCGTGACATCGCAGAAGGAAGCTTTGTGTCAGGTGATGATTTCATCCAAAACAGTGTCCTTGGAGGCAGCCCTCCCGGCCACCGCAGATCTGGTCCCAGGCCCCTGGCGTGTGTTGGGGGATGCAGGCCGGGATGGGGGCCCCAGGCTGCAGCCCCCAAGCCCCTGGCCCGACCTCAGACAGTCAGACAGTCACCTCATTCTTGCTGGCAGTGCGGAGGTGTTGGGGCAGGTGATGGCCGGGGATGAACTGCAGCTGCTCCAGCGTGCCCTGGCGCTGGAAGGGCGGCCTGCGAGACAGCGTGCCCCCACCTCCGCCGGTGTCTGACATCCAGGCGGGCTGCGGCGAGCCGTGCAGGCCGTGGTGGTGGTGGTGCGCATGCAGGCCGGGCGGCGGGGGCAGCCCGTGCAGCGGTGTAGGGGGCCCCCCGGGCCCCAGCAGCAGGTTGGAGTGGGAGGCGGCCAGGCTGGCGCGGGCGGCGGGCTCGGGGGGCAGCACGGGGCTGCGGGGGGGTGACAGCAAGTGCTCGCGGCTCTGGCGCAGGGCCTCGGGGGACGACAGGAGCAGGTGCTCCTGTGACACGAGGCGCGCGCGTGGCAGTGTGAACTCATAGCGTGCCCGGCCCCCGTCGCCCAGCAGGTGCTCCTGGGACATGACGCGCCGTGGGTTGGGCGCGGGTGCCAGGCCCAGCTCCTCGGGGCCACCCCAGCCTTCCATGCGATAGCCGCCCCCTGTGCCAGGTCGCCGCAGCGCATGCAGGGGCAGCGTCCCGCGGGGCATCTCTGCCAGGTGCCGGCGCTTCAGATAGGCCTCGTCCAGATCCTTCTCGGCTGGGGGAGAAGGGAAGAAACCACAGAGGTGGGTCCTCAGCCAGCCCAGAACGTGCTCCCTTCCCTAGGGCACCCCCCACCCCAGGAAGACCCCAGACATTACCTGGAACTTCCTGGTCATTAGCCTGGGCAGGGGCACAATTTTAACCAGTCAGAACAGTCAAGCTAGCAGAATGCAGATTCCCAGGCCCAGCTTGCAATGCTGCGATCATAAATGAGGGGGGACCTTTTTTTTTTTTTAATTGCCTGGGAACATCCCTTCTTTTGGGAGTAGAACCCAACTCTTGCTTTTGAGGAACCACTTTCCCTTCCCTTTCATCCTGTAGCACGTATTTTTCAAACTTGGAGATTCGACCCATTCATGGGTTGAAAAGTCAATTTTGTGGGTAGGGACCAGCATTTGGCAAAATGAAATAGAATAGAAAATTATCAGAAAGTGTCCCATAATAAGAGAATAAGGGTGAATACCATTCACAAAATTTTTATTTCAGTTGTGTGTGTTATTGATATATTAACGGATAAAGTGACATGATATCTGGGATTTGTTTTGAAATAATCCACCAAAAGATGGGGTGGAGGGAGGAGAGATTAACAAAATGTTGCCCATTGTTAAAGCTGGGTGAAAGGAACATGGGGCTCATTTTACAATTCCTCTACTCTCGAGTGTGTTTGAAAATGTCCATAATAACAAGTTTCAAAACTTTACTGTAATTTAGAAATGTGCCAGTGTATGTGGGTCTCATGGGACACAATATAAAAATCCTTTCTTACTGTGGATCTCCGTTTAAAATGTTTGAAGGCTACTCCACTACCAGGGATCGGCCACTGACCCAGAAATGTCCAGAGTCACAGTGATTGGTTTTGGGACAAGCATGTGACCCTTTTTGGCCAGTGGGATCCAGGCTTGGGAATTTTGCTGGAATCATTGGGAGAGACTCTTCTGGTAGAAGTGCCCTGAAAATTCTCAGGACAGTCTTTGCCATCACAAGGGGAGATTCTATCTGAAAATGAAGCCAGCCCACTGTTCAGCAGAGCTGAGAGATGTAGAATCCTGGAGACAGCTTTTGAGCACCTGGGTTCAGCCACACCTGAAGCTTGTGGCACATAGACTTTCTGTTATCAAGCCAGCATAGTCACCTTTTTTTTTTTTAAGTTGTATTTCTGTTCATTGCAAATACAAGTCCTGATGAATGCAACAGATCTTGGGGAGAGGACCATGGGTTTGCATTTTCAAAAAGCACCCCAAGTAATTGTGATACAAAATTACCTCAGGTAATTCTGGAACAAACTTGGAGAAAAATCTAAGGCGGGGGCGCGGTATCTAAAGCTTTAGAAGGCTATCGGGTCACTGTCCATTGTCCTGAACCCAGGCCCTGACCCCGCTCCATCGCCCAGGTAGCTCCCCTTCCCGGGACTCACCCAGCCTCTTGAGGGAGGAGTAGCGGTTGAGTTCAGATTTCACAGCGGCCTCGTAGGACGGGGGCAGATGCGAGAGGTTGTGGAAGGACCGAGAGCAGGACAGCGTGGAGTAGTGCAAGGAGGGGCTGGGCGGCGGAATGGCCCGCCAGTCTGGGGCAGAGGGGCATGGCTGGGGTCAGTCCAGGCCCTCCTCCCTCAGACCCAGCAGTTCTGGCCCCCAGCCCCCTTAGAGCATTAGAAATCTGGAATCCCAGCCCCTCAGAGCTGCAGCAGTCCAAGCTCCCTGTGCTCACTCCCCCCAACCCTCGGGTGCTCTTTGCTGGGGAAGGAGGAGGAGGAGGGGCAACTGGCGTTTGCTCAGCACTCGTTGTGTGCCCCGCCCCCAGGCTAGAAGGGACGCACTCCATGCAGCTTCCCGCAGACCACTTCTGGCATAGAAATGAGGAAACTGAGCCTCACTGGGTTACCTGGCTGGACTGTGCGGACAGGCTCCCAGGGTCTCACACCTGCCCTATGCTGGGCACCTGGCTCCGGCTCAATACAAGGGTGGGAAGGGAAGGAGCCCTGCCCTCCCCGCAGCCCCGCCCTGGTCCATACCCAGAGTGGCAGCGTGGTGTTTGGGGCTGTTGACGTTGAGGTGCAGGTAGTTGTGGTGCAGATTATCTGTGGGGACCAAGAGGGGAGGTGGCATCACTGCCATTGCCTGCTCCCAGCTGGCACCGCTGTCCTGGTCTTGTGGAAGGATCCCCACCCATGTCCACTTGGTCCCCAGCTCTGGTCCCTCCTGCTTACTGAATCTTTGCCCTGACTTGCTTCTCCCTCCTGGATCATCAAACCAGCCTTCTGGCGAAATGGCCAGCCCATCTCCAAGATCAGCCCCACTGCAGTACTTCTGACATGTACACCTGCCCCTGTCCCTCTGCTGCTCGAAACTCTTCCCATGTCTCACCATCACCCATGGGACACAGTCTAAGCTGGGGATGGCATTTGAGGCCTGTGTGACTTGTCCCCAACAGACATCTGCAGCCTCATCTCCCATCCCTCCCCTCAAGCCATACTTCTCTCTGATGCCCAAATGGTCCAGCTCAGTTCTGCCACAGGGCCTTTGCACATGCTGTCATGCTGTTCTCTCGGCCTTGAATCCCTTCCTCTCCTTCTTTGCCTGAAGACCTCCTACTCACCCCTCAAGATCCAGGTCAAATGTTTCTTCCTTATCACTACTATTCAAACCCATCTCCTCCCCTCCGTTCCTGATCCCAGATCAAGCCTTGTCCTTTACTGCCTGGATCATCATGCAAGCCTCCTCTGGAGCCTTCTTCCTCTCATCGATCTTCCTTCATATGGGTTCCAGAGACATAGTTCTTCCACCCACTTCTGACTTTGCTTCTCCCTTGCTCTAAACTCCTCCATGGCTCCCCATTGCCCTCAGGACAAAGGCAGAGCCATTCAGCTCAGCCTGGTACTCAAGGCCCTTCCTGAGGTATCTGCCCACCCTCTCCTCAGCCTCAGCTCTGGCCACCTCACAAGCTGTGCTCCAGCCACTCAGAGATCCCCCTGCCCAAGAAACTCCCCTCACCCTCCTGGCCACTGCTCAAACATCATGTTCTGAGGGAACTCCTCCCCCTCACACCAAATGAGACCCTTTTCAAACCTCTTCCAGCTACCTGGACTTCTCCACTGATGCACTCATCATAAACTATAAGAATAACAATAATATGAAGTGAGTACTGTTATGATTCTCATTTTATGGATGAGCAAACTGAGGCCCAGAGAAGCGAAGTCACTTGCCGTAGGTCACAGTGGTAGAGCCAGGATTTGAATCCAGGCGTCTGGCTCCCAACAAATTCTAATTCAGTTACCAAGTGAGTCCTTGTGTGTCACTGGCTGTTGGGTGGTCTGACATGAGTTTCTCAAGTGCAGGGGTTGAGAATGTCTAAATCTAAATCATCCATCGTAGCACCCAGGGTTCCCACCCAGGGTGCCCACAGGAGGTCAGGGAGGAGGTCTGGCTCACTGCAAAGTCCAGTGCATTGCCCAAAACAGGTGTCGGCCATAACGGTTCAGGGAAGGCAGAGACAGCAGGCTGTGGCTAGGGGCAGGGCCTGGGCAATGGGAGATGGAGCCATCCGTGGAGGGCGGAGCTACAGGGATGAGGGGTGGGGGCAGATGCAGAGGCAGCAGAGGCGGCAGCCGAAGCTCCACTTCTCACTCACCGAGATTGGTGGGCTTCACGGTGTTGTAGAGGTTCTTGGGCGTCCTCGGGGGCATGCTGTCGGGACCCCCGACCCCCGGGGTTAGGGAGCTGCTTCGTGCCCGGTCCGGGCGGGTCCCAGGCCCCGCCTGATGCCTCAGAATGTCCACCAGAGCCCTAGAAGTGGCAGAGCGATGGTCAGTGGCCTGGGGACTGGGGCTGGGGGTGGGGAGAGGGAGGGCGCAGGCCTCTTTCCCCTCTCCGTTCTCACCTTTGGGTGTATCCATTAGCTCAGCTCGGCTTCTAGCCTTTGGCCACACCCCTTGCTAATATCAATCTGAGCACCGCCTGCCCCAAGGTCCCTCGGACCACACTTCCTGCTTGAAGCGCCCCTTCCCCTATGTATTTGGACCCTACCCCTTCTGCGGTCCCTCCCACATCGTCCTCTCTGTGGCCCTGCTCCACCCTGAACCTGGGACCTCACTCCTGTTCCTTTTGCTGCCTTCCCCATGGCAATAAAGGGTGCTATGTGGACCCCAAACCCTAGAATCACCCTTGACTCTTCTTTTTCTTTCCTGCACGGCCCTTAGCAATCCTGTGGATTCGCCCTCCAAAATGTATCCCAACTCGGAGCACTTGTCACCACCTCTGCTTCTACCAGCCCCATCTCTCACCATTATTGCCACAGTCTCCAATTGGTCTCCCCATTTCTGCCCTTATCCCTTGCAGTTTCACACGCACAGCCCAGGGATCAGATGGTGACACACGGAGCTCAGGGCTCCCCCATCACACTTAGGATAAACCTGGCCTCTGCCTACTTCTGTCCACCTCCTCCTCACCCACTGCACTCCAGCTGCATGGGCCGCTTCGCTGTCCTGCAAACACTCCACCTTAGGGCCATTGCACTTATGGCTTCCTCTCTGCCTGGAATGCCCTTCCCACAGATATCTGCTTGGTTCTCTCTTTTCCTTCAAGTCTCTGCTCAGAGAGGCCTTTCCTGACCACTTCGTGTAAAACAACACTGTCCCTCCCATTCACAACTCGTTATGCTACTTTATTTTCTTCACAGCAGTTATCAGGATCTAAAAGTATATTGCACATGTGTTTCCTTGCTTACTGTCTTAATGATAACGGTAGCCAGCATTTACTGAGGGCTTACCAGGTACCAGGACTCAACATGAATTAACCCAGGTAATCTTCATTACAGTCTGAATAGGTGGGGAACAATTATTAGGCCCATTGTACAGACGAGGAAACTGAGGCATAGAGAGGTTTAAGCAAATTCCCCAGGGTCACACAGCCTGCAGGCAGCTGACCTGGGATTGGAAACCAGGTTTACTCCTCAGTGCAGGGACTTTGTTTTGTTCACTGCTGTGTTCCCAGCTCCTGGCTCACAGAAAGTGCTCAAGAAATATTTGTTGAATGAATGAAGGCCCGAGCCTACCCGGTCACTCCATAGACTGCCACTTAAGTCACATATATTCTCATGTCCCGCCCATCTCTCCAAGGCATTGGCTTCTGCGCTCCTGGTGGCTGCCTCAGTCTCTGGCCATACTCCCTGCACCCTGCCGCCCCCCCCCCCCCCCCCCCGCCCCGGCCCCACTCCCTGATGGCTCCACCTCCTGTGGCCCCGCCCCCGCCCCCAGGTTTCCCACCCTCCGGCCCCAGAGCACACACACCTGGGTACATTGATCTCCCGGTGCGCCCTGGGCGCACGGGACGCCTTGCTGAAGGCCACTTTGGCGCCGACGCCCACGGCCAGGGCGAAGCTGATGACCCCGCACACCACGTAGGCCGTGCTGCCCCCTGGGCCCTCGCCCCCACGCCCCCCGGCGCCACCCGCCCGGCCCCCTTCCATCCACCCGGCCTGGCCGGGCCCGAGTCCCCCGCCCGCACCCCCGGCGCCCCCGGCGCCCCCGGCCAGTGGCGGCGGCGTGGTGGCCCAGCGCGGCGTGTCGTAGTTGGAGCAGGAGGCCTGCGCCAGGCGCATGTGGCGGTGCTCGCAGCAGAAGCGGTAGTGGCAGGTGCCGCAGCAGAAGCGGTAGGAGCCAGTGCTGCAGTTGAAGGTGGCGTCGTACTGGCCCATGACATCGTAGTAGCCGTGGCAGAGCTCGGCAGGAGGGGGCGCCCGTGCCGCCGCGCCGGCCGAACTCGGGGTGCTGGTCCTGGTTCCGTTGGCCCCTGGGCCCGCCGCGCCCCCGCCGCCGGTCAGCGCCCCGGTCAGGCGCCGCAGGTGCGCCAGCAGGGCGGGCAGCGGGCCCGGGGGTTCCGTGCTTGTGGCGTTGGACGGGCGCGCCCCAGCCTGGCCGGTAGTCGAGGCCAGGAGCAGGAGGGTCCCGAGGAGCAGGAGGGCCGGCATGGGGCAGCCAGGCTGGGGGGAGAACCGAGGCTGGAACGGCGGGCGGGAGAAAGATGACCAGAGGTGGAGAAATGTGGAGATGGGGGCCGGAGATGATGAGGAAGGCAGGCCAAGGGAAGGTAGAAGGACGGAGAGGCACAAACCAAGAAACAGAAAAGATGGAGGGGACATGTATGGACCCAAAGTTGGCAGTCCCACGGGACAGTGCGGTGATGGGGGAGCAACAGGAGGATGTCCAGACACCGCGGAAGGAGAACGGAAATGATAATGGCAGAGAAAGGTCAGAGCGAGTGATGAGTGGTGGAGGAAAGAATGGGAAAGTCGACAGTGGCATTGGGGGTGCGAAGAAATAAGAGAGGTGGACAGAAACCAGAGGAAAGATGTGATGGAGGGAGAAGAAAGCATGGAGGCAGGTGAGGGAGAGAGGGCAGAGGGGAAAGCCAGAGGTGAGATGCAGGTGAGGGAGGGCAGAGGTGGGCAGAGTGAGAGGTGGCCAGAGTGGGGAGGAGGTTGGGATGGGTCAGTGGGGGACCAAGGGAGGCAATGAAGGGAGACACATGGTGGGGTGGGCGAGATGGGAGGAGTCGGGGAGATGGGGAAGGAGAGAGAAAGAAGAGCAGATGGGGAGGAGAGAAGGAGAGAGAGAGATTGGAGTTGAGAACCTGAGTTTATAGACCAGGAGGTGGAAAGAGGGAGTGCAGGGTTTCTCACCCTGGGCGCTACTGTCATCTGAGCACAGAATGTACTTGCTTGTGGGGGCCCATCCTGTGCATTGTAGGGTGTTCAGCAGTATCTGCTGGATGCCAGGAGCATTCACATTCCCCCACATCGTGTTAACATGAGATGCCTCCAGGCATTGCCAAATATCCCCCCGGGGGGCACGTTTGCCCCCAGTTAGAACTGCTGCCTTAGACCCACGTGGCCCTCAGTTTCCCCAGTGCTTATTTCTCTCTTGTATTTACGTCTGATAATCAAGGGATCTTGAGCCTCTGTCTCTCTCTCTGTCTCTGTCTCTCTCTGTGGTCTGTCTCTCACGCACACACACACACCCATGCTCACAGTTTCAGGTCTGACGTGTCTCCTTGCACAGCTGGAGAGTCAGGGTAGTAGTGGTTCATCCCCCAACTCCACCATGTGCCAGGTGCCTGATACTGGATACACCTAAGTCCCCATGTGCCTCAGTTTCTCCATCTGTAAACCAGGGGTAAGGATGGCTATCACTGGGTGGTTGGAAAGACGAACCGATTTCATATGTGTAGAGAGTTTAGGGCAGTGCCTAGCCTAGCGCAGGTGCTATACTTATAGGAGGGTGAACAGGATGGGAGGGGCCAGATGGGACAGGTGCGCCCAGCTGTTTTGTATGGCAACAGGCTGGCAGGAGGGGTTCCTTCAGCAGTGTTTACTGAGGCTGGGGATGCAGCAGTAGATGAACCGCAGGGTTCCTCCTCTGTCTTTATGGGGTTTGCCTTCTGGTGAGGGGAAAAGCCAGTATGCAGACACAAATTAATGGGATGCACGTTGAAAACTGTTATGAAGAAACACTAAGAAATTATGGAGGCCATGAAGAAATAAAAGCAGTGCAAGGAAGTGGGAGAGAGGGTGGGTGGGTGGGACTAGTTTAATAAATGTCGTTTGGTATTATTTTTATCCTTTATTCCTTCCCATTGAGCGCACATGTATCTAGGGACCACACCATTATGAAAACTGCTGGGGCCTGGGATGGGGAGAGGGCTATGGGAGGCTGCACCTGGGGCCTCAACGTTCCCTTTTAGCTCTGCTCCGGCCCCTCCCCTGAGCTCGCCTCCAGACTGCCTGCTGGATGCCTCCACTTGGTGTTTAACGGGCATCTTAGAAGTGCCTTGGCCCACACTCTGGAAAGCAGATTGGCAGTTCCTTAAAAGTTAAACATAGGGTTACCACATGACCCAGCAGTTCCACTCCTAGGCATATGCCCCAAAGAATTGAAAAACATGTTAACACAAAAACACAAATGTCCTTAGCAGCATGATTTACAGCAGCCCCAGACTGGAGACCACCCAAATGTCCATCGGTTGATGAATGGGTAAACAAAATGTGGTCTGTCCATTCAATGGAATACTATTCAGCCATAAAAAGGGATGAAGCACCAATACATTCTACATCATGAAGAACCTCAAAAACATTAAGAGAGAAAAGCCAGACACAAAAAGTCACATATTGTATGATTCCATTTATATGAAATGTCTGCAATAGTCAAATCCATGTAGACAAAAGCCGATAAGTGGTCGCCTGGAGCTGGGGGCAGGAGGGAATGGGGAGTGACTGCTTAATGGGGGCAGGGCTTCCTTTCAGGGTGAAGAAAATATTCTGGAACTAAATAGTGGTGGTAGTCGCACAACACTGTGAATATATTAAATGCCATTGAGCTGTACACTTAAAATGCTTAAAATGCTAAATTTTATGTTATGTGTATTTTACCACAGTTAAGAAACAAAAACCAACCAACAAAGGTCAGGTGATGTCGCAGTGCCCAAGCAATGGTGCTAGGCTTTGAACTCAGGGCACCAGCACCCACAGAACATGGATGCATTATCCCACACAGAGAAACATAGGTTGTCATGCACACAGACACACCACTTCTGAGAGTGACACGTGTGTGGCGATGTGGATTCCTTCATTCATACGAGGGCTGCCACATATGGTTGGGCAGGTTGTGTACTGCACAAGAGGGTCTGGCTGAGAGGCTGGAATCCAGCCGCGCTCTCCTTCCTAATAATGCAGCTGGTGGGGCTGCATCCATCTGTGGGAAGGGGTACCTTTTCAAACACATGCAAGGGTACCATCTGTCTGCTAAATCATAGATGCTAGGGAGCTGCATTGGGCTGGGGGAACCTTTGTCTCATCTGCCCCGCAGGGGTAGCAGTTTGCCCTCTCAGTCCCTGTGCTGTGCCAAGCCTCTGGCTGGGCTCCATGGACAGAATTTCTCCCTCTGCTAACAGAGTCCCATTGTCCCTTCCAACTTCGCACACATGCACAGAGCCAGGGAAACGAAACTCTTGGCCATTGACAACTCTGGGGAGTGAGGCAGGAGGAGCAGAAGCCTACATCCCCTCCGACCCAGCAACACACACACACACACACACACACACACACACACACACACACGCACGCACAGCCCCTCGACCAGTGGGCGTCCTGTAGCCTCCTGTCCCTGCCTCACACCTCCTGATGCAGGGCAGCACCTCCAGGTGGGGAGGAGACACACTGCAGACACAGCAGCTGGTCCACACACAAGGATACAGAGGACCAGTTCTTCCTCTACCTCACACAAAACTATACACAGACACACAACAGAGCTTATATACACACAGTGACACAGAGCACAGGACACCCAGTGTCCCAGACACAACACGCAAGGACACCCAATGTCATCCTGGCGGCACACCTGAGCCTCTCTCCTCCCCAAACACACAATACAGCTCCATGTGGACACACAACCATGCATTTCTGGGCATTCCCACCCACAGCACACAAGAGTCAGACACAGTCTCAGACACCTTGACACACTGGGACCACACACAGCTCCAGAACATGGCCAGGGACCTGCCCCAGCCAGCTGCACGTGGGCACGCAGTGGCACACATCACAGCCCACAGTCACGCAACCTCATAGGCACACACACCAGTGAGAACCCAGTGGTGGAGAGTCTGGAAGCAGGCATGTGGCCCTCCACCAGACACACCCAGACAGCCCCCCAGCACACACCGGAAGGCATACTCCTCCTTCACAGCTGGAGAGGAATGCCCCCCAAACCCCGATCTCCCTCCCCGCACCACACACACCTAGCAGCTCAGGGCCAGAACCCAGCACCCCAGCCCAGGACCTGAGAGACAGAGATGTGAGGACAGAGATCAAGGGAGCCAGTGTGAGGAGGGGTCCCAGAGCAGGCCCCACTCGGTCCTGGGCTCCCAGAGAAGCCCCTCCCCCACCCGCTCCCCTGCAAGCGCTGTGCCTCACAGCCCCCCCACCCCCGCCTCTCCTGACCCTGCCAGCTGGGCTCTGGGGGCAAGGACTGCCTTCTGAGATGCCTGGCAGCAGAGAATGAGAGCTAGAACAGGGCGCGGGGGGCAGGGGGAGAGAGCCCTCGGGGTGGGGGTGGAGGCCCAGAGAGAAGAACAGAGACCCAGGGAGAGGGGAACAGAGACCCAGGGAGAGGGGAACAGAGACTCAGGGAGAGGGAGACAGAGACCCAGAGAGAGAGGAACAGAGACCCGGCGAAAAAGGGGGACAGAGGCCCAGAGAGAGAGGAACAGAGATGACGAGAAGGGAGTACAGATAGCCAAAGAAAAGAGGACAGAGCCCCATAAGGCGAGCAGTGACGGGGTGGGGGTGGGGCAAAGACCCAGAGGACTGGGGATCAGAGATTGAAGGACAGAGAGAGAGAGAGAGAGAGAGCTCGAAAGAGAGAACCAGAGGAGGATAGAGACCCGCAGAGGGGAGGAGACCCAGAAAAAGCCCGAAGCCCTGACCTCAAGCAACTGGGTGCTGGAGAGGGGTCCGCAGGTGGCAGCGGGGTGGGGGCTGAGGGTGGGCGGTGTCCGAGTGCAAAGGGACGGCCTCCTAGGAATATCTGGGGTTGAGGGTGGGTTTGAGTTAGGCATGTGGAAGAAGGCGGCATCTGGGTTCCGGAGGAGGCGGACCCGGCTGGAGGGGAAAAGCGGAGGGAGAAGGGGAGGGGTCTGGATGCGGGGGCGGGGATCCCAGTTCCGGGCGGGGGAGGCAGGGTGGAGGGATCCAGCGCCGCCTCCGGCTCGCCACCTGGGAGGTGGGAGGTGGGATTGAGGGAGAGATGCGGACCCTCCCCACGCACTCCCAGCGGCCCGCCCAGGTCCCTAGGCCTTCCTGTCTCTTATGTCTCTGTCTCTGGGAGTCTCTGCGTCTCCGTGTCCTTACCTCCTCCCGGGACGTCGCCTCCCACCGCCTCTCCCTCAGCCTGCCGGCGGATCTCTCATCTCTATCGGGAGGTGCCCTGGGTCGCGCGGCCTCTCTGAGCCTGTCTCTCTCTACGTGTCTCATCGCATCTCTGCATCTTTCAGTCTCTGTCCCAAGTCTCCTCTGTGTGCCAACATTTTCTCCTTCCCTCTGCCCAGTCTCTGTCTCTATACATCCTGTGTCTTCCCCGTTTCCACATCCCCATCTCTCGCTACCTCTTTGACTCCGTGTCTCTGTCTCTTTCCTAGGTTTGCTGTCTACAAATCTCTGTCCCTCTGAGTGTCTGTGTGTCTCCCCCCGACCCCGGACCACCAGTCTCCCTCCCCGGGCCCCCCACTCTCGCTCAGGCTCAGGTTGGAGGGGCGGGGTGGGGGGGCGCTGCGGCGGGAGCTGTGTGTTCCCAGCGCAAAATAGACTCCTGTTGCCATGGCGACGCGAGCGCGGCCTCCGAGACGCGAAGCTTCAGGCTGGGGGGTGAGGAGGGGGGGACACCTGGATCCGAAAGGCGGGGGCCGGGGGCGCCGGCGCCCGGTCCCAGGGGCTCCTGGAGGAGGGGGGAGGCAAGGACTCCTAGATCCCTGCGGAGAGAGGGGGTGCTGGGCGCTCTGACCGCGGGGTCCGGTGACCGGGACTTCTGGGAGGGGTCTGGGATCCAGGGGCGGGGGGGGCTCTGTTTCCCCAATGGGGGGCGGTCTGGCTGAGAGCTCTGATGCCTGGGTCCCTGGGGGACTCAGATTGCCTTCTTGGGCACCCAAGGATGTGGTGGGGGCGGGGGGAGGACTAAGACTCTGAAGGGGCTGAGGGGCCCTGACTGGGGGGTCCGTAGAGTCCCAACTCCCAGATTTCCAAGGGGGCTGCAGAATTCTGGGAGCCCCTATGTGGATCCCCGGGCTCCTGCGTCTTAGGGGAGCAGGGACCACTCAGATGAAGCTGTCTGTCCTTCCCATCCATTCATCCATTCATCCGCATGCCTGTCCCTTCCTCCCCGTCCCCAAGTCCCTCGTGCCTCAGTTTCCCCCTCCGCACCGGGGTGCGGTCACGCTCACCTCACTTTCCGGATGCGGGACCCTGGGGGAGTCGGGGGTGGTGGCGACGTGGGGGGCCGGCCAGGGGAGGCAGAGCCAGCGCGTGTCTGCGAGCCAACCCGGCTGGGCGTGCGCGCGCTGATAGGGGGGGCGACCGGCAGCGAGTTGGGCGACCCCGGGCCGGCAGTTCTTTTCCGTGCAGATGCGCGCCGGCTCCGGTGCAGATGTGACAGTGGCCAGCCCTCGCCTTTGCCTCGCGCCGGCTTGGAGTTGAGAAGAGGCACCTCCCCCTCCCCACCTGCTGGGGACCCCTCTTCCGCCACCGCCCGCAGCCCCCAGTCGCCCCCGGGATACCCCCCAAACCCAAGAATGGTTCAGTCCACAGTCACATCAATGTTTATTCTCTGAGACCGGGTCCCACACAGCCTGTGACACTCCCTCCCCCTCCCCTTGTCGCCCCTTGAAGTGGCCCGGGGAGGGGGGGGCCGAGCCCCACCTCCAGCTCGGCTCAGCCAACCCCCGCCCAGCTTCCAGGAGTCTCATTTGCATTTCCGGGAGCTGCCGTCCAATGGAAAAGCGGCACCCACATCCCCTGCTGAGGGGGCGGTACCCCCGGTGGACTGCACCACTCTTGGGATCCAAGAATGGGGGGGAAAGCGCTTCCAAGGTCCCAGGGACGAGACGGTGGTCGGTCTCCCCTCAAGGCAGGGTAGGGAGTTCAGCGGAAGAGGGGGTTCTGGCCATGGAAGAGGCCCAGCAGCCCGCTGTCTGGGGCGGGCTCCTTGATGATCTTCTGGATCTGTAGGGTAGGGGTAGGGAGTCAGGAAGCGTCAAGGGTTCTCATCCCCATGACAGATCCAAGGGATACTTCTCCATTTTCATCTCCCTTGCCCCCTTAGTAGCAACTGGCCAAACCCACCATTGCCTCTTCTCAAAACTTTTCTTGGGGCCTCCCTTTCACCATAGCCACCAGGGTTAGTACCTGATCATCTGCCATCTCGGACCACCTTGCTGACTTGGACCACTAAGTGTGACCGACTCTTTCCTGGGGCTCCTTGTCTACACATGCTTCTTCTTAAGTAATCTCACCTCTCTTATCCCTCAACTCTCAAATCCAGCCCGCGCCTTGCCCCTCAACTCTGGACTCACTTATCCAGCTGCCTCTTAGATGCTGGTGGTCACCTGACCTCTCAACCTCATTGCCGCCACCGCCACCCCCATCAGTAGAGAGCTTGAGCAACTGCGCTCAAGCCAGATCCTCTCTCTGTGCTGCCTTTTCACACCTTGCACCCATCAGCAATCCCTGTCATGCTAACCTGCAGAGATTAAAAAATGAAAATAAGCAAAGCCTGTATCCCCGCCGCTGCCTCCACCCTGGTTTCCCCCCTTCCTACCACATATCCATTAGCCACCTGGCACTACACATAGATCTGACAGTGTCCAGCCCCCCTGTGCAAACCCCCATGGCTGCCCCTCCCAAGCCCCACCAAAATCTTTGGGAAGGCTCCAGCTCCTCCCTGCCTCCCCTCCTCCCACACTCAGCCTGCACTCACCGTGCCCCGCTACCGTTCCTTGAATAAGTCACGTTCAGCCCCACGTCCAGGCCTTTGCCCTAGCTGTCCCCTCCGCCAGGACCACTTTCTGGATGACTGGCTGCTCCTGCACTTTCAGGTCTCCACTGTAAGGCCACCCCCCAGGAGGGGCCTCCCAGCTGCCAGCCCCCATCTTATTTCTCACACATTCTACATGTTCCCTCCCCAGCTCCAGGCCACAATGCGAAATTGAATACAGACTGTCTTTTGCTATTGCCCCTGGACCTGCCACAGTGGCTGGCACATAGTAGGTGCTCAATAAATGCTCAACAGAACTAAGAGGAGGGGAAGGGGCAGACCTCAGAGGGCTGGGAATCTCAAGTTCGGGCATGTCCCGTTATCCTAAGGGCCAAGCAGTGGCCCTTAGTGGTGTGAAGCAGTGGGGACTACCTGGTCAGACCTGGGTACTAGGAAGACCACTCGGGTGGTGGGTGTGGAGGCTGGACCTCAGTGCCATAGACTGGAGGAGAGGGTGGCAGGAAAGGGTCAAGGGGCTCCCATCTACAGGGCCCCTGCTGGACTGTTCTCTCCCGTCTGCCTGGCTCCCTCCCATCTCTACCTCACTCTAAAATCACCTTCTTCCGGGAGGCCTCTGGACCACCTTAGGCAACCCCTCCTCTGCACACCTGGCCCCCTCTCCTGCTTTATCTCTCTCTCCAGTCCTCGTGGCCAGACAGCTTCTCCTTTCATTGATTTATGGTGTTGACCCGCAGTTTCCCCCCACTAGAACTTAGCGCCCCTGGAGGCGGCAGCCTTCTGTGTTCCCGGATGTATCCTGTGAATATGTGGTGGGTGCTGAAAAGATATTTCTCGTTTGCACAGGAGAGGGGGGAGGTCAGAGTGTGGGGCATGGGGGTCAGTACCTCCTTGAACCGGGGGTGGGTGGCATCACCCACGAGCTGCAGAATGAGCCCTTCGCTGGTGGAGAGGAAGGCGCCGCTCTGGCGCATCCGGGACAGCGCCACCAGCCGGTCCACCTGGCTGCGGGGGGGTGGGGGTGCATGTGTGCATGCGGTGTCAGTGCCTTGGTCTGGACACCCAGACACCTGGCAAACTCGGCAGGGATCCCACCCCCTGGTTCTTCCTGGGTGCTCCAAACCCATCCCACATGCACCCCACCCCTGAAGGGACCCTCTCACCTGCGGGAGGTGCAGGCGTCCACCACCACGTGGACCTGCAGCCCTTGGTCCAGGAGGTCCAGGGCTGTGTGCTAGGGGCAGAAAGAGGTAAGGGCTACCCCCAGACAAGAATAGGGATCCTGGGTGAGTGATTGGGGAACCAGGATGGGGATGAGGGAGGCTCGGATCAGGGCAGGAGGTCCCCAGATTACAACGGGATCCTAGGCAGGATGGGAGCCCCAGGTAAAGAGAGGGGTCCTTAGTGAAGGTGAAAGTCCCAGGTCAGGAGGGGAGTCATGGGTCAGGAAGGGGAGGATAGAGAGTTCTGGGTCAGGAAAGACACCCTTTTTAAGTTGGGGAGGTCCCAGGTGTGAATGGAGGTCCCCAAGGTTCAGTTGCGGTCTCACCAAGATGCAGGCTTGTGTCTCCAAGCCACAGAGGAGCACAGAGCGCAGCTGGGGCCGCGCGTCCAGCTCCTGCTGCACCGCGGGCACCATGCTGAAGCAAGTCTTGGACCATGGCTGCAGACCCTCAGCTCCCAGCTCGGGCACTGTGGGGCCCAGGCCTTGTGGGTACTGCTCAGTCAGCACAACTGGCACATCCAGGAGCTGGGCCACCTGGGTTGGGGTGAGGAGCAAAGGTCTGAGCCCAAGGAAGGGGCCGGAGGCCCAACTCCTAGGTCTGAGGGAGGAGGGGCTGGGGTCCTGGACTGGTGGGTCTGCGGGAGGAGGGGCTGTACCTTGAGCATGCGGGCAGCCACAGAGACGATCTGGGGGAAGAACGAGACATGGCGGAACTTCTCCTGCATGTCGCACAGGAAGAGGATGGATGATCCAGGGATGATGCGTCCCAGGCCGGGCCTCACAGCTGCCATGTCCTGGGGTGGGCAGAGGGGCTGAGGGAGTGGCATCAGGCAGGGAGAGGCTTCTCTGCATGTCCAGGGTCCACATGCTTACACCCCAGGCTCCAACTGTGATCCTCCCCCGACCCCCAGGAGGAAACCGAGGTCTAAGTAGTGAAGTGTCCTGACTGAGGGCCCACTGCCCATAGCAGAGGGAGCAGGACTTGAGCCCCGAGGCAAAAAGAGCTGCATTCTCCCAGCTGCACCACCTCCCTCCTTCATGGCCTGGGGTCCCTCAAGTCTGACTGCCTCCTCTGAAAAGCAGTTTACCCGTGTGGAAAACTCACCAGCTGAACCCCCTTCCAGGTCTTAGAAAGAAAGGCTGGGGTACCTGTGGAGTGGAATATTACCCAGCCATAAAAAGGAATGAAGCAACGACACAGGCCACAGCGCGGAGGCCCCTCACCGCGATGCTCAGTGAGAGAGGCCAGTCACAGAAGGCCACGTGCAGGAGTCCATTTACACGGAATGCCCCAAACCCAAAGCGGCTTCGTCCAGAGACAGGGAGAGGGTTGGTGGTACTTCCACCTCAGGGCAGCGGGGGTGGGGTGGGGTGCGGGGGTGTGAGGAGTGACTGAAAAGGGGTACAGAGTTTCCGTCTGGGGAGATGGAAGTGTTCTGGAACTAGACAGTAGTGATGGTTGCCCAATATCATGACTATACTAAGTGCCTCTTAATTGTACACTTTGAAATGGTCGAGATGGTAAAGTTTAGGTTATGTGTATTTTACCACAATTTTAAGAAAAAGAAAGAAAGGGACTTCCCTGGCAGTCCAGTGGTTAAGAATCTGTGCTTCCACTGCAGGGGGCATGGGTTCAATCCCTGGTCGGGGAACTAAGATCCCGCCAGGGGGGGATGCTGCGGGGGGGGGGTATGCTGCGAGGTATGGCCAAAAAAAAAAAGAGAGAAATATAAAAATTAAGAGGTGGGGGACTGGTAGAGCCACCTGGCCAGCAGCCCTTTTAAAGGGGAGGACACTGAAGCCCACGGGAGTCCATGAAGGCCAAGGTCCTGTGGGGACTAGAGGGGTGACTGCCCCTCCCTGCCCCCGTCAGAGTGAGCATCTGGGCCCTGGACACCCCAAGTCTCACATGTCCCAGCCCATGTACCCAGAGGCTTGTGTCCCTGGGTGCCTGAGTTGCTAAACAAATGGGAGTCCTGGCTTTTGTCTGCAGCTCCCTCTCTCTCTGCACGTTACTCACTTATTTGTTGATTTATTTAGGAAACGGAGACCCTGTGGACCCAGCGGACCCAGTGGAGGGCAAGCCGGCTGACACTCACTCGGGGGAAGTTTCAGTTGCTGGCTGGTGAGTCCCCACAGGTGTCTATGATTATTCTTTAAACTGAACACATCTACCACTGAAAATGTTTTCTATGTGTGACATATCTAAAGTTTAAAAACTAGTGGATGGCTAAAATGGTGAATTTTATGCTGTGTGAATTTTGTCTCAAAAAACAAATGGAATGGAAACTCCCTCAAAAACAAAACCACACTGAATTAATTAATTGCATAATTACAACTGTGACCAGTGCTAGGATTGCTAGGGAATCTAATCCATCTTGGCAGAGTTCTCTCTGAGGAAGTGAAGAGAGAGGGAAAGAAAACAACCTTTTTGAAAACACAGAGCTGACCCTATTTCTCAGCTCTCCCCAGGGCCCCATGGCTTCTCTCTGTCCTCAGGACTACGATGTACCCTCCTCCCACAAGGCGCTGGACCCGGACCTTCCAGCCTCGGTGGCCAAGTCCCACTTCAGGGCCTTTGCCCAGGCAGCTCCCTCCACCTGGAGTGCTCTCCTCACTCCCATTCCCGGCTTAGCTCTCCACGGGACAGGAGGGACAGGGTCAGGTGGAGGCGGGGGCGCCAGAATGTCCGGAAGCCTGTGACAGTGACAGGAGTCTAGAGTGAGGCGGAGCTTCCCTTTGGGCTGTAGGAGCGGGGACTGCAAGAACCCCTAGGGAGAACCATGTGCCCACATTTCTCAGAATTACAGATGCACAAACCCTGTGACCCAGAGAACTCACTCCTAACTATCCTAAGTATTTATCCTGCAGACATACCTGTGAAATGACACAAAGTTATTCATTACAGGACAAGGTTATTCATTATGGGCGTCTGCCCAGAGCAAAAGAATAGAAATAAATCCAACATCCACGGTTAGGGTACTGGTTAGATAAGTTATGGTATATCCATACTATGGAATTCTTTGCAGCCAGGAAGAATCACAAGGGAGATCTTTAAGTAACAACGTGGAAAAGTGTCCAAGAGATGTTAACAGTGAAGGAAAAAAAAAGCATAATAGTGTGTATAACAATGCTCCCATTTGTGCCAAAATGCAAGAAGAAAAAAGTGTAGGTACTGTTCCAATCTGTATCTGCTCTCTCTGGAAGGCACATGAGGAACAGGCTCTTTCTGCAGGGACAGGCCTGAGGGGCAGAGTGTGAAGGCCATTTGATTTTCACTGTGTACTAGTCTGTTCCTTTTGAATTTTGGACAATGTGTAACAGGTTGTCTAGTCAGGAATAAATACAATACAGTATAAGATTTACATAAGGCAAGAACCCAGCAAAACCAACCTGTAGCATTAAAGTTATGATAACAGTTATCCTTGGGCGGCAGTGTTGAAGGAGGGGGTGCAAGGGGGGTTTCTGGGGTGTGGGGGACGTTCGGCTTCTGGATTTGGATGCTGTTGACACCAGAGCGTTCTCTTTGTGAAGTTATTTGAGCTGTGTATCTGTGATTTCTGTTTTCCTACATATGTGATATACTTCCATAAAAAGTTTTCAAAATATACAATAAAATAGGGAGGCCTCGCTGGCCGCGGTGGGGCTGGACTGGAGGTGGAGGCCAGGGTGAAAGTGGGGACTGCGGTCCAGGTGGCCAAGGGTGAGGCCTGGGCTCCAGTTCAGGCAGCGGGGACAGAGCGGGGAGAGGGCAGCTGGGCCTGGCTGTGGTCGGAGGGGGAAGAAGGAAGATCCTCAGGTTGCCAGTGGTCCGAGGGTGGCAGGTTCCAGGGACTAACTGGGGACCTGGAGAGGGGAACTGATTTGGGGGAGAAGATGAAAATGTGTGTGTGTGTGGGGGGTGAATGTGGGGAGGGGGTCTCGGCTGGAGACAGAGTTGGCGGTACTCTGGGTAAGTGATGAAAATTCAGAACGCAGCTCGGGGTGGAGGGAGCCCGAGGCCGGAGGAGGAGGAGCGGCCCGAGGTGGGCGGCAACCTGAGGAGCGAATGGGGCTGTTCAGATCCCCATGGCCTGGGGAACCCGGTTCTGCAGCCGAGACTAGCTGGCGGTGTGACCTTAGGCAAGTTTCAGCTCTGTCTGAGCCTCAGTTTCCTTATTGAGGAAATGGGAGCCAAACCCACCCACCACGCAGGGGTGACGCGGAAACTTGGTAGCGAGGGCGGAAGCGGCCCGTGGAGAATTCGAGCCCCTGGCTAGCCAATTCTGGAGGGCCCATGCAGGAGTCCTTCCCCGGCTGTCCTCCACCAGCAAGGGGGGGAGGTCTGTCTTCCCGCAGCGCCAGAAGGGCCTTATCAGGAAGGCGCCGGGACGGGGCCCGGCCCATCCGCCGCAGGTGAGGCCTGTAGTCACTTACCTCCCGCAGCCGGACTTCCGCCGCTCAGGCCCACCCGCGGGGTCGCAGGCCTGGTAGATGTTCCCCAAAGCCCAGACACTTGGCCCGCCCCCGGCTCCGCCCGCGTCCCGCCCACCAGGGCTGAGCCGCCCAATAGGTACTCGTCTAGCTCTGATCAGCCCCACCCCCCGCTCCCATCCAATCCGCAAGCGCCGCTACTTCTCCCTGGGGGGGGGGGGCTGCGTGTGGGCCAACTGTCCTTCCTGAGAGCGTGATTGGCCCGTCAGGGGGCGGGAAAGCAGCCAGTCTGACCAATGGGGAGTCGTGACAGCTGTGAGTGGCGGGCTTAAGGCGGAGTGGCGCGGTGGGTACCGAGAACGCGGACTCCAGCTGGAGAAGTGGGTGGGTCGCTACCTGCCCGGCTGTGAAGTTCAGAACCCCAGGGCCGAGAGGGAGAGGAGAGAGAGAGGGAGAGGCTGTGCCCAGGGCAGGGGAAGGCCTGGGGTTCGAACCCTTGCCCTTCTGTTTAGAGACAAACTTAGCAAAGAGACCCAAGCATTTTCCTGGAAAGGGTTAAAGGCTCGAGGAAGCCAATAAATCCCTCCCTCTCCCCGCCCGTTCGTTCTCTGTGCCTCAGTTTCCCCATCTCACAGCACCTGCCTCCTACGGTGGTGTTCGTAATATTTAGACTGTGTTTGGAAACGGGGTTGAAAGAGATGGAGAGTGAACTTGCCATCAGGCTTGGAATAAAATCTAAGCTACCCCCAATTCATGGTGTGCCTTTGTCAGTCTCTCAACCTCACCTCTTACCACTCTCCCTCGTCTCACTCCACTCCAGCCATGCTGGCCTCCTTTACTGTTCCCCCAACGTCCCACCTCAGGGCCTTTGCACGAGCTGGTTCCTCTGCCTGGAATCCCAGACTTTCGCAGTACCAGCTCCTTCTTGTCATTCAAGGCCCTCCCTGACCACCCTACATCAAGTAATCACCTGATCAGGTCGCTGTTCTATTTGCTTCACAGCACTAATGCCAATCTGAAATTGGAAATTTATCTTGTGTTTAAAAAAATGTATGGATGTACTCATTTATTTTCAGTACCCCCGACTTTACCCCCCGCCATGAGAACTCCTCGAGGGCAGAGATGTTATCTGTTTTATTCACTGCTGAATCCTCAGCACCCAAACCTGGGCCTGGCACATAGTAGGCACTCAACAAATCTTTGGGAATAAATAAGATGACACCAGACACTAGGCACAGGTGAACCAGGGTAAGAGGGAGCTGAAGGGACAGTTGCCAAGGAGGTGGGGTTGGGAAGAAAGAAGGGAGAAGGTGGAGGAGGGAGAGCGTGACCCCCCCCCGAAGGGGCTGTGATGGGGGCACTGGACCTGGGAGAAGACCCATGAGGCCATGGTCAGAGGTGGGAGTCTGGGCTTGGTTCATATTCCCACAGGCTGCCAGGAGGGTAGTGGATGGGACAAGGGGCTCCTGGGGGGGCGGTGGCTGAAGAACTGTCACGGAGGGAGGGGCAGACTGGTTTGTCTGGGAGCCTGGGCTGGGTTGTGATTGGGTGTCATGGGGAGCGGGTCCCCCAGCCTTCAGGGATCCTCTGAGAATGGCAGGCACAAGACACCTCTCACCTGCCCACCCAACCTCCCTCAGGAGCTGAGAGCTCATTCCCTCCCATCCCCCCAGGGCATGCAGGGTAGGGAGCAGGGGGTCATAGAAGTGTGGGTCCTGCCTCAGTTCCGCCTGGCCCAGCACACAGTGGGACAGGTCAGATGACGCTGAGGGACACCCTGGGGGGACCACAATGTCCTCAAAGTGGTCGTGGGTAGAGGCGTCAAGGGCAGCGAGACTTAGGCTGGGGCCAGTGGGGGCCACATCACAGGCCACCCCCAGGAAGGGGGATGGAGGTGGTGGAGGTGGCCTTTGGGGTGGCGGTCTCTGGGGAGGTGCCTCCTGGGACAGGATGGATATGGCCAGGCGCTGGGTGGCAGCTTCGATCTTGGCAAACTGCCTGCAGAGAGAGCCAGGCATTAGCTGGGTGACCACGAAGGACTCCCCTCCTATCTGCCATCCCAGGAGTGATTTGTCCCTTCTGTCCCTCCACATTTTTCTTCTCTGTGCTAATGTCTCTGCCCCTGGGTCCATTTTCATGAGTCTGACAATGTAATCTTTTTAACCCCATTCATAGGGAAGCTCTGAACAGCTGTGGGGTTTGTGCACTGCACAAGGCAGCACATCTCGTCCAACACTACGCACATTTTTGACATTTAGATTTAATATGACTATATTCCAACATGTAAAAGTAAAAAATGTCTTAAGGAAGGGTTGCCTTTAACAAAATTTTCACACAAAGGCACACTGTGGGCTGGCAATGTGACTATAACATGATGCCCTGTGGATTCTACTGCCTAAATAGTTATGAATCTGCATCTCCACCAACCCTCTCAGTATCTCCACTAACCCCTGGTTGGAGTCCCCAGCTTCCCCCACCTGGATGACTGTAATAGCCATTGCACGGGTCTCTCCCCAGTATTCCTAACCCCTCAGTAACAATGCAGACGGATCTCACAAACTGTTAGGGGCTGAACTGTGTCCCCCTAAAATTCATATGTTGAAGTTTTAACCCCCAGGACCTCAGAATGTGACTGTATTTGGAGACAGGGTCGTTAGAGAGGTGATTACATTAAAATGACATCATCAGTATGGTCCCTAATCCAGCAAGAGGAGATTAGGACACACAGAGGGATGACCACGTATGAAGCCAAAGAGAGAGGCCTCTCCCTGCCAACACCTTGATCTTGGACTTCAGCCTCCAGAATCATGAGAAAGTATCAATACATTTCTGTTGCACCAGTCTGTAGTGTTTGATTATGGAAGTTCTAGCAGGTTAATGCAAAAACATAATGTTGAACAAAAGCGGTGAGTTAGAATAAGTGGATACGTGACGCCATTTAAATAAAGTTCAAAAACAGGCTAACTCAATCGACAGTGAGAGAAATCAGGATGTGTGGTTCATGGGAAGGAGGTACTACCAGGGTCTCTGGGACAAGGAATGCCCTGTTCCTGGATCTGAGTGTTGGTTACGTCAGTGGGGCCCCTTTGGGAAAATTCATTAAACTCCACACGGTTGATGTGTTCATTTTTTTGTACTATGGTAAACTTCCAGGAAACGGTTTATTTAAAAATGTATCTGAGGGCTTCCCTGGTGGGGCAGTGGTTGGGAGTCCGCCTGCCGATGCAGTGGACAGGGGTTCGTGCCCCGGTCCAGGAAGATCCCACGTGCTGTGGAGCGGCTGGGCCCGTGAGCCATGGCCGCTGAGCCTGTGCATCCGGAGCTTGTGCTCCGCAACAGGAGAGGCCACAACAGTGAGAGGCCCGCGTACCGCAAAAAAAAAAAAAAAAAGTATCTGATATTGTATGACTCTGTTTATGTGAAATGTCCAGAATAGGCAAATCCCTGGAAACATAGAGTAGATTGGTGGTTACCAGGTGCTGGCAGGGAGGGGAGGATGAGGAGGGAATACTAATGGGTACCGGTTCTCCTTTGGGGTTGATGAAAATGTTCCAGAACTAGGTGGAGGTGATGGTTGCAAAACATTATGAATATACAAAATGCCTCTGAATTGTACACTTTAAAATGTTCAAAATGATGAATTTTATGTTATATATATATATTTACATTTATATTTATTTATTTAATTTATTTATTTTTGGCTGCATTGGGTTTTCGTTGTTGCACGCGGGCTTTCTCCAGTTGCGGCGAGCGGGGGCTACTCTTCCTTGCGGTGCGCGTGCTTCTCATTGTGGTGGCTTCTCTTGTTGCAGAGCGCGGGATATAGGCGCGCGGGCTTCAGTAGTTGTGGCGCATGGGCTCAGTAGTTGTGGCTCGCGGGCTCTAGAGCACAGGTTCAGTAGTTGTGGCGCACGGGCTTAGTTGCTCCGCGGCATGTGGTATCTTCCCGGACTAGGGCTCGAACCCGTGTCCCCCGCCTTGGCAGGCGGATCCTTAACCACTGTGTCACCATATTTTCCTATATTTAGTGAGAGCTGCCACTGTAACACTGTCTTTGATGCCAAGGAGGATAGTTATGCTCTGAGTGCCCCAGGGAAAGTTTTCAGTAATGGGAGGTCAGGTTAAATGACAGAGGGGGTGCGGGGGTGGGGGCGGGGGACTGATTTAAGATTCATAACAACTACATGCCACGTATGGTCCCTGACCTGAACAAAGTAAGGATAAATGGTGTTTAGGGCTGAAGAGTCGTGACATTTGTGATTTACTTTTAAACTTATTTAAAAACATATAGATGAAAGAAATAGGCTAAGATGTTACGGACAGTAAAATCTAAGTGATGTTACATGAGGGATCAATAGGCCAGTGGCTCTTAAACTTCAGTGCACAACAGGAAGGACACCTGGAGGGCTTGTGGGAATGCTGGTTCCTGGGCCCCCGAGTTTCTGGGGTGGGGTCCAAGAATTTGCATTGCTAACACACTCCTAAGTGATGCTTAGGTGCTAGTGGTGCTGATCTGGGGACCACCTTTTTATTTTTTATTTTTATTTTTTTTCAGTACGTGGGCCTCTCACTGTTGCGGAGCACAGGCTCCGACGCGCAGGCTCAGCGGCCATGGCCCACGGGCCCAGCGGCTCCGCGGCATGTGGGATCTTCCCGGACCGGGGCATGAACCCGTGTCCCCTGCATCAGCAGGCGGACTCTCAACCACTGCACCACCAGGGAAGCCTAGGGGACCACCTTTTTAGAACTGCTGCATCAGACAACTGTCTTGACTTTTCTGTGGGTTTGAAAAATGTTCACAAAAAGTTAAAATTTCATAGCGTGGGTGGGAGGGGGTTCCTGAGGGAGCAGGGCCTGAGCGGACCTGGAGGGAGGAGGAGGGCGTGGGTGGGAAGATGCTGAGGAGAGCTTGTCTCTGACCTGGATCTTCCTAGGCTGAGCTTGAGTGCTGAGGGGAATGTGCTTCAGAGCTACCTGGGCTGCCCTCAAGGCCACTGGTGGGCAGCCTGTGTCCCTGGGGAGCACGTGGTAGAACCAGGCATGGGAGTGGGGAGGTTGGGATGCTCTAGCAGAGAAGCTGGCCCTGGGGAGCAGGGAGGACAGACAGGGAGCCTGGGAGGCCAGAGGCTGGCATTATCACAGGGTCCAGATTGCGGGGAGGGCTGAAGATGGGGAGGGGTCCTTGAGCAGAGGAGGCTGAAGAGGAGTTGGGAGGCCAGCTCTGGAACACAGGGCTGGATCCTGTTTGGGGACATGAGTGTTTTCCTCTTCAATGGTGTATGTGTGTGTGCGGGGTGAGCATTCTGGGTGTGGCCACAGCTGGGCATCCTGGTGGAAGGTGGCTTGCAGTATGGGGGCAGTGTTTAGGCTGAACCGGGCTCCCATTTACTCAAATTTGGTTCCACGACCTCCTGAGGCACGGTCCTGGGCTGGCTGGGGGGAGCCACCTACTTACAGAAAAGCAGGTCCTTTGGCAAGTCACTTTACCTCTCTGTGCCTCAGTTTCCTCATCTGAAAAAGGAGGATTATAAGAGCACCTACCTCCTGGGGTTACTGTCAGGGATTAATGAGTTCATACTTACTGTAAGTGAGTACGGGGAGTTAAAACTGAAGTACTTAGAACAGTGCTCGGCACATATTAAGTATCAGATAAATTTTAGCTACCATCATCACCATCATCATCACCATCACCATCACTATCATCACCATCATCATCCTCACCATCATCATCACCATCACCACTATCACCATCCTTATCATCATCATCACCATCACCATTACTATCATCATTACCATCACCATCATCACCACCATCACCATCACCATCACCATCACTATCATCACCATCACCATCACCATCATCACCGTCACCATCATCCTCACCATTACCATCATCATCACCATTATCACCACCATCACCATCATCGCCATCACCATCATCATCACCATCACTATCATCACTGTCACCATCATCATCACCATCACCATCATCATCCTCACCGTCACCATCATCCTCACCATCATCGCCATCGCCATCAGCAGCAGCATCACCATCACTATCATCACCATCATCATCCTCACCATCATCACCACCATCACCAGCATCACCATCATCGCCATCACCATCATTATCACCATCACCATCATCCTCTTCATCCTCACCATCACCATCACCACTATCACCATCATCCTCATTATCATCACCATCACTGTCATCATTACCATTATCATCCTTACTACCATCATCACCATCACTGTCACCATCACCATCACCACCATCCTCCTCCTCATCACCATCATCATCAAGTCCCTGAGATGCTATATCCAGGCAGGACTATAAAGTGGTCCAGAGCATGGGCTCTGGACTCAGACTGTCTAGGGTTGTATCAACTGTCTAGCTGTGTAGCCTTGGACAAGTCATTGAACCTCTCTGAGCTTCCTTGGCTGTAATATAGGGGAAAGACAGAACCTACAGTGTGAGTTTGTTGGGAGCATTAAGGGATGTAGTGTATGGCAAGGCCTTGGTACACTGTACCTGGCACACAGCAACCTCAAAAAATGGTTACTGTCAGAGGGTGAAGGGAGAGCACAGGGCAAGGTGGGATGGTGCTGGGTGGGTGTGAGAGTGGGGACAGGCTGAGCAGAGACCTGAAGGAACAGAGGTCTCCATCCACATTCCTGGAGACAGGGAACCGCATTGTACCACAAAGGGAAGAGCATGTGCAAAGGCCCAGAGACTGAATGGTGAAGTGCTAGATGGGGAGCTGAGGCTGGCAAGGGGAACAGGGGCTACTAGGGCAGAGCCTTTGTCCTGAGGGCGATGGGGAGCCATGGGAGAGGGGCCAAGTGTGGTGTGTGGGTTAGAAAGGCGCTACCTTCAAAAAGCCCCAGAGTCGGACCCCATCTCCACAGCCCAGTCCCCCACCCATCATCTGAGCCACCATCATCCCTTGCCTGGATCACTGCAGTAGCCTCCTACACAATCTGATCTCCGCTCAACACCCAGAGGGATACTTTCAGATTGTACCACATCCCAGTCCAGAGCCCAAGTCCCTCCAGAGGCCCATGAGGTCTCCACGATCAGGGCCCTGTTTCTTTTGAACCTAATTCCCTTCCCCTTTCACTCTGTTCCAGCCACCCCAGCCTTCTTACTTGCCCTGGAACACACCAGGGATGTTCCTGCCTCAGGGCCTTCACACGTGCTGTCCCTTTCCTGGTATGCTCTTCCTCAGACATCCACAGGGCTCCTTCCCTCACCTCTCTCAGGTCTCTGCTCAAATGTCACCTCCTCAGTGAGGCCTTCCCTGACACCTTACCTAAAATACCAACCCTCCCCCAGCATGCCCTCCGCATCACCTATCACCTTCAAACACACCATATTGTTTGTAAAAATCGGGGTAAAATTCATATCACTTAAAATGAACCATTTTAAAGTGTGCAATTCACTGGCATTCAGTACATTCATGATGTCGTGCAACCACCACCTCTAATTAGTTCCAGAACTTTTCATCACCCTGGAAGGAAACCCGGTACCTATTAGCAGTCTCTCCCCATCACCCCCCACCAGCCCCTGGCACCCACTAATCTGCCTTCTGGCTCTGTGCATTTGCCCGTTCTGGATATGTCACAGCAATGGAATGATACAATAGGTTGCCTTTTGTCTGGCTCCTTTCACTCAGCACTGTGTCTTCAAGGCTCCTCCACTTTGTAGCATCATACTGTATCATTCACCTCTTTATTTTGGCCTACCCACTGGAACACGAGCTCCGTGAAGACAGAGAATTTTGTCTGCTTTGTACTGATGGGTCTCTGGGGCCTGGCGCACAGTTGGCACTCAGTAAATGCATACTGGTGTTGATTGCATCCAGCTCCGGGGTCCACTTCTCTCTGTTCGGTCTGGGCCTGGTCTCCCCAACACCAAGGGCTCCTCTCCCACCCCGCTCCCCTCACCTGCAGATCTGGTTGTGAAGGAACCTCCTATGGTTGGGCCTCCTTTTGGGGGGCTGGGTCTGCCGGGGGTGCAGGGTGCGCAGCACATAGGCGGCTGCCCCAGTCACGAAGGCATACAGCTCCCGGGGGCCGGGCTCGGAGATTCCAGAGGCTGACGGAGCCCCGGGGTGCATGGCCAGGGTGATCTGGAGTAGCTCCCCCCAAATCTGTGAGGGGCAAGGAGCAGCCAGAGCTGTAGGTTCAGGGCTGGGGGGTGGGGGGACAGGAAGAGAGATGGGCTTTGGGAGGGTGGGTGGGCTCTGCAGGGAAAGGCCCTCCCCGGGCTGGCAGAGGCAGGGCCTGGGCAATTAGAACATCCCTGAGGTTTGAGGCACCTGTAGGTGGGGGTCTGATATAGGAAGGCAAGGGGGCAGGGAGTGGAGGGGTCTTTCTGTGTGCCCCCCAAGGGCCCAATTAGCACATAGTTGGACCTGCGATCTGGGACAGTGCAGTGTAGGTGGGGGGCCAGAGAAAAGCTCCTGGAGATGGCCAATTAAGGGGACAAAGCCCTCATTAGGGAAGCGAGGCCAGGAGCAGAGTCAACCGCAGCGATAGCAGTGATTAGCGTGGAGGAGCCATGATTTGCAGGCTAGTGGAGGGCGGTGGGAGGCTTGGGTGCCGGCTGGGAAGGAGGGGAGGTGGCCCCCGGGGGGCATGCCGGGAGCCCCCGCTGTGGGCAGACATCCCACATCCATCCACCCACCTCCAGACCCACTTGCCCGTGCCTCCTTGCCTCCCTCTGCTCCAGGCCTGGCGTCGCAGGGAAACAGCCTCAGAAAGCAGCTTGCCGGTGCCCAAGGTCTTCCAGCCTGCAGGAGGGGCTGGCTTGGGGGGGAGGGTTGACCTCCAAACCCTGCGTTTCATTTCATACCCGAGCTTCTGAGTGAGCAGGGGAGAGGGGAGGGGGGACACCTGTGGTATGGGCCTCGCTGCTCAGGTGGGTGACATGGGTGACAGCCAGGCTGTGGCAGGAGCGGAAGAGAAAACATGGGCATGGTTCCCCCCAAGGCATTTCACTGGGGGACTTGGGGGCCCTTGTGTTTCCGGGGGGCTGGGACGTGGCAGGGAGGAGGGGCTGGCTCCTGGGGCTGGGAGTGGGGTCCTCTTGCCTCTGGAGGGTGTTGGCCAGAGTGGGGGAACCTGGTCTCCGCTGGTGCGGGAGGGAGGGAGCGTCTCAGTGTTTGTTCTGAGAAGACTGCATTGGGGGTTTGTGTCGGGAGGTATATGAGCGTCCTGCGGATGCCCTAACACATTGTCGCAAACCTAGTGGCTTAAAACCATGCACAGGGTCTTCCCTGGTGGCACAGTGTTTAAGAATCCAGCTGCCAGTGCAGGGGAAACAGGTTCGAGCCCTGGTCCAGGAAGATCCCACTTGCCTGTGCGCCACAACTACTGAGCCTGCGCTCTAGAGCCCACGAGCCACAACTACTGAAGCCCACACGCCTAGAGCCCATGCGCTGCAAAGAGAAGCCACCGCAATGAGAAGCCTGTGCACCACAACGAAGTGTAGCCCCTGCTCGCCGCAACTAGAGAAAACCTGCGCACAGCAACAAAGACCAAGCGCGGCCATAAATAAATAAATAAATAAATTTTTAAAAACCCCAAAACCATGCACAGGGATTCTCTCACAGTTCTGGGGGTCAGAAGTCCAAGATGGGTCCCACGGGCTAAAGTCAAGGTGTTGCTTCTGGCAGCTCTAGAGGGAATCTGTTCCCATGCCTTTTCTGGCTTCTAGAGGTCTCCCAAATTCCTTGCCTTGTGGCCCCCTCCTCCGTCTTTAAAGTGCATCGCCCTGCCCTCTGCCTCTATTGCCCCATCTCCTTCTGACCCCAACCCTCCTGTCTCCCTCTTATAAGGACTCACTGCATAATCCAGGATCATCTCCCCCTCTGAAGATCCTTAACTCCACCACACCTACAAAGTCTCTTTCGCCCCAAGTCGCACAGTTGCAGGTTCTGCAGGTTAGGACGTCGGCATCTTTGAGGCGGGGCACAGAGGGAGAGGCTTGGCCCCAGTGATGGCTCCTCCCGGGCTCCCCTCAAGGCCACGTTAACTGGGCCAGTGGTTGCAGCCACTGAGGCTGAGCCTGGGGCTGCCTCCGGCGCCCCCAGCACGCAGGCAGGGAGAGAGACACAGAACAGCGAGAGCTTCCCCCAGGGTTCCCCAGTGCCTGACACGCTGCACCTCGGTGAGGCCGCCTGCCCCTGGGCACTCACAGGAAGGCATCAGTGTCCCTATTTCCCGAAGGAGAAACTGAGGTCCGGGCACACAGTCACCCAAAGTCACAGGCAGCTGAGCTGGGGGATTTAACCCACATGGGGAAAAAAACCCTTAGGAGGGAAACTAAGAACTTTGTAAAAGCTCTCATAGTTGTTAAAAACTAAAGTATATTATTTCTAAGGTCTATTATAAATAACCTTTTTGTCCTCCAAATGACCTTGATAAAATTATCAGCAGCAAATTATAAAAGACTCTGGCTCAAGAAGAGAATATACATAGGAGTCCTTCCTCCCACCCCCGGCCAGGCGGCTTGTGGGATCTTAGTTCCCTGACCAGGGATTGAACCTGCACCCTCAGCAGTGAAAACGCGAAGTCTTAATCACTGGACCGCCAGGGAATTCCCAACATAGGAGTCCTTTTGTTTATATATATATATATATTTTGTTTGTTTGTTTGTTTGTTTGGCTGCACCAGGTCTTAGTTGCGGCATGCAGCATCTAGGTCCTTGACCAGGGATCGAACCCGGGCCCCCTTCATTGGGAGCACAGAGACTTAGCCACTTCCACCAGGGAAGTCCCAAGGAGTCCTTTTGAAATGAGAGCTATCAAATGTGATATAGTGTAATGTTAGGGAATAATTTTTAAAAAAACAAAACAAAACTCCTTGCCACCACTTGGGAGATCCTGTGTCCTGATTCCATCTTCCATTACCTCACTGGTAAAACTGGGATAAGAAGGTAGCGCAGAGGGGAAATTCTCCAAGCTCACACAGCGAGGAAGTGGCAAGGCCGGGGTCTGAACTTGAGATAGCATAGGCCCGAGATCAGGCCTTTGCTTCCCAGGCCCGCGCACCATCCAGCAATGCCAAAGGCAGCATCGGCACAGCGGTGGCATCCCGGTGGGCAGTGGCCGTGGCAGAGGCCCAGCCAGGTGCAGGGCTCAGGGTGGGGACCACCAGGCAGAGGTTGCCAGAGGTCCAGTCCCTTGGGAGTGTATTGTGAGCTGCAATCAGTGAGGCCAGTAGCAGCGGGTGGACCAGACGTCAAGGACCACCCATGCGCCTCACCACAGCTGAGGACAGGGCAGCGTGGACACAGGTGCGGGGACGTGACGGGCCCCCTGTGCTCCGCCCCCGGCCCCTGTGACTCTCCGTCTGTCTGTGACTCTCACCAGCTCTGGTGTTGTCTCTCCATCCCCCTTGCTCTCTCCTCCTCTGCCCCCTGGCTCTCCCGCCTCTCGCTGGGTTGTCTGCAGCCCTCTCCTCTTCACTGTGTCTCTGATGACGCCTCCCACCACTCGTGTGCTTCTGGCTTCTCTCACCGTCTCTGTCCCTTTCACCACCTCTCGAGTGTCTCTCAGACTTTGACTGCCTCTCTGTCTTGGTCTGGGCAGACTCTGTGTGTGTGTGTGTGTGTGTGTGTGTGTGTGTGTGTGTGTCCGTGTGTCCCCTGGACATACGTGTGGCGTTGTGGGTTGGCATGGAAGGTTTCCTGTCCTGTTGCTCTCAGGCCCAGAGGGGAGGGCCCAGGGTCCCTTGGCAAGAGGTTAGGAGGGAGGTCTCTGGAGGATTGGAGGTCAGAGCTCAGGCCCCAGGACAGGCAAGGGGCCACCCCTGCATGGCTGGGGCATGACCTTTGCTAACCCAGCTCCAGGAGTGGGCTCATCCAAGCCATCAGAAGCCAAGGGCAACATCTGCTGGCCAGCTGTGTCCCACCGCCAGACCAGCCTGGAATACACTGGGGGCCACCGGCCGGCCGGCAGCGTCTGGCCTGGGGATGTTCCACCAGGGGGCGCCAACGTCCCAGGCTGGTGCTGGGACTCCCCGCTGGAGTGTCCTCAAGGTGTGGCCCCCACTTTTGAGCCCTTCTCCCCCTGTTTTCGATCTTGATAAGAGTTGCTCACAGCTCGGGGCTGGCTTCATCTGATGTTTGTTGAGGACCTGCACTTGCAGGTATGAGAAGGTATTCACAGGCTCCTTTCTCCTATCCCAGCCCTTGGAATTGGGGGTGGGTGGGGCGCATGTAATCATTCAACAAACATTTATGGGGACTTCCCTGGTGGTCCAGCGGTTACACCTCTGCGCTCCCAATGCAGGGGGTCGGGGTTAGATCCCTGGTCAAGGAACTAGATCCCGCGTGCCACAACTAAAAGATGCCGCATGCCACAACTAAAAAAAAAATAAGAGATCCTACATGCCGCAACGAAAGATCCCGCTCGCTCAAGGAAGATCCTGCGTGCCGCAACTAAGGCCCAGCGCAGCCAAATGAATAAATTTTTTTTTAAAAAAAGCATTTATGGAGTACCTACTGTGTGCAGAAGCTGCGGATGCAGTGGTGAGCAAGACAAGCACCGTCTGTCCCTGTAGGAGTCTGGGAGGGAGACGTCTGTAAAGAAGAAATTATGGTTCTGGATGTGCTGTGAGGATGCTGAGACTGGACAGTAAGTTGGAAGCCGGATGGGGCAGGGGTGCTACTTCAGTTGGAGAGGCCCTCTTTGAGAAGGTTATAATTGTCTTGCAACCTTAATGGAAGAGGTAGCAGCCAGGAGCTTCCCAGGCAGAGGGCACAGCAGGTGCAACGGCCCTGAGGCAGGAGCAAGCTTGAAGGGAGTGAGAGAGGGAGAGCAATGAGAGGAGGTGAAGTCAGAGAAGTGGATGGGGGCCAGACCCGCGGGGCTTTGTAGGCTAGGCAGAAGTTGGGTTATGAGGGCAAGAGTGATGGGGAGCCATGGAGGGTTTGGGACAGAGGTAGTTCCCGGAGCTCAGGGCCCTGCCCCAAACCTCCTTTGCAGGCCTCGCTGACCCTGCCCCTACATCCCTCTCCAGTGTGTGTGTGGGGGAAACTGAGGTGACAGGGCCAGGCTGGGAGCCCAAACAAGGCTTGTCCCTCCTTGCCTCCACCCTGCTATGCTGCAGCACTCTCTTCACCCAGTCCAAGAGGGACTTTGTTCCCCATAAAATTTATTGTAAAAATGTACAGGTGGCAGGTTCCTGGTGTCCCCAGCCCATAACTCAGAGGGGCCAACACTGTCGTATTTGTCTTACATCTTTTCTTCTGAGAAGAGTGATGGACTGAATTGTGTCTTCCCAAACTCATGTGTTGAAGTCCTAACCACCATACCTCAGAATGTGACTGTATTCACAGATAAGGTCTTTAAAGAGGTAATTAAATTAAAATGAGGTCAGTAGAGTGAGCCCTACTACTATATGACTAGTGTCCCTACAAGAAGAGGAAATTTGGACACAGACAGGTGCAGAGGGGAGACCATGTGAGGACACAGGGAGAAGGTGGCCATCTGCAAGCCAAGAAGAGAGGCCTCAGGAGAAACCAACCCTGCTAACACCTTGATCTTGGACTTCCAGCCTCCAGAATAGTGAGAAAATAACTTTACGTTGTTTAAGCCACCCAGCCTGTGGCACTTTGTTATGGCAGCCCAAGCAAACCAACACAAGAAGTGTATTTGTTATCTGTGCTGCATAACAAATTACCACAAACACAGTGGTGTAAAACAACGTGCATTAATTTTCTCACAGTCCCCGTGGGTCAGGAGTCCAGGCACCACAGCTGAGCTGGGTCCTTAGCTCAGGGTTTCACAAGGCTGCAATCAAGGTGCAGGCTGAGGTCAGGGTCCTCTTCCAAGCTCGCATGGCAGAATTCATTTCCTTGCATCTGTAGAACCCTTGGAGGCTGGTGTCTTCAAGGCCAGCAGGAGAATCACTGATATTCCACTGCTCTGACCTCTAGACCCAGCTTTAAAGATCTTGCCTGATTTGATCAGGCCCACCCAGGAAAATCTTCTTGTATTAGTCAGGGTTCTCCAGAGAAAGAGAACCAATAGGCTCTATCTTTATCTATCTATTTATCTATCAGTCTATCTAGAAAGATTATATATATTACATATAGAAAGAAATCTAGGAAATTCCCTGGTGGTCCAGTGGTTAGGACTCCGCGCTTTCACTGCTGAGGGCCTGGGTTCCATTCCTGGTTGGGGAATTAAGATCCCGCCTGCCACGCAGCCAAAAAAACAAAAAACAAACAGAGGGGTCTGTTTTCGCCACACAGATGGGACCCTGTGAACTGTCCTCCTCCAGGGAGTCTGCCCTAGTTTCCCCCCAGGCTGGGTGAGGGGTCTCCTCTGGCTCCCATGCCCTGGGCAGCCTCCATGGGCTTCTGACGTGCATGTGAGACTCGCTAGATAGGCCTTGGTTAGAGCTGGACCCTGGGGCTGGAGACCCCGGCCTTGCCCCCAGTTAAGTCCCTTCCTGGGGACTTAATCCCTGGAATCACTTCCAGCTCTGTGCCTGGCCAAGAACCTTCAGAGAGCCTTTATTTACTGCCCCGCCAACCCCAGTGAACTGAGGATGATGCCCCTTCCATGTGGAGAGGCCTGGCAGGGCAGGGCAGGCTCGGGCACCCCATGAGAACCCCTAGAGATGCTGGAAAGGAGCATCCTCAGTCTGTGGGAGGCACAGCCTGGCCCCTTGTTTCCTTCTTCCTGGGACAGCTGACAGCTGTGACTTGGGGACTTCTCTTGCCTGCCCCCTACCCTCCCCCACACTTAAAGTGTATCTCTGCTCTTTTTACTCCACTTATGTGAAAAAGGATATTTTATTTTATTTTTTATTTATTTTTTTATTGGAGTAGAGTTGCTTTACACTGCTGTGTCAGTTGCTGCTGTACAGCACAGTGAATCAGCCAGACGTATACATATATCCCCTCTTTTCTGGATTTCCTTCCCATTTAGGTCACCACAGAGCACTGAGTACAGTTCCCTGTGCTCTACAGTAGGTTCTCATTAGTTCTCTATTTTATACATAGTAGTGTGTATATGTCAGTCCCAGTCTCCCAGTTCATCCCACCACCACACCCCACTTTCCCCCTTGTTATCCATACGTTTGTTCTCTACGTCTGTAGGATATTTTATTTTTAGTCTCTGGCCTTGGGAGTCCTGTCTTTGCCCCAGCCACCTCCTCTGGGGGGTTGGGTGAGGGCTGCTCCAGGGAGAGGTGTCCCCAACCCCAATCCTCTCTTCTCCAGTGAGTGCAGGCTGTTTTGTCACCAAGGTGCTGGACTGAGTGGCCAAAACCAGAATCGAATGTCCACACAGCAGGACAACCCCCACTTCTAGAGGGAAGGGAGCCTGGCCGAAAGGCTCAGGTGTCTGGGGTCCAGGAGCACTGGTGGAGGCACGGTGAGTGGGACCTGAGCCCCCTCCACACTCTGTAATCAGAGTGGGCAGGGCCCAGACTCTGGTCCTGGATGAGCCACTTTGGAGCTGGAGTGCCCCAGAAGCCTGGCACACGTCCCCCACTACCTGGAGTGTGGCTGGTAGGGATGGGTGAGGGAGAGTGGAGAAGAGGGAAGGGCCAGGCTCCCCAATTCCTACCAGGGTTTCTCCTCTCCTTCGACTACTTCCTTGGGTTGGGGGTGCAGACCTTGCCAATCCTTTTGGCTGGGATGGGGGTAAATGCAGAGACACCCCCACGTGCACACAGGGCTTGTGGGACGTGAGTGACAACCTTGGGCCCAGGGAAGTGCTGGGTAGGTAGTCTTGGCCACCTTCAAAGACTGCAGTGCCCACTCCCATCCCTGTCCCCCATGGGAAGAATGGTTCACCTGGCTGGCAAGGCAGGGGGCTCAGAGGGACTGGGGCTGGATGGGATGCCTGATCTAGTGGGAGGGGTTGGGAAAAGTACCTGGGGCGGGGTGTTGTTGGCCAGAAATAAGAATGCCTGGGGGGACTTCCCTGCCAGTCCAGTGGTTAAGACTCTGCGCTTCCACTGCTGGGGGCGTGGGTTCAATCCCTGGTGTTTGATCCCCGATCAGGGAACTAAGATCCCGCGTGCTGTGTGGCGCGGCCAAAAAAAAAGGATGCCTGGGGACTGGACAGGCGTATGTCCAGATGTTTGCTTAGTCCCACATCAAGCCTTCACCCACTGCCCCAGCTCTAGACATGCCCCCACGCCCATCTCTCCTGCTGTATTTTTTCTCTGAGACGCTTAGCAGCACATAGCATGGGATACGTGTTATTTATTTATTTATTTATTTTATTTATTTATTTTTAACATCTTTATTGGGGTATAATTGCTTTACAATGGTGTGTTAGTTTCTGCTTTATAACAAAGTGAATCAGCTATACATATACATATGATCCCATATCTCTTCCCTCTTGCTTCTCCCTCCCTCCCACCCTCCCTATCCCACCCGCCCAGGCGGTCACATAGCACTGAGCCGATATCCCTGTGCCATGCGGCTGCTTCCCACTAGCTATCTACCTTACGTTTGTTAGTGTGTATATGTCCATGACCCTCTCTCGCCCTGTCACAGCTCACCCTTCCCCCTCCCCATATCCTCAAGTCCGTTCTCCAGTAGGTCTGTGTCTTTATTCCTGTCTTACCCCTAGGTTCTTCATGACATTTTTTTTTCTTCTTAAATTCCATACATATGTGTTAGCATACGGTATTTGTCTTTTTCTTTCTGACTTACTTCACTCTGTATGACAGACTCTAGGTCTATCCACCTCATTACAATTAGCTCAATTTCGTTTCTTTTTATGGCTGAGTAATATTCCATTGTATATATGTGCCACATCTTCTTTATCCATTCATCCGATGATGGGCACTTAGGTTGTTTCCATCTCCGGGCTATTGTAAATAGAGCTGCAATGAACATTTTGGTACATGACTCTTTTTGAATTTTGCTCTTCTCAGGGTATATGCCCAGTAATGGGATTGCTGGGTCATATGGTAGTTCTATTTGTAGTTTTTTAAGGAACCTCCATACTGTTCTCCATAGTGGCTGAACCAATTCACATTCCCACCAGCAGTGCAAGAGTGTTCCCTTTTCTCCACACCCTCTCCAGCATTTATTGTTTCTAGATTTTTTGATGATGGCCATTCTGACTGGTGTGAGATGATATCTCATTGTAGTTTTTTGTTGTTGTTGTTGTTGTTGTTTTTTCATTGTAGTTTTGATTTGCATTTCTCTAATGATTAACGATGTTGAGCATTCTTTCATGTGTTTGTTGGCAGTCTGTATATCTTCTTTGGAGAAATGTCTATTTAGGTCTTCTGCCCATTTTTGGATTGGGTTGTTTGTTTTTTTGTTATTGAGCTGTATGAGCTGCTTGTAAATTTTGGAGATTAATCCTTTGTCAGTTGCTTCATTTGCAAATATTTTCTCCCATTCTGAGGGTTGTCTTTTTGTCTTGTTTATGGTTTCCTTTGCTGTGCAAAAGCTTTGAAGTTTCATTAGGTCCCATTTGTTTATTTTTGTTTTTATTTCCATTACTCTAGGAGGTGGGTCAGAAAGGATCTTGCTGTGATTTATGTCATAGAGTGTTCTGCCTGTGTTTTCCTCTAAGAGTTTGATAGTTTCTGGCCTTACATTTAGGTCTTTAATCCATTTTGAGCTTATTTTTGTGTATGGTGTTAGGGAGTGATCTAATCTCATACTTTTACATGTATCTGTCCAGTTTTCCCAGCACCACTTATTGAAGAGGCTATCCTTTCTCCACTGTACATTCCTGCTACCTTTATCAAAGATATGGTGTCCATATGTGCGTGGGTTTATCTCTGGGCTTTCTATCCTGTTCCATTGATCTATCTTTCTGTTTTTGTGCACATAGCATGGGATACGTGTTATTTATTATGTCTTGTTTATTGCCACCCTTCACCCCCTGTAGATTTTGTAAACTCACTGGGACCGAACTTTTGTTGCCCCCTCCCAAGCCCCCGTTGCTATATCCCAGCTCCTAGGGCAAGATCTGGGGAGGGTCCTGGGTAAGGACTGAGAGTCTGGACACTACAGAATCTGGACTGGGTGCCTCTGATAACTTTCTATGATATCTGTGTCAGCTGCAGAGGACTCCACATACAAGGCTCCATGAGAGGTCCAGCTCAGGGATGGATGGGGGAACAACTCCTCTTCCCGGCCGTGTCCCTGGAGAGCCAGACACGGTGTTAGCGTCCCATCACTCACACCACAGGGCTGTCACTGCTGTCTTGAAAATGAGCCTGTCAAATCTGCACTTTTTTTTCCTCCCCAAAGAGGCACCAGGCCCCGAGAGCGGGAGCCAGTTGCTCATAAGGGATCCTCCCTCCATCTCCAAGCCTCTGTTAGCGACCAGAGCCTGATGTGTTGAGGAGCCTTGGATACAGACCCCAGGGGGCAGGGCCTGCAGGTCTCTCCTCTTCCTAGCTTTCCCCTCTTTACTCCTTAACAGCTCAGAACTCTCCTCAGGTGTCCCTCCCCCACCCCACCCCCGCCCCGCCGCCCCCAGTGCCTCTGGCAGCTTCGTTTCTGGCAGGGGAGGTGAAAGCTGAAGTGAGAGGAACGTTTGGGCTGAGCTGGAAGCCAAGGGTTTTATATGCATGAATTCACTGCAGATTTCATAAAGACCCTGCCGGGCAGGGACAGGTCCAACAACTCAGATCACGCCTGAGTCCCAGCCTGCCTGGGGGCCTTGGGAAACTGTATGGGAGGCTGTAAAAATTCGCTCATTCAACAGAGTGCCGTCTGCTTCTGATTAAGCCCCTTGTTGGTTGTTGGGGACACCTGGGTGGCAAAGTCAGACCCCATCCGTCTGTCCTAGAACAGAGATGAGTGCCGCTGAGCATGTAATGGGACCCCACCTAGCATAGGGGCTTTCCGGTAGTTGAGAAGGGACGCGGTAAGGGTAGCTGTCAGGCTGAAGAGGGTTGCCTTGGAATAGTGGTTCTCAACCAGGGGACCTGCAGCCAGGTCTGGAGACGGCTGTCATAACGTGTGGTGGAGGGGAGCCGGGTGGCGAGGAGGGCTGTTGGCCTCTAGTGGGTTAGGGTTAGGCCACTATGCTGCTAGCCACCCTACAAGGCACAAGACAGCCCCCACAGTAAAGAAAGACCCGCCCAAATGTCACCAGTGCCATGGTTGAGAAACTAGTTGGATGACTCGCAGAAAAGTCAGTTTGACTTAGAGGCCGAGGCTGGTGAGAGCTGAACATGGAAGGAGGGAGAGGGGATTCAGGACAGCCCCGTTTTCCCCTAAGCCCCCAGGCTGCGAAGGAGGCAGGGGTCCCTGGTGCCCTGGGCAGCCCCCTGCATAGCAGGGCCCAGTTTCCCCAACAGCCGCACTAGCGAGAATGCAACAGACGCCCGGGAACCGCAAGCACGTGGTACCTTTGCGGGGCAGGAAGCACTGCGGGCCTCAGTTTCCCCAACGGGGGAAAAAATGGGAGCCCCGAGGGCCTGGTCGTGGGCCCAGGCCAGGAGTGACCACATCCCTGGTGGGCGACGCCTGCTCGGGAACCGCGCCGCGGGAGAGGATTCTACCACAGACGAGAGGGAGTCGATGCTAATAAAGGGGAACGTGCGACCCTGCGTCCCAACCCAGCTTTCCCCGGCCTTAGGCCGACCCCCGCGACCGCCGCAAGGCCCGAGTGGTCGGGGTCCCGACAGTACTACAACTCCCAAGATGCCTCGCGCCGCCTGCGCCAGGAAGGGCCGCCACAGCCGGCGGCCAATGGGGGGTATGGAGGCGGGGCCTCTGCGCACGTGGCGTCCTGACGCACTGACGGCGACGTCGGGGTTTGTGTGCGCGAGAGGCCGCCGATAAAGGTTGGGTGCCTCGCGCCGGGGGCCGTTGGGAGGGAGCGTGCCCCCGCCCCCTCCCCGGCCCCCACTCCTACACCGCCGCTGCAGGGGCCCCGCCTTCCCATCGATCCCCGCGGGAAGGCCCTGGGTCTCCCCAGCTCATTCCCCGGTCGGGGCCGCAGGTGAGAGACCGGAGGGGAGGGGGTGGGGGAGGGACCGGAGGGCGGAGACGTTGGGGAAACGGCGAACGTGAAACCGGAAGGGATGCCTTAAAGGGAAGGGCGCTACTTCACCTCCGACTTTTGTCCGCCGGGCCGGCTTCGACTCTTTAAAGGGCAAGGGGCTGCTTTTTAAAGGGGCGGGGCAGGTTGTGCAGTTTATAAAGAGCTTCCCGCTTCCATCACCCCCCCGCCTCCCACCCCCCGAGAATAAATTGTCTCTTTAAAGGCCGGTGACAGTGTCCCAGGTACTGAAAGAAAAGCT
Source organism: Orcinus orca (assembly GCF_937001465.1). NCBI lineage: Eukaryota > Metazoa > Chordata > Mammalia > Artiodactyla > Delphinidae > Orcinus > Orcinus orca. The sequence goes on from NC_064578.1 coordinate 55,899,283, forward strand.
TCTGAATCCTAGTGGCTTCAAAGCAGTCCCTAGTTTAGCTCAGAGAAGGTGAAGATGGTTGTGCAGGAGCAGGATCCTCTTAAAGGGGAAGTCGGGCCTGATTGGAAGGGTGTGGCCCGGCCTTTTGAAGAGGGTGCTCTTTACCAGATAAGATGGGTCCCGGCTCTTTCAGAGCACGGATGTCTCCTGTTTAAGGAATGCCGGCCTTCTGAAAGACACGTGCAGCTTCCTGGGATAGCCTCTTAAAAGGATTTGCTTATATTTTAAAGGGGACGCTCATCTTTTTAAAGGGAATCTTTACGGCTTGTGCAAAGGGATGCCCAGCTTTCTTTCATTCAAGATATGTTCACTGAGTACTCACTCTGTGCCAGATATTATTCTAGGCGCTGGGATGCAACAGTGAACAAGATGCCACTAGCATCTAGTGGACCGAGGCCGGGGATACTGCTAACCAACTTGCAATGCAGGAAACAGCCCCCTGTCCAGCTCCAATATCAACAGTGCTGATGCTGGGAAACTCTGATTATAAAGTAGGTTAGAAAGTGATAAGCCCTATGAAGAGAAAAAATAAGTCAAGGAAAGAGAATGCGGCATGCTGGGAGGGGTTGCAGAGTTAGGTAGGGGGGGTCAGGGAATAATTCCCCAAGATGACATTTCAGCAAAGACTTGGAGGTGAGGGAGGGAGCTTATGGATATTGGAGGAAAGAGGGTACTAGGCAGGGGCCTGTGTGGGCCCCCAGGTGGGAGTGGGCATGCCTGACCCGGCCCTGTGACCATGGTGCTCTGAGGGTTGGAGAGGCTAGCAGGACAGTCAGGGAGGGAAGGAAGCCATAAGCCGTGGGAAGTCTGAAGGTTCTTGTAAGGGGTTCGTTTTCTGCTCTCAAATGGGAGCAGTGGAAGGCTTTAGCACAGAGGAATGAAATGGTCTGTCTGTGTTGGCAGTTTCCATTCAGCCTCTGTGTTGGGAACAGACTGGGGTTAGGAAGAGTAAGGGTGGAAACTAGGAGAGCTGTCAGAGGCTGTTGCAGTTGCCCAGGAGGGAGATGTTGGTGCCCTAGGAAAAGGTGGTAATGGGGGACTTGGTGGGAAGTGGCCAGATTCCAAGGATGCTCCTGCTCGAATAGGGGAATCGGCTGACAGACTGGTCATAGAGAGTGAGAGAAAAAGAGGAGGTGAGGATGCCCTGGGACTTTTGGCCTGAGCAAGAATAAAGGTGTTTTTGGAGATGGAGCAGACTGGGAGTGAAAGAGATATTTGTGGGGGACAGAGAGGGGAGAGAGCAGGAGCAAAAACTGGACTTAGGTTTTGGGCATGTTAAGTTTGAGTTGTCCATTAGGCATCCAAATGGCATAGTCTAGCAGGGGTGTAGGTTTCAAAGGACAGGTATCAAGTGGAGATCAATTTTGGAATTGTCCAATTTATAGATTGTGAAGTCCCAGGAGTGGGTGAGGGCTTCCAGGGAGAGTGTGGATACAGAATAGGAGGGTTGACAGAGCCCTGGACTCTCCTACATTCACAAGTAGGACTAGCACCCGAAATTGAGAAGGGTGGCAGGTGAGGAGCGCGGTATCCCAGAAGCCAAGGGGACTGGTTTAAGGAGAGAGAGAATAAGGCGTCCATTGACCACTGAGCGGAGACCACTGGCTTTAGCAACTAGGAGGCCATGAGTGGAGGGGGCTGGGGGAGGATCTGATTGACAGGGTTTGAGATGGGAAAGAGCATGTATTGATGGCACTTTTAAGTTGCTTTGCTGCAAGGAGACAGAGAGAAATGAGGCCATAGCTGGAGGAGGAAGTGGGGTGAAGGGTTTTTGTTTTTTTAAAGATGGGAGGGCTTCCCTGGTGGCACAGTGGTTAAGAATCCGCCTGCCAATGCAAGGGACATGGGTTCGAGCCCTGGTCCAGGAAGATCCCACATGCTGCGGAGCAACTAAGCCCATGTGCCACAACTACTGAGCCTGTGCTCTAGGGCCTGCGAGCCACAACTACTGAGCCTACGTGCCACAACTACTGAAGCCCACGTGCCTAGAGCCCGTGCTCCACAACAAGAGAAGGCACCGCAATGAGAGGCCCGCACACCGCAACGAAGAGTAGCCCCTGCTCGCCACAACTAGAGAAAGCCCGTGCACAGCAATGAAGACCTAACGCAGCCAAAAAAATTTTTTTAAAAGTTACAAAGATGGGAGACCTGGCTTGTGGGTACACTGATGGGAACGGTCCAGGAGATGAGGAGAATCACTGTAGGTGGGAAGTCAGAGCCTTTAGGCCCAGAAGTAGGCAGGTGGGAGGGGGTAGTGCAGGGTTTCTCAACCTCAGCACCACTGGCATTTTGAACTGATTGTTCTTTGCTGTTTGGGGTTGGGGGTGGTGCTGTAGTGTGCATCGTAGGACGTTGAGCAGCATCCCTGGCCTCTGCCCACTAGATGCCAGGGGCACCTGCTCCTCCAGTCGACAGCCAGATAACCAGAACAGTCTCCAGGCATTGCCACATGTCTGCTGGGGTGGAGGGCGTGGTGGTGGTGGTCGAGGGAGCTTCCACTGCCCCATTGAGAGCCACCAGTGTAGTTGTTGGAAGATGGGAATGTTCTCTTCTGGTTGCTTTTATTTTCTCAGCGACAAGATCAATGGCAGGGTCACCTGCTAAGAGCAAGAGGGGATAGGAGAGAGATTTGAGGCAAGTATCACCTGGTGGGGTGGGTGAGTGGACCAGAGAAATGCAGCATGAGCAGTGCAGGGTGTTGGGGAGGGAGCTTTGAGATCCTTGGGCATGAATGCAAAAGGAGGCTGAGGCCAGCCAGTTTCCAGTCACCAGCAGCATCTGTGCTGGATAAGGGGGGCAGTGAGGGTGTGGATGAGGGGGCGGAGGATGCAGAGCCCACAGGATCAATGGGTGGTAGATATGGTTGAACCTAGGGGTTCTGGGTTAGGGTCCCAAGAGGGAGTGGCGGAGCAGGATGAGTGGCGGTGGAGAGCGGATGCTCACAGAGGCTTTGTCTGTAGTGAAAGGTTTGGGGGATGGCAGCGGAAGCGGATATTGAGGCAGGATGGGGAGGAGGTCTTTAGAGGGACCAGAGGATCCAAAGCGCGTGCTAGAGACCCCAGCCTTCTTCAAAGACACTGCCTGTCTCTAGAGGGGCTGAACATAGCCGGAAAGGCAGCACCTGGCCTCATAAAGGCCACGTCCAGTGGTCCAGCCTCCTGGAGGAGATGGCTGGCATGGTGGTGGTAGGGGGTAACCAGCTCTTCCCAATTTGCCATAAGTTTCCCTTTTAGCACCCAAAGCCTTCCATCGTGGGAAGCCTCTCCAGCCAGAGCTGACCTGGACTCTAGGAAGCCGTAATCCTAAGGGATGTGTCCCGTGCCTCTTACAGGGCCAGCCCATGGGTTTGGGGTTGAGATAACCCGGTGTGTGGGCGGAGGTGGGGGGACCACCCGCCCTCGCCTGACCCAGAATCCCTCCTCAGGTGTGATGGTCGGCTCCCACGCGGACATGGCGCCGGCCTCTACCGCAGAGGGGGCCGGGGAAAAGCCGGGCCCCGCAGCTCCTGCCCCCACGGCCCAGTATGAGTGTGGGGAGTGCGGCAAGTCCTTCCGCTGGTCGTCCCGGCTCCTGCACCACCAGCGCACGCACACGGGCGAGCGTCCCTACAAGTGCCCCGACTGCCCCAAGGCCTTCAAGGGCTCCTCGGCCCTGCTTTACCACCAGCGGGGCCACACGGGCGAGCGGCCCTACCAGTGCCCCGACTGCCCCAAGGCCTTCAAGCGCTCGTCGCTGTTGCAGATCCACCGCAGTGTGCACACTGGCCTGCGGGCCTTCACCTGCGGCCAGTGCGGCCTGGCCTTCAAGTGGTCGTCCCACTACCAGTACCACCTGCGCCAGCACACGGGCGAGCGGCCCTATCCCTGCCCAGACTGCCCCAAGGCCTTCAAGAACTCGTCCAGCCTGCGGCGCCACCGGCATGTGCACACGGGCGAGCGGCCCTACACCTGCGGCGTGTGCGGCAAGAGCTTCACGCAGAGCACCAACCTGCGGCAGCACCAGCGCGTGCACACGGGCGAGCGGCCCTTCCGCTGCCCGCTCTGCCCCAAGACCTTCACACACTCGTCCAACCTGCTGCTGCACCAGCGCACCCACGGCAGCGCCGCCGCCCCCGCCGCGGGCGCCGCCCCCGCCCCTCCGCCGCGGGAGCCCGGCGGCAAGGTCTTGGTCTCAGAGGCCTACCTACAGCGGCCCCTCCAACCCCCCAGCCCGCCGGCGCCCCCGCCGCCCGCGCCCCCGCCCGTGGTGCCCGAGCTCTTTCTGGCCGCGGCCGAGACCACGGTGGAGCTGGTGTACCGCTGCGACGGCTGCGAGCTAGGCTTCGGTAGCGAGGAGTTGCTCTTGGAGCACCAGCCCTGTCCCGGGCCGGAGGCGCCGCCCCCGCCCGCGGACGCGCCCTCGGAGCCGCGGAAGGCCGACCCTCCCCCGCCGCCCTCACTGTCCCCGCCGTCCCCCCTGCCGCAGCCCCCTCCCGCCGCCTCTGCCCCTGGCTTCGCCTGCCTCCCCTGCGGGAAGTCCTTCCGGACGGTGGCCGGCCTCTCCCGCCACCAGCACAGCCACGGGGCGGCCGGCGGGCAGGCGTTCCGCTGCGGCAGCTGTGACGGCGCCTTCCCGCAGCTGGCCAGCCTCCTGGCGCACCAGCAGTGCCACGTGGAGGAGGCAGCGGCCGGGCGCCCGCCCCCCCAGGCCGAGGCTGCCGAAGTCACCTGTCCCCAGGAGCCGCTCGCCCCCGTCCCCGCCCCGCCCGCTCCCGCGCCCGCCCCGGCTTCCGCGGAGCGACCCTACAAATGCGGCGAGTGCGGCAAGGCCTTCAAGGGCTCATCGGGGCTGCGCTACCACCTGCGGGACCACACGGGCGAACGGCCCTACCAGTGCGGCGAGTGTGGCAAGGCCTTCAAGCGCTCGTCGCTGCTGGCCATCCACCAGCGCGTGCACACCGGCCTACGGGCCTTCACCTGCGGCCAGTGCGGCCTTACCTTCAAGTGGTCGTCGCACTACCAGTACCACCTGCGGCTGCACTCGGGCGAGCGGCCCTACGCTTGCGGGGAGTGCGGCAAAGCCTTCCGCAACACGTCGTGCTTGCGGCGCCACCGGCACGTGCACACGGGCGAGCGGCCCCACTCCTGCGGCGTGTGCGGCAAGAGTTTCGCCCAGACCTCCAACCTGCGGCAGCACCAGCGCGTGCACACGGGCGAGCGGCCCTTCCGCTGCCCGCTCTGCCCCAAGACCTTCACACACTCGTCCAACCTGCTGCTGCACCAGCGCACGCACTCGGCCGAGCGCCCCTTTGCCTGCCCCATCTGCGGCCGCAGCTTTGTCATGGCCGCCTACCTGCAGCGGCACCTGAGGACGCATGCCCCGGCCAACGCCGCTTCTGGCCCCGCAGCCCCCGGCGCCGGCCACCAGCCCCCTGCCCCACTGGCTGCCGCCCCAGCCCCGTCCGCCACCCAAGATGTCCACGTTCTACCCCACCTCCAGGCCACGCTCTCCCTAGAGGTGGCAGGAGTCACGGCCCAGGCCCCGCCCCCTGGCCCAGCAGCCCCCAACTCCCAGACGTTTCTCCTGGTGCAGACTGCTCAGGGCCTCCAGCTGATCCCCAGCAGCGTCCAGCCCCCCACACCCCCGCCTCCCCCCGCCCCCCCCAAGCTCATCTTGCTGCCCTCCTCCAGTACTGGTGGTGGGGGCAGCGGTGCAAGGCAGGGCCCACGGGCAGTGGGGAAAGCTGGGCAGGGGGCTGGAGTAGTCTGGCTGCCAGGCCCTGGGGGGCTAGGGGTGCAGGGAGGGAGCAACACCGGGGCCAGCGCGGGAGCGCAGAGCCTCATAGTTCTGCAGAATGTGGGGGCTGGGGAGGCAGGGCCACAGGAAGTGAGCGGGGTCCAGCTCCAACCCCTTCGGCCAGCCCCGGAACTGACCACGGTCCAGCTCCAGCCGGCCCCGGAGGTGACCACGGTCCAGCTCCAGCCGGCCCCAGAGGTGACCACGGTACAGCTCCAGCCGGCCCAGGAGGTGACCACGGTACAGCTCCAGCCTGTAACAGGTCAGCTGTCCAATTCCAGTGGGGGAGCCGTCACCACTGAGGCGCCTAATCTGCTGGTGGTTCAGAGTGGGGCAGCGGAGGAGTTGCTGGCGGACCCCGGCCCGGGGGAGCCCGGTGACGGTGAGGCCAGCACTGGTGTGGTCCAGGATGTGCTCTTTGAGACGCTGCAGACGGAGGAGGGGCTGCAGAGTGTCCTGGTGCTGAGCGGGGCTGATGGGGAGCAGACCCAGCTGTGTGTGCAGGAGGTAGAGACCTTACCCTCGGGGCTGGCTGAGCCGCCAACCCCTGGCCCAACGGGACAGAAACTGCTTATTATCCGCAGTGCCCCGGCCACCGAGCTGCTGGAGAATGGCAGCGTTGGGGGAGGCGCCGCTGCGCTGCAGCTGCTGGCCCCACCACCACCTGGCCCAGGCTCTGCTCCCGCGGGCGTCCCTGCGGCTCCTGCCTCCCAGATGGTACAAGTGGTCCCTGCAGGAGCTGCACCTGGGGGCATGACCCCACAGGGCCTACCCTCCATCCAGTTTGTCCAGACTCTGCCCGCAGTCCAGCTGGTGCACACGTTTTGAGTAGAACCACTGGTACCCCTTCCCGCCCCACACAGAGACCCCGACTCACTGTCAGCCTGGGCTGGGCTGAGCTGGGGGGAGGGGAACTGCAGGCTGGGCTTGCTAATAAAGACCAGAATCTCCGCTCCTGTGTTTTGTTTTATTTGTGGTTTGGGAGATCACTGTCATGGCCATAGCCACCACTTGGGAACTTGGAGTCTCATATCTTGCTTCCTGGTTCGCAGGTGACTTGCTTTGCGTCTTGGGGCCAGCCACTTCTCCTATGTGGGCTCTGTTTATCCTTTTTAAAAAAGGGATGCAACGGTCACTATATGGGGGAGGCGTTGGAATCTAGAATCCTGGTTCTGCCACTTGTTCTCTGTAAGTCACCCCACCCCTCCTCTCACGGAAAAATGGGTGGGTGGGAATGCCCATTCCGAATGTCACTGAGAGCCGGGGTGGGTTGGTTTGGGGTGGGGCAGTTTGGGAGCCAGTGGGCTCAAGATGCTGACGCGGCCCCTCCCGCGAAGGCCCTGGAACCTAAGAGAACCACTGAGTTCACCGCCCCGCCCCCACCCCCTGCGCTCAGGTTGCTTAGGAACCAGGGGACGTCGGGAAGCAAGCGTGCGTTCAGCGCGCGACCGGTAAGTACCGGGTCCCCCGCTGCCATCCCCAGCCCCTTCCCCCGCCAGCGTCCTACAGGCCCCCTTTCTCTGTTGCTCCTCCCCTTGCAGGGTTGCCGCTCCCCGCCTTAGTCCATTCCCAGCCCACGCCCAAACTCTCCCCCCACCCGCTGCCAGAAGGTTGGCAACAGTTGCTAAGGCCGAGAGCAGGCACCGCCCCGCCCCGAGTGCGCTAGTCTGACGTCACTTCCGCCGACGACCCCCTTCTCAACCCTGCTGCCCCCGCACCTTGTCAAAAGCGAAGCGACCCACAGAGGTGCTTGCAAGTCCTTGTTCCTGCGACAGACGCCGTTCGGGGGCGATTGGGGCAGAGAGGCTCTGGGCACTGGGGGGTGGGGAGCGGGGTCCATTTTCTGCCCGTGGGGGTAGTTTCGCTCACCCCCAGGGTGAGCGCCCCGGAACCTGGAAGGGAGCCCGGTGTTGGCAGGTGTTGGCGTGCACCGGGCATTTAGGCGTAGATCGCTGGACACCACTGGGGGCCGGGGGGGCACCCCGAGAGACTTTAGAAAGGTCGATGGGTTGACGGGGAAGCTTGTCCTGTCTCGGACCTCTCTTGGGACCTGACCTGGGACATACTGTTGCGTGATCCGCAGCTCTGGGGCGCTTTGGGGACGAGAGGTGCCCTCCTGACGCTGACCGGCTTGTTTTCGCCAGGTGCACGCCTGCTCCCTTGGGGGCGCGGGAGCCTGGGGGCTGCCATGGCCCCCAGCCACCTGTCGGTGCGGGAGATGAGGGAAGATGAGAAACCCTTAGTGCTGGAGATGCTGAAGGTGAGAGCGGGCAGGGGCGCCAGTGAGCCTGGGAGGGTGGGGTGGAGGGTACCAGTGAGGGGGGGCCGGGACACCAGTGAACCTGGGAGGGGACGGGGACACCTGTGAGCCTGGGAGGGGGCGGGGACAGAATGAGGGGATACCAATGAGCCTGGTGGGGCGGGGACACCAGTGAGTCTGGGGGAGGGTACCAGGGAGGGGGGGCCTGGACACCAGTGAGCCTGGGAGGGGGCGGGGACAGAATGAGGGGGCACCAATGAACATGGGGGTGGGGCGGGGACACACCACGGAGCCTGGGAGGGGGCAGGGGCGGCATTTTGAGTGGCTTCAGTCACCTTCCTGAGCCAGCCGTGACCCCCCGGCGAGCAGTCTTTTGCTGCTCCTAAGAGGGCCCTTGGGCCCTCCTCTCTCTTGTTCTTTCTCCCTACCCTGGGGATCAAAAAGCGTTTTCACCACTGTAGGGCTGACACACCAACTCCTTCCCTATCCTCCGCACTTCCAGTCTTCCCTACGCCCCAGCCTCCTGCTTTTCAAAGTAGAGCCCTTGGGCCTCAGCCTGGCACTCGAGGACGCCCCAGGCGCCCCTCCAGCTTTCTCTCTTGCTTGGGTCAGCTCCTCCATCCAGCCTCCCCTGATGCCTGCCTCTCCACTGAAGTGGGAGCCCTCACAGTTCCTAATTCACTAGCTCACTCATTCAGAGCCCAGTGTGCCAGCCGTGTGGTCCTGGACCCTCCGCCACAGGCCTCAGCTCACTGCCTTCCTTTCTCCTCCGGCAACCCTGGCCCCGGATCCCTCCTGGGCAGGGCCTGCCTCCTCCCTGCCCCGTTCCTACTGCCCACGGGAGCCCCCCCACTCTGACTGCTCTTCCTGCCTGCAGGCTGGTGTGAAGGACACAGAGAACCGCGTGGCCCTCCACGCCCTGACGCGGCCACCGGCCCTGCTCCTCCTGGCGGCAGCCAGCAGCGGCCTGCGCTTCGTCCTGGCCTCTTTCGCCCTGGCCCTCCTCCTGCCCGTGTTCCTGGCCGTGGCGGCCATGAAGCTGGGCCTGCGGGCCCGGTGGGGCTCGCTGCCCCCGCCGGGCGGGCTGGGGGGGCCCTGGGTGGCAGTGCGGGGCTCAGGGGATGTGTGCGGGGTCCTGGCCCTGGCCCCAGGCTCCAGCGCTGGAGACGGGGCCCGGGTCACCCGCCTCTCTGTGTCTCGCTGGCACCGCCGCCGAGGCGTGGGCAGGCGGCTGCTGGCCTTTGCCGAATCCCGGGCTCGAGCCTGGGCGGGCGGCATGGGGGAGCCCCGGGCCCGGCTAGTGGTCCCGGTGGCCGTGGCAGCATGGGGCGTGGCCGGGATGCTTGAGGGCTGTGGCTACCAGGCCGAGGGGAGCTGGGGTTGCATGGGCTACACGCTGGTGAGGGAGTTCAGCAAGGAACTATGACACCAGACCCTGGAGAAAGGAAAACCAGCGCTTAGTGAGCACCTACGGTGTGCAGACACTTTCACACCGTCCTTCCATGAATCCCCAGCCCACCCAGGGCCCAGAAACTGAGGCCTGCAGAGGGCAAGAGACCCCACCACAGCCTGACGTCTGTCTGTAATGTTTGAACTTCTCAGAGAGGTCGGCCCATCTAACCCCTGCCTCAGATTCTGTCTGCACTGAGAAGTCTCCCCATCTGCCTGTCTGTCAAGCCTGTGCCGTTTGTGCTATGAGCCTGGGAGAGACGTGGGGCAGGAGGAGAGGAGGCCGAGCAAGCCTGCCCCCCACCCCGACCAGGGTTAGGACTTAAGCAGGGGCACCCCAAACCGGGACAAGGCCCCCAGGGAATGGGGTGGGGCTTGATGCTGTGCTTGGAGTGGGTGAGGCTGCAGACGCAGAGAGAGGGTGAGGGGCGCCTCTGCAGGGGAGGGTCGTCTGCCTCGAGAGCCCCAGGGGAGGGAGGGGGGTGGTGGGCACAGTGCTGCCCTCCCAGCCAGCCCCTCCCCGGGAAGGTGAGAGCCCAGAGGGGCAGGCAGACCCATCTGGTTTTTAACACCCGTTTGTTAATAAAGCCTGAAACTGCTGTGCGCCTGTCTCCCTCTCTCTGATGCCTTTTCCAGTCTGTCTCCGAGGCCCCCCTTCCGTCTGGCTCCTCCTTCCCCGAGGTTGACATTAATTGTTGGCAGCGGGGGTGCTGGACTGGGGGCAGGGGAGGCGATGAGCTCAAGGCAGCCCTGCTCCCTGCCAGCCCTCTGACTCAGGCTCCCCATTACCGAAGTTTTTCCGCCTCACAGCTGCTTAGTGCAGAGAGAGAGAGAGTGAGAGAGAGAGAGAGAGAGAGAGAGAGAGAGAGAGAGAGAGAGAGAGAGTGAGTGTGTGTGTGTGTGTGTGTGTGTGTGTGTGTGTGTGTGGTCGCCCTCCCCTACCCAAGCCTTGACCCTTGGTTCCCCAACCCCTGACCCCAGTTTCCTCGGGAGACACGCAAGTTCAACCACGGCTCCCTCAGACAGGAGGTTGGGGACTTTTGCGTGCAGATCCACCGGGGGGGATGGAGAGAGGAGTTTCTCTGTCTCTTTTCCCAATCCAGGAAGTTCTTCCTGGTGTCTGGCTGCAAGCCCTCTTGCTGCACCGGGAGCCCCAGTTGTGCCAGGTCCCCAACCCCGGCATCTGATGTGAATCCATCCTTGATGCTCTCTGGTCCCAGCACGCTTCCCTGGCTGGACAAGAGAGGAGGCAGATGGGTGGCCACCCCACCCGTGCACCCCTGTCCCCCAGCGTACGCCCCTGCCTGGATGCTTCCCTGCAGCCTGCTGCCCCCAGGCCGGCTCCCCAGTGGGTGTTTGCAGTTGGACACCCTCCCTGCTGCCTGCCACCGCCCTCCTCCCCAGGCCTCAGCCGCCGGCCAGCCCCCTCCCCGCCCCCCCCCTCCCATCCCCTGCTGCCTCCTCAGCAGCCTCTCCTCCTCCTGGCAGAGCGTCCAGCCCCTGCCTGCTCCTCCCCAGGTCCCAGGCGCCTCTGGCAGGAGCCTCCCTCTCTCCCTCCCTCCCCCCCTCCCTTGGCCGCTAGCTCCTCCCCTCTCCTGCTCCTCTCCCCATTCACCCCATCCCTGCCCCGACTCTGCAGACATGAGGGTCTTGGCCTGCCTCCTCGGTGAGTGACCCTTCTCCTCGGGGACTCGGGCCTGGGCCCCACCCTCTGACCCCTGAGCTCACCCACTGGAGAGCCTCAGACTTCCAGGGCCTCATCCCTGTTGCTTGGGGGATACAGGACATCTGGCCCTCCCTTGCCTGATCCCCCAGGGACCCAGCCTCTGGCACCCCCGTCCTACCCTCTTAGGAGCCCCAGAGACCTACCTCCTACCCCCCCACCCCCGCCCCACCAGCCCTGATCCTGTGGGGGGTCACCCATCATTTGACCTTTAGTCAGGCCCCTGGGGGAGTGCAAAGGGCCTGGGTGCCTGCCCTGAGGCATCTGGGGCCCCGCCCACCTCAAGGACCTGAACCTCGCCAGGCCCTCGACCCAGAGTCCTGCTTCCCAGCGGCGGGGTTTCTGGTTCAGAGGCATGAGGCCTCACTCTGTCCACCCCTCCAACCTCCCTTCCAGTGGCTCTGATGGGGATCCAGGCTGTTGGTAAGTGGCCCCAAACACTTCTTCCATCTGGCCTCACTCAGCTGCAGGCCCACCCCGTGCCCAGCCTCACCCTCCAATGGGACCCTGTTCGCCCCCATCCGCCTGTGACCTCGGGCACCACTTCCCCCAGGACCACCTGGGCGACAGCCTCCTGCTTCCTACGGGGCACCACTGCTCCCCTGGGTACCCAGGAGTTGGGCTCCCCGTTAGCGGCCAGGACACTGGCCTCCCGGTGATGCCCTGCAGGACAGCCCCCAGCCCGTACCCTCCCCCTGGCCCCAGGGTCTCCAGGACATCACAGCCTTTCCTCTGTCCTCCCCAGAGTGGCTGCGTCTGGCCGATGGCCCCCACGGGTGCGCGGGCCGCCTGGAGGTGTGGCACGGCGGGCGCTGGGGCACCGTGTGCGACGATGGCTGGGACCTGAGGGATGCTGCTGTGGCCTGCCGCGAGCTGGGCTGTGGGGGCGCGCTGGCTGCCCCTGGAGGCGCCTTCTTCGGGGAGGGCGCGGGGCCCGTGTGGCTGAGCGAGCTGGCCTGCCGGGGCGGTGAGCAGCAGCTGGGCCTCTGCCCCCACCGCGGCTGGAAGGCCCACATCTGCTCCCACGAGGAGGACGCAGGCGTCGTCTGTGCAGGTAAGGGGCCCTCGACCCCCTCCAAGGAACATTGCTTCAGAGACGACCCAGGGACACAAGTCCTCAGTCCAGTAACTCTGAGAATCCAGAAGTCCAGACACCCCACCCCTGACACCCCCTGCAAAGCCAGGACTTACCACTACCTTGGAGGGTTCCTGCCTCACTCAGGGCCTGCCCTCTTTATAGCATCTGGGGATCGCATGGCAGGGATATTGAGTAATATCTTCCAAACTGAGGGGGAACTTTGAGACCAATAAAGAAAGCAGTAAAGAACAACTATGAAGTTTACTGTGGGGAACTCATACAGGCAGGATGGATCTGGTGGGCAGTGATCCATTTATCTGCAGCTGTGCTGCGCACCACCGCAAAGGGTGCAGGAAGATTTAAAGGGGCCAACGCTAGAGACAGAATCTGAGTACCAAGGGAGAAGCATGTTTTCCTTCCCCCAGGGGGTCTTATGACCATCATTCCTCATGGACCATTAATCCTCTATGTCAGCAAAAGGCATCCTTCCTGTTTTCCTATCAGACGAAGGCAAGGGTAAAAGTTGATAGGGAACCTCTCTGGCTTGGGCGTGTTCCTCGTGAGTGGGACAAAGCTCAGCCAGGCAAAGAGGGGAGGGGGCGGGGCCGCAGGCCTGAGATGGGGCTGACAAAACAGAGCCAGTGCGGTCCAGCCACACGCTGCTCTCCCGAAGGTCAGCGTGTGTCGGACTCCAGGGATTGGGACGACTCACCTTCAGTCCTGGATGGGGACCCCTGGCCAGGGCTGTCTGGGGAGCTGAGCCCCGGCTCTGAGGAGGCCCCGGTGATGCCTGGTGAGCCCCCCCCACATGTGCCCTGTCTCCAGCTTCGGCTGTGAGGGAGAAGGGACAGAGGCCCGTCTCCTCCACAATCCCGAGGGCCCCCGCCAAGGCCCACTTCGGACCCCTGGGGACTCTCGGGACTGACCTGCGGCCCCAGGAGGTGCAGCTGCCGATCTCCTTCCCTGCTGTCTCCTCACCCAGCCCCCCGCCCAGCCGGGACCCCCCAGAGCGGCTCCCGGAAGAAGAGCCCCCGGCCGCCCAAGCCTGCCAAGTCCACTAGGGCCCCTTTGCTGACTGCCGGAGCCCCCCGCCAGGGTAAGTCCGCGCAGGCCTCCCCTCTGCAACAAATCTGGATGGGGTGAGGCGCTAGGCCCCGCTGGACCAAACTGGGACCCCCCCCAGGTATGCGGGGGCACTGCATCCCCCGGGGATTCACAGTCAGGCCCAGGCTCCCCACCCGGTCAGGAGACCCGGGTGTCCACTCCCGGGACCCAGGCCCTTGGCCTGCTCAGATCCTGGCTCTCCCCTTAACAGCCGGTTGGCAGGCCCATCTCAGGCCACTGACCCCCCCACCCCCCACCCCGCGGCTTGAATCCGCGTATCCCCAGCTGCCTCGCACGAGGCCCCTGACTGCCCCTCTCCCCGCCCGCCCGCCAGAGCGGCTGCGCCTGGTCTCCGGCCCCCACGGGTGCGCCGGCCGCCTGGAGGTGTGGCACGGCGGGCGCTGGGGCACGGTGTGCGATGACGGCTGGGACCTGCGGGACGCCGCCGTGGCCTGCCGCGAGCTGGGCTGCGGGGGTGCGCTGGCCGCCCCCGGCGGGGCCCGGTTCGGCCCGGGCGCAGGGCCCGTGTGGATGGACGACGTGGGGTGCGGAGGCGGGGAGCAGGCCCTGCGGGACTGTCCCCGAAGCCCCTGGGGCCGGAGCAACTGTGACCACAGCGAGGACGCAGGACTGGTCTGCACCGGTATGTGCCCGCCTCTCCAGACCCCTCCCCCAGGGCCACGCCCCCTCCTCCGCTCACTGAGGTCTCAACTTTAAGGAGCTCTTTAATCCCCTTCCCTCCCCCTCCCTCCCTCCCTCCCCCCTCCCTCCCTCCCTCCCCCCTCCCTCCCTCCCTCCCCCCTCCCTCCCTTCCTTACTCCCTTCCTCCTTTCCTTCTCTCTCTCCCTCCTTCCTTCTTTTCACACTCATTAAGCCCCATCCACACCGGGCACAGACCCAGTTCTCACTCTCCTGACTTTTAGGAGGCAGGGGTGGCCCACAGGTGTGGGGTAGGAAAGTTCAAGGGCTGCACCCACTAGAGGAGCCTGCCCGCCTACCCGCACAGGGGGCAGGAAATGTTTCAGTTGGTGGATGGGAAAGGGGAGAGGGAGCTACAGAGGAAGCTGGGAGCCAGCTCTGGGCCTCACCCCCACCTGCCTGGCCTCCTGGGTGGATGTCCTCGCCCCACCCTTCACGGATGCAGGACAGAAGCTCAGAGATGTAAAGCAGATGGCCCAGAACTTGACTGCCGTGTCTGTCCCACTACACAGATGGATCTGGGTATCTAGCGTGTAGGGTGAGGTGGGGATGGAGACCAAGGGGACACAGGTCGGGGCACAGATTGGTGGACCAGAGGCAGTGATGGTGGTGCCTCCGTGGGAAGCACATGGGGGCAGAAATGGGGCCTCTGAAGCCCAGTTCCCAGGAGGTGAGTTGAGTCTCCAGCGGGAGAAGAAGCTGTTGGGGAGAAGTGAACCCCATTGAGGGGCCCGGGGGCTTGGTATCTTACCAACATCTCTGCTCCTCAGGGCAGCCCCGTGAGGGAGCGTGTCACTCACAGCTGGGTGATGCAGGCAGGAGTATCTCCCCCTCTCTGGCCTGTCCTTTTCTCTAGACACCGACTGCAGGCTAGAGAGATGGACTCCACACTCCCCAGAGGTCACCCAACTCTCACCCCACAAAGACCCAACAGAAATGTACCCCCAAACTAACAAGAGGTTAACATCTAGACTAGTGGTTCTCAACCGCACTCCCCAGGTGATATGGAGACATTTCTGGTTGTCATGACTGTGTGGGGCACTGGGGGTGCTGCCGGCCTCTGGGGGGTGGAGCCCAGGGATGCTGCTGGACATCCTACTGTGCACAGGACGGCCCCTCACAGCAGAGAATGCCCTGACCCCTGTGTCAGGGGCACTAAGGCTGAGAAGCCCTGCTTTACAGGCTGGGGAAGGCAGCTGTGGAGTGGGGACCTGCCTGGGGAGGTGGGTGGAGGGCATCAGGGCCAGCGTCCCCAGGGCTCATCCCTGGGGAGGCAGGGACATGGGGGGCAGTGGATAGACCAGAGTTGAACTCTTGGAGAGCGACTTCCCAGCTCAGAGTCTTTCCCTCACTTGCAAACTGAAGATGGAATGGCTGCTTTCCAGCCCCATTTGGGCGTGAAGCGGGACACCACACATAGCCTGTACCTGCTCACCCATCCTAGTCACCTGAGCATGTGGCCTGTACCTGCTCACCCATCCTAGTCACCTGAGCATGAGGCTTATATCCACTCATCCATCCTAGTCACCTGAGCACGTGGCCTGTACCTGCACATCCATCCTAGTCACCTGCGTGCATAGCTCAGTACCTGCTCGTCCATCACAGTTTCCTGCGTGCGTGGCCTAAAGCTGCTTATCCGTCACAGTTTCCCGTCTCTCTGTTCTCCCTCTCCCCACGTCCAGGCCCGGCCCCCAGGCTGCGTCTGGCAGACGGCCCCCACGGGTGCGCGGGCCGCCTGGAGGTGTGGCACAGCGGGCGCTGGGGGTCCGTGTGTGACGATGCTTGGGACCTACGGGACGCCGCTGTGGCCTGCCACGAGCTGGGCTGCGGGGCCGCGCTGGCTGCCCCTGGAGGCGCCTTCTTCGGGGAGGGGGCTGGACCCATCCTCCTGGACGATCTTCGCTGTCGGGGAAACGAGACGGCCTTGCGCTTCTGCCCTGCACGGCCCTGGGGCCAGCATGACTGTCATCACCGGGAGGACGCTGGGGCCGTGTGTGACGGTGAGGGGGCCCTGGGGGAGAGGCCAGAGCGTGGGCCTCGAGTGGAGGGGTAAGAGCTGGGGCATCTCGTGTGTTTTCCGGAGGTGTACCCCAGGGCCCCGCACTCCCTCCGTCCAGCAGCCCACCTGCCGCATGTCTTGCTCATCGTGAAACCTCAGTCTCCATCGGGGGTCCTGGGGTGGCAGGTGTGGGGAACTGCCTGTAGCACAGCAGTGGGTGGTGGTCACCTCTTCCCTCTCACGCCCCAGGTATGCCTCTGGGATATGTCCCTCCCACGGCCCCCGCGGTGGGCAGCAACAGCTCCAGGCCCAGGGAGACTGCATCCAGGCCCCCGCCCCCCACGGTGAGCCAGGCTGCACGGATAGCAGGCATTTCACCTCCGCCCGCTTCCCCTGCGGCCCCTCAGGAGCCTGGGCCGGAAGCTGGTGAGTCCCTCCTGCTCCCCGCACCCCAAATGTGGGGCTTAGCTGCTGCTGCTTTTTTTTAAGACTCTTTTCCCATGTAGGCCATTGCAGAGTACTGAGCAGAGCTCCCTGTGCTATACAGTAGGCCTTATTACCTCTTTTATATATAGTAGCGTGTATATGTCCATCCCAAGCTCCCGATTTATTCCTCCTTCCCCTTATCCCCTGGTAGCCATGTTTGTTTTCTATATCCGTGACTCTACTCCTGTTTTGCAAATAAGTTCATTTATGCCCCTTTTTTAGATTCCACCTATAAGCGATATCATCTGATACTCGTCTTTCTGTGTCTGACTTCCTTCACTCAGTATGACAATCTCTAGGTCCATCCGTGTTGCTGCAAACGGCATTATTTTGTTCTTTTTTGTCGCCGAGTAGGGGTTTAGCTTCCGTTTCCTGCCCCTCCGCCACTCCCCACAGCCCCCAGGTGCCTCCTTCACTGCCTCAGAGGTCTCGGGGAGAGGGAAGGGTGGAGGGGAGGAGACGGAGCCCACACTCGGAAGGCCCCTGCTTAGTCTAATGCTCTGCTCCAGCTGTCTTGAGACTCACGGGGCCGCCAGGCACTGCGCGTAAGTGGAATCGTACAGCCTTGGGCCTTCTGTGTCTGGCTTATTTCACGGAGCACAATGTTCTCCAAGTTCATCCGTATCGGCGAGTGTGTCAGAATTTCTTTCTTTGTAACGGCTGAATCGTATTCCATCATATGGAGGGACAACATTTTGCTTATCCATTCCATTCATCCGTTGATGGGCGCTCGGGTTGTTTCCACATTATTGCTCTAGTGAATAATGCTGCTGCGAATGTTTGCATACAGGTATCTGACTGAATGCCCATGTTCACCGTATCTTGGGCATATATATCCCTAGGAGTGGAATTTCTGGATCATATGGCAATTCTGAGTTGAGCTTTCCAAGGAACCACCCTTTATCCCTGACTTTTTTTTTCTTTTTTTTGGCGTGCCGCGAGGCTGGTGGGATCTTAGTTCCCCAACCAGGGATTGCACCCGGGCCTCGGCAGTGAAAGCATGGAGTCCTAACCACTGGACCGCCAGGGGATTCCCTATCCCTGACTCTTTATTCGTGTGCCTGATGCAGATGCTGGCACAGCACAGGCCTGGATAAACACTTGCTGCTGGGAAGGAAGGGTGGATGAATGGAAGGAAGATGGAGCGAAGGTGGAGGAAGGTCTGACTCGAATTCTTTGGGTCTCTCCCACCCCAGGGTCCCCCCAGCTGCGCCTGGTGGCCGGGCCCAGCAGGTGCTCAGGCCGGCTGGAGGTGTGGCACGGTGGGCGCTGGGGGACCGTGTGTGACGACAGCTGGGACCTGCGGGACTCGGCTGTGGTCTGCCGGGAGCTGGGCTGCGGTGGACCTCGGCAGCCAGACCCTGCTGCCGGCCGCTTCGGCTGGGGCGCCGGCCCCATCTGGCTGGATGACGTGAGGTGTGTGGGGACCGAGGCTTCCCTCGCTGACTGCCCTGCCGCTCCCTGGGGGAAGCACAACTGTGCTCACAACGAGGATGTTGGAGTTACCTGCACTGGTAAGGAGGCCCTGGCCATTCGCTGGCTCCGGGAGGGCTTCCTGGAGGAGGGAACGGGAACTAACATTGGCACTAACATCGATTGAGCGCTCACCTCCTAAGCCCCCGCCCGTGACCGTATTCACACCTCACGATGCGTCCAAATTGGTGGATGTTATGCCCATTTTACTGATGAAGACGCTGAGGCACAGAGAGGTTA
Source organism: Orcinus orca (assembly GCF_937001465.1). NCBI lineage: Eukaryota > Metazoa > Chordata > Mammalia > Artiodactyla > Delphinidae > Orcinus > Orcinus orca. Next base: position 55,917,608 of record NC_064578.1, read on the forward strand.
CACAGCAGCTAAGCGGCACAGCTGGGATTCCTCCTCCTCTTCTTCCCGCCAAGAATCAAGGAAGTCTCCCACCTAGAGGGAAGCTGAAAAGGAAGAGGAAAGGAAGCAGGCATGGGGCACCGGGAGATGGCAAGAAGCCCGTGTGACGGGAGGGCCACTTGAAGTAGACTCAGGCTTGGCCCGTGTTCATTCATTTGCCGTTATTTATCCAGCGCCAGACACTGAGCTAGGTATTGGGTCCTCAGAATGCAACGAACGCAACCCTGGCCTTTGAGAGGCTCACAGTTCACTGTGAGAAAGAGACGCTCCGACAAATCGCTGCAAACCCGTGTGACACATTATCATTTGGGAGGTCCCCAAGACCACCCTCGGGTTCCATAGTTTTCTAGAAGGATTCACAACAATCAGAAAAGCTGTCTCGCGGTCCAGTGGTTAAGACTTCGCCTTCCAATGCATAGGGTGCAGGTTCAATCCCTGGTTGTGGAGCTAAGATCCCACATGCCTCGCAGGCAAAAAACCAAAACATAAAACAGAAGCAATGTTGTAACAAATTCAGTAAAGACTTTTGGGCTTCCCTAGTGGCGCAGTGGTTGAGAGTCCGCCTGCCGATGCAGGGGACACAGGTTCGCGCCCCGGTCCGGGAAGATCCCACGTGCCGCGGAGCGGCTGGGCCCGTGAGCCATGGCTGCTGAGCCTGCACGTCCGGAGCCTGTGCTCTGCAATGGGAGAGGCCACAACAGTGAGAGGCCCGCGTACCGCAAAAACACTTTTAAAATGGTCCATATCAGGACTTCCCTGGTGGCACAGTGGTTAGGAATCTGCCTGCCAATGCAGGGGACACGGGTTCAATCCCTGGTCCGGGAAGATCCCACATGCTGTGGAGCAGCTAAGCCCGCGCTCCACAACTGCTGAGCCCGCGAGCCACAACTACTGAAGCCCGCACGCCTACAGCCCGTGCTGCGCCAGAAGAGAAGCCACCGCAATAAGCCTGCGCACCGCAACGAAGAGTAGCCCCTGCTCACTGCAACTAGAGAAAGCCCGAGCGCAGCAACGAAGACCCAACGCAGCCAAAAATTTAAAAAGTCAGTTGAGGGAAGAGGCATGTGGGGCTGGGTCCAGGAGAGACCCTTGTGGAGCTTCCTCACTTAATTCTCCCAGCGACGACGCAGGACAACTCACGTGAAGTATTGCCAACCAGGGACGATCTCCCAGCCTTGGCGTCAGAGTGTTTATAGGAGCGCAGTCATGAGATGTGGCTGGTGGCCCACTGGCGGCCCGTTAAGTCACAGTGTTAGCAGAGATGATTTAGGTGGCCCTGGCCCCACAGGGAAACAACACACTCTTACCAGGCAGGATGTTGAAAGGGCTCGGAGCTTCCCCCTTCCCCCCGGCAGCCAGGGGCAAAGGGCCAAACCTTTCTTTGGACAAGATTAACCCTTGTCCTGCATCAGTAACCCTTGGCATCGCCCATGGTGTCTGCCGCCTTCCCTGTGCTGATCAGAAAGATGTAAGGTGAGCCGTGGCAGCTGGGAGGATGGAGTCAACCATTCTGCCTGAAGCTAAGGCACTTTCCCCTTTCCCTCCCCTCCTGAGGGCCACGGGAGCCACAGAAGGGTTTTGAGCTGGGCAGTGGCCTGGTACCACCCTGGTGGGGCGGTGAGAGCTTCCCCCCACACACGGGGTGTGGGGGAAGACCAGTCAGAGGGTACAGGAAGCCAGGCAGTGGCTGGGCAGATGGAGAGGATGGGTCAGTGTGACGGGGTGAAGGGGGGCAGTCACATCATGATTGTAAGTGCCCAGAGGTGGGATGGTGCCGGCTGTGGCTGGCCACCATATGCTCCAGGTCTGGCACAGGGCCTGGCTCGTAGGAGACGCTTTGTAAACGTCTATGATGTGAATGAATGCATGGGAACTTGGTGGTTGTCTGTAGGGGGAGATGAGAGAGAAGGACAATCACGGTGTCTGCTGTCTCCCCTGTCCTCCCCTCCTGTCTGCCAGGGACCCCCGGCCTGGACTCCATCTCAGACCCCTTCAGTTGGAGCTGGATCCCTGGCCTGGGTAGAGATCCAGACGCCTGGCTCCCGGGGGAGCTGGCCACCAAGCCCTCTGCGAGGCGGACCCCCAGCGTTCCTGAGAAAACCACCACCAAGGCCCCAGGGAAGATACCCAAAAGCACAAAGAAGTGGGTGACCAAAAACGCAAAGAGACCGACCACTCAGCCCGCCGTGATACCAACCACTAAGCACTCCAGGGCCACGGGCACCCAGAGTCCCCCAGAACTGACCTCACTGACCACCACCACTCCGACCACTGAGGCCTCCCGAAGACCGACCTCTGAGTTTACCACCAGGCTGACCACAGAGGACCCTCACAGGCTGACCTCACACACCACTGAAAGGCGGACTCCCCGGGTCCCCCGGGAACGGACCTCTAAGACCCTGGCAACACCGACCACCCAGGGCCCCCGAGAACTGACCTCTGAGGCCACCATGGAGCCATTGGCCGAGATCCCAGGAGTAGGTACTCCAGAGTCCTCCAAAGACCCAGCCCCCTCCCCCACTGGGGCATCAGGTGAGAGGAAGGAACGTGGAGGGTGAGGCTGACCCCTCCTAACCCCTGCTGACCCCTCCTGATCTGGGCTGTCTACCAGCAGGCCTGTTCCGGGTTCGTCTGGCTGATGGGCCCAACCGGTGTGCCGGGCGGCTGGAGGTGTGGCACGCTGGACGCTGGGGGACAGTGTGTGATGACAGCTGGGACCTGCGGGATGGCATGGTGGCCTGCTGGGAGCTGGGCTGCGGAAGGGTTAGGCCCCGAGTGGGCAAAACCCACTACGGCCCTGGCACCGGGCCCATCTGGCTGGATGACGTGGGCTGCAAGGGAAGTGAGGCCTCGCTGAGCGACTGCCCCGCTAGGGCGTGGGGACAGCACAACTGTGACCACGAGGAGGACGTGGGGCTCACCTGCACTGGTATGGCGGGGGGCGGGGGCTCAGTGGCCAAGGAGTCAGGGTGGCATGGGGGTGGGGACCCAGAGTCACTCCAGGAGATTCGGGAAGGGGACTTCGGAGCAACAGCAAGGACCTCTGAGCCGGGTCGGGGCTGTCCCCTTCCCCAATTTCTCCCAAGGCTATGCAGATGAGGAAGACTATCCCCCCTGGACCTGGGACCCCACCTCAGGAGAGGACCTGGCCAAGGGGACCACCGCGGCAGCGGTGCCTGCACACGCTCTCCCCTGGGGCACGGCTGGGAGCACAGGGGCCCCCTCCCCAACGACGAGGCGCCTTCCAAGCACAGGTGAGGGGCATGGCCGGGGTGGGGGGGGGCCCTCCATAAACCTCTGTGCACCTCCCTGCCGGGCTTCCAGAAAGGTCCTCCTAAATGAGCTGGCCTGGGTCTCAGAGACCCCAGACAGGTTTTCCTCGGCTCCAGAGACTCTAAGAACATTCCCTTCCTGGACTCAGCAGTAGCGCTGTCCTCCAGAGCCTAAAGGAGACCCATCCCCACGCCCTGCGGTGTGATTTGCGGAGAATCCGACCAGGCTCAGCAAAGCCCCGGCCCGCAGTCCTCCTGTAAACCAGCCGGGGCCTTGGGAGCCCGTGCCCCTCGATCCGGAGCCTCGACGGAAATCCCCCCAGACCTCACAGCCCAGGCCCACCCTGTCACCACGTTGTCTCCCCACCCCAGCCCCTCAAACCTGTTCTCCCAGCTCACGCTCTGGTCAGGGTCGGGCTATGGCTCAGAGGCGGGGTGGGGACATCCAGGTCGAGGGCTCTGTCCTCAGCCGGACCCCCTTCCTCTGGCCAGTGGGAGCAGCCTCCAGCCCCTCAGCTCTGTCCCTCTCTGCCCCTCCGCCTCTGTCTCGCTGTCACCTGCTTCCCTCCTTCCATCTCTGCTGCCAGGGGCCTTGACCTTGACCCCCCTCAGATGTTGCCCATTTCTCTACCTTCCTGTGTGTGTGTGTGTGTGTGTGTGTGTGTGTGTGTGTGAGGTCTCTGTCCTATCCGTGCGCAGGGTCTCTCTTGATCACCCCCTGCTCCTGTTTCTCACATTCTCTCTCTCTCTCTCTCTCTTTTTGGCCTCGCCTGTGTGGCACAGGCAATCTTAGTTCCCTGACTAGGGATGAACCCGCGCCCCCTGCAGTGGAAGCGCAGAGTCTTAACCACCAGACCCGCCAGGGAAGTCCCAAAGGAATTTATTTTACTTTTTAATTTTATTTTAAAATTTTTATTTCTTTATTTTTCCCTTTCAATTTCTCACCCTCCTCATCTCAAACACTTTTTTTCACTGCCCATTTCTTTCTCATCACCTTTCTAATTTTTTTTCTTTCCTTATCAAGTTCATACTCGCATCATTTCTATTTCTCTCTTTATTTCCCCACAGTCAGCTTCTCTTTATCTTTTCCCCTCTGCGTCTGGCTCTTTTTTCTTTCATTTTCCATTTCTCACTCCCCCACCCCCAACCCGTATCTATTTCTCACTGTACTTCATGGCCAGTTTCTCTTCATCTCTTCTCCTGTGTCCTCCTCTTTTTATTTACATTTTCAGTTTCTCACGCTCATTGTCTCTGTTTCTCACTATTTTTTTTTTTAATTTTTTTTTTTTTTTTTTTTTTTGCGGTACGCGGGCCTCTCACTGTTGTGGCCTCTCCCGTTGCGGAGCACAGGCTCCGGACGCGCAGGCTCAGCGGCCATGGCTCACGGGCCCAGCCGCTCCGCGGCATGTGGGATCTTCCCGGACCGGGGCACGAACCCGTGTCCCCTGCATCGGCAGGCGGACTCTCAACCACTGCACCACCAGGGAAGTCCTGTTTCTCACTATTTTTCACGGTCGGTTTATCTTTTCAGCTCCTAGTCTCTTTTTTCTTTTTCTCTGCCCCTTCTCGTCTCTATGCCTCGTCAGCCTCTCTCACCATCTTTCTCATTTTTTCTCCAAGTCCACACCCCGTCACCGCTGTTTCTCCCTGTTTTTCACGGCCAGTTTCTCTTTCTTTCCCTTGAGTCTTCCTTTTTCTTTCACTCTCACCATCGCGCCCTCCGCTCCGTTTCCCACTCAACCTCCCCCCCACCCAGGGTCGGTTCTCCCCTCAGCTTTTCCTCCGTCTCCTCATCCTTCTCGCTACCATTTCCCGCGTGGCGGCTTCTTCCCCCGGCTCTGCCGACGCCGTCCCCCCGCGACGACCGCTCTCTCCCCCCAGGTGTCGCCGCTTCTGCTCCATGTCCGCAGGACCCCGCCCCTCGCACCTTTTCCCGCGTTTTTCACACGCTCAACACGCATGCGCACTCCGAGGGCCTCTGCGGGAGGGGCGGGGCCTCGGATGGAGGGGCGGGCAGGGCAGGCTTCAATCGCCCCGCGCCGTGTGACGTCACAGGCGCGGTGCGCCTCCTGATTGGCCGGCTGGCCCACGCCGCGGCAATAAAAGCGGGTGAAGAGGGCGGTGACCTCGCAGAGTGGCGTCAGCCTCGGTCTGGTCTCTTTCCGGCGGGGAGGGTAGGGGGGCGCGGAGCAGGCATTGGAGGTACGGAGATTTGGGGTGGGGGGCACCCGAGCTGTGAGTTAGGGCTCAGTTTCCAGAGGTGATGCTCCTCACCTGGCAGTGTGGCCAGGATTTCTGAGCTTTGTTCTCTGCAGCCCGGCGCCACCTCCCTTATCCCGTAGCGACCCCTCGTGGCGGAGAGGTCCGATGCTGGGCGCGAGGCACAAATAAATACAGCACTAGGAATTGCACGATGGAAATCTCAGGGGTAACGTGTACAACCTTAGTAATGGGAAGACTTGGAGGGAGGTGCGGGGTGGCGTGGGGAGAGGGGGAACGACAGACAGGAATTCCTATCCTCGTTAGCAAGGTGGCCTTGAAAAAAATGACTGCTTCTTTGAACCTCAGTTTCTTCCTCCGGAAAAAAACGAAAACCGGAGCTCCAAGGACCCTGGAAAGAGTCAAGGAGAGCTCACTGTGCCAGGCACGCATGATTCCAACTGGGTGACATAGGTCCTGGTGTTGCCCCTGTGTTTCAGGTGCGGGAAAAATGAGATTCAGAGAAATTAAACTTTAACTTAGGAGCCATTATTGAGATCCATTTTAAACGATTTCGCACACAGTTTGCTTGTTGGATTGGAAAAGATTCTGGAATAACTGAAGTCATTGCAAGAGTGAATTCTGTAGTACAGCTCGCTGGGTTCCAGCTGTGGCTGCGCTGGGATTAGAACAACGAGCTGGGTGACCTCAGGTCCCAATCCAATGAGCAAAATGTGTGTGAAATCATTTAAAACCGCAAAACATTGGTTGTTAAAAGTTATTTACCGTAAATGAGCAACAGCTGCAGGATCCCAGGGACGGAGTGATTATTTCTAGTAGAGCAATTGAGAAAGACCTCGCAGAAGAGATGGTGTCATTTTCACCAGAAGACACCAGGAGGAAGGGGATTCTCAGAGGAGCAGAGGCTGGAGTTGAGAAAATTGCATTGCCTGTTTAGGGCATGTCGTCTCTGCTAGAGACTTTTAGCTGTCTTGTATTTGGCTATGTCAGTTTCTGTTGTTGCCATAACACGGCCACACATTAGGGGCTTAGACAACACAAGTTTATTATTTTGCAGGTCTGGAGATCAGAAGTCCCACATGGGTATCACTGGCTAGAATCAAAGTGTCAGCAGGGCAGGGCTGTGTTCCTTCCGAGGCTTGAGGGGAGGATCGTTCCCATGCCTTTTCTAGCTTCTAGAGGCCCCTCCATTCCTTAGCGCATGGCCCCTTCCTCCATTTTCAAAGCCAGCAATGCTGCATCTATCTCTCTGGTCTTTCTTTTGTCTTTACATCTTTGTCACTACAGCCGGGTTAGATTCTCTCATTTTAAGGATTTGTGTGATTAGATTGGGTCCACTTGGATTAACATAGGATAATCTCTTCATTTCAAGTTCTGGACCCATAATCGTATCTGCAAAGTCCCTTTTGCCAGGAAAGGTAACATATTCACAGGTTCTGGGGATTAGGGCTTGGACATCTTTGGGGAGCGTTATTCTGTCTACCATGGGATCTATGTTGTAGAGACTTAGTAGAGACTTTTTACATACTTGTTGAATGAATGAATGAATGAATGAACCAGTGAGAGACCGCTGTGTAAGTCTAGAGAGAGTGTACAGGAGATGAAGCTGGAAGCTTATGAAGGTTGAATTCTCACTTTCCTTTTCACTGAAGCAAAATTTCTTGAGGCTTCCTGGATGATGGAATTTGGAGACGCAGACATTAATTCATGTCTGAAATGTTTGCTGTGTGGCAGGCATGAGTACTAACCCCTGGGAACATAGCAGTGATGAGCACAGCAAGGGAGGGGGAAGGGAGGGCTAAGTGTTATAATTTAAAATAGGATGATCAAGAGATGACTTACTAAGAAAGTGCCATTTAAGTGACAACCTCAAGAAGGAGAGGGGGGAAGCCATGCAGATATCTGTTTGGAGAGTGTTCTGTAGAGAGCGGACAGCACATGCAAAGGCCCTGAGATGGGCGTGTGCTTAGCTGGTTCAGGAAACAGCAGTAAGGTCAGTGGGGCGGAAGTGAAGTGGTTGATGGGGATGATGGCAGGAGGTGAGGTCTGTGGTCCATTGTAAAGACATCTGCTGTGATGGGGAGCCTGGAGGGAGCTAAAGGAGCCTTCCAGACAGAGGGAGCAGCATGTGCAAAGGCCCTGTGGTGGGACCTTGGGAGACGGGCAAGAATGCTGGCCTGGCAGGAGGGGAGTGAGCCAGGCAGGGGGAGAGTGATCGGGGATGAGGCCAGTGTCTGGGTTTTATTCTATGTGCAGAAACCCTTGGCATTTTAAGCACTTTAAGTTATGGAGGATGTGATCACATGTGTATTTTCTTACTTTTTTTGGGGGGTGGGGGGGCACGCCTTGTGGCATGTGGGATCTTTGTTCTCTGATCAGGGATCACACCCATGCCCCCTGCAGTGGAAGAGCAAAGTCCTAACCACTGGTCCGCCAGGGAAGTCCCCCACATGTGTATTTTCAAAGCATTCGCTCAGGATGCCGCAGCGGGGTGGATGTAGGTGTAAGAGTGCATGCAGGGAGACCAGAAGGTCCATGCAGACGTGACGGTGGCCTCAACAAGGGTGGCAGTGGAGACTGAGAGAAGTGCAGGTGTTCAAGCTACCTTCCGGGGGTTGAGCTGGTAGGTTCGAGTGATGCGTTGGGTGCGAGGGTTGAGGAGAGAGAGTGAGGTAGGGGATGGGGACCCGCCTTTTACTGGACCAGGGAATGCTGCGGGGTGGGTGCACAGGATCCAGAGTGGGGATATTAAGAGCTCCATTAGTGATGCGTTCGACACACCCAAGTGGAGATATGAGATATGCAATCCTGGAGCTCCAAGGAGTGCCTGGGAGGAGGAAATTTGCAGCTGCGGGAATGGATGAGGCTATGCAGATGGACAGCCGTGTCTAATGGAGTTTCCACACCCAGTGGGGAGGTGGGATGACTCATGGACTCGGGATATCGCTGTATGTCATGGCTGCGCAGAGGGGAGAGCATCCAAGATTAAATGCCAGATTACAGGCTTCCCTGGTGGCGCAGTGGTTGAGAGTCCGCCTGCCGATGCAGGGGACGCGGGTTCGTGCCCCGGTCCGGGAAGATCCCACATGCCGCGGAGCGGCTGGGCCCGTGAGCCATGGCCGCTGAGCCTGTGCATCCGGAGCCTGTGCTCCGCAATGGGAGAGGCCACAACAGTGAGAGGCCCGCGTACAGAAAAAAAAAAAAAAGAAAAAAAAAATTAAAATGCCAGATTACATTTAGAGGTTGCATGGTAATAAGAGCATCAATAATAACTAATATTCATTGAATAATCTCCGTATGCCAGACACCATCTAAGTGCATCCCATGTTTGTTTGTTTTTGGCCGCATCGTGTGGCCTGTGGGATCTTAGTTCCCCGACCAGGGATCGGACCCAGGCCCCCTGCACTGAAAGTGCAGAGTCCTAACCACTAGACCACCAGGGAAGTCCCCAAAGTGCATACCATGGTTTAACTCACCTCCTCCACGTGGAACATTATGATATGAGTACTATCCTTGTCCCCATTTTATAGGTAGGGAAATTGAGGTCCAGAGAGGTCAGGACAGCGTAGGGCAGAGCTTGGATTCAAACTGCAGAATTCACACTCATAACCACTCCAGCCACGGAGACTGGGAAGAAGCCTGTGATAGAATTAGCTCTGAAGAACCCAGGAAGCATAGAGCAGGGTGTAACTTCCTCAAGGGGAAGCAGGGAGTGACCTTGGAATCAAATTCTAAATAAAAGCTCAACAGGGAAGGAGTGAGGTGAGACCCAGGAGATCTACCCCCAGAGGGAAGATGTTGCCGCTCAGAAGCAGATAGACCTGCTGGGTCTGAAACCCAGTGCTGCTCCTTAGCTGTGTGGCCTTAGGAAAATTCCTTGCCCTCTCTGGGCTTCAGTTTGGTCATCTGTAGGAAAACTGCAGCTTCTTTGCCCACCAGCTCCCCATGAGATTGCCAAAAATTTAAAATGTCTCTCAGCGGCAAGGATGAGGGATGAGGGTGGGCAGTTTGACAACATCTAGAGAGATGCCTTCCGCACGGCAGTCCCACAATTAGGTGTTGAGCAATTCCCACTCATGAAGAATCCACTGCAGCAAAACATTGGCTACAACCGAACCGCCCATCCACAGGGGCATAAATAAATCGGCAGTTGTGTGTTTATACGATAAAATGTTACACAAGGTTAAGAAAAAGAAGGAACTAGAGTTATATGCATTTAACTGAAAGGACAGCTTATCACTTGCCAGCCCTGTGACCCCATGGAGTAGGTGCCATTACGATACCCATCGTACAGGTGAGGAAACAGAGTCGTGGAGAAGTGAAGTGACTTGCTCAGCCAGCTAGGAAGGAATGCAGCCAAAAAGCAGGCTGTGAGAAGGTGTTTGCTGTATATATGTATATGTGCAGTCTTTCTGGTTGTAGGAAGCTAACACATGTGGAAACAATATAGCATTAGGGAGTCCCACCTGTATAGCTGAGGTGCAAAGGCATGCTTGGGAACTATTAACTAAAGGCTTCTCTGACAAAGGGAAGGGATGTGATTGGGCCCAGCAAGGGCTGTAACTCTGCAATGCTGCTTCCTTTTTTTCGATGTATATTTTAATTAAAAAATCTCATCGATCACACACTAATGGATCACGAATGAGAACGTGGCCATATCTTAGAGCGCATTTGGAGTACACACGGACCCAGGGAGTATGCCTGCACTTGGTGGGCTGACATTTTAACAGGAAGACAGCTTCAGTTTGTGTTCTTGATGGGGTCCTCCTAAAACCCAGCATCTTGGAAAGAAATCTTCACAACACTGTTATTACTCAATTCTCCCCGTATCTCTCAAGGTGGCGAGGATGGTTATGAGCCTTCCTGGACATGGGATACACCTTCAGGAGAGGTCCCAGCCAAGGGGACCCCCACCACAGGCATACCTGGACCCTCTGGCACCGCTGGCACCATCAGGAGCCCAGGCCATCCCTCTCTAGCTCCAAGGGTCCGTGGGGATACAGGTGAGGCATGTGGCTGGGGCGAGGGGGCCAGGGTGTTTCTGTGGTGGGATGGAGAGGTGGACTCCAGATTTCCCCATGGTGACCCAACTCTCACCCTAGAAAGACCAGGCAGAAATATATCCTGAGACAACGGGATGGAGAGGTGGACTCCAGATTTCCCCATGGTGACCCAACTCTCACCCTAGAAAGACCAGGCAGAAATATATCCTGAGACAACGGTTATTATCTATACCAGTGGTCTTCAACTGGGGGCAACTGGCAACATCTGAAGACATTTTGGGTTGTCATGACTGGGAGCAGGGAGGCTACTGGTACCTGGTGGGTAGAGGCCAGGGATGTTGTTACACATCCTCTGGTGCACAAGGTATCACCCACAGCAAAGAATCATCCAGCCCCAGATGTCAACAGTGCCAAGGGTGAGAAACCCTAACCTATACCATGTAAGTCACTCTGACAAATAAGAAAATGATAGGAAATCCTATAAGAGAATGGGCAAAAGATACAAACAGGTGATTTGCAGAAGAGGAAGCCCAAATGCCCAACGAGTATATCTGGAAGTGCTCACATTCATCATGAATCAGAAAATTCAAATTAAAACAATGACGAGCATGGAAAAAAATTTGAAAGGTAGATAATACCAAGTGTAGGTGAGGGTGTGGGGAGACAGGCATCCCCACTGGCTGTAGCAATTCGATAAACACAACCTAGTGGTGTTTAGTGAAATTAAATATGATTATATGTTATTACCCAGCAATCCTGCTCCTAGATCTATATTCCAGAGAAATTCTTGCACAGGCTTATAAGGGAATATGTGTGAGGATGTATTAGGGAATTGGAGACAAGTTAAGTGTCCAACAGCAGGGTAACAAGGAAGAGAAATGCAATGGTTACAGTGATGGAATTTTATGCAATAGCTAAAGCAATGATGAGCTATATACACAGCAGCATGGATAGGTATGAAAAACATAATACTGAGGGGAAGGTCAAACAGAATGAGATTTCCAGCAGCATATTATTTGCATAAATTAAAAGCACAAACACAGAAATACACATACACATATATTAACATAAACACATCTATGCATTCCGTATTGTTTAAGATCACACATATGTTTAAGGCCGTATGTGAAACACACTAGAGTGGAGGTACCTATGGGAGAGGACGAGGGGATGGAGATTGGGGTTAAAGAAGAGAAAAAGTAAAATAAAACAAGAGAAGACATCGCAGGGACTATTAATGACAACGTACCGTGGGGTATGAGTAGCTTAGCTCTCTGCACCTTGGGTTTGAAAAATTAAAAATCAGTACCACTCTAGGTTACTGAGTCCCTGTTCTATCGAACTAAGCTGAGATTCTTGAAATAATAACTAGGCACAGTTAACATTTATCAAGCAATATACCATGTGTCAGGCACTATTTTATGCACTTTATATGTATTATGCTTTAACATATTTATATGTGTTAATCCTCGTAGCAGCCACATGAGCCCTTCATGAATGATGTAAGTGCTATAATTGTTCCCATTTCACTGATAAGAGAAATTGAGGCACAGACATCAATGACTATGGCAGTATAAATAATCATGAGAATGCTTATCACGTGCTAGGCATTGTGTAAGTGCTCTGCACACACACGAGCTCTGAATCCTCATGATTACTCTACAAGGGAGGTATGTGGATATCTATGGTTTACAAATGGGGAAGAAACTGAGATTCAAGGCAGGTAAGTAACTTGCCCATGATTACCCAGCTAGGAAGTAATGGAGCTGGGGTTTAAATCCAGGCAGCCTGGCTGGAGGCCAAGCCCTTTACTTAACTGCTCCTCTGACCCTGCAGGGGGACACGACGCACCTCAAAGACCCTGCAGAAAAGTGGAATTCTGTTGAGCTGTGCTGTTCAATATGGTAGCTACTGACACAGGTGGCTATTTAAATTTAAGTGAATCAAAAATTTGAAAAAGGAAGGACCTACTGTATAGTACATGGAATATACTCAATATTTTTTAATAATCTATAAGGGAAAAGAGTCTGCAACAGAATGTGTATATATGTGTGTGTGTATGTATATATATCTGAATCACTCAGCTGTACACCTGAAACTAACACAACATTGTAAATCAACTATACTTCAATTTAAAAAATTTAAAAAAAGAAATCCATTCAAAGGTAAAAAAAAGAAAATTGAAAAAGGAAACATTCATTCCTTAGTTGAACTAGCTACATTTCAACTGCTCAGAAGCCACAGGTGACCAGTGGCTACCATATTGGACAGCACCGAACATTTCCATGACTGAGAAAGTGATACTTAATGGCCTAGGCTCTGTATGTAAAGGACTTGGGTTCAGATCTTGTCCCTGCAACTTTCAAACTGTGTGTGACCTCGGGCAAGTTACTTACCCTCTTAGCCTTATTTCTCTCATCTGTAAAAAGTGCTTGAAATTCACATTTACATGGAAGCAGGGCCTGGAAGAGGGTAAGCCTTCTCATTTTACTCAGGCCTAAAATTTGGGGGCATTCCAAACACTTAGTAATGAAGATAAATAAGATCTTAATACCATAGGTTAAAAAACAAATGAATGCAAAAACAATCCACGATGAACTAAGTAAAATTTTAACTAAAGTCAGGATCTGACCTACCTCACCAGGATCTGACAGAGCCAGTTTTAGGGGGGATTCCGGTGAGGTAGGTCGGATCCTGTCTTGGATTAAAATTTTGACTTTTTGTTCATTGTAGATCTTTTGTATTGATTTTGATTGTTTAAAAATATGGCGTAAAGAGATTTGTCTTGATTACTAAGATTACCCTTCAGATTCCCCCTCATGCTATGCACCGTCTCCCACTCCCCTCTCCCTCTTTATCTCCCTTCATCCCATCTCTGCCTTTCGGCCCCCTCTTACATCCCAGGTACCCCTCCACATCCCACCTCCCCCCGCCGCCCATCTCCGCATCTCCTGGAGGGGAGGACGCCAGGTGGCGCCTGGAGACATGGAGGAAGCGTGGAGGTGGGGCACTAGGGCGGATGAAGTCTGCCGGCGACCCGTGACGTCACAAAGCTTTCTGCCTTCCCATTGGTCAGCCCACCCCTAGGAGGCGGACCATGCCGCGGGGTGGGCGGAGCAGACTGACCTCCGCCGGCCGTCTTTCCTCCAACAGGTTCACTGAGGAAACCGTGGCCCGAGCGACGGCTGCGGCCCACAGCGGCCAGGACTGCGCCCCCCACCACTTCCCCAGCTCCCTCCGCCTCGCCGGGGCCCCCGGGCCCTGTCCTGACCTCTGACTCCTCGCCGCAGCTCATCCCCACAGCAGCTTCAACGGCGGAGGTGACCTCTGACCCTCCCGCCACTTTGCCGCCCAGCCCAGACCCGGCCTCCTGGATGAACTCTCACCGCACCTTGACAACCCCTGGCCTTACCTTGTCCACCCCTGATGCCACCGTGTTTCCAGCGCTGACCCCTGGGCTTTCACCCACTCCACCACCCACCATGCCCAAAGAACTGACCTCTGACCCCTCTGCACCGGCGGTGGTGACCCGCCTTTCCCCTACCTCAGAGCTGACACCAGAGTCTGACACAACCCCAGTCTGGGACACATCTCCATACCCCAACACAACTCCAGAACCTTCTAGTTTCCCAGACCCTTCCACAAGTCCTCACCCCACTACCATCCCTCACTCCACCATGACCTCTCACCCTACCACGACCTCTCACCCCACTACCACCCTTTACCCCACCACGACCCCTCACTCCAAGACCTCTCACCCCACCACAACCCCTTATCCCACCATGACCTCTCACCCCACTGCCACCCCTTACCCCACCCCCACCCCTCACTCTACCACAACCTCTCACCCCACCACGACCCCTCCTCCCATCACCACTGCTCAACCTATCACAACCCCTTACTCAACCACAACCCCTCAACCCACCACGACCCCTCAACCCACCACGACCCCTTATCCCACCACGACCTCTCACCCCACCACAGCCCCTTATCCCACCATGACCTCTCACACCACCGCCACCCCTTACCCCACCCCCACCCCTCACTCTACCTCAACCCCTCACCCCACCACAGCCCCTCCTCCCATCACCAGTGCTCAACCTATCACAACCCCTTACGCAACCACAACCCCTCACCCCACCACGACCCCACAACCCACCACAACCCCTCCTCCCATCACCAGTGCTCAACCCATCACAACCCCTTACCCTGCCACGACCCCTCACCTCACCACCACTGCTTACCCCACCATGACTCCTCACCCCACCTCAACCCCTATGGTCACTGCCAAGTCCCTTCTAACTTCCTTGGGAACAGAACTTCCCTTTCCCTCTTCAGCACCAACAGTCAAGCCCAGCCCACACCCCCGGTTGACCTTCACGGGGGCCCCTCACCCCTCCACGTCCCAGATGTGGAGCCTAGAGCCCTGTCCAGCAACAGAGTCCAGCCCCTGCAGGCCCTCTCCAGCCCCCAGCGTAGACACACTGTCCACTGAGAACTTCAAACCACCCACAAGCCAGAGCCCCAAAGTAACCTCTCCACCTACCCAGACTCCACACTCAGCCTCTGACCCCACTGTGACCCCTGACCTCCACCTGTCCCCTATGGCCCCCCCCTTGGATCAACCTCCCCCTGACCGCCTCACCCTAGGGCCAACTCCTGGTCAGAGCCCAGGCCCCCTTGGCCCATGTGAAGCCCCAGTGCCACCTGTAAGGGTCATGGCTTGTGATCCGCCTGCCCTGGTAGAGCTGGTGGCCGCTGTGAGGGATGTGGGTAGCCAGCTACAGAGGCTGACACAGGCTCTGGAGCGGGACCAGCAGGAGCGCCACGCCCTGGGACTGGGGTTGACCCAGCTGGTGGAGGCTGCCCAGGGTCTGGGGCAGCTGGGTGAGGTTGTAAAGAGACTGGCAGAGGTGGCCTGGCCCCCCAGCACACCTGCACCAACCACTGCTACCCCAGAGGAGGAAGAGAGGCCTCTGCGGGGAGATGTGTGACCTCATCTGGGGTCTGAGGGACTTAAGACACTCCCAAACCCAAATTGGAAAACCAAAGTATCTAATTAAAAACAAAA
The DNA here is from genome assembly GCF_937001465.1 of Orcinus orca. NCBI lineage: Eukaryota > Metazoa > Chordata > Mammalia > Artiodactyla > Delphinidae > Orcinus > Orcinus orca. Next base: position 55,933,213 of record NC_064578.1, read on the forward strand.
TGTGAATGATGTTTCTGGGGGACTAGAGGAGGTGGAATCACAAGATCTGTTTGTGAATACAACAGGCACCATGTGAGGTGGTGAGGATGGTGAGGACGATGGTGATAGTGGTGATGAGTATGATGGTGGTTTTGATGGTGAAGATGAGAATGGTGATAGTGATGGTGAGGATGATTATGATGATAATGGTGGTGGTGATGAAGGTGACCATGATGGTGGTGATGCCTATCCTGATGGTAATGTGATAGTAATGATGGAAGTGATGATAATGATTGTGATGGTGATGATAATGGTGATGATGGAGATGATGGTGGAGATGATGGTGATGATGATGGTCATGAAGATCATGGTAATGACTATTGTAATGATGGTGATGATGATAATGGTGATGATGGAGATGATGGTGATGAAGATGATCAGGGTGATGATGGCAGTGATGATCATGATGGCAGTGATAATGGCCATGATGAAGCCCCACGAGGGCAGAAATCTTTGTCTTGTTCACAGATGTATGCCCAGCCCCTAGAACAGAACCTGACACCGACTGCACCCTCCATTAATATTTTTTGAATGACGAGTGCGTGATGATAATAACTAGTGTTCACTGGGCACCTCCTATGGGTCAGGCTCTGTTCTGAGGGCTTTGCGTGCATGATGTCATTTTACCTTCATGAACACCCACTGAGGAGGGTACTTTACCACAGCTCAGCAGGGGGAGGGTGAACTTTGGAGCCTAAATGCCTGAGTTTGAGCCTTTGAGGGCATGACCCTGAGCCAGTTACTTAACTTCTTGGTCTGAGTTTCCCCATCTCTAAAAGGGAAAATAATAATAGTACGCACCTCAGGGGCTGCTGTGATGATTAGCTGATAGATTAATACCTATGTGAGAGTGCTTAGCACAGGGCCTGGCTCTCGATAAGAGCTCAGTATGTGATGGGTGTTATTGTATTTATCCCCATTTTACAGATCAGGGCACTGAGGCGCAGAGACATTCGGTTGTGTACCCCAGGTCACTCAGGGAGTGCGTAGTAGAGTCGTGATTGGTACCCAGGCCCGTCTGACCCAGGGCCCTTGCTCAGAAGATATTACGTGCCCAAATCAGATTATCCTCGATTCAAGGCTGCCTCTTGGCTCTGGGACTCTAGCCGTTAATTTCCTTTCTCCAGCCTCAGTTTTTCCACCTGTACAATGGGGATAGTGGTCGTTCCTGCCTCCTGGGGTGGTTGTGAGGATTAGATGAGCTAGTGCAGGTGAGGACACAGCTTAGCACACGTGCTCAGTTAACAAGAGTGACCATGACGGCTCCTAACCGTGCTTCTCTGTGCCGGACACAATGTGGACTCTTAATACACTACATCCCGCCCTCACTATAGCCCTTGGGGGGAGGAACTTGACCCCTGTTTCAGAAAGGGCATTGAGGCTCAGAGAGGGCAAGCCCCTTGCCTCAGTCCACAGAGAAGAGCTGTGGGGACTCAGAATAACAATGCAAATTCCTCGGCATCAGACTTGGCCTGGGGTTCCAGGTTAGGCTTCCACGATGGGCCCCCGCTGAATGTCCTTAGGTGGGCCTCCTCCTCTCTCAGCCTCAGCTTGTAAACTGGGGGCTGTCTTGGAAGACCCCCCAAGTTGTATTCTGGCTGCTGCAGCTTCAGGCAGGGAACCATTCCCTCCTCCCCACCTCTCCCCAGACTGGAGCCTGGCTCAGAGGTCCTGGAAGGTCATGGAGCTGCTGCCCCCGCAGTCCTGCAAAGGCCAGCAGGGTCCAGTTACTTGCTGGGGGCGGGGAAGGATATTGTCCGAGGGTCTTGATAGATGAACTGTCTGCCCCTGCCAACAGATGAAGAAGCACACTGAGAGTCCTGTTCCCCGGGTCTCATTAAGCCCTAAGACTTAAATAACTGCTGACTAGTAACCTGGGGAGGGCCTCTGCTAGTCGGGACTCCAAGTGTGGCACCCCAACTTGGAAGCAAGAGGTCCCCTTTTTCGTTCCCAGGTGGGAGCAGGTGCACCCCTACTCCAGGTCACCCCAGAGGGCCCCACTGGGGATTCAGGCTCCTGGCGCCCCTCTGCAAGCCAGGGTTGGGGGAGCTACTGGGCACTCGGGCCCGAGGTCCCTCCACCCTCTGCCACCTCCTGCCAGCCCTAAAGAAGCGGGTGCTTAATTATCCGGTCACTCTATCCCTGCTTGGCCAGGCAGCTAAGCCCAAACATCTGGCCTCGGGGCCCATGGCCAGGATAGGAGGCCAGCCCCCACCTACTGCTGGCCCTGACCCTGGACACCTCCCACAGGACATCTGAACCTGATCCTGTGCCTGCCAGCTTGCAACAAGCCCAAAACAGTAGCTTCAGAGGCCTAGCAATCTTGATGCAGAGAAAACATTTGACAAAATTAACACCCATTCATGGTTTACAAACAGGCACACACACGCACTCTTCGCAAAGTAGGAGCAGAGGGAACATCCTTAATCAGACAAAGGGTGGAAAGGGAGGCACAGATCTGTCATTTCCCACAGGCGATACGACTGACCACATAGAAAACCGCAAAGAATCAAGTGGACAAGTGTTTAGCATTAATGAGAGTTTAGCTGGGATGTGGGATCAATACTCTAAAATCCTGTTCTCACAATTCCTTGCACCTCAAAGTGCGACCCATGGACCAGAAGTGTCGGCCACCCCTGGGAGCTGGTTAGAAAAGCAGAATTTCGGGTGCCACCCAGACCCACCGGATCAGAATCTGCGTTTTAACAAGGTCAGGGGTTAGGGGTGCAGGGTGGGGTGGTGGTGATGCGTGGGTGCTGCCCAAGTCGTTTGCATGTCTGTACTTGAGCTGAACGAATGCAGAGAACAGTGTCTCTGAGGCCCTACAAGGCTGGCGCCCTTCTGGGTCCCAGGTAAACGCTCTCCTGCAAGGAGGGTGTGGGTTGGTTGCAGCCCCACAGCTTTAACGTTCTGCGGCCATGAGTCGATCTGATGCGCATTGTGATTTTTTCGATTTTTGGGGTTTTTTAGGCCACACTGTGGCATGTGGGACCTAGTACCCTAACCAGGGATCAAACCCGGGCCCCCTGCATTGGACCCACTGGACCACCAGGGAAGTTCTGTGCATCATGATTTTTGATTTTGTGTTTGTAATGGATGATTCTGTGTTTTGAGGTCAATGAGACAAGGAAGCATTCTCTGGGCGCTGGGAGCGGGGACTCATGCAAAGCCCCACATCCCCTATGGGTTCTGGGGGCCAGACCCCTGGCTATCCAGCTTCAGGCAGGCTCCACGACCCCCTACCCCTTGAGGGTCTGCCAGTGATTATCCTGGTGCCCAGGGAACATGACATTCAGTAGCAAAGGGGGGGGCCAGGAAGGGAAAAAGCTTTTTTTTTTTTTTTTTGCCGTACGCGGGCCTCTCACTGTTGTGGCCTCTCCCGTTGCGGAGCACAGGCTCCGGACGCGCAGGCTCAGCGGCCATGGCTCACGGGCCCAGCCGCTCCGCGGCATGTGGGATCTTCCCGGACCAGGGCATGAACCCGTGTCCCCTGCATCGGCAGGCGGACTCTCAACCACTGCGCCACCAGGGAAGCCCAAAAGCTTTTATTTAAAAACAAGAAACCCTACGTTTTCTCTTCTAAAATATTTATCTAGTTATTTATTTATCTGGCTGCGCCGGGTCTTAGTCGCGGCACGCGGGATCTTCATTGCAGCATGTGGACCCTTGGGTGCGGCATGCAGGATCTAGTTCCCTGACCAGGGATCCAACCCGGGCCCCCTGCATTGGGAGCACGGAGTCTTAGCCACTGGACCACCAGGGAAGTCCCACGTTTTCATTTTGTACTGGACACCCACACATTTTGTAACTGGTCCTGCTTGTATACTTGGGGTTCCCCAGCTGGGGTGTAGCCAGAGCTTCCTTGGTGATCACGGGCCCAGGTACACTTTGTGGGGTCGGGGGTGAGTGGGGAGTCAAGACCAAAGGCTTTGGAATCAGATTCAGCCACCTTTTGACTTTAGGGTCTTTGGAAAGTAGGGGCCTCGACAGTCTCGTCTGTAAAATGGAGAGAGACGTGAACGGGTCCTGTGTGATGAGTGGGTCCTGAATTCAGCACTATTAGAAAAAGGGCAGGATTTTTCCTTTTTCATTTTCTTTTTAATGTGAACTCAGAGGCTCAGAGAAGGAAAGGAAACTAATCAAGGTCACAGCATGAGAACCTTGGAAATGCCTGTTTTGGTTTTTTTCTTTTAAGCAGCTTCATTGAGATGAAATTTACATGCCAATTTCACCCTTCTAAACATTTTATTGAAATATGGTTAATTTACAGTGTGTTAATTTCAGGTGTACAGCAAAGTGATTCAGTTATACATACATCTATTCTTTCTTAGAGTATATATATATATATATTCTTTTTTAGATTCTTTTCCATTATAGGTTGTTACAAGATACTGAGTATAGTTCACTGTGCTATACAGTAGGACCTTGTTGGTTATCTATTTTATATATAGTGGTGTGTATATTTTAACCCCAAACTCCTAATTTATCCCTCCCTCCCCCTTTCCCCTTTGGTAATCGTAAGTTTGTTTTCTAAGTCTGAGTGTATTTCTGTTTCGTAAATAAGTTCATTTTATCATGTTTTTAGATTCCGTGTATGTGATATCATATGATAGTTGTTTTTCTCTGACTTCGCTTAGTATGATAATCTCTAGGTCCATCCAAAGTTTACCCTTTTTACATGTACAATTCAATGACTTTTAATGTACTCAGAGAATTGTGCAACATTTAGCACAATCTAATTTTAGAGCTTTTCCACCACTATCGCCACCCCTAAAAAGCAAGCCTGTACCCATGAGCAGTCAGTCACTCCCCACTCCCCTGGCAATCACTAATCTTTCTTCCTCTGTGGATACACAGAATCCTACAGTAGGTCATCTTCTGTGACTGCCTCTGGGTTTTTGAGGTTCATCCATGATGTAGCATGCGTCAGTGCTTCCTCCCTTTTTATGGCTCAGTAATACTCCACTGGATGGATAGACCACATTTCTTTTTTTTTTTCTGCACCACGCGACTTATGAAATCTTAGTTCCCCAACTAGGGATTGACCCTGGGCCCTCAGCAGTGAAAGCGTGGAGTCCTAACCACTGGACCACCAGGGAATTCCCTAGACCACATTTGTTTTATCCCTTTGTTAGTGGCTTGACATTTGGGTTGTTCCCACTCTCGCTATTGTGAGCAATGTTGCCGTGAACATTTGTGTGGAGGCATGTTTTTATTTCTCATGGGCATTTACCTAGGAGCAGAATTGCCGGGCCATATCGTAGCTCCATGGTTAATTAACATTTTGAGGAACTGCCAGGCGGTCTTCCAAAGCAACTGCCCCATCTTTTACATTCTACCAGCCCCATAGGAGGGCTCCAACTTCTCCACCTCCTTGTCAGCACATGTTACTGTCTGTCTTTCCACTACGGCCCTTGCCTGGGTCCAAAAGCTTTCCGACCTTCCTTTCCATGTAGGTGTCCCAACTCGCATCTCCTCCAACGGAGGGGCGGCCACCTCAGCAACACACACCCACATACTCACACTCATCCTTACTCTGTCACACTCACATCCACACTCACACACGTGTGCTCAGGCCCCCAGTCCCCTCAAGACCCCTCCCCCAGGTCCTGACGGCCACAGGACACTCCTACAGTTTAAGAGCATGGAGCTTGGGACTCCCCTGGCGGTCCAGCTGTTAAGACTCTGCACTTCCAATGCAGGGGGCGCAGGTTCGATCTCTGGTTGGGGAATGAAGATCGAGCATGGACCCTGGACAGTTGAAGAGCTGGCCTGGATTTGAATCCTCCCTCTGCCCAACGTTCTGTGTGACCTCAGGCAGGCACCTCGGCTGCTCTGGACCACCTGTGTCCACCCCTGAAGGGGGGAGGATCTAAGGGACCCCTTCCAGCGAGTTCAGGACATGCCACCTGCTGGGAGCTGCTTGAGGGGTAAGCGGCTTCACTCGAGTAAAGTATTACGATTAGTATTATGTGTCTTGTCATTAAGTAACGCTAAATTAGCACCACCCCATCCACTCCTGTCTCTTCCTCCAGCCCTCCTGCGGGGGCCCATCGCTGGGTCATTATCACCTCCCAGTGTATCCCCAGCTGATGCCACCAATTAGCACCCTCTGTGCCCCCCCCCAGACCCTGCTCCTCTCCACTCCCCCGCCCCTCAGCCCCACCCCACCCCCCAGCCACCTCCAGCTTTTTTGGGACACATTCTTGGCCTAATTGCTTGGGTTATTTCAGATTCACGGGTGAGGTGGCAGGAGGTCCCGCTCGTGCTCCCCCTACTGCACCCACCATCTTATTCTCCCCCTACTCCAGGAAGCTCACCTGGATTGCCCGGGACAGGGGCCCATGTCCCCAGGTCTCTGGACTGAACTTAGATTGAAAGGATCCTTGGGGTCACTCCACACAGGCTGCCTCCACCACACCCCTCCCCTCCAGGCAACACCTTGGTGGCCACAGCAGGGGCCCTGGGGGGTGCAGGGCCAGGGAGAGGGTGACATATGATCCAGCCCTGAGTTGTAGCCATTCTCTAGGCGGGCGGCCAAGGAGGGCACAGAGAGGAAGAGAGAGTGTTTGCAAACAGGGCGGCTGCCAAGAAGGGGCCAGGGTGACGGGTGGCGGGGGCGGGTGGGTGTGAAGGAGAGGAGGGCCCAGCTGGTAACTGGCAGCCGCGCCTGTGACTTGTCTTCCCCCTGCTACACACACACACACACACACACACACACACACACCACACATGCAGGCCCAAGGCCTCACAGACACGCAAGCATCTCACTGCACACAGTGAGATGCACGCAGACTCTATTTTCTCCCCTCACCCAGGCAGTCACACGATTACATGAGCACACGGGGGCTCAGACGCTTGTAGACACACAAAGCCCACGCACTCATGTCATCTGCGTTCAAACCCTCATGTCTCTCTCTCTCCCACACACACAAACACACACCATTGTTTACACACACACGTGGGCTCAGACACTCATGGACACACAAATACCCAGAAATACACGCTCAAGTTCCTACCCACCTGAGAACAGCTGGACACTTTCCAGCTCTGGTGGCTAATCCCTCTCCTTCTCACACATATGTGTGCAGGGTAGGTGCAAACAGTGCCGACACACTCCCAGGGACACCACAAACGCACACGCAGAGCCAGCACCTCGCAGGAGTGCCCGGTGCGACCACTGTCTGCCATTCTTTCTGCCTCTGTCTGTCTCTCCGTTTCTCTCTGTCTCTGTCTCTCTTCCACAACATGCTCTCCAGGGCACACAGGCACGCACACGCCGGCCTTCTCTTTCCCACACTGCCAGACCGACAGCGTCACGGGGACCTAAGTGCCAGATGGACTTTATTTGCAGAGAGCGGTTGGGGTGACAGAGAGACAAAGCACATTATCGAGAGGGCGTGGGCCCAGCATGTGGGGAGGAAGAGGGAGTTAGGCAGGGAGCGGAACCCAGCAAAACAGAAAAGACAAGGGCAGGAAGACAGGCATACACGGAGGGAGGCCATGCAAAACCAGGGGGGTCCGTTTACTGAATAAGCATCTGTGGACCACCTACACGGGGCAGGATGACCCCTTCTACGTGGCATCCATCAGAGAGCAGGACAGGCTGAGATCCTGGGCCCCCGGGAGCCCACATTCCAGCCGGGCACACAGAATAACCACTACGAATAGATAAATTGTCCGGCTGGAAGGGAGTGAGTGTCACAGAGGAAAGGGGAGTGGAGCAAGAGTAGGGGGCTGGGAGTGCAGGCTGTAGTGTCCCGCGGTGGTGAGGGGCGGCCTGGCTGAGACAGCTTGGCAGGAGGTGCGGGAAAGCACCCAGAGCACCGCAGGCAAAGGGAGCAGCGGGTGCCAAGGCCCGGGGAAGATGGGGCAGGTGCGGACAGACACGGGGTGCTCTCGGAGACCCCCTTCCCCCGGACCAAGGCAGCAGACAGATGCCCTGACGCGGGAATTAAGGACAGAAAGGGGAAAATCATGAGACAGAGACCAACAGACAGCAGAGCAGCCAGCCGCCACCCATGAATGCGGAGGAGGCCTCAGGATGGGGGCTGGGGTTGCCTTCCGGAGCCTCCCCAGGCCGGGCTGGGCCCGGGCTGCCCCCATGCTTCTCACTCTGGGTCCCCCTTCTCCCCCTGGGGCACCTCCTCGGCCTCCCCCTCCCGCTGCCTCCAGGGCCGCCCCAGGTAGTCCCGGATGGAGCTCACGGGGCTTCTCCTTCGGGGGTGAGGGTCCAGCAGCCCCCACAGGAGAGCGTCTGCCACGGGCGTCAGGCCAAGCCAGGGCTGAGGACGGGCCTGGGGCTGGCCTGAGGCCTGCCAGATGACGTAGTCCTCATAGAAGGGGTCGGCCTCCACCAGGGGCTGGTCCCAGGGGAAGTAGCCAGTGAGAAGGCAGAAGAGCAGGACGCCCAGTGCCCAAGCGTCCAGGGCGGGCTGGATGGGCAGGCCCTCGGGGAGAGGTGGGGGGCCACAGAGCTCCGGGGCCGTGTAGGGTATGGGCGGCCCCACCAGGCGCAGCAGGGTCCCGCGGGGCCGCGTGTGGCCGAAGTCGGTAAGCTTGACCCACCGGCAGGCTGGGTCGCACACCAGCACGTTCTCCGGCTTGAGGTCCCGGTACACCAGGCCGCGGGAGTGGATGTGCTCCAGGGCTGAGGCCAGCTGGGCCGCACAGCGCTGGGCTGCTGGCTGCAGGAGGCCCACCTGTGGGTGACAGGTGTCAGGGTCCACCACCCTGCCTGCCAGCCAGAAGGGAACGGGGCCATAGCGCTTGTCCTCGGCCCCGGGGACCAGGCCCAGGGGATGGAGGGCCCCAAAGAGGGTGGCTCTGGTGAGGCCTGGTGTGAACCCCGTGGGCCCTGGTGTGAGCCCCGTGGGTCCTGGTGTGAGCCCCATGGGGCCTGGTGTGAGCCCCGTGAGGCCTGGTGTGAGCCCCGTGGGGGCTTGTGTGAGCCCCATGAGGCCTGGTGTGAGCCCCGTGGGTCCTGGTGTGAGGCCCGTGGGGGCTTGTGTGAGCCCCGTGAGGCCTGGCGTGAGCCCTGTGGGCCCTGGCGTGAGCCCCGTGGGGCCTGGCGTGAGCCCCGTGGGCCCTGGCGTGAGCCCCGTGAGGCATGGTGTGAGCCCTGTGGGGCCTGGTGTGAGCCCCGTGGGCCCTGGCGTGAGCCCCGTGGGCCCTGGCGTGAACCCCGTGGCCCTGGTGTGAGTCCCGTGGGGCCTGGTGTGAGCCCCGTGGGCCCTGGTGTGAGCCCCGTGAGGCCTGGCGTGAGCCCTGTGGGCCCTGGTGAACCTCAGTGGGTGCAGTGTTGGTTCTGTGGTGGCCATGAACTCCTTAGAGGCCTCACAATTCCACAAGACCTGCGGGCCCAGTGAGGCCTCTGCAGGGCTACCTGAGTCACCATGCAGTGAGTGTGATTCCTGAGGCCCAGGTTGGGTAGGGGCGTCCACGTGGCACCCCCTGAGCCATGGGAGGCTGACCCACCTTGGGCTGGATGAAGGCGATGAGGTCTCCATGCAGGACAGGCTCGGTCAGGAAGCTGTAGGAGTCAACTGACTCCACGCCAATGCCGTAGGCCGCCACGATGGCCGAGTGCGAGCCCAGGGAGAGGCCCACACAGAACTCATACAGGAAGCCTCGGAGGGTGGTGGAGGCCTTCGGGAGCTGCTTCAGGGCAAAGGTTGTGCCTGACGGAGCAGGGACAGAGGTGAGAGGTGCATGAGCCTAGGGCCAGCCCTGCTGTCCCTCAGCCTGGACTCTCTCCCATATGCCGCCCTCACCCCCTCCACCGCCTGCCCCCTGCCAAGCCTGCCCTAGAACAGCGTGGCCACTGAAACAACACCAGTGGTAATGATAATAATAATAACAATGATAATAGTATTTAGTGAGTTCCTACTCTGCTGTCTTGGAGCAGGTAGAATGGTACCACAAAAACCAAACTCAGAACTTCCAATAATTTTATTGGGCCCCTCGTTCCAGCAAACCCATGCCAAAAAGCCATGTTTGAGGCAACTGGGGAAAAGATACCCTGAACTGGGTATTAGACCCCACTAAGGAATTATTGTGAATTTTGCCACACGTGGAAACAACTTCCTAGAATGTAAGCTCCCAGGAGGCAGAAACTCTGGTTTCTCCAATTTTTGTTTTTTTCTTTTCCATTACGGTCCTTAAAAAACTGAAAATAGAGTTATCATGTGATCCTGCAATCCTACTCCTGGGCATATATCTGGTAAAGACTCCATTCAGATACATGCACCCCAATGTTCATAGCTGAACTATTTACAATAGCCAAGACATGGAAGCCACCTAAATGCCCATTGACAAATGAATGGATAAACACAGGATGGAGTATTCCTCAAGCCATAAAAAAGAATGAAATCGTGCCATGTGCAGCAACATGGATGGACCTAGAGATTGTCATACTGAGTGAGGTAAGTCAGACAGAGAAAGACAAATAGCATACGGTTTGTTCAATTTTTGAGTCACCAGCTGCCAGGGCCCAACCTTGCCCAAGAGGCTGTGTGTGATGGGGGAGGGTCACGTCCTTACCTAAAATGCTAACCATTCCCCTCCCCCTCCCCAACTGGGTGCAGCAGTGCCTCTTCTGTTTATCGACAATGCTCTGAATTCCCACCATCATGCACAACTGCCTTCGATTTTGAGGACCTGGAAGAGGCCCCCTTACAAACCCTCTGTTCCCCATTATGGCCTCCAAGTTCTGTGACAACCCAGGTCTGCATCTTTTTGCATCTTTTTCTGTTATGGGCTGACTTGTGTCCCTCCCCCCACCACTCCCCACTGCGAAATTCATATGTTAAAGTTCTCACCCTGCAGTATCACACAATATGACTGTATTTGGCCGCGCCACACGGCTTGCGGGATCTTAGTACCCCATCCAGGGATTGAACCCAGGCCCGTGGCAGTGAAAGCGCAGAATCCTAACCACTGGACCGCCAGGGAATTCCCTGGAGAGAGGGTCTTGAAAGAGGTAAAATGAGATCATTGGGGTGGTCCTTAGTCCAGTATGACTGGTGTCCTTATAAGAAGAGGAAATTTGGACACAGACATGCACACAGGGGAGACGGTGTGAGGACACAAGGAGAAGGTGGCCATCTGCAAGCCGAGGAGAGAGGCCTCAGGAGAAACCAACCGTGCTGGCACCTTGATCTCGGACTCCCGCCTCCAGAACTGTGAGCCCCCCCTAGTCTGTGGTACTTTGTTATGACAATCATAGGAAACTAACACACCCTCTCCCCATTCGTGCTGGGAGCTCCCTGAAGGCTGGGCTGGCTCAGACTCCTCCTTGGGGGCCCAGCAGCCCCCTGGACAGGGCTGAGCCCTCCAGTCTCCTTGGAAGGGGACGACCAGATTGGGGTTGGGGTGCACAACCACCGTGTGCTGGCCTTGCTAAGTGCCTGGCAGACAGCATGGCTCTGCGTCACTGCCACGATGACCACCAAGCCGGCCACGTGTGAGGGCCATGAGAGGGGGCTCTGTCTTCCTCCCCATTGTCCCCAGCAACTAGAGCTACCAACATTTCCTCAGGGCGGGGAGGAGGCCCACAGTTCTTTCAGAGAAGGAATCATCACCCACGTTTTCAAAGGAGGAGGCTGAGGTTCGGAGAGGGTAGGGGAGTTACTAAGAACACACAGCCTGGAAGGGGCAGAGGCAGGACTTGATTGAGGTTTACAGACTCCTCAGCCTTGGCTAGCTTCTGCCTGGGCCCACACCACTGCCCCCCGCCTCTGTCCCCAGGCCTTTGTACCTTTCTGACGGTGGGTGACCAGCAGGACCCGGCCAAAGCGACCCTGGCCCAGGGGACGCACGTGCTGGTAGAGCTCGTCCACCTCGGCCTGGACCAGGGTCTGGGCGCTCAGCGCCATCATGTCCTCCAGTGCCAGGGCCGCTTCCTGGCCCTGCTGCAGCTCCTCTGCCGTGAGGCCCCCCAGGTCCTCCCCAGCACCGTTCTCCACAGCCCCCATCTCCATTTCCACCTGTTTCTCCTCTGATGGCTTCCCAGGCATCTCTGCAAGGGCAGAAGAGAGGGTGACCAGGACTTAGGTCCTGCCAGACCAGGGGCCAGGGCAGGAGGGGCTGGGGACCTGGACTCCTGGATCTGAGGAGGAGGGTGGAAGCTGATTGTCTCAGGCCATCGTGACTCATTTTCCCTTCTTCTTAGAGGCATCTTGGGAGTGGGGAGACCAGTCTCGGGTTGGGGTGAGGTCAAGTCTGAGGGCACAGATGTCCCTCACCCCACCCCCACATCCCTGCGCCACCTGATGGCCTGAGGATGAAAGATGAACCAGATAACTCGAGACACCCCCCACCTGTTTCCAAAGCAAACAGGCTTGGGCCCTGGGGGTGGGTGAGCAGCCTCAGCCTCCCAAGAGTAAACAGGTGCTCTCTGCCCCCAGGGCCTGTGCAGGGCGGGCGGCTCACACCAGGGCCCGGGGGACGCCTGGGGCCTGGGTGGGAGCAAGCACTCGGGGATGATCACCAAGCCCTTAAGTGGTCTGGGGTCCAACTCAATAGCCCCAGCCCCTCCCCACTCAAACCCAGGGGTCCAGGCCCCCAGGTCCTCCTCCCTCAGACCCAGGGGTCCAGACACCCAGCCGACCCCTCTGCCACGACCTTATGTAACTCACACATCTTGGGACCCCCCCCCCAAGGCTCTGTGTCCCTGACACTCAACCACTCCACAGTCTCAAGGTCTGTAATTAGCCCCTGATCCTCCAAAGAACCCAGGACTCTGACCACCTGCACAGCTTCACCCTCAGGCCCACCTCAGGCGGTCTGACCCTTGCCTCCTCCTGACCCGGGCTCCAACCTCCGGACCTCACCTTCTCCAAGGCTTGCCTGACCCTTCGGCTGCCCGCTGTGGTCAGTGCCCAGCACTCAGAGCCCAAGCCAGCAGAGGCCTGCCCTGCAGCAAGACCCCGCCCCCACCTAGGGGGTCGTAGCCCCGCCCCAGGCCTCGCCCCTTGAACCTCATGGGGAGAGCGACATCGTGCGTTGTCTCCCAGAACTGGCTCTGGCCAGACAGATATCCCAGGCCAGGAAGTCAGTCCTCCCTCTTCAGACCAGACCCCAGACCCTCCTCCCTCAGACCCAGGGGTCCGGGCCCCCAGCCCCTCCCCTCTCAGACCCAGGAGTCCGGGCCCCCAGCCCCTCCTCCCTCAGACCCTGGGGTCCAGACCCCCAGCCCCTCCTCCCTCAGACCCTGGGGTCCAGACCCCAGCCCCTCCTCCCTCAGACCCTGGGGTCCAGGCCCCCAGCCCCTCCTCCCTCAGACCCTGGGGTCCAGGCCCCCAGCCCCTCCTCCCTCAGACCCTGGGGTCCAGACCCCCAGCCCCTCCTCCCTCAGACCCAGGGGTCCGGGCCCCCAGCCCCTCCCCCCTCAGACCCAGGAGTCCAGGCCCCCAGCCCCTCCTCCCTCAGACCCAGGGGTCCAGATCCCCAGCCCCTCCTCCCTCAGACACTGGGGTCCAGACCCCCAGCCCCTCTCCCCTCAGACCCATGGGTCCGGGCCCCAGCCCCTCCCCCCTCAGATCCAGGGGTCCAGGCCCCCAGCCTCTCCCCCCTCAGATCCAGGAGTCCTGGTCCCCTGTAGAGGATGAAATCATTTCTCCAGCTTGCCCCTGCCTTGACCCCAGCCAGCTGCCCCATTAGTGCCCCACTGACAGGTCTGACACAAGTGTTTGGTAAGGGGCGTCCGGGGGAGGAGACATGGGGTCCTGTGTGGGGAAAGGATGAGACAACAAGATTCCAGAATGATGCAGTGAGAAATGACCTCAGACTCGGAGCAGAGGGGGAGCAGGTGGTGCAGCAACTGGGAAGTGAAGGCCCTGAAGGGAGGGGAAGAAGGGAGGGGAGTCCCAGTTATGAGTCTGCAGACTTCAAATTTGGGCGGGGGGCAGGCAGGGACTCCCAGGGCTGAAGGAGGAGGCAGGGGTGGGGTCCCGGAGGGTTGCACCCACCCCCTCAGGTTTAGAGCGAGATGATCAATGTGAACTCACTTGATTCTTTTTAAATTTACTTTTTATTTCAGAATCATTTTTAGATGTGCAGGACAGCTGCTTTGAGCTCCCATGTCGCCTCACCAAGCTCTCTGCCAGGTGAGTCCCTCACCCAGCCGTCGGTGCATTTGTCCAAATGAAGACAGAAACCGTCAGTCAAACGCTAGATGCTTCCCATGTCCATCAACAGCCTTTACCTGCCCCAGGGTCCAATTCAGGACACCCCGTCGTATGGAGTGAACTCACGTTTTTAAATCTAGAAAGCACGTAGGACAGATTCCCCAGAAAGAAGCAGGCCCCCGTGGCCGTGCTGGGTGCGGGGCATGCGGCATGGGATCCACGCAGCCCCTGCCTTGCAGGCGGGAAGCTTCACAAGTCAGGGGTCTGTGTGCTGGGATGGGGGTGGCATCGGGCCGGCCCGGGTGAACACAGATCCCTGCAAACCAGCCGTGGCCCTCAGCGTGGACGGGACCAGCACACGCCACGGTGCTTGTGCTCTCAGGGAGCTGGCGCAGGAGGCTCGCCGTGTGAGAGCAGAACCCGAAAGGATGTGCAGGGGGACAAGACCAAGTCTATCCTGGGCAGCCTGCGAGGGGAGATGAAAAAGGTGGAGGTGCAGATCGCTGGGCTACAAGTTTCGGAGGAGCCGGAGAGGCCCCTGGGGAGGGGTCTACTTTCTGGAGGCCTGGAGTTGGGAAGAAGGCATTCTCGGGGGAGAACACAGGGTTTCCAAACGTCTGCAAGCAAGAGAGGGTGTGTGTGTGCCTATCTGTGTGTCCATTTAGGTCCAGAAAGGATGAGTGCCTCTCCTTAATGTCCCCCAGAGCCCAGGGAAGTGGGAGAGATGGAAGGCGAGGTTTCCATGGTGTTGGATATGGAAAGCCCAGATTTGGTGCCAGGGCCAGCGGGAGTCACCTAAGGTCTTAAAGGAGAGGACTGACCACATCACAAGTCCATAAGCACCCAACATGTCCCCACCGTGCAGAAATGCATCTACAGGGGAAACAGCACCTTCCTTCAAGAAGACACGCTCAGGACAGAAGAGAGAGGAAGGGTCCTTGAGGGAGGAGGGGTCAGGACCCCTGGATCTGAGGGGGAGGGGCTGGGGGCCTGGACCCCTGGGTCTGAGGGAGGAGGGGTGGGGGTCTGACCCCTGGGTCTGAGGGAGGAGGGCTGGGAGCCTGGACCCCTGGGTCTGAGGGAGGAGGGGCTGGGGGCCTGGACCCCTGGGTCTGAGGGAGGAGGGGTGGGGGTCTGGCCCCTGGGTCTGAGAGAGGAGGGGTGAGGGTCTGACCCCTGGGTCTGAGGGAGGAGGGGCTGGGGGCCTGGACCCCTGGGTCTGAGGGAGGAGGGGCCGGGGGTACCGGACCCCTGGGTCCTCAGTCAGGAGGGGAATTGTGCATACAAGTCCAGGCTTCAGTTGGGAGAGATGCAATGTGTTCCATCTCTGTCCTCCCGGGAGCAGCTGTCTCTCCATCCAGGTGGCCATGGGGGCTGGGGGAGAGGCCTTTGGCCCAAGCTCTGGGCACTTGTCCCAGTCAGCTGGTCAGGGCTGTCCCCCATCTGTCCGCACCTCCCACCATCATTGTCGTCATTCTCTTCCCCCTCTGACCACTCTTCCAGGCTTGCTCCCCCCTCTTCCTCCTCCCCGTCTTCACTGGACACACTCCCCAAGCTCCCAGGTCTCTCTTTGTTCTCCTTTAACCCCCAATCATCCCCCAGGAAGCCCAGGACAGCCAGTGGGGGGATCCTAGTCTCTTGATTCAGGTCCAGAAGCCCCTGGAGCAGTGCCAGAGCTGGGGGTGCAAACTGGTCCCAAGGGGGCGGTGGTTGACGTGGCTGGGGCCTGGTGGTCATCCAGCCAGCAAAGGCCTCGAACCCAGGGTCAGGGGCTAGCGCCGCATCCCAAGGGAAGCAGGCCATGGCCGCACAGAAGAGAAGCACCCCCAGCCCCCAGGAGTCCACTGCTGGTCGCAGGGGCAGGGTGTCAGGGGGCAGCAGGAGGCAGAGCTCGGGTGGGGCGGAGGGCAGTGGCCCTGGTGGGGCAGAGGTTGGACTGCCCTCAGGCCGGGTCAGACCCAGGTCACCCAGGGCCACACGGCTGCAGACAGGGTCGAAGACCAGCACGTTGTCTGGCTTGACGTCCGCATGCACCAGCCCCCGGCCATGGAGGAAGTCCAGGGCTCCAGCTAGCTGGGCCACCACCCGCTTCACCTGCAGCTCTGGGAGGCCCTGGGGTCAAAGAGAGAGGACGAAGGTCAGGCTGCCTTGGTTCCTTCTTTACGTTGCTTCTTGGGGTTCAAGAATCCAAATTCCCAGACAAGGGGCTACCTCTAGTGTCCCCAGAACATACCCCCAACAGCTTCTCCAGATCACCCTCAACCACAAGCTGCCCCCACATCTGTACTCCTGTAGACCAAGTCCCAGATGTTTTCCTCACTGGAACCCCAGATCTAACGAGAACTTCTTGAACTTCCATCAGACTTTGTCCTAACACTCAAACCCATTCCTTATATTTCTTATCTCCTCTAAACTGACCACCAAGATCTCCAGTGAAAACCCAAATCCCACACTTAATCCTAATCTGAGTCCCGTACTAATGGAGGTCCCATCTCTAACTCAGACCCAGTTCTAAAGTCCCACAGGTTATTTCATCAATCGACTGATAGATCGATCCATCCAGCTAGCCACGCAGCAAGACAGCAATCCATCCATCAAACCAGTTATCCATCCAACGGTCTATACAGCAGGGTTTCCACTCAATACCCATTCCGCCAGCTAGTCAGCAATTCAATAATTTGTCCAGTTATTTAATAGCCAACATCCATCCATTCATCCCTCCATCCTTCAATCCATCCAAACATCCATCCATCCATCCATCCACCCATCTTTCCATCCATCCGTCCATCCTACTCTTTCCCTCCTTCTCTCCCTCCCTTCCTTTTTTCCTTCTGTTTATCCCCAACCCTATTTCAAATCCAAAGTCTATTCCTAAAGATGGCCCCACCCTAACTGCAAACTCAAGTACCCCCAGAATATCATGGATTCAGTCCTGACCTGGTCTTTCTAGAGAGAACTTCATCACAGCCCTTCTCCAACTCAACCTACATTCACATTCCCAAGCATCTCTGCTTCACTCTGCAGCCCCAGCCATGCTCTTCTCCACACCCGTGACCAATCTATAATCAACCCTAAACCCAACCCATCCAACTCCACCCACACCCGTTCCCAATGCCAATGCCCATTAAAAGCCCATCTCTGTCTCCTTCCCTACCCCCTCATCCGACCTGATCCATCCTCAGCCCCAATCCCAACTCCCCGCCCTGGATGGATTAGGGTTGGGGTTAGTCATGGAACTGCACTGAGAATTAGAAATAAGGAGGTGGTTTGGAGGCTTAGGGTGGAGTTAAGATTTGGGGGTCAGGGTTGGAGACAGGACTGGGGGAGGGACAAAGTCAGACCTGGGATGAGCAGTCCCAACCTCTGTCCCTTGCCTCCCTGCCTCACCTGTTCCTGCAGCATCCCGCTGAGATCCCCACAGGGCGCATACTCCTGGGCCAAGGCGAAGTGTCGGGGGGTCTCCAGGGGTCCTGCCAGGGTCTGGAGCAGGCCTGGATGTGATGAGACACAGCGGCCCACACAGAACTCTCTCAGGAAGGTGGTTCTCAGGACCGAGTCCCGAGGTAGGAGCTTCAGAGCCACAGCCGGACCTGCTGGGGAGGCGGGGGCAGAAGGGAACTCAGGGCGCTCTGATCTTGCTGTGGGGCCCTAGGCAAGCCACTCAACCTCTCTGAGCCTCAGACGTCTTACATATAAAACAAGAGGGGCAGGGCATAGTGCCTCGAGTCTCTCCATCTGTGAAGTGGAGGTTGGAGGAGACCTTCCCTGAGGACTCTTTCTGCTCTGCCTCAGATTGCTTTGGGGTCTTGCACAACTGCCTTACCCTCTCTGGACCTCAGTTTCCTCTCGCATAAAGTAGGGGACGCGGAGACTTGAATTTCAGTCCAAGTTGTGCTCCCGCCTTGCTGTGTGACCTCAGGCAAGTGTCTCACCCTCTCTGGGTGAGTTCCATTTTTTGGAAGACCACAGAGCTCTTAACTTTCTGGAGCCCCATCAAGATGTGTCCTCATCAGCTCCCCGCAAGGCTGCTCCCTGTCTCAGTGGTTTCAGAGGGGGAAACCTGGGGGACGTCAAGGACTGTGCCCTTTAGTGGCCAAACTCACCCCCTTGGCGAGGCCGGGCAAGGAGCACGTGGCCGAAGGAGCCGGAGCCAAGCTTTCGGATGAGGTGATACTGGACACGCAGACTCCTCACTGGGGTCACCCTGGTGGCCGTCAGCTCCACGAGCCTCTGGAGGGCCGTGGCTGTGTCCTCCTGCAGGAGAGGGACAGAGGTGGGGAGGGGGTGAGTCTGGGGGCCACCTAGAGCAGCAGGGGCGCCTGGAGGCCCAGCCCAGGGCTGAGGTGGGGGGTTGGTCCCCAGAGAGGGGGATGAGTCACAATGACTCACCCGCCCTCAGGCCACCTGTTTTTGTGTCCTGGCGGGGTTATGGGTGATTGTCTCAGCGACCCTGCCCACTGCCATCTGTGGGAGCCACCAAAGCCCCAGCCCCGCTGGGGGCCTCCTCAGCCCACACCACCCCGGCTCTACCCCTCTCTCTCTCCATCCTCCTCTCTTCCCGGGTTTCCTGTTCTTTGTTTCTGAGTACATTTCCCCCAGGGGTCTTGGCCTTGCTGTGTGTCCTCGGGTTTAGTTCTTCTGGGTCTTTGATGTTTCTCTGTTTCCCTGTCTCTTCCATGTCTCTCTGT
Source organism: Orcinus orca (assembly GCF_937001465.1). Lineage (NCBI taxonomy): Eukaryota > Metazoa > Chordata > Mammalia > Artiodactyla > Delphinidae > Orcinus > Orcinus orca. Next base: position 55,952,069 of record NC_064578.1, read on the forward strand.
GTCTCCCTGTGTGTGTCTGCCCCCGGCCCTCTCCATCTCCCGCATCTCTCTCTGTCTCTCTCTGTCTCTCCCTCCCTCGTCTCCTTTCTCTCACCTCCGGGTCCCCATCCTCCTGGTTCTCGGGGTCCCTGAGCTCCATCTCAAGGGTGACCTGGTGTCAGCTGGCCCTCGGGCAAGCACCCCTGGTCTGGGCTCCCCAAAAGCAGCACGCCCACTGAGCTCCACTGCACCCCTGAGCAGAGCCAAGGCCTGGAGCTCATCTGAAGGGTCTGCCTCCGTGCCCCTCTGCGTCCGAGTCCAGAGACTTCCCTGCCTGTCTGGCCCCCTCTCTCCACACCTCCCTGTCTCTGTCTTGCCCTTTTTCTAGCTCCCGGGTCTCAGGGTGGGTCTCCCTGCCTGTCTGTTGGTCCCCGGCCCCTCGCTCCTGTCCCCACGCTCTTCCCACTATGGTCGCTGTCTGTCTGTCTGTCTGTCTTTCAGGATGTCCGCACTCTGTCCCCCACTCTGGCCTGCTCTCCCCAGTGTCTCTCCGTCTCTCTCCCGTCTTTGTTTCTGACTCTCTCCAAGCCTTTTGTCCCTCCCTTTTTCTGGGCCTGGGACAGGGGTGTGTGTGACAGCTCAGAGACATCCTGTCACCCCCCCCACCCCTCCCTCCCCCTTCCAAACTTAGACCAGCTTGGACTCTGGGCTCTGGTCCCAGGACAGAGGGGACAAAACATATTATGAACCCCCAGGGGCCGGGCCTGAGGGCAGCAGAGAAAGGGGAGCCCAGCCCCTTCATACACCTTACCTGGGTTGGGAGACCCAGGGCTCTGTGCATCCACCTGCCTCCATGTGCCTCTGGTGACCAGGGAGACCACTCCCAAAGCCCCCTAATACCAAGAGTCCCCCCAGCCCTCCCCCATCAGACCCGGGAGCTCTTAATAGAGAGCCTCTGGGGAAAAGTCTTCTTTCATGTACTCAGCAAGGCTCTGAGCCCAGCTCTGCGCTGGGGCCTTCATGCTGCATCCTCCCAGCCACCCAAAAGGGTGGTGATTTATCCCCAGTTTACAGAAAAGGAAACTGAGGTTCTGAGTGGCAATCGGCTTACGTGGGGTCAGAGAGGAGGAGGTGTGGGGTGACGCGGGACAGGCCTGTGTGACTCAGCCCGGACGCCTGCCCCATCAGGTTTCAACTACTACTACAACCTGCTATTAATAAAGACGCAGCTAGAAAGGTCTCTGGGCCCCTGGAAGGATCCCCAGGAAACTGGCTTCTGTGTTGGCCCTGGGAACCTGGGCAGGGCTGGCGGGGTGCGGTGCAGAGGCAGAACTTCCTTTGTTCTTTGACTTTTCGAGGTTTGTGGAAAGTTGCAAGCACAGAACAGTGGAAAAGGAAAGCCACAGGGAACACCCTCCACTCCATTGACCAGACTTCACAAACATTACTTTTTGCCATACTCTCTTTCTCTCTCTTTTCTTTTGTGGGGATGGAGTATTTTAAAGTAAATTGCAGCCTAGGGAAATCATCTGGGGCAAAATGATACACTGCCTGGTGTTTGGTTTCAAATACTCCAGCGGAGGAAAACATGGCCCAAGTGAGGGTGGGGATCTTGAGTCAACAGCACATGTGTTGCTGAGCACATGGAAGTTCCTTTACTCTTTACTTCGGGTTCTGCTAGAAATTTTCCCTCATAAAAAGCTAAAAGTCACTAAATAAACTACAGACATCGTGATAAATTCTGCCCCAATGCTCAGGTTTACGTTTCCATCAAAGGAAGGAAAATTTCCAGCTCAACTGCAAAACTCTTATCAATCACATCGAACGGCACTGACGGTAATTCCTTAACATAAGCTAATACTCAGTCTGTATTCTTCGTCCCCCAATTTTCCCAATTTTCTATTGCTGCTTCAGTTGAGTCAGTAATCAGTGTCAACGTGACTTTGGAGGAACTTTTTTTTTTTATTTTGAAGTATAGTTGACTTACAATATTGTGTTAGTTTCAGGTATACAGCATAGTGATTCTTTTTTTAAAAAAATATATTTATTTATTTATTTATGGCTGCATTGGGTCTTTGTTGCTGCACGCGGGCTTTCTCTAGTTGCGGCAAGCGGGGGCTACTCTTCGTTGCGGTGTGCGGGTTGCTCATTGTGGTGGCTTCTCTTGTTGCGGAGCTCGGGCTCTAGGTGCGCGGACTTCAGTAGTTGTGGCACGCGGGCTCAGTAGTTGTGGCCTGCAGGCTATAGAGCGCCGGCTCAGTAGCTGTGGCGCACGGGCTTAGTTGCTCTGTGGCATGTGGGATCTTCCCAGACCAGGGCTCAACGCCATGTCCCCTGCATTGGCAGGTGGATTCTTAACCACTGTGCTACCAGGGAAGCCCCTGAAGGAACTTTTGATCACTCTGCCTTTTGTATTATTTGAATTTCCCCCACAGCATGTTACCTATTCAAAAACTAAAACTAAAATTAAATAATGCGATGATGACCCTTCATTCAGTGCTTGTAAGGTGTCAGGCCCTGGCTCTTTATTTTTTAACTTTTTAAAATTCATTCAAGACTTTGTGGAGTCCTCCCGACAAGGCTTGGACGAGTAGGATGATGGCTTCCAATTTACTGATGGGGAAACTGAGCCCTGGAGAAACAGAGGCATTGGTCAGCAGCCAGAGAGAGGCAGAGCCAGGATTCGCGAGGGTCCGGGGACCCCAGGCTGCCCTCTACCACGCCACCACCCCACTCAGGCTAGAGCTGAGTCCCTCCCCTGGGGGGCTGCAGGGCCTGCAGGGCAGCTGCTGGGCTGGAGCTGAAAGGTCAGGCTGCAGAGCTGGCCACCTGGGTCCCCCAGTGGGAGGGTGAGAGGGGCCGCTGCAGGCCTCTGGCCCGCCCCAGCCCCCCCAGAGGCTCACTGATGATCCGGAGAGCTTTACACCTCCCCATTTAGCCACACTGCCGCGTGGGGTCACCCAGAGTGACCGGGAGAGGCAGGTGTGATGGTGCGGGGGGAGGCCCAGCCCAGGCCCCAGGGTGCACACACCCCTGTTAAAGCTGGGCTCTGGGCCTCCTGCTTCCCCACGCCCCCGTGTCTGCTGCTCTCCAGCTCCCAAGGACTCCTCCTGTGAGCGTCTCCTGCCTCTGTCCCCCTGGCCAAGTGTCCAGCTACCTCCGTGCCTCAGTTTCCTCCTCATGAAATGGGAGCAATTGCTGGTCGTACTCAGAGCATTATTGTCAAAGAAACATTTAAAGTTTGTAACATATTATACACTGACAATACATAATGATTGTACCTGATACAATCACAAATGCAATATACATGATCTTATATATAATTATATATACTATGGACTATCATATATAGGAGGTCTGGTATATATCTTATATATTATTTATATACTTTATATATTTTTCCAAATAAAATATTTACTTAAAGATCACATCAAGAATTAACTGCACTTCAGGGCTTCCCTGGTGGCGCAGTAGTTGGGAGTCCGCCTGCCGATGCGGGGGACGTGGGTTTGTGCCCTGGTCAGGAAGGATCCAACATGCCGCGGAGCGGCTGGGCCCGTGAGCCATGGCCGCTGGGCCTGTGCGTCCGGGGCCTGTGCTCTGCAACGGGAGTAGGCCACAGCGGTGAGAGGCCCGCGTACCCGCAAGAAACAAAAAACAAACAAACAAACAAAAAAAGAATTAACTGCACTTCAAATGTTGTGCAGTTGGGGAATTCCCTGGCGGTCCAGTGGTCAGGACTCCGTGCTTTCACTGCCAAGGGCCCAGGGTTCAATCCCTGGTCGGGGAACTAGGACCCCACAGGCCACATGGCATGACCCTCCCCCCCCAAAAAAGAAAAAATGTTGCGCAGTTGATTACTCACCTGCCCACCCCCATATCCTTGGACCAAAAAAAGAGATAAAAAGAAAAAGAAAAAAAAAAAACCTGTAACGTTAAATTGATGTGTCTTGTCCGGAAAGAATAAGATTACATACTAGTAGGGCAAATCTTGGCCATTAGCAGTTTTCGGGGTGCGTCATGAAGACTGGGCTGCCCTCCCCTCTATGTTCACAAGAATCATGCTGTTTTCTCTCTATTGCACCTGGGCAGGGGGCTCTGTTCCTACAGGCACTGAATAAATACTGTTAAACAAAATAATGGATGAAAACACTAGACATAGTACCTAGAACAGAGCGATTGCTCAGTGTTACGATTGCTCTCAACAAATACGCTGATGGCGGTTACAACAGGCCAGACACTGTGCTGGGGGCTTTATTCACCCGTGCAGGAATCTCACGGAATCCTCACCAGCTACCTGTCAGAGTGGCTCTAATATTTTTCAAGGCACACGCAGGCCACATATGACCCCTCACTGCCTGTCTGTCTGACCTGGTCAACACAGCAGTACAAACCCTTGCTATGGTTCCTCGTGCAAAAGAATATTTCAGGCACACACTCACAAAATATCCCAAATAACCATAATAAGCACCTCCATGTCCACCACCGTCCAGCTGAAGAAATATAACTTTTCAAATATAACTGGAACCCTCTGTGTACTTACCCTTCTCCAAGTCCTTCCCTTCCCTCCCAGAAGTAATCACCATCCTTAAGGAGGTGTTGTTGTATAAATAGCATCAAAGGTTAAATGTTGATGCTATACGAAGGTCAAATGTTGTATAAATAGCATCACCTCTCTGACCTTCCGCAGCTTGCTTTTGTCCTCACCAGCTCACCCCTGTGAGTTTCATCCGTGCGGTTACACGGAGCTCAGGCTCTTTCTTTTGCAAAGATGTTGACTAGTCTAGTGTATGGACACGTGGTAATTTATGGATGCATTCTTCCGAGCATGGACATTTTATTTTTCTCCACTATCATGCTCTTCCAAGCAGGGGTGCAGAGAATATTCTTATATGTGTTGCCTTGTGCTGAGTGGTACACTTCATGGGGCACTGGCCCCAAAGTGGAATTCCTGGGTCGAAAGAAAAACGCGCCTCTAAATTCTTAGATATTGCCACGTGGCTCTCCAAGGTGGCTGTATCTGACATCGCCTTTTTATTTTTATTTTTGAGTCTGCAGGTCTCTTGGAGAGTCTCAAGAAAGCTATAGAGACGTGCACTGTCTGATATGAAAGCCACTAGCGGTGTGGAGCGCTTTCGCACTTGAAACGTGGCTTGTCCAAACTGAGATGTGCTGTGAGTACAAAACAGACCCCGGATTTCAAAGACTTAGCACGAAAAAGAGAATGTAAACTACCCGTTGATGATGTTTATATTAATTACATGATGACATGATGATGTTTTGGATATACAGTCGAGCTCATCATTGGCGGATTCCATATTTGCAAATTTGCCTACCCGCTAAAAATGCTCCTGCGACCCCTGAACCTAGAGCACAGTGCTTTCGCGGGCATGCGCAGAGCAGCCAACAACGGGAGTCTCTGACACATGTTCCTCGCTGAGGTTGAACACACTCGCCTCCTGTAAACGAGTGTCCTTTTTGCAGTATTGCGCTATTTCTTGGTATTTTTACGCTTTCAAACGCCTCCCCAGACATGAAACCCAAGTGCTGTCTAGTGTCCTAAAGGCTGGGATGGGGCTTATGGAGAAAATGCATTTTAGATAAGCTTCCTTTGGGCATGAGTTACACCACTGTTGGCTGTGGGTTTAATGTCAGTGAGTCCACAATATGCATATTAGACAAGGTGCCTTTAAGCAAAAATACACATAAAACAAGGTTATGTATAAATCAATGAACAACAACAACAACAAAAGTGTGACCATAGTCTGGGAGGCAACTCACCCTGTATTTCCCCCGGGGCAGTGGCTCAAGATCAATTATTCAGTGTTCACTATGCAGTTATAGACCATCACTACTGTGAATAAGAAGAATAAACTATATTGAGTGATGCCAGTAAAAAGAATATACTGTACTGAGTGAACTAAAACATATTAGTTACTTTCACCTTGTTTCTCTTGCACTTTTGTAAAAATGGAAACAGGATTTAGCAGACAACATCCAGGTTTACAGTCCCTGCCAGATCTCTCTAGAAATCTAGAGACAGTGGGCTCAGAATCAGGGCATTCTCCATGTCCACGGGGCTGCAGGCCAAGGGCCTGGCTGCATCTTCTCCCATGTGGACCATCACCCCCGCTTCCTGCCCGACTCCAGTCTCTCCCCCTCGAGTGAGCCCCCATCACCCCACCTCCGAAGGCATCTTCCTAACACTCAGAGATATCCTCTGTCCCTCAGCTTCTCAATAGCATCCCCTGGCTCCTCGTTTGTTGCCTTTGGGAAGGAATCCAAGCTCCCCAGCCTGGCCTCTGAGCTCTCCCGCAGCTGGCACGGGCCCCATCTTATCTGCTGCTACACCCATCTCACCTAACACCCCCGTCACAAGGAAGGCCTCACAGTTCCTGGGGGCACCCTGGATTCTCTCTCCCTCTCCTTGGGAAATGTGCATAGGGTGAGGAGGTTGACGGATGGCCGAGTGAAGGCCGTGTGTCATGACTTCATAAATCCCGTGTGCTTAGCGATAATTATAGCTAGTACTTACTGAATTCTGTGTATTACCAGACCCTGTGCTAATCCTCGCTGCAGCGGGGAGAGGTAGATCCTATTATTAGCTCCGTTTTATAATTGGGGAAAGGGAGGCTTGCCGAGATTCAATCTCTTGCCCAGTGTCCTGCTGGGGGTCACGGCAGAGTCGGGACTCACACGGGGACAGTTGGGCTCCACGCTTCACACTCTGGGCCTCTCTGCTGGAGCTGGGGACACGTGTGTGTCTAGTATGCTGACTGGTCTTGTTTCCATTCAAATGCAACAACGCATTTCCTGGGGCCTGAGGTGAGGCAAAGAGCAGCAGATAGATTCTGTCCTTGCCGGGAGGAATCTGGGAGGAGTCTGGAGGGTGTCGAGTACAGGGATGCAGGCAATTATGAGGCAGGGTGTTACCTGCTCTAACGGAGGTAACTCTGAAAGGTCCTGATGGGACAATGGGTGGAGGAGAAAGAAGCTTCTGAGCAGAAGCCAGTGGTGACTGGCACTCAAACAGATTAGTTAAGGGAATTCCCTGGCGGTCCAGTGGTTAAGACTCGTGCTTTCAACTGCCGTGGGCCCGGGGTTTGATCCTGGTCGGGGAACTAAGATCCCACAAGCCAGGCAGGATGGCTAGAAAAAAAGAAAAAGGAAAAGAAAAGAAAAGAAAAAACAGATTAGTTAAATTTAACTATGGAGTACCTGCCCGTTAGGGTGTATCCAACAGGGTTGCAGGTTCTGCGGACACATCAGAGAGCAAAGGGAACAACTCCCACCCTCAGAGACAAATCTCAGAGATGGGGAGGGGATGAGTTGTTGCCCAGGGGATGGGTCACTGGCGGGGGCGGAGGGGGGGTGCGATGCCTAAAGGGTGTGGTGCTTCTTTTCGGGGTGATGGAAATGTTCTGAAAGTGATCGTGCTGATGGTCACACACCTCTGTGACGGCACCAAAAGCCCCCAAGTTGTACATTTTAAATGGGCATGTTGTGGAGTATGGGAATTATATCTCAGTAAAGCTATTAAAAAAATCCCTGTCCCGGCAGAGCACACACTCTAATCAGAGGCCCCAGCGACCTGACGTATTGGACACCCAGATCATTTTAACACCCTCCCCCTCCTGTATGGAACAGAAAGATTTTCAGTCATTACCATGCAAGAACCATCAGCATCCTTCTTGATTTGTGTTTTTTATTTCTCTTTTAATTAATAAACTTATTTTTCGGAGCTTTTAGGCTGACAACAAAATTGAGTGGAACGGGCCTTCCCTGGTGGTCCAGTGGTAAAGAATTGCCTTCCAATGCAGGGGACATGGGTTCAATCCCTGGTCAGGGAACTAAGATCCCACGTGCCGCAGGGCAACAGAGCCTGCACGCCACAACTACTGAGCTTGGGCGCCTCAACTAGAGAGCCCGTGTGCTGCAAACTACAGAGCCCACCTCCTCTGGAACCCATGGACCACAACTACAGAGCCCACATGCCCTGGAGCCTGCATGCCACAACTAGAGAAGAGAAAACCCTCACGCCACAACTAGAGAGAAGCTGGCGCATTGCCATGAAGACCCCATGCGCCTCAACGAAGTTCCCGCATGCTGCCACGAAGACCCAATGCAGCCAAAAATAAATAAAATAAATAAAAAATAAATCTTAAAATAAAAATTGAGTGGAAGGTACAGAGATACACCCCCTCACCCCACCCATCATAGCCTTCCTGTTACCAACATCCCCACCAGTGGTACATTTGTTACAATCGATGAACCTCTATTGACACCTCATTATCACCCAAAGCCCATAGTTGACATTAGGGCTCACTCCTGGTGTTGTACATTCTGTGGGTTTGGACAGACGTATCATGACATGTATCCACCACTACAGTATCATACAGAGTATTTTTGCTGCCCTAAAAATCCTCAGTGCTCCCTGCCATCTCCTGGCAACCCCTGATCTTTTTACAGTCTCCATAGTTTTGTGTTTTCCAGAGTGTCATATAGTTGGAATCTTACAGCACGTAGCCTTTTTAAGATTGGCCTCTTTCACTTAGTTGTATGCATTCAAGATTCCTCCATGTCTTTTCGTGACTTGATAGCTCATTTCTTTTTCGTTTTTTAATTAATTTATTTATTTGTTTTTGGCTGCGTTGGGTCTTCGTTGCTGTGCGCGGGCTTTCTCTAGTTGCGGCGAGTGGGGGCTGCTCTTCATTGAGGTGTGCGGGCTTCTCATTGCGGTGGCTTCTCGTTGCGGAGCATGGGCTCATGGCACGCGGGCTCAGTAGTTGTGGCTCGCGGGCTCAGTAGTTGTGACTCACGAGCTCTAGAGTGCAGGCTCAGTAGTTGTGGCGCATGGACTTAGTTGCTCCGTGGCATGTGGGATCTTCTCGGACCAGGGCTTGAACCTGTGTCCCCTGCATTGGCAGGCAGATTCTTAACCACTGCGCCACCAGGGAAGCCCCCTCATTTCTTTTTATCACTGAGTAATCTTCCATTGTGTGGATGTAGCACAGTTTATTTATCCATTCATCTCCTAACAGACACCTTGGTTGCTTCCAACTTTGGGCAGTTATACATAAAGCTGCTATAAACATCCATGTGCCGGTTTTTGTGTACGTGAGTTTTTGACTTATTTGAGTGGATACCAAGGAGCACAACTGCTGGATCATATGGTAAGATGATGTTAAGTTTTGTAAGAAACTCTCCCATATATAGCAAATAATTTATCATCCTTTTCTGGATTTGTTACATTTGAAATGTATATATATGTATATGTGTGTATTTAAATATATGTATTTATTTATTTTTGGCTGCGTTGGGTTTTCGTTGCTGTGTGTGGGCTTTCTCTAGTTGTGCTGAGAGGGGGCTACTCTTCATCGCAGTGCACGGGCTTCTCACTGCGGTGGCTTCTCTTGTTGCGGAGCACGGGCTCTACGTGCGCTGGCTTCAGTAGTTGTGGCTCGTGGGCTCAGTAGTTGTGGCTCACAGGGTCTAGAGCTTAGGCTCAGTAGTTGTGGCACATGGGCTTCGTTACTCCACAGCATGTGGGATCTTCCCGAACCAGGGAATGCGTCCCCTGCATTGGCAGGTGGATTCCCAACCACTGCGCCACCAGGGAAGCCCTAAATATATGTATTTAAAACGTCATGGTAACATTTGCAGCAAATGCTCAGAACTTAGACCAACAAAAGATATTTTGCAGGGAAGCACTGACCTTGTTTTACCACTGACCTTGTTTGCAATCGCCCGTGTGTGGTAAAAGTGAAAAGCAGACCAAAACTTTAATGGGTTTTATTCTTGCTTTTATATCTTCTGGGTGCAATATTCCCTTACTACCTGCATCTAGGGCAGAACCCTTCCACAGTCCCCACCACGGAATGGCACTCAGGGGAGATTCCATTTGACACCAAGTGGATAGGCAGAAATTAGGAAGTGGGGAAATGGGGACCCTTAGGCAGCGCTGGGGGTGTGTGTAGACTGGTGTGTCCTTCTGGGGAGCGAGAGGGAAGACATTCCCAAGTGTGAGGACTCCCCTTTCTGGTGAACACCCTGTGCTGGTAGCCTTCCGTTTGTCCATCTCTCTCCTCTCTGTCTGGGTCATTCCTGCTGACTGTGTTACCTGGGCTGCATCTGACTTCTTCTTGGGTTCAGCCACTGGAAGGTGTCAGCAGGCTGTCGGCCAGAGGTGGGAGGAGTGCAGGACATGTGTTAGGGCTCCCAGGTCCCTCCTGGCCAGGCTGCCAGCGTGACAGCGGCACTGACCTTGAGCAACTCACTTCATCTTTCTGAGCCTCAGTTTCTCCCTCTGTCAAGTGGGGGTGAGGCATGTTATAATCCTCCCTTCATTCATGTGTTGGACAATTATTTGCTGTATATCTCTATCCCCACTTGAAAGACATGGAAAGAGGCTCAGAGAAAGAATTCGTCAGATGATTTAACAACAAAAAGTTAAGCACCTACTGTGTGCTAGGCTGTGCTCTAGGCTCTAGGAACCCAGCGGGAAAACTCAGCCACAGTTTGCACCCTGGAAGATGACACATGTAGGTAGGGATGGTTTATGGGTTGAAGCCCTAACCCCCAACACCTCAGAACATGACCTTATTTGGAAACAGGGTCATTGCAGATGTAATTCGTTAAGAGGAGGTTGTCCTGGAGAAGATGGGCCCTAATCCATTACTGCTGGTGCCCTTTCAGTAAGTCGGCCAAGTGAAGACAGCAACGCATGGAATAACACAGTGTGACGAGGAAGGTGGCGATCAAAGTGACGCATCTGCAAGCCAGGGAAGTCAAGGATTGTTGGTCAACCACCAGGAGCCAGAATGAGGCAAGGAGGCCCCTGCAGGCCTCCGAGGGAGCACGGCCCCGCCCACACAGGATCTTGGACTTGCAGCCTCCAGAGCTGTGAGACAGTCCATTGCTGTTGTTGTAAGCCACCTGGTTCATGGTACTTTGTTATGGCAGCCCTAGCAAACCAAATACAGATGGATAGACTTGAAGCAATTAAGTAATCAAAGAAACCAACTTACTTTGGCAGTGAGTGCCCTGAAGGAAACAAAACAGAGAGATTGCATGTGTTTTCTGTGCTGGTAACAAATTAGCACAAATGTAGCAGCTTAAAACAGCACCCGCAGGACTTCCCTGGTGGCGAAGTGGTTAAGAATCCACCTGCCAATGCAGGGGACGCGGGTTCGAGCCCTGGTCCGGGAAGATCCCACGTGTTGTGGAGCAACTAAGCCCGTGAGCCACCACTACTGAGCCCGCGTGCTGCAACTACTGAAGCCCACGCGCCTAGAGCCCGAGCTCCACAAGAGAAGCCACTACAATGAGAAGCCCTCGGACTGGAACGAGGAGTAGCCCCCGCTCGTCGCAACTAGAGAAAGCCCGCACGCAGCAACGAAGACCGAATGCAAACACAGCACCTGCTATTAGCTCACAGTTGTGAGTCAGGAGCTTAGGCTGGCTTGACTGGGTTCTCTGCTCGGGGTAGACAAGGAGGTTCCCGCCTCCTTGCTGGCTGTGGGCAGAATCCGCTCTGTTTTCAGAGGCTGTCTGCATTCCTTGTCGTGGGATCCCCTCCACCTTCCAAGCCAGCAACGGAGAATCTCCCTCCTGTAGAACGCCCCTCATGCTCTGAGTCTCTTTTTCCAGGAAGAGCCCCATCTCTTTTGGAGGGTCACCTGATGAGGCAGGCCCACAGAAGACCCAGTTCCTATCTGAGATTTGGAACCTCAATTCCAGCTGCACTGTCCCTTCATAGCAGCACCTAAATCAGCGTCTGACTGAATAATTGGGAAGAGGCGTGTATTCACCCAGGGAGCAGGGATCTTGGGGCCATCTTACCTGGGCCTATGACAGGGGATCGCTAGAGAAACATGGGATGTAGGGTGGGCCTCCTGGAGGAGGGGTGAGGGGGTCATCCCAGGCAAAGAGGCTCGCCCGTCCCAGGCCACAAGGTGAGATAGCTGATCTGCGCTAGGAACCAGCAGAGTCGTTGGGGAGATGAAACCAGAAAATGCGTGTGAAGTGCCTGACACCAGCGAATGGGCGAGGTAATAAATAGAGCTACACTTATCCCATTATTAGAAGTCTGGACCTGACACCAGCGAATGGGCGAGGCAATAAATAGTAGCTAACTTATCCCATTATTAGAAGTCTGGAGGCCGCCCAGCTCGCTCTCTCTCTGGCCCTCCCTCTCCCGGTGACCTTGGGTGGGTCACGTCCCTGATTCCACATCGGGGTCCACCAACACCCCCCTCCCTCCTTGAGACGAAAGAGCTGGTTCGGGAGGAGGGCAAAGGAGGGCAGCTGGGGCTTGCGCAGCCGGGTGAGTGGCAGCAAATATTTATGGAGCGCGGGTCGGTGCCAGGCACAGTGCCGGGCGTGGCGAGATAAGGGGCTGTGGAGGGTGGGGACTTGGCCTCGGAGGCTGAATTCCAAACTGCCCGCCCAGGGGGCCGGGAACAGGGGGTAGAAACCGCTGTGGGGCTGGTGCCTGGGAAAGGTGGGTGTGGCTCTGCGTGGCTGGATGTCCACGGGCAGGTGGCCGTCCCCTGGAGCCTCAGAGCCCCTCACGTGCTCAGGTCCCTAGCTCCTCCGGACCGAGTCTTCAAACCCTCCTCAAAAGCCCTCCTCGGTCACCCGGCTGAAGTCACATCTCCCGTCACACGCCGGCCAGAAACTCCCACTTGTTGCTCAGCGCTGCTTCTCTCTCTCTCTCTCTTTTTAGTTTTGATTTTATTTTTTGACTGACGTAGAGTTGATTTACAATGCTGTGTTAGTTTCAGGTGTACAGCAAAGTGCTTCCGTTACACACACACACACACACACACACACACATCTATTCTTTCTCAGGTTCTTTCTCCTTATAGGTTATTACAAGATATTGAGCTCCCAGTGCTTGCTTCACTAGCTCTTGATGGTACCTGGCATCCGAACACAGGTGGGCTTCAAGGAAATACATACTGTGACATTGGACTACAATATAAACTATTTATATGAGGTAATGTTGTAGTTGACTATCACCCAAAGTATAAAAGAAACGTCTGTGAATCCATACGGATACAAATAAATGATTGGGAATGCCCTGGCGGTCCAGGGGTTAGGGCTCCGAGCTTCCCCTGCAGGGGAGACAGGTTCCATCCCTGGTTGGGGAACTAAGGTCCCGCAAGATGCGTGGCGTGGCCAAAACGAAACAAAACACACACAGAAAACAAACAAATGATTGAATAGATAAATAAACAGGGTGAGGAGAAGGGACAGAATTCGCCAAAAGTGTATCTGGATACTTCCCCTCCCCTCCATGTGGGCTGCAGCTCAGCGACTTGCTTACAAAGAGTAAGAGTCTGGAACGGGGAAGGGGCCACTGCACAGCGTGGAAACCACCAGGTGAGGCCGGTTAACATCGTCAGTGATAGTCACGTGGGTAAGGCGCAGCCCGGGAGCGCTGCGCACGTGGGCGTGGCCTTTCTTCCAGGGATTCCTCAAAATGGTCGGGATCATGAAAGACCAAGACAAGCCTGAAAGGTGACCACAGACCCATGGAGAGTCAGGAGGCAGGAAGTAAGGCCACGGTGGTGTCCTGGGTGGGATCCTGGGACGGAAAGCTATTGTGGACAGTGAGTAAAATCTGAGGAAAGGGCTGCATCTGCCAGTATTGGTTTCTTGGTTTGGGATGGTAGGGACATGATAACATTTGGGGAACCTGGGTCAGGGCACACAGGACCATCGTAGCAACTTCTCTGCAAATCTAAAAACGATTCTAAAAGAATCTAAACGATTCTAAAAGAAAAAGGTTGTTGAAGGAGAAAGGCAGGCAGGCATAAGAGGACCTCTGCTCCCACTCTCCACCAGTCTGTCCTCCAAAAAGAAGCCAGAGGGAATCTGTTAAATCAGGAGAGGAATTTGTGCTACTCAGGTGTTCTGTATCTCTCAGAATTCATCAGATGGTAAGGTCTCAGGCATGCATTTCACGGGATTTAAATTTTATCAAGGACAAGAAGGTTCAATAAATATTTGATATCTTGTTATGTTATTCATACTGAAGTATTTAGGGGTGATGTGGTCTAATGTTTGCAAATTGCTTTGAAATGAATTTTTAAAGGATAGATGGATGGGGACCATCTGTATTTCCACTCAGTTTTTCTGTGAACCTAAAACGGCTCTAGATAGTAAAATTTATTTATTTTTAAAAAGATGGAGTACTTCCCTTGTGGCCCAGTGGTTAAGAATCTGCCTGCCAATGCAGGGGACACGGGTTAGATCCGTGGTCCAGGAAGATCCCACATGCCGTGGAGCAACTAAGCCCGTGCGCCACAACTACTGAGCCTGCACTTTAGAGCCCATGAGCCACAACTACTGAAGCCCGCGCGCCTAGAGCCCGTGCTCTGCAATGAGAGAAGCCACTGCAACGAGAAGCCCACGCACCACAACGAAGAGTAGCCCCCACTCGACGCAACTAGAGAAAGCCCACGCACAGCAACTGAGACCCGACACAGCCAAAAATAAAAATTTTTTTAAATTAAAAAAGAGTTTGCATGCCACAACTAAGACCTGGCACAACCCAATAAATAAATAAATATTTTTTTAAAAAAAAAGAAAAGGGAAAAGGCAAGTCAAATTATGCCAGCCTCTTGATGAATCCCTTTGGGGCTCTGTCTGCATTTCTTTGTTTTTTTTTTTTTTTTTAAGATTTTTTTGGTGTGGACAATTTATTTTTTAAGTCTTTATTGAATCTGTTACAATATTGCTTCTGTTTTATGTTTTGTTTTATTTGTGGGATCTTAGCTCCCCAACCAGGATCTTAGCTCCCCAACCAGGGATTGGTGGGATCTTAGCTCCCCAACCAGGGATTGAACTTGCACCCCCTGCATTGGAAGGCAAAGTTTTAAACCACTGGACCGCCAGGGAAGTTCCTCTGTCTGCATTTCATTTGGAGAAGAAACCAGAGTCTTTTCGAGTTGCTACTGGATCTGGACCCCCATCCCCCCCTCCACTCAGGCTGGCCTCTCTGCACCCTGAACATGCTGGTCACATTCCCACCTCAGGACCTGTGCATGCACTGTGCACCTCCCTTGGGACACATCCCCAGTTACCTGCGAGGCTCCCCCCTTTGGCTCCTGTTTGGACAGGCCTGCAGTTCCCACCCGACCCCCACCTTGTCCTGCATCACCCTGCTCCACAGCATCATCCCCTCCCAAGATGCTTCATCACTTACTTGCTCACTGTGTTTTCATGTCTGTCTCTGCCCACCAGGATGGATGCCCCACGTGGGGAGGGATTTGTGTCTGTTTCATTAGCCAGTGGACGATCAACACCTAGGACGGTGCCCAGCCCAGAGTGGGAGTTCGGTAAGTATTTGTTGAATTGATGTCCTAAGTATATTTGTTTAGCTGCATCCCCTACCAGAATGTAACCTTGTTTGCTTGTCCACTGATGTGTCTCCTACCTGTAAGCACATGTTGCTCAATGAATGAATGAATGAATGAATGATGAGTGAACAAGGTTAGGGTGAATCCTTGTATAAGGGGTTAAGAGCACAGGCTTTGGCATGGGTAACAACCCAGACTTTGATTGTGTCTGAAATTGGGGAGGGAAGATGCCATCTTGCAGGACTGACCCCTTCATCTGTGGGATCTGACATCATCTGCAGGTAGACAGTGTCAGAACTGAACCGAACTGTAGACACCCAGCTTTGCTGCAGAATTGCTTGATGTGTGACCAAATGTCACACACACATTTGGTGACCGGAAGTGTCAGAGGTGAAGTATTCCATGAGTAGTGTTGTAGGAGAGTAGAGAAGAAAAACAGAAGAGTTTTTCTTTGCATACCTGGAGTAGTCATATTCATAGGGCCAGAAAGTAGAAGGGTGGTTGCCGGGGGCCAGATGGAGGGGGAACAGAGAGTTATTATTGTTTAATGGGGACAGAGTTTCAGTTGGGGACAATGAAAATGTTCTGGAGATGGAGGATGGTAATGGTTACAGGACAATAGGAGTGTCCTTAATGCCACTGAACTGTACACATAAATGGTTAAAAAAGGTAAATTTTATGTTATGTTTTACCTCAATAAAAAAAGAACTGGAAAATGAAAAAAAAAAAAAAGAAGAGCACAGGCTTTGGGACCACAATGCCCGGGGTCTTATCCAGATCTGCTACTTACTAGCTGTGTGACCTTGGGCAAGTCATTTCACATCTCTGTACTTGAGTTTCCTTCTCAGGAAAATGGAGCCCCCTTGGGAAGCCCTCATGCTGGTGGGATGGTAAGTGGAAAATAGTCTGGCAGTTTCTTAAAAAGTTCATTGTAAACTTCCCACACACTATGGCAATTCCGCTCCTGGGAATCTGCCCAAGAGAAACAGAAGCATACGTCTACGGGAAGACTTGTACACACATGTTCATAGCAGCACTATTTATAACAGCCAAAGAGTAGATACAGCCCAAACCCCCATCAACGATGAACTGATAAAAAAAAAAAATGCGGTCTGTCCATATAATGGAATATTATTCAGCCGTAAAAGTAATGACATGCTGTTACAATTTACAACATGGATGGACCTTGAAGACATTAAGTGAAAGAGGCCAGATACAAAAGGCCACATGTTGTATGATCCATGTCTATGAAATGTCCAGAAAGGCAAATCTCCAGAAAGTACTTTAGCAGCTGCCTGGAACTGCAGGTGGAAACGGGACGTGACGATTAATGAGCACAAGAGATCTTACTGGGGTGATGGAAATGTTCTAAAATTGGATTGTGGTGATAGCTGCACAATCCTGTGAATTTACTAAAAATCATTGAATGGTACACTTAAAATGAATGAATTCTGTGGCATGTAAATGATACCTCAACAAAGCTGCTTAAGAAGAAAAAAACAGAGCTCATAATAGTATCTATCTAATGATGCGAAGATTAAGTGAGCTAATCCACGTAAATCCCCTCAGAAAGAGATGTAGGGTAAATACTCAAGAAATGTATTTTGTATTATTATTAACAAGTGTGTTGAGATCGTCCGTGTAAGATGCTCACCACAGGGAAAGACAAGCAATAGGGTTAGATTCATGAACACCACTACTATTGCTTCATAATAATACAAATTACTTGGTTATTTTACCATTTCCTGTGCCTGTCCCACAGACGTGGGCCTCAGTTTTCTTATCTGCAAAATGGGAGAACTGGGCTCCATCTCTAAGGCCCTTTTCTTGCCATAAGTTCTGTATTTTGTTCTAGGAATGTTTCTTTTCAGATGTGGCATGTCAAGGTTGAGGGAGCGTATGGGGTGGGGGAAGGTGGTGGGCAAATCTGTAGTGGCAGGGGTTGCCTTGGGGCTTGGAGACCAGGATGTGTGTGTGTGTGCGGGGGGAGCTGGAAAGGTGGGTTGTGTGGCTGGGAGCTGATTGTGAAGGTCACATGGGCCTGATGTTGGGTTCAGGGCATGGAGCTGGTCCAGCCTAGGTTCAAATCCTGTGTCCACCAGTTCCTAGCTATGGGATTTTGGACAAGAGACTTCCGCTCTGAGCGCTGTTTCCACCTCTGGAAAATGGTGAGGATGTTTCCCATCAAGAACTAGGATTCCAAAAAAAAAAAAAAAAAAAGAACTAGGATTCCCTGAGATCATATTTATAGCAACCTGGGAGAATAATAATAACAAAGCAACAACAGCAAAGACTTCCTCCCAGGTGCCAACCATTGTCTTCAGCTCTTTCCACAAAGTAACCTTTTTTTTTTTGGCCGCGCTGCTCGGCTTGTGGGATCTTAGTTCCCCGACCAGAGATCAGAGATCAAACCTGGGACCTCGGCAGTGAGAGTGCGGAGTCCTAACCACTGGATCGCCAGGGAATTCCCCAAAGTAACCCTTTAATACGAAGGACTCAATTCATATTAGTGATCACAGAAGTAGGACAAGTGCCTTCTTAGCTTTAATCCTCAGTTTGCCCCTTCTATAAATGGGGCTATATAAACGTCTCCCTCAATGAGTTCTGTCCATGAGATTGTGCTGAAAAGTTTTCTGGCCCACATTGGGATGTGGTAATAGGGAGCCACTGAAGGTTCCTGGGCGGGGGGGAGGTGGCTGGCCTGTGAAGAAAGCATAGCCCAGCCCCCCTTCTCCCCAACACCCAAGGTTAAGTTACAGATTCCTGTAGGATCTAGTGCATAGGCTCATTTGGAAACCCTAATTTATTTGTGCCAATATTTGATTCTTATCCGTCTTCCCCACTGGTCTGTAAGCTCCGTGAGGGCAGGTGCTCAGCTGGTCTTTGCCCCCAGCATCCAGCACTGGGTGGTAGTGAACACAGGGCTGATCAAACAGGCTAGCACGTGTTGAGTGCTTCCTACGTGCCAGGCACCGTTCCAAGGGCTCAGCTAAGATGTGTCTCATTACCTCTTGGACAGAGGGAATTCTGCAAAGCTCTGGGTGGTCATCATCTCCCCTCCCTGACTCTCAGCGGCCCTCTTTCCAGCTTCCCGCCCGCCCTCCCTCTGCCTGTGTTTCATCACACCAGGGAAGCAAACTTCCCTCCTGAGCCTCCAAGACAACTCGATTTGTTGCCCTGGGAAACAAGCATGATGTCACCCCTCTCTGGCCTGGCCTTACAGGTGTCAGGATACTTAAGTAGTTAGTGTCATTATCTGCATAGAGCAAGGGAGAGCTGGGGAAGGCAGGATGTCAACGGGAGGAAAGAGAAGTTTAAGGAGGATTGGCTTGGAGACATCCTCCACCCCCACCCCCACCCCCGCCCCACTACTAGGACCTAAACAAATGGGTTAAACACACACACACACACACACACACACACACACACACACACACACCCACACACACACACACACACACACACACACACACACACACCCCTGGAGGATATGTAGAAAACGACGCTCCCCAACCCACCACCAATTCCCTGCGGTTTCTCAAACATGTAGCACCCAACCACCCCACACACGGCCTTTGCCCCTGCTCTTCCCGCCCCCCACCTGGTTCTTTGAAGGTCAAAGGTCAGATGTCATCTCCCCAGAGGCCCCGCCCTCCCCACGGGCTCCCTTTTCACAGTGCCCTGTAGTTTTCTTGGAAGCCCTTACCAATACCTGATGTTATGTTGCAGATTGGTTTATTACCTAGGGCAGCGAGGTCCAGTGGAACTTTTTGCGATGTGGAATGTTCTAGATCTGTGCTGTCCAACAGCGTAGCCACCAGCCACAGGGGGATACTGGGCACTAGAAACAGTGTGACCGAGGAACTGAACTTTTAATCTTATTTCATTTTGATTATTTTATTGTAAATGTATTGATATTATTCTCCACTGGGAACAGCCGCCAGGGGCTAGCAGCTAAACCGTATCAGGCTGTGCAGAGCTGCAATGCCAGCCCCTCCCAGCGCGGCTTTCTGTGGGGCCTGGCACTGCGTCTGGTACATGATGGATTCCACGTAGGGATCCCTGAAGATGCCAAGGCAGGCGGCCGCTTGCCTTCTTCCACTCCCGCTTCTTGCGAGTTTCCTGCTTGGCTGAGAGCCCCATGGTCCCTGGCGTGCTTATCTGCATCCTTCCCGCTCTGAACCCAAGCTCCGAGCCTGGTGGACACATCCCTGCTCACCCAGATGCCCTCAGCCAGCCCTCACTCCCACAGACAGCCCCACTCGCTCCAGTTCCACGAACTCACATTTATTCACAGACAGACAAAGGGACAGGGACAGACCTTTGCTCACTGGGGACCCCCCATAGGGTCTGGCAGTTCCAAAGAGGTGATGGTGTCCAGTGTGTGTAACGGGGGACAGCCAGGCCGGGGGCCCCCGCCTCAGTGTCCATCCCTCTGGCCAGTGTCCCCCACCTCCTGAATCAGCGTCCTGCCTTCAGAAGTGGGGTGAGCAGTTTCTAACCAGCATCAGGGGGGTCTGGGGGTGGGCGATGGGGAGGGAGGGGCGGCCCAGCCTCCTCCCTCCTTAGTGTCGAGGGCTAGAAGGGGAAGGGTGGGTACACAGAGGAGGTTCCTCTCCTTCAACTTCCCTCCTTAATATTGCAAACCGGGAGGTCAAACGGAGGGGCTGAGGATGGGTGTGCGGGTCAGGAGGCCAGGCCCCCCAGTCCGCGCAGGTGAGCCTTGCTGTCGATCTCTTCTTCCTCCATCTCGAAGGCTGAGTGGTCTTGGCTGTCAAAACAGGAGGCGCTGAGGAAGACGGGGGGTGCCGGCGGCGGCCGAGGTGGGGTCCCCGGGGAGGGCGGCTCCTCCTTGATGTGTGCGATGGGCAGCGGAAGCCCTTCCTCCTCCTGGCCAGCGGGGGGCGGCGGGGGCGGCGGGGGCGACGGCGGGGCCTGGGCCTGGAGCGCCTGCTGCGCGGCGGCGGCCCTCTCCAGCTCAGCGCGGTGGCAGCGTTGGTGGCGCAGGAGGCTATAGGCGCGCGAGAAGCGCCGCGAGCAGTGCGGGCACGGGTGCGGGGCCGGACCGCCCGCGTGGACCTGCGCGTGGCGGGCCAGGTCGGCCAGCCGCTTGAACTCCCGCTGGCAGCGCACGCACTGGAAGGGCCGCGCCCCAGAGTGGGTTACCCCGTGCTGCCGCAAGTGCGCACGGCGCCGGAAACCTTTGCCGCACTCGGGGCACCAGAATCGGGGCTCCCCGGCGGGGGGCCGGGCCGGGGCGGCATCCCCTCCGTTCTGCCCGCCTTCTCCACCCTCCGAGGCGCCCCCACACTCTGCCCCTTCGCCCCCCTCGGGCCCCTTCCCTGAGGTCCGTCCGCCCGACACCTTGTCGTCCTTCTTGCCCGCCGCGGGCAGCGGGGCCAGGAGGCTGAGCGCGCCGTGGACGCGACGGTGCTGGCGGAGGTAGGAGGCGAGGCGGAAGGCCAGGCCACAGTCCGTGCACACGAAGGGGCGGTCGGTGGAGTGGACCAGCCGGTGGCGGGACAGCGACCAGGGCCTGGCGAAGGCCTTGAGGCAGATGGAGCACTGGTGGCGCTTGGGACGGGGCGGGGGCCCCCCTTCGCCCTCCTGTTCGCCCTCGGGGCGCAGGCACGGGTGCGCTTTGAGCTCGCCCTTGGTGGCGAAAGCTTCACGGCAGCGGAGGCACAGCAGCGTCCAGTCAGCCTGGAGCAGGACCTGCTTCTCCTCCTGCCGTCCGGCCGCCAGCGCCAGCTCGGCCCTCAGCTCCGCCGCCCCGGCCTCGGCCTCCTCCTCCTCCGACTCGCGGGGCTCCGCGCTCGTGGCGGCCGCCAGCGTGGCCGGCTCCCCCGCGGACCACGTGTCGGGCCGCGCCGCCGCCTCCACCTCTTCCTCCGCGGCGCCCGCTGCTGCAGAGGTGGGCTGCTCGGCGCCCTTGTCCTGCGGGCTCCAGCCGGACCCGGCCGCCTCCTTGGCTGCCCTCTCGATGGCCAGCTCAACCCCGCCGCCCGCGTGCTCCTGGGCCAGGTGGCGCCTGAGCTGGGCAGGCTCAGGGAAGGTGCGGGGGCAGGCGGCGCAACGCAGCGGGGGCTGCGGCCCGTGGCCACGCAGGTGGCGCGAGAGGTGGGCAGGCCGGCGGAAGGCCTTGGGGCATAGGGGGCAGGCATGGGGCCGCAGGCCCGAGTGGCTCAGCCGGTGCCGGGAGAGGTAGTAGGGGAAGCGGAAGAGGCGGCCACAGGTGGGGCAGGGCAGGGGCGCCCGAGGAGCTCCAGCGCCCCCCCTGCCACGGCCTCGGCCACGACCCCGGCCCCGGCCACGACCCCGGCCCCGGCCACGGTGAGGTGGGCTGCCCTGGGCTGGTGGAGGAGGCTGCGGATCCATGCCTGTAAAGAGATAGGGAAGAGGTGGAGATTTGGGGAGGCAGGGGTGTGCAGAGAGAGACAAGGAGACAGACAAGGAGACACAGAGAGGGTCAGATATTTAGCCGGGCAAGGGAAGGCGAGACAGACGAAAAAGGCCGAGATGAGAGGTAGAGACCAGGAGAAACAGAAAGGATGGTGAGAGGCAGAAAGCAGGAGAGAGAGATGGGGACACCCAGCAGAGACAGAGATGAAGAGAAAACAAAGAGATTTAGGCAGAGATGGTGCAAACACAGAGATCAGAGGAACCATGGCAGGGTGGAGGGAGGGAGAACAAGACAGAGACAGTAGAAGAGACAGAGGCAGACAAAGTCAGTGAACTGCTTTTCCTCCAGGGGCCCCACTGGAACGTATGGGGAGGGGCTGGGAAACAGCCCTTGGTGCCAGAGTGGAGGGGGTGGGATTCAAAATCGGGAGGCCCCGGAAATGGAGTGTGGGTGCCCAGTCGCCAGAGTCTGGGAGAGGCCGGGAGTAGGAGGGCTCAGACTCTTGGGCAGGGAGGGGGCTAGGGAGGGAGGGGGCGAGATCCCGGGCGCTGAGGTTGGGGGTGTGGGGGGGGTTGGGAGATGACCGGGGTCCAGCCTCTAGACTTCTGTACGTGGTGGGTATGGATTCCTGGGTCCCAGTGGTGGACAGGGCTGGGGGGAGGGGGCTGAGCCCCCAAGACAAGGGGGAGGAGGGGGCTGGGGGCCCAGCTGCTCGAAATCTCCAGCGAGGAGGAGGCTGAGGGCCAGGGCCCTGGACCCCCCCACACGCCCCCGAGGAAGGCTACTGGGGGTCGGGAGCCCTAGGTCTCCAAGGGGGGGCCGCGGTCTCCCCGCTGGGCCCAGCCTTTGGTTCCCCGCAGGCATGATCTGCAGAACTGGGGCCGCGGGCCGAGGCCTTGCAGATTTCTGAGCCCGGGGCCTGGGGCTCGCCCCGATGACTGGGCGCCCGGCTCTTACCTCCGCCTCCTTTGCTCCTTTCTTCCTTCCCCGCGGCCGGCCGAGCGCGGATGGTGGTGGCAGGGAGGGAGGGCCCCGAGCGTGGTGGGGGGTGGAGGAGGCTGGGCTCGGTGTCACCGCCTAAGCCTTCCCCCCGGAAACGCAGCTTTTCGTCCGAGCCTGAGAGAGGAAAGACTGGCTGGGAAGCCGGAAGATGGTGGAGGAGGAGAGCCAGGGGGCGGAGAGGGGGGCGCGGCTTGGACTCCTGGGTTCTGTAAGGGGAGGGGGCTGGGGCCCCGTCCTCTGGGCTCCCGAGGGAGGAGGGGGCTGGGTCCGGCCCCCCTTCTTCCCCTCCCCAACAGACACACATATTCATTCATTCCTTCAACAAATACACATTTATCAGGTCCTGTCTGTGCCAGGCACTGTGTTGGGCGAGACGGGTGGCCGGGAAAGGAGATGAATGAGGCAGTGACAGAGGCTTCAGGGAGAGTACCGGCAATCTGGACTAAAACCTGACAGCAGCCTTCACGTGGGTGCCTGAGCAAGCGACTTTCCCTTCTCTGAGCCTCAGTCTCCTCCTCTGTGATAAACCCCGCGTATATCCACTTGACCCTAAGAGACCAGTTACTCATTTTGCAGCATATATTCACTCGATCCTAAGCCACCAATATTAACTGAGCACCTACTATGTTCTAGCTCTGTCCTTGGTGCTGGAGCTGCAGTGGCAAAGACAGAGGCCGCTGGACCCTGTCCATAGGGAGCTCAGGGTCTGGCAGAGGAGGCAGACAAACACAGATCCAATGGCCCTTCTGCAGAGTGTGCTCTAAAGCCAGAAGCAGGATGCAGTGGGATTACAGGGAGCAGAGACAACACTGAGTGAGAGTGATCCCTGAAGGCTTCCTGGAGGCAACGATGTTTCCGCTGAAACCTGCAGGATGAAAGCCGAGGGTTAGGAATGGGAAGCGGGAGGCAAATGGAAATGGGAGAGAAATATACCAACACAGACACTATTCTTCTGATAGTTCTACTCAGAAACATGCCACAAACGGTGTCTGTACCAGGTTAATCGTTGCAGTATTGTGCATGACTTCGAAAGACAGGAAATGAGCTACCTGCCCATCGGTCAGGGATTTGAGTGATAAATCGTGATTGAGCTACCCAGCAGAACGCTATGTGTCCATAAAAAAAAGAATGAAGAGGTTAACCTCACTGTGTAAAAACATGGAAAGGCTCCAAATGATAACGGAGAAAACACGGAAGGTGGAGCACAGCCTGCAGCCTGTTCTGTCTGCACTTATCAGCGGGTTGTGTCTGGGAGAACTGGAAGGAGAGAGAAGAAACTGGCAACATTCTAACTCCCAGGACTGAAACTTACTACGCTCTGCCCTTTTGTACTTTTGGAATTTGAAACCACGTGAATGTGTTTCATACTTAACAAAGTAAAGGAAAAAGAAACAAATGATGGGGGATAATAAAAATAAATACAATGAAAATAAATGATAGCTTACTCTTGTAAGTGCTTTACAAATACAAGCCCATTTGTTCCTCCTTAGGTTAAGAAGTGCGTAACATTCTCCCATTTCACAGAGCAGTAAAGTGAGGTACTGAGAGGTTTCAAAGTAGTGAGTCTAAGTCTTTGCATTTCACAAAGAGATGGGAGAAATGATGGTGAGGAGCATGATTTTTCAAAACATCTGGTCAATAATACTACATTTTTAAGGACATATACATATAGAGCAGAAGTCTAAACACATCCATGGAAACAATAAGCACCAAATTTGGGGTAGGGGTTACCTTTGGGAAAGGAGAGGCAATCATCTTGGAGGGGGGGAGGTCTATGGAGTCAGGTGTACCTCTTATGTTTTAATAAAACTGGTAGTCAATATATGGGTGTGTGTGTGTATACTTTGTTGAAATACATGTAACATAAAATTTACCATTTTAACCATTTTGAAGTGTACAACTCAGTGTCATTAAGTACATTCTCGGGGGGAATTCCCTGGCTGTGCAGTGGTTAGGACTCTGCGTTTCCACTGCAGGGGGCACGGGTTGGATCCCTGATGGGGAACTAAGATCCCTCCTGCCATACAGGGCGGCCAAAAGCAAACAAAAACAAACAAACTAACAAAAACAAAGAAAAATTCACTAGTTCCACTATCTAGTTCCAGAACTTTTTCATCACCCCAGACAGAAACCCGGATCCATTAATCTGTCATTCCCCATTCCCTTCTCCCCCCACCTCCTGGCAACGAATAATCGTCTTTCTGTCTCTTTGGGTCTGTCTTCTGCGGATATTTCATATCAGTTAATCATCTAGTATGAGGTCTTTTATGGCTGGCTTCTTTCGCTTAGCATAATGTTTTCAAGGTTCATCTGCATTGTAGCGTGTGGCAGCACTTCATTCCTTTTTATGGCTGAATAATATTCCACTGTATGGGTATACTGTATTTTGTTTATCCATTCATTTGTTCATGGACCTTGGGTTGAATCTACCTTTTGGCTATTGTGAGCAGTACTGTTATGAACATTTGTTATGTATAAGTTTTTCTTTTAATGGCTGTTTTCAGTTCTTTTGCGTATATACCTAGGGTGTGTGAGTGTGTTATTATTTTATTATCTATATTTTGAAGACTTAATATATATTTTTTCCTAAATGAAAGAAACGAATTCAGCAATGAGGTTGAGGGGAAAGAAATTTCGGAGAGATCAGCGTGTTATATGTGTGTGTAGGCGTGGGCAGAGGTGGGGATCATGTCCTGGGGGAGATTTGGGGCCTTGGATTGGGGCATCAAAGGCGGCCAGTGTGGTGGAGAGAGGCCGGAGCTGCACGAGCAACTATGTCCGGCGTCCTAGTCCAGGCTGAATGCTGGACGCATTCCGAGTGTACTGAGAAGCCATTGAAAAGGTTTTAAGCTGGAGAGTCACATGATCCGATTAGTGTTTTAGAGAAATTCCTGTGGGACCCGCGAGGAGGCCCGGCCGGATGCAGGGGAGACCGAGGCGGGGAGCAGGAAGGAGGCGGTGCCCGGGTCCAGGTGAGAGATGGGGGGGCCTGGGCGGGGCCGGCCTCGGGCAGGGGGCGGGACCTGGCGCTGATTGGCTCAGGGCTGCCCTCCTGGATGCCATTCCCACCGCCTCCACCTCCTCATTGGCTTCCCTGCTTCGGCCCCCCGCCTCCCTCGCGTGCAGTCTCCGGCACCTAAAAATCACATCACTTCGCTCCTGTGCTGAACACCGTCCCGTGGCTCTCACCTCTTCCTCCCCACCTTCCTCATCTGCACCCCACGCCCTACCGTCTGAACCCTGGAAGCTCCCTTCACGGATTCCTGTCTTTCTCCCTCTGCTTCACTCTGCTCCATCCACACTGCCCTCTCTGCTCTTTCGGACTCAGGGCCTTTGCACGTGCAGTTCACTGCCTGGAATGTCCTTCTAGCTTTCCATAATTTTTCCCGTACTTCCCTCATTTCTTACAGATCTCCCCAGAGACACCTGTCCCGTTCACGTTACCTAAAACAACCCTCCTGGGAACTCCCTGGCGGTCCAGTGGTTAGGACTCCACGCTCCCACTGCAGGGGCCATGGGTTCCATCCCTGGTGGCGGAACTAAGGTCCCACAAACTGCGCAGTACGGCCAATAAATAAATAAATAAAAATAAAATAGCCTTCCTGACACCCTCTAGTCCTTGCTCTGCCCTAATTTTCAACTTTGTACTTACTGCAAACATTAGGCTACTTTTCCTATTTTGCCTGTTTCCCCTTCCACATGGAATATAAATTCCCAGGGAGTTTATATGCCAGGCTTCGCCTGTGTAACTGCTCTACCCTCAGCAAGCCTCGCATATCAAGCAGTATTTGTGGGTGAATAAAGAGGGACGAAGGGTGAGGAGGAGTGAGGGCCTCAGGTTTTGGAGTGGGGGGCGCCCTGGAAGGGGAGAAGACTGACGTGGTGGGGAGATGCGAAGCGCATCACATCAGATGTGAGCGGGCGGTGCGGGTGGCTGGCTCCACCTGTCCGCGTGTGAGAGTCAGCTCTGCCCACAGAGGCGTCGGAGTCGCCAGCGTCTGGCTAGTAACTGATGCTCTGGACCGGTTGAGCTCACCCCCAGGGTAAAATCCTCCCCCTCTGCCTTCGAGCCTCAATTAGCACATTGATAAGATGCGGCCACGAGTTGGGGACGAGGTCCAGCCCACCACCTGGCACTGAGACACTCGGGAAAGGGGACGAATCCCTATTGCTACCCTCTCAGAAGAGAAAGGATTGGAGGGGAGGTGAGGTAGGCAGGAGGTCCCTATTCATCACCCCACTGCTTGGCGGCCATCTCCATGACAACCCTGGCACTTTTCCAGGCCCTCAGCTCTGGAGGCCGAGCCAGTCTCCAAGTGGGCAGGTCTTGTCCCTGGGGGCGGCACCTATATCTAAGGAGGCGGGTCTTGTTTTTCCAACGCGAAGGATTTCCCCCCCCCCCAAAGGGGTGAGTCTGATCCCCCTTCCTGTGTACTGGTGGCCGGGTGGAGAGGAATGTCTCCAAGGTTGAGCGTTCCCAGGGGCCGACCTGGAGCCTTTTCAAACGGGCAATTGTGGATCTCCAGGCAAAAATGTCTTCCTTGAATGCCAAACTCTTACTTGTTTGCCTCCAAACTTATCTCCCTCCTTTAAATGTTTTCCTTGTGAAATATAAGACGTATAGATGAAAGGGGCACGATAAAAACGCACAATTTAACAAATAATTATAAAATAATCACCAGATTAAGAAACGGAATGTTGGCAGCCACCCCACAGCCCATAGAAGGTTCCACCATGTCCCATCCCGAATTTAACCCATCCAACTCCACTGTTCTGAGTTTTATGAAAAAAAAAAAAGTTTTCCTTGCTCTTCTAGATGGCTCACATCCACAAGGCATCCTAAACAATATTACAGTTTAGTTTTGCTTGCTTAAATGTTATAGAAATGGAATGGTACTCTATGTACCTGGTTTCTTGCATCCAGCTTCTTTGTAACTTTCATTCATGTAATTTTGTGCATCTGTACTCATTCGTTCTCTTGCTGTATAGTATTCTATGGCATAATACACCATCATTTATTTATCCACTGTATTGTTGATGAATGTCTTAATCTGTTGGGGCGACTATAACAAAATACCACAGACCAGGTGGCTTATAAGCAATAGAAATGTATTGCTCACACTTCTGGAAGCTGGGAAGTCCAAGATCAAGGTGCCAGCACGGTCACCTTCTGGTGAGGGTCCTCTTCCTTGTTCACAGGCGTTCCTTCTTGCTGTGCCCTTACCTGGTGGAAGGGGCTAGGGGTCTCTCTGATGCCTCTTCTATAAAGGCACTAATCCCATTCAGGAGGGCTCCACCCTCTTGACTTAAGCACCTTCCAAAGGCTCCACCTCCAAGTACCATCACATTGGGCCTTAGGATTTCTTTTATTTATTTATTTATTTATGGGCTGCGTTGGGTCTTGGTTGCTACGCGCGGGCTTTCTCCAGTTGCGGCGAACGGGGGCTACTCTTTGTTGCGGTGCGCAGGCTTCTCATTGCTGTGGCTTCTCTTGTCGCGGAGCATGAGCTCTAGGTGCACGGGCTTCAGTAGTTGCAGCATGCGGGCTCAGTAGTTGCGGCGCACAGGCTCTAGAGCACAGGCTCAGTAGTTGTGGCGCACGGGCTTAGTTGCTCCGCGGCATGTGGGATCTTCCCGGACTAGGGCTCGAACCCATGTCCCCTGCATTGGTAAGCAGAGTCTTAACCACTGCGCCACCAGGGAAGTCCCGGCATTAGGATTTCGACATATGAATTTGGGGTGACACAAACATTCAGCCCAAACCAATGGACATTTGAGTTGTTCTGAGTTCAGGGCTGTACATTTTGCTTCTGTGAATGTTCTTATATGAGTCTCCTGGTGCAGGTGAACATGAGTTTCTCTAGGATTCGTGCCTATCTTTGTCATATGGACATCTTCAGCCTTATTAGAGCATGCCAATCTCCCAAGCGTCTCAAATTTAAGAAGCTCAAGATGGAACTCCTGACCCCTCTAGCCTCCACCCGAACTTGTTCTCTCTCCGTTTTCTGGTCTTAATACAAAGCAGCACCACGCAACCAGTTCCCAGCCCCGCCCCCATTCCTCCCTTTCCATTACGCAGGCGCACACACAACACACGCTCTCACATTCCACCTCCAGAATTCATCTTGGGCTCACCTAGTTCTGTCCATCCCTCTGCTCCAGGTCCCCACACCCCTCTCCTGGTGGACTGCAGTAGCCTGTGCTGCATTCACTCTGCCCCCTCCAGTCCCTTTTCCACTCAGCAGAGGGACCCTTGGAAAGTAAAAGAGTGGTCACATCCCTTCACACTTACAGTCTTGCTTGCCATTGCCCACAAAGCACAGTAAAATGCCCATCTTGGCCCACCAGGGTCTGTGTACCCTGACCCCTGCTTACCTCTCCACCTCATCTCACCCCTCCCTCCCCTCCTGGGCTCATCTAGGTGTCCACCTGGCCGGCCCCTCTTCGACCTTCTGGTCTCAAATCAAATGCGACCTCTGCAGAGAAGCACCCCCCCCAACCTCCTCCCTGCTGGACCACCCCACCTAAGGTGGCACAGCCCAGCCACCCGTTTTCTTAAAGAGTTATTTTGTTCACTGTTGGATTCCCAGAGGGGGTGACAGCACCTGGCACTCGGTACCGGAATGTAATCTAGCCCGTAGGAGATAATCTGAGGGGCCCGCCCATCCTTAGATGGGCGGATCCTAATCTAGGGGAAGGATCTAGCGGCTAAGATACAAATTTGGTTGCCTGGGAGACAGAGTCTAAGGGGCGGGGCCTCTTCCTAGGGGTAGGACGTCTGTAAAGAGTTTGGTTTTCAGGGGGCGTGTCCTATGGGATTGAAGGTTTCTAGGGGGCATATCCGTCCGTTGGAGGTGGATTTTGTAGTTAAGATGCAGGGTTTCACTTAGATGAGATCTAAACCATCTCTGATATTAAAAGGGTCATGCACTGTCTAAAGGACTCGAAGTTTCTCAGGTGGAAGGAAAGATCTGCCTCTATTTAGGAGGCCTGTCCTGAATCAGAGGGGGAGGAATCCCCACCTACCTAAAGCCAAGGATCAGAAAAGGAGACGGCGGTGGCTGACAGGACGAGGTTTATTGGGGTCCAGGAGACACTGGGGAGTGGGATGGGGGCAAGGTCGAGGCTCACAGGGGGAAACCCCCTAGCCAAATCCCCCTTCCCCTTGGGGTTGGGAAGAACACAGAGACAAACTGACAGACATGGAGAGAAAACCGACAGGTGCTACAGCAGAGTGGGAGGGATACCCCAATGTCCCCCACCTCCCACTCATGAGTTCACATAATGCGGAATGACGTGGACCTGCCCACACGCTAGAGGAAGGGGAGGAGTGCCTGCCGTATGCATTCTAAGGAGGGTGGGGCGCAGGTGGCAACCTGGAGCAGCCCATTCCAGTGGACAGGGCGTGGGGGTATGTGTATCTGGATCAGTCCATCCTACTGGGCGCAGGGATTTTGAACCAGGCTATTCTAGTTTTTTGGGGTGGGGGAGATCATTAGGGTCGATCCATTCCTTAGTAGGGGAGGGAGACCTAATTGGGGAAGGGGTTGAGGGCAGGGGGCAACTACCCTGGTCCTCTTTCCGCATAGGGAATAAAGTCGGGGGAGGGGAGAGGCAGATTCCGGCTATATCCTTTATCTGGGGGCACCAGTGACTCTGGTGGGTAGCATTGGGAGGGGATCCAGGGAAATCCGGGGACATGGCTCCCCCGCCATTCTCCGGATCAAGGTCGTCGGAATGATGGCTCTTAGGGAGAGGGCCAGTCTTCCCTTGGGGGAGGGGTGCCCATCTTTTATTATTTGGGCCCGCAAGATGAGAAGTACTTGTGGAGACCCATTTCTCCCGCAGCTTAGGAGCCTGTTGATTTGGGGGTGCTCAGCACGCATTCCAGGGGCCTGGAGCTGAGGAATCTCTCCGTTTATTCGCTGCCCCCCAGCTCAGGGGCCCGTGTCTGGGTCTGGAGGGCCAGGGCCTCCCTCGTGGTCCCTAGGTCCCTTGGCCCGGGCCCTGAGTCCAGCCCTCGGGAGGGGTGGTCTAGCGGAGGGGCGCACGGCCTGGCCACGTCAGTCCATGCCCCGGTGCAGCTTCAGGTGCCTGGAGAGGTTGCTGAGCGTGATGAAGCCCTTGCCGCAGATGTGGCAGGGGAAGGGCCGCTCGGTGCCGTGCAGCAGCCGGTGGCGCTTGAGGTAGCACTCGTGGCGGAAGAACTTGCCGCACTCCAGGCACGGGAACGGCTTCTCGCCCGTGTGCACCAGCACGTGCCGCTCCAGGTCCCTCGGCGAGCGGAACAGCTTCTCGCACTCGGAGCAGCCGAAGATCTTCTTGCCGCGGCCCGAGCCGGACGCAGGCTCCCCAGACGCGGGCTCCCTCTCCGGGGCGGGCGCCGCCGCCTCCTCCGCACCGCCGCCCTCGCCGTGGCTGGAGCGCCGGTGCTCCTCCAGGGCCGCCAGGGCCGCGTAGAGGGCCCCGCAGTGGCCGCAGCCGTAGGTCGCGGGGCGCGAGTGCGCCTCCAGGTGGCTGGCCAGCGCCGCCGCCGACGCGAAGAAGGTCCCGCAGTCGCACTGGTAGAGGGTGTCTTCCGACGGCTCGGCCGCGGCCGCGGGCGCCGGGGCCTCCCCGCCGCTCTCGGGGAGCAGGCCCCCCAGCTCGGGCACGCCGCCCCCGGCGCGGCCCAGGAGCAGCCTGCCGTCCCAGGCCGGCTGAGCCTCGCCCGCCTCCGCAGCGCCGCCCTCGCTGGCCGTCTCGGGCACGGCGCCAGCCCCGGAGACCCAGGCCTGCGCGGGGGGCGCGCCCGGCCCCTGCAGGTCGTGGGTCAGCTTGTGCCTCTCCAGCAGCGCGGGGGCGTTGAAGTCGCGCTCACAGCGCGGACACTTGAAGGGCTTCACGTCGGTGTGCGCAGCCCAGTGGGCTGCCAGCTCGCGGCCCTGGTCGAAGCGCCGCGCGCAAGCACCGCACGCGAACGGGGGCAGTGAGGCTGCCGCCGCGGCCGCCGCCTCCGCCAGCCCCCAGCTCCCCGGGCCCGCGCCTGCCCCCTCTGGGCCCTCTCCGCCGCCAGCCCCCGCGCCCCCGCACACCGAGCAGGGCCCCACGTTGCAGCAGACCGAGCAGGGAGCGCTCAGGGCGGGCAGGCCTGGGCCGGGCTGCAGGGGGGACGGGAGCACCCCACGGTGCTGGCGCTTGAGGTGGCGGCCCAGGCTGGAGCGCGAGGAGAAGCGGAGCTCGCAGACTAGGCAGCAGTAGGGCTTCTCGCCAGTGTGGACGACCTGGGAGGGCAGGAGGAAGAGCCCAGCGTCAGGGCTGAGGGTCTAGCCCGCGGGGCAGATTCTTGGCCTCCCAGAGTGATGCGGAGGAAGCTCCCTGCCAGGTCCACAGGGCCAAGATCTAGCTTCAACCCTCTCATTCTTGTTCTCTGCTTCCGGCCACGTTAGCATGCTTTTGGCCCCTCCAGCCTCAGGATCCTTGCACTTGTTGTTCCCTTTGCCTGGAATGCTGTTCCATGGTGGATTCCTGCTCTTCCTTCAGGCCTCAGCTCAAATATCACCTTGCCCTGACCTCCCCCTCCCCCACCGTGTGGTAGCCCATAGCTCTCCCCTCTTTACTCCTACATATCAGATGGTTATTATTGCCGTTGTTTTAACTTCCTTCCCAACGCTTCCCCTTTCCCAGATCATCCTTGCCTGTGTATCTGCTTTCTTGCTGATTGTCTACCTGGCTATGGACCACTCGCAATGGAATGTAAGTTCTCCGAAGGCGTGGACTTTATTGATTTCACCTTGGTATCCCAGGTGTTGGGAGCAGCGAAAACATTCAATAGGTAATTGCTGAGTAAAGGAATTAAGTACATACGTGGTAAATCTATGTTTAAAAATGGTAACGGAATGATGAGCACAAAGTTGCAGACGCTGGCATATGAGAAGGGGCATGGGAGAGGGGAGGTGCATAGAGGTGGGGCAAATTTACTATGTTGGGTTGGGTGGAGCCTGAAATAGAAACAACTCATGCTTTGACTGGTCAGGGTGCTTCGATGAAGAGGGAAGGAGGGAGGGAGGGAGATAGAAATTTTCTTAGGGGCCAGCTGTCTGTTGCCCATAGTGGGTCCCCGGGGCTCCAAGGGCGAGTCCAGCCCAGGGGGGCCAGCTGTCTGTTGCCCATAGTGGGTCCCCGGGGCTCCAAGGGCGAGTCCAGCCCAGGGAGGCCAGCTTGGGGCCGGCCTGCAGGACTCACCTGGTGGTGCAGCAGGCCGGTGGAGTCTCGGAACCCCTTGGGGCAGGCGGAGCAGCGGTAGGGCCGCTCGCCGGTGTGCGAGCGCAGGTGGTTGGCCAGGTTGAAGCTGTGCTTGAAGCCTTTGCCGCAGCGCGGACACGCGTGAGGTTTGAGCGCAGTGTGCCGAGCGAAGTGGCGCCGCAGGTCCGAGCGGTAGCGGAAGCTCTTGCCACACTCACTGCAGTGAAACGGGACGCGGGGGGCAACAGCGGGCGGAGCCGGGGCAGGGACCGGGGGCGCTGGCAGCGGGGCGTCATCCATGGTGGCGTGGTGCGAGGGCAGTGGCGGGTGGGGGCTCTCTCTGGAGCGGGGAGACATGCAGTGGGGTGAGGGGGCCACGTCCCCATCAGCCTCCCCCTATCAGGCTCCTTGGACTCACAGACCTGTGAGGCCCGGCCTACTACCTTATAAGCCACGCCCATCTACCCAAGCCACACCTACTGCTCTTTAAGCCCCTCCCACTCTCCTACAACCCCTTCCACCACTCATCTAGCTTCCTAATCACTTCCAAGTCACTTCTAAGCCACTGAATGCTTTTAAGCTCTCCCCTTCTTTGTGAATGAACTCCCGCCCCGCTCTAAGCCCCGCCGAGTGTGGTTAAACCCCGCCCACTCGTGTTCAGGTCCCGCCTACCCCTTCCAAAGTCTCCATGTTGTTCCTGAAGCCTCTTATATTCCTTGACAAGCCCCTTCCCCTCTGAAAGCCACTCCCACTCTTTTTTGAAGATGAAAGTCATCTTCAGATGAAGATTGACGACAATCTTAGCCAGTGACAGTATGAAAATTTGGGGCTAAGCGCACCTGAGTCAACCTTCCAGGGAGACCAGGCCTAGTCCTGGAACCTTGGATAAAGCCAACTGATTCTCTTTCCATCTGCAAAATAGGAATAATGGGAGGACCTACCTCATGGAGTGGTGGTGAGGACTAAGCAAACTTGTGGCCATGCGTGCGGCGTGCTTACTGACGCCTGTGCACAGCAAAGACTCAACAGGTAAGCTGTTTTGATTACCACTATCTGCAAAGCTCCTCCGAGTTTCCTCTTGAAGTCCCCCATCTCTTCCTCACTAAGATCCGCCTCCTAAACCCCATTCAAGTTTTCCTTTAAACTCAGCCTTTAAGTAAACCCCTTCCTTTCCAAGACCACCTGCCACTCTACCTCTCTTGCCATCTCAGCCCTTCCTCGCTGACACCCTCCTCATCCTAAGTCATTTCACCTGCAATATAAAGACTTGCTATTTCCACTACGACGCCCCAAATTACACGCTTAAACCCCACCCCCTCACTATGTCCACCACTTCCTGAAAGCCACACCCCTAGACAAACTCCACCCCTTCTACTCTAAGCTCCTCCCACCTCCACACTGAACCCCTTTACCCCCCTCAGCCCCAATTAGGACCCTTCAACCTAGGGCCCTCCTACCATTCTCACTGAGCCACGCCCCTTTGTCAAACCTCGCCCCTTTGTCAAACCTCACCCCTTTGCCTAAGCCCCTCCCACTTTCTACCCACAGTCCCGCCCATCTCCACTCTAAACCACGCCCGCCCATTGCTCCGCCCCAGCCACCACTAAGCCCCGCCTCCTCCCCACCCAGTCGCCCGCGGGACTGAGCCCCCCTCCCCAGTCAGCTCGAGGACCCAGGCCCCTAGAGTCGGCCTTTTGTACCCCTCCCCCCTGTCCCTAAAAGGTGCGGCCCCGGGCGCCCGGGGCGGGGGCAGGTCAGGCTAGACCCGCAGTCGGGCGAGTCCACCTTGCTCGTACGGAGCGGGGGTTCTGGAGCCCTGAGGCGGCCCCGGGAGGCCGGGAAAGTCAGTCGGCTTTCCTCTTTAATTACTTACACCTCCCTCTGGGCGCCGACATTTTGGGCAGCGGGGGTAGCGTCACTTCCACCCGGGGGGCCCCTCGACTTCCGCCTCGGCTCCCTTCTCCCCCGCACTCCCCCTTTCTCCCGCCTTCTTGGCTTCCCTCCTCCCCGCCGCCCTCCCTTCTCTCTCTTTCCCGTCCCTTTCCCAGCTACTGGAGGTTCGAGAAGCCAGGGTGGCGCCATCTTGGGTGAGGGCATGGAGAAGGGGCGGGGTTTAGGGTGGCCCCCGGCGCCATACAGACTAAGGGCAAAAAGCTCAGCGCGCGCGGCCTCCTCCCTGCGGTATCGACGCTGGCGGGTGTTAACATAGATGAGGGCTGACATGATTCCCTTTTCGCAGCCTCAGGCTCCTCCTGGGTAGGATGTAGAGTTGCATCAGGAGAAGAGAGAAATCGAAGTTCGCTGATCTGCGATACAGAGAGGAGGATAGAGCAGGCTCCATCTTGTGCTTAGGCTTCCCGTGGGCTTTGAAGCTCATCAGGCGCCATGTTAATTACGGGAATGAGGGGCCATTTTCCCGCTCTTTATCCTTTCGGTACCTTTCTTTGATTGGGTCACCCGGCTGGGTGCTTTGTGGGAGGAAAGACATTTCTATGTGTTTGGGATGTGTTGGTGGGGTAATTTCCCGTTCGGGGCTAGCGAGGGCGACGGGTGCGCAGGCGCGGCTTGCCGACGGGGATATGACCGGCTCTTAGGACCCAGCGGGTCCCCTTTGTTCCCCGCGGGCGCGGGCCCGACGGGGAGGGGGAGGGGAGGGAGGGGCCGACCGGCATCCGCTCCGAGGGGCGGGGCAGTCCCGCGCGCGCGCGCCGCCGAGGGGCAGGGCCCCCTCGCCCCCGCCCTTTCCCACGCGCCGGCCCCGCGCCCCCGCGCGCGCACACTCGCGAGTCCAGGCGACATGCAAATGAGGTACCCGAGAGGCGGGGGGCCCGGGTGGGGGGAGAGGAGCGGAGGGAGGGGAGGCCCGGGGCCGCGCGCTCCTGGAGCGCGCCCCCCACCTGCTTCTGCTCTTGCGCTCGCTGAAGCGCGCGCGCCGACCTCGCGCCCCGCGGAGCCGGCCCGCCTGGGCGCGCGCGCGCAGACCCCCTTCCTGGCGGCCCTCGCCGTCCGCGGCCCGGCGCCGTTCATTGGCCGCCGCCCCCGCAGGGCCCGCCCCGCGCGGTCGGTGCTCACGGGCGCGCGCCTGCACCGGGGTGGAGGAGGGCGGGGGTCAGGGGCACCGTTCCAGAGACCCGTGTTCTAGTCCAGGCATCCCCAACCGAGCGAGCCGTGTGATCATGGAAAAGTGGCTGCCGTTCTCTGGACCTTAATCTGTGTGCTTGTTCCAGTGGGGTGCAGTGGCACCTGTAACCCCTAATCCTAACTGCACCTGTGCTCTCCTCCCCCTCCACTTTATTACTCCCCAGTCCCATGGTGGTGTTGGTGATGGTAGTTCATTTGGTGCTTACTATATATATGCCGACCAACAACCCTGCTGTATCCATTTTACAGAGGTGGAAACTGGCTCAGATAGGCAAAGCCACTTGTTAATGAACGGTAGAGCTGGATTCAAGCGCAGGACTAAGGGACCTGTGATGTCCCTTGGGTCCATTACTTCCCACTCCCTGGGCCGTTGGGGGTCCATGAGATTAAGTCTTGGCCCTGCCACGTACCGCCAGAGGGAGCTGGGGCAACTGATTTCACTTTCCTGTGCCTTGGTTTCCCCATGTGCAAAATGGGCGTGATATACCCTTATTCAGAGAGTTGGTGTGAGGCTTAGCTGCTCACCGTGACAATAAGAGCTAGTATCTCCTAAGCACTTCCGTGTACTGAGCACTTTATGTGCGAGTAGGTGGAAGTATTCATCCTGTTTTGCAAAAGGTTTAGCTGACGCTCAGAGAGGTGAGCACCTTGCCCAAGGGCACTACACAGAGAGTAAGTAACAGACTCAGGAATCGAACCCAGAACCTCTGGCTCCAGAGCCCACACCCTTTAACAGCTCTGATGTATGTCCACATCCACAACTTAGGGGCAAACATCACCTGGGACCAATCCCTTTCTTCTTCCAGTCCTGACCCCCCTTCTCTCCCTCTGTCACTTCTGTCAGAAGGAGGGACAAAAACATTTCTGAGACCTCTGTAGCTCTTCTGTTTGATGGGTTCTCTGTTTTGAGGATCGAAATACTCGCCTGCACCCTCAGTTGGACTCTATCCTCCTTGGAAGATTTTTCTGTATTTTGGCTCAAGTTGACCCTGAATGTCTAGGAGGGGTTAGGGAGGTCTGGGAGACACCTGTGGGGCTCAGGGCAGTGCCTGTTTACCAACTGGTACAGGATTATCTTACTATTTTACCCACTAGTGTGGTTTGTGCGTCCAAGTGAATGTTGGCCGCGCCCAGGTCGACAGACTCGGACCCAGGGATGGCGAGGATTTGGGGGACAAGGGCGCTCCATACCCTCCTGCACTGACGGCTACCCCTTCTCTCCTCTTAGCCCGGCTCCAGTGCCCAGACCCAAGCCCCCCACTGCTCAATGGACACGCCCAGCCCAGACCCGTGGCCTTCGCCTTTGCCCGGGGAAGAAGAGAAACCTCTGGCCTTACCTCCTTCTGTTCCCCGGGGCCGCCGAGGCCGACGTCCTGGGGGGGGCACCTCCTCGAATCGGACTCTTAAGGCCTCCCTTCCTCGCAAGCGGGGCCGCCCCCCCAAGTCGGGGCAGGAGCCCCCACTGGCACAGGGGGTGACAGCCCCGGTGGGCAGCGGCGGTGGCAGTGACCTCCTGTTGATCGATGATCAGGGTGTGCCCTACACAGTCTCTGAAGGGTCAGTAGCAGGCGGGCCTGAGAGCTCTGGCCCTAAGAAGGCCCCACACTTCTGCCCGGTGTGCCTTCGGGCCTTCCCCTACCTCTCCGACCTGGAGCGCCACAGTATCTCACACTCAGAGCTGAAGCCGCACGAGTGCAAGGATTGCGGCAAGACCTTCAAGCGGTCCAGCCACCTGCGGCGGCACTGCAACATCCATGCCGGCCTTCGGCCCTTCCGCTGCCCGCTCTGCCCCCGCCGCTTCCGAGAGGCGGGCGAGCTGGCCCACCACCACCGCGTCCACTCCGGGGAGCGCCCCTACCAGTGCCCTGTCTGCCGGCTGCGCTTCACCGAGGCCAACACGCTCCGGCGCCATGCCAGGCGCAAGCACCCCGAGGCCATGGAGGCACCCCTGGGTCCTCGGGACCCAGGACCTGAACCACCGTGGGACGACGAGGGTATCCCGGCCACGGCAGGGGCCGATGAGGAGGAGCTGGAGGGGAAAGAGCTGGCTTGACCCCCACCCCCGGCCACTGCTCCCCAGGCCAGGTTTAGAGCTGGGCGCTCAGTTGGCACTGAACCTGGGCAGGGAAACTGGGACACATTCTTGTCTGGTAGTCTTCCTGTTGTGGGAGAAGGTCGAGGGTGAGGACGTCCACTTCCGGGTCCTGCAGCCTTCTGCCACCCTCCCTCGGACTGACAGGCCTGTGGAGGCAGGGGCTGTGGAAATAAATATCTGCCTACTGGCTTCCTGTGTGTGTTCCGTGATGATCCCAGGGCTGGCGCCCCTCTTCTTCTCCCTTCAAATGTTCTTCCCCGCTGCACCACCCCCTTGTCATGTGCCTCGTTAGCTTGGCGCTAAAGACTGGCTTGGGGGAAGACTTTGACGCTTCTCCCATCTCCAGTGGACCTCAAAGCACTCCCTCTAAAGATCCACTCTTAACATTGAACCTTCTGTGCAAACGTGACTCTAGGTCCCCCGCCAACCCCCGGCGTCGTTCTAACCAGATTCCTGGAAATTCTGCAGCCATCACTTTGGCCCATCTCTGTCCTGGCACTGTTTGCAGAGAAACACTGAGTTGAGGGTTGTGTGCGGGAGTAACCACTTTGGTAGGGCCGGAGGGGCGGGGCTAAGGACTCATGAGGCGGGGCTGAGGCTGAGGGGCGAGGCTTGTAGGGCAGTTAGGTGAGAACTGTGGGCAGGGCTGGCTGAGAGCTGGCTTGGGGCTTAAGGAGGTGTAAGGGTTGACGGGCAGAAATTGAGAGCATTTAGAGAATGGATAGCGTTTATCTGAGGGGAGGGGTTTCAAGGGGAAACTGCAGGAGAGCAAGGTGTTAGGAGAGGTAGGACTTGAACTGTTAAGATGCTGAGCGGTGGGTATGACTGCTATGCAGGCCAAGGGGAGAAAAGGGGGTACCTAAGAGGAGTAACGAAGGAAAGCCCCTGAGGGAGGGGGCGCTTAGGAGGAAGAGCTGAATAGAATCGGGCTTAGCTGCTTGAGGTGGGGCCGAGTTAGGGGCGAGGTTTACAGAGAGTGTACGAGAGGGACCGTGTAAGGTGTGGTAAAGCTGTGGTTCGAAACTTCAGCCTGCATCAGAATCACCTGAAGGGTATTTTAAAACCCAGGTCCTTAGGCCCTACCCCCAGGGTCTCTGATTCAGGAAGTCAGAGGCAGGGGGATCTGAGAATTTACATTTCTAACAAATTCCCTGGTGATGCCAATGCTGCTGGTCTCCAAACCATACTTTGAGACCCACTGACTTCAGAGAACGCTTTGGAAGTTCGAGGCAGAATTAATTTAGCATGAAAGTCATGAGAGAGGTGGGACTTAAATGGTATGGACGGAAGGGGCGTGGCTTAGACGCAGGGGCGTGGTTCTGCCTAAGGAGCTCTGAGAGGAGGGGCTTATGAGGGAGAGCTGGAGTTCTAGAGATTAGGGGATTGGAGGCGGGGAAGAACAGGGTACACTTCACGGGGCTGGGTCGAGGAGGAAGGATTCTGAGACGACGGGTGGGGATTATTATAATTAACATCTGAAATAGGCGTGATTCGGGGATCAGGGCGGGGCTTAAATGTGAAATTTACATGAGGGGCGTGGCTTAACCGGATGTCCGGAGGATGTGGGCGGTGTCCTAAGAAGAGGCGGGCGCACAGGACGCAGGCGCACTATGCTCAGCTCGCCCACAGGAAGCGGCCGGGTCTTCCCCCGCCCGCTGTCTCGTGCCAACGCGCAGGCGCACTTCCCCTTCCCGGTCGCCGCCACCGCCTCCTCTTTCCGCTGCTCCACGCCGGCGCCGCGGAGACGGGCGCGATTTCCGCTTCCGGGCGGGCGGGCAGGCGGGCGGCGCGGGGCTGCCGGGGAGGGGGAGGGGGCGGCACTTCCGGTCGGGCCCTCGGGTCTCCCCGGAGCGGCGGCGCCTCCTCCGCCTCCTCGGCTTCCTCCCGGCGGAGACCCCGGCGCCGGTGAGTGACGGGGCGCGTGGCCCGGGGTCCCGGGGGCAACGTGGGCGGGGGGCCCCGCCCTGGCCCGCCCTGGTCCCCAGAACGTTCCCATCACTGCTTCTCCCGCCGAGCCCGCGCCAGGGGCCCCCCAGTGACTGCTCCCCCAAAAGACTACTCCAGATATCTCCCCATTAATGCCCCCATGTAGGACAGCTGCCAGAGCGCCCTCATTCGTGGCGATGCCCCCAACTGCTGCCAGGGCCCCCCACTGAGGCTTTCTCATAGGATCTCTTCTACATACCCCCCCCACCCCGTCATTGCTTCCTCCAGGACAGCCCCCAAAATGCCACCGGCATTGCCCGTCCCCATGCAGGGCAGCTGCCCGTGAACCCTCCCTTTAGTATCCCCTGTAGGTTGCCTCCAAAGAGTGTGGCATTAGTGCTTTGCGGCAGATCTGTCTCCCATTATTTCTGTCTACACACAACAGCCCCCAAAGCTCCTAGCCAGCGCCCCCCCCCCCAAAACGCCCCCTTCATTAGTGTAAAAATACTTTGCATTCTGGTCAGTGGCCAAGAATGCCTTCTTTCCTTCTCCAGTTCCCCCCCAGTAATTCCCCTTGAGAATAATCCTTCCAATCACCGACACCCCTCACCCGCCCCCCCCATAAACAGCTCCGTGTAGAGTTGTGCTCTCACACCCACATCCTCTCCCCCTTTAGGTAGAAATAGCTGCCAGTTTAGCCCCAGGCTCCCATGAAACACTCTCACCCCACCCTCCTCCGGGTCAGCTCCTGTCTGCCGTGTTCCCACAGAGCAGTGCCCTACGTGATGCTGTCTTCCCCTGCCCCTGGCAGCTCTCATCCTGACCTTCCACTTCTCACTCCCTTCTCCTGGACTCCCTGAGGAAGACTCCCAGCTCCACTAGGGCATGACTTCTTTTTTCCCTAGACATTCATTCATTCGCTCTTTACAGAATGAATATTCACTGTTCTAGGTCTAGGACGTACATCCATGAAAGAGAGAGACACACAGTTTTTGTTTTGTGGGTCTTTACAGTCTAGTTGAGGAGACAGATCAAAAGCAAGCAAACAAACAAGACCAATGCTGTTTTCTGGGTTTTCTGAGTCTTATGAGCTACTTCAGAGGTGAAACCTGAATTGGCAGAGGCAACTTCGCCATGTAAAGATGTGGGTGAACTGTTCCAGGCATCCAGGCAGAGGAAGAGCACGTGCAAAGGCCCTGAGGTGGCCGTGATCGTGATGATCAGAGGGGTGGCAGGGGAGGCCAGTGAGGTTGGAGCAGAGGAATTGAAGGGAAGAATGAGGGGAGAGAAGGTTTGAACTCATAGGGCCTTAGAAGTGAGGGCATTGTGATCAGTCACCTGGCCTTTGTCACCTCTACAGAGCCCAGAATGTTCTACATTTGTTCATTCTTTCCTTTGTTCAACAACTGTTTAATGAACACCTATACACACTGGGGATGCAGCAGAGAACAAAACAGACAAAATCCCCTGTCTTGGTGGAGTGTATATGCCAGTTCATGGGGCACAAAATTAAAAAGCAAACTACAAATGTTTGTGTGAAGAAAATACAGTAGGATAAGGGCATAGAGTTACAGGGGCTGTGGTGTCAGAGGGCATGGCAGGAAGGCCTCTTTCAAGAGATTCCTGTGATCCTCTTGTCACCCACCCCCAGAAAGCCACACACCAGAAAGTTACACCTGTGTGTAAACTCCTCTCTTGGACAGCTGTGGCCCACGAGGGGCTGCCTTACTGCTCCCCTCCCCCGAGAGTGAAATGGTTACAAGGATGAGCCCTGGATCCCACCAGCCGTCGTATCTCTGAGCAAACTATTCCCTATTTCCCAGGCTTCATTCATTCACTTATTTAACAAATACTTGAGACAGGCCCTGTTCTAGGTCCTGGGGATAGAGCAGTGAACAAAACAGGTACAAAATCTTGACTGCTTGGACCCCGCCTCCTAGAGTGGGAGCCCAACAGCAAGAAGACAGACAAACAGACCATATGGTTTGTCAGATCATGCTGACAGGAAAGGAGAGAAAGGAAGGAGGCTGGGGTGAGCAGGAATGTTGGTTTGAGTGACAGGTTACAGTGGTCTTGGAGCACCTCACTGAGAAGACAGCATCTGAGCAAAGACGTGGAGGAGGTGAGGGAGCGAGAGCCTTCCAGGCAGAAGCAACAGCCAGTGCAAAGGCCCTGGGGCAGGAATAGAGCTGGCACGTTGGTGGAGCAGCCAGGAAGCTGCTGGAGCTGTGGAGGTCATCTCTGACGCGCTTTAAGATGGTGTCACTGAGGGTTTTGAGTGGAGGAGTGACAGTGACATGGTTTGGCCTTAGTCCTCCTGTCTACTAAATGTGAACAGTAGTAATGCTTACCTCATGAGTCTGTTGTGAGGTCTGCTTGAGACAAGCCACATAAGACACCTAGTGCGGTGCTTGTTAGCATTCAGTAAATGCCAGTCGCTAGTCCTGGGGCTGAGTGCCAGGGAAGTGGATGGGGCAAAGTATCTTTCCAGTATAAGGTGGAGAGAGGGCTTTCCTTTATTTTGGAGAGAGAAATACGCAAAGACAGCATGGGAATTCCCTGGCGGTCCAGTGGTTAGGACTCCACTGCTGTGGGCCCGGGTTCGATCCCTGGCTGGAGCTAAGATCCCACAAGCCACGCAGTGCGTCCAAAAAAGGAAAGATAGGATGTTGTAAGGGTAACAGCGCGTACTCTGGAACCCCACTGCTTGCCTTCAACTCCTGGCCTTGCCACTTGTTAGTGGTATGACTTTAGGAGATTAATTGACCTCTCTGGCCTTCAGTCTCTTCCTCTGTAAAATGGGGTTAATAATCCTAACCATCTTCTAGGGTTATTGGGAAGATTCATTGAGTCGACACATGTAAAGGATCTAGGAGGGTACTGGACATGTAAAAAGCACTTGGTTCAGTGTTACATGTTACTATATGTTACTGCTATTGTTATTACAGACATAGAGTTTCATCACAAGGCAGCTTTGTTGTACCAGAATGGCCCACAGGTCCTGGCATCAGAGAGACCTGGAATCTAATACTTGCTTTCCCCTCCACTGGCCACATGACCTTAGGGAAATGACCCCCACTTCTCCTCAGTTTCCCTACGTATAAAATGGGTCCAGTAATGGTACAGCACTATTATGAGGCATCAAGGTGATGGTACATGTGAAACTGGTCAAACAATAAACACGAGTTGTCATGATTGTGATTGCGGTTGCTGTGGGACTCCGGCCCCTTGGGAGGGGTTCCCCCCATTGCACCACTCTGTGCATGAAATCTATGGCACGTCTCCCCTTAGAAAGATAGCAGTTTGAGGCTTGGGTCCCCTGAGAAAGGAAATGTCTCTCATTTACCATTGGAAATAGTTGTGAGCCTGAGCAGTTGTGTCCCCCAGTAACACCCACTGTGCCTCTCCCAGCAGCAGTCCTTCAGCATCTGCCCACCTGCCCT
Organism: Orcinus orca; assembly: GCF_937001465.1. Classification (NCBI taxonomy): domain Eukaryota; kingdom Metazoa; phylum Chordata; class Mammalia; order Artiodactyla; family Delphinidae; genus Orcinus; species Orcinus orca. Next base: position 55,995,650 of record NC_064578.1, read on the forward strand.
TGGGGCCCTCTTCGTAACCTCACTTCCACCAGAATTCATTCTCCTGGGAACACCCTGCCAATATTAGCTCCATCTCCACTAAATGTCCCCCTTCCTCCCTCAGGTAGTTCTGGTCAGCATAGTCTCATCCCGTCACTCATTCAACAAATATGTATCAGTAGACACTTACAGCTATAAATTTATCTCTGAGCACAGCTTTAGCTGCATCGCCTGTTTTGGTATTTTGCTTTTCCATTTCTTGTTCATCTAATTTTCCTTGTGATTTCATTGTAGACCCCCTGGTGATTTGGGAGGGCGCTGTTTAATTCCCACATTTCAGCAAATATTTATCAAGTACCCACACTGTGCCAGGTGCTGTGCTAGGTGCTAGGGGCCCAGTGGTGAACAAGACAGGCCAAGTCTTCACTGTCTTAGGTGAGGAGGCCAGACAGTAAATACACAGCAAAGGAAATATATGCAATAAGTTGGTGGCAATGACTGTGGTGAAAAAAATGCAGCAGGATGAGGGGCTGGTGAGTGGTGGGGTTAGAGGTATTCCCTCTCTTGGAGATAACATCTGAGCAGAGACCTGAAGGAGGCACGGGAGGGAGCCTTGAGGTCTGGGGAAGAATGTTCCAGGCAAGAGGGAACGGCCTCACCACATCACTTCTCCATCTGTTCAGGATGGTAAATACCTCCCCCAGCCACTTGGCCCCTTCTATGAATGCCCCTCATAATGCAGAGAGCACCCACAAATGAGGCTCCTGTCCCCATAGTTCCACCCTCCCCTTCGTCCTCCTCAGGGAACAATCCTGTATGTGTGTGTGGTGGTGGTGGTGGTAGTGGTGGGGTCCAGCCACAAACTTGCTCTGTGACCTTCGCCAAGTCACTTGCCCTCTCTGTGCCTCTGTTTTGTCAAATGGGGATAACAACAGTCCCCGTGTCAGTCTCATAGAACTGTGATGGGGATTCAGTGAGTTAGTGTGCGTGACCTGCTTGGAAGGGTGCTGGCCTGTGGGAAATGCCCCAGCAGAGCTAGCTGTTAACATGTGCTCTGATGGAGGCGAGCCAGGGTGGGGCTTCCTTCCTGGGACCCCCTCCTCCCATGCCCCCACCGTAGCACCCTAACTGCTCCCCTACTCCCTGCACCCTTCCTCCATGTACTTTCTCTCTGTCCCCCAGCCCAGCCCAGTACCGTCTCCCAGACTCAGGTTCTGCCCACAGGCTTCCACAAGCACCCAGGCACTCCTCTGCTTCTTCCGGAGATCAGCTTAACTAGGGAAGTGTGAAGGCCATAGGATGTTGAGTCTCATCCAGGGACACCCAGAGCTGGAGGCTAAAAATACTGACCTCTGGGCAGGTGTGGAAGAGACACTCACCTTTCACCTGTCTGGGGAGACAGTCAGCCAGATGGATGGGGGTTGATGGGCCCTGGCGTTGGTAGACCCCACTGCCCCCCTGTGGTGGGCTGGGCGCAGAGCCAGCGAAGGGGGATGGCGGCCAAGAACCGTGGCAGACCTTGCGGGCCCTTCTCCCACTGGCCTTCCACCCGCTTAGTGGAGGCGTTGCCCGAAGTCCCTGGCGGGTCTGAGGCTCAGATCAGTCGCAGGAGACGAGGTTGGGGGGTGGGCAGGCAGGCATGGACAGCTGCAGCCTGCAGTGGGAAGTCCTGTAAAGGAGGTGCCCAGAGAGTAACTGCCACCCTGGACAGGGCAGGAACCCCGCCCCCCCAGGGGCAAGGACAGGAACCCACACTCCTGGAGCATCTGCCGTCAGGCTCCTCCTAGGTGTGCGATGTCACTGAAGGTACAGATAGCTCCAGGGGCTGAATGAGCTCTGCCAATGGCTGTTTCCTTACCTCCTATTTCAGCCCCCTTAAGCCCCCCTGCCTTCTGGGGGTCACCGCCCCCTTGTAGAAGTGGAGAGGGTATGGGTCAGGAAGGAGACGGGACTTGAACCCAGGGCCAGGGCCCACGTGTTTCCTGCTGTGTCAGGCTGCCCAGCTGCGCTGCTGTGAGTTGTTCTCCCCAGGCAAGCAAAGTCTCTTTCCTACCTAGTAAGAATAGTAAAAGAATGCCCCCTCCCCACACTGGCTTCATTCCAGCTGTCCTCGTGTGTCCTGACTTTCTCTTTGTGCTCCTAGCAGTGGGAGTGATAACTAGAGTCCCGTCCAGTGTGCTGGGAAGCACCCACCGACACACATAGCTTGCTGGGTCCTCACAGCAGCCCTGTGAGGTAGGGATGTGTAGGTGAGGAAATCCAGGCACAGAGAGGAGCTTGTCCTTGGTCACACAGCTGGAGAATGGCAGGGCTTAGGTTCAGATCTGGCATTCTGGCTCCAGAGGCCACCCTCTTAACCGCTCTGATGGAAACTTATCATTTGACAAAGGCAAAACCTGAGGGGATTGAGAGCAGGGGGCTGGGGTTAGTGTGTGTGTGTTGGGGGTGAGGGGGCTACAGAGCAGAGGGCCTGGGCAGACCCAGAGTGGAGGCCTGAGAGAGTGCACAAGGGAGAGAGAGCAGAAGCCAGGGATGCTGGAAGAACTAGAATCTGAGGAGAGGCAGTGGGGGCCTGCAGGGTCTGCAGGGTGGATAGAGATGTGTGAGAAGCCTAGAAAAAAGGGGAGAGAGAGAAGGCATCCGAGAAACAGCAGGGAGACGAGGAGCGAAGAGGACTCAGAAAAGGGACAGGCCATGGGGGAGAGGTCAGTGGGGCCAGCGGAGCCAAGAGGAAGGCTGGCCTGTGGGGTGGAAGGACAGAGGGACGGGTGAGCAAGGCCGGACGAGGAGGGAGCGGATCTCGAGCCGGTGGGTGTGCGTCTTCCAGTGCCCGCAGCTGGGGGACCCCGCGCGAGGCCCTGCCTCCTCAGCCCCGTCCTCCTCTCTGCAGGGTCCCCCATCTCCCACCCGCCCAGGATGGAGGCCAACGCAGCGGGCAGCGGCGCCGGGGGCGGCGGGAGCAGCGGCCTAGGGGGCGAGGACGGGGTTCACTTCCAGAGCTACCCCTTCGACTTCCTGGAGTTCCTCAACCACCAGCGCTTTGAGCCCATGGAACTGTACGGGGAGCACGCCAAGGCAGTGGCGGCGCTGCCCTGCGCCCCCGGGCCCCCGCCGCAGCCGCCGCCCCAGCCGCCACCCCCGCAGTACGACTACCCGCCCCAGTCCACCTTCAAACCCAAGGCCGAGGTGCCCTCCTCATCCTCGTCGTCCTCGTCGTCCTCTTCGTCGTCGTCCTCCCAAGCCAAGAAGCCCGACCCGCCCCTGCCGCCCGCCTTCGGGGCGCCCCCTCCTCCGCTCTTCGATGCCGCCTTCCCGGCCCCGCAGTGGGGCATCGTCGACCTCTCGGGACACCAGCACCTGTTCGGGAACCTGAAGCGCGGAGGGCCGGCAACCGGGCCGGGGGCGACGCCGGGGCTAGCTGCCCCCACGGGGACGCCCGGGCCGCTCCCCGCGCCCTCGCAGACGCCGCCGGGCCCCACCGCGGGGGCGGCCTGCGATCCAGCCAAGGACGACAAGGGCTACTTCCGGAGGCTGAAGTACCTGATGGAGCGGCGCTTCCCCTGCGGCGTGTGCCAGAAGTCCTTCAAGCAGTCCTCGCACCTGGTCCAGCACATGCTGGTGCACTCGGGGGAGAGGCCATACGAGTGCGGCGTCTGCGGCCGCACCTACAACCACGTCTCCAGCCTCATCCGCCACCGCCGCTGCCACAAGGACGTGCCGCCGGCCGCGGGGGGCCCGCAGCAGCCAGGCGCCCCACTCCCACCGCTGGGCCTGCCCGCGCCCGCCGCCGCCCCCACCTCGGCGTCCTCCGGACACCCGGCCACGCCCGCCGCCCCCGCCGACGGCAACGCGACCCCCGCCGCCCCTGCGGGTCTGGGGGTACCCCCTCCGGCGGCGGCGGCGACAGGGGGCGGCGACGGCCCGTTCGCCTGCACGCTCTGCTGGAAGGTGTTCAAGAAGCCCAGCCACCTGCACCAGCACCAGATCATCCACACGGGCGAGAAGCCCTTCTCGTGCTCCGTGTGCAGCAAGAGCTTCAACCGCAGGGAGAGCCTCAAGCGGCACGTGAAGACGCACTCCGCCGACCTGCTGCGCCTGCCCTGCGGCATCTGCGGGAAGGCCTTCCGCGACGCTGCTTACCTGCTCAAGCACCAGGCGGCCCACGCGGGCGCGGGCGCGGCGGGGCCGAGGCCCGTGTACCCCTGCGACCTGTGCGGCAAGTCCTACTCGGCGCCCCAGAGCCTGCTGCGGCACAAGGCTGCCCACGCCCCGCCCGCGGCCCCCGACGCGCCCAAGGACGCGACGGCCTCTGTCCCGCAGCCCCCGCCCACCTTCCCCTCGGGACCCTACCTCCTACCCCCCGACCCCCCGGCCACAGACAGCGAGAAGGCCGCGGCGGCCGCGGCGGCGGTGGTGTACGGCGCCGTGCCCGTCCCGCTCCTGGGCGCTCACCCGCTGCTGCTCGGCGGGGCCGGTACCAGCGGGGCTGGAGCCTCGGGCGCCAGCGTCCCCGGCAAGACGTTCTGCTGCGGCATCTGCGGGCGCGGCTTCGGGCGCCGCGAGACGCTGAAGCGCCACGAGCGCATCCACACGGGCGAGAAGCCACACCAGTGCCCGGTGTGCGGGAAGCGCTTCCGCGAGTCCTTCCACTTGAGCAAGCACCACGTGGTGCACACCCGCGAGCGGCCCTACAAGTGCGAGCTGTGCGGCAAGGTCTTCGGCTACCCGCAGAGCCTCACCCGCCACCGCCAGGTGCACCGGCTCCAGCTGCCCTGCGCCCTGGCCGGGGCCGCTGGCCTCCCCGCCAGCCAGGGCGCGACGGGGTCCTGTGGCCCGGGCGCTTCGGCCACGTCCGGGGGCGCCGCCGATGGACTGAGCTATGCCTGCTCGGACTGCGGCGAGCACTTCCCGGACCTCTTCCACGTCATGAGCCACAAGGAGGCGCACATGGCGGAGAAGCCGTACGGCTGCGACGCCTGCGGCAAGACGTTCGGCTTCATTGAAAACCTTATGTGGCACAAGCTGGTCCACCAGGCTGCTCCCGAGCGCCTGCTCCCGCCCGCGCCCGGCGGCCCCCAGCCCTCGGATGGCTCCAGCAGCACCGATGCGGCCAACGTGCTGGACAACGGGCTGGCCGGGGAGGTGGGGGCGGCCGTGGCGGCGCTGGCAGGGGTGTCTGGGGGTGACGATGCGAGTGGGGCGGCGGTGGCCGGGGGCGGCGGGGCTGCTGGTGCGGGCCCCGAGCGCTTCAGTTGTGCCACGTGCGGCCAGAGCTTCAAGCACTTCCTGGGCCTCGTGACTCACAAGTACGTGCACCTGGTGCGGCGGACCCTGGGCTGCGGCCTCTGCGGCCAGAGCTTCGCGGGTGCCTACGACCTGCTCCTGCATCGCCGCAGCCACCGGCAGAAGCGGGGCTTCCGCTGCCCGGTGTGCGGCAAGCGCTTCTGGGAGGCGGCCCTGCTGATGCGCCACCAGCGCTGCCACACGGAGCAACGGCCCTACCGGTGCGGCGTGTGTGGCCGAGGCTTCCTGCGCTCCTGGTACCTGCGGCAGCACCGCGTGGTGCATACGGGCGAGCGGGCCTTCAAGTGCGGCGTGTGCGCCAAGCGCTTCGCGCAGTCGTCCAGCCTGGCGGAGCATCGGCGGCTGCACGCGGTGGCCCGGCCCCAGCGCTGCGGCGCCTGCGGCAAGACCTTCCGCTACCGCTCCAACCTGCTGGAGCACCAGCGGCTGCACCTGGGCGAGCGCGCCTACCGCTGCGAGCACTGCGGCAAGGGCTTCTTCTACCTGAGCTCCGTGCTGCGCCACCAGCGCGCACACGAGCCGCCGCGGCCCGAGCTCCGCTGTCCCGCCTGCCTCAAGGCCTTCAAGGATCCTGGCTACTTCCGTAAGCACCTGGCGGCTCACCAGGGCGGCCGGCCCTTCCGCTGCTCCTCCTGCGGTGAGGGTTTCGCCAACACCTATGGCCTCAAGAAACACCGCCTGGCCCACAAGGCCGAGGGCCTCGGGGGGCCTGGAGCAGGGACGGGCACCTTGCCCGGGAAGGATGCCTGACCAGGGCGGGGGGGTGCTTCCCATCTGCCACTCCAATCAGGTGTCCTTTTCCGGACTCGCCCCTTCGGGAGGCTGATCGGACTCCTTTCCCTCCTCTCTTTGTCCCATCCATCCTTCGGAACTTCAGACAGACTAGCCTCCTTCAAGGCCCATGTCATGCAAACTCAAGACTGAACCACTCCCATCTGGACCTCTCTGGCCCCCTTCTCCTCCTATCAGACGCTGAACTTGATCCTCCGTCCAACCCCGTTTTGTAACCCTCATCAGTCCCCTGCCCCAGCAGCTGTTCAGTCCCCCAATCAGCTTGGTGGAGATGGGCCTGAACAGCCCCTCCCCCTTCCTTTGGAATCTGGCCGGACAGTGGAGTACAAGCAGTTTGGGAGGGCACAGGGGGGACTGGGCGCTCTTGGTTTGTGGGGGTGGGGGGCGGGTGGCAGACGCGGCTTGTACAGAGCGGAGAATAATAAATCTTATCAACAGGGCCGCTGGAGTCCTTTCTTCCCTCCCAGGGGGAGGGGATTAAGCACTGACAAACCAAAGGTTGAGAAGTTTTGTTCCCTGGGATTTTGATTTCCTGACACCTCCTGCCTCACCCTCGCTCTCTCTGCTTTTCCTCCTTCAGCTGGTAGTTACCAAGGGTTCACCATATCCAGGCTCTAGGCCTCCAGTCGGGCAAATGGGAGATGAACAAAACAGGTAAGTCGCTGCTTTCGGGAACTGACGATGTGCCTATACTCCTTCCCCTTCAAGAAGCTTTTGGCATTTGTTCACTCAGCCAACATTGCCCCAAGGCCCCTGTCTGCCGGGTCCTTCGATGGACTCTGGGGAAACATGAATTGGACGTGTTCCTTGCCCTCGAGTGAGATGGAAAAGAACCGGTAAACCATTACTGTGTTCCAGCCTTGTGCAGATGCGTGTTTATTATACAGCTCGCTCGTAGTAACCTCTCCCTCCAGGGTGACTTAGGGGAACTTCAAAAGCCCTTTCACAGCCCTCATTTTGGTTCTTGGAACAGTGAAATATATGACCTGCAAGGTTCATTTAGTTATCCTTGTCGGAAGAGGATGCTGAGCTCGTAGAGAAGAAAGAGGCCCCAAAGATCCCTAAGAAGTTCGTGGTAACGCTGGGACTACAGTCCGGGGACCCTCAATACTGAAACCTGAAGACAAAGCCGGCTCAGCGGGCACTGCCTGGGTGAGTCCGGTTTGACCCACGAGAGGGCGGCAGTGTGGCCACCATGCTCTAAGGCTGGAGATCCAGCAGGCGACAGACCTCGTACCAGGGCTCAGAAGTCACATGGATGTGGACCACCATAATATAAAGGACATGGAAGTTTCACCGGGGGCTGAGAGCATGGAAGAGTCACTTTATCAGACTAGGGGACTAACCAAGCTTCCTGCAGGAGGAGGAGGAGGATGCCCGAAGGACGACAGAGCCACAGGAGCTTGCCAGGTAAAGTGGGCAAAGAATTCCAGGTGGAGGGTTTTGTGTGTCTAACTCAACCCAGCTCTTCCAGAGAATTTCAAATAGATTGGTACGGCTTGAGAGGCTGGCGGTAGGAGGCTGGATACCGAAGGGCCATGAATTCCCAATAGCGGAGCTTGGGTGATCTTGTAGGCCCGGGGCTGGCAGCTAGCAGCTGCTGGATATAAGACACTGACACATTTGGTTTAGCCCATACATTAAAAAAAAAAAGGCTGAGTTATCTGCCAACATTTGAAAATCAAGAGATTTTACATAATACGAACTAATGGAACTTCTGAAAAATTTGGAAGATCTAGCAACACAGTCTGCATCCTCCCCGGGGCCAAGTAGCCGTTGCTCTCTTTGGACGTGGCATATATCCTCCAGTTTGCTGCCATTTCCCCAGCACTGTCAAATCCCAACGCTGAGCCCAAGTGTCAGTGGTCCTATCTCACCTCACTGGTCCTGATGTTTCCCCTCAAACCCGGCCACCTTCCTCACTTAGTTACATTGCCGCCACAGTTCCTGTAGGCACTCACGTTTGGAATCCCTTCTCACGGCCACAAGGATCTGTGGGTTGGTGACAAGGTTGGGGTCTGAGTTTTGGAAGGATGGATCCGCGTGGCCACAGTATGGAGAATGAAGCGAGCAGGGCGTGGACGTCTGAGACCACTGTCGGCTTGGTCTACAAGAGTAGTGATGATGAAATGAAGCGTTCAGATTCCAAAGATATTTGGCTCAACAGCGGGAAATTGATAGGGAGTCAGATAAATGGATGAAGGAGGAAAAAGACTCAAGGAACCTGCCAAGGCTTCTAGCTTGGGTGGTGATGCCAGTGATGGGAAACACGGGCGTTTCCTTGGTAAAAACTGAATTCTGTTCCCCTTATGAGTTGTCTGTGGGACAGCTTATGGGGGTGTTGGGTGAAGGGGAAGGGGTGCAAATCCAGGGCTCTCCCACCTTTAGTATCCTGACACGGGAGTCCCTTCGTTTTGCCAAACTTCCCTGACCCCCAATCCCATAGCTGAACGACATAGCTTCTTTGAATAGCCAGACGCTGTCCACCCCATTCTGAAGATGAGGAAACAGAGGTTTGGAGAGAGTTGCAACTCACTGCTGGGGCCAGGACCACAGTGTGGCCCTTCTACCCCCAGCCCTGGAACACAAGACCAACATAGAGAAAACCCTTCATAAAGTCCTTTAATGGGAACAGAACTGGAGGCTTCCCACCTGCAGCTCCTCCTCTGCCCAACCCCCCAGTGACCCAACTCCTGTTCCCCAGCCGCCAGACACCAGCCAGGCCACCACACTGCCACCCACCAACCATTCCTTGGCATAGCTTGGGACGAAGCTGTAAGCGGTTTGCTTCAAATTGGGAGTGAAGGTAGTTAGAGAAACTTGAGGCTACTGTGTAGACCTGGGGGACCATGGGCTCTGAGCCTGAAGCTTTAGGAGGGGGATGTTAGGTGACTGTTCGTGGTCTGGGTTTTCAGTTGCCTTGGAAGAGGAGTCTGGGTGGCTTAGGGAGGGACCACATGGGAGCAGGGCTGGTAGCTCCTGCAGTCAAAATTCTTACGGTCAGGCTTCCATCCTTGCGACCTGAGCGCTCCTGGCTATGACTTGGGGACCCTCTGGCTTTGAGGTGATGGGGTCCCAGTCTCTTTATGGAGGACCCGGTGGGCATCTTCTGCCTGAGGACGGGTAGGCATCCCATGGTCAGTGCAATCCAGTGAGGTAGGCAAAATGTTCCATCCTGGTCCCCCCTCTGCAGTGCTCAGCTCTGCTGCCGCAAGCTGTGTCTTGCGCGAGGACAACCCATCAGGGGGGCAAACGGGGCAATGAAATCGAGCCCGTGTTCCTTGCATTTGCTGGGCATCCACAGGGCTGCCTCTGTGCCTTCCTCTGAATCTCATGCGGGTGCTGGGTGGCTTGTGAGCGTCCTGAGCCCGCTTCTCCCTCTGCTCACCCACCCTGGCCGCTCGTTGCCATCTCCGTGGGCTCTTACGTCACCTCTCCCCCAACCTCTCCCCTTCCTCCCCTGCCTCCGTATCCCACCCACCCCTCCCCTGCAACCTGCCGCCTACCTCCCACGTTCCTGCTCTCCCAGACTACTGGTCGATCTCCACCTTCACTTTGGCGGTCTCCCCACGTCCCTCTTCCAGAGTGTTTCCTGCCCCACACCCACTCCCTGACCCGTCGGCCCCCGATGCCAGCTGGCTTCCAGAGTCTCCCAACCCCGGTCCCGGCCCGTGGAAGTGGGTGCGCTGATGCTTTCGGAAGTTGGAGGAGTTGTTGAAAGTGCGATCGCAGAGGGTGCAGCGGAAGGGGCGCTCGCCAGTGTGGATGCGGGCGTGGCCGCTGAGCACCGAGGACTGGGTGAAGCCCTTGCCGCACACGCCGCAGTGGTAGGGCCGCTCGCCCGTGTGCACCCGCTCGTGGTCTCGCATGTCTGAGGAGCGGCGGAATGGCTTGGCGCAGAACCTGCAGGCGAAAGGCTTCCCCACCGCCGCGCCTGCGGCCGCCGCAGCCATCACCACCTCCGACCTCTCCTGGGGCACCCCGGGCCGCTGTTCTTGAGCCGCCGCCGCCTCCGGAGGCCTTTGAGAGGTCCCCGGCTCCACCCCGTGTCGGTGCTGGTGCCGCAGCAGAGGTGCCAGGGCCTTGAAGGCCCGGGGGCAGAGCGGGCAGCGGTAGGGCCGCTCTCCCGTGTGCAGGCTGTAGTGGGCACGGAGGCTGGCGGGGCCTGGACAGCTGTGGCCACACACATGACACCGGCTTGGGTCCCCACCCTGCCCACCACCCTCAGCCCCCGCCAGGTGGCCGTGTTCGTGGAACAGCAGCTCGGAGACCAGCCGGAAGACAGCTGGGCACAAGGCACAGTGGAGAGAACCTGGCTCCGGGGGCTCAGGTACCAGCGTGGTGTCCGTCACCTTCACCACCTGGATCTCGATGAGGTCACTCGGGGGGGTGGCCGGGCGGCTATCATCAGGCACCAGGACCTGGGTGAAACGGGGGGGGGGGGGGAGAAACAAGGAGCCTGTGGACTCTGCCTCAAGGCCTCCCCACTACGCCTTATTAAACACACGTATTAAACACACTAAAACACACTCTGTAACATACTGAGCCCCTTAATTTCTAGATTCGGCTCTCCTTCCTCTGAGATTCTGCCGTATGACCACCAAGACTTCCCCTCCTGTCCAAAATATATCACAGATCCAGCCATTTCTCTCCTCCACCCCACTTACAATTAAGCCAATCATTTCTTGCCAAGTCCCCTGACCCTCTGAATGACTCTGTTCCTACGCCTGCTCCCTTATAACCCACCTCCCCAAAGCAGCCCGAATGACCTTTTGAAAACGGAAATCAGACAGCAGTCATTTTCCCACTCAAAACCCTCCCATGATTCCAACTGCTCTTAAAATCCAAAAACGCCATCTACTACCCATCATGATCTGGCTCCCGCTTATCTCTCTGACCCTAGTGTAAATATAAGCCGGCACACAGCTGACTTCTCTCTTCTAAATTTAGCTTCCCTACCCCCCAACTCTATCAGCTCACTCTTTTTTATAGAACGTAACACAATAAGTCTCGTCTATTGTCTCTCTTCCCTACCCAACTGCAAGCTGCAAAAGAATACAGCTTATGTGTCTCATTCACCTCTCCATCTGTCTAGCCCAAGTAGGAGCTGAGTAAATGTCTGTTGAATGAATGGTTGTCCTCAGATACTCTCCCATCCTGAGTGGGGTTCCAAGGTCACCTGGAGCAGTCATTTCTCCCCCCAAATCCTCCCCTGGGCATCAGGACGCATCACTCAGACCCTTGCAGAATCATCCCCCCACCCCAACGTGCATGCCCCAACCATAACCCCACACCTTTGTCTTTCAGGGTCACCTTCCCAACTTTCCACCTTAGAATTTCTGAGGCCCCGCCCTCTGAAGGCTCCGCCCCCTAATTAGACAAACTTCATCCCCGGGACTCCTCTCTCTGGACCTATCACCAGCTCAGATGTTCCGCCCAACCCCCTCCTCAGGCTCCACCCCCACTCAGGCCCCGCCCCTCCACCCTCATAGGCTCCGTGCTAAGCCCCACCCCTCGCCCACCCCGAGAAAGCACCGCCCCCAGGGCCGGAGCACTAAATACCTTCCCCGCCCAGCCCTAAGTCCCGCCCTGGCCCCGCCCACCCCTGCGCCCTCCTCCCGCCTCGAGCTCCCCGCCCAGGCCCCTTCCTCGCCCGCACCAGGTCCGGAGGCTCCGGGGATCTCGGCTCCGGGGCCGCTGAGCTCGGACTCCGGGGCTCCGGGCGCGCAGCGGCCATCTTGTGCCCAGGCCCCGCCCCCGAGGCCCGCGGTCGCTCCGGGAGGGGGCGTGGCCTGGGTTGGCGTCAGCGCCTTGGCGCAGGCGCACTGGAGGACGGGCCGGGGCTTCCCAGGAGCCGGGTCTCCCCCTCCCCGGGGAGAAAGTGATGAATTTCTTCCTAATTGCCTGTCACTTCCCGCAGGAGACAGCCTGCGTGGGTTACTGGGTGGCTGCGAACTAATTCGAATTTCTCTTTTTAACCTATATGAGTAAGCTCTGGCAGTCAGTTGACACTGACCAGAATTGAATAACCTTTGTTCTCCTTTCATGTTACACGTTTTTGTGGTCACCTCCTCTGCATGGCTTGTGATAACCCAGTGAGGCAAAGTTTATGAATGTAAGGTGTTTAAAGTCCGTTTGCAGAAAGACACTCAGCAAACAGCAACACTGGTGATACTGGGATTTATTTGCAAAAGACCTTAGGTGGTGTGGTGTAACGTTTGGGAAACGCCTTTTTTTCAGCCACGCGCAACGGCATGCGGCATCTTAGTTGCCGACCAGGGATGAACTGGTGCCCCCTGCAGTGGAAGTGCGGAGTCTTAACTACCGGACCGCCAGGGAAGTCCCGGGAAATGCTCTTTTGGAGGAAAGAGCCCAAAGACTGGCGGTTTTCGGCAGCACCAAGGACAGGGCTGAGGCCTTAGCCCTCCAACTGTTAATTTCATGGCCTGGCTGCGTGACCTTGGAGAGGTCAACATACTTCTCTCGACTGTGCCTGCATTTTCTCATGTACAAAAGTGTAGAGGGTTGTAAAACCTAATAAGAAAGAGATATGCAAGATCTTTGGAACAACCTTAAGTTGTTTTCTTGGCAGGGCAGGGTAGGAGATGCTAAACATGAAGGTCATTCCTAAATTCTCTGTTTCTCCTCCTTATGGGAACATGATTAAGATTGCATTTTCCTTTGCAGTTAGACGTGGCCATGTGATTCCCTTTGCCCAATGAACTATAAGTGAAACCAATGTGTGTCAACTTCAGCACAAGATAAGAGCCTGCAAGCTGTTCACCACTTTCCATCCAGGCTGTTCTGTGTGTGGGGATCTGTTGGGTGAAGTGAAGTTTCCATCAGCCTGAATTCCAGAGTATGTATCTACAGTGACCAGAAACTGATGCTCATCTTCCTTGGATATATAGCATTTAAAATTATCATTTGTTTGATTAAAGCCACTGAGCTTTGGGGTTGTTTGTTACTGCAGCAGAACCTATTGTATCTTGACTGATAAACCTAGGGAGTCTTTTTTCTTCTTCTTTTTTATTTTGGCTGCATTGGGTCTTTGTTGCTGCAGGTGGGCTTTCTCTAGTTGTGGCGAGCAGGGGTTACTCTTTGTTGCAGTGCGCGGGTTTCTCATTGTGGTGGCTTCTCTTGTTGTGGAGCGCAGGCTCTAGGCGCGTGGGCTCAGTAGTTGTGGCACGCGAGTTCAGTATTTGTAGCGCATGGGCTTAGTTGCTCAGCGGCATGTGGGATCTTCCCGGATTGAACGTGTGTCCCCTGCATTGGCAGGTGGATTCTTTTTTTTTTTTTTTTTTTTTTTTTTTTTTTGCGGTATGCGGGCCTCTCCCGTTGCGGAGCACAGGCTCCGGACGCGCAGGCTCAGCGGCCATGGCTCACGGGCCCAGCCGCTCCGCGGCATATGGGATCCTCCCGGACCGGGGCGCGAACCCGCGTCCCCTGCATCGGCAGGCGGACTCCCAACCACTGCACCACCAGGGAAGCCCAGGCAGGTGGATTCTTAACCACTGTGCCACCAGGGAAGTCCTAGGGAGTCTTTTCTTAATTTTATTTTGAACCATTTCTGTATACCAAAATTATTTGGAATCATGTAAACGGCTCCCTATCCTCACTAATAAACTTAGAAGACTATACAACTTTACAGAAGCAGTCTAAGCCCTCTGTGTATCCCCCCATCCATTTTCCTCCCTCCCTCCCCTGAGGTTATTAGATTTTGCATTTTCTGTTTATCATTCCCACGCATGCCTTCCTATTTTGCTACGTATCTGATACAACATGATATTGTTCTGCGTATGTTAACACATTTAGGATAAATGATATCATTTCAGTGTAAGCTTCTCTAACTGTTTGCCCCCTCGACATTGTTTTTTATATTTGTAAACATGGATACCTGTAGTCTAGTTGCTCGTTGTCAATGCTGGTGTGATAGCCCACTGGTGATGATGCCATAGTGCATTTTTTCATTCTCCTGTAGAAGGACATTGGGTTGGTTCCAATTTTTTTCCTTTTTATTGAAGTATAGTTGATTTACAATATTGTGTTACTTTCAGGTGTACAGCAAAGTGATTCTGATATACATATATATGCATATATACATATATATTCTTTTTTGGATAGAAATATTCCTTTAAACATTTTTTTCCGTTATAATTTATTACAAGATATTGAATATAGTACCCTGTGCTATACAGTAGGTCCTTGTTGGTTATCTTTTTTTTTTTTTTTTTTTTTGCTGCAGAAAGCTTTATTGTTTCCCTTTGGCCCAGGGCTCGGAGAGGGCTCCAGGGCGGTTAACAAGCTGCCCAGTGGCTGCAGGGAGAGGCTGCAGGCAGAAGCCCTGACCCCGGAGGGGCTCCTCACAGGCCGCTGGGCTCCAGGGGCTCCTAGTGGTGCCTGAGGCTGAGCCTTTGGAAGAGTCACTCGCCCAGCCCAGCCTGGGGGCCGAGCAGCCTGCGGAGGTTGGTCAGGCGGTCGCCCATCTTCTTGATGAGCTTCACCTGCTCATCCAGGAAGTGGCTCCAGGAAGTCCAGGGGTGGAGTCTGCGCGGGCAGAGCCCAGGGCCTGCGGACCCACAGGGCCTGGCGCAGGTTCTTCTCCGTCAGCCGGGCGGCTTCCACGGCGTCCTGGGCTTTCCCCACGCTCCTGGGACGGCTTCGGCACGTCCTGGAAGAGGGCGCGGCCACAGCGTTGCTTTTGCCTTTTCCAGTGAGCTCGGGCCCTCCGGCTTCTCCTCGGCCCGTTGGCGAAACGATGTCTCACGCCCTCGCGAGCTGCTGCGTCGTGTCGGAAGAGAAGCGCAGAGACAGGTAGGTGTGGGAGAGCGGCAGATGCACGTTACCAGGCGGGTGACTGCGGCCTCCACCTGGCGGAGTAATTGTGACGAATCTGGGAGCTCATGCTTGGTCGGCAGTAAGGAGCTAAGCTCAGAAAATGGTGTTGGCTGTTCCCGGAGGGCGAGGAGAGCTGAGTGGGTGATTCCAAGGTTGTGACTGGAAAAAAGCTTGGAGG
Organism: Orcinus orca; assembly: GCF_937001465.1. Lineage (NCBI taxonomy): Eukaryota > Metazoa > Chordata > Mammalia > Artiodactyla > Delphinidae > Orcinus > Orcinus orca. The sequence goes on from NC_064578.1 coordinate 56,010,741, forward strand.
GTGGTCCGAGTCTGGAGGAAGGGGCGCCCTTGGGTCTGTTCAGTCCAAACACTGTGGAAGCAAGAGACACATGCGTGGCCAGCGCGCTACCGGTTATCTATAGTACTGTGCATATGCTGACCCCATACTCCCAATTTATCCCTTCTCCCCATTTATCCCTCCCCCTCATTTCCCCTATGGTAACCATAAGTTTGTTTTCTATGTCTGTGAGTCTGTTCCTGTTTTGTAAATAAGTTCATTTGTACTATTTTTAAGATTCCTCACGTAAGTGATACTGTATAATGTTTGTGTTTCTCTTACTTACTTCACTTAATATTACCATCTCTAGTTGCATCCATGTTGCTGCAAATGGCGTTATTTCATTCCTTTTTATGGCTGAATAGTATTGCATCATAGATATATGATGGAATATGTGATGGATATATGATGGATATATATGTGATGGAATACTACTCAGCCATAAAAAAGAATGAAATATATATATCTCACAACTTCTTAATCCCATCATCTGTCAATGGACGTTTAGGTGGCTTCCATGTCTTGACTATTGTAAATAGTGCTGCTATGAACATAGGGGTGCATGCATCTTTTCGAATTTGAGTTTTCTCTGGATATATGCCCAGGAGTGGGATTGCTGAATCATATGGTAATTCTATTTTTAGTATTTTTAGTGTTTAGTGTTTTGAGAACATTTTTAATGTTCTCCATAGTGGCTGCACCAATTTAGATTCCCACCAACAGTGTAGGAGGGTCCCCTTCTCTCCACACCCTCTTCAGCATTTATTATTTGTAGATTTTTAATGATGGTCATTCTGACCAGTGTGAGGTGGTACCTGCATGTAACCAGTTTTTGATTATTACAAATGATACTGCCATGAAAATTCTTGCTTACATCTCCTTGAACCCAGATGGGAGTTTTCGCTAAGTTATATACCTGAGAGTTGAGTTGCTGGATCAAAGAACAGGAACATCTTCAACTTCCATGTTCAATTTGGTAGATATCACCCAACTGCTCGTCATAGTATCTCCACCACCTACTAGCTGGGAAATCTGGGGTAAGTTCTGTTATTTTAAAGGAACATTTATTTATTTATTTATTTATGGTCTACGTTGGGTCTTTTTTTTTTTTTAACATCTTTATTGGAGTATAATTGCTTTACTATGGTGTGTTAGTTTCTGCTTTATAACAAAGTGAATCAACTATACATATATCCCCATATCTCTTCCCTCTTGCATCTCCCTCCCTCCCACCCTCCCTGTCCCACCCCTCTAGGTGGTCACAAAGCACCGAGCTGATCTCCTTGTGCTGTGGAGCTGCTTCCCACTAGCTATCTATTTTACGTTTGGTGGGTATATATGTCCATGCCTCTCTCTCAGTTCGTCCCAGCTTAGTCTTACCCCTCCCCGTGTCCTCAAGTCCATTCTCTAGTAGGTCTGCATCTCTATTCCTGTCTGGCCCCTAGGTTCTTCTGACCATTTTCTTTTTTTTAGATTCCATATATATGTGTCAGCATACAGTATTTGTTTTTCTCTTTCTGACTTCACTCTGTATGACAGACTCTAGGTCCATCCACCTCACTACAAATAACTCAATTTCGTTTCTTTTTATGGCTGAGTAATATTCCATTGTATATATGTGCCACATCTTCTTTATCCATTCATCTGTCGATGGACACTTAGGTTACTTCCATGTCCTGGCTGTTGTAAATAGAGCTTCAGTGAACATTGTGGTACATGACTCTTTTTGAATTATGGTTTTCTCAGGGTATTTGCCCAGTAGTGGGATTGCTGTGTCGTATGGTAGTTCTAGTTTTAGTTTTTTGAGGAACCTCCATACTGTTCTCCATAGTGGCTGTACCAATTTACATTCCCACCAACAGTGCAAGAGGGTTCCCTTTTCTCCACACCCTCTCCACCATTTATTGTTTCTAGATTTTTTGATGATGGCCATTCTGACTGGTGTGAGATGATATTTCATTGTAGTTTTGATTTGCATTTCTCTCATGATTAATGATGTTGAGCATTCTTTCATGTGTTTGTTGGCAACCTGTATATCTTCTTTGGAGAAAGGTCTATTTAGGTCTTCTGCCCATTTTTGGATTGCGTTGTTTGTTTTTTTGATATTGAGCTGCTTGTAAATTTTGGAGATTAATCCTTTTTCAGTTGCTTCATTTGCAAATATTTTCTCCCATTCTGAGGGTTGTCTTTTCGTCTTGTTTATGGTTTCCTTTGCCGTGCAAAAGCTTTTAAGTTTCATTAGGTCCCATTTGTATATTTTTGTTTTTATTTCCATTTCTCTAGGAAGTGGGTCAAAAAGGATCTTGCTGTGATTTATGTCATAGAGTGTTCTGCCCATGTTTTTCAAAAATATGGAACGCTTCATGAATTTGTGTATCATCCTTGCGCAGGGGCCATACTAATCTTCTCTGTATCGTTCCAATTTTAGTATATGTGCTGCTGAAGTGAGCACTGCATTGGGTCTTCGTTGCTGTGCGCAGGCTTTCTCTAGTTGCGTCGAGTGGGGGCTACTCTTCCTTGCGGTGCGCAGGCTTCTCATTGCGGTGGCTTCTCTTGTTGCGGAGCATGGGCTCTAGGCGCGCGGGCTTCAGTAGTTGTGGCACATGGGCTCAGTAGTTGTGGCTCTTGGACTCTAGAGCATAAGCTCAGTAGTTGTGGCGCACGAGCTTAGTTGCTCCGCAGCATGTGAGATCTTCCTGGACCAGGGCTCAAACCCGTGTCCCCTGCGTTGGCAGGCAGATTCTTAACCACTGTGCCACCAGGGAAGTCCCTCTTGGGTAAGTTCTTTAACCACTCATGGTCTCCAGTGCTTTCCTGGGCCCTGGCATTTGTGCCTTTGTGGGCTCCTTCATTCCAAAACGTATATTTAAACTTGTATGTTATATCTGTGTCGGTATAAAGACAAACATAAGCTAGTCTGGATTACATTCTTTTTTCTTCTGATTTCAAAATTAAAATGTTTTTCCCGGGCTCCTAAGAGTGTCCTGGGCCTTAGGCAGTGTATGTACCTGCTGTGTCTAATGGAAAGTCAACCTTCTCCTTTACCTCATCTGCAGAACAAAAATTATAATAGTATTTACTCAACACAGTTAAGTGTTAGGTGCTATGAGGATGAAATGAGTCATGCGTAAAGTGTTTTATAGCACAAAGTAGGCACCATGTATTAGCTACAATTGTTACCAATTTACACATCCACCACCAATGAATGGGCAATCCCCTTACTTGACATCTTTAACAGTACTTGTCAAGCTTAAATTTTTGCCAGTCTGACTTGTGTGAAATGGTATTCCACTGAGATTCTCTTTATTAAATGAGATCATTCGCGGCACAGGGTTTAGCGCATGAAACTCATCCTCTATTCTCCCTTCTTTGAGGGCAGAGTCAATTCCGTCTCTGCGTCCACAGAGAGGAGGCATATAAGTACCTCAGCGAATGTTTGGTGAATGAATGAACAGATGAGTGAATGAATAACTGAATTAATGGATATAGAAGATTGAGATACTGAGAATATTAATACTGAGAATATGAAATGTTTGAAGAGGAGGGCATAGTTCAGTGGAATGACCATAAGCTTTGAAGTCAGATGCACCTGGATCCAGATCCGTCTATCCACTTGCTATACAATTTTGGGCAAGTGACGTCCTTTCTCACTTTGAGAGTGCTACGGTCTAGCATAATTCTGGGAACGAGATGGTGCTCAATAAATGTGGATTCCTTGCCTTTTCCCCTCTTGTCTGTTACCCTCAGGGGCTGGCACTACACTAACAGTCTGTTGCATGACCTGAGGCTACAAGTCTGGCTACATGGAACCACTAAAAAAATGGCAGTAAGGGTCTTGGACTTGGAATCAGAAGATGGGGTGGGTGGGTGTTAGGCTTACTTCTTTCTGTCCCTGCCTTGAGCATGTCACCTCTCCTCTCTGGACTTGGATCTCCTGTCTTTTAAATGAATTGACTGATAGAGTTACCATATGACCTAGCAATTCCACTCATAGGAGTGTACCCAAGAGACATGAAAATATATGTCCACACAAAACCTTGTAAACAAATGCTTATAGCAGCATTGTTCATAACAACCCAAATGTCATTGCCTGAGGAATGGATAAACAAAATGTGGTGTATATCCATAAAATGAAATATTACTTGGCTACAAAAAGGAATGAAGTACTGATACATGCTACAACATGGATGAACCTTGCAAGTATTATGATCAGTGAAGAAGCCCCTCCCCCCTTCCCTTTCCCGACTGGTAACCACTAGCTTGTTTTCTGTATCTCTGAGTCTGTTTGTATTTTGCTATATACATGCATTTGTTTTATTTTTTATATTCCACACATAAGTGATATCATACAGCATTTGTCTTTCTTTGGCTTATTTCACTAAGCATAATATTCTCTAGGTCCAGCCATGTTTCTGCAAATGACAGAATTTCATTTTTTATGGCTGAATAGTATTCCATTGTATATATATACTGCATCTTCTTTATCCTTTTGTCTGTTGATGGACGCTTAGGTTGCTTCCATGTCTTGGCTATTGTAAATAGTGTTGCTATGAACATTAGGGTGCATGTATCTTTTAGAATTAGTGCTTTTGTTTTTTTCCTGGATATGTATTCAAGAGTGGAATTGCTGGATCATATGGTAGTTCTACTTTTAGTTTTATGAAGAACCTTGGTACTGTTTTCCATAGTGGCTGCACCAGTTTACATTCCCACCAACAGTGTAGAAGGTTTCCTTTTTCTCCACCATTATTACCATTCTCACCATTTGTTATTTGTAGATTTTTTTGATGATAGCCATTCTGACAGGCGGGAGATGATATCTCATCATTTTGATTTGCATTTCTCTAATAATTAGCCATGTTGAACATCTTTTCATGTGCCTGTTATCCATCTATATGTCTTCTTTGGAAAAATGTCTATTCAGATCTTCTGCCCATTTTCTGATTGGGTTGTTTAGTTTTTTAATACTGAGTTGTATAAGCTGTTTATATATTTTGGATATTAATCCCTGTTGGCCAAATCATTTGCAAATATTTTCTCCCATTCTATAGGTTGTCTTTTTGTTTTTTTGATGGTTTCCTTTGCTGTGTAAAAGCTTTTAAGTTTATTAAGAGAGGGGCAAGATAAGTGTGTGGGATTAAGAGATACAAACTACTATTTATAAAATAGGTAAGCAACAAGGATATATTGTACAGCAGAGGAAAATATAGCCGTTATTGTGTAATAACTTAATGGAGTATAATCTGTAAAAATCCTGAATCACCATCCTATACACCTGAAACTGGTATAACATTGTAAATCAACTGTGCTTCAATTTTTTAAAATAGTGAGTGAAGCTGACACAAAAGATCACAGTTTGTTATCCCATTCATATGAGATGTCCAGAACAGGGAAATCTACAGAGACAGACAGTAGATGAGCGGCTCCTTGGGGTGGGAGGTGGAGTGGAATTGAGGGAGTAAGAACGTGACAGCTAAAGGGTACAGGTTTTCCTTCCGAGGGGACGCAACGTTCTAAGGTTGACTGTGGTGACCCTGCACATACCTGTGACGAATTGTACACTGTAAATGGGTGAATTATATGGCATGTGAGTTAGATCTCAATAAAGCTGTGAAAAAAAGAATCAGCTGAGGGACTTCCCTGGTGGCAAAGTGGATAAGAATCCGCCTGCCTGCCAATGCAGGGGACATGGGTTCGAGCCCTGGTCCGGGAAGATTCCACATGCCGCGGAGCAACTAAGCCCGTGCACCACAACTACTGAGCCTGTGCTCTAGTGCCCACGTGCCACAACTACTGAGCCCACGCGCCACAACTGCTGAGCCCACGTGCCACAACTACTGAGCCTGTGTGCCACAGCTACTGAGCCCATGTGCCACAACTACTGAGCCTGCGAGCCACAGGTACTGAGCCCATGCACCACAACTACTGAGCCTGTGCTCTAGAGCCTGTGAGCCACTACTACTGAGCCCATGTGCCACAACTACTGAGCCCGCACACCACAACTACTGAGCCTGCGCTCTAGAGCCCATGAGCCACAACTACTGAGCCTGCGCACCACAACTACTGAAGCCCACACGCCTAGAGCCTGTGTTCCGCAACTAGAGAAAAGCCCATGCACAGCAATGAAGACCCAGTGCAACCAAAAAATAAATAAAATTAAATCTTAAAAAAAAAAAAAGAATCAGCTGAACATGATGCTCTTTTAGGATCAACCTCTAAGTGATATTTAAAAGTTATAAGCCTATATAATAGATGTATGCATGTTCACTATGTGATTCTTTCAACTTTTCTCTGTGGTTGAAAATTTCTGGGAATTCCCTGGTGGTCCAGTAGTTAAGACTCCACGCTGCCAACACAGGGGCCCCGGGGTTCAATTCCCTGGTCAGGGAACTAAGATCCCACATGCTGTGCAGTGTGGCCAAAAGATTAAAACAGAAAAAAAGAAAGAAAAAGAAAATTTTCATAATAAAATGTGGGGTGGAGAGAGCTTGTAGATGACTTTTTTTTTTTTTTTGCGGTACGCGGGCCTCTCACTGCCGTGGCCTCTCCCGTTGCGGAGCACAGGATCCGGACGTGCAGGCTCAGCGGCCATGGCCCACGGGCCCAGCCACTCCACAGCATGTGGGATCCTCCCGGACCGGGGCACGAATCCGCGTCCCCTGCATCGGCAGGCGGACTCCCAACCACTGTGCCACCAGGGAAGCCCTAGACGACTTTTTAAATTTGATTTTTGAAAACGTCAAATCAATCCCATGGACAATTCTTATCAGACTGTAAGCTCCCTGAAGGCAGAGACCACGTCTGTATAATTTCCTGCTGCGTCTCCAGTACCCACACTCGTGTCTGGGCATTCAGTACTGAATACAGGTATTCAGCGGCCATGTAGTGAATTAATGAATCAATACATAAGTGTGTGGATGAATAAGAAGATGGTGACTATGGCTGTCTGAAGTCATAAGCCAACAGTCATCCTTAAATTGTAGATCATCCTCAAGCCTTCCTATTGGGTCTGCAGATTACAATAATACTGACAATAATAACTAGTGTGTGTTTATTTATTTATTTTAAAATGGTATATGTGTTCACTAATTCAACAAACATTTCTTTTTAAAAATAATTAATTGATTTTTTTTTTGGCTGTGTTGAGTCTCTGTTGCTGCGCACGATCTTTGCTGTGGCCAGCGGGGGCTACTCTGTTGCAGTGCGCGGGCTTCTCATTGCGGTGGCTCCTCTTGTTGCGGAGCACGGGCTCTAGGCGTGCGAGCTTCAGTAGTTGTGGCTCGCGGGCTCTAGAGCGCAGGCTCAGTAGTTGTGGCGCACGGCCTTAGGTGCTCCATGGCATGTGGAATCTTCCTGGACCAGGGCTCGAACCCATGTCCTCTGCATTGGCAGGCAGATTCTTAACCACCGTGCCACCAGGGAAATCCCACTAGTGTTTATTGAGAACACACCGAGTGTCGGAGCAGGGTCAGATCCAGGTTTTGTAGGGTGTGAAGTTTGTACAGCTTAGAAATACAAAATTTTAAATACAAAAAAGAGGTATACAAGAGAACATTTATTTAGCATGAGAAAATAAGTTGCAACCAATTACGAAATTCAAAAGGTGACAGTTGCCACGCACAACCCCCAAAATTGAAAAGCACATATAGATAGCATTTTAATTAGTTTACTACCTGACTCAGCTCTATAATGCTTTCCCTCTATTTTCTTTGATTGGCTTTTTATATGACAACAATATTATAATATCATTTTCTGTAGATAGAATAGAAAGATTATCTGATCTTTCCTGTAATGTGATTGATCAAAACATTTCTTTACTATTAACTTAAGAAAATTTAATTTCAGATTCACAGTTATTTTAGTATTGTTGTCAAGTTTGGGAAAATTCTAAGCAAGTTTCCTTCACCTATGAATTTAAGGTTGCAGAGTGTGGCAAGTTTTTTTTTTTAATATGTTATTTATCCTTTAAAAAACTATTTAAGTTGAAGCATAATTGATTTACAATGTCGTGTTAGTTTCAGTTGTACAGCACAGTGATTTGGATATATATATATTCTTTTTCAGATTCTTTTCCCTTATAGGTTATTACACAATATGGAGTAGAGTTCCCTGTGCTATACAGTAGGTCCTTGTTGGTTATCTGTTTTATATATAGTAGTGTGTATATGTTGATCCCAAGCTCCTAATTTATCCCTCTCCCCCTACATCTTTCCCCTTTGGTAACCATAAGCTTGTTTTCTATGTCTGTGGGATCTTTTTCTGTTTTGTATATAAATTGATATGTATCATACTTTAGATTCCACATATAAGTGATATCATATGATATATGTCTTTCTCTGTCTGACTTACTTCATTTAATATCATCTCTAGGTCCATCCATGTTGCTGCAAATGGCATTATTTCATTCTTTTTTATGGCTGAGTAATATTCCATTGTATATACATGGCCCATCTTCTTTAGCCATTCATCTGTCGCTGGACATTTAGGTGCAAGTTTTTTGTTTTTTTTTCTTAAGCAGTGACTAATCTTAAGTACTCTTTGAATTGTCAACACTCACTACCCAGGGAAAGCATTGTGCAAGTGAGAAGCCTTGGAAGCTTAAGGTTCACTAGCTTAATGGTGAATCCACCTCTGCAGTTATGCTTAACTACTTTTGAAGGAAAGAATTACATCTGCTTTGCTATGTGTTAAGGAGAATCCTTGTAGATCGGGTTGGGAATCAGACTGGAACCTGGATGTGATGGTCCTGCATGCTGTTTTAGGAGCCTTGCTGTTACTATCTACTTCACCTATTTTAAAACAGAAAAACCACTGAGGTTCTGGGAACTGGGAACCAGGAGACCCTGACTTGATTCCCATTTGGTTCCTGGTTGACTAGTTTTGAGCAAGTTCCTTCCCCATTCTTGGCCTCATTTTCCCCAGCCTGTGTAAGGAGGCGGGCATTTCCCGATTTCATTGTCTGTCTCTGACACCGTCGGAACAAAAATGAGAGGAGAGACAGGAAACTCCTATAGACAGTGATCCTTTTGGGATCCCACTTATTAGAGGTGGGCCCAAGTGCAAACTGGATCCTTCCTCTCTGGGCCTCGTGTTTCCAGCCAGAGCATTTTCGCAAAGGGCCTGAAATGGGCCGCTTTAGCGCAGGGTCACCCCTTAGAAGTGCGGGGTCCCTCCTTTGCAGGGCCTTCCCCTAAAAGCACTTCTCCATTGGCAGCCGTTCCTGCTCGGCCTGACCAGAGAGGCAGCTCAGAGGCAGCATGCATCGGTATTGAGCGAGGGGTGGGGGGGCTGATGGCCGATATTGTGGAGTTTAGAGGAGGAGCCGATAAATACAGAACTAGAGAGAAGGGGAACCATAGAGAAGTTGGCGGTGGATAGAGGGGCCAGGGTGGGAGGCAAACGAGAGGCATCGTGTGGGTAGAGGGGTGGGAGGGGGGAACCATAGAGAGGCTGGCCTGGGCTAGAAGGGCCGGGGGGGGCGGGGGTCGGGGAAATTCAGGGAGGTGTGGGGAAGAGAGTTGGCCTCCGAAGGTGGGAACTAAAGACGCAAAAGAAAAGACTCTCTGGCCAAGGGTTGGGGGTTTTGGCGTGGGGTGTTGGGCCTCCGCGTCTCGCTTAGTCACTATCACCGTGCCCTTGAGCAATGAACTCCCTCTCTGCATCTCAGTTTTCTCACAGAATACTGAACGGATTAACCTCTTAGAGAAATTAAATAAAATCACGTATGAAAGTACCTAGCATAATAATGTCTTTGCACGGACAGTATGTAACACGTGGGAAGTAATGCTAGTATATTTTCGCATGTTGACTCCTTTCTGCAGCTCTGAAATTCTTGAGGGCATTAAAACCAGGCATTTGAGCATTAACACCAAGATTTTGGAGGGTTTTCTCAATCCCCACCGCCCCTTCCGTAGCTCAAACCTCGTTCTTCCTCATGTAGGTTTCAGCACCAGACTGTTCCATAGTCCCCCAGCTTCCACTCTCTAGCCCGCCAACATAACCAAACAGACCTTTAAAAAATTTGGAACTAATCTTGTCCTTTCCCAGCTCAAAATCCTTCCACGGCAAGAGGGCTTACCGCAAGACAAAAATCCCAACTCTTCTGCCTGGAGTTGGAAGCCCTGCATGTTGTAGTGCCCGCCAAGCTCTCCAGCCTCCTCTCTCATCATTTGAGACACACGTGTGTCACACCCCCACTGAAACACTCACACTTTCATTTCTCCAGGCGCCAGGTCTTAGGCTGGTCTTGCTGCCCAGAGTAACCTTTCCTGGGGGATCCTGGCCATTTTTTCAGGCCTTATTTCCTCCAGAAAGCAACCTCTGACTCCTGCCTACCTCAGGCTCCCAGGCTGGGTGAGGCACCCCTTCAGGCTGCCAGTTCCACCGGAATGCCTGTGAAGCCCTCACATGATAGTTCCCTGACTAGCTCCAGACTCTCCTGTGATGCCTGCAGCACAAACTCCATGTTCTTCAGTCTGGTCTTTGTTGTCTCCAGTCAGCATCGTCCCTGGCTGGGCACATGATGCTTAGTCACTCTGAAAGAAGAATAGTTGGGCTGTTTTCTGTCCTGGCTAACTCTCTTGTCCTCCAAGACTGAACTCAGGTGTCACCTCCAGGAAAACTTTCCAATTATTTTTCTTTTAGTTTTTTGGCCACACTGCACAGCTTGCGGGATCTTAGTTCCCCGACCAGCGATGAGCCCATGCCCCTTGCAGTGGAAGCGTGGAGTCCTAACCACTGGACGGCTAGGGAATTCCCAAACTTTCCAGTTCTATACTCCTCCCCCAGTTGGGTCCTGAGCCCCTTCTGGCCCCCTGGAGTGCCCTGTCATTGCACTTATGACCTTACATTGTAGCTGCCTGTTTGTTAGTTGGCCTCCTCTAGATTTGTCTGTCCAGTATGGTAGTCACCAGCCATGCATCGGTATTGAGCGCTTGAAATAGGATTAGGCCAAGTGGAGATGTACTGTAAGGTGGCAGCTGACCACTACTAGCAAATACTGTTTTGAGAATGGCTGGTGCTGGCCTTGAGTCTGATGCAGTTCGGAAGATTCAAGTTCTCAGTGATGCAGGAACGTGTCTGAAACCACATCTACAATGGCCACCCAGCTTCATTTTGGATGCCTGAACCATAGTGACTCCATTTTGATTTTTTTTCCTTTCACTTATTAATCTTTTAAATTAATTTTTATTGGAGGATAGTTGCTTTACAATGTTGTGTTAGTTTCTTGCTGTACAGCAAAGTGAATCAGTCATACATATACATATATCCACTCTTTTTTAGATTCCCTTCCCATCTGGGTCACCACAGACCATTGAGTAGAGTTCCCTGTGCTATACAGTAGGTTCTCATTAGTTATCTATTTTAGACATAGTGGTGTATATATGTCAATCCCAATCTCTCAGTTCACCCCCTCCCCCCATTTTGATTTTAAATGCGTTCTTTTCTTTAATGGGTAACGCAGCTGTGCAGTGTACATTTGACAGGCCATAAGACAGGCTGTTCTGGTTAGCATAAAGTTCAAGTCAAATCATGTATCAGCCAGAAGGACTTCCCCGTACCTCAACGTATGAAAATTTCTTCCATCATAACTTACATCTCGATATAGAAAAATAAAATTAAAAGGAAAAACAAAGAATGGTGGCCTCTCCATGACAGATGGGGAAACTGAGTCACCAAACAGGGAATGGTGTCACACAATGTTCTTCAGATTTCCCTGGAGAAGGGACTTCCCTGGTGGACCAGTGGTTAGGGCTCGGTGCTTTCACTGCCTTGGACCTGGGTTCAACCCCTGGTCGGGGAGCTAAGATCCCACAAGCCTCTCGACCAGAATTGGAACCCTACTGCTTCTAAGCTGCCTCATTAACATCTGGTGTTTGCTATGAAATCCGCATGGAATGCCTAATCCTTCTAGACAGTCTGTACTGAGGCCAGAAGGGACTCTTCATGACTTTACAGGGCTCCTTGCGGGTGGGAGCTCGGAAGCCCAGCCTTCTGGTTTTCCCTTGCCAGCATCTACAGCTAGCCTTGAGGGCTGTTTCACACTCAGGCAACTCTTTCCCTAAACTTCTTTTAGCTTCAATCCTGTAACTCTCGAGGGCCATAGAACAATTTCCCCATAATGAAGATATTAGAGTTTTTTTGTTTGCACAGCGCAGCAAGCGGGATCTTAGTGCCCCGACCAGGGAAGCACGGAGTCTTAACCACTGGACCGCCAGGGAAGTCCAAAATGAAGATATTGGGATGAGAAAGTGTAAAGATCTCCCCGCTTTAGGATTTAGGATGTAATCCTGGCTCTGGCACCCCCTTGCTCTGGGACCATCAGCGTCTCACGTAACCTCTCTGGGCCTCAGTTTCCTCATCTGCGAAGCACTAGGACTGAATTTGAGACAGCTTCTTGTTTGAAGTCCTCCTCTCGGGCTCAGTCAGATTCTTTAGGGACGCTGTCCGTCGTTGAGCTTGTCTCGTGAATGTCATCCCTACCTGCTTCTCCCAGGTGCTAAGGTGGGGGCAGACATTTCAATATTTTGGTCTCTGTCGCCCCCAGGAGGCTTAGGAGAGTTCCTTGTCGCAGCAGGTGTGCAATACAGATAACATTTGTTGCCTCTAAGGTAGAGAAAGGCAGGGACTACCTCAGTCTGGTTGGTTCATGTTTTTACCCCCGGAAGCTGGCGTATGGGAGACACTAAACAAATATTTGTTGAATGAATGACAGAGATTCAGGCCAGTGGAACAGAAGGCACTTGGAATCCTTCCTTTGAGGGTTTGTGTTTCCGGCCGGAAGGCTTTCTTGTGAACCCCATCCCTCTCCTGGCTGGTCGGAGCGCTGCGGCTCCACTTAGGGCTCCCGGAAGGTTTAATCTCTTCGCCTCCTGCATCCCGGGATCAGACTCTCGGGAGGCCTCTCCTCATAACTCACGGACAGCAAAGGCCATGCCTGGAGGAGGGGTCCAGGAGCACGAGGACGGGTGGGCAGCCGCGCGTGTGTGTGTGTGTGTGTGTGTGTGTAAGACCGGACCCGACTGACCCATTGCGGGGATCGTGTCGGCGGATCCCTCGGGAACAGACAAAAGGCAGAAACCAGGGAGGCCTTGGTGGGCTTTGGAAAGGGATGGTGGGGAGGTGGTGGAGTGGGTCGAATACAGACTCTGGAGGCGAGAGACTTCTTTCTGGGTGGATGGAAACACTTAATGGTGTCACAGGACCAGCATGAAAGGAAGAAATCTTGGATCTGGGCAGAAAAAGAAACTCGGAGAGTTTGGGGGAGGTTCTAGAAGAGAAGAGTGATACCCTGATGGGGAGGAATGAAGACAAAGGAAAAGGACACCCTGCCCACCAGGGGTTTGAAAGAGGAGACGGAGGGCAATATGGTAAAGCATGGGTCCCACAGATTCTGGGGGCGTGTGAGACGACTCTGAGTGCACATCATAGGAATCGATTGATAGATGCAAGAGTCCTGTGCAAATCCCAGGAGCATGGAGATGTGGTAAAGTTAGAAAGTCTGGGGTTTGGGCACATGGAGAGAGGCCCATGAAAAGTCCCCCAGCCCCTTGGAGAGATGAGGGGTTTGAGGAGTAGGGGGTGGAGGATGACGTAGGTAAGCAAAGATTGGGGGATGCAGAGAGGTCCTCTGGTCATCTCAACCCTTAGCTTACCTCTCTGCACCTTCAGTCAATGCAGTTTTTCCTTCCTTTAGCTTCTTCTCTGATTCAAGGATGACCATGACTGGGACTTCCCTGGCGGTCCAGTGGTTAAGACTCCGTGCTTCCACTGCAGGGGGCGCAGGTTCGATCCCTGGTCAGGGAACTAAGATTCCGCATGCTGTGCAACGTGCCCCCCCCCAAAAAAAGGATGACTATGACTTTTTCCTCATCAACTGTGGGTTCCCCCACCCCAGTCAGGTGCTCCTCCCACAAGCCACAAGTTGGCCCTTCCTCCTCCTCTTTCTCTGGGCCTTCAGCCTCTGGCCGGATGGGCATACAATACACCTACACACACACAGTGCGAGTGGAGAAGCCCAATGACAAGCACGAAGTTTTGCCCAGCGTACAGCTGTCCCGAGTGCCTACAGGGCTTCCAGAATGCTGTCTGTCTCAAGGCCTATGGCCTCTCACATCCGGTCATCTGGGGCTTCATCTCTGAGACTTGTGGCAAGGCCTTCCAATGCCCCAGCAGTGTTTGCCAGCCTCAGCTCATCTACTGGGCTCCCTGTACCTGCTCCTTCTGCCCCCGGCTGGTCAGGCTTGCCAGGGACCTGGTTCAGCATGTCCTAGTGTATTAGGGCAGACTGAGTCTCCTCCTAATATGGGCACAAAACTGATGCCTTTGGGGAGCCACGTGCTGGGAATCTTTTCCAAGTTGCCAGCGTCCAGCTTGAGAGATGACGGTTGCAGAGCTAGACCCTGGCATCTCTAGTGGGCAAGACAACACCCTTTTCTGGGCTATTCTTGTTAAGACTGAATGATCTCCAGCCTTGGGGTGTGCTGCAAGTCTATGGGTGGCAGGGGAAGCAGGAGAAAGTAGCAAGAAAGATGCCCTCACCTCCCAGGGCCATTACTGGTCTCCTTTTCCCCTTTAGCCTTACCCAAGAGGCAGGGACCCTGGGTTTTAACTGCACCATGTGGGCTTTGTGACTGGTGGGTTCACTCTCTGGCCTCAATAACCCATTTAAAAACTAGGGATGAATTCTCTCCTCCCTGTCAGCGGCCAGATGGTAGCAATTTGCCAAATCTGCTGAGACATCTGTGTTCTTGTCTGGTTCTTCTTTGTTTCTTCCTCTCAGTTTTAAAACTGGGAATGTCCCGGGACGCATCTCAAACTCAGTCACCTATTTTGTCCTCACCTGTGCTCGCAAGCTCAAGTGGTCACTTATTGATCACCACACACATCCTACTGTGGCTTGAGGAAGCAGCTCAGGGTGATGCAAAAAGAGATGGGCCAGCTCCCATCACACTTCTGCCCCATGTGCTTACAAACGTGTAAGAGCCTGTTTTACCTCAGGTAGCATCGTGTCCTGCACTCGGAACTCTGCCCCTAAGTGTGTGGCCCCTGTGGGAAGGCATTCAAGTGCTCCAGCCACCGCAGCCAGCACCGGCTAACCCACCTGGGGTGGGTTGACCACTTTCCAGGGGGTAGCCCAATGCATCCTGGTGTATTCATCAGGGCAGGACTTCCTGGCTGGCTGTGGAGACTGAGGCCAGGAGTTCAGGTGTTCTCCAGACCCGGGTGTCACTTCCCTCCACCACTCCAGCCCTGTGGAGGGACTGGCATCATACAAGCCAGCCCCGACTAGCTGTGTGACCCAGGGCCGGTGACTACCCCCCTCTGGCCTTGGTTTTACCACCAACACAGAGAATGATACCTGACTCCATTTTCTTGCCATGTAACACATTAAATCACAAGGCCTGGGTTTCCTCAGCTGTCCCACCGGCTGAATAATTCTGGCTCTTTGTCTTTGCTGTGTAGCAGCCGACCAGTCACTAGCCCTTTCTGGTTTCGGTTCCTATTTGTAGGTAGACGGTCTATTTTCTTTCCTATTGAAGAAAGTATTTCTTATTTTAGGACGACTAGTTTCTTCTCCAGCCCAGAAGGATAAAGTGACTTTTTTTGTTTAATGTGGAACTTTTTTTTTTAAAGTCTTTATTGAGTTTGTTACAGTATTGCTTCTGTTGTTTATGTTTTGGTTTTATGGCTGCCGGTCATGTGGGATCCTAGCTCCCAGACCAGGGATCCAACTCAAACCCGCACCCCCTCCATTGGAAGGCTGAGTCTTAACCACTGGACGGCCAGGGAAACCATAGATAAAGTGACTTTTAAAGAAAAGTCACAACTTTTCGGACAAAAAGCCATCCCTTTTGTCTTCCCTCCCTCTGTATCTACCACGTCGCCAATGACTTTATATTGGCTTTTCTCCGCCTTATTGCAGAGAAGTCAGGCGGGCAGACACCCGGAACCATTGTTCGCGGGTGTTTGTTTCCCGCCGGGGCGGATTTCTGGGGCCGCGTCTGGCCGAGACGGAGGTAGGAGTGGGAGCCGTCTCCGGGCTCTCCGAGTCCACCACCCCGCGCGGCGGACTTCCTGGGGCCGCCCCTCGAGCCGCTTCCCACCGCGCTCGGACCCGAGAGACCTCCGCACCGCGAGCCGGCGCCGGGAGGTAGGCGCTGAGCTCCGGGCGACCGGAGAGGCCCGAGCGGTGCGTCCGCTGGGTCACTCGCTTAGACTCGCGGGCGCGGGATGGAGAGGCTTTGAGCTGGTGAATTCCGGAGAAAGAACTTCATCTACTCGCCCGTCTGTCCTCCCCTCAGCCTCCCAAAGTGTACCTTGACCCTGAATCTCTCTGGAGGCCATGGGCCTCTCCCTCCCTAGGGTGGTCCCCGCCCCTAAGCCGGCCCCCTCCTCTTCCTCCACCCCCGCCATCCCCATCCCGCGGCCTCAGCCCGCCTCTCAGGGGCCGTCACCTGCTCACTGACGGGAATGGTGTTCCCTATACGTGCACACGGAGGAGGCCCCCTGGCTGGAGCCCAACACCCCCCCACCCCGCTCCGCAAGGCTTCAGTTGTCCCCAGTGTTTTCAGGTCTTCAAGAGCTGCCCGCACCGCAGGAGCTACAGCATCTCCCACTCAGAACTCCGGCCCTTCGTCTGCGGCAAGGCCTTCAAGCGCCCCGGCGAGGTATCGCTTCATACGCCAGCTCCGGTTGGGTCGGGCTCACACCTGCCCGCTGTGTTCTGGCGTTTTCAGGATGCCGGGCAGCAGGCGCAGCACGTTCTGGACCACTTGGCTGGAAGGAATTTCCTGGACCATGGAGAGACTGCAGGGGCTCCATAGAATCTCTTGTTTCTGGTACAGAAGGTAGAGGCTGGGGTTTTGGCCTCACTGTTTACTTGCTGTGTGACCTGAGGCTGCGTTTCTGGGCCTCAGTTTCCTCATCCTGAAATAGGGAATGGCTTGTGTTTCCCAGCCATCCTGGCCAGGGGTGAGATGCAGGAGTCTCTTGCTGAATCCCTGACTGTGCACAGCCTCTGTTTATAGCCTGAGATAGATCACCATCCCATTCTGGAACTCAGTTTCCCAATCTGTAAGATGGGATAGAATGAAACATCCTTATCAGGTGAGCTGCAAACTCACCTAATACGAAGGTAGCGCCAACTGCTCCATCACTTCTTTATAGCAACTCGTGCCTGCTGAGACAGGTGCAGATAACGTTAGTTAGTTTTGATTCTTTTTTAATTGCAGGGGTAGGGCTGGAACACAAGTGAGGTGGGAGCCTTTCCTCTGCGGTGTGAGTTATTGGCTGGAGTGCTTTCCTAGGGCCACGTCCCTAGGTCCCATTAGGGGACCGTGAGATGCCATGTGGGGCTGGGATGAGGTGGATTGGCTGGGCCACCTCATGAAGGGCTTCAAATCCCAGGCTGAGGAACGTGGGGACTTGGTCCTGAGGGTCATGGGGGCCGTGACAAGATTTTGTGCAGAGGTTACATATGAGACAGCTGTGAGAAGAGTGTCAAGGAGGGCGGGGGCAGTACTGGAGGCCAAGATAGCAGGGAGAAGGCTGGTGCAGGGGCCCTGTGCAGGAAGGAGGGGCCAGAGCTGGGGCTTGGGGAGCAGAGGGGAACATTCAGGATGAGGGAGGGACAGAACTTGGTGCCTTCTGGCTTTGGGGAGTGTAGAAGGGGGGGGCGGGATGAGGATGTTAGAGCTTCAGACTGGTGTGGGTGTGCGGCTTCATTATGCTCCTGTCCCAGGAGATAAGCGAGGCTTTTTGCGTTGGTGGGGAGAAATGCTTTACCTTTGGACGGGGTGACTGAATTCATTCATTCAGCCAATACTGAACCGAGCCCCTACCCTCTCCCCAGACCTTTGCTAGGTTCTGAGGGTAGAATGTTGCCTAGGACAGAGCGGGAAAAGCAGGCAGTAAAGTAGCAAATCCAAAAACGAGCAAGACCACTACGGACTGCAGTACGAGATGCGGAGGGAATGGCCTGACCAGACGGAGCAGGGCCTCACCTGCTCACCAGCTTGAGCTCTGACACAACCAGCAGCCGCTTCAGTGACGAAGGATTACTCGAGTTGAGACCTGAATGGCCAGAAAGGGTGTGTCCTTGTGAAGGGCTGGGAGGAGTATTCCAGAGGGCAGAACAGCAAACACAAGGCCCTGGAAGTAGGCCAGGTGGGCTGGCTGAGTTTTATTCCAAGTGCAGCAAGGAGGGTTTTACGTCAGGTGATGACATGATTCTGTGGGTTAGCGTAATTATACTGCTGCAGTGTTGCCATAGAGAGAAGGGACGGGGGGGGGGGTTGCGGTGGGGAGGCTGTCATGGTGAGCTGGGCCGGTGGCGGCAGTGGGTTGGGGAGAAGCATGAGGTGCTTGCAGACAGTGGCCATGAGCTCTGACTCGGTCAGTTAGAAGCACGTGCTGTCCAGCGGATGTGTGACCTCTCGGAGCTCCTGTTTCCTCATCTATAAAATAGGTATCCGCATGGCACCTCCCTCCTGGGTCTGCTCTGAGGGTTCAGTGCATTTAGCGATGGCTGGCACCATAGGAAGGGCCCAATAAACGTTGGTCCTTGTCATTATTTCCAGAGTTCGGGGTGGGCTGGGCTGGGCTGGGCGTGGCTGGGCGTGGCTCTCATGGACAAAGCAAGTTTCATGGGTCTGAAACTCAAGCAAGGGATCTGGGTGGGAGACTCCTGTGGTAGTTGTGTGTGGAGCCCAGGATCTATGCTGCCCCCTGGGGGACATTTGGCCAAGTCTCTTGTCACAGCTAGGGGGCAGTGAGATTGAGGGGTGAGAGACGGTGCTGCTGGCATCTGAAGCGTGGAGGCCAGGGACGCTGCTCCATATCGTACAGTGCACAGGACAGCCCCCCACAACAAAGAATGATCCAGCCCCCAAATGTCAGTAGTGCCAAAGTTGAGAAGCCTGGTGCAGACAGAAGGTGTAGTTACCCCTTTAAACCGCGCACACCCTTCCAGTTCACCAGTTTCCACTCTCCCTACTGCCCCCCATCCCATAAAATTACAAAAGAGGAAGAACCTCTAGGACAACAGTTTCCGGTAGAGAGCCATGCTTTAAAAAGTGAAGAGGAACAGCTGAAATTAATTTAATAACATACTTAACCAGTCAGTAGACCCAGAGCATCATTTCTAAATGTTATCAACAGAGAAGTCATTCATGAGATACTTTACACTCTTTTCATACTCAGTCTTCAGAATCTTTTAGGTGTCTTGCATTTATGACACATCTCAGTTCAGACCGGACACATGCCAAACGCTTAAGAGCTATCTGTGGCCGGTGGCTGCCCTTTAGGACAGCACAGTTCTGGAGGCTCTTTAATTGAAGCCTAAGATCACAGTTGTTGGGTCACTGGAGGTTTCTTGAAGGTTTTCTGAGAATGCTTAATCGCCTCATCTAGAGACTTTTTTCTATAGCTGGCAATGTGTGTGTGCATCTTCTGGCTTTTTAAATATTGCCCAGTAAAACATTAAGACATATCTGTGATCCAAACCAAATATAACTGTGCCCTCTCTGGCCCGCGGGTCTCCAGTTTGCAACTGGTTGAGGGTGGCTTAGGAGCTGTACCGTAAGGTGGGCAGCGGTTAGCCACCTGTGGCTATTTAGATTTAAATTAAGAGAAATGAAATACCATTTAAAATTCAGGTCCTCAAGCCCTAGCCACATTTCTAATGAGCAATAGCCTCACGCGGCTAGTGGCTGTCCCAGTGGACAACGCGCAGATCATAGAACTTTTTCATCATCCCAGAAAGTTCTTTTCGGCAGCTTTCTCGGACGCACCTCTGGCCAAGCCGGGGTCCTTGGTGTGGGCGCGACCGTAACGCCAGTTCTCTCCCTTCTGTGCCCCCAGCTGCCTCCCCTCCCCAGCTGCAGCGGCCGCCCCCCTCTGGTTCCCCCCGCGCCACGACCTGCTCGTGGACACGCGCAGCATTCGCTACTAGTTCACCGCGCAGCTGGAGGACGAACTGCGGGCGCTCCCCGGCGCTGCACTCGACGTTCCAACCTTCCGCGTGCGCCGCCTGCCCCAGGCCTTCCAGCGCTCCGGCCACCTGGCGCGGCCTGGCGCCGACCGCCGCACTAGGTTCCGGATCTGGCCTGGCTGCCCTGCCTCTGTCTGGTCAACGCGCTCCTGCACCAGGACGCGGCCGCCGGACCTCGGTTTCCTCTCTGCGCGCGGGAGC
The DNA here is from genome assembly GCF_937001465.1 of Orcinus orca. Taxonomy (NCBI): domain Eukaryota; kingdom Metazoa; phylum Chordata; class Mammalia; order Artiodactyla; family Delphinidae; genus Orcinus; species Orcinus orca. The sequence goes on from NC_064578.1 coordinate 56,030,953, forward strand.
ATCGGGCCCACCGCGCTTTGTGCCGACACCACCCAGACACTGTCGCTGCTGCTCCTTGTGCCTCAGTCTCCCCCTTCCTCGATGGGAAGAGCCACTCTTGCCCACCTCTGCATCTGTCAAGGTTTGGCCCTCTCGGGCCGTCCGTCTCCCCACCTGCCCGATGGGAAGAGCCACCCTTGCCCACCTCTGCATCTGGCAAGGTTTGGCCCTGTCTGCACCTCGGTCTCCCCATTTGCCCAGCCGACAGAAACTTCCCTCTTCCCGCTCTCTGCCTAGTTTGGAAGGGGATGCAGGCGGGTTGGCCAGTGGGAAGAGGACGGATTGGGCGCGTCCGTTCCTTTTGGGACTTAGGGCAAAGACAGCCTCGCCTAGTCTCGTCTACTAATCAGTCTCTGTCCCAGAGAATGAACTGTCCCCGAAGGGGATGGGAAGGGAGCGGGGGGCAGGGGGCGGGCTGTGTGGTTCCCGCGCGCTCGGCCCCTCTCCTTTCTCGCGATCCCTAGACACTCGAAAAAAGCGGGCCGTCAGAGCGGCGGGCTCTGGGACGGCGGAACCTTCCTTGCGGCGCGCGCGTTTCCGGTCGGCGCCCTTTCCCAGGGACGCCGCCGCCCCTCGCGCCCCCGCGCCCCCCGCGCCCGCGTCCCCGGCGCCGCCGGCCCGGAGCTCCCCCAAGCCTCGGTCCCGCCGCCGCCGGCACTCGCGAGGGGAAGCCCGGGCCGCTCGGGACCTCGGCTTGCTCCTCCGGACCCGAGAAGCCACTGTACCGGGTACGGGGGCCGGGATGGAGGGAGGAGCCTGGCTCCGGGACGGCGTGAGGCCGGGCAGGGCTGGGGAAGGGGGCTGGTGATAACGGGGGTGGGGGTGAGGCTGGGGCACGGCGGGGAAGGAGCCGGGGCTCGGGGGACAGGCAGGAGGGAGTGCGGGAGCGAGGGGTTCCTGGGGGCGTAGTGGAAAGGGGGACACAGGGGCCCTGGGGTTACAGAAGGAAGCGGAGCAGAGAAGCGGGGTGGAGGCGCTGTGCTGGTACAGCAGGGATAGGAATGGGGACATAAAGATGCCAGATGCATGCAGAAGAGAGGGAGAAGGGGGCTTGGGAGAGGGACTCGGGGGCCCTGGTGTGTGTCACGGGGAGTGAGAGGAGGCCCCGAGGGGTATAGAGAGGAACAGCAAAGATGTCAGTGGCTTATACCTAGGGGCTGGGGAGAGAGAGGGACCCTTGGGTGGAGATGTAGCAGGTGGCAAAGTTCATGGGCCGTGGGCTACGTAGAAGGCCGGCAGTTGAGGCGTCCTAGGTAGGCATACCTGAAATTTCGAGGACAGGTTAGGTAATGGGAGAGGATGTTGAAACCTTAAGGTGCTAAATGTAGGAACAGGATAGAGGAGCCCTGGGTGAAAAGTGGGGAATTGGGTTAGTGGGGCTCCGGGGATGTACCTAGAGAGGAAATTAAGAGAGGCTACAGCTGTATCCAGAGATGGGAGGCCTTCCAGGGAACCTAGTGGGGATGGAGATCTAGGAGGGTCTGGAGGCCAAAGAAAGGCTGCTGCGGTGGTCCTGGGGGGAGAGGATGCAACCTGAGCTAGGACTGGGAAGAAGAGGAAGCGACCCATTAGAGAAATTATGGAGGCAAGAGCCCTGGCGTGACATGAAAGAGGCTATGAAGATGTAAAGGGGGAAATAGAGTTGGAAATTGATTGGCTTTGGGGGTGGAGGAGGAGGGAAGTGGCTGGGTGAAGCCCTCTGGTCCAGCTGGGGGATGAGAGGAGGACCCGGGAGGAAAGGCAGGTCGGGGCCCTGAGATGGTGAGCTTAGTTGTAGAAGCCCCTGAAGCTGCTTGATGCAAGTAGAGCGATCTGGCCTAGAAGCAGTTTCTTTTTTTGTAGGGAAGGTAGGTCAGTGGTACAGAGAGGGTAACAAGCAGTGAGAATTGGTACACTCTCCCCAGGAAGTGGCGATTTTAACTTCTCTCCCCTCCGGCTCTCCCAGCTGCCGCTCCAGATGCTCCTGCTGCCGCCGCGGCCACCCCACCCTCGGTCCTCCTCTCCGGAGACCATGGACCCGCCGCCCCCCAAGGCTCCCCCTTTCCCCAAGACGGAAGGCCCTTCCTCCACTCCTTCCTCGGCGGCGGGGCCCCGACCCCCGCGGCTGGGCCGCCACCTGCTCATCGACGCCAACGGGGTCCCCTACACGTACACGGTGCAGTTGGAGGAGGAGCCCCGGGGCCCGCCACAGCGCGAGGCACCAACGGGAGAGCCAGGCCCTCGCAAGGGCTACAGCTGCCCTGAGTGCGCCCGGGTCTTTGCCAGCCCTCTGCGGCTGCAGAGCCACCGCGTGTCGCACTCGGACCTCAAGCCCTTCACGTGCGGCGCCTGCGGCAAGGCCTTCAAGCGTTCCAGCCACCTGTCGCGGCACCGTGCCACGCACCGTGCCCGCGCCGGCCCACCGCACACCTGCCCTCTCTGCCCACGCCGCTTCCAGGACGCAGCGGAGTTGGCGCAGCACGTCCGCCTCCACTAAGTTCCAGACCCGGCCTGTGCTGCCCGGCCCCTCTCTGGGCCACCACGTCTGACCCACACAGCGTCACTCCCACACACATTCCCTTACTCCGCTGAGGTTACTGCCTTACCCTGGGCCTCAGTTTCCCCAACTATCTAAAGGGAGAAACATTCCTTCCCTCCCTCCCTCTCTAGCTGTGTGATGTAGACCAAGTCGTTGCCCCTCCCAGTGCCTGGGAGCCAGTCGGAGCCCAGTTTCCGCCCAACTGTGCTGTGTGAGCCTTTGCAAGCGGCGTAATCTCTCTGAGCCCTGGTTGTCAGCCCCGAAGTGGTGAACTGTTGTCTGCGTGGAAGATTTGACAAAAGAGCACGGGCAGAGTCTGGCTTATTTCTGTGTCGCCCCATTTCCACCCACCGCCCTCACCCTTTACTCAATAAACATTCCGCACTCCATTTTAGGGCTTTTATTTGCGTATGGGAGCGGTGGGGGCGTACGGGGTGAAGCAGGCAGCGGGGTTGGAGGATGGAAACCGGACCATAAGCACCTGGGAACCTTCATCTCGGCCTGTGTTTCTGGCCGGAGCCGTTTCCTGATGGCCCAGGCGCCCCCGCCCCCACCGCCCTCCCCTGGACCCTCTTCTCTTTACCCTGGTCTTCTCTCCCCTTACCCGGCGCCGCCAGCTCTTGGGGGATACCCTGAGGCCACCGACCCGCCGCCATCTGCAACCACGGGAGTAGCCCGGGGCCGTTCCGGAGTCGCCCGGACCCGAGAGGCTGCTGCACCGGGTACGGGGGCCGGGAGGCGGGAGGGAGCCGGAGCGGGCCGTAGGGAGGGGCGGGGCCGGGTGAGCGGGTACCTGTGCGCTGGGCGGGGAGGGGCTGTTCCGACGGCTCGGAGGGGGCGCTGCCGAGAACTTGCGTAGAGAGGCCTGAAGGCCCGGGCCGCTGGTGGAACCCTAGAGAGCGCTGGGACACTGCCAGGACTGGGGGGTGGATGGGCGCGGACTGGAGAGAACCTGCAGGTAGCGGGGCAAGGGGAGGTGGGCGGGTTAGGACATGGGGTTCCCAACGTGACAGCCCATTTGAGAAGGCCTGAGTGCATATAGAGGGGGTAGGAAATGCTTCTTGGTGGAATATGTAGGATGGACTGACACCCAGACTGGGATCAGTGGCGTGGACAAGGGAGAGGCCTGGAAGTCTATTAGGTGGGGCCTGCGGGCAACCTGTGACCTGAGCGGGGGCACAAAGCGGAAAGATAAAAAGAGCCTGTGCGTACAGTCGGTGGTGGAACAGAATCGGAGAGGTTTTTCAAGGAGGGGGTGCGTAGGAGCCTTACAGAAGGTCACAGAGTTCAGGGCCGAAGGACTGGAGAGGAGATGGGGGATGGGGGTTGCAGAATTCCTGAGTAGGTTACATAGAGAGGGGAGAACAGAGCCCGTGGGGCTGAGCTTCCCTCCTCTACTGTAACCTTCTCATCCTCTCTCCCCTCCACCAGGCCTCAGTCACCCCTCCGGATGCTGGTGCTGCCGTCCCCCTGCCCCCAGCCCCTGGCGCTTCCCTCCGCTGAGGCCATGGAGGCGCCTCCCCCTCGGACAGGCGGGTCCCCAGAACCCGGACCTTCCTCTTCCACAGGATGTCCCCAGACTTCGTCCCCTTCGAGGCCCAACCACTACCTGCTCATAGACACCCAGGGCGTCCCGTACACCGTGCTGGTGGACGAGGAGTCTCAGAGAGAGTCCGGACCCGATGGGGCTTCGGCTCAGAAAAAGTGCTACAGCTGCCCAGTGTGCTCCCGGGTCTTCGAGTACATGTCTTACCTTCAGCGACACAGCATCACCCACTCGGAGGTCAAGCCCTTTGAGTGTGATACCTGCGGGAAGGCATTCAAGCGGGCCAGCCACCTGGCGCGGCACCATTCCATTCACCGGGCAGGTGGCGGGCGGCCCCACGGCTGCCCGCTCTGCCCTCGCCGCTTCCGAGAGGCGGGCGAGCTGGCCCAGCACAGCCGGGTCCACTCCGGGGAGCGCCCCTACCAGTGCCCGCACTGTCCACGCCGATTTATGGAGCAGAACACGCTGCAGAAGCACGCTCGGTGGAAGCATCCCTGAGCCAGGCTGCGGGGTACCTCAGGTACCATGGGATTCTGTGGGGAGCGTGGACTCCCGTCGCCCTCAGACAGCCGGGAGCGCCAGAGGCTGGGCTGCGGGGGCCCTGGACACAAACACAGGACCCCCCCGTGGGGAGGCTGAGCCCTGCCTTGAGGAGTAATCTTCGGGTCCTCAGTGTTTTGGAGATAAGGATGGGAAAAAGACCTCACGTTTACAGAGTGGAGTCCTCTAACCTCAGAGACATCAGCGAGTCCACGGCTGAGCCCTGACTGGAGGGGTAGGGAGCAGAGTGCTGTGTGTTGAAATTCTTGGGCCTGGAAACCCATGGTTGGGGGCCATCAGGAATCTGCAGCATCTTGCTGAGGCCCCCCTGCGATGCTGGGGGAAGGGGCCCCAGACCTGCTTCCCACTCCCCAGCCAGGGTCTGAGACTGGACACTCACTAAACACAGGTTCCACTTTGAGCGTGTGAGGTTTTGGGGGACCGTGTCTCTGCCGACTGTCTAGCACAGAGACTGAGCAAGTGCCTGGCCCACTTGGGCCTTGGCTTGCCTGGGAAGGTTGGCCTGCACTGGGGTTCGCCCTAGCTTGGCTCCTGACCGCCTGTGTCATAGAGGCCGAATGTTTTTAAATATTTCTTTTTTTTTTTAAACCACGATCCATTGTAAGAAACATTTTATATGGCAACCCCGTATAGATACACAATATATGCAAAACAAAGGTTTAACAGTAGTTACCTCTGCCATGTGCAGATCTCTGTTTTTTTCCATCTACTTTTTTTTTTTTTTTAAGACTGCCAATTCCAGATTTCATTCTACCATATTATCTGCGCATGAACCTGTAGTTTGAAAAACACCGATCTAGGGCAGGTGCCCCCCCCTGGACGTTTTGACTGAGGCTGCAATTTATCCGTAGTGTGAAGTGGGTAGGAGGGGAGAGTGACACTTTCTAGGTGGCACAGACATTTAGGTTCTCCCGCTGCAGGGTTGAAGCACGACTCTCATAAGGGCTGGCAGAAATTCCAGAGCATGGAAGCTACCTGAGAATGGGAGGAGAGGCAGGTGGAGCTGGGCCAGAAGCTGAATAAACATCTGCCTTCTCAATGAATTTTCCTTGTGTGTCGGATTTGTGCCAGGCACTGTGCTGGGCCTCATTTCTTCTTCCGACCTCTTTTTGGGTGGAGGAAAAAATTGTCTCTACTTCCCAGAGAGGGAAAGAGCTTCCCACCATCTAACTTCAGATAACAGTAACAGTGCCCTGTCTTGAGCTCTCACTGCGGTCAGGCGCTGAGTTGAGCGTTCTGCGTGTCATATCATCCTATATACCCACAACAAACCTAAAAGGGATTATAATCTCCCCACTTTACAGGTAGACTGAGGCAGTGAAGGAGCGGCCAGGACTGGAATCTAGGTCTGAATGTTCCAAAGCCAGCTCTTAACAACACGGGGGTGATGATGCAGGGGTGGGGAGTGGTTTCTAGGCCTTTATTTTCGGGGAGGAGTAACTCTCCCTACCCCATGATCCTGGGAACCCTGGGGTCTGGCTGTGCTGAAGCCCAGTGGGAGATGAAGGAGCGAAGGATCAGAGCGGGTTGCAGGGGTCCGCACCGGCCAGTTCCCAGGGTATCTCTTAAGGGGATCCTCCCTGTGCTTCAACTTTCCCGGCTGTTTCCTATATTTCCCCGCCTCTCCCGGGCCGGACTCGGCGCGCCGTCGCCCCCCACTCCCCCACCCCTGGGGACCCCCGGAGCTGCCAGCTCTCCAGGATTTGGGAAATTCGTGACGTTCCCTGCCCAGGCTTCGCCAAGGGCGGGGGTGCGCTGCAAGGGGCCATCGCGCAAGTGCGGCCCCGGCCTCCGCCGCAAACGGCCGGCCTCATCTGGGGCCGGGGACTCCTGGAGGAGGCACGCCAACTGGCGCATCGGGCGGTCCTGGCGTCCCTGCCTTTCCCATCGCCCGGCTCCGAGACTCGCCGCCTCTGCCGCCCTGCCCGCGGGTGTGCGGTCGCTTCCCTCCGCTCCCCGTTATTCTTTGCAGACGCTCCCCGGCGCCGGGCATGGGCGCCGCCGCCGCCGCTGCCGTCGGTCCTCGGGCCGGATTCCGCGTGCGGGTGGGTGAGCGTGGGGCCCCGGCCAGTCCGACCCCGGGCACCTGCGGGCCGTGGGGGCGGTGGTGGCCGCGTCGGCACCTGCGGCCAGGTGCATCCCCCGCTGAGACCACTTGCCACCATCGCTCCCCCTCCCACCCGCGGGACAAAGGGCGGGGGCGGGGGCGCATCCCCACTCACGACCTTCCCCCGCACTGCGCACGCGCCCAGCTCCCCAACGGGCGATCGCCTTGATCGCCCACGCGAGTGCGTGGGGTGACCGGGGGTGGGGAGGCGCGGCTCGTGGCTTGGGCCCCCACCCTGCGCCTGGAAGTTGGGGGCACACTCTCCCTCCCCCGCACCTCTCACTTCTTTGGCCCCGAGGCGACCTGTGATGAGGTTCTGTCCTATTTCGGCCAGGATGTGCCTGCTCTGTCGACCCCACCGGTCCTTCTTCTTCCAGCACCCTCGTTCTCTAGAGTCTAGGAGTTTGTAACCCCAGGGGTCCTCCCTCAGTCCTGAGGGGTCTGGGTCCCCTCCTCCATCAGACCCAGGAGTCCCGGCCCTCAGCACGCCCTCCCGCAGTCGTGAGCCCCAGCTCCCCCGGGATGTCCCCGAGGAGTCCGTCTGTGTTCCTTCATCTGTGGCTGCTGTTTCTGTCCAGTGCCCCTGAGGCTCTCAGCTGCTGGGGTCCGCAGGAGGCCGCACCATGAATGAGCGAAACATTAGCCGGAGGAGGACAGGTGAGGAACTGGACCTTGCTCCACCCTTGGTCCCACAGCTGCTGCCCGTTGTCCCTGCCCTTTCCTCTCCAGGGCTGCGTGGTTGGGGGCTGGTCCGAGGCTCCTTGGGACTTCCCTGGGGTGACCCCGGCCTCTTTTTTCCAGTGAAGAAGGACAATGAGGCCTTCGAGATTTCCATCCCCTTCGACGAGACGCCCCACCTAGACCCACAGATCTTTTACAGTCTGAGCCCCTCTCAGGGAAACTTCGAGGGTGAGTTGGTTGAAAGGGGACTTGAGTCAGGCAGGGGTGCAGGGCCCTGAGGCCTGGGGTCGACCAGGGTCCTCTGCTGTCCCTAGAGCCTCCGGGGGCTGCGTCCCCGACTGTGGCCCTGATGAACGGTGTTAGGGCCCAGCTGCACATGGCCCTGGAGAGGAACTCATGGCTGCAGAAGCGCATTGAGGACCTGGAGGAGGAGAGGGACTTCTTGCGGTGTCAGCTGGACAAGTTCATCTCCTCTGCCCGCATGGATGCAGGTGAGGCCGCCAGTCCCCTCCCCATCTCACTCCTGGGCCCCGGCACCCAGCTCGGCTCTCCTCAGGGACACAGGACCCTTCTCACCCACACTCATCCTCTGGCGGCTCAGGGGGACCTGTCATTTTGCCCCCTCCTTGCACCTGTGGCCATGTCTGGGGCTTCAAGCCCAGCTTCCTTCCTGCTTGAGTCCTTCTGCTGCTGGACAGGACACTGCCCTGCTGGTCCATGTATTCTGAACACTGCCCCATCCCCTTCCCTTATAGGGCTTTTCTCTGCCAAATCTTTAGCTGTGTTTTGGTGGATCCAGACTGTCCTCTCCCCTTCCTGCCGTTCAGCCCCTGGCTGGCTCCCTCAAAAGCTTCCGCTTCCCTCTCTGTGAAGTCAGCTGAAAGTCTGGGCAAAGGGCCTGTGTTTTTTCAACACCTACTTTACTGAGGACCCCTCTGCTCTTGAGCCACCTCTAGCCTGGGTTGCTGGGGCCTCCCACCATCCACCCACACTGACGGGAACCTACCAAGGATGGTCAGGCCCAGGGGCTTCTGGATTTCCTCGGTGGGAACCCCAACACTGGACCTCCAAACCCACCCTTCGGAGGGCCCTGCCGGGAAGAACCCCCGCTGCTTCCTCTGTCTGGGTGAGGGTGGGCGCCCGCCTGCCCTTCCCAGCGCACTAGACCCAGAGACTAAGGTTTCCCTCCGGGTCTGCACTCCCACCCCCACCCAGGCTTTGCCTGCCTCCCCGCTTATAGAGGCCTCACTGGGTCCCCAGAACACCCCTCCTCCACCGTGGGAACCCCACAAAGTCAAAGACTGTCTCGAGGTCCCCGGGACTCTCTTGGTCCACTGGGCCCCTCCCCCAGACCTCTTGCCATCAAGTTGAGGAGCATCCTCAGCCCATGCCCCACCCCACAGAGATTTGGGATCTCTGTCCCCAAATCCCAGCTGCTTGTGGAACTTCAGCATCTACAGTGAACTTCCTGCCTCTTCCCTCCTTGGGGACCCCTTCCTGGGGACCTGTGTGACAGTGCTGTCGGTCCCCACCTGGCCGACTCCTCCTCCCTCCCTCCTGTTCGTGAAGTTCACGCATGCGCGTGTCTCCTCTCACCTCTCCAGAGGACCACTGCCGGCTGAAGCCTGGGCCCCGGAGGGCTGAGGGGGACGGCAGAGGCGGGGCTGGGGGCGAAGCCTCAGACCCCGAGTCGGCTGCCTCCTCACTCAGCGGAGCATCTGCACAAGGCAGTAACGGGGAGAGGAAGAGGCAGAAGCAGAAAGGGGGCACTGGCCGGAGGCGCTTCGGGAAGCCCAAGGCCCGAGAGAGGCAGCGGGGTAAGCGAAGCACAGGGGGTGGGGGTCTCTGGGGCTCTGGGCTGGGGACTTGCTGTGTGACCTCCAAGGAGCTCCCCCTTGTCCCCCCAAGCCTTGGTCTCCCCATCAGCAAAGAGACCAGACCTGGTTGTCTGTCCCGGCCTCCACGTGTGGTCCTGGTTTACAATCCTTAAATCTGTGTCCACCCTCACCGCCGCCTGGGGCTTGACCTTCCTGAGCCTTGGGCTCCTGTCAGTAACAGGGGAGGGGGCGATGGCCCAGGTGGGCTGAACTCCACCCTTGAACCCACTCCCTCCTTCATTTTTCCTCCTCATCCCCCTCCCTGGGCTTGCCTTCTCTGATTTTCCTCTGGTCCGACTTCTGTCTACATTTCTTCCGCCTCTTGTAACTATCACTGCTTTTCCTCGTTCTCTGTTTTGTTCTCCTGATCTTCTGGCCTCCCCTTCCCACTTCCTCTCTCTGCCCCCCCCCCAATGCCTCTCTCTCGCTCTCTCCCCTCGGCCCTGCAGTGAAGGACGCCGACGGTGTGCTCTGCCGCTACAAGAAGATCCTGGGCACCTTCCAGAAGCTGAAGAGCATGTCTCGAGCCTTCGAGCACCACCGAGTGGACCGCAACACGGTGGCGCTGACCACGCCCATCGCGGAGTTGCTCATCGTGGCCCCCGAGAAGCTGGCGGAGGTGGGCGAGTTCGACCCCTCCAAGGAGCGTCTGCTCGAGTACTCGCGCCGCTGCTTCCTGGCCCTGGACGATGAGACCCTCAAGAAGGTGCAGGCCCTCAAGAAGAGCAAGCTGCTGCTTCCCATCACTTACCGCTTCAAGCGGTGATTCCGCCCCACCTGGCCCGGGACACGCCCCCGGCCCCTCTTTCCCTCCCCCTCCGCCCTCCCGGCATTGGTCAAGCGTGTGTAGGAGTGGTGGGCCCTCACGAGGGCATGGGGGCGGATGGGTGGCCTGTTTCTGCGCGTGCCTCTCTCCCTCCCCTCCTGCGGACCGCCACCCCCTTCCCGGTTCCCTTGTATATAGATCTGCTCCTTTGCCTCTCTCATTCTTAGCATCCTCCCCGTCCTCCGCATTCCCTGGGGTGGGGGCGGTCCAAGAACTACTGTCCAGGGGCCGGTTTCTGCCCTTTCCTAAACACTGGCACCCCCTCCCACCTGAGCGGCACCGTCCTGCCGTCACCCGGCCCTTGCTCCTGGGAAAACTGCGGGACTGCGAGGCGAGGGCACTGTACATACCCCGTTGCCGCCCCCAGCCCCAAGGAGAGGCTGGCCCACCTGCCCGCCCTGCAAGGAGCTCCCAAACCGCGTTCCGGGACCGCCTCGAGTCCACGTGAAACAGATAATTATTAAGTGAATTTAAATTAAAAAGAGATGATAAAATTTGGAATAAACTGGGCCCCGGCCTTTTCCTGGGAGGGGGTGGCCGTTGCCGCGAAGACGGTGACGGAGGCTCTGAGGGGTTCCGGGGCACGGACGGTCTGGCGGGAAACGGGGAGGTTGGGGAGACAGGGGAGAAGGAGCTGTGCCCTGGGGAACTCGGAGGGGCAGAGCTCCGGAAAAAAGGCGTGAGCACTACCCGCTGGGCTACTTGGACTAGAGGCACGGAGGCAGGAGGCGCGTCTGAATGAAACCTCTGGCGGAGGCGGCCAACGAGGGGAACGGGGACTCTCTGAGCGTAGGCTTCCGCCAGGAGGCGGTAAAGCGAAATTATCTGCCTCCCGGAAGTGTCCGCTACGTCGCCTGCTGCGTCTGCGCGGCGGGTGGGTGGGTGGGGCGGGCGCGCTTGTGCGGTTGCCATGGCAACCAGGAGAGGGCGGCCTAGCTTAACGGTCGGGAATGCAGTACTTTCCCTGGAGGAAGGGAAAGACTCGCGCACGCGCTCTGGGGGCTCGGGAAGCGGGCACCCTTCCGGAACAGTTGAGAAACCTCGCCTCAGACCGGCTTCCACGCAGGCGCAGAAGCCCACCTCGCGCCCCGCCTCTTCCCCCCTGCGCAGGCGCACAAAGCCGCTCTGGCAACCTCCGCAGCGGCCGCGCGCACCCTTCACCCCGCTGGCTGATTTTGTCTCGCGCAACCTTCTTAGGCCCTCCGCAAGATCAGCCCTTCTTTTCCTCCCCTTTCCCCACCCGGAGAGTCAGGTTCCGAGAGCCGGGACCCTGCCCCTTCTCCGTTTCCCTTCCCCTGACCCACCTCTCCTCTGTCCTCCCTCCCTTTACGGTTCCCGGAGCCGGAAGGAGCCGAAGTGCCGACGGAAAAAGTCGAAGCTATCTCCCGTGAGTGAAGCATTCCCGAAGCGGTGGCGGAAGGAGCCGAAGTTCTCCGAGAGGGGAGGAGGGTGCGCCTGGCATCTTCGGAAAGAGCCGAAGTTTGGAAACGAGCTTAATCTCTGGCTGGGTTTGAGGGCAAGCTCCGGAAGCCTTCGGAAAGTGACGAAGTCCGGGACGGTTAGGCTTGTCGGAAGTAGCCGATTGCTTGGACAGGGCCGGCGGAGAAGAGCGGGGAGAATCTGCGCAAGCAAAGACTGGGACAATTTCAATTTTCGGAAGAAGCCGAATTCTTAGAGGGGGCTGGGTGCAGAGGAACGCGAGGATCTACGGAAACATCTGAACGTTGAAGAGCTAATATCCGAAAAGTTACGAAAACCTTGGAAGGCGGCGAAACCCTCGCTTCGGGTGTTTTCGGAAGCAGCCGTAGCTGCTGCTCCCGAGGCTTTCCTCTACGGTCCGGAAATAGCCGACGCGTTTCGGAGCCAGGCCCGGGGGGGAGGGGCACCTCGCGGGCGCGCAGGCGGGGAGAGGGGCGGAGCTGGGGTGGGGCGGGCAGCCCGGGCTTGATTAGGTAGGAGGCGGTGGAGCGCCGGCGGCGGCCGGAAGTAGCCGAAGCAAGCGGCGGAAGTAGCCGAAGCGGCCGGAGCGGGCGCGCGGCAAGGCGAGGCGAGAGCTCCACAGAGCCCTACGCGGCCGCCTCAGCATGTCGGACTTCGACGAGTTCGAGCGGCAGCTCAACGAGAATAAGCAAGGTGAGGGCGCCGGGGGTGCGGGACGGCGGGCGGGGCGACTCTTGGCTTCCCTCCGTGTCCCCCGCCATTTTCCTCCTTGCTTCCCCCTCCTCTCAGGGCCGCGCGGCGCCCCCCCCCACCAAGTCCCGCGGCGCGCGCCTCGCTCACGTGACCTCCCGGCGTGCCGCCGCGCAGGAGGGGAGGGGAGGGAGCGGCGAGCGCAGGCCCGGACGCATGCGCTCCTTTTTCCGCGCCCCACGTGGTCTCCGGCACGCGCGGCGGGCTCGCCGGGTGTCCCCTCGCGGATTTAGGTTTTTTTAATCTGGAAAGGAGATTATATAGATTCGGTCTCGCACCTCCTCCTTTTCTACGGCTGCCTTGGCACTTCCGCTTCCGGCCGGGCCCGCGGCCCGGGTCTCCACGCCCCCTTTGTTCCAAAATGGCCGTTGTGGGACCCCCTTCACGTGGGCCTGGGCCGGGCCGCGCGGGGGGGGGCGCTTGTAGCACCGCCGCCCTTTGCGCCTGGTCCTGCGGACCGGCCGCTAGTGTCACGCCGGGCCGCTGCCGTGGGGCGCCAGGGTCGGCGCTTGTGGAAGAGGCCTCATTGTGCGTGCTCTGTGTTCCTCTCACACGCCTGTACCCCTTCCTCGGGGTTCTGGCTCTCCCGGCGATCACAGTGCGGAATGTTTGCGTTCCATCGTTCCCTAGCTAGAGAGGCAAACCCCACGTCCTGTAGGGTCGCAGCTCGGGACACCTAGACTCAGCTTCGTAAATCTCAGCGTGGAGGGGAGGAGACTGAGGCTGAGCGAGTAGGGGGACCTGGTTCAGTCGGGAGGGTGGGAGGCACGTCCCCCTCGGGGGACGCCGAGTCCAAGCACGGGGCCGTGCTAATGCTGATTACTTTGGGGGCCCCAAAAATGTCAGCACTGAGAGAAGCGTTAGATAGTTAACAGGTTTTTTTGTCTCCTTATTCCGATTTGAGAGTGAGGAAGCTAGGCCGAGGGAAGGTGGTAGGCTTGAGGCTTAAGCTACCTGTGTTCGGAGGGCCCCATGGGGCGCTGGGATTCCCCTTTCGGCCCACCCTAGAGTGGGGTAGGGGGTGGCTGGATTAGGAGACAAGAAGTCACGTTTCGGGGTGCCCACGGGGTGTCTGTACGTACATGATGTACCGTTTAACAGTACAGGCTTTGGAGGTGAGCAGACCTGGGTTTTAGTACCTACTTCATTGCTCAGTAGTTGTATGCTTATTTTTTTTGTATGTGTAGGGTGACTTTTTTTGTTTGTTTTTGTCGTTGGGATGTTGGAGTAAACAGGGATGATAGAAATAATAGTTGCAGGTAAACTTTGAGCACGTGTCAGGCACTTTGCTAAGCTCTTTTGCACAGTTTTTCTAAGTGGATCTTGCAACAGCCCTATGAGGCTGAAGTGATTTCCTGTCCTTTGCAGAGGAGGAAACAGGCTCAGAAAGTAAAAACTTTCCCACGTTTCAGCTGATCAGAGGTAGAGCTGAGATTAAATGGGGCAACATATGTAAAGTGTGTGGCATGGGGGTTGGCATACGTTAAGTGCCCAATTAGTGATATTTTTTATTGTGAAATAATTTCTAGTGTAATTTCTTATTTAGGGAGGAAGTACAGAGGCAGGTTTTCAGCTCACTCAGAGATGGTGTTAGAGATGGGGAAAGGCAGGGAAAGTTGCTTTCCAAACATCCTTCTGCCGGGTCCCACACCTGATGGTAAGCATGAGTCTCATTTAAAGAAGAGAAAAATGAGGTTTAAAGGTTTGGTTGCTGTTGCATGGTTTTATGCAGAAAAGCTGAAACCGATCCCACGTCTGCCTGGGCTGCAAAGCCATGTTCCGCTAGGCTGGAAAGCCAAGTGGAACTGATGGAGCTTTCCTTGGGGCACTTGCAGGTGTGCTGCCTGCTTTCTCCCTGGGTGTTCCTACTGGTACTGGGGGGCCAGGCCCTCAGCCGGGGCATGTCCCTTGGGTTGGTGGAGTTGTTCCCACAACAGGGTGGCCACAGCATTTTGAGCAACTGTAGCTCCCTTTTCTGTTCTGATCTGTGCTGTATCAGTTGGTGTGTGTGTGTGGGGGTGTTACTCTTGCCTCAGGGGGAAGCTTTGCCCATGTGTTGCTCTGCCCATGGGTCTTTGTGCCTGTGGGTCTTTGTCTCTGCGGTCCCGCTTCCTCCAAGTGTCAGTCTGTGTCTCCAGGGAATTAATTTCCTTTTCTGTGTCCCAGGCACCCAGCAGGTGCCACTGCTTCCTCTGTGTTCGTCGCTTTCCCTGCTTGTCTGTTTTAGAGCCTAAGCCACAGGAAAGGGTCTCCTGCTCACAACCTGCCCGTTTCACAAGCATGGAGCCAGAGGCCCAAAGCCTCTGGCCAGGGCTCCTCCCTGGGCCCAGTGCCATGACTCTGTGCTTACCTCTGGCTTCACACTGCTTGCTCGTTCCCTCCTGTCCCCTCCAGGTGCCAGTTTTCAATTTATTTTTTATGTTTAGTCTTTTTATTTTCAAGGAGGCAATCCCACTGTCGTTAGTGATTCCAGTGTTTTAGGAGTATTGTCCGCTGCTTAGCTGCCTTAGCTGACATTTCAAGGTTCACATTCAGGCTTCACCATTTTCATGCTTTTTGGCTCTGGGTAAGTCACGTGATCTCTCTGCGCCTTAGGTTTCTCATCTCTTACGTGAGCAAGGCTCCCTCCCCAGTGTTTTCCCGAAGTAACAGTAAGGATCGAGTGCAAGTAAAATTAGCGCAGAATATGGTTTTAGGCGGCATCCCGATGATTGCTACAACGTTTTTTCCTTTTTAAGGTGCAGGTTTATCCTGTTGTAGTGAGGTCCATGGCATTCTCTTATTATCTCCATACCCCCCCCCCCCCGCCGCCCCGTCCCCAGACACGTGGTAAAGTTAACACGTGTTTGAGGGGTAGTCGAGGATAGTTGAGGAATCAGTGGCGTCTTTGAACCGAGGAAATAGAGTACAAACAGCGTGGTGCAGGAGCTACACCTCCTTCAGAGGGGGAGAGGTCTGCTGGGAGCCAAGGTTTCTGTGCTTTGCTGGCAAGGCTGTGCTCTGTTCCTAGGCGCCGCCCCCAAGGCGAGTGGGGGAAGGTTGAAGGCGCCAAGGGGAGCTCTGGAGAAAGCCCCCGCCCCAGCTCCTGCTGTCCTTGGCTCTGAGGGAGTGTGGGAATGGGGGGTAGTGGGCCGGCACCTCCCCCCCACCCCCCAGATTCTGAAAGACATGCCTTTCTGGAGGAGGGGATCCTGCATTGTTCAGCTGGTGGGGTGGGGATGGGCTGGGTGTCCCTGCTTCTCAGCGAAGCGGGTCCTGCCTGGTGCCTGACCCCGGGGCCTGATGGTGGGGCAGTGGGGGCCAGCTGGTTGAGGAGGTCTCCTGAGGGGCTGCTGGGTCCCTTCAGGAAAACATCATTGGGTCTCTTGATTCCCCAGCCTCTAGCCCTGCCCCTCTCAGGGACGACCCTGGGGTCAGGCCCCTCAGCCCTCGAGGGGGACCAGGAGCCAGCCTCCTCTGTCTTCTCTGGCTCCCCAGCTCCTCCTGAGCATCCTCAGGTACCTTACACCCCGGGGGCACTTCCAGGCCCTGTCCCCTCAGGTAACCAGCTCCCTCCCCGGTCCCGAGGGTCTTTGGACTCGCGTGTGGACCCAGGAAGCCTGCTCTCCCTTCCTCCATCAAGCCCCTTCCCCTTGGGGGTGGCCTCCCTGGGGCTGGGGCGAAGCCAGCAGTGCGCGGGTGGGCTGGGCCACGGCATCCCTCAGCTCATCCTCTCCCCCGCCTTGCCCAGAGCGTGACAAGGAGAACCGGCACCGGAAGCGCAGCCACAGCCGCTCTCGAAGCCGGGACCGCAAGCGCCGCAGCCGCAGCCGGGACCGGCGCAACCGGGACCAGCGCAGCGCCTCCCGGGACAGGCGGCGCCGAAGGTACCAGGGCGGGGAGCGGGTGGCTGCGTCCCGGGGCTCTGGGGCTCCTCTCCGCGTGGACCTGGGGGAGGCGCTGCTGCTCATCTGTCTGAATCAGTTTCTTCCCTGTTCCTGGGGTTTCCTTCAGTTTCTGGTGGGTCGCTGGTGCGGCAGGTTCTTTATCTCCAAGGCGAGTCTGGTGACAGGGAGCTGCTCTGTCTGTCCCTTGGTGAGGGGCTCCCTCCCCTTCCTGGCCCTCTTGTGCCCACTGTGCGGGTCTCCGGGGTGCCGCCCTGGGAGGGGGACGGCGGTTTCCGCTCTAACGCCTCTTCCCTCCCCAGGCTCCCCTCTGTCCTCTCTGCCCCTTGGGTGAGGAAGGGCGGGATAGGTGGAAGTCCTGCCTCCTCCCACCTCAGTCTCTTCAGCTAGAAAGTGGTCTGTCTGGCCCTTCCTCCCTTCCTCTTGCTTGGGGGTGGGGGGCGTGGGGGAAATGGCAGGGCCGAGGGGGTTTGCCTGCTGCTTGTTCACCTCGGCCCTGCCCCAGCCCTGGACTCAGCGGCCTTGGGGGGTGTGGTGTGTGGGGAAGACGAGGGTCCCCAGTCACCCCTCCCCACACCTTTCCCTCCCACCCCCCAGCAAACCTTTGACCAGAGGCGCTAAAGAGGAGCACGGTGGATTGATGTGAGCTTCTCCTCCTGCCCCTTCCGCCCTGACGTCCGTTCCCTTCGCCTCCCTCCCCGCTGTGCACCCTGCCCTGTCCTTGTCCAGCCCCGGCCCGAGCACTGGGGAGAGCCCACCTGCCTTGCAATAGCACCCTCCCCGGGCCTGGGCACGGCCCCGACCCGGATCCTCTCCCTCCTGGAGAGAGCCGAGCTGGGCGGGGGAGCCGAGGGGAACCTGGGGGGACTTGCAGGCCCACCTTTGGTCAGACTGAGGTCGCCCTGCCCCGCTCTCCCCTCCCCCCTCCCCCAGTCGTTCCCCCCGCCACGAGAAGAAGAAGAAGGTCCGTAAATATTGGGACGTGCCACCGCCCGGCTTCGAGCACATCACCCCCATGCAGTACAAGGCCATGCAAGGTAGGCTCCGGCCGCCGCCCCACATCTGCTGGTCCTCTGGCCCCCTTACCCTCTCGTGAGCTGGAGTGGTTGTATACTGGGGTGGTCAGGAAGCAGAGCCTCGGTTTTGGGGGGGTGGCGGATGGGGTTTTCACCCTGGGTTTTCTGGCCTCTGCCTTTTGAAGCCCCTTGACAACAGCCCTTACTGTTGCAGTTGACAGCAGGGATGAAGCTGTCAACAGACCTGGTTTCGCAGAGGCGGTGGTTGCCCATGTCTGGGAGGGCGCGGCTGCTGAGCCGCTCCACGGGCGCCCTGATGTCCTCTAATCCCCGTCTCTTCCTTTTGAAGCTGCCGGTCAGATTCCAGCCACCGCCCTTCTCCCCACCATGACCCCTGACGGTCTGGCTGTGACCCCGACACCGGTGCCCGTGGTCGGTAGCCAGATGACCAGACAGGCCCGGCGCCTCTATGTGGGCAACATCCCCTTCGGCATCACTGAGGTACTGCCTTCTCCCTGCCCTCCCCCTGCCCCTACCTCTCCCTGTCCCCCCCACCTGTTCCTCCCCTTCCCTCCATTCCGTCCCCCAACCTGCACGGGTGAGACTCTGCTCCTGCAAGACCCCCCGGCCCCCTCCCAGACGGACCGATGGAGTTGAGCCAGCCAGGGGCCGGGCTGGGGGTGGCCCTCTCCCTCCCTCCTTTCCCTCTCCCGTCTCCCTTTCCCTTTCCCAACCTCCTCCAGCAACCCAGAGAGCAGGCACACACGTAACGTACCTACGAATCCACGAATCCGAATCCGTGTGGAGAGAGACAGAGAGGGAGACTCGGACACGCACACATGCATACGCACACGCACGCTCCCCCTCAGTGTTTCTGACACGCCTCTTGTTCTCTGCCGCCTGTGTCCCCCATCCTTTCCCCACATCCCTCCCATGGTCGCTGTTCTTTTATTTTTGATCGCCCCGACCTCCCCTCACCTTCCCTACCGCTCCTCTCCCCTTCCCCTCTCCCCCACCCCTTCCCGTGACACCCCCTGAGAATCCCGAGATCAAAGAGTTGTTTCCATTTCTCTTTAAAGTGAAATATTGTGGGGCTGAGATCCCTCGTAGCAACAAAAAGTTTGCTACCGTCGTCGAAGGCAAGTAAGGTCCATTCTGACTTTCTCAACCTGCACTTTGCTACATTTGATAAACCAGCCCCCGGACTCCAGGGCCAGATTCCTCCACATCACTCTTTTCTCCTCCCCTCCCGCCCGCCCTTCCTCCCCAACCCTCTGCCCTGCGCTCCCCACCTCCCGCCCTCTTTCCTCCATCCCTTTGCTTCTCTCTCTCTCTCTCTCTCTCTCTCTCTCTCTCTCTCCCCCTCCCTCTCTCCCCCTCCCTCTCTCTCCCTCTCTCTCTCTCTCTCTCTCTCTCTCTCTCTCTCTCTCTCTCTCTCTCTCTCTCTCTCTCTCTCTCCCCCCCCCCCCTCCTCTCTCTCGGGTTTTCTCTGTGTTCTGCCTGCTGCTGCTTTTCTACTTCCTTGCTATTTCTCTTTTGCTGTCGCCATTGGATGTTTCTTTTTCTCACACATTCCCTTTCCTTGTTCTCTGTTTTATGTTTTTTTTGCCTCTCCCTGTTGTTTGTCGCATCTTTCTTGAGCAATCTTTCTCTTTCCCCCTGGTTGGGGCCCTGTGGCTCTCTCCACACCTCCTGTCCCGCCTCCTGGTCCCTGGCTGTTTTCCTGCTGCTGCCTCCGCCCCACTTTCTCTGATCTTTCTCCTGCTTTTGTTCCTACTGTTGATCTCTGTGCCCCCACCCATATTCCACTGTTCCCTTCCCTCCCCCCCGCCCCCCATCCCTCTCCCCTTACCCCCAAACCCCTCTGTGTCTCCCTCTCTCACCCTTCCCCTCCTCTCTCCACCTCCCTTCCCCCGCCCCCCCCCGTCTCCTCTTCCCTCTGCAGGAGGCCATGATGGATTTCTTCAACGCCCAGATGCGCCTGGGGGGGCTGACGCAGGCCCCCGGCAATCCCGTCTTGGCAGTGCAGATTAACCAGGACAAGAACTTTGCCTTCTTAGAGGTGAGCCGGGCATGTAGTGGGGTCAGGCCCAGCCCGTTTGCAGCAGCCCTTGTTCCCACTGGGCTCTTCTGCAGTCCTTTCTCTACCAGGTTGCTGTCCCAGAGCCCTCGGGGGTTGGGGGGCTGGCTGGCCACTCACCCTGTCCCTGACCACCTCCTTTTCTTTCCTTCAGTTCCGCTCAGTGGACGAGACCACGCAGGCCATGGCCTTTGATGGCATCATCTTCCAGGGCCAGTCGCTGAAGATCCGCAGGCCTCACGACTACCAGCCCCTGCCTGGCATGTCAGAGAATCCCTCTGTCTATGTGCCTGGTGAGTGGGGAGCTTGCCCACCTTTCCCTCTGTAGGCCAGCTGGAGCTAACAGGGAAGCAGCACGAGTACTTCAGAGGGGATGCGTCGTCTCATCCGGCCTTCGAATTTTTGGGAGTTGGGCGTCTCCCTGTTTGCAGAGGTGGCGCCCGGCACCCAGAGAGGGTGAGCTGTGGTCTGCTTGAGGACTCATAGCTTGTAAGTGGCAGAGCCAGGGCCAGACTGAACGTGTTGTGGGCAGTGAGAGGCCGCTGCTCTGGACCGCGGGGTCAGTATGAGCGTGGGTGAGCCTGTGTGGATGGGCAGGTGGTCAGTAGAGCTCCTGGTGCGGGGTCTGATGTGGATTTTCCGTCGACCCCTGTGCTCCGGGCCAGCCTACGCAGCCGTGTTTAGTACCACCTCAGGTCGGTAGGTAACATAGCAGACCTGGGGTCGGCAGAACTTTCTCTTGTAAAGGGCCAGAGAGTGACTGTTTTTTGCTCTGCAGGCCGCGTGGTCTCTGTTGAAACTACCCTGCAGTTGTAGCAGGAAAGCAGCCACGCGTGCTTCCTAAGTGAGTGGGTGTGGTTGTGTCCCGTATGCCTTAACATCCATGGATCCTGATGTTTGGGTGCCGTGTAACGTTCACATGTGGTAAAACAACCTTTCAGAAAGCCCGTAGGCTGTACAGAAACAGGAACCTGCAGGCTGTTTGCTGACCCCTGTGGTTGACTGCCGAGTGGAAGTGAGGATTTGGGCCTGTGAGGGGCCCTGTTGGGGGCCGGGAACGCTGTGGGGTTGGAGGGGCCAGTGCTGCGGTAGCCGAGCTGGGGGCCCAGCTCTCAGGCAAAGGCAGGGTGAGCACCGGGTGCTCTGGGTGTGGGGGCCGTGAGCCCCACCCTTGGGGGCTGAGAACGTGGCGTTCTGCTGGCTGAGGCTTCACGCTGAAGGACACCTCTTGGAAACTAAGTTGGCTCTTCACTTTGTGAAATGGGGGATGTGGAGTCCAGAGAGGGTGGCACCTTGGGACTGAGGGCTGGGTCCCTGGCTCATCCCCAGTGTTTTCCACCGTACCAGTTTGGGTAAATTCAGTACATCTCTCTAGCTTATAAAAAAAAACTTGAGAAGTTACTGACTTTCTGACGCTCTACGTGCACGTATGTCTGTGGGGCCACCTCCCAGATCAAGCCACGGAACGTTCCTTTGTGTCTCTTTCCAGTGAATTCCCTGCGTTTTAACTCATTCCTATTTACACAGGAGCCCACTGCTTCTCCTGCTTCCTGGGCCAGCACAGTCCCAAGTGTGCCCCGTGGATCAGGTGTTCGTCATCGTGACTGTCCTGTAGTACAGGGTCGGCAAGTGACAACTAGGGGCCAGATCTTTAAGATCTATCGGCACGTAGCCACTCGCACTGGCGCGTGGTTTGAGTTGCTTTCGTGCTGCAGTGGCCCTTGACTCCTGTGGTAGGTGCTGGGGCGCCCTCTCACCAAGGAGGGGAGTGAGGCAGGAAGCGAGCAGTGACGTGCTCAGAGGCGTGATTGCTGGGACCCCGGGTGGCGCAGCCTGACCGCAGAGTCTGCCTGGCCGTCTCCCGTGCTGCCCCACTTGTCACCTCTCTCCTGTGGAACCAGAGGCATCGCAGGGGCAGGGATAGTGTTCGGTCGCAGGCTCTGTTACTACGGCTGACCTCCTCTCTGGGATTTCTCTCCCCAGGGAGGCCGGGGGTCCAGCCACCAGTGACTGGGCGAGTCTGTTCCTTCCTTGGGTGCCGGGGATGGCAGGAAAAGTGATGGTGGCTGCAGGTTAAACGTTCTGTGCAATAAAGGTCATATTTCGATCTAATGTTCAATAAACGGGAGAAGCATTTGATAAAAGCATTTGATAAAATTTGGCAGGCACGCTTGGTTGGAAAAGAAACAATGTAGGAACCCGAAAGGTAACTTCCTTGTCTTGGTAAAAGGGGACTGACCTGAAACTGAAAGTATATATCATCTGCAGGGGTGAGACCTTAACTGCGCTCCCTGATCTCAGGCCTGACTGTGCAGTGGCCCTAAAGACAAGATGGAAACTGGGAGCAGGAAGGCGTAGCATCTTTGAATTTGTGAATTTAGCTTCACCCTGAGTGCCCGTCCTGCATCAGGCTCACTCCTCAGTTCAGGGGCGAATCTGACTCTGCCTCCAGAGGCCCCTACCTGTGGGGCTTCCTCCACTCCCCCAGGAGGATCCTACGAAGCAGTGCCGGGGGTGCCAGGGGCACAGCAGTGCACGAGGCGGTCACGGTCCTCCTGCTGAGGGGCAGGTGACGCTGCAGGTATGAGAAAGGATTGCTTGGCACCTGGGGGTCCAGGGCAGCCTTATGGGGGGTGGTGAGGTTTTAGAGGTGAAGGTGAGAGGTAGCCCCTCTGGAAGAGAACAGGTGTGTGAAGCAGGGCGGCGCCCAGAGCGTGCCGTCCGGAGATGAGCTGCTCGGGGCTTTGACTTTGGGCATCAACACCGGCCTGGGTTCCCCATTTATCTTGTGCTTTCCTGGTTGTGCGACCCTGAAGAGCAGGCCCTTCTCCCCTGGCAGAACCGAGTGAGCACGGAGGGGCTGTGGTTGCTGAGGCGCCGACCTGCTGCTCCCTCGTGCTGGCGCGGCCTGGGCTTCGTGGGGTGGCGAGCCTGGCCGCCAGCCCGCGTCCAGTGCTCGTGTGGCTCCGTCGTGCTCATCCACGCGCTCGGGGTGGGGGGTGCGAGCTTCTCCCCGTTCCACAGATGAGGTCACTGAGGCCCAGAGGAGCCTCACTCAGTCTCGTACCCCAGATTGGAGCCCAGGGAGCCCAACTCTGGTGCCCTCGGTGCCGTGTGCTTCCCTGAGGTGTCTGGTGGGGCAGGTTCCAGCCCCAGTGCTGCCACTCTGCAGTCTTGTATCCGCAGCCCGTGTCCTGTGACGGCACCCTTGCAGAGCCTT
The DNA here is from genome assembly GCF_937001465.1 of Orcinus orca. Classification (NCBI taxonomy): domain Eukaryota; kingdom Metazoa; phylum Chordata; class Mammalia; order Artiodactyla; family Delphinidae; genus Orcinus; species Orcinus orca. The sequence goes on from NC_064578.1 coordinate 56,053,498, forward strand.
TCGCTCCCTGAGAGCTGCCTGTGAAGTTGGGGGTCCTGGAGTGTGTGACCTCACGTGGTACCTGCTCCCTGGGCCTCAGTCTCCTCCTGTTGTGCTGTGGGTAGGGGTGGGAGAACGTGAAACGAATAGCTGGAAGGAGTTCGGCCAGGGGTGCCCGGTGTGGAGTGCTCGGTCCGTGGCCCTGGCTCCCAGATGCTTCTGCTCATCTCTCCTTGCCCGGGCCGCGTCTCAGAGGATTGCATGCCCCACCCCGATGGGGCTGGGCTCTGGTGGTTGGAGCGGCAGGGCTGGAGGGGCTGGACCGGTGGGTGGTGGTGGGAGAGGGAGCCCTTCTGTGGGCGCAGTGGCAGTGTCTGAGGCTCTTTCCCATCTCCCATGTCGCCTGCTCCTCTCCAAGGTCAGGAGGAGGTGGAGCGGGGCCACCTGGTGCCGGATTGCAGAGGAAGGCAAGGTGGTGCGTCTGGCAGTAGTGGGCCTAGTGGGCCTTGAACTCAAAGTCAACAGCAGGTCCGGCCGGGTGGGTGGTGGTCCACGTTTCTATCCTCTTTGTGTCCAGCGGCGTCCTGGAGCTCTGTGTAGTTTAGGCCCTGTGGGGAGGCTCCAGGAATTGAAGGACAACGTTTTGGAAGTGTGCGAGACGTTGGGCTGAGTCCTGGCAGGCGCCCGAGTCAAAAGCTCAGCGGAGAGGGCAGGATTGGGGTGGACGCACGGTGGTCGTTAAACCTGCTTGGCTGATGTGGGCCCCGCCTTGCCAGGGTGCTGAGTGAGCCGGGCACGTCCCAGCCCTCACGGACACCAAGCAGCAGACTCCTCCGAGGTCACCTGTGACTGAGGCCAGAGAGCGGCTCGGGACACCTGTAGCTGTGCATAGCGCAGGCCCACGGGGAAAGGTTGTGGAGGCTTCCTGGGGAGACCTGGTCTCAGCAGAGGCAGGTTGGGGGAGGGCTCTGAGTGGAGGCTTGAGGATGAAGGAGAGGTTGTGTATCCCCACGATGCCTCTCCAGCAGGCCGAGAGCCGAGGGAACCTGCCCAGGTGACGCAGCAGCAGGTGGCAGGTTGGGGTGTGAGCTCGTGTCTCTGACCCCAGGGCCCCGATGTGCCGCTGTGCTGGGGTCGCTCTGCGTCCTGAAGAGTGCTGCCGGGGTGCGCCTCCGAGGCGGGGCTGGGGAGGGCGCATGGGTGGGAGGGACGTGGCCTGACCAGGGCTGCCGGGCCTCTCCCTGCAGACATCTGCCAGGGTCTGTGAAACGACCTGGTGCTGGCACTTACAGTCCGTCTGCTCCCTTCTGCCCTTAGGAGTCGTGTCCACCGTGGTCCCGGACTCTGCCCACAAGCTGTTCATTGGGGGCTTACCCAACTACCTGAATGATGACCAGGTAGACCCTTCGTCTCTTCCCGCCCCTCCCCCGTCACAGCCTTCGTCCATACTCTCATGGCGTCTTGGCCTGCCGCAGGTAAAAGAGCTGCTGACATCGTTTGGGCCTCTCAAGGCCTTCAACCTGGTCAAGGACAGTGCCACAGGGCTCTCCAAGGGCTACGCCTTCTGTGAGTACGTGGACATCAACGTCACAGACCAGGTGAGCCCTGGGACCCTGCGCTGGCGAGTCTGTCCTTGCCCTCACCCTGCTCTGTATCCTCGCTGAGGTCTCCCTTATTCAGGATGGGTGGGAGGAGGCCACCCCGAAGCAGGGCTGGGCATAGGGGCCCTTTTCCCTCGGTTCTAGCTCTTGCCAAGCTCTCACCCCTTTGCCTTGCCCTCTTTCCTATCAGTGTCCGGCTCTGGGGTAGTGGGGCTTGCGGGGGAGGTGTCAGGCTACTGGCCTCTGACCTGTACCTCTCTCCTGCGTGCCCCCATCCCGCGTTCTCCAAACGCAGGCCATTGCGGGGCTGAACGGGATGCAGCTGGGGGATAAGAAGCTGCTTGTCCAGAGGGCAAGCGTGGGAGCCAAGAATGCCACGCTGGTGAGCCCCCCGGCACGTCATCTTCCATTGGCTAGGGGACATCTGGGGGTGGGGGGGTGGGAAGGGGCCGGGGGGCACGCTGGGTGGGCCGTCCTAAGCTCTGCCCCTGGCTTTCCTGGCCAGTGTTGGGAGTGGGTGCCTGGGTCTTCAAGGGCAGAGCAGGGTCTTTCCCTGGGATGGCGTCTTGGGGGAGGGCTCGGGGGAAGTGGGCATGGAGGGGGCGAGGGCGGAGCTGCCCCGTGACGCCCCTGCCCCTGCTGCCCCACAGAGTACCATCAACCAGACCCCCGTGACCTTGCAAGTGCCTGGCCTGATGAGCTCCCAGGTGCAGATGGGTGGTCACCCGACTGAGGTCCTGTGCCTCATGAACATGGTCCTGCCTGAGGAGCTGCTGGACGATGAGGAGTACGAGGAGATCGTGGAGGACGTGCGTGACGAATGCAGCAAGTACGGGCTCGTCAAGTCCATCGAGATCCCCCGCCCCGTGGACGGTGTGGAGGTGCCCGGCTGTGGAAAGGTGCGTGGGAGCGTGCTGTCGTGAGCGTCCCCTGTCCCCACACGTGTGCGGGCACACACGCACACCCACACCCTACTCTGACCCAGAGAGAGCGGGGCCTCTGGGGGCCCAGGCCTGTGGTGAGAGGCAGCGCGCGTGCTGTGCCATTGTGGCTGAGGACTTGCCTCTTGCCTCTGTATAGAAGCAGCTTTGGTTCAGAACCTGGGTTTCATGTGATCTTGGGTAAGTGGTTTGGCCTTGTCTATGGAAGGGGGAGAAAAGTGCTAAAAATAGTCCCCAAAGCAGCAAACCCACCTGTGTCTTCCGTTCTGAGCTCTCACAGCAGCTCCGAGCCCTTCTCCACAGTTAGGTTTCTGATTTCTGGGGTCTGATTCTGAGCTCACTGAGTCACGTTGTCCCTGGCACTGTGCCAGGTGCCAGCATCTCACGCCCCCCCTCAGGATGCCTGCAGCGTGTGTGGCTGCTCACCTTGTGGGTCAGCGGGATGCCCACGTTAAGAGACAGCGCGTGTGCTGCTTCCGGTGGTGGCTGGGAGGGGAGCAGCGTCGCACTGGGCCCTGTGTTCAGGTAGGCAAGTCAGGAGCTGGTGAAGCCCGAGCGACACCCAGTTCTCGCGGCAGGCAGGTGGGGTCCTGGCAAGAGGCAGCGAGGTGGCTGGTGTAGCCTGAGGGGGTGAAGCGTGGGTGCTAGGAAGCATGCTGGCTGTTCTGAGTGAGGATGGGGGGAGCCTTCGAAAGCTCTTAAACGTGGGAAACACCTGGCACATCGAGGTGGTGCCTTACAGTGGGGGGGGGTGGGCATGGAGTGCAAAGCAGAGCTGGGAATTTGGAGGGGTGGGGGGTGACAGCCGTGTGATGTTTGGAGCTTTGGGTACTAACGGCTTGTGGTCATCTGGGTGAAAGACGGTGACCTGATTCAGAGCAGGCAGGAGGATGGAGAGAAGTCAGTGGCCTGTGAATGCCGGGACCGGCCTGTGAATGCCGGGACCATGGCGGCTGATCTGGGTGTGCCGGGGAGGGGGAGGAGCCAGTGAGATGCTCATCTCAGCCTTCTGGGTTTGGTGACCTGGCAGAGATGGCAGGTGAGAAGCAGGGGACCTGAGCAGGTCTGCGGGGGAGGGACGATGGTCAGTGTTGGGGGGCTGGCTTTGAGGTCCTGAGACCCCAGCAGAGATGTTGCAGGGAGCAGTGGGCTGGACAGAGCTGCTTCCAAGTTTGAGGTCTGGTAGGCACCCTGATCCCTGTTCAGGTGTCAGGCTGGACAGACTTGCCGAGGAGCAGTGGAAAAGCATCGCAGGTGGGGGCAGAGGGGGGTGGGGCGGGGGCAGGAGGGGAGGGTGGGCCGCACTGGGTTTGGCCTGCGCTCCTACCTGCCCCTAACTGCTGCACTGGAGACACTCCGTCCATGACAGGTCAGTCTCCTTAGTGCGGTCGTGGCTCAAGAGAGGAGAGCCTGGAGGCTGCCTGGGGGCTGAGGACGTGTTTGGGGGGGACTAATTGAAAGACCCGGCCTTGTCTCAGGGATCAGTCTATGTGATTTGTTTTCAAACTTTATTATCATTCTTTTCAAACGTAGGAGTTGAGAGAAACCGTCGTGGCGATAGAGTTAAGGTCATAGTACAATGTTTTTAAAGTCGTATTCTAGTATGTGTAGCAGTGTCTTAGTGGCCCGTCGCCCAGCTTCAGGTTACCAATATCTTATCATTCATGATTTCTATATATTCAGCTTCCCATCCCCCTTCCCCGCCCCCCCCAAACAAGATATATCTCATATATCACTTAAGTACAGTTCTCTATCTGAACTCCTGATGTCTTGGGCCTGGTCACTCTTGCTTTGGGGCCTGTGCTGTGTGCTGTAGGATGTTTAGCCCCATCCCAGCCTCCACCCACTAGATGCCAGTAGTGTTACTCATGCCTTTGTGACAATGAAAATCATCTCTAGACATTGCCAAATGTCCCCTGGGGACAAATTCACCTTGGTTGAGAACTACTGCTATAAACAGATGACTTTAAAAAATTATTTTAACGAAACCATACAGTACCATTAGTACGTTAACAAAATTATCATTAGTATCTGTCTACCCAAGCCATGTTCCGATTTCCCTTACTGTCTCAAAAATGTCTTTTTATAGTTGCTTTGATCAAAATAAGGAACCCTGCAGTTTGGTTTCAAACTTCCTTAAAATTTATCAGTTTTGTCACTTCTTCTTGTTTTGTTTTGTTTTGTTTTGCAAGCTGTTTTGCTTGTTGAGGCATTAGGGGGCATGTTTTTATAGAACTCCCCATGTTCTGAATTAGGCTGGTTATATCCACCCCTCCCTCCACTTCTGTAACTGGTGGTTCAAGAAAGATGAGAAGCTTGAGCACATCAAGGTTCAGGTGTTTTTTGTTTTTTTTGAATCAACCTGGGTTTGAGTACTAATTTGTCAGCTTTCCTTCATCCCTTGTCTGGGGGAGGCACCCATGGCCCTTGGGGTGGCTGGGGGAGCACCCAGCATGGTGCCTGGTACAGGGGAGACACTCAGCATAAGTGACCGGTCTCCTTGAGCTCACCCCTGTCCCCTGCCCTTTGGGGCTCTTGACTTAAGCTTCCTCTGCTCTCATTCTCCATGCCTCTGCATGTCTCTGTCTTCTGTCATTCTTTGATCCTGGGGTGCTGGAGGATGTTTGATAAACCTCCCTCCCTCCCTCTCCCTCCCGCGGAGTTCTGGGTTTGGGTAGATAGATGCTGGCTGGTTGCTGTGAGTGAACCGGCGCATCCTTGGAGGCCGGGAGGCCTTGGTCTTCACAACCTGCGTCTTGTTCCCACAGATCTTCGTGGAGTTCACCTCTGTGTTTGACTGCCAGAAAGCCATGCAGGGCCTGACGGGTCGCAAGTTCGCCAACAGAGTGGTTGTCACAAAATACTGTGACCCCGACTCTTACCACCGCCGGGACTTCTGGTAGAGGCGGCGGGGGAGGGCAGGGGCAGGGCTGGCTGGGGCTTCTCCCCCTCCAGCTCCCCCTCTTTTCCCCCTCTGAAGACGATGGGCAGAGGAGTGACAGCCGAATGACAGCCGGCAGCAACTGGAATGGCACCGATTAAGGGTGGGGGGGGTTGGGGGCGGGGAGGGGACGGGGGAAGTGCGCACACAGACCCACACAGACACATGCACCCACAGACACAGAGGGAAGGGGTGGGGAGGGGGTGCACAGCAGGGCGGGGTCGGACCCCCACGGCCCTTCCCAGAAGTCTCTCTTCCCTTATGCCCCCTTTCGCTCCCCTTCCCCACCGTAGAAACATAGCGTGTTTATATTTTATGGCCAAATGATTTTGAATTTTGTTGTCCGGCCCCGATACCCTGCTCTCCCCTTTCAGGACCACAGCTCCTGTCCCTTTTGGCCTCTGGTCCTCTCCACCGTGTCCTCCCTGGTTTCTTACATAGTTGATTCTCTCCTCTTTAGTCTCCCCAGACCTGCCCCCCACCCTGTGGCCCCTGTCCCTCTCCTACTCTCTGTGGCAGTTTCATATTTGCTAAGACGAATTTGCTCATTAAACATTTTGTTGTATTTTACTTTATGGAGCTGCTCCGCGTCCGGTGTGTGTAACCCCCTCCCCTCCAGTTCTCAGGGGTTCCCTTGGCCCCAGGCTGAGGCTTGGCCTTGGGAGGCCCAGGTGTCCGCACTGTCGATCTGGCACGGGCACCCGTGCCCTTGGCACACCCGAAGTGGCACACCCCGCCTGCGTGGCCTGCTCCTCTAGGACGGGCGTAGGGCGTGGCCCTGGGGAGGAGGGTGCAATGGACGGGCCCCCATATGAAGTGGGGAGGGGCGCATCCGGCTGGCCCTGTGGGCGCAGGAGTTCAGATCGTCCCAAGGCACCGCGGTGGGGCATGGTCTAGCGGGCCTGGGGCTACCGCGCGGGGGCGGACGAGGACGTGGTCTCTTCGCCTTCGGCCGAGCTCGCTGGCCGACACCTCGCTGCGCCCCGCCTCTCCGTGCGCGTACCCGGGGTTTCGCGGAGGCGGGCGGAAATGAGGCAAGTGGCTCTTGGCGACGGCTCCCGCGCGCCGGAAGTGACGGCACGCGGGAGAGCGTGTCCTCGGAAGTAGCCACTGCGCAGGCTCGCCGCAGACGGGGCGGCTGGGCGGGTCGCGCGGCCACTTCCGCTTCCGGTCCGTCGCCTCCTTTGGTTGCTTCCCGTCCGCTCGGCGGTTCCCCTCCCCCGCCCGGTTCTCCGCGCCCCGCCGGGGCGGCGGGGCCGTCGGCGTGCGGCCCTCCGTGCGTCCGCGCGTGCGCCTAAGCGCGGCTCCGCGTCCGCCGCTCGCGGCTCGGCGCGCGCCCCGCGACACCGAGGCCGAGCGGGGGCAGGGGGCTGCCCGCCATGACCCCCTGGAGCGCGGCGTGAGGGGGCCGAGGTGAGCGCGGGCCGGGGCGCGGCGGGCGGGCGCGCTCGGGCGTCTCCGTGGCCTTCGTGTGTCTGCTCCCGGCCGGCCTGGGCCGCCCGCGGCCCTTCGTCTCTCCTGCGTCTGCCTGTGTCTGTGTGTCAGTGCCGCTGCCTCCCGCGGGCCTCGCTTGTGCTCATGTCCGTGTCTGTTTCGGCGTTTTTGCAAAGCATTTGTCTCCGTGTGTCTGTTCCGGTCTCGTTCTGCCTTTCTGTCACGTTTCGGCGTCTGAGGGTCAGGATTAATGTTGGTGTCTCCGTTCGCCAGGTGTCTCTAGTCTCTGTGCATCTCTCCCCGCCGTCTTCCCATCTCATTTTTGTTCTGGTACCCCTGTCCTCCAAGCCCGAGTCCCTCTCCGCGGGTCTGTCGCTTGGTCTAGGGTCTGCCCCTTCCCCCAGGTTCTTGAGTTAGTTTTGGTGAAGAACCCGGCTCTGGAATCAGAGGTCCACTTTTTGCGAGCCTGTAAGATTTGTCAGGTGATTTATCACCAAACCTTAGTTTCCTAGTCTTTAAAATTAGTGTGTTTATGTTTCTTGCGTAATAGGGCAGCTTTATCTAATAACGGAGGTGATGCTTTTAAGTGCCTAATCCTGGCGCGTAGTAAGTGTGTAGTTAACTGCTGGCAGCTCTGGTTTCCATTATTATTTGTAGATTTTTTTGTTCCACACAGATGACGTTTGACATCGTTTGATATCTGACTACCCTTTGGAGAATTTTGCCGTATGATTTGTGTTTTATTCGATCTAGTAATTCTCTTTGGGCTAAGCAATTTTGAAAAACGTAGTCTTGTTTTAAGCAGTATCTGTGAAGTTTTAGTTTTGCTGTGAAGGTTGAATGTATTTTCTAATGCCCGTTAATATAAATACACGGTGTTAAGATAGCACATTTTCTGATGGCCTTCCTTTTGGAAATAGTTCTGTTTTTTCTCTGACGATAATAGTAGCCAACGTTATTGAACTACTACCCACGGGGCGCAGTGCCAAGAACTTTATGTATCCATTGTATTTAATCAACAGTTCTGCCGGGTGGAATCTTTTCCTTCATTTCAGAGTTGAGCAAACTGAACCTCAGGGAGGCCAGAATTTGGACCCAGATTTCGTGTTCTTCTCCATTTTTCTTGTCTCTTATTTCCCTGTCCTAGGTTACTGCCTCTTTGCGTTTCAGGGTCTCCGTCTTTTCTCGTTGCCTGCCTGCCTCACTCTCTTCCCATGTTTGTTTATCTGTTTCTCATGTCTTTGTCTGCCCAGCTTTCTCTGTGCCTCTTTTTCTTCTCTCTCTTTCCCTTTCCTTTCAGTCTTCTACTGTTAGTTGTCAAATTAGCTCTTCGTCTTAGTGTGTCTGGCTGAGTCCATCTTGGCACCCTGGCCATCCCTTTTCAGCTGTTCACATCTGTCTCCCAAGTGCCTGCTTTCCTGTGTTCAAGACAGGGGCCAGCTGCCTCCCCTGGGACTCAGGTTGTAGGAGATCTCCGTAGGTCTCTGCCTGTGGCTAGCATGCTGGAAAGGTTGTGGACGGTGTGGTCAGAGCCTGCTCTGCAGCCGGGCTGCTCCGGAGGTGAGGCCTGTGCCTTGGGTTCCTCCCCTGTGAGGTGTTTGTGAATCACGGCGCCATAGGGATGACCGGAGTTACCGTGTGTAAGGCACTCAAGAGCACGCCTGGCACCGGGCAAGGACTGAGTGAGTGCTTGCTGTGATGGGCCTCACTGGCCTGATCCTCTTCTCCTCTTTTCTGTTTCTCTCCCATCACTCTCCTCTCGGCACAGGTTAACTTAAACGTGTGTGCCCTGGAGCCCAGGGTGGCCTGGGGTGGAGTCTGTGCCGCCATGCCTAGCGTGTGACCTTGGCTGGGTGGTTTCACCTGCGTGAGCCTCTGCTTCCTCAGCTGCTAGAACCCCGCCCGCAGTGTTAAATGAGATAATGGATGTCTCGTGCTCCAGGAGTGCCTGGCACGAAGCTGGGGCCTAGCCAGCGGGCTTGTTCCTTATCTCTCCTCCGCGTTGGGACACCTCGTCCCCCTGGCATACCCCCTCCTGTCTATCTCTGCTCCCTTTGTCGGCCTCCTCCCTGTGTGTCCTTGTTTCTGCAGGGGATTCTGCCCCCCTCACTCCTGCTCCAGAGGTCTTTCCTGCCCTCCCTCCTTCCCTTCCTTCCTGCACGGTTTATTGAATGGCTCTTCCGGGTCAGCTCCTCTGATGGGAAAAGCCACGTCCAGACAAACGTGGTCTCTGGCCCCATGGGGCTCTCAGGGCGGCCTCAGCCACAGAGTCAGACAAACGAGTAGAAAATCACCAGGGCGAGTGAGCCTACCGACGAGGCCCCCTGGGGAATGGTGGCTGTGGTGTCGGGGTGGGGTGTTCCAGCGGAGCCCGCGGGTGGGTGCGAGGACCTCGTGAGGGGGACTGTCTCATGACACCACCCACGTGGATAGCGCGTTTCCTGTGCAGCAGCCTCCCTCCAGTTTTCTGGACTCCGAATGAAGCCCCATCTCGCAGAGGAGAACACTGCGGTGCGGGAGGTGCCAGGCTAGGAAGTGTTGGCTGGGGCGCGCCTCCTTCAGGCCTGTGGCCTGCCGCTGCACGCTCTGCCTCGCTGAGCCGGGCCCTGGCAGGAAGGATCTGGGCACGACTGAGGAACTGAAAGGTGGATGGGGTGACTAAGGCAGAGGTTAACCAGGGCCAGAGCCTCGCAGGCCACAGTGGGGACCTGGTCCTCCACCCCGCAGGCAGCGGGGAGCCGGGTGGCCGCAGATCCCGCTTGTGTTCCCAAAGGTCCTCTCCTTTCCCCAGATGCGGTGACCTGCCAGTCCCTGCCGCGGCCTCCCTCCTCCTGCCGCCCCGTCTCTGCACGCCCCGGGGGGCCTGCCCCCCTCCCCACCGCCAGCCACCATGTCGACCTCCTCACTGCGGCGCCAGATGAAGAACATCGTCCACAACTACTCGGAGGCCGAGATCAAGGTTCGGGAGGCCACGAGCAACGACCCCTGGGGCCCGTCCAGCTCCCTCATGTCTGAGATTGCTGACCTCACCTACAACGTCGTCGCCTTCTCGGAGATCATGAGCATGATCTGGAAGCGGCTCAACGACCACGGCAAGAACTGGCGGCACGTCTACAAGGTCAGTGCAGGGTGCAGAGCTGGGTGGGGGCATGCCCACCAAGGGGCGTCCAGAGTTGGGCCGCCTTCCTGTTTTCCAAGAGGAGCTGGAGTTCGGTGTCTTTACGTAATTTATGTAAATTTCTCTCTTGTTCAGTGAAGGCAACAAAGAATTTTGGGCCTTGTGGTTTTTGAAGAAGTGGCACATTCTCAAGACTGATCCACTTAGAAGGCCTAAGTGGGTGCCCAGTGTCCACCCCTCCCTCAGAGGCGGCTGTGTCCCCAGCTTCTGTCCTCTCTGATGATCTGTGCGTGGAAGTCCAGGCAGGTGGGCAGCTCCGGGCAGTTTTGGGGGCCACGGACTGGTTCTGTATCTTCGTTGCAGCGGTGGTCCTGTGGCTGTATGCAGTTACCAGAGCGCAAAGCAACGTGAAAGGAAGGGTGAATTTTACCGTGTGGAAGTCATACCCTACTTTTAAAAAGGAAAACAGGCATACGTGTTAGGGATCGTTTCTCATCAGGACAACAAAGACTTGTCACTCTTTCTTTTTTTTAAACAATTTCCTGTTTACTGTCTGGGTTGATCATAATTGACGTAGCCAGCTACCTGTTGCTGGAATTTTAAGTTGTTTGCAGTGTTCTGCTTTTACAAACAAGACAGCCATGAATGTCCGTGTATGTTTGCCATTTTCCAGAACTGGAATTTCTGGGCATGTGCCTGTGCCATTTTGATAAATGTGGCTAAAGTGCCCCCAGTGATACACGCACACGCCCCGATCCAGTGAACAGACAGAAGGACAGACCACAGGCTTTGGGTAAAGGGAACTCAGTTGCAGGCAGCGCTCAGTGGGTGGGTTTCTCGTTTGACTGCTGTTCTGGGGACCTGGGGCCTGGCGTCCCAAGGTGGGTCAAGAAGTGGTAAAGGGCCTGGGCTGGGGCAGGTGGCGAGGCCCCTCCCCCAGCACTGCGGCCTCAGGCCAGTCCCGGGACATCCCTCTGTGGGAGAGTCCGACTCCTGGGGCCCAGGGGTGTTGGTGAGTCCTTCTGTCGCTGTTCCTTCGGTAAAATGGCAGTTGAGGGCCTGCTCTGTATGTGGCGGTGGGCAAGGTGGGTGAGGCCCCTGGTCTCGTGGATGTGGACCGGGGGCATGTCTGTCCTCCGGAGGCTGGGGTGGGTCCCTGGTGGGTTCCAGGACGAGGAGCCTGAGGCCTGGAGAGGTGGCGCTGCTTATGTTCCAGCCGGGATCTGAGGTCCGTTTGCTCTGGCTCCTTTCCACGCCCCTCCCTACAAGCCACGCTTGGGTCTTGGTCTTGGATTTGATTGAGTCATTTCTTGTGAAGGGAAAGGGCAGGGGGAGCTGGGGAGCCTTTGTATGAGGTTGGGGGGAGGGGCAGAAGCTGGGTGGGGAGGGGCCCGGGCCAGGTGTGCGAGGGGAGGTGAGTCCTGAGAGGCCACAGGTGGCAGGTTCTTTGTGACCGGTGCCTGTGGGCGGAGAGCAGCAGAGGTACTTCTTCTAGGTGGGGGAACTGAGATGCAGAGGTTCAGGCCCGCCCTCGCTGTGGTGGGGCTGAGAGGGCCGTCCCTGAGCCCACCCTCTTGACTCCGGGCTGTGTCACCTGACTTCGCTGAGGAGTGCAGGGTCTCAGTCTTTATTTCTGAAAGCAGGGGTCAGTAAACTACAGCCCACGCGTCACACCTGGCCCTGCGCCTATGTTTGTAAGTAAAGCTTTATCACACGTGGCCTGGTGCAGGGCTGAGCTCTCAGGACCGGGAGTGCACGGCCTGAAATGCTGGCGGGTTTATCACCCGGCCCTTTACAGAGAAAGCTTGCTGACCCCTGTTTAAGCGGATGCTCGCATTCTGACGGCCCGGGACATCCTGGACCAGGCTGTTTTGGAAACCCGTGATGTTTTGCATCGAGGCACATGTTCTGAGTGCACAGCCCAGCTGGCTCTTAGGTGTGTGCACCGCTTTGTAGCCACTTCCCAGGTGGAGATAGAGTATGCGTTCCCAGGAGGCACCGTGCCCGGCCTTCTGTCTGCTGAGATTGTTCCAGGCGTGGAGTCCTGTGGCCTGTGAGCCTTGGTGCCTGCTGTCTTTAGTCTTTGTTCGCCGTCACGTCTGGGGGGTTGACGTGTGGAGCAGCCACTCGTTCACGTACGCGGCTGTGTGTGTGGGGCTCCTGTCATATGAACACGCCACGACTCATACGTGTGTATTTCCCCCCGTGGGGTGTTTGGGTTATTTCCATGTTCGCAGTCTTTAAACTGCAGTTCCGAAGTCCCCAGAGCTCTGAAAACGAAAGTTTTCAAAAGGCATTTGGCACCAAGGCCCCGTCTGGACTGTGGTGAGGTGGTCTACCTGGCATTTGAGGGTCCCACAGAGTGCGACCGTGGTGTCACCCTCCTCTGGGGGACTTCCGTTACACGTGGTGTGTGCAGTCTTTATGGAGCGAACTCGTGAAAATTCTGAATTCCAAAGCACCGCTGGCCCAGGGGTTCTGCAACCTGCCTTCCACACACGGATGTGCTTTTTACTTCTTTCGGTTCTCCTCTAAGGCGTAAACATTTCTCAGTCAGTTAAAGACTAATCTCTAATTACAGAGGTGAATAGTGTCAACACACCTTCAGGACCCATGCCAGGTACAGGTCAGGCTCCCTGGGAAGGCTGAGGAGATGTGACCCTGGCGGATTCCGCTGTTCCGCTGTGATTCAGACGGCTTCCCCGGGGTGGCCTGCCCCTCCCTCTCTGTTTTGTTCTGCTCTAGACCTAGGAGCCCTGGGTGGATCTGGGAACTCTGGGAGGCCCCTGGTGTCACCTGCAAAATCTAAGGTGTTCCCTTTTCCTGAGGACAGTGGCCATGGCCTCCCACAGAGCCTGAAAGGGGCCAGGACCCCTCGCCTCACTCCCCAGACTGCCTGGATTCCAGGCTCTTCAGACCACAAAGGCCTTGCCTGGGGTGAGGAGTGGGGGGGTATTTCCTATTAAACCTTGCTGAAAAGGGATTTGTTCCCATGTCGTAAAATGCAGAAAATCCCAAAGGGTGTTCCTTCTTCCCTGCCCACGTGGTCCTCCCTCGGGGTGCCCAGGCCTGGACGGGCCCTGCCGGCACGGTGTCTCCCTCCTCCGCCATTGTCTTCAGATTGTGCCCGGGCGGTGTGAAACTTTATGCGTGGGGTGACACTTTCCAGACTCACAGGGTGCTAGAGAAAGCGGGCGGATGTGTCGTGCACTGGGCACCCTGAGCGAGACCTAACAAGCTGCCTTCCGGCCGTGTGACCTTAGATCTTCGTTTTAATGAACAGAGCAGGGTCTGCACCGATGGCTTGGCGATCCCCACGTGGGCTGCGGTGATGCACCGGCCGTCTCCCCTTTCCCGGTGTTTATTGAGATACGCGTAGGTCACGTAACACACGATTCACCCTTTCAAAGTGCACAGCTTGGTGGCGTTAAGCACATTCACGGTGTTGTGCAGCCATCACCCCACCTAGGTCCAGAATATTTTCGTCCCCCTAGACAGAAGGGGGGATCTCCCTATCCCACTGAGAGTCACCCCCAAGTCCCCGGGCACACTTTGTGGGTTTGCCTGCCCGGACATCTCCTGTGAATGGACTCTCGCACACTCTGCTCTTTGGGGCCTGGCTTCGGCCACCCCGCGTGGTGTTTTCAAGGTCCATCCCGGTGGCAGCTCGTGCTGCAGAGGGTGTGGGTGAGCTGGGCCTCGGGTGACAGTGCGTCCCCCCCTGCAGGCCATGACGCTGATGGAGTACCTCATCAAGACGGGCTCGGAGCGCGTGTCGCAGCAGTGCAAGGAGAACATGTACGCCGTGCAGACGCTGAAGGACTTCCAGTACGTGGACCGTGACGGCAAGGACCAGGGTGTGAACGTGCGCGAGAAGGCCAAGCAGCTGGTGGCCCTGCTGCGCGATGAGGACCGGCTGCGGGAGGAGCGTGCCCACGCGCTCAAGACCAAGGAGAAGCTGGCGCAGACCGCCACGGGTGAGCCAGGGTGTCCGGGCCCATCCCCTGCGTGCCCCCTCTGGTCTGTCTGGGGGCGGCCTGTGCCCGAGAGGGAGTGCGCGGTCCGGAGGAGGTTGCTGCCACCGCGGGAGCTGTGCTCAGGCAGAGGGCAGGGGGCTGAGGCCCTAGGTGGCTGCACAGGACGGAGGAGGGCCAGAGCGGTGGCGAGCGGGACTCGGCTGGAGTTGGAGGAAGTGTAGGTGCTGGGTGGCGACCAGCGATTAGGAGGACAAGAGGTGACGTAGAGGAGCTAGAAAGGGCGTCCTCCATGATGGGAGGTCCAGCTGTGTCGAGAAGCTTTCAGTTTTATATATGGGTGTGCAGGATTCTGAGTGCTCCTGGGAAGGGACTTTTATGCTGGGACTGGGTGGGTGTCGAAGGTACAAACATTCCCCAAGTGGTGTCGTGAGCGCGGGTGGAAGCCGTCTGTGCGTTTGAAGCGGGAAGGGTAGAGATGGGAGTAATGCCGAGAGGTGGGCCTGGCAGCTCTACCTGGCAGCTCTCGGACCGGGGTGGGGGTGGGCTGGGGAGGCGGGACCGTGTAGGAGGCCCAAGCAGTTTCCAGGTGATGGAGGTGGTGTCTTGGTAGGTGGTCAGGATGGAGAGGCAACGTGTGATGGCGAGCGCTCCCTGGCCGGCAGGAGCGAGCCTGGCCCGTTGAGGGAAGGCTGGGCGCTCCCTCCTGTCTGGGCCCATGTCTTCTCTCCATCCTTTCCTCATTCGCCCCTTGTCCCCCTTGTCCCGGGATGGGGCCGGGGGCCAGGTGTGCAGGCCGCTCCTCCCCCGGCATCCAGCCGCTGGCCCTAGCCCTGGAGACCGAGGCTCCAGGCTCCCCACTGGGGGCTGTTGGGAGTTTTCCCACCTGGGGACCAGGGAGGAAGGCCCTCCGTCCCCCTGGGGCCTGAGATGGGGCCCCGAGACAGGCCACAAGGCATCTCTGACCCGGTGCGGGAACTTAGCTCACGGGCTCAGAGGTTCCCCAGGGCCCTCCCTCTTTATCAGCAGACTTTTGTCTTGGGCCATCAGGGCTGTCCTTCTTTAACCCTGTCCTTCCTGCAGGTGGGGCCGCCGCACCCCTCCGTGGGTTTGCATGCACACCACACCCCCTCCCTGACCATGGAGCCTGGGGTCTGGGTCCCACTGGGGATCTTGGGGGAGGGAGGCTAGGCCCGAGGGGAGGTGGGGGGTTTCAGACTCTGCCAGCCTGGCTGCCTGGGCCGTGGGTTCCCCTCTTCCATCTGGGCCTCAGCGTGTGTGTCCCCTCAGCCTCCTCCGCAGCCGTGGGCTCGGGGCCCCCGCCCGAGGCAGAGCAGGCCTGGCCGCAGAGCAGCGGGGAGGAGGAGCTGCAGCTCCAGCTGGCCCTGGCCATGAGCAAGGAGGAGGCCGACCAGGTACGGCCTGGCCACAGGGCGCGGGGCTGCCCTCCGTTCTGCCGTCCGTCTCCACGCCTCGCCCTCAGCCTCTGCCTGCCCCTCCTCTCCCGGTCTCCCTCCTCTGCTCGCCCTCTGCCCCGTCTTTCCCCGCTCCCTTTCCTCTCTGGGTGCTTGGCCTTCCTGGCCCTGCCCAGCCCGGCTCCCACCCACACCCCAGGCTTGTCTCTTTGCTGTTCTTCACCAGTTCGGGGACTACGTCTGTGTGTGTGTCTCTTGCTCTGCCCGAGCCTGGCTCTCTGTCTCCATCCTTGTGTGTGCTCGTCTCTCTCTTCCTGCCTCTGGGCCCCACCTGTCTCCCCCAGCCCCTCACACTCTCTCTCCCCCAGCCCCCGTCCTGCGGCCCCGAGGATGACGTCCAGCTCCAGCTAGCCCTTAGTTTGAGCCGTGAGGAGCACGATAAGGTCAGAGCAGCCTCCCCACCCCGAGGCTCCCCTGAGACCCTCCCCAGGTCCCCGCCTCCTCTCACCTTGAAGGGCCCCACCCCTACACATCCGTGCTGCAGCGTTTTCAGTGGGACCTTGTGTCTAATGGGTCCCCGGAAGGATACCCGGCACGTGAAGCAGATGCCTTGTGGCTGCTCTGGGTGGTGAGGGTGCTCTTCTCTCTCTCTGTCACAGCCCCAGGGCTCCACCACCTTCACCCCCTGCAGAAAACACCCGGAGTCAGGCGCCCCGTGCTTCCGCAGCCCGTTAGAGCAGCCCGGCCCGTCCCGTCCCGTCCTGGCCCCTGCACAGCACCCTCCCGTCATTGTTCCCCCCGCCCCGGCCTGAGACCCCGTGTCCCACCCCATCCCACACATCGTCCGCATCCCATTTTAATTTTCAGTCGCCATTGTCTGGGTGGGAGGGTTCGGGGCTGTCCATTTGGGGGTGGGGTAGGGGGAAGTGCAGTGTCAGCCCCATCGCTCAGAGTCTGACCCCTCCCCTGCCTGCTGCTTCTGGCCGGAACAGGAGGAGCGGATCCGCCGTGGGGATGACCTGCGGCTGCAGATGGCCATCGAGGAGAGCAAGAGGGAGACCGTGGGCCAGGAGGAGGTGAGTGTGGGCGCCGGGCCGGGCCTGGGTGGGTGGGCGGGCGGACTGGCGGGATAGCGTGTCCAGGCCGGCCTTGGCCGGAGGCCTCATCAGTGTCCGACGCAGCCCAAGAGGATCTCGGCCCTGCCCTGCCTGCTCCCCTGCCCCTGGGAAGGGGTGTGCAGGGTCTGCAGGGGCACCTCCCATCCAGAGCGACCTGGGCTACCCCTGGGACGCGCATGGGGAGCTGCGGGTGCGGGGCCGAGGGCGACGGCTGCGGCCCTTGTCCTCACTCCGTCGGGGACTGGTCAGTGGCCTGGGCTGGGTGGGAAGCGGGTGTGTGGTGTTGTAGAGCCAGCCGACTGCTGTGCGGAGAGTGGACGGAGGGGCTGGGGGGAGGAGGGCCGGGGCGGGTGGGGAGGTGGACAGGGTGGAGCGTGTCAGAGGAACAAGCAGCTGGGTGTCTGCCCCCGCTCCCGTCCTCTCTGGGCGCTAGGAGGTCCCCTGGCGGTAGGTCTGCCTCACCTTGACACCCGGCTCCCACTGCCCTTCCTGCTGTGTGGCTGTCCTGTATCCCCCGGCGTTCTCTCTCTCGGTCGGGGTCTGCCCCACTCCCCATTTTCTCTTTGTCCTCTTTCTTCCCTGCAGTCGTCCCTCATGGATCTTGCTGACGTCTTCACGGCTCCGGCTGCTCCGCAGGCCGCGGATCCCTGGGGGGGCCCAGTACCCATGGCTGCTGCCCTCCCCACGGCGGCCCCCACCTCGGACCCTTGGGGGGGACCCCCCGTGCCTCCTGCTGCTGATCCCTGGGGTGGTCCGGCTCCTACACCGGCCTCCGGGGACCCCTGGAGGCCTGCTGCCCCCACGGGGCCCCCGGTTGACCCTTGGGGTGGGACCGCGGCCCCTGTGGCTGGAGAAGGACCTACCCCCGACCCGTGGGGGAGCTCAGATGGTGAGTGCCCGCTGCCTCCCTGGCCCTGCGTGTGGCGTGCAGTCCTGGGGTGCCTGGGGGGGTGGGTGCCCAGCGGCTGTGGGGGCTGTAGGAGGCGGCGGGGGGGTGCCTGGGTGAGGCACGCACGAGACGCCTCACCCCACCCTGGCCGGGGGCCTCTCGGGGGCTTTCTGGAGGCCTCAAGGCTGAGGAGGGCTTTGCCAGAAGGGGGCGCCTGGCAGTGTGAGCCGCAGGGCTGGAGGGTGGGGACGTGGTGGGAGGGGCCAGCTGGGGAGGGGCCTGAAGCCTCGGGGCTGCCTGGCTTTGGGGGGTGGGGTGGGCTGCCAGCCCCTCACCTGCCTTCTTCCTCACGCAGGAGGGGCCCCAGTCGGCGGACCCCCAGGCTCCGATCCCTGGGCCCCGGCCCCGGCCTTCTCAGACCCCTGGGGGGGGTCCCGTACCAAGCCCAGCACCAATGGCACCGCAGGTACTGGGGGGTGGCCCGGGGGGGCCGGGCCTCGAGTGTGGGAGGAGTCGCGTCGCCTGGGCCCCTGGGGAAGCTGAGGGCACACCCTGACCCCACAGCGGTCGGGGGGTTTGACACGGAGCCCGACGAGTTCTCCGACTTCGAGCAACTGCGCACAGCCCTGCCAGCCTCTGGGAGCAGCACGGGTGAGTGTCCCCCCCAAGCCCAGGAGGCCTGTCCTTCAGGCTGGGCGGCTGCTTGAGGGTTGAGACACAGCAGGACGGCTGCAGCCCCCAGGTGGGCCCGGCCCCCAGGGCTCCCCAGGGCTCTTGTAACAGCGTGACTGAGGTGGAGCTGGTCGTTCACCCATCGTAAAGAGGAACTTCTTACTTTGTTCTCAAATAACGTCAGACTTACAGAAGAGGTGCAAAAATCGCACAGAGAACTCCCTTCTCCAATCTCCCCAAATGCTGCTGTCACCCTGGAGTGTTCCTTGGAGTGCAGTGCAGACTCCGGGGGCCTCCGGGCGGTGTGGCGCCTGGACTGGCCTGATGGCTGCCCCTCCCTCTGGGGCCTGCACGCCTTTCCTCACCTGCCCACCGGCGTCCTGGGGCAGGGGTGTTTGTGCGCCCCTCTTCCTGGAGCTCCGAGCGCCTGTCTTCCGGCCAGAGTCCGGGCTGGCCTTTGTGTCTGCAGGTTGTCCCTGGGCTTGTCCTTGAGGTGAGACCCCGAGTCTGTGTGGTGTTGGGGGCTCTCTTCATAGTGCCCACCTCCCCGCCCTGGGTAACATTCCTCTGGTCCCTTGGTTTCTCTGCGTCTTCGAGTGCAGCAGGCTTTGTGGAGGGAGCAGGCCTGGCACTAGTGCCTCCCCCACCCCAGGCTGACTGTAGGTTGCCATCCGGTCTTCTGCAGGTCTCACTCTTCCAGGCTTCTCTTCAGCTACATGTGTGCCTGTCTTTCAGTATCAGACGGGGTTCTTAAATCTTAAGAAACAAAAAATCAGGCCTCTCGCTAACGGCACATCACCCAGTCTCCTGGGACGGTGGGCACCTGCCACTGTCCCCCCGCGCGTCCCCTCGGGGCAGTCGTGACCCGTCGTGTGAGCGTCCCGAAAGCGGTGCTATTCTGCTGTCACCCGCTGGGGTCGGTCCCTGACCTGGAGGCTGTCAGAGGGTAGTCCTCCCGGCCTTGCCTCTTGACCTCACACCCGCATGGTTTGGCTCTGGGGCTGCCTCCTCAGGGTCCCCACGGCAGCCTCTCCCCTGAGCCCCCTCTGCGGCCCCTTCCAGGGGAGCTGGAGCTGCTCGCCGGAGAGGTGCCTGCTCGTAGTCCCGGTGCCTTCGACATGAGTGGGGTCGGGGGCTCTCTGGCCGAAGCTGTGGGGAGCCCCCCGCCTGCAGCCGCCCCGACGCCCACGCCGCCCACGCGGAAGACCCCTGAGTCGTTCCTGGGGCCCAATGCTGCCCTGGTAGACCTGGACTCGCTGGTGAGCCGGCCAGGCCCCACGCCGCCAGGAGCCAAGGCCTCCAACCCCTTCCTGCCGAGCGGTGAGTGTGGCCCGGGAGCAGGGGTGCTGGCCTGCCCGGCAGACCCGACTCGACTCCGCTCCCTGTCGTCTCCCCCCGCAGGAGGCCCGGCCACCGGCCCCTCCATCACCAACCCCTTCCAGCCCGCACCCCCTGCGACACTCACCCTGAACCAGCTCCGGCTCAGCCCCGTGCCCCCGGTCGCTGGAGCGCCACCGACGTACATCTCTCCCCTTGGCGGGGGCCCTGGCCTGCCCCCCATGATGCCCCAGGGACCCCCAGCCCCCAACACTAATCCCTTCCTCCTATAATCCAGGGCAGGAGGGGGCTTCCCCCATTCCTGCTCCCTGGGCGACCAGTGTTGTGAGTGCATGTGAAGTGGGGGACCCCTGCCCCCACCCCAGCGTCCTTTCCCCTCCTGGGGCCCACTCACACTACACCATCTCCCCCCATCCCCGACCCTACCTCCCCGGAGAGAAACTGGACCTGGGGATGGGGAGGGGTGCGGCCGGAGGGGGACCCCTGCCCACGGCATTAGAAGGGGGAGGGACAGCGGGGGGTCCCCCCACCCATCTCCCTCCCTCCCAACTCCTGACTGGCCCCTCAATCAGTGTTTGAGCCTCCTCGTCCCCTCATGCACCCCTCGGTGAATCCTTGGTGATGATTTTGGCAACTTCGGGAATAAATGGCAATTCTTATGGGCGCGGTGCCCTCAAGTTCCCATTCATGGTTTCTGTGACTCCTTCACCTGGGGCATCCAGGGCTCCGAACCCATGGGCCTCCCGGGGGCAGTTGGGAGCTGGCGCCTCGTGGAAGCCTTGATTTCCCTGACCCTCTGGGTGCCGTTGGGTTCTGTGCTGAGGGAAGGAGGGGGCACTGAGTCCTGGTGGAGCTGTGGCCCACTCAGGGCCAGACAGTCACCCTTATGAGGGTCAGGAGTCCCTCTGGAGAGCTGACGGGGCCCTGGGCTGTGCCAGCGGACAGCACGTTGAGGTTGGGGTCCAGGGCTCATGAGTTGTCGGTGAGGACGGGGGAGTCCTTACAGACACACTCCAGCCATCCTCCTGTGCCCAGCATGGCACCGCTGGAGACCCACGTCGGCTGCTGCTGGCTGAGCTCGGAGACCACAGGTGCCTCCTGCCTGTTTGTTCTCTAGGCTGGGCCCCAGGGGGTCTGCAGGCCAGCTGGCAGGGTGAAGCCACTGTCGCCCCTAGGAGCAGCAAGCGTCGCCTGGTCCAGGCCCCGTAGTCCCGGCTGGGTGACGGGGGCTCCCTCCAGGCTCGTGGGGTCAGGTCCCCGCCCCGGTTTGTTCCCGAAGTGATTCCCTTTAACAGCTGGCTCAGGGACCCATCCCATGGGCCGGGCACCACGGGACCAACTGGCCTTTGTTCTTTCCCAGGAGGTGCCCTGGCATGGGGCGAGCGAGGGCACAGGTACATGCAGACCACCGGGGGCCAGAGGGTGTGCCCAGGCTGGCCTGCACTGACCTGCCTCCAGTGGCGCCCACTTCCCACGGTGTGGGGGGGTGACTGGGGAACCTCAGACACGGCTGTGGCACGGTGGCCCCGATGGGTCCTAGAACAGGAGCGAGTGTACAGGTCAGAGGCGGGGGTTAGAATCAGTGGCCCTGGACTGGTCAGGTCAGGCTCCCTCCTGCGCACCTGTGGTGATTGGAGCTTTGTGGGGTCCGGATAGATGGAAGAGGGGACCACCACCCTTCCCCAAGGAGGACGGGGCCCAGGGAACTCGGTCCAGTCGGTTGGTTCAGGACTTAAGGTGCTGTGTCTCTTGGGCTTACGTGGTGTGGGGGGCGGGCTCCTGGCCACCTGGACTGTGGGAGTTGGGAGGTGGCCCGGGGCGGGCAGTGGGGCAGTTGCCAAGGGCAGGGGTACCATCCTTGGGGGCCATCCTGATCCCTGCTCCTGACTCGGGCTCCTGAGCCCTCCTGTTCCAGCCCCTGGGGTCCCCGAGGACCCTGCCCCTCCAGACACGAGCCAGGCCCTCTGTGTTCACTGGGCGTGATGCCGCAGAGCCTGCCCGCCACCTCTTAAAAAATGCAGAGGAAGGCAATGACGGGAATGTGGGACTTCAGTTTACGCTAGTGGAAGGGTTAAAGGTTACAGACTGCAGTCTTTCTGGTGGTTTCCTTATTTGTCAAAACGAGGAGAAACCACCACAGCCCGGGCAGCCACGTGCCCATGAGGCAGCATCACCTCCCGGGCGTCCTCCTTTTCATTCCTTACAGCGTGAAGTACACAGGAGCTCCAGAACCTTGGGTCTCCTCGTGTATCACGCTTTCCAGAGTGTTCCGGCCACCAACTCTCAGTGGGAGCTGCCTCCTGAGGGCGCCCGCCTCGTAGGCCCAAGCGTTTGGTCTGTAGTGACTCGTCCCTTCCTGGTGGTTCACGCCCGCCACCCGGGCCGTTGTGCGTGCGCCTGCAACCAGGCGTCTGTGTCCAGGGGTTTGAAGGGACAAGCCCCCACCCAGGGCTGTTCTGATTTAGGGTCGGGGAGCGGCTTGTGGGCCTGTGGCCAGCAGGTGGCGCCAGAGACCGAGGGCGGCGGGCACGGAGGCGACGCAGGGCCGCTGGGCGCCAGCGCTGGACACGCTTCCTCTCCCAGGCACCCTGGTCCCCTGGCCCGTCTGCACGTACGCCCTCAGCACGTCCCCACACTCACCTGCACCCTCCCTCTCACCTGCCCCTGCAGATGCCCCCTTCTCACGCAGGTGCACGTCCGTACTGACCGCCCTGCGCTGCACAAGCTCACAGGGTTTCAGTCTCACCCCGTCTTAATTTTTCTCACACGGAAACTCCAGTTCAGGCCCAGACTCGGCCTCAGCCAGACTCTGCCTTTGCCCCACTTTTCCTTTAAAGCAGAAATACTTTTCAGAACGGTCTGCTCTCTGCAGAACGCCCATCCGTCTCCTGCCACACTGGAACCAACGCCCTCATTCCTGCTTTGAGTCGGTGTAACCAGACCTTTACTGTGCGGGAGTGAAACCCACACACGTCAGCTGATGCCCCAATTCAGGGGTCTGCGCCCTGTGGTTGGAGGGTGGGAAGGGACGCTCACTGTGTAGAGTTTTACTGGCATGCAGCCACACCCGTCCTCTAGGGCAGCTTCTACATACAAAGGCAGCGTTGAATAGGTGTCATAGAGACCCTCCGGCCTAAAGTATTTACTACCTGACTGAGGAAAAGCTTGCTCCCAGCAGCTCCTTGTACCTTGTGGGAATTCTAGTGCCCACCAGCCATACCAGCTGAAAGCCCACAGGGCCCCCAGCCCCCGGGACAACCATAGGTTTCCCAAGAGCTTTTCAGCAAGTTCTTTTTGCTGTCTTTCGTTTCCTATTGAGTGTGTCTTCCTGCTCTTATTCTACTTCTAGGGCAAATTCTTTGTTTCATCCACATCAGTTTACTTCCGTTCGAACACTTATAATTTCCAAGAGTACTATTTAACGTTTGCTCCTTAAAATACGATTTTAATGGACGTTTTCAAGCACACAAAACTGTAAATAACAGGGTCATCACTTGCCCCCCCCCCCCCCCAGCTGGGGAACTCGTGTCTGCCCTCAACCATCGTTTACATCCAGGAGATCTAGTTTCATCTACACACCCCCTCGCAGCCCCTTCCCCTGGAGAATTTTAAAATGATAATTGTACCCTGGCTGGGAACAGTTTGGTGTTAGTGCATATATGGGGGGGAGGGGACCGTGTAGCAGTTAACCCGACACATTCAAAGGGGAATAAACAATGGGGGAGAGGTTCACGATAGGACTATGGCAGAATTGCTTCCCTGTTGCCTTTCGGAATGTTCCAACTGATGACTTCAAATCGCCTCACTTCAATCACGCAGGCAAACCTGATTAAGCCTCATTAACTTCAATCATTATAAAGGCAAATGACGATTATTTGAGAATGTGAATTAAACAGAAGACAAATACTAAAAATGGTACCATGATGGATGTAGTTTAATCTCCACTCATATCCCCTTTCCCTGGGTGGCACACCTGCAGCGACAGACTCACCAGTCTCTAAAGAACTGCGCCCCCCCACCCCCACCCCTCCCATAGCAGCAAACTACTGACTGGTAGAAAATATTTGTGAATCTTATACTGAAAAGGATTTAATATCCAAAATATATAAAATACTCTGAAAAACTAACAACAAAACCAACCCCAGGGTTGGGACTTCCCTGGTGGTGCAGTGGTTAAGAATCCACCTGCCAATGTAGAGGACACGGGTTTGAGCCCTGGTCTGGGAGGATCCCACGCTGGAGCAACTAAGCCCATGTGCCACAACTACTGAAGCCCAGGTGCCTAGAGCCCATGCTCCACAACAAGAGAAGCCACCGCAATGACAAGCCTGCGCACCGCAACAAAGAGTAGCCCCCGCTCGCCGCAACTAGAGAAAGCCCATGCACAGTAGCAAAGACCCAGTGCAGCCAAAAATAAAATATAAATACATTTAAAAAACCAACCCCATACAAAAACGTGCAAGGACTTGAATAGACATTTTTCCAAAGATAAACTGCCAGTAAATACTTGAAAAGATGCTCAACATCATTAGCCATTGGGGAAGTGCAAATCAAAACACAGTGAGACAATGTTCACTGCACCACTATTTACAATAGCCAGGACATGGAAGCAACCCAAGTGTCCATCGACAGATGAATGGATAAAGATGTGGCACACATATACAATGGAATATTACTCAGCCATAAAAAGAAACAAGATTGAGTTATTTGTAGTGAGGTGGATGGACCTAGAGTCTGTCATAGAGTGAACTAAGTCAGAGAAAAACAAAATACCATATGCTAACACGTATATATGGAATATAAAAAAAAAAAAGGTTCTGAAGAACCTAGGGGCAGGACGGGAATAAAGACGCAGACATAGAGAATGGACTTGAGAACGTGGGGAGGGGGAAGGGTAAACTGGGACGAAGTGAGAGAGTAGCACGGACATATCTACACTACCAAATGTAAAATAGATAGCTAGTGGGAAGCAGCCACATAGCACAGGGAGCTCAGCTCGGTGCTTTGTGACCACCTAGAGGGGTGGGCTAGGGAGGGTGGGAGGGAGACATAAGAGGGAGGGGATATGGGGATATATGTATACGTATAGCTCATTCACTTTGTTATACAGCAGAAACTAACACAACAATGTAAAGCAATTATACTCCAGTAAAGATGTTAAAAAAAAAAAAAAAAAACCAGTGAGATACCACCTCACAGCTGCTAGGATGGATATAGTCAAGAAAGGGAAAATAACAAGTATTGCAGAAGATGTGGAGAAACTGGAATGCTTGTTCATTGCTGGTGGGAATATAAAATATTGCAGCAGCTGTGGAAAAGTTTGGTGATTTCTCAAAAGGTTAAACATAGAGATACCATATGACACAGCAATTTCTCCTAGGTATATATCCAACAAAACTGAAAGCGGGGATTTGACAGATACTTGGACACCCATGGTCATACCAGCACTATTCACAATAGCCAAAAGATGAAAACAACGCAAGTGTCCATCAGCGACTGAATGAATAAATGAAATCTTTTACGTACATAAAATGGATTAGATTTCAGCCATAAAAGCGAAAGTTTGATATCTGCTACAAGGTGGGACAATTTTGAAAACATTTCAGTTAGAGAGACAAGGCAGATGCAGAAGGACAAATACTATATGACTTCACTTATATGAAGTACCTGGAACAGGCAATCCATAGAGACAGTGAGTAGAATAGAGGGCCCTTTGGGCTGAGAGAAGGGCGAGTGATTCTTTTAATGATACCAAGTCTTGGGTATAGGAAGTGGTTGGTAATGGCTGTATGCATTGTGAATGTATTTAATGTCACTGCATTATACACTTAAGGATGGTTAAAAATCATAAGTATGAAGTTATGCATGTTTTATAACAAAGTTTATAACAATGGGTAACTGGTAAATGATGACTAAATGCAGTAATTGTGGATGTTATAGAAGCTGACATATACATTTAACATTTCAACCGTGATTTCAACAACTCCCAAGCAGACCCTAGGAGTTCTAGGATCCCTAAGGATCAACAGGAAGGGGGTAAAAGTGGGGAAACATAAAGCCAAAATATGAATGTCCTGCATTAACCACAGACGAGAATCTATAAAAGTAGTGGTATAAAAAACGAAAATGGAATTTAGTATGTAAAAGTTGACAAAGGTGACCACCAGCATTAGGATGGTGTGGGTGGCTCTGGTCTCCAGGGGACATTTGTGGTAGCCAGTGGGGGTGTGAATATACTGCACACTCTCCTGTGGTGTCTGTGCAGGAGAAGCACCATGTAGCCACTGGACCAGATCATAAGGCCAATAAACATGGCATCAGAGATGGACCACAGGATGACAATGTCTGCAAAGGGACTTGAGGATGAACAGAGCCACTACCCTTGGTTGTCAGTTTCATTTCCCATGTACTGTGGACCAGTGACTGTCACAGAAACAAAGATATTCATTAAGACCCTCAGCATCCAGCAGGTACAACAGGAAGGACCACTGACCTTGGGGGCTCTACTTCTGAGCATCACCCACTCCCCTCCCCTCCCCTGGGGATGAGGGTGAAGGACTGATAGGTGCTCAGGATACAGGTGGAGCACAGGGTGGTGCTGCGAGCCACTCTCTTTATATAATATACAAATTTACACCCAAGACTGGACAGGGAGTTCCTTGAAACAAAAGCTGCCACTTTGTGGGGAATCCCAGAGGAGAGAAGAACCAGGAAATTAGCCACAGCCATGCGGGTGGGCCTCTGCTTGTGGCCAAGCAAGATTGGAGAGACGCTGTGGAAGAAAATGATGACATTGGCCGGAGACCCAACCGCTATCTGTATAAGATACATGGTTTTTCAGAGCTGCCTGGTTGGCAGTTCTTAGGACATCTTTCTGAAAAGACATGGAGAGGGCTTCAAAGTGGCCTGAAGCAGAAAGGAGGCTGTGCTGGCGCTGACATCAGCAGCCTTCTTACATAACCAACATTGGGAAGGGATTCTCACTCTTTTCTTCTCCTGATAAAGAAAGACACCATCATACTCCAGAGAAATGGCTTTACCTGGAGAACATACACCTGACATCAGTTATAACTTTCACCATTATTATTTTGTATTTATTACTCTTCACCTGTATCAGTATGTCCTGTTCTCCCCCTTCATGTAAGGTCCATGAACTTAGGAACCATGTCTGTCTTGTTCAACAGCACTGTTGACACATAATAGGTGTTAAATAAAAGGTACTGAGTACATGAATAATTGACAGGAGACAAAGAACGTACTCTGCCCCTCTTAGAATTCATGATCATCCTGAATATTTCAAGAATGTGTCGGGATTCAAGATGGAAGAGGAGTAGGTGGACATGGAGTTCATCTCTCTCTACACTTGCAGCAGGAATACATCTATAGATGCAACAGTTCTCACAGAACACCGGCTGAAAACTAGCAGAAGACCCTGGACTCCAGAAAGGACTATAAAGATCCCTTCATAACTGGAAGGGAAGCATTTGAGGCTGTCAGGAGAGGGTGAAGCAGCCGATCTATGGTAGACCGGACAGAGTGAGAACTACACAGACGGTCCATACCACGGCCCTACATGCCCCCAGACTGGGACGTGTGTTCACAGGCTGCCCCTCCAAGAGAGAGGACGTGTGTGCACCAGTCTGCATGGGGAAGAAGTAGGGACAGAGCCCAGCACCACCTCCTGGTTCTCCCTCCAGGGAAGCCAGGAAAACAAAAACTAGCAAGAGCTTGACAAATGCCTGGCTTCGAATTGGAGACCATTCACCTGCCTATTGCTTCATTCCTGGAAATTTCACTGCAACTAAGTGAGAAAAAAAACATACCTGAAAGAAAGAAAACAAAGAACAGAAATACCCCAGAATTCCTAAAGAACAGGTCTTGGTGCTCTGGCCGGGTGTCAGGCCTGAGCCTCTGAGGTGGGAGAGCCGAATTCCAGACACTGGTCCACCAGAGACCTCCCGACCCCATATAATATCAAACGGTGAAAGCTCTCCCAGAGATCTCCATCTCAATGCTAAGACTGAGCTCCCCCTCAATGACCAGCAAGCTACAGTGCTGGACACTCCATGCCAAACAACTAGCAAGACAGGAACACAACCTCACCCATTAGTAGACAGCCTGCCTAAAATCATAATAAGGTCACAGGTACCCCCAAACACACCACCAGACCCGGTCCTGCCCACCAGAAAGACAAGATCCAGCTTCATCCACCAGAACACAGGCACTAGTCCCCTCCACCAGGAAGCCTACACAACCCACTGAACCAAGCTTACCCACTGGAGGCAGACACCAAAAACAATGGGAACTATGAACCTGCAGCCTGTGAAATGGAGACCCCAAACACAGTAAGTTAAGCAAAATGAGAAGACAGAGAAATACACAGCAGATGAAGGAGCAAGGTAAAAACCCATCAGACCAAACAAATGAAGAGGAAATAGGCAGTCTACCTGAAAAAGAATTCAGAGTAACGACAGTAAAGATGATCCAAAATCTTGGAACTAGAATGGAGAAAATACAAGAAACGTTTAACAAGGACTTAGAAGAACAAAAGAGCAAACAAACAATGATGAACAACACAATAAATGAAATTAAAAATTCTCCAGAAGGAATCAATAGCAGAAAAACTGAGGCAGAAGAATGGATAAGCGACCTGGAAGATAAAATAGTGGAAATAACTACCACAGAGCAGAATAAAGAAAAAAAGAATGAAAAGAATTGAGGACAATCTCAGAGACCTCTGGGACAACATTAAATGCACCAATATTTGAATTATAGAGGTCCCAGAAGAAGAAGAGAAAAAAAAAAAGGGACTGAGAAAATATTTGAAGAGATTAAAGTTGAAAACTTCCCTAATATGGGTAAGGGAGTAGTCAATCAACTCCAGGAAGCACAGAGAGTACCATACAGGATAAATCCAAGGAGGAACATGCCAAGACACATATTAATCAACCTACCAAAAATTAAATACAAAGAAAAAATATTAAAAGCAGCAAGGGAAAAGCAACAAACGATGTACAAGGGAATCCCCATAAGGTTAAGAGCTGATCTTTCAGCAGAAACTCTGCAGGTCAGAAGGGAGTGGCCGGACATATTTAAAGTGATGAAAGGGAAAAACCTACAACCAAGATTACTCTAGCCAGCAAGGATCTCATTCAGATTCAACGGAGAAATTAAAAACCTTACAGACAAGCAAAAGCTAAGAGAGTTCAGCACCACCAAACCAGCTTTACAACAAATGCTAAAGGAAGTTCTCAAGGCAGAAAACACAAGAGAAGGAAAAGACTTACAATAACAAACCCAAAACAATTAAGAAAATGGTAATAGGAACATAAATATCGATAACCACCTTAAATGTAAATGGATTAAATGCTCCAACTAAAAGACAGACTGGCTGAATGGATACAAAAACAAGACCCATACATATGCTGTCTACCAGAGACCCACTTCAGACCTAGGGACACATACAGACTGAAAGTAAGGGGATGGAAAAAGATATTCCATGCAAATGGAAATCAAAAGAAAGCTGGAGAAGCAATTCTCATATCAGACAAAATAGTCTTTAAAACAAAGACTGTTACAAGAGACAATGAAGGACACTACATAATGATCAAGGGATCAATCCAAGAAGAAGAAGATACAACAATTGTAAATATTTATGCACCCATTATAGGAGCACCTCAGTACATAAGGCAAATGCTAACAGCCATAAAAGGGGAAATTGATAGTAACACATTCATAGTAGGGGACTTCAACACCCCACTTTCACCAATGGACAGATGATCCAAAATGAAAATAAATAAGGAAACACAAGCTTTAAATGATACATTAAACAACATGGACTTAACTGACATTTATAGGACATTCCATCCAAAAACAGCAGATTACACTTTCGTCTCAAGTGCTCATGGAACATTCTCCAGGGTAAATCATAACTTGGGTCACAAATCAAGCCTTGGTCAATTTAAGAAAACTGAAATCGTATCAAGTATCTTTTCTGACCACAATGCTATGAGACTAGATATCAATTACAGGAAAAATTCTGTAAAAAATACAAACACATGGAGGCTAAACAATACACTACTAAATAACCAAGAGGTCACTGAAGAAATCAAAGAGGAAATAAAAAAATACCTAGAAACAAATGACAATGAAAACACGACAACCCAAAACCTATGGGATGCAGCAAGAGCAGTTCTAAGAGGGAAGTTTATAGCAATACAATCCTACCTCAAGAAACAAGAAACATCTCAAATAAACAACCTAACCTTACACCTAAAGCAATTAGAGAAAGAAGAACAAAAAACCCCCAAAGTTAACAGAAGGAAAGAAATCATAAAGATCAGATCAGAAATAAATGAAAAAGAAATGAAGGAAATAGCAAAGATCAATAAAACTAAAAGCTAGTTCTTTGAGAAGATAAACAAAATTGATAAACCATGAGCCAGACTCATCAAGAAAAAAAGGGAGAAGACTCAAATCAATAGAATTAGAAATGAAAAGGAGAAGTAACAACTGACACCACAGAAATACAAAGGATCATGAGAGATTACTACAAGCAACCCTATGCCAGTAAAATGGACAGCCTGGAAGAAATGGACAAATTCTTAGAAAAGCACAACCTTCTGAGACTGAACCAGGAAGAAATAGAAAACATAAACAGACAATCACAAGCACAGAAATTGAATCTGTGATCCGAAGTCTTCCAACAAACAAAAGCCCAGGACCAGATGGCTTCACAGGCGAATTCTATCAAACACTTAGAGAAGAGCTAACACCTATCCTTCTCAAACTCTTCCAAAATATAGCAGAGGGAGGAACACTCAGACTCATTCTATGAGTCCACCATCACCCTGATACCAAAAGCGGAAAAAGATGTCGCAAAAAAAGAAAACTATACACCAATATCACTGATTAACATAGATGCAAAAATCCTCAACAAAATACTAGCAAACAGAATCCAACAGCACAGTAAAAGGATCATATACCATGATCAAGTGGGGTTTATCACAAGAATGCAAAGATTCTTCAATATACGCAAATCAATGTGATAAACCATGTTAACAAATTGAAGGAGAAAAACCATATGATCATCTCAATAGATGCAGAAAAAGCTTTTGACAAAAGTCAACACCCATTTATGATAAAAACCCTCCAAAAAGTAGGCACAGAGGGAACTTACCTCAACATAATAAAGGACATATATGACAAACCCACAGCCAACATCATTCTCAGTGGTGAAAACTGAAACCATTTCAACTAAGACCAGGAAGAAGACGAGGTTGCCCACTCTCACCACTATTTTTCAACATAGTTTTGGAAGTTTTAGCCATAGCAATCAGAGAAGAACAAGAAATAAAAGGAATCCAAATTGGAAAAGAAGTAAAACTGTCACTGTTTGCAGATGACATGATACTATACATAGAGTATCCTAAAGATGCCACCAGAAAACTACTAGAGCTAATCAATGAATTTGGTAAAGTAGCAGGATACAAAATTAATGCACAGAAATCTCTTGCATTCCTATACACTAATGATGAAAAATCTGAAAGAGAAATTAAGGAAACACTCCCATTTACCATTGCAACAAAAAGAATGAAATATCCTAGGAATAAACCTACCTAAGGAGACAGAAGACCTGTATGCAGAAAATTATAAGACACTGATGAAAGAAATTAAAGACTATACAAACAGATGGCGCGATATACCATGTTTTTGGACCGGAAGAATCAACATTGTGAAAACGACTATACTACCCAAAGCAACCTACAGATTCAATGCAATCCCTATCAAACTACCGATGGCCTTTTTCCACAGAACTAGGACAAAAAATTTCACAATTTATATGGAAACACAAAAGACCCCAAACAGCCAAAGCAATATTGAGAAAGAAAAATGGAAGAAAAGAAAGTATGGTACTGGCACAAAAACAGAAATATAGATCAATGGAACAGGATAGAAAGCCCAGAGATAAACCCACACACATATGATCACCTTATCTTTGATAAAGGAGGCAAGAATATACAATGGAGAAAAGACAGCCTCTTTAGTAAGTGGTGCTGGGAAAACTGGACAACTACATGTAAAAGAATGAAATTAGAACACTCCCTAACACCATACACAAAAATAAACTCAAAATGGTTAAAAGACCTAAATGTAAGGCCAGACACTATAAAATTCTTAGAGGAAAACATAGGCAGAACACTCTATGACATAAATCACAGCAAGATCCTTTTTGACCCACCTCCTATAGAAATGGAAATAAAACCAAAAATAAACAAATGGGACCTTAGGAAACTTCAAAGCTTTTGCACAGCAAAGGAAACCATAAACAGGACGAAAAGACAACCCTCAGAATGGGAGAAAATATTTGCAAATGAAGCAACTGACAAAGGATTAATCTCCAAAATTTACAAGCAGCTCATGCAGCTCAATATCAAAAAAACATACAACCCAATCCAAAAATGGGCAGAAGACCTAAATAGACATTTCTCCAAAGAAGATACACAGATGGCCAACAAACACATGAAAGGATGCTCAATATCATTAATCATTAGAGAAATGCAAATCAAAACTACAATGAAGTATCATCTCACACTGGTCAGAATGGCCATCATCAAAAAATCTACAGGGCTTCCCTGGTGGCGCAGTGGTTGAGAGTCCGCCTGCCGATGCAGGGGACACGGGTTCGTGCCCCGGTCCGGGAAGATCCCACATGCTGCGGAGCGGTTGGGCCGGTGAGCTATGGCCGCTGAGCCTGCGCGTCCGGAGCCTGTGCTCCGCAACGGGAGAGGCCACAACAGTGAGAGGCCCGCGTACCACAAAAAAAAAAAAAAAATCTACAAACAATAAATGCTGGAGAGGGTGTGGAGAAAAGGGAACCCTCTTGCACTGTTGGTATGAATGTAAATTGATACAGCCACTATGGAGAACAGTATGGAAGTTCCTCAAAAAACTAAAAATAGAACTACCATACGACCCAGCAATCCCACTACTGTGCATATACCCTGAGAAAACCATAATTCAAAAAGAGTCAGGGGGACTTCCCTGGTGGCACAGTGGTTAAGAATCTGCCTGCCAATGCAGGGGACACGGGTTCGAGCCCTGGTCTGGGAAGATCCCACATGCCACGGAGCAACTAAGCCTGTGCGCCACAACTATTGAGCCTGCGCTCTAGAGCCTGCGAGCCAAAACTACTGAAGCCCGAGTGCCTAGAGCCCGTGTTCTGCAAGAAGAGAAGCCACTGCAATGAGAAGCCAGCACACCACAACGAAGAGTAGCCCCCGCTCACCGCAACTAGAGAAAGCCTGAAAGAAGCAACGAAGACCCAATGCAGCCAAAAATAAATTAAAAAAAAAAAAAGAGTCATGTACCACAATGTTCATTGCAGCACTATTTACAATAGCCAGGACATGGAAGCAACCTAAGTGTCCATCAACAGATGAATGGATAAAGAAGATGTGGCACATATATACAATGGAATATTACTCAGCCATAAAAAACAATGAAATTGAGTTATTTGTAGTGAGGTGGATAGACCTAGAGTCTGTCATACAGAGTGAAGTAAGTCAGAAAGAGAAAAACAAATACCATATGCTAACATATATATGGAATCTAAAAAAAAAAGGTTCTGATGAACCTAGGGGCAGGACAGGAATAAAGATGCAGACGTAGAGAATGGACTTGAGGACGTGGGGAGGGGGAAGGGTAAGCTGGGATGAAGTGAGAGAGTGGCATGGACATATCTACACTACCAAATGTAAAAGAGATAGCTAGTGGGAAGCAGCCACATAGCACAGGGAGATCAGCTCGGTGCTTTGTGACCACCTAGAGGGGTGGGCTAGGGAGGGTGGGAGGGAGACATAAGAGGGAGGGGATATGGGGATATATGTATATGTATAGCTCATTCACTTTGTTATACAGCAGAAACTAACACAACATTGTAAAGCAATTATACTCCAATAAAGATGTTAAAAAAAAAGAGAACGTATTGGGTGATGTCACCATGATGGCAACGCAGGAGGCTCCGTCCTCTCATGGACACACTGAAAACACTTACTCACAGATTAATTCCTTCTGAGAGAAATGCAGAAACACACCAGATGACTTAGAAAATACCCACATCAATGAGTGGAAGGAAAGGAAGAGAAACGAAAATGAGGACGCCGGGCACCTCTAGGTGATGGTGTTCTGGACCTAGGAAATAGGAGAATCTGAAACAGGAGGCTGCCTTTTATAAATTAATGAAACAAGGAAGTTTTATAAAAATATAAAACTTTAGGTTAAATGAACAACATGTAAAGGAAATTAAGAATTCCATTTACAGGGCTTCCCTGGTGGCGCAGTGATTGAGAATCTGCCTGCCAGTGCAGGGGACACAGGTTCGAGCCCTGGTCTGGGAAGATCCCACGTGCCACGGAGCAACTAGGCCCGTGAGCCATGATTACTGAGCCTGCGTGTCTGGAGCCTGTTGCAACAAGAGGGGCCACGATAGTGAGAGGCCCGCGCACCGCGATGAAGAGTGGCCCCCGCTTGCCACAACTAGAGAAAGCCCTCGCACAGAAACGAAGACCCAACACAGCCATAAATAAATAAAATTTTTTAAAAAAGAATTCCATTTACAATACCATCAAAAGATTAAATTCTGAGGAATAAACCTAACCAAGGAAGAGAAAGACTTGTGCACTGAAAATTTAAAAACATTGATGGAA
Organism: Orcinus orca; assembly: GCF_937001465.1. Lineage (NCBI taxonomy): Eukaryota > Metazoa > Chordata > Mammalia > Artiodactyla > Delphinidae > Orcinus > Orcinus orca. The sequence continues at coordinate 56,087,626 of NC_064578.1, forward strand.
AACACTAAAGAAAACACAAATACATGGAAAGACATCCTGTATTCATGGATTGGAGGACTTACTATTGTTGTTTTTTTTTAATTTTTAAAAAAATTTATTTATTTTTATTTTTGGCTGCTTTGGGTCTTCTCTGCCGTGTGTAGGCTTTCTCTAGTTGCGGTGAGCAGGGGGCTACTCTTCGTTGCGGTGCGCGTGCTTCTCATTGCAGTGGCTTCTCTTTGTTGCGGAGCATGGGCTCTAGGTGTGCGGGCTTCAGTAGTTGTGGCACGAGGGCTCAGTAGTTGTGGCGTGCAGGCTCTAGAGCGCAGGCTCAGTAGTTGTAGCGCACGGGCTTAGCTGCCCCACGGCATGTGGGATCTTCCCAGACCAGGGCTCTAACCTGTGCCTCCTGAACTGGCAGGCGGATTCTTAACAACTGTGCCACCAGGGAAGCCCTTAGTATTGTTAAGATGTCAATACTGTCTAAAGCTATTTACAGATTCTGTGCAAATCCTATTAAAATCCCAACATTTTTTGTTCAGAAATAGAAAAATCTACCTTAAAATTCATAAGGAATTTCAAGGGACCCTTGAATGTTCAAAGCAATCTTACAAAAGAACGAAGTTTGTGTTCTTACAATTCCTGATTTCAAAACTTACCGCAAAAAATTATTAATGAAAACAATGTGGTACTGATAGCAAGACAGATATACAGGCCAATGGAGAAGACTAGGGACCCCAGAGATACCCCACTGCATTTATACGAGCAAATGATTTTCGCCTAGGGTGCCCATATCTCTCAGTGGTGAAATAGAGTCTCTTCAACAAATAATGCTGGGCCAGTTGGATATCCACATATATAATGAAGAAGCTGGACACTTACACCATATACAAAATTAATTCAAAATATATTAAAAGTCTAAACACACAGTGCCAAACTATCAAACCCCTATAAGAAAATAATAGCTGGAAAATTCTTGATGTTGGATTTAAAATCGATTTCTTGGATATGACATGAAAAGCACAGGCAGCAAAAGCAAAAATAGACAAATGAGACTACATCAAACTCAAAACTGCTATGAATCAAAGGATACAATCAACAGCGGGAAATATAACTTATCACATATCTGATAAGGTGTTAATATCTAAAATATGTAAAGAACTCCTGCAACTTAACTAAAAACAAATAATCTGATTAACAAATGAGCAAATGACTTTAAATAGACACTTCTCTAAAGATGATATACAAATGGCCAACCAGAATATGAGAAGGTGCTTAAGATTACTAAATCTTTAGAGAAATGCAAAAGGGAACCAAAATAAGATATCATCTTACCCAAATTAATATAATTACTCTTGAAAAAACCCAGAAAATAACAACCGTTTTTGAGGATGAGGAGAAATTCAAACACTTGTGCACTGTTGCTAAGTTTATAAAATGCAGCAACCACTACAGGAAACATACGGCAGATCCTCAAAAAATCGAAACTAGAACTACCATACGACCAAGTCATCCAAATACCAGGTACATATCCAAAATAATAGAAAGCAAATACTTGAAGAGACATTTGCAAACGCACGTTCACAGCAGCACTATTTCCAATAGCGAAGAGGCAGAAACAACCCAAATGTTGATCTTCAGATGAATGGGTAAATAAAATATGGTGTAAACCCTCAGTGAAATATTATTCAGCCTTTAAAGGGAACTCCTGTCACATGAAACGACATGGTTGAAACTTGAAGACAATATGCCAGTGATATAAGCCCATCACACACACAAATGCTTTAGAATTCCACACACATGTGGTACCTAAGGTCGTCAGGTATATATAGAACATCAACGTAAAATGGTGGATACCAGTGGCTGGGGAGAGAGAAAAAGAACAACTTGTTTTTTAAAGGGTATAGAGATCAGCTTTGTAAAGACGGAAAGGTTCTGGAGACCTACAGCATAATAAGAATATACCGGATACAACTGAGCAGTACAGTAATAGCTGGGATTATTTTCAACTACGAACATTTTCTTGAAATGTAGTTTTTCAGCATAACACGAATTAGTCAGTATAATACAAAACATCCTTCGAGGGAATTAATCAGTTTTCTGAAAAGGATTCCAGGAAGAAAAAATTCACAGTAATGCTAACTTTTCTAAATAAGATTAAGGTTCTGTGGGTAGCAGTATAACGTTATATTACATGCATTGTCTCTAATGACTGAAATAAGTAATTTCTAATTACTGATAATGAGAAGAATTTTCCTAAAATTTAAAAGTAACATTTTCTTCAAAAGAAAAAAAAATGAAAAGCGCTCAAACTTTATACATCACAAAACTAAAAAGAACAAACTAAGCCCAAAGTTAGCAGAAGGAAGTAAATAACAAAGACCAGAGCAGAAATAAGTGAAATAGAAACCAGAGGAACAATAGAAAAGATCAACGAAACCAAGAGTTGGTTTTCTGAAGAGAAAACATTCATTTCATTACTTACCACTGGCAGGAATGTGAGGGATGATAACATTCAGGGTCAGGAAACTAATTGCATTTTGCACCTATATGGTCCTCTCCTCCTTTTTCTCACTAAGTCCAGCTGAATTTATTTCCCTTAAAAAAAGCAAGAATCATGTTTTACTTTCATCACAGCAATTCACATTCTCCTCCCTTCCTGGAATTCCCCTCTCTCATCACTTCAATTGCCTCACTCCTCCTCGGATGCCAGCCCAGCTGATTTCACCTGCTCATAGACACCTGATGGCCATCCTCAATCACTGTGACCAAGTCACTCTTTTAGTCTCAAAACAAAACTCATACTTTTGTTGTCGATTTTATACTCCTTTTTCCTCTGTCTTCCTAATACGTTGAGAGCTAGGTGAAGACAAGTCCTATTCTCCTTATTGACTAATAGATACTCAGCCCACAGTGTCTGGACACAGGGAGCTTCCTGGGAGCCTCACCTACCCCTATTCCACAGCATCTCCAACAACTGAGGGAGGAAATACAGAAGTTTATTTATTCTGAGCTCTCCTCTGAATTATAATTACCAGCAAATTCTCTGGCACTCCAGGATGCTAGGTTTTACTGTAGCCCCAATGAATCTCATTTTTAAACTTTTCTTAGCAAAAGTCCTGACTTGAAGTTCACGTCCAGTGAATCCTCATATGACCCCACTAGAAACCCCACCCTATGCTCCCTAGATCACAGCTCCATCCAACCAGATTATGGGTTTGTTTGCTCAGAGTGAGGCAAGGTCAGCCTATGTCCTGCCCAACGTTAGTGCACAAGCACAGCTCCAAGGTCCTCTCGTGTTGGAGACTTCCTCTCTCCCGTGTGTTTTCTCCCTGAGACTGAACATAAGGAAGCACTCACCTGCCTGGTCTCTGCTGCAAAGCTCTGTGCCGGGAAGGGTCGATCAGGATGGGTCAGAGGCTCTTGAGTCTGCACTTACAGGGACACAGTCCGCAGACCTGCTCTCCCCACAGAGACGCCACCATCCCATCATCTGCTGTCTCGGCCACACTGTCTGCATGGAGCGTGGGGGGCGTCTCCCCTGAGGAGCCAGTTTTATCCCCAGCGCTAATCATCATCATCCTCCTCAGCTGATTAATCAGTTAAAGAAGATCCTAATGAGCAGCCAGACAACAGGTGAAAAAAGTTTTCTGCGTTCCCTGAGGAAAATCAATGGTTCAGAGCCAAAGCTGTCCTCGGGCATTAAAGGGACACTCAGGGGTGCATCAGTGACTTCTACTATATTTTCAGTTGGGTGTGTTCTTCAGAGCTTTTCATCTCCTCACAATACTGAGGGCCATCTTGGCCAGGAGTGTGGTTCCAATGAGTTTACATTCCGTGGTTCTTCCTATTTAGGGCCTTAGGTCTTTTTTGAATCTGGAAAATACCCCAATTTGAAGTCAGCTTTCCCACTTCGAATTACTGTGTATTCCTCATGCCCACGTGTTTCCATGGGAAGGTGATGCCTTTTATTGGAACAATTATTGGAGTGCTGTATTGGAACCCAGTCACACCCATCTTTATGTTGTCTGTGGTAACTGATGACAGGACTGCATCAGGACCAGTACAAGATGAGCCTACAACATTTTTGGAGGGCTGTTTTAGCTTTATGGATCTTACACTGCTCAAATCTGGGGCCAAATGAGCATTAAAATGGCAACCATCACTCTTTGTCTTTATAAATTGGACTCCTTAAGTGTCTTATAAGTGGAATCATAGTGTATTTTTCTTTTTAGATGGGCTCCATTTCACTTAGCATAATATGTTCAAGGTTCACCCATTTTGTAGCAGGTGTCAACATTTCCTTCCTTGTCCAAATGTCATCAACAGTCATAATAGTCCAGATCTACCTCAGAATGAGAGTAAAACGATATTTCATCTATATGGTTAAAAATGATTAAAGGAAGTATTTTAGGTTATAAGCTTTAACATTTTTGAAACAGTCCCTATTCGAAGAATTGCAAAATAGGGCGGAAGGAGCAGGAGGCTTTAATAGAATAAAGAATAAAAAACAAGGAAGTAAAAAATGGGAAATATTTGATTGGCTGGGGCCACATACAAAAGGTGGTTTGGGCGAAAAGAAGCAAGGAAATTATGACAGCATCCAGAGGTGGCTTGGCTGTTAGAGATTGGCTGACTGGATACGTTCTGTGTATGATCCAGCGGAGCACTTACAGGGAGACAAGAATTACATTAGATTCAGTTTGCTGACCTGGTACCGCTAAGTAGGAGCAGCTCCATCTAAGACCTAGAAAGTGATTTCACACTATTAACAGAAATAAAATGACTCTCAGGATAAAGTGTTTTCCTTTGTTTGTGGTCTTCAATCTTCAATAAAATGTCACGTATTCCAGAAATAAATCAAACTTTGACTGGATTAAAGGAGGGGAGGTGGAATGTGAATAAGGAGGAAATGGGAACCGTCTCCAATAAAAGCCCCTGCAGGGGAATCTCACTCCAGAGCTGCGCGATCAGTGGAAGCAGGTGGAGGCCCCAGGAGAGCCTAGTGGACTTGAGGTGAGTCCACTCTGATGGAATTTCTTCTTCACGTCTCAGATTTCTCCAAAAGGCGTACTTGAGAGACAAGGTCTGCAGAATGGAGACGTTTATGAATTCAGCAAGTGTTGTCTGAGGCCATCTCTGCGCCAGGCAGTGTGTGTGCACTTAGGGGCAATGGACTGAATACTCTGTCCTGAGAGAAGTAAACTGACTTTGATTTTTATACAAAAGCTGGAGAAATGACAGGGTTTCCTTTTCTTTATCGTCACGGCTTCACATGTTGCATAAGACGGTGAATGTCTCCCGTTGACTAAATCAACTTCTCAGGTTCTGCAAGGCCTCCTGCCATAGCCAGATGGGTCCAGCTGTGGGTAGAAGGGTTTGGAGCATGACCGGCAACGTCCAACAGAAATGGAATACGGCCCGTAGAGTTCAAGGTGCACTTGAAATGCACGTGTGTTTCTCAGTTGTTGAGTGAAACTGAATACGTGCACACTTTTTTTTTTTTACTGTTGAAACATGTCTTAGTTCCATAATATGTAGAAAAATGCATCTGTAGAATCACAAATGAACTTTATTTAGTTTATAATTATTATAATTTATTTAGTTTATAATCTCCATCATGCACTAAGTTAAGCTTACAGGAAATTAAAAGAAAACATTTGGAGATTGATCTGAAAGAACATAATAATTGGAACAGAAATAAACAAGTCCATAACACTCATTCTGGAAATGTAACTTTCCCTAATACAATTTGTGTTAATGATTCATGAATTGTTCCATAACTTTCTGCTACATGTTTGCACCATATGTGTAGCAAAGAGGAACATTCCCATCCACAGCTATGTGTACACAAGAATTTCCTATCCATGTTTCCATAGTCAGAGTTTCACTTGCTTTGCCCTGGATTCCACAGAGGACCGTCAGTGCCTAGACTCATCAAAGGACAGATTCTCAGGAAGCTTTGATCATCCTCAGTTGGATATGCAGGAGAAAAAAATGGACGCAGTGGCTGCCCAGCAGAAACTTTAGTGAATGTAAAAATATGGGATCCGTCACCAACGTGATAAAAGGAAACAATTCCAATATTCATATCCAGGAAAATCCCCACTCGATGTAACCTGGGGCCCACCTTGAGAACAGTGGAAGGCACAGTGTGGGCAGAGAAGACGTCTCCATTTCTCAAACTCACAGTCCAGAAGCCAAGATCTGGAGCCAGTTGAGTCTTCCCTCGTCGACGCACAGATTCTTTGCAAACGCCCACGTCCCATTCTTGGCTGGACCCCAAGTCCACCTCCCAGTAATGGCGGCCAGAGGTGAACAGAGGGAATCCCAGGACACAAGTTGTACGGCTGAATCTCTCAGGTCGGGACCTCTTCTTCTGCTTGAAAAACCCACAACGGACAGTTTTCAGGTCCTCAGAAATGATGAGGTACTTGTTGGCTGTGTCAACATCCAAGGTCACATCCACTGTGGAAAGAAAAATAAGCAATTACGTACACTAGACACTACAATGCACGGCTTCTGAAAAGTCCCAAATGTTTCACTCACTTTCACTTCTTTAACTCTACACTTCTTTCCTAAGCAGAAGGTTCCTGGGGAAGATTCCCTGACCTGGATTAGATCCAATTCCATGTATAGAATGAATGATTAAAATGGAACTAGTCTTTCTGATTCATACTGGTGTTTTCTTTACACTAACTGGATTATTTGATTAAAATATTATTTCTTCTCTTCAGTACATGATATACATGAAAAAAAGAGTCCATGGGTGTTGATTTTTCTCAGAAATTTCCAGTTGCCATAGATGTCAAAATACAGACACCAGACATACATGGGAATGATGGTGATTTTATATATTGCAGAATAATTTTGAAAGGTAATTATTTTCTTTTTTCTTCTTTTTGCATCTACTTTCTTTGCTTAGAGTTGTCAAATAGGCAATTGCATTCCAGTTCTTTTTCATTCTCTGGAGCCATAGAAAAATACAAAGAAAACCTGCTAGGAGTCTTTGGATGAGATGGGTTAACTCTGGAAGTCAAGACAGAGGAAGGGATTCCCATAGACATGGCTAAGGATGTGCTGGGATCTTGTAGCAACTTAGACCCAGAACTGGATGCGGCAGTGCTCACGGGCCAGGTAAACTGGAGAAGTACTATGTGTTTTGGCAACATCTCCAACTAACCCTGTGATGAGGACGGGTGCATAGACCTGCCTGTCCTAACGTGACCATGTGCATAGAGCCCCAGGAGCCCCAGAAATAAACCCTCTGGACCAAAGGCCAATGACTTCACTTGGCTCCCTTATAACATGGTTCTTTGGGAGGTGCTCAGACTTCCCGACCATTGGAGAGAAATTGTGAAGGCCTGTCAAGTTTCTGTGACAGGTTTCACCATCATAAATACAGGTTTGCAGGGAGCAAAACGGAAACTCACTCAAGAAGTAAAACAAGTGGTTACTTTCCCGATGACACTGCTGGCTGGATTGTGTATCATCGCACAATCATCACACCCCGTTCACACCCAAGGACCCATTGTAGGAGGCAGGGAATGGGCGACAGGATGAGACTGTGGCACTCTCCAATGAGCCTGGGAGGTCTGTCCTAGCATCCCGAATTAGACACGTAGCTAAGCTGTGATAATTCCCCTTTGCTCAGAATTCTGAGCCTGAATTGGGCATCTTAGGTCCAGGGCAGGGAGTGAAGCACAGGCTGCAGTGCTCAGGTCCAGACTCGGCAACAGGATTGAAACCTACAGTCACGACCGCATGCAATTTTAACATCCTTTTCCCTGGGGGGCTTGTTCTCTAAGTATTCCTTGTCCACACTCCCTGTGCATAGAATCACCTGGGGTTTTTTTTTTTTTTTTTTTTTTTGTGCGGTACGCGGGCCTCTCACAGTTGTGGCCTCTCCCGTTGCGGAGCAACAGGCTCCAGACGCGCAGGCTCAGCGGCCATGGCTCACGGGCCCAGCCACTCCGCGGCATGTGGGATCTTCCCGGACCGGGGCACGAACCCGTGTCCCCTGCATCGGCAGGCGGACTCTCAACCACTGCGCCACCAGGGAAGCCCCACCTGGGGCTTTTAAACAGCGCATATCTCTGGGCCTCGCTACCTGAAGAGTTCAGATTCACTAGATGCAGGGGCCTGTTACTCAAAGCGTGGGCCATGAACCTGCTCTAGCAGCACCACCGGAGCTCAAGTCAGAAATCCAGATTCTCGGGTCAGCCCAGTGTTCAAGAAGAGGAAGCTACATTTAAACTGGATGGTCAGGGAACTCATACATCCTCAAATCTGAAAAACCATGTTGTGTTGCAGTGCCGCCCAAAGAAACGCAATGAGAGCCCCGTGTGGATTTTAAATTTTCTCACATGTTTAAAAATAACAATCAGGTATAACTGATTTTAATAATACATTCCGTATCCTCCAATATATCCAAATCTGATTTCTACTTGTGGCAGTCGCCACGTTTCAAGTGATCAGGAGCTGCCAGTGGCCACTGGAAATATTCCTATGTGTCTAATATTGGAGAGCACAGGACTAGGGCATGGCCTGAATATTATCTTTTCTTAAAAATCTACAGGTAGAACACTCTTGCACTGCTGGTGGGAATGTGAATTGGTACAGCCACTATGGAGAACAGTATGGAGATTCCTTAAAAAACTACAAACAGAACTACCGTAGGACCCAGCAATCCCACTACTGGGCATATACCCTGAGAAAACCATAATTCAAAAAGAGTCATGTACCAAAATGGTCACTGCAGCTCTATTTACAATAGCCAGGACATGGAAGCAACCTAAGTGTCCATCAGCAGATGAATGGATAAAGAAGATGTGGCACATATATACAATGGAATATTACTCGCCATAAAAAGAAACGAAATTGAGTTATTTGTAGTGAGGTGGGTGGACCTAGAGTCTGTCATACAGAGTGAAGTAAGTCAGAAAGAAAAAGACAAATACCGTATGCTAACACATATATATGGAATCTAAGAAAAAAAAATGTCATGAAGAACCTAGGGGTAAGACAGGAATAAAGACACAGACCTACTAGAGAATGGACTTGAGCACATGGGGAGGGGGAAGGGTAAGCTGGGACGAAGTGAGAGAGTGGCATGGACATATATACACTACCAAACGTAAAATAGATAGCTAGTGGGAAGCAGCCGCATAGCACAGGGAGATCAGCTCGGTGCTTTGTGACCGCCTAGAGGGGTGGGATAGGGAGGGTGGGAGGGAGGGAGACGCAAGAGAGAAGAGATATGGGAACATATGTATATGTATAACTGATTCACTTTGTTATAAAGCAGAAACTAACACACCATTGTAAAGCAATTATACTCCAATAAAGATGTAAAAAAAAATCTACAGATAGGGGGAAGCGGGGCAGGGATAAATTGGGAGATTGGGATTGACACATACACACTACTATATATAAAACAGACAACTAATAAGGACCTACTGTATAGCACAGGGAACTCTACTCAATACTCTGTAACGACCTACATGAGAAAAGAATCTAAAAAAGAGTGGATATGTGTAAATGTATAACTGATTCACTTTGCTGTACACCTGAAACTAACACAACATTGTAAATCAACTATACTCCAATACAAATTTTTATAAAGTCAACAGATAGTTCTTATCTATACTTACAGGTGAGAACAACGGTTTCTTGGAAAGAATAGAAATTTCAGGTGCCAGAATTCAGCTAGTGCCCTTATTTAGTGGAGAGCTTTTGAACAGGTGCTTTTTCCAGGGCCCTTTATGGGTTGACAGTTTGTATAGATGTCTTACCTTGGAACTTCCGCATCCTTGGGTTCATCTGGAGAACAGCTCTCAGCTGGGGCTCTAACTCCTTAACCTTTGAAACCAGAGCTCCGAGCTTGAGAGCGCGCCTGAGGTCATTCTTCTGTGAGACCACAGAGCAGTTGGGGCACAATAAACCACCCCCATCAACCTCCTTCTGCAGTGAATCGAGGCACCGGAAGCAGCAGACATATCCACATTTCAGGTACATGGGGTTTTCAAGATAATTCAGGCAAACCATACATTTACTTGCTTCCTTAAAGTGTTCAGCCATGGGTCCTCTATGGGAAAAATGCACATGAGATTGGAATTTCCATGAGTTGAATCGATACTATTCCCTGGGTCACTTTTATCTTTACATGCATAGTGATTTGAAATCATTATTACTATGTAATGAAGACATAAGACATAAATATAAATGACTCATAGCCCCAAAGTTCTGATTTTTGAAATGCTGTTTGGAATGAAGGACATGATTCATCCTTGGGGTATAATTTAGGTGGTGAGAGCGTTTATACTACACCTGAGCTGTCAGATATGGTGTCCACCAGCCATGTATGGCTACTGAGGTGGGCCTCATCCATATTGAAAGGTGTTATAAGTGTCAGATGCACACTCAGTTTGGAAGACATGATTAGAAAAAGACAACATAAACGATCTCCTTGAGAACTTTCAAAAGTTGATTGTAAGGAAGATAAAAATCACATGATCATCTCAATAGATGCAGAAAAAGCATTTCACAAAATTCAACATCCGTTCCTGATAAAAACCCTCATCAACAGGCTATAGAGGGAACATAACTCACATAATAAAGCTCATTTACAACCAATCTACAACCAACATAATACTCAGTGGTGAAAAGCTGAAAGCCTTTCCTCTAAATTCAGGAACAAGACAAGGATGCCCGCTCTTACCACTCTATTTATCATAGTATTGGTACTCATAGCCATAGCAACTAGACAGGAAAAAGAAATAAAAGGCATTCAAATTGGCAGGAATGTAGTTAAACTGTCACAATTTGCAGATGACATGATACTCTGTATAAAGAAACAAAGTCTCTACATCAAAACTAATATGAATTCAGCAAGGTTGTAGGATACAAGATTAATATACAGGAATCTGTTGTGTGTTTATACACTAATAATGAACTATCAGGAAGAGGAAGTAAAAAAACAATCTCATTTAAAATCCATCAAAAAAATACCTGGGGGAAAATAGTATTAATGAACTTATATACAAAATAGAAATAGACCCACAGACATAGAAAACAAACTTATGGTTATCAAAGGGGAAAGGGGGGGAGGGATAAAATAGGAATTTGGGATTAACATATACGCACTACTATATATAAAAGAGATAACCAACAAGGACCTACTGCATAGCACAGGGAACTATACTCAATATTCTGTAATAACCTATAAGGGAAAAGAATCTGAAAAAAATAGATATATATGTATGTATAACTGCATCACTTTGCCGCACACCTGAAACTAACACAACACTGTAAATCAACTATACTTCAATTTAAAAAAAAAAGAAAGAAAAAAAGAATTATTAACAGCAAAACAAAACACCTGGGAATAATCTTAACCAAGGAGGTGACAGACCTATACTCTGAAAACTATAAAACACTGATGAAGGAAATTGAAGGTGATTCAAAGGAATGGCAAGATATCCAAAGCTCTTGGACTGCAAGAATTAATATTATTAAAATGGCCATATTACTAAATGCAACCTACAGATTTAATGAAATCTTTATAAAATACCCTTGATACTTTTCACAGAACTAGAACATATAATTCTAAAATTTTATGGAACCATAAAAGACCTGAAATTGCAAAAGCAATCTTGAGAAAAAAGATAAAGCTGCGGACATAACCCTCCCAGACTTCAGACTATACTACAAAGCTACAGTAATAAAAACACCATGGTACTGGCACAAAAACAGATACAGAGATCAATGGAGCAAAATAGCCCAGAAAAAGACCTACACACCCCTGGCCAGTTAATCTACTACAAAGGAGGAAGGAATATACAATAGAGAAAAGACAGTCTCTTCAACAAGTGGTGCTGGGAAAACTAGACAGCTGCATGTAAAACAATGAGATTAGAACATTCCCTCACACCATACACAAAAATAAATTCAAAATGCTTTAAAGACTTGAATATAAGACCTGAAACCATAAAACTCCTAGAATTGAACACAGGCAGAACATTCTTTGACATAAATTGTAGCAACATTTTCTTGGATCAGTTTCCCAAGGCAAAAGAAATAAAAGCAAAAATAAAGAAATGGGACCTAATTAAACTTAAAAGCTTTTGTACAGCAAAGGAAACCATCAACAAAATGAAAAGACAACATAAGGAATGGGAGAAACTGTTTGTAACTGATGCAACTGACAAGGGGTTAATATCTAAAATATACAAGTTATATAACTCAATATCAAAAACCAAAAAAACCCAATCAAAAATGGGCAGATGATCTGAATAGATACTTTCCAAAGAAGACATACAGATGGCCATCCAGAACATGAAAAGATGCTTAACAGTGCTAATCAGAGAAATGAAAATCAAAACTGCAACAAGATATCACCTTAACACCAGTCAGAATGGCCATAACCAAAAAGTCTACAAATAACAAATGTTGGAGGGGATGTGGAGAAAAGACAATACTTGTACACTGTTAGTGGGAATGTAAATTGGTGCAGCCACTGTGGAGAACAGTATGGAGGTTCCTTAAAAAACTAAAAATAGAGCTACCGTATGATGCAGCGACCCCCCCCCCCCGGGCATATATCCAGAAAAAATGAAAACTCTAATTTGAAAAGATACATGCACACCAATGTTAATAGCAGCATTATTTAAAATAGCCAAGACATGGGTGCAACCTAAGTGCCCATCAACAGATGACTGGATTAAGAAGATGTGAATATATCTAATATAATGGAATCCACTCAACCATAAAAAAGAGTAAAATACTTCCATTTGCATTAATGTCAATGGACCTAGAGATTATTATGCATAGTGAAATACGTCAGACAGAGAAAGACATATACTGTATAGCACTTATATGTGGAATGTAAAAAATAATACAAATGAATGTTTATGCAAAATAGAAACAGGCTTGCAGATATAGAAAACAATTGTGTGGTAACCAAAGGGGAGAGGGCAGGGTGGAGGGCAGTGCTATGCGATTAACAGATAGAAATTACTATACGTAAAACTTATAAAACAACAAGGATATATTGTATACAGGGATATACACCCATTATCTTGTAATAACCTATAATGGAGGATAATCTGCAAAAATACTGAATCACTATGCTGTACCTCAAAGTAACACAATATTGAAAATCAACTATTCTTCAATAAAAAATAATTGTAATGAGGATGTTAGTGTCAATGCAAGTAAATAAAGATTAGTTTGTCTTTTAAAATAAGAAAGCTGATGTTGCAATGATTACATTTTGCCTTTTAAAATTGATTAGTTTGTTTCTCCTTTGTTTATGTGGATACTAGGAAATGAATTTATAATCACATCTGTGGGTCACCTTGTATTTCTCCTGGACAGCGCTGGTCTAGACCCACACACCCTCCAACTCCCCACCTGTCCAACCTGCATGTGGCAAAAACTCACAGCAGAACTTGAGAGGTGGAATAAGTCTGTGGCTGAAACTTCATTCATCTCTCACAGAGTCTGCCAAGCCCTGATTAGACTCAGGATAATGAAGATGTTATTATTTGTCCAACCCGAGTATTGAACATCTAAGTTCTGCCTATTCTCCCATCAGAGGTCCTTGTGCCTCCAGGTGCACATGCTGTGCTTGGGTTGAGTTGGCCTCAGATAACACTTGCTGAATTAATAAATCACTCCATTCCTGATACCTTGCTTTCTTTTTTTTTTTTTTTGTGGTACGCGGGCCTCTCACTGCTGTGGCCCCTCCCGTTGCGGAGCACAGGCTCCGGACGCGCAGGCCCAGCAGCCACGGCTCACGGGCCACGGGCCCAGCCGCTCAGCGGCATGCGGGATCCTCCCGGGCCGGGGCACGAACCCGCGTCCCCTGCATCGGCAGGCGGACTCCCAACCACTGCTCCACCAGGGAAGCCCACCTTGCTTTTTTATATTTGCCTTTTGTAGAAAATTGAGAAGTAAAAACAAAATCCCATAAGACAGGCTCACCTCTGCTCAACGAGGTCCAGCTGCTTCCCCTGACTGCTCAGTTCTGGAGTGAGATCCACCGAAAGGGGCTTTTTCTTAGAGGCGGCCCCTCCCATCTCACTCCCGTCCTGCCTCTCTTCATTACTCCAATCAGGTTGTGATTTAATTCTGGCATTAGTGAGATTTTTTTTCCCCTCCAGTCTTAAAGAGATTAACACACACACGAGATAATTGTATCTTGAAAGTGTTATTTTTAAACTAATATGAACCAAATTTTGCCATATTATCATTCTAGTTTAGATCTCGAGTATTCTGTCTGTTGATGATAAGAATTGGAATTAGGGTTGAAGTTAATAGAACATTGCCATCATGATTAATCCTAAAACAAATGGACTAGTTTTAATTTTTTTTTTTAATTTTTATTGGAGTATAGCTGCTTTACAATGGTGCGTTAGCTTCTGCTGTACTGCAAAGTGAATCAGCTTTACGTATACATATATCCCCTCCTTGATCTTTGGAGTAAAATCTCCCATTTTGATTAAGAGAATTAATTAAACTACTTAGGAATCGTCCCTAAAATCGAACTCCCTAGACCACAGTCATTTCTTCGAAAGAGTGTTTTCTGCATTAGTGTGAAGATGCTTGCTTAGAAGGTTGGTAAACAAGCCTCAAAACTGTTCCCTGACAATTAGAATAGAACCTTCATGGCTGACTATGTTAGTTACAAAAAAAAGGGATAGTTGCAAGTTACTATATAATATTACTATTTTTGTTACTTCACAATATATATGAACTGAGATACATTTCTTTTTAAAAATATTCAGGGGACTTCACCGGCGGTCCAGTGGTTAGGACTCTGTGCTTCCACTTCAGGGGGAACAGGTTCGATCCCTGGTCGGGGAACTAAGATCCTGCATGCTGCGTGGCTCGGCCAAAAAAAAAAAAAAAAATTCAGGGCTTCGCTGGTGGCGCAGTGGTTAAGAATCCGCCTGCCGATGCAGGGGACACGGGTTCGAGCCCTGGTCCGGGAAGATCCCACATGCCGCAGAGCAACAAAGCCTGTGCACCACAACTACTGAGCCCGCGTGCCACAACTACTGAAGCCCGCGCCCCTAGAGCCTGTGCTCCGCAATAAGAGAAGCCACTGCAATGAGAAGCCTGCGCACCGCAATGAAGAGTAGCCCCCGCTCGCCGCAACCAGAGAAAGCCTGTGCACAGCAACGAAGACCCAAAGCAGCCAAAAAACTAAATTAAATAAATAAATTTATTTTAAAAAATTCAAAAACTGTTCCCTGAGATTTTGTGTGACTCATTAGTGATGACGGTTTAAGCAGTAGAATGTAAAATTGGGAGACTGTGGGATGGGTATCAGGGTGGAAGGGTTTAGATTAGATTGAGGTGATTACGTTACCATGGCTTTCATTTCATTTCCACACTAGTCATTTGATGGCATTTTCCGGATCCTCTCATTATTTCACGTCCAAAGCAGCGGCACTCTCCCTAACCAGGGCTGTCCCATCCCCTCCGGGCTCTCACTTGCTGTTCCATCACCGTTCTCCCTTCCCCGTGCCCAAGCCTGAAGGTTCATTTTTGCAGACAGGAGGATGAACCTCTGTGTCTGTTCTTGATTTGCTTACAAGGTACCTAGCAATCTCCATTTTTTCTTAGATTCATAAATATAAAGCAAAAGTCCTTGTAATTCTAATTGATGGCTATGTGGTTGATTTGGGAAATGGTGATTGGGCAGTACAGAGGGGAAAAATAAGTTCAATATTTCAAAAATAATTCTGTCACATACTTTGTATTGCTCCCTGTCTTCTGTCAAAATGTTTCCTAATTAATTAGTTACTATGATGAAGCAGGATCTGTGTTCACGTGAGTCATTAATTTAATCCTAGTTGGGAAGTTTAGGAAGATTTGTGTGTGAAAGTTTTAATGTCTGCAGAAAGAGCAGTAATAAACCAACTAAAATGAAAAAGGGCTATTTGGGCCATGTGGTCTGTCCATTTGTGAAAGGACTTACTTTTTCTCCACCATGGATATGACCTTGGAGGTGGCATGGCCAATGCTCACCTCATCATTTCTGATGACCCGAGGAGCTTGTGATGTGAACATATCAAGCAGATTCAGAAAAAGCATGATGAGAGGTTCAGCTTTGAATGATGTGCCCTTGGCTTCCCTTCATTTACCTTTGGCCCCATCACAGGGAGTTGGATACGGAACCAGCCATGATTGGCTCTCAGTGGCAACGTGGACCCAGGACTTGAATGGGGGTAGTCCTCAAAGGAAAGGTGAAACTTGAATATGAAAGGTTTTCTGGATGCCACCACCTCCAGCTACTCTTGACTATCAGGTCAGGGGACGGTCTGCTTGTCCTAAAGTGACCTTGAAGCCAATAGGAGCCTCAGAAGGGAACCCTCTGATACAAGAACCAATGAATTCACCAAACCTCCCTCATGACTCAGCTCAGTGGAAGATGCTGGGTTGTGTCTGACAATCTAAGAAGGGTTGCCAATTACAAAAACATCTAGATCACATTTCACAAGCCCAAGTTGGCATGGAGGAAATTCTAATATCACAGGAGATATTGTGGATTGGATTATGTGCCATAACATGCATTGTAGTCATCCCAGCAGGGCCACCACTGACTCTATTACCTATTAGAAGAGGCACAGAGAAGAGAGAGTGCATCCAGGGAGCCTGGCCTGGGAATCTGGTGGGCTCTGGTCTGGAATCTTGATTTTAGTGCATTACACATGCAGCCATGCTCACGTAATGCACATTAACTGTGGACCTTTCTTAAAGGCCCATCACAAACTTAATATAGAGTTAACATGTGCTTTGAATTAGGAATTATTTCCTGTTGTAAAGGTCAGCCAGTGAGGGAAGCTTATGCTGCAGCGCTCAGGTCCGGAGTCTGTAACTGGACCTAAGCTCACAGCAATAGCCACCAATGCCCTTTGACCACCCTGTGCCTGGGGGCCTGGGCACTGGAGTAAATAATTCATGTAGTGGCTGCCCACACTCACTGTGGATTACAACCACCTGGATGCGATTGTGGAAGAGAACCAACAAAATTTAAGGAAGATAGTTGCTCCACGCTCTTCCTCACACCTGCTGGGATTTTATAACTGTATTCCACACAATGCGGTGGAAGCAGCAGGGTGCGTACCTCATCATAGATGAGCACAGAAATCAGGGCTGGTTCGTAGACCTTTTAAGAGAAGTCGTGAGACCTAGAGATTGTCATACAGAGTGAAGGAAGTCAGAGGGAGAAAGACAAATACTGTATAACATTGCTTACACGTGGAATCTAGAAAAATGGTACAAATGAACTTGTTTGCAAAGCAGAAACAGAGACACAGTTGTAGAAAACAAACTTATGGTTACCAAGGGGGGAAGGGGAGTTGGGATGAATTGGGAGGTGGGCACTGACATATATACACTACTATGTATAAAATAGATAACTAATGAGAACCTACTGTATAGCACAGGGAACTCTACTCAGTACTCTGTGGTGACCTAAATGGGAAGGGAATCTAAAAAAGATGGGATATATGTATATGTATATATAACTGACTTGCTTTGCTGTACAGCAGAAACTAACACAACACTGTAAAGCAACTATACTCCAATAAAAATTAATTTTAAAAATTGAATTTAAAAAAAAGAGAGAGAGAGGCTTCCCTGGTGGTGCAGTGGTTGAGAGTCCGCCTGCCGATGCAGGGATACAGGTTCGTGCCCCGGTCCGGGAAGATCCCACATGCTGCAGAGCGGCTGGGCCCGTGAGCCATGGCCACTGAGCCTGCGTGTCCGGAGCCTGTGCTCCGCAACGGGAGAGGCCACAACAGTGAGAGGCCCGCGTACTGCAAAAAAAAAAAAAGGAGGATGAGAAAGTCCTGCTAAGAGAGCTCATCATGTGCCTAGAGCAATGGACAAAGGGGCTGGAACAAGGCCCTGGATAGAGGGACACAGGGAAATTTGGGGAGGATGCAAGTCCTTTGCTTCCAGCGTAGAATCACTGAAACCCTCCTCTGATGGTGTCTTGGTCTTGGCCATCAGTACCACCTGGAGTTCCTTTCAGTATTGTCCTTAGCGCTCAGGCTGCTATAACAAAATATCACCCACTGGGAGGCTTATACACAACAGAAACTTATCGCTCACAGTTCTGGAGGTTGCAAGTCCAAGTTCAAGGCTGCAGCATGGTCCACTTTTGGTGAGAGCATTCTTCCTGTTTCGTGGCCAGCACCTAGTCCCTGCTGTTGGCAGAGGTCATGGAGAGTATGCGACCACTGGTTGACACAAGATCTTGACCTGGGCAATCAGAGGCTCCTCACGCAGTCCCCCGTCCTTGGAATATACATTCTACCCACATTTCCCATTGCTGGAGCTGTTTCCAAGGGCACAGCCTTGAGAGAGTAAGGTGTTGAAACCATCTTCACTGAATAGAAGACTGAACCCTCACCTCCTTTACCATCATCTTTAGGAGTTATGATTTCAATATATGAACGCCAGAGGGACACAGACCTTTAGGTCATAGCATGGAGTAAGGAACATTCCACTGTATTTCCAAGTATAAAATGCAAAAGTGTGTACCACAGAGAGTATTGTTTTAATTCCTAACTCCAATTTTAAAAAGTCATGCATTTTTAACTTTGTCAAGAGTAACAGGATTTCGCAGACCTGAAAAATTAACTGTGTTTCAACTTACTACACATTATTTTTTCTTCCCCCTGTTGACTAAGGTGAAGGAAGGACAGAGGGGCATTTTCCATAAAGAGATAAAAATAGTAGGAACACTTTCATATACAAACACAGCAAACACACAGAAGAATGACACAGAAGATCTGGACAGAAATTACAACTGAAATCTACTGAAGTAGATTATCAGAAAGTAAAAATGTATGTCATTATAGGGCAGTGTATTTCTCCGTGTGTATTTCTGTTTCTGTGTGTACGGTATATGTCTATCACTGGATCTTAACTCATGTTTCAGGACTTTTAAGTCCCAACCCAAACTCTGCACATCCATGTGTCCTTTTATATTCACACTAAAACTAATCTGTTAGGTCTGAGAAAATCAGTGGACCCTTTTATACATGGTTGAGGGTCTCAGTGGCTTTGAATGGCTTGGCACAAGTTCCAAAGTGACCCCATCCCTCTTTCCCTCATCATTAGAGGCTCCAGGGCACAAGGACTTTCAGGGAACTGCATGACTCTGGTACCACTCTGAAACATACACAATATATTTTCAACTTCTACCTGCCCAGCCAGGGCATGAATGGGGCACCCCAGGACAAGGCAGGGTGAGCACCTGTCCTGCCCAATTGTGCTAACAGCACAGCCCTGAGTTCCTCTCCTGTTGGAGAGCCCTTCTGTCCTGCTTTCTGCCCTGAGATTGAACACAAGGAAGCAGTCGCCTGCCTGGACTTGGCTCCAGCGCTCTGTGCAGGGAACTGTCAATCAGGATGGGCCATAGTTAGAGGGACAGGGTGCCTGGATCCGATCTCCCCACAGAGATGCCGTTATCATGTCATCTGTAGTAGAGGTGACACTGTCTGCGTGGGGAGTCTGGGGCACCTCCAGTGAGGAGAAAACCGTATCCTCAGTGCTCATCACCGTCACCCACGTCTGGGGATCAGTGACAACTCCTGGCAATTACTGAGAAGATCTACATGAGCAGCTGAGCAGAGGGCAAGGAAAATTTTCCACATTCCCTGTGGGAGAATCCAAGTTTAGAATGAAAGTCATAAATGCGGAGGAGAGGACACTCAAAATGCACCAGGGGCTCCCTTCGCTATGTTTCCCGTTGGGCATTTTCCTCCATGATCTCACTCTTCCAAACTGTTGCAAAGTTTGTTCACAGTGGTCATCAGCATATGATCTGGAGGCTGATCTTTTCCATGGGTTTAAGTTTCACAACTCTTGCTATTTATTGTCTCAGATCAGTTTAAAATGAAAAATATCCTATTTAAAAAGTGTTTCCAAAAATAAACTTAAAATGGATTAAAGACCTAAACGGAAGGCCAGACAGTATAAAACTCTTAGAGGAAAACATGGGCAGAACACTCTATGACATACATCACAGCAAGGTCCTTTTTGACCCACCTCCTAGAGAAATGGAAATAAAACCAAAAATAAACAAATGGGACCTAATGAAACTTCAAAGCTTTTGCACAGCAAAGGAAACTATAAACAAGACGAAAAGACAACCCTCAGAATGGGAGAAAATATTTGCAAATGAAGCAACCGACAAAGGATTAATCTCCAAAATTTACAAGCAGCTCATACAGCTCAATAACAAAAAAACAAACAACCCAATCCAAAAATGGGCAGAAGACCTAAATAGACCTTTCTCCAAAGAAGATATACAGATTGCCAACAAACACAGGAAAGGATGCTCAACATCACTAATCATCAGAGGAATGTAAATCAAAACTACAATGAGATATCACCTCACACCGGTCAGAATGGCCATCATCAAAAAAATCTACAAACAATAAATGCTGGAGAGGGTGTGGAGAAAAGGGAACACTCTTGCACTGTTGGTGGGAATGTAAACTGATACAGCCACTATGGAGAACAGTATGGAGGTTCCTTAAAAAACTAAAAATAGAACTACCATATGATCCAGCAAACCCACTACTGGGCATATACCCTGAGAAAACCATAATTCAAAAAGAGTCATGTACCACAATGGTCACTGCAGCACTATTTACAATAGCCAGGACATGGAAGCAACCTAAGTGTCCATCAACAGATGAATGGATAAAGAAGGTGTGGCACATATACACGATAGAATACTACTCAGCCATAAAAAGAAATGAAATTGAGTTATTTGTAGCAAGGTGGATGGATCTAGAGTCTGTCATACAGAGTGAAGTAAGTCAGAAAGAGAAAAACAAATACTATATGCTAACACATATATATGGAATGTAAAAAAAAAATGGTTCTGAAGAACTTAGGGGCAGGACAGGAATAAAGACGCAGACCTAGAGAATGGACTTGAGGACACGGGGAGGGGGAAGGGGAAGTTGGGACGAAGTGAGAGAGTGGCATGGACATAATATACACTACCAAACGTAAAATAGATAGCTAGTGGGAAGCAGCCACATAGCACAGGGAGATCAGCTCGATGCTCTGTGACCACCTAGAGGGGTGGAATAGGGAGGGTGGGACGGACACACAAGAGGGAGGGGATATGGGGATATATGTATACGTATAGCTGATTCACTTTGTTATAAAGTAGAAAGTAACACACCATTGTAAAGCAATTATACTCCAATAAAGATGTTAAAAAATTAAAATTAAATAAATAAAAATAAGAACAGTGTTTCCCTCCTCAGAATCTGCAGGTTTTCCTCATGTCCATGTCACGGCGCTAAGAGACTGTAATTTGCTCTAAGTCAGCCATGAAGTCCTCTTCTTCAGTATCTCACTGGACTACCAGCCTGTCCCTGTGTTTTTGGCAATTAGTGTTGGAAAGAAGCATCTCTGGACATATAGACATGAATTCGGAAAAAGCATTGATTAGTAAATATAGAGAGATAACACTGGAATTTTTGAATTTGAGCATTAGAATTATTAATTGACAGTTGGAAATTTCAAATGAATATTGGATCTTGGAAACCAGTTTCATCAGCTGGGAAATAGGCCTGATGTCATTTGAAAGACCATGGGGCAGAAAGGGACACAATAAACTATTCCCATTGGCTCCTTCTGCAGTGAATTGATGCACTGGGGGCAGCAGACGGGTCCACATTTCAAGTACCTGGGTTTTTCAAGATAAGCCAAACACATAGGATAGCTACTGCTTCTTTAAAGTATAAGACATAGCCCCTGACTGGGAAAAATGTGAGTGACAATGGTTTTATTGTGTTGAATGATTATTTGTCAGGGGGCTCTGTCCCCTCATGTTTAAACATAGGGATACGGTGGACCTACTGTGCGCCATCCCTAGCATTAAGTAATGAAGATACAAATGGAATTACTCACATCCCTGGTTCTGATGTTTGAAATGCTGGTTAGTTGAAAGACATGATTCATCAAGTCTTTTAGCTGAGCTGGTGAAAGGGTCCAGATCTTGACTGTCCAGTGTGGAAGCCTCCAGTCCCATGTGGCTACTGATCTCCTGCAATGGGCTCATCTGAACTGAGAGGTGCTGTGAGTGTAACATACACACTGGATTTCAAAGATGTATTAAGATGGAGAGAATATAAACTATCTTAAGATCTTTTCAGAACTGATTATGGCTTGAAATGACAATATTTAAGCTATTAAAATCATTTAGAGTTTCTTTTTACTTTCCTTAATGTGCAGCAAGAGACATGTAATTTAATGGGTCATGTTCTATCTCTCCAGGACATTGCTGGTCTACACTCAGAAATACATCAACCACCCCAGCTGGACCCACCTGTGGCAGAAACTTTGCAGAACCTGAGAGTTTGAATAAGTCAAAGGGGGGTATTCACCATCTCATGCAGACTGTCAAGCCATGATGACTAAAGAAAATGAAGACACTGTCATTTCTCTAGCCTGTGTATAAAAAAATCAAAGCCAGTCCATAGCTCCCAGGGCATAGTATACTAAGTGCACACACTTAGCTTGGCATTGAGTTGACCTCAGACAACACTTGCTGAATTAATAAAGGACTACGTTCTACAGACCTTCCTGTCTCAAATCTGCCTTTTGTAGCATTCTGAGATAGAAAAAAGAAATTCCGTAAACTGGACCCACCTCAAGTCCACTGGGCTCTCCTGTGGCCTCCATGAGCTACTGACGGCTCAGCTCTGGAGTGAGATTCCCCTGCAGGGGCGTTTACTGGAGATGGTCTCTCCTCCCTCCTTATTCACATTCCCACCTCTCCTCCTTAATTACATCAGATATTGATTTAATTTTTGAATGAGTGAAATTTTATTGAGGACATAGGGAGTTTACCACAAACAAAAGAGAACAATTTATCCTTCCTTTTATTTTTATTAGTATTGTTCATTTTCTAGGTCTAAGGTGAAGCGTCTCCTACCTAGAGTGCCACCTTGGCAAACTGAAATTTAAGTAACATTCACGTCCCTGTAAATACTCCAACTGACTATAACCGCAGTGTATCCGTCAACCAATTCCCCAGTGCCAAGCCAGCTCTGGACACTAATTTCCTGTTTCTTTTCACCCCAAACAAAGCTTAACTGTGTGGCCCCAGCCAGTCAGATATTTTCCTTTTTTTACTTCCTTGTTTTTTTACTCTTTCTTCTATAAAACCTCCCTCTCCTTCTGCCCTATTTTGCAGTTCTCTGACCGTTTCACTAAGTGTTAAAGTTTACCATCTAAAGTGCTTCCTTTAATTATTTTTAACAATATGGATGAAATATTGTGTATTATCATTCTATATTAGATATGGAATATTATGAATGTTGGTGAAGATTATAATTTTGGACAGAAAAAGATTTTTAACCTGAAATTTTTGCAATCAATATTAATCTTCATGAAACAGATGGAGCTAATTTCCAATACTTTCTGCTCACTTATGTAGAATCTCTTTATGTTGAGATCACGAAATTAATTAAACCTGCTCAGAAATATTTCCTAATATCATACTCAGTGGTTCACAATCACTTCTGGCTTTTTCTTTACGGCTGGCAAGACTTGTAACAGAGAATAACAACCCTGAATCCATAATGGATCTCTTCCTTTAGCTCTAACCCTCCTGCTCTGTGCCTGTGCTTAGTCCTGCGGGCTCTGCATCTTTGTAACAGAATGTTGCCTAGAGCCTGAAATATACATAAATGCCCTTTCTCACAGCTCTGCTTCCCAGGCTTGACCTTTAAAGGTATAACACTTCTCATTCATACAGAGATAAAAAGTTGCAGAACAGGGAGTAACATTTATCTTGCTGGAGGTTTACAGGAACGTATGACCTGACCTACATGGACAGCTGCAGAGCAAAGGATGGTAACATCCCCTCCCGGGTCTTAGCTGGCACCAGGAAGTTTGCACCAAGCAGCCACACCCCATCCCCTTTTATTATAAAAGAAGTCTGAATGCCTTTTTTTTTTTTAAGTTTCCAGTTCTTTTTAAAAAATATTTTATTTATTTATTTACTTGGCTGTGCCGGTCTTAATTGTGGCATGCAGGATCTTCGTTGCAGCATGTGGGATTTTTTTTTTTTTTTTTTAGTTATGGCAATCTGTAGATTGCCTTGGGTAGTATGGTCATGTGACAATACTGATTCTTCCAATCCAAGAACACGGTTTATCTTTCCACCTGTTTGTGTCATCTTCAGTTTCTTTCATGGTGTCTTAAAGTTTTCAGAATACAGGTCTTTTACCTTCTTAGGTAGGTTTCCCCTAGCTATTTTATTCTTTTTGATGGGATTCTTCCCTGAAGTTTCAATATGACTTCCACTCTTTTTGTTTCCTTAACTTGGTCCTGTTACTTATCTTAGCTTTTACTGAATGCGCGGAAGAAATAAATGTTGAAGAATCCACCTGATGGTGTGGTGGAGTAAATGATAGGAGTGCAGGACCACATAGCCCAGAGATGAACATGTTGGCTCTAATAAAAAGCCTAAACAACTGGGTCATTTGTTAAGACCACCATAATGAGAATAATTTTCCCCACAGTCCTGGTCCTGTGCTTATCTTGGTTAATAGTAATTATTTCAATTCTATAGATGTTGGAATTTTGCTACGGTAACAGTTGATGCTCTCAGGCCCTCAGCCTCCTTCTTTTCCTGCCTTCCACTCTGCTAGTCTCATCGCATTTTCTTCTTCCAAGTGGAACAGTTTAGGAGGTACTTTTCATTAGTTGCAGATATTCATTATCCCTTTTATTTCTATGTCCCTCAGATATGGTGATCTCTCTGTAAGCTTTCCTCTAAGGACTCATGGGTGCTTAAATTTTTAAGAACTCTCAAGATACAATACTGTGAGAATCTGGCGTCAACAAAGAGGAACTTCAGTGTTTCTGTTTCCAGTAAAATTGTGTGTGGAACGAAGAGAGACCCTGCCTGTCCCAGCCCCATGAAAATGCTGCAGAACTATGGCCTGTCCTTAGATGCATCAAAGGGGCACACTCTGTAGAGATGGGAAAGTGCAGGACACAGGAGTGAATGATGTCACAGCAGAAACTGTCACGGCCTTTGGATGGCCTGACGTCAGGACTGAAATGAAATGCCACCAAAAATAATTTTGGGGCTGAAGTAGAGTGGATCCTTTGGACTCAGTGACAAGAAAATGCTGCAGGATTTTTTTTTTAAATAAGAATTTTTTTTTTTTTTTTTTTTGCGGTATGCGGGCCTCTCACTGCTGTGGCTTCTCCCGTTGTGGAGCACAGGCTCTGGACGCGCAGGCTCAGCGGCCATGGCTCATGGGCCCAGCCGCTCCGTGGCATGTGGGATCTTCCCGGACTGGGGCACGAACCCATGTCCTCTGCATCAGCAGGCGGACTCTCAACCACTGCGCCACCAGGGAAGCCCAAGAATTTTTTAAAATTAATTTTATTGGAGTATAGTTGCTTTACATTGTTGTGTTAGTTTCTGCTGTACTGCAAAGTGAATCAGTAGTACATGTACATATATCCCCTCTTTTCTAGATTTCTTTCCCATTTAGGTCACCACAGAGCACTGGATAGTTGCCAGACAACGATGCTGTACTTCCATCCGTCATTTTCCATTTACTATTTCCTCTTAGATCTCTCTATTTTTGAATCCTTACTCTGCCACTCTAGCTGTCAGTCTTGAGGAAATGACAAGAATGAAACCGAGGGTTGGCCCGGAATTTTGCTCCACTGAGAACAATCTTCAGAATTTAGGGTGGCACCTCCTTCTCAGTATTTCTGTTTCTCCACTTCATTCCTTTCTGGTCATTTCCTTCCCCCTCTCAGGCCACAGTGGGGTTAGCATAGCTGCAGAAGCACATTTAGTGGGATGGGAGCCCCCACGAGTGCAGGCCCATGAGGGAGGAAGCCGGCAAAGCAGCAGTACTGTTGTGTGTTTCAGTCACCACCAATCCAGGGATGAAAGTGGTACCTAGGGAGGGTATCCTTGTGAAAGAACAAATAAGCATTACATGAAGGTACTGAGGGGATGTAGAATGGATGGAGATGAGACAGGCAGTGTGGTTATGAGACTGGGATCCTTAACCATGTGAGGAAAAGACTGAGCCAATAATATATATACATTGAGGCGGGTGCTGTCCAGGTTTTCCACTGTTGCAGGAATATTTGTAAGCATAGAAGAGGGAAAGGCTAGAACGAATCCTAGGGGTTGGTTTTGATTTAGAACATTTGTGAATAACTCATAGATCATTATAGAAGTATACATGTGTATATGTGTATGTGTATTTTCACGTGTGTTTGCCCATGTGTATGCAACCTAAATATTAAAACATCTTTTTGCTGAAAGGCCTCAGAATCAATGGTATATTGGTAGCAATCTGCAAAGATAATAGCAGATCTTGGTTTCTAAAAACTGATTTCCATTTGAAGGAATCAGTATTCTTTAGAGGAAACAAAACAACAGCATAAAGATTTACAAGATATGCGGAATTATACTATTGTAAGATTCTTACATATTTTGTGAAATGGTCAAAAGAAGTTCTAACTAGAATCTAATAATTTGGGAACCACAGCCAATGGAAAATAGTTATACCCTAATGGTATCAAAGTTTAATGGTGTATTAAAAATACCAGGGCTCCCCTGGTGGTGCAGTGGTTAAGAATCCGCCTGCCAATGCAGAGGACACAGGTTTGAGCCCTGGTCCGGGAAGATCCCACATGCCTACGAACAACTAAGGCCGTGCGCCGCCACAACTACTGAGCTTGTGCTCTAGAGCCCGCATGCCACAACTACTGAAGCCTGCGTGCCTAGAGCCTGTGCTCTGCAACTAGAGAAGCCACTGCAATGAGAAGCCTGCACACCACAACGAAGAGTAGCCCCCACTCGCCACAACTAGAGAAAGCAGTGCACAGCAACGAAGACCCAACACAGGCAAAAGTAAAAACAAATAAATAAATTTATTTTTAAAAATACCAAACTGTCCTAAAAGGAGGCAGAAGAAAAAAAAAAAACAAAGAGGAAAAAACAGGACAATGGAAATCTAAGACAAACATTTTTGTTTTTCGATGATGGAAAGTGAACATTTAAGTGACAAATATAAAGACGGCAGTTTCATACACACACTACTATATATGATAGATAACCAGCAAGGTCCTACTGTATAGCACAGGGAACTCTATTCTGTGATAACCTATATGAGAAAAGAATCTGAAGAAGAATGAATAGATGCATATGTAAAACGGAATCACTTTGCTGTACACCTGAAACTAACACAAGATTGTAAATCAGCTATACTCCAATATAATTCAAAAAATATCAAGAGGGGAGTTTCTCCTCCTGCTTTCATATTACTTCATGCTTCCAATCAACCAAAATCACCATCAACGTCAACCGCGTACAGAAAATCCAGGTTCAAAGGTGAAGCAACCCATCGAAGAACATTGATTTTCTGTGTTAGCTTATTGGAAAATAAAAGTGAAATAAAGATACAAAATCATATAAAAAGCACATTCTCCATTTTACAGTTTTTTCATCTGTAAAATAAAATCTACACACACCCTGGAGTAATATTTATCTGGACCAGTTTTGGTGTATGTGCCAATGTATTTCAGGTTTTAGCCACATAGAGATAAAATTTGCAGAAACTCTTCAAATATTCCTGAATAAAGGAGATTTCTTTCAGACACTGCAATGATCAAGAGGGAAACGGTTTTTTTCAGTAATTGGCTGTATCTTTTTCCAGGTGATAATTTGATGGCTTAACTTTCAGATATCCCAGTGTAGCACCGTTATTAGATTGACTAAGTTCATTGGATTTTATGTAAAAATTTGGTACTGAGGACAAACATCAAAATATTCCAACGTTCAGGGCTTCCCTGGTGGCACAGTGGTTGAGAGTCCGCCTGCCGATGCAAGGGACATGGGTTCGTGCCCCGGTCCGGGAAGATCCCACATGCCGCGGAGCGGCTGGGCCCATAAGCCATGGCCGCTGAGCCTGCGCGTCCAGAGCCTGTGCTCCGCAACAGGAGAAGCCACAGCAGTGAGAGGCCCAAGTACCACAAAAAACAAACAAACAAAAAAACAAAACAAAACAAAAAGAAATATAGAGATACTAGAATTCTTTAAATTTGACATTGAATCAATTTTTATTTAGAAATTTCAATTGATAATTTAATATTTGAAACAAACTCCATCAGTTGGCAAATGGGCCTGATGCAACTTTTCTCTTAAGACTATAGAGAAGAAAGGGCACATAAATCTTCCCTTCATGTTCCTTTTGCAGCAAATGGATGCACTGAGGGCACCAGACAAGTCCACATTTCAGGTACATGGGTTTTTCAAGATAAGGCAGGCAGCTAGGACAGCTACTGCTTATTTAAATTGTGCAACCACGGCCCCCGCTTGGGAAAAATGTGCATGATAATGAGTTTAATGTGTTGAATGATTATTAACCATGTAGATCTGTCCCCACACATTTAAACACAGAGAGAGACTGTGCACCTACTCTGTGCCATCCCTAGCACTAGGTAACAAAGGTCCAAACAGAAATACTCATGTCCTTGGTTCTGATATTGGAAATGCTGGTTCTATGAAGGACATGATTCATCATCAGACTTCTAGCTGAGCTGGTGAAAGGGTGTAGGTGCGGGCTGTCCACTGTGGAAGCCTCCAGTCCCTGGTGGCTATTGAGCTCCTGAAATGGGCTCATCTGAACTGAGAGATGTTGTGGGTGTAACATACATACTGGATTTCAAAAATGTAGTAAGACAGAGAGGATGTAATCTATCTTGTCAAGAGCTATTCAGAGTCGATTACAGCTTGAAATGACAATATTTAGGATATTAAAATAAGCTAGAGGTTTTTTTCCCCTTCATTTTCTTTACTGTGACTGCAGGAAGATTTATAATTATATCTGGGGGTCATGTTCTATTTCTGTTGGACATTGCAGGTCTAGACTCAGAAATTCTTCATCCCAGCTGGACTTGTAACAGGGAAGAAAAACTGACTACATATTGGATCTGTTTCTTTTACTTTAACCTTTGCTTCTCATTTGCTTTTGTTCACTGAAAGGATACTATCTATACATAATAGCCTGCCTCGGGGAACCCTGCCCTCTGCCTAAACAAAGTGCCTTTGTTCAAGGAAACATCCGGACCCTGTTCCACCTATGGATGGTTGCAAGAAAGAAGAAATTAAAAAAAAAAAAAGAAAAAAAAAGAAAGAAGAAATTAACACATCCTCTCCCGGAGGCTGGCCATTCCAGGAGATATTTGCAAACCTTATGGTCTTTTTACTTTACTTCCTCATCTCCTCCCCCTCTCTGTACTATGAAAGAAACTGGCACCCAAACCCCTGTAAGATGGTTATTTTGAGACACTGGTCCGCCATCTTCTCGGTCTGCCAGCTTTCCAAATAAAGTCGTATTCCCCGCCTCAACACCTCGTCTCGTATTTATTGGCCTGTCCTGCGGTTAGCAGAGCGAGCTTGGACTCGGTAACAGACCCACCTGTGGTAAAAGCTTGGCAGAACCTGAGAGGTTCAACAAGTCCATGGGGGAGAACTCACCATTCATGCAGCCTGTGAAGCTGTAATGAATACAGAAAATGAAAACACTGTCATTGCTCCAGCCGCGTCCTATAGATCCAAGTCAGCCTACTGCTCTCAGGGCAGATACTCAGTGCAGGGTCCCTAAGTGCACGCACTATGCCTGGCATTGAGTCGGCCTCAGACTACACTTGCTGAATTAACAAATTACTTCATCATGGGACCTTGCTCTCTCAAAAAGTAAACTCACTTAGAAAACAAAGGACTCGTTTTCTCTGACAATGAAGTTGCAGACTGGAATAACCTCCGAAGCACACTCATCACACCCCATTCACACCCGAGGCATCCACCACTGATTACACGGCCCATCAGAGGAGTTCCCAGGAAGAGAGGCATACGGAGCAAGCACTGGTCACCCTCCAGTGAGCTTGGGAGGTCTGGCCTGACGTCCAGACTTCAGCACATTAGACATGTAGCTGAGCTCTGAGGGTTAGGGTCTGCATCAGGCATTAGTTCCCTGAGTTCAGGTCAGGGAGGGAGGTACGTGCGGTAGCCCTCAGGCTCAGAGTCTCCACAGGACTTAAATCTACACACACTGGCCTTCGTTCATGGCAGCACTATTTACAATACCCAGGACATTGAAGCAACCTAAATGTCCATAAACAGATGAATGGGTAAGAGATGTGGTACATGTATACAATGGAATATGACTCAGCCATAAAAAAAGAACAAAGTAATGCCATTTGCAGCAACATGGATGGACCTAGAGAGTATAATATTAAGTGAAGTAAGTCAGACAGAGAAAGACAAATATCGTATGATATCATTTATATGCTTATCCCTTATATATCTAAAAAAATGGTACAAATGAACTTATTTACAAAACAGAAATAGACTCACAGATGTAGCAATCAAACTTACGGTTACCAAAGGGGAAAGGTAGGGGGAGAGATAAATTGGGAGATTGGGATTGACATATACACACTACTATATATAAAACAGATAATTAATAAGGAGCTACTGTATAACACAGGGAACTCTACTCAATACTCTGTAATGACCTATATGGGAAAAGAATCTAAGAAAGAGTGGATTTATGTATATGTATAACTGATTCACTTTGCTGTACAGCAGAAACTAACACAACATTGTACATCAACCATACTCCAATAAAAATTAATTAAATAAAATCTACACACAACCACATGCACCTTTACCACCCTTTACCTGGGGGGCTCGAGCTCTGGGAAATATTCCTTGTCCACATTCACAGAAATAGAGTCACCTGGGGGGCTCTTGAATACTGCAGATTTCTGGGATTTTTCTGACTTGGACATTGGAAACCTTTCCTTTATTGACATTATCACTGGATTCCATATCTTCACATTTACCCACATTCTGAGTTCTAAGCCACTGTGCCTGTCTTTGTTTCTTCAAATCAACTCATGGTAATGAACTCTCCCTAAATGTGTCTTCTCTGAGAACTGAGGTACTCCAATTTCTCTAAAATCTCCTGGAGACCAAAAATAACTTTTGTCCTCCAAAAATGAATATAGGGGACTTCCCTGGTGGTGCAGTGGTTAAGACGTCACCTTCCAATGCAGGGGGTGTGGGTTCAATCCCTGGTTGGGGACCTAAGATCTCACATGCCTCTTGGCCAAAAAAACAAAACATAAAACAGAAGCAGTATTGTAACGCATTCAATAAAGACTTTAAAAATGGTCCACCTTAAAAATCTTAAACAAACAAAAAAACCCAGAAAAGCACATAGGAGTCAATTATGGGTCCTTGGGGCTAGTGAGATTTGTTTTGTGTTCACACATTTTAAAACGTTCGAATGGAAAAATATGGATCCTCTTAAAATGTCAATAGATAACCAACAAGGACCTACTGTATAGCACAGGGAACTCCGATCAATATTCTAAATGGGAAAATAATTTGAAAAAGAATAGATACATGTATATGTATAACTGAATCACACTGCTGCACACCTGAAACTAACACACATTGTAAATCAACTATAGTCCAATATAAAATAGAAATTAAGAAAAGAAAAATATGGATCCGCTTAGAGACCATAAATCAGAATTTTAATAATCCAAAACTAATTTTTAATGTGTTAATTGATGAGCATTAAATATTGGAATTGACCTCTTCTTTTAGATGTTGGTTAACTTTCATAACCTAGATCTTGTTCCTAAACTTGCAAGTGACCTCCAATATTTTTGTTTAATTTTCTTCTAATCATTATCTTACCTGTTACTGAACTCAGGAAAGAAAGAAACATGGTGAAAGGATCCAACTGATTGTTTGGTTGCGTTAATATTAGGAACACAAGATCTCAGGTAGCTCAGTGTACACTTGTATGCTTTAATGACAATGATAAACAAATGGGTAATTTTTTAACTTGGAGGAACGTATTATGGTCACTTGAACAAGGACATAGCAGTTGTGTTATATCTACATTAGTTTACTAAATCGAAGTGCAGCGTGTTTGTTATATAGGAGAGTGTCTTCATTGCAGAGAAGATCACACTAGAGAATTTAGGGATAGTATGAAGCTCGTCAGGCAATTGCTCTCAGGTGGTTCAGAAAAAAATCTAGTGATAATGAGATAAAATATAGAGAAATTGGTTGACAGATCACATGCAGTAAAGTGTTAACGGTTGGGGTAAGTGATAAAAGTATTAGTATTTGTAATTAATTCAAAACAATAATTTAAAAAATATCTTTCTTTCAGAGCAATCCCTATCAAAAGTCCAATGGCATTTTTCACAGAAGTAGAACAAATAAACCTAAAATTTGTAAGGAACCAGAAAAGACCTCAAATAGCCAAAGCAATCTTGAGAAATAAGAGTTAGCTGGAGGCATTGCCCTCCCTGATTTCAAACTATCTTAGAAAGCTATAGTAATTAAAACGGTATCATGTCAACAAAAAGACAGAAACATAGATCAGTGGAATAGAGGAGACAGCCCAGAAGTAAACCCACACAAATATGTCAATAAATGTATGGTACATGAGCCAAGAATGTATAACAGGAAAAGGACAGTACCTTCAATAAATCGTGCTGGATAAACTGGACGGCCACATGCAAAAGAATGAGACTCCACCTCTATTACACAACACACAAAAACTAATTTAAAATGGATTAAAGACTTGATTGTAAGACTTGAAACTAAAACTCCTAGAAGAAAACATAGGTGGCAATCTCCTTGACATGATTCAAAAATCATTGCCAAGACCTGACACCAAAAGCAAAAGCAACAAAAGCAAAATTCAACAGGTGGGACCACATCAAACTAAAAACTTCTGCAAAGTGAAGGAAATCCACAACAAAATTAAAAGGCATCCTAATGAATGGGAGAAAATAGTTGCTAATCATGTATCTGATAATGGGCTAATAGCCAAAACATACAGAGAACTCATACAACTCCATAGCAACAACAATAACAACAACAAACAATCCAATATAAAAATGGGAGGAGAAACAGAATAGACCTTTTTACAAAGAAGACTACCAACTGGCCAACAGGCACATAAATATCAACTCACACTTCTTAGAATGGTTATCATCAAGAAGAAAAAAATAATAAGTGTTGGTGAGGATGTGAAGAAAATGGAACCCTGACACACTGTTGGTGTGAATGTAAATGAGTGCAGCCACTATGGAAAACAATATGGCGTTTCTTCACAAAATTAAAAATAGAACTGCCATATGATACAGCAATTTCTGCATCTGGTTATATATGTAAAGGAAACGAAACCAGGAGCTTGAAGGGCTATCTGCACTCCCATGTTTATTGCAGCATTATTAATGATAGTCAAAGTATGGAAACAACCTAAGTGTGTGTCAACAGACAAATGGATACAGAAGTTGTGGGATACACGATGGAATATTATTCAGCCATGAGACTGAAGGGAATCCTGCCATTTGGGACAAAATAGACAAACCTGGAGAACATTCAGCTAAGTGAAATGAATCAGATGAATCAAGACAAGTACAGTATAATATCACTCATCTGTGGAATATAAAAAAGCCAAAGTCATAAAAACAGCGAGTAAAATGGTGGTTACCAGAGGCTGGTAGGTAGGAAACTGGAGATATGTTTTTTAAGGGTATAAACTGGGAAGGAGTAGATAAATCGGTCCTGGAGAGCTAATGAACAGCATAGTGATTATATTCAACAATACTGTATTATAAATTTCAAATTTTCTAAAGAGTTGACCTTAATTCTTCCCACTGTACATAAAAAGATACATATGTGGTGTGATAAAGATGTTAGCTAATGCTACAGCGATAAACATACTGTGTGATATATAAATGTAGCAAATCAACACACTGTACACCTGAAACCTGCACATTATGTTTCAATTAGAAATGTAAAAACAGAGATCATTGTTTCACGTGAAAAGTTGGTATTCAGTGAATGTCTACTGAACAGTGTAATCATGACGATTGTTGAAGCTGATAGTATATATTTTTTTAGATCCTCAACAATCATTGTCAACAATCATCTTCACTACCATCACCATCATCATCACCATCTCCATTTTACGGAGGAGGGAAATAACAGAGAAGTTAAGATAGTTGCCAATAGCCACACAGAGAGCCTGGATGAATGAGCGTTGAAACTCAAGTACTTAACAAATTTTAACCTTCAGCTATCAGGAAATCCCCCCAAAAGGAAATCAAGACACAGTTCTCTAATGTGTGAGCTGTGGTCCAGCCAAGGATGGTTTAGACAGTCAGCATGAAGATGTCAGGTCAGAATTTTGGTGGAGGGCGTCTGGGTTAACGAATAATGAAGACCTTGGAGAGAAAAGAACCAATTAGTCTCTCAGCTCAGTCTCATTAAGCAACACTAAGCCACACCTGCCCACTGATCCAGCCTAGCCCTCGCCAAATCCCACTGCCACTGCTGCTGCCTAGGAGGCAGTTCAGCAGAAGGGTTAAAATTTGGGCTAAGTAGGGATGTTCTCAACTCTGGCCTCCACCATCTTTGAAAAGGGGTGGGGTGATAATACCACCTACTTCAGAGGGCTGAAGACAATCAGATATTGCATGAAATGCCCTTACCTGGAGGGCTCTTACATCATTAGCATCCAATGAATGTTTGGGGTGGTGGAGACAATTAGGAGAGTCAATGGTGGGTGATGGTGATTAGAGTGAAGATGGGGCAGAGTCCACACGAGTTTCAATGATGACAGTAATGGGGTATTAAGAGACACCTGCCGTGGAACATTACTCAGCCTTTGAAGAAAATCCTGCCATATGCGACAGCACGGATGGACCTGGAAGATAGTATCCTCAGTGAAATAAACCAGCCACAGAAGGACAAATACTGCATGACTCCACTCATATGAAGTATCTAAAATAGCCAAATTCATAGAACCAGAATAGAATGGTGGTTTCCAATGGCTGGAGGGAGGGGGAAGACAGGGGTTATCGTTCAATGGGTATAAACTTTTGATTATGCAAGGTGATTAAGTTCTAGAGTTCTGCTGCACAATCATGACTATAGTGAATACTACTGTATTGAACACAAACATGTAAGAGTATAGGTCTCATGTTAAGTGTTCTTATCACAATAAAAAAAGGCATTTTCAAATTCTAACTTCTGCCCTTTCCATCCAGAGCTAGTTATTGGGGAATATTCATTGATTTCCTGATCTATGAATGCTTCATTTTAGGTGCTGCTATGAAAGGTGAGAAGATGCATAAGATAGTCTCCCTCGGGAAGCGAACAGTATCGGAGAAGTCAGATATTCAGATGACAAGCAGAAGGTTCCCGTTACCAGTCTCCAAATTATCCCTCAACGGTAGTGGGAGAACATTGTTCATAGAAGCCCAGTGATGATATTATATAGGGAGAGCTATGAATAGCATTGTGGCTACCCAGGAGTCAGCACCTCCTGAAGGAATTATTCACTGATGCATGAAGGAAGATCATTCCCACCTGAGGTGGAAAACAAGCCCAAACAGGTTCACATCACCTTCGGAGACTAGTCAATCAAGAGTTACGCCAGCCAATGGGAAGGGAGAGATTCTATGGCCAATCAAGGGGCAGGCACAGCCTTTAAGTCTCAGTTTCTACAGCTGTTCTTTGATGGGGACCAACCAGGAGGACCAGGGACCAGACTGGGTGAGGAAGTCTTATCACTGATCTTTCTTTTTCTTCATTTCCCCCTCTCAGAGCTTACTACAGGTCTGGGGTGCTTAAAGAACAAGAGAGCGGGGTATGAGAAATGGTCAAGTCTTCCCCTTTGTTTTGGCAAGGAGGTACTACAGTGAAAAGCATTTAAATTCACAGAGAGGTTGTGTATCCAGCACCTTCCCTCATTAAATCTCCATGGTTCTCAACTTTTAGGAGAACGGGACTCTTCCAGGCTGAACTGGGGCTCCCTATTTTTCTAAAATTGAATCGGAGGGGACTTCCCTGGTGGTCCAGTGGTAAAGACTTTGCCTTCCAATGCAGGGGGTGAGAGTTCAATCCCTGGTCGGGGAGCTAAGATCCCACATGCCTTGCAGCCAAAAAACCAAAACAAAAAACAGAAGCAATATTGTAACAAATTCAATAAAGACTTTAAAAATGGTCCACCTCAAAAAAAAAAAAAAAAAAGAGGGCTTCCCTGGTGGCGCAGTGGTTGAGAGTCCGCCTGCCGATGCAGGGGACGCGGGTTTGTGCCCCGTCCGGGAGGATCCCGCTTGCCGCGGAGCGGCTGGGCCCGTGAGCCAAGGCCGCTGAGCCTGCGCGTCCGGAGCCTGTGCTCCACAACGGGAGAGGCCACAGCAGCGAGAGGCCCCAGCAGCGAGAGGCCCGCGTACCGCAAAAAAAAAAAAAAAAAAGGAAATTGAATCAGAGACATAGAAAATTCGAGGGCCTTGGATATTGGAGAACTAAAGAGAAATAATGAAAAAACCAAAAGTCGAAGAGCTGTTTTTGACTTGGCTGGTCTATTGGTTATGATTGTGAGATTCATGTAACCTGGGGAGACAAATGAAAAACAAGTTTTGGAGCCGGGGCCGAGGGGCCGGAAAGCCGGAGCCCGTGCCTCCGAAGAATAGTGGCCGCCACGGTGAGGCGTGAGGAGGGGAGGGGAAGGGAGGCAGTTTCGGGGCCGGGGCTGGGAGCTCCGGCTGGACTGCGGGCGCCGCGCGCCACCTGCGTTCCCGGCGGGGGGCGGGGACTGGGGTGTCTCAGCCGGGGGTTACTGAGGCGGGCGCTGGCGACCTCGGGGCCAGGGAGAGCCTTCTGGCTGGAAGGCAGGGCGGGTCTGGCGTGCCGGGAAATACCGAGCAGATGCAATCGCCGTGTGCGCCAGCCACGTGCCGGCAGCCCAAGGTGGAGGTAAGTCCGGCCCGCGAGCCCCTGCTCGGTCCCCGAGCTAGTTGATGGTGTCGCCCTATTATCGTCCCCATTTGAAAGCTGGTGAAACGGGCTCCGGGACTTTCACGAGGAAGTGGCAGAACTGGGACTTGAACAAGACCCTGCAACACCGAAAACTGAGCGTTTCTGCGGTACCATTGGCCCCCAGAGCCAGCCCACAGATCTGGGCCACACTGGCTGCGTCAGGTCACCTGGGGACCTTTACAAGTACAGGGTCCTGAGCTCTATCCCCGGATAGAGGATTGTTGAGTGATTGAGGCAGTGGGTTTGGGGAGCCACTTATTAACTGATAGTGTTAAGGATAAGGTAAGAGCTTACAAGTGCCAGGCCCTGAGCTGAGGCTTACGTAGATTCCCATTTAATTCTAAAGAAGTCGGTGCTCTCATTGTCCCCATTTTACAGATAAACAATCTGAAACTCAGGGCATCTGACTTTTCCAGGGTCACTCATCCCGGTGTTGAGCCCAGGTGCTCTGTGTCCTGAGACTACACACAGAGCCACGTTGTTCCTGCCTTGTAATAGTCGCTGCCATTTTCTGAGGACCCCGCCCCCCCCCCCCAGCCGGGTCCTTCACACACATTCCTGCATGTGGCTCTGGAGGAGTTGGTACCTTAAAGGAGAAAGCAGGCGAGTCCGTAAAATAGGACAATATTAATAGGAAAATGACATGAGCTAAGTCTTTATATATATATATATATATAAATTTTATTTATTTATTTTTGGCTGCGTTGGGTCTTCGTTGCTCGGGGCTTTCTCTAGTTGCAGGGAGCAGGGGCTACTCTTCGCTGCGGTGTGCGGACTTCTCACTGCAGTGGCTTCCCTTGTTGTGGAGCACGGGCTGTAGGTGCGCGGGCTTCAGTAGTTTTAGCACACAGGCTCAGTAGTTGTGGCTCACGGACTCTAGAGCGCAGGCTCAGCGGTTGTGGTGCACGGGCTTGGCTGCTCCGCGGCATGTGGGATATGTGGGATCTTCCCGGACCAGGGCTTGAGCGCGTGTCCCCTGCATTGGCGGGTGGATTCTTAACCACTGCGCCACTAGAGAAGCCTGACGTGAGCTAAGTCTTGAAGGATGTTGGGGTTAGACAGTATTGGAGTAGGAGAGAGGATGTTCAGTGGGTTAATGGGTATGGAGTTCTGGGGGGAGGGATAATGAAAATGTTATACAGCTCTATGAATATCCTAAAAAGTGCTGACTGTGCACTTGAAAAGAGTGACCTGTGTGGTGTATGAATTCAGAGTAAAGAAGGAGGGGAG
Source organism: Orcinus orca (assembly GCF_937001465.1). NCBI lineage: Eukaryota > Metazoa > Chordata > Mammalia > Artiodactyla > Delphinidae > Orcinus > Orcinus orca. The sequence goes on from NC_064578.1 coordinate 56,125,808, forward strand.
GGCTTCCCTGGTGGCGCAGTGGTTGAGGGTCCGCCTGCCGATGCGGGGGATGCGGGTTCGTGCCCCGGTTCGAGAAGATCCCACATGCCGCGGAGCGGCTGGGCCCGTGGGCCATGGCCGCTGAGCCTGCGCGTCTGGAGCCTGTGCTCCGCAGCGGGGGAGGCCACGGCAGTGAGAGGCCCGCGTACCGCAAAAAAATAAAATTAAAAAAAAAAAAAAAAAAAAAGAAGGAGGGGAGCCGATCCAGGAGTAGATGGTGTGGCTGCAGTATGTGATGTGGAGAGCAATGAGGGGAGAGAAAACTAGAGAAGTCATTTGTAGCCAGAGCTGGGGATGCCAAGCTGGGGGTAGACTGAATTGGCTGGCAGTGGCAGCAGAGGTGGGGTATTGTGTGCGTGTTTTGGGAGGATGGCCAGAACCCTCCTTTAGCAGAGGGAGTGGGAGGCATTTGGAAGCCCTGTCAAGTGTCACATTCATTCAGATGTGTATCGGGCACCTGCTGTGCTAGCCACAGCCCAGGCCCTGGACATATCATGGCAGATGTGACAGTTGTGGTCCTGACCTCCCTCCTGCCTAGTTGTGATGCCAGCAGCTGTTTGCAGGGGCCCTGGGTGAAGAGAGCCCCCTTTCTATCTCCATGTGTCCTTGAGAAGAGGGTGAGTCAGTGGCTGTCTCTACCCACCAGCCCGAGGAACTGTGCCTTGAAGGGAACTTTGCACATCCATCTGTCCAAAGCCAGGTTGCCTTCTTGATGCACTTCACACAGGACAAACCACATTCCTTAGGGCTTCCCAACCCCCCCCCCACTGCCTGTGGTCCTTTGTCCCAGCTGCAGGGCTTTGGTCCCGCATCGTGCCATGTGGCTCTCCAGGCAGGAAAGCATATGTACCATCTGCGGTGTCCCAGGCGTGGAGTCTCATGGCTCTGACCTCTGCTCCTTGACCAACAGCTTGGCCTGAGTTGGATGCTGTGTTGGCCAGTTGCTCTTGCCCAGGGTCTTCAGGCCCGAGCATCAGTCAGTGGATTATGGGGTGTTTTAGGGCTTTCTGGGAGAGGCCTCAGCCAGTAACTGTCTTCATCCCCTGTGGTAGCTGCAGCTGGCACAGCTGTGCTCCCCATGAATCCCCAGCTCTGAGCACAGCTGACCCACCTGGCACTTGGTAGGTGTCTGGGTATTGAGTAGGTAGCTGAGAAGGTTGGCTGCACCTTTGATCTCTAGATCATTCAGCACCAAGCGGGATCTGGTCTGGAAGCAGAGGCAGCTGTTGAGCTACTCTGGACCTGCCACTGTCAGGTGTCCACTTTTTACATGCCTTGCCTACCAACCCCACAGCTGGGTCCTGTAGCAGGAGGGAAGGGATGATTAAGCAGCCAACATTTCAAAAGGCTTCAGGGATCACCGTCTTCAGGTGAAGCTTTCAGCTAGAGAGGGAATGAGGAAACAATGTTTAGAGAAAATGTTTAGAACACATGAGAGGTTTTCTTTCATTATAAAATATCCATAAAACAAAATTTACTTTTTTTTTTTTTTTTGGCCACACCGTGCAGCATGCAGGATGTTGGTTCCCTGACCGGGGATCGAACCCGTGCCCCCTGCGGTGGAAGTGCGGAGTCCTAACCACTGGACCGCCAGGGAATTCCAAAATTTACTCTTTTAACCATTTTTTACACATTTGAAAGTAGTTTATTTTAATGATCAGATTTACAGGCAAGAATAGAGGACTGTTTTCTATAATTTGCCTGATTGTTTTTTAAATAAAAAGTGCAGCTTTTTTCAGTTATACATATGTTTATTCTTTTTCAGATTCTTTTTTTTAAATTTATTTATTTTATTTATTTTATTTTTGGCTGTGTTGGGTCTTTGTTGCTGCGTGCAGGCTTTCTCTAGTTGCGGTGGGCGGGGGCTACTCTTTGCTGTGGTGCACAGGCTTCTCATTATGGTGGCTTCTCTTCTTGCAGAGCACGGGTTCTAGGCACCTGGGCTTCAGTAGTTGTGGCACACGGGCTCAGTAGTTGTGGCTCACGGACTCTAGAGCACAGGCTCAGTAGTTGTGATGCACGGGCTTCGTTGCTCCTCGGCATGTGGCATCTTCCCAGACCAGGGCTCAAACCCATGTCCCCTGCATTGGCAGGCGGATTCTTAACCACTGCGCCACCAGGGAAGCCCCTTTTTCAGATTCTTTTCTCTTATAGGTTATTACAGAATATTGAGTAGAGTTCCCTGTGTTATACAGTAGGTCCTTGTTGGTTATCTATTTATACATAGTTGTGTGTGTATCTTAATCCCAAGTGCCTAATACACTCCTCCCACCCCCTGCACCACGTTCCCCCTTTGGTAGCCATAAGTTTGTTTTCGAAATCTGTGAGTCTGTTTCTGTTTTGTAAATAAGTTTATATCATTTAAAAAATTAGATTCTACCTATGAGTGATATCATATATTTGTCTTTCTCTTTTTGTCTTACTTCACTTAGCATGATAATCTCTGGGTCCATCCATGTTGCTGCAAATGGCATTATTTCATTCCTTTTGTGTTTTTTTTTTGAATTTAATTTTATTTATTTGTTTTTTATACAGCAGGTTCTTATTAGTTATCTATTTTATACATATTAGTGTGTATTTGTCAATCCCAATCTCCCAACTCACCCCCCCCCAACTTTCTCCCCTTGGTGTCCATACGTTTGTTCTCTACATCTGTGTCTCTATTTCTGCCTTGCAAACCGGTTCATCTGTACCATTTTTCTAGATTCCACATATATGTGTTAATATACAATATTTGTTTTTCTCTTTCTGACTTACTTCACTCTGTAGGACAGTCTCTAGGTCCATCCACATCTCTACAAATGACCCAATTTCATTACTTTTTATGGCTGAGGAATATTCCATTGTATGTATGTACCGCATCTTCTTTATCCATTCCTCTGTCGATGGACACTTAGGTTGCTTCCATGCCAGTTTCATGGCATTAAGTATTCACACTGTTGTGCAACCATCACCACTATCCATCTCCAGAACTTTTTCATCCCCCAAATGAAACTGTATATGCGCTAAACAACTCCTGTCCTCCCTGCCCCAGCATCTCTATTCCCTAGTCTACTTTCTCTCTCTATGAATTTGACCATTTTAGGTATCTCACATAAGTGGACTCATACAGTGTTTGTCTTTTTGTGTCTTCTTTCACTTAGCATACTATTTTCAAAGCTCATTCTTCTTGTAGCATGTGTCAGAATTTCATTCCTTTTATGGGTGAATAATAATCCACTGCATGTCCATACTACATGTTGTTTATCCATTCATCCATTGAACATTATGTAGTAAACATGATGATCCATACGTTATGACCTGTAGTTACAAAACTAGAGAAATACACGCTTGATTACACAAAACTACACGTGAACGCTTGTTCAAAATGATAAAACCTAGAGAGATGTGTGCTTATTGTCACTAGGGTGCATGTGAAAGTTCGTTCATAGAAGCATCACTTAGGTTATAAAACAGGTCCCCGACCAAGGATCGAACCCATGGCCCCCGTGGTGGAAGCATGGAGTCCTAACCACTGGACTGCCGGGGAATTCCAACTGTAGCATTATTAAGCTGTGGGAATATCATCAGTGTAATACGATACACCAATATAAATGAACCACTTAGAGCTACATGTAACAACGTAGGAGAATGTTACAAATAAAATGCCAACCAAAAGAGGCCAGATAGAAACTACTTTAGCATTCCATTTACCGAGAATAAGCATATGCTATCAAGCTATATTGATAAAAATGCATATCTAAGTTTTAAAATCATAGAGCAAAACTTACAAATTAATGTGAGAATAGTTGTACTCTTTCAGGAGGAGGGTACAGATAATTGGCGAGGAGAACATGGGACATGATTTCCTACTTGACCTGGTTGTGGTTACATTGGATTTGCTTTAAGTTTAATAAACTATAAGTTTGTTTTATACAATTTTTTTACTTATGGTGTTTTACAACTTACAAAGTTAAACAGAAGCTACTCTATTATTTTTGTTCCTTTGTTCTCCACTATTTGTTGTATTCCATATGAACCTTCTTTTAAAAAATCATTTTATTGTATCTGAATTTTAAGTCATAATTTGGAAATTCTTCCTACATCTGGTTACAAGAGAATTCACACGTGATTCTCTTAATACCTGCAATTTTTCAATTTTTACGTTTAGATCCTGGATCCTTTTGCGCTGTGTTCTTGCATAGTAGATGAGGTTTACATTTAAGTTGAGGTCTTTCTAACTGGCGAATAAGTTCCTGAGCTATTTATCAAAAAGTCCATCTTTGCATTCGTGGTTTGAAATACCTGCTTTATCAGTTACTAATGTCCATATGTGACTTGGTTTATTTCTTTGTATTCTTTTCCACTGGTCTATTCATTTGTGAGGACCACTATGCTTTAAGTATAGATACATTAAGAGTACGTTTTAATAGCTGGCAGGGTAACCCCTTTCTACTTCGCAGTTTTTCAGTTTTCCTCGTTGTTATGAGTGTTTTAAAGTTTTTCTCATATGGATTTGTACATTTCCTGTTGAATTTACTCATAGGCATTTTCTTTGTTGATACTATAAAGGGTTTTTCCTTTAACATTAAATCCTCTAAGTGGGTATTGTTTGTCTATATTAAGACTAATAATTTTTGTATTTAATTTCATGTCCTGATACCTTAGTGAATTAAAAACATTTTTACTGAGATATAATTGGCAATATAACATTGTATTAGTTTTAGGTTATACAACCTAATAATTATATATATACATACTATGAAAACTGATCTTAGCAGGTATGTCCCTAGTGTGTTACCACCTTTTTGATTAATTTTTTATTTTCTCTGACTATATCCTCTGCTGAGTCAGAAGATTTTTGCATGGTAAACTGTGAATATCTTCATGTCTGAAATGGTTTACTTTTCTCTTGCATTTGAATGGAAGATATCACCCAGCAGAGATGTCGAGGTCAGCAACTCTCCACTCTAAATTGTTTGCAGATTCTTTCTTTGTGCTGCTAACTTCTATTCAGGGTTGTCAGAAAGGATTCTCACAAAAGGATTCTTATCCTCTTGTAGACAAAAAACAATATTCAGTGCATTTTTGGGAACGTGAGTGATTATTCAATATTAAATCATTACATAATTTGAATATCACTCCTTCTTGTTGGTAAACTGCTTACATTTCTAGGAGTCTAGACCTACACTGTCTAAAATAGTAGCCACTAGTCACATGTGGTAACTGAGTACTGCAATGTGTCCAGTGAGACTGAGGAACTGAATTTTTAATTTTCATTAATGCAAAATTTGACTTTAAAACTGATACTCAATTCAGTTTTTAGAAGGTTTATGTATGTATTAAATAACGAGTATGAGAGTTTACTTTTTCCAATGCGTATTTTATAAAATCTAAATGGAGATCAAGTATTTCCAACGACAATTTACCTTCTGAAATAAGATATTCTGTAAGTATAAAATACACAGTGGATTTTGAAGACAATATTAAAAAAAGTGAAATATTTCATTGATTTTTTAAAAAAATGTTTACATGTTGAATTGGTGTTTTAGATAGACTAAGTTAAATAATATAATATTAAAATGAATTTCCCCTGTTTGCTTAAATTCTTTAATGTGGTTACTCAAAAATTTAAAATTACCAACATGGCTCACATTATATTGGACAGTACTCCTCTAGACTCAGGACTTTCCTTATTTTTGAAATTATGAAAGTTAAATATCATGTGATCTTTTATCTTTCATTTTCCTTAACACTCGGCAAGGTCTTTTATTCTGAAGATGCAAGTCTTCAAATCTGGAAAGCTTTCTTCCATGAATTATTCCTTCCCTCTATTCCCTCTGGGTTTTTTTTTGTTTGTTTGTTTGTTTGGAACGTCAATGAGATGGATGTTGGAATTTCTGGAACTATGAACATTTTTCATCACTTCTCTTTGCACTGAGGCTGAGTTGGCCAATGCTCTTTGAAACGTACTTCCGTGACCCATTGTTGAGATGGCTGTTCAGAGTTCTTTCTGTCTAGGACCACAGTGTGTAAGCTGGTGTGCCCTTGGATTTGTCTTTTCCTGCCCTCATTTTGAAATTTTGAATTTATTTTTCCAGGCACAGCTCTCTGCTTTCCATCTTTCAGGGATTCATCAAAACTTTCATGTACCAAAGACGTATCTTTAGGCTTTTGATTTCTTTTTTTTTTAAAGTCTTCAAAAGTTAGTCAGGCTAGACCAGAAACTGTTTTCCTTCAAGGAATGTTCAGTATAACATGGGCTTTTGAACTTTAGATAGACTGCCCCATGAGAACACAAGGTCAATAGTCAATGCTTCTCAGAAGTACCCGCAATACACAGTAGGGACACAAGGTCAGAAATACCCTAATTTTTCCTTGCCTGGCCACACTGATAAACCTCAAAGCTTTAGTATGATTTTAGGTAGTTAGAATGCTCCCTGACATTTGATTTAGTATAAACCACATTTTTAGTTGCTAGCACTGAATTCACATACATGATTTCGGAATGTTGAAAAAGGATGGGGTACCTTCCCCAAGTGAAGCTGGGAAGATAGGTTTTAAACAAGAAATGCATGATATCCATCATTTTAAGCCCCTTTACACTGCTGAGATTTAACTCCATAACGACATCATTCTTCCCCAGGTATCACTTAGTCCTTGTTTTTGAGGATCCTCCCCCCACTGCACCCCACTGGAGAAGTCCAAGCTCCACAATCTTGTGACGAGATGGCTGAATCTTTTTTTTCTGACTTTGGTTTGCTGTGGTACCTGGAGGAGCTCAAAAAGGAAGAGTTCTGGAAATTTAAGGAGCTGCTCAAGCAAGAATCTCTGAAATTCAAACTCAAGCCAATCCCGTGGACCGAGCTAAAGAAGGCTTCACGAGAAAATCTGTCACAGCTGTTGAGCAAGCATTACCCAGGAAAACTGGCATGGGATGTGACCCTGAGTCTCTTTCTACTGATCAACCGGGGAGATCTCTGGACGAAGGCTCGGGACGAGATCAGACGTAAGTGTCATGAAGGGGATGCAGCGCAGGGACCCTTGGGGGAAGGTTGGTTTACTGGGAGCTCCTAATAATGAAGGTCACATTGTTATTGTGTTAGTGACCATGCCTCCATCAGTTGAGAATGTGTGTAGGTCAGTAGGACACTTGGAAATAGTAGAAGAATTGCAAGCCAACTCTGGTCATTCATGGGCCAGTGATGGACTGTGGATGAGTAGTGTTCTGAGACAAATCGTTCATCCCCATTTTTCTGTTCCAAGGTGAGTCAATGCTATTCCAGGAGATGACCTGGGACTTAGTGTCTGCACAACCAGGACTGCTGAGATGGAATTCCATGATGGTTATTGTCCATCCTTTTTTTAAAAATTTATGCAAACATTTTTTTATTGGAGTATAGTTGATTTACAATGTTGTGTTAGTTTCTCCTGTACAGCAAAGTGAATCAGTAATATATACACATATCCCCTCTTTTTTAGATTGCTTCCCCATGTAGGTCACATCCTTCTGACCAGACCTGCACAAGAGACTGGGCAGAGTCCTAAGATGAGGAAATCATTATAGAGAACATATGCCCCTGGTGCTATAGGAAGAACTTTTTATGCATAATGTCTTTTCATTCTTACCACGACTCTGAGGTTTACAAGTGAAAAAGATGCAGGTCAAACGGTGTCTCCTCATGTTAGATGACTTTTCCAAAAGGGACAGAGCTGACCCAAACCAGTTATTTTTGGCTCACTGATTGCTTGATATCCTCCTCTGGGTGGATACACCGTTTTGTCTCCCCTCAGAAAATAAGATGAGTTGAGTTGTAAATCCTGGCAAATAAAAGTGACAAAATAGGAGACAAATCACCCATTAAAGTTTTTCTCTCTTTAAATATGTTCTTAGTCATTTTTGAGTGTTTCACCTCAAACTGGAGTTCATGACCATAGAAGCTCTCCTGGCATTTCTCTATATTTTATATTTCTGCTCTCCAGATTCTCTCTCTCATGTGTTTTCATGGCTTTATTATGATTTTTTAAAATTGAAGTATAGTTGATTTATAATGTTGTGTTAGTTTCAGGTGTACAGCAAAGTGATTCAGTCATTCATATATATATATATATATATATATATATACGTACATACACATATATATATATTCTTTTTCGTATTCTTTTCTCTTATAGGTTATTACAAAATATTGAGTATAGTTTCCAGTACTATACAGTAGGTCCTTGCTGGGTATTTATTTTATACATAGCAGTGTGTATATGTTAACCCCAAACTCCTAATTTATCCCTCCCCCTCCCTGAAATCACCGACTTTTATAAACAAATCTTCCTCTGTCCCAGAGAGAGAAAGGCTCCCTAATTTCCAAGACTCTTTTCCTAGTCACACATACTTAAACAAAACTAGCAATGCCCTTTGCTCAGAAGACATGCAGAAAGGCCTCACCTACCGTAGTTCATATTTCTTCAATGCAGGGTATGGTCCTTGTCTATGTTTGTAATTTGTTTATCTCCCCTAGTGCATAGCCTTGAACATGGAAGGTACATAATAAGGGCAGGTTGAAAGAATGACAGTTCAAGGGTGCATTTCTGAAATTAAATTGCAATCAGCATGGTCTTAACAGAAATAGTCTAGACTTCATGATTTCAAGTCAGACAACTGAGACAAACACCTGACCCAAATATCTGTTCATTAACCAAATTAGCCAAGTAACATAAACTCTCAACACTTTTCTGTAAAGTAGGCATAGAATGAATCTTAATGGGTTGTTGAAGAGATGGAAGATGAAGTACCAGTGACAACTTTCTCAGCCCCGATTCCTGGGTGGCCCTCAGTAAATAAATAGTAGTGCTTATGAATTCTTGACTGGGGGGGCTAACACCCCTCTTCTAGTTTGAAACGTAATCCCCAAGTATTCACACTTTCTGTAGCCTGTAGCTCTGAGATGGGCTTCCAATCTTGATCAGGTGTTTCCACGGACATGAATTCAGATAGATTTTGGTCTTAAAAAAACTGAGTTCAGGAGCCTGGTCCCATGTGGGCATATACATCAGTCTTTGCATGTGTGTCTGAGTAAATCTGTAGAGGTCAATCTGAGTCCCAAGGATGGAGTGTATTTTTTTTTTAATAAGGGCTTTGAGTTACTGTTTATTTTCATGGCCAAGCATGTGCATACATGCATATGTTTATTTTATTTTATTTTTAAAATTTATTTACATGTATTTAATTTTTGGCTGCGTTGGGTCTCCGTTGCTGCGTGCGGGCTTTTCTCTAGTCGCGGCGAGCGAGGGCTACTCTTCATCGCGGTGCACGGGCTTCTCATTGTGGTGGCTTCTCTTGTTGTGGAGCACGGGTTCTAGGCACGTGGGCTTCAGTAGTTGTGGCACGCGGGCTCAGTAGTTGTGGCGCATGGGCTTAGTTGCTGTGTGGCATGTGGGATCTTCCCGGACCAGGGATTGAACCCGTGTCCCCTGCAATGGCAGGTGGATTCTTAACCACTGTGCCACCAGGGAAGCCCTGGAGTGCATTTTTTAATTGTCTTCTATTCTGTCCCCGTTAACTCAGATAAGCTAAACCCATATAGAAACCACATGAAGAAAAAATTCCGAGACATATGGGAAAAGGAGACCTGCCTTGAAGTTCCTGAGGATTTCTACAAAGAAACCACAAAGGATGAATATGAACAACTGAATGCTGTCTACCTTACTGCAGACAAGCCTGGAAATCCCTCACCCACTGTGATCTTGCAAGGTCCTGAAGGAGTTGGAAAAACAACGCTTTTGAGAAAAGTGATGCTGGAATGGGCGGAGGGAAACCTGTGGAGGGACAGGTTCTCATTTGTCTTCTTCCTCAAAGGCAGTGAAATGAACAGTATTACAGACACGAGCCTAGTGGAGCTCATCTCCAGGGACTGGCCTGAGTCTTCAGAGCCCATCGAAGACATTTTTTCCCAGCCAGAGAGAATCCTGTTCATCCTGGATGGCTTGGAGGAACTGAAATTTGACCTGACGCTTGACGCTGACCTGTGCGGCGACTGGGAGAAGCAACGGCCAACGCAGATTGTCCTGAGCAGTTTGCTGCACAAACAGATGCTCCCAGAATCCTCTCTGCTTATTGCCCTAGGAAAGATGGGTATGAAAAAAAATTATTTCTTGTTGTGTCAGACAAAATGCATATGTCTCCCAGGATTCTCTGAACGCCAAAGGAAGCTGTATTTCTCCCATTACTTCCGTGAGAAGAATAAATCCTCCAGAGCCTTCAGTTTTGTGAGAGAGAAGAGACCGCTGTTTGTCTTGTGCAAAAGCCCGTTTGTTTGCTGGTTGGTTTGCACTTGCTTGAAGTGGCAGCTGGAGAAAGGCGAAGACCTGGAGATTGCCTCTGAAAGCATCACTTGTTTGTATGTGTCTTTCTTGACAAATGTATTCAAAGCAGCAAGTGGGAACTGTCCACCTAAGCAGAACAGAACCCGACTACAAAGCCTGTGTACCTTGGCTGCAGAGGGAATGTGGACTCGCACGTTTCTGTTTTGCCCTGGGGATCTCAGGAGGAATGGGGTGTCTGAATCCGACACCTCGATGTGGGTGGACGTGAGACTTCTTCAGAGGAGCGGCAACTGCTTGACCTTCATCCACACGTGTGTCCAAGAATTTTGTGCCGCCCTGTTCTATCTGTTCAAACGACCCAAGGACCGGCCTCACCCAGTCATTGGAAAGGTGACCCAGTTTGTCACAGCGGCCATGAGCGAAGCCTGCTCCCATTTGTCCTGGATGGGGCTGTTCCTGTTTGCATTTTCAACTGAAAAAATAACAAACATGCTGGAGACATCTTTTGGTTTTCCACTGTCCACAGACATAAAGCAGGAAGTAACTCAAAGCCTTGAAACTTTAAGTCACTGTGACCCCGGTAAGATGGTGGTGAGTTTCCAGGAATTGTTCAATTGTTTGTTTGAGACCCAGGACCAAGAATTTGTAATCCAAGTGATGAATTTCTTCAAAGAAATTGACATTTATATTGGTACCATTGAAGAACTGACAGTATCTGCGTTCTGTCTGAAACATTGCCAGAGTTTGCAGAAATTTCACCTGTGTATAGAAAATGTCTTTACAGATGAATCTGGATCCATCTCCAAGTGAGTCCATCTATTGATTCTCTCCCTCTAACCTACACACACACCATATTTATATTTAGCTTGCTCCAACCCCCAAGGGGTATTTCATAAATCACTGTATTTTTGTACTTAAAAACATGGCTTTTGTAGTCAGAAAGACGTTGATTTGAGTTCTCGTACTGCCATTTGCTAGCCGTGTGGCCATGAACTGTGTTTCTTAAGTATTTCTGTCTGTATAATCAGGGGTAAATGTCTTCATAGGGCCAATGTCAAGTTGAAAGGTAAGCAGTTTTTATTGTTGCCAGGACTATGCTGCTTCTTTCCCCTTCCCGTAGCATTTTAGCATATCCTGGTGAATCCACTGGGAAGGGATGCTCGGAAGCTTATGCCTAGTTTCCTCTGGATTTTGCCCATGTGTCTTTTCTCTTTGCTGATTTTAGCTTGTATTCTTTCATCAGGCTCAGGCTACCAGCTCACACTTCAGCTCTCAAATACATACCCCCTTTCATGGTCTTTTTTTTTTTTAATTAAAGTATAATTCCCTGGCGGTCCAGTGGTTAAGACTCCGCACTTCCACTGCAGGGGCATGGGTTGGATCCCTGGTTGGCGAACTAAGATCCCACATGCTGCATGGCCTGGCCAAAGAGACAAAAAGTATAATTAACATACAACATTATTAGTTTCAGGTGTACTACATAATTTTCAATATTTGTATATACTGTGGAATGATCACCATAGTAACTCTAGTTAACATCTGTCACCATACATAGTTACAGAATTTTTTTTCCAGTGATGAAGACTTTTATATACACCCCAATGTTCCTAGCAGCCTTGTTTATAATAGCCAAGTTATGGAAGAAACCTAAGTGTCCATCAACAGATGAATGGATAACAAGATGTGATATTTATAGATATTGTCAGATATTTGGAATATTACTCAGCCATAAAAAAGAATGAAATCTTGTCATTTGTGACAACATGGATGGATCTGGAGGGTATTAAGCTTAGTGAAATAAATCAGAGAAAGACAAATGCTGCACCTTTTCACTTACATGTGGAATCGATTCAAGACAAAACAAATGAGCAAACATAAGAAAGCAGAAACAGTATAGATACAGAGAACAAACAGTTCCCACAGGGGAGAGGAGGATGGAGAGGGGGAGGGACAAAATAGGTAAAAGGGACAAAGAGGTATGAATTAGCCATTATGAAATAAAGAAGTCACACGGATGTAATCTACAATGCAGGGAAGAAGTCGATATTTCATCCTAACATAGTATAGTGTGTAACCTATAAAAATAGCAAAGCACTATGTTGTACACCTGACGTCCGTATCATATTGTAAATCGATTGTTGTTCAACAAACTGAAAAGAGTCATGCAGAACAGCAAGACAGAGAGATCTACTCTCTCAGAAGCTTTCAAATATGCAGTTTGGTATTATTAACTGTGGTCTTTACATCCCTGCGACTTATTTATTTTACATCTACCTGTACAGTCATGTTTTTGGACACAGTTCCTCGTTTGCTGATGGGTCACCAAATATCAACCTTTGTCCACATAACAGTTGAGTGTTGTCACCCCAAAGAGGAGGAAACAGAGGCAGAATAATGTTGAATGCTTGCCCAGTGTCACATAACCCACAAGTGTTTCAGATGGGGCTTGATCCTGGTCGCCCTGGCCTCACGGCTCACTTCTTTGACCGCCATGCATGTTGACTCAGTGCATCTGACTGCTTCTCTCCCTGTTCAGGTTTGACTGTGACTGTCAGCTTTGAGAGCCTCTGGGAATGGTGTTCTCCTGTGTTGAAAATGTATTTTTTCTGGTTTTTTACCTGCATTCTTTTTAAAATTTATTTTATTTTATTTTTATTTATTTAATTTTATTTTTTTGCCGTACGCGGGCCTCCCACTGCTGTGGCCTCTCCCGTTGCGGAGCACAGGCTCCGGACGTGCAGGCTCAGCGGCCATGGCTCATGGGCCCAGCCGCTCCGCGGCATGTGGGATCCTCCCGGACCGGGGCACGAATCCATGTCCCCTGCATCAGCAGGCGGACTCTCAACCACTGTGCCACCAGGGAAGCCCTGCATTCTTTTTTTTAAAAAAAATTTATTTTGTATTGGAGTATAGTTGATTAACAATGGTGTGTTAGTTTCAGGTGTACAGCAAAGCGATTCAATTATACATATACATGTATCTATTCTTTTTCAAATTCTTTTCCCATTTAGGTTATTACAGAATATTGAGCAGAGTTCCCTGTGCTATGCAGTAGGTTCTTATTTGTTGTCTATTTTATATACAGTAGTGTGTGTATGTCAGTCCCAAACTCCTACTTTATCCCCTCCCCACCTTTCCCCTTTGGTGACCATCAGTTTGTTTTATAAGCCTGTTGAGTCTGTTTCTGTTTGTTTTTCTGTTTCTGTTTTGTAATAAGTTCATATGTATCATTTTTTAAAGATTCTGCATATAGATGATATCATATGATATTTATCTTTCTTTGACTTACTTCACTTAGTATGATTATCTCTAGGTCCGTCCATGTGGCTGCAAATGGTATTATTTCATTCTTTTTTATGGCTGAGTAATATTCCATTGTATATATGGACCATATCTTTTTTTTTTAATATGAACAGCTTTTTAAAAAATATTTATTTATTTATTTAGGCTGTGCCAGGTCTTAGTTGTGGCACGTGGGATCTTCATTGTGGCATGTTTAGTTGTGGCATGCAGGATCTTTAGTTGCGGCCTGTGGGCTTCTTAGTTGCAGCATGTGGAGTCTTAGTTGCAGCATCAAACTCTTAGTTGTGGCATGCATGTGGGATCTAGTTCCTCGACCAGGGATCAAACCTGAGCGCCCTGCATTGGAGGTGCAGATTCTTACCCACTGGGCCACCAGGGAAGTCCCTGGACCACATCTTCTTTATCCGTTCATCTGTCAGTGGACATCTAGGTTGCTTCCACATCCTGGCTATTGTAAACATTGCTGCAATGAACACTGGGGTGCCTGTGTCCTTTTGAACCATGGTTTTCTCCAGATACATGCCCAGCAGTGGGATTGCTGGATCCCATGCTAGCTCTGTTCTTAGTTTTTTAAGGAACTAGTTGAATTGAGCTGCTGGAGAATCACGGTGTTTGTCTTCCTGTAGTACCATCGAGAAGCTCTCCCTCTGGCGGGATCTCTGCTCCGCATTTACTGCCAGCGAGAGCTTCCAGATGTTAGATTTGGACAACTGTCAGTTCGACGAGGCCTCCCTGGCGATTCTCTGCAGGACGCTGGCTCAGCCTGTCTGTAAACTCCAGAAGTTCGTGTAAGTCGGATCTTCACCTATTCTTTAAGTCAATAACAGGGCGTCATTCTTTCTACTCTGTCTTCTTTTGAAAACCCAAGCTACAATCCAGTGTTTCAAAAGAAAATGCTGAGTGCTTTCCTTGATTCAAATGTTTTACTCAGTGAGACACAAACTGTGGACAAACAGGGAGACTTTAAAACTGAATGTGGTCAAGAAGCTCAGTTCCCAGTCGCTACAGCTCAGGTTACAAAGCCTGGATGAGAAAGGACATTTTTTTTTCTGCTGTGAGTGGTCCCTAGAACTATACCTTCCTTCCCATGGCATCAGCTCACTTGTGCACAGCCAGTTAGCTGGGGAGTTGCAAGTTCATGCTGACTTGGAGAAATCTTAAGTTTGTTTAAGAAGCAGAATCGACATTTTGAGGAAATCGGTTTTACCATTGTGTTACAAGACTGCGTGTGTTTTGGTGTAGGGATGTGTTTGAACTGTGGCCTCCGTTTCCATTTCTCTGTAACAAATGTTTTAACTATAGTGACGTGTACAATAAAACTTGCTTGGGGAACCTAAGAGGGAACAGTCCTGGTGGGTGGTGATGTTTGCTGGGATGATGATGGACTCAGAATAGATGTTTCCCAGGTAACACAGGAGGAGGGTGCTGAGGACAGGTGGGAAAAGAGCCTGAGGTTCATAAAAGAGAAGAATAAGAAGAATAGCACAGAGAATAGGTAACGTGTATAGAACACTTCTTTGGCACAGAGATGGTTGCTTAATATTAACTTTCTCCTTTGTCTTTGAACCCTCATAACAATCTTGTCATCACCCTTTTACAAAACATGTACCAGAAGCACAGAGAAGCTCACAGTCCTTCTCTGATGTCCTGGTCCAAAGCGGGTTGGAAAAGAATGTCCAGACACAAGGCAGAATGTAAAGAAGACAGAATTTATTAGAGGGAAGTGTCACTACCAGAACAGCGGGCGGACTTCCCAGTAGTCTGGGAGAGTCGGGCCCGTACGTGTGCTATTGATCAGTTTTTATAGCCAGAAAACAAAGGAATGGTTGGAAGTGAAAATTTCGTTTACTGACTGGTCGAGGCACATATAGCTTCCTTCTATAGGGTGGGAGTGGGGCAGGCCAGATGCCTTTCCTTATTTGGGACAGGTCCTGTTGCCCAGGTGGGCGTCACCCAGGTGGGCTCAGGAATTTCATAACCATGGCAACAGGGTGGGGAGGGCGATTAAGAGTCCAGTAGGGGGTGTAACGCTGGAACTTTTTCAGACAGCGTCATGCTTTGTCCTTGAAGCACCATTGTCCTTGGAGCACCACATCTGATACTTTTTTTTTTTTTAGGGTAAAAAGAATGCTTTTTATTAAAGGTAGGTAGTCACGGAAAGGAGGCGTTTCTCTAGTGGAGAGACTGCATTTATGTACAGAAATACTTTTTTTTCTATGTAAATTTTTTAAATTTAATTTTTTATTTTATATTTGAGTATAGTTGATTCACAGTGTTTTGTTAGTTTCAGGTGTACAGCAAAGTCATTCAGTTATACATACATTCTTTTTCAGATTCTTTTCCCACATAGATTATTACAGAATACTGAGTAGATTTCCCTGTGCTATACAGTAGGTCCTTGTTGGTTATCTATTTTATATATAGTAGTGTGCATATGTTAATCCCAAACTCCTAATTTATCCCTCCCTCCACCCCCTTTCCCCTTTGGTAGTAACCATAAGTTTGTTTTCGAAATCTGTGGGTCTGTTTCTGTTTTGTAAATAAGTTCATTTGTATCATTTTTTAAAGATTCCACATATATTTGTCTTTCTCTGTCTGACTTACTCAGTATGACTATCTCTAGGTCCATCCATGTTGCTGCAAAAGGCATTATTTTGTTCTTTTTTATTGCTGAGTAATATTCCATTGTATATATGTAACATCTTCTTCATCCATTCCTCTTTCAATTGACATTTTGGTTGCTTCCATGACCTGGCTATTGTAAATAGTGCTGCAATGAACATTGGGGTGCATGTATCTTTTTGAATTATGGTTTTCTCTGGGTGTATGCCCAGTAGTGGGATTGCTGGGTCATATGGTAGTTCTATTTTTAGTTTTTTAAGGAACCTCCATACTGTTCTCCATAATGGCTGCACCAATTTACATTCCCACCAACAGTGCAGGAGGGTTCCTTTTTCTCCACACCCTCTCCAGCATTTATTGTTTGTAGATTTTTTGATGATGGCCATTCTGACTGGTGTAAGGTGATACCTCATTGTAGTTTTTTTTTTTATAAATTTATTTATTTATGTATTTACCTTTGGCTGTGTTGGGTCTTCGTTTCCGTGTGAGGGCCCTCCCCAGCTGTGGCGAGCGGGGGCCACTCTTCATCGCGGTGCGCTGGCCTCTCACCATCGCGGCCTCTCTCGTTGTGGAGCACAGGCTCCAGACGCGCAGGCTCAGCGGTTGTGGCTCACAGGCCCAGTTGCTCCACGGCATGCGGGATCCTCCCAGACAAGGGCTCGAACCCGCGTCCCCTGCACCGGCAGGCAGACTCTCAAACCACTGCTCCACCAGGGAAGCCTCCTCATTGTAGTTTTGATTTGCATTTCTCTAATACTTAGTGATGTTGAGCATCTTTTCATGTGTTTCTTGGCCATCTGTATGCCTTCTTTGGAGAAATGTCTATTTAGATCTTCCGCCCATTTTTTGATTGGGTGGTTTGTTTTTCTGATATTGAGCTGTACAGCTATTTGTATATTTTGCAGATTAATCCTTTGTTGGTTGCTTCGTTTACAAATATTTTCTCCCATTCTGAGGGTTGTCTTTTTGTTTATGGTTTCCTTTTCTGGGCAAAAGCTTTCAAGTTTAATTAGATCCCATTTGTTTATTTTTGTTTTCATTACTCTAGGAGGTGGAGAGATTTTTTTAAAATAATAAATTATGCCTTGAAGTCTTTTTCATGATTTCCCATCATTCGGAAAATATTCAGAATCTGAGCTTTTC
Source organism: Orcinus orca (assembly GCF_937001465.1). NCBI lineage: Eukaryota > Metazoa > Chordata > Mammalia > Artiodactyla > Delphinidae > Orcinus > Orcinus orca. The sequence goes on from NC_064578.1 coordinate 56,143,214, forward strand.
CCTTCCTTCTCTCTGGTTTATCCTTCACCTGCTTCCCCATCGTATGCTGTGGTCCACGGAACTTAACTTTCTTTCAAACCCCTGACCGAGCTCATTCCTGACTCAGAATGTTTGTTCCAGCTGCTCTCCTTTCCGGTCAGTCTTTCCCTAGACTTTCACCAGGCAAGCTCTTCCAGATGCCTTCTCTGACCACCCTTCCCCCCAGTTAAGCAGCCTGGACCCCCAGCCCAGCCACTCTAGAACCTCATCCTATGTTTGATTTCAGTATCAGTTATGAAATTGCCACTCTTTTGTTGTAATTGCCTCCAAGCAGAAGGTAAGCTCTGGGTTCTGGGTCCTGGACTGTCATATTCGTGTCTATATACACCCAGCACCCTGGTATCTAGTTGGAACTTAAGTATTTGTCCAGTGAAGAGAATGAACAGGTAGTTTGGTGTGATTGCAGAGATTAAGGATTGCTCTTTGAAGTGAGAAGGTCTTGAGTTAGTAAGTAGCTCTTTCACCTGGAGCACCCTTGAAATGCCTTGCCTTTCTTTTGCTACCTACTTCCCACCTTGTACCATCTATCTCCTGTGTAGATACCATGTGGTATCAGGTTGTTACTGACAAGTGTGTGCCTCTTTTAGACACATTTGCCAATTTCTTAGCTTATTCTTGCTTCTGTGACTCATTGTTTCCAGCTGAATTCATTGTTCATCCTATGTCACTATACCAAGAGCTTTTCCAAGAGTCTCTACCGGAAGCAAATTTGAGTCAAAAGTTTGAGTAAACTTGAGTCTAAAACCATCTCCCTTGCAAGTGTATCCTTTAATGATGAGAATACATGTTGAATATTAAACCTTTTTCCCCTTGTTTCTTTGAATTCTATTGATTTTTTCTTAAATTCAGCCTTTTTTTGAACATCTTTATTGGAGTATAATTGCTTTACAATGTTGTGTTAGTTTCCGCTCTATAACAAAGTGCATCAGCTATATGTATACATATATCCCCATATCGCTCCCTCTTGCATCTCCCTCCCACCCTCTCTATCCTACCCCTCTAGGTGGTCACAAAGCACCAAGCTGATCTCCCTGTGCAGTGCAGCCGCTTCCCACTATCAGCTCTTTTAAAAAAAGATTTTTTTTGGGGGTGGGGGCACACCATGTGGCTTGTGGGATTTTAGTTCCCCAACCAGGGATAGAACCCAGGCCCTACCTCAGTGAAAGCACAGAGTCCTAACCACTGGACCGCCAGGGAATTTCCTTAAATTCAGCTTTGCAGATGTAGATTTTTTCCCAGTTTTTATCAAGGTGTAATTGACATAGAACATTGTATTCATTTTAGGGGTAATTGACATAGAACATTGTATTCATAGTAGGTGTAATTGACATAGAACATTGTATTCATTTTAGGTGTAATTGACATAGAACATTGTATACATTTTAGGGGTAATTGACATAGAACATTGTATTCATTTTAGGGGTAATTGACATAGAACGTTGTATTCATTTTAGGGGTACAATGTGATGATTTGATACATGAACATATTGCAGTGATCACCACAACAAGTTTATTTAGTTAACATGTATTGCCCTACATGTGTAGTTACAATTTTTTTTTCTTGGGATGAGAACTTTTTTTTTTTTTTTTTTTTTGCTGTGCGCGGGCCTCTCAATGTTGTGGCCTCTCCCGTTGCGTAGCACAGGCTCCGGACGCACAAGCTCAGCGGCCATGGCTCACGGGCCCAGCCGCTCCGCGGCATGTAAGATCTTCCCGGACTGGGGCACAGAACCCGTGTCCCCTGCATCGGCAGGCGGACTCTCAACCACTGCGCCACCAGGGAAGCCCGGGATGAGAACTTTTAAGATCTACTCTCTTAGGAACTTTCAAATATATAATACAGTGTTGTTAACAATAGTCACCATTAGACCCCCAGGACTTATTTATCTTATAACTGGAAGTTTATAACTTTTGACCACTTTCTACCATTTCATCCTCCCAACCCACAATCTCTGGCAACCACCCAATATTTATGTTTAGTGTCTTTCTAAGATCCCATATAGAAGTGAGATCATATAGTGTCTTTCTCTGAATTATTTCACTCGCAGATGTAGAGATTGATCATTTCCATTGTTCAGTTATAGATCATCTTCTAAAAAAAATCCTCGGTTTGGTAGTGCTTAGGTTTCTTGTTTATCCCTAATAGTCTCCAAATTTCAATATTATGGATCCCTGTGGGAATTCTGTTTAACCTAATTTCTGGCTCTCACTGGGGCCCTTTCAATCTTAGAACTGACAAATGATTAATAAAGAAAATAATTTGGGGGAAGGCTTGTGCTTAAGTTTAGGAAAACGATCAGGATTGCTTATCTCTGCTACAGTAGGGAGGTAAAACTTGAAACCATTCCTTTTAACATCAACAAGATAAACTTCAGATTTTTATAGAGTTAGGACACAAAATGTGAAGAAAAGATTAGCAAGCTTATAAAATATTTTTATATCAATGATTATTCATTGTGTCAGGTTTTTACACTAACCATTGTTTGATTCACTTACTCCATCAAGATAAGAGCTCTTTAAATCTCATGCAAAGAGATTAAATGTCACTTAGCTCTCACGATAGCACTCACCATGTCCGGCAACTATTACAGGTATTTCACAGTATTAACTCATTATATGCCTTTAATTACTTAATGAGGTGGTCAGTCTCAGTACCTCCTGGTACACACTAGAAAACCACAACCTGGGAGGATTCAGAAACATGCCCAAGGTCACACAGATGGCAAGAGGTGGAGCCAGGAGTTGAACCCATCAGCCTGGCTCCAAGGATGCATGGTTCTCAGTTCACCAACATTATAAGTTGCTGATGGTTGAGATTCTGCTCTTCTTGCTTTTTTTTTTTTTTAATTTTTATTGGCATATAGTTGATTTACAGTGTTGTATTAGTTTCAGGTGTACAGCAAAGTTAATCAGTTATGTATATACATATATCCACTTTTTTTAAAGATTCTTTTCCCATATAGGCCATTGCAGAGCATTGAGTAGAGTTCCCTGGGCCAGACAGTAGGTCCTTATTAGTTATCTGTTTTATATACAGTAGTGTGTGTGTGTGTCAGTCCCAATCTTCCCATTTATCCCTCCCCTTCTTACCCCCCTTTTTGCGCTGTTAACTTTTTCCTTAACTCTAAGGAAAGCAAAAAAACCCCAACAAACTGCGTTACTGTCAACACTTCCATTTTAGTCTGTCTCCTTTCCAAGAGGTTGCTGATCTGCACGGATGATGTAGATGGTGACAGTTATTGATTAGATGTTCACCCTTGTGATTGTTTTCCCACCGTCTGTCTGCTGACTCAACGCTTACTGCCGGCCTGGTGTCGGAGTCCACTGCAGCTGCCCGGCCTGTGAATCACGGTGTGTTCAGTGGCAAGGTGGCTCAGAGGACCTGCTGACGCCCCCATTTCTCACAGGTGTCACCGGCACATCAAGGGCCTTCCCTGTCTTTCCATGGTAGCACTTCTCCTTGTTCACTGGGCCAGCCTGTCTTATCCTGACAGTACTAACCCCCTCCCTCAAATCCCTACAAGTCCCACCCTGCTGTCCTGGGCTGCATCCATCTCTGGGCAGGAAGTGCCTTGGGTATTGTTCATACGTTTAGGGCATCACTCTGCCAGGAATTCCCTCAAGTCTTCCAGGCTGTTGTGTCCCTCACACCTATCTTTTATTTCTGGCCAATGCATAATTCACATTTTAGTGCTTGAACATGGCAGAATATTTACTTTGTTATTTCTCAAAGTCGATTAGGAGGGGAGAAGTCAGGGTACAGTTAAGTCATGACACTGAGAGCCATGCTGTGTGGCATGTATTTATAAATCATATATAAATTTTTAAAAAGTATATATATATTATACATTTAATATATGTCATTAAAAAATCAAAACCTAGGACTTCCCTGGCAGTCCAGGGGTTAAGACTTCTTCCAGTGCAGGGGGTGCGGGTGCAGGGTCCATCTCTGGTCAGGGAGCTAAGATCCCACATGCCTCATGGCCAAAAAAACAAAACATAAAAAAGAAGGAATACTGTAACAAATGTGGGATAGGGAGGGTGGGAGGGAGGGAGATGCAAGAGGGAAGAGATATGGGAACATATGTTTATATATAACTGATTCACTTTGTTATAAAGCAGAAACTAACACACAATTGTAAAGCAATTATACTTCAATAAAGATGTTAAAATAATAATAATAAACAACCTACTAAACAAATGGGTGAAAAAATATATAAGTAAATCAATAAAGTAAGTGCAAATAAAAGATAATGAAAAAAAAATGATCCACATCCAAAAAAAATCTTAAAAACAAAACCTAAAAAATCAAAGCCTGGTCATGTTCCAGGAACTATAATAAATCATGATTTCTTAACCATCATGACCCTCTCTACTTGTTTCATGAAGAATCTCCACCATTAAGTTAATTTGCCCAACCTTGCAAAATATCCAGGGGAAAAGCAAATATTCTAATGTGGTTTTCTCTATCTCAGGAGCCTGAGTCTTGAACCATGACCTATTGGGTTGGTTACAAATTTCGTTTGGGTGTTCCCGTAACATCTTACAGAAAACCTGAACGAACTTTTTGGCTGACCCAATATATTGTCTCCTTTGTATTTATTTTATTTTTTATTTTAACTTTTAAAAATTGTCTCCTTTAAAAAGAAATCCGTTTTTTTTAAACTCAGAAATTTTATTTCAGTACGAATTTCAATAGTAGATCATATGTTCAATATAAATTCAACCCAAGTTGTTACTTTCTATTTTTAGCTACTAGTAATTCTATTTATTTATTTTTTAAAATTTGTATTGGAGTATATTTGCTTTACAATGTTGTGTTAGTTTGTACCACACAGTAAAGTGAATCAGCTATATGTATACATATATCCCCTCTTTTTTGGATTTCCTTCCCATTTAGATCACCACAGAGCACTGGGTAGAGTTCCCTGTGCTATACAGCAGGTTTTTATTAGTTATCTATTTTATACATATTAGTGTATATATGTCAATCCCAATCTCCCAGTTCATCCCACCCCCACTTCCCCCCTTAGTAACCATGTTTGTTCTCTACATATCTGTCTCTATTTCTGCTTTGCAAATAGGTTAATCTGTACCATTTTTCTAGATTCCACATATAAGCGATATCATACAATATTTGTTTTTCTCTCTCTGACTGACTTCACTCTGTATGACAGTCTCTAGGTCTGTCCACATCTCTGCAACTGGCACTATTTTGTTCCTTTTCTTTTAAAAAATTTATTTATTTATTTATGGCTGCGTTGGGTCTCCGTTGTTGCGCATGGGCTGTCTCTAGTTGTGGCGAGCGGGGGCTACTCTTCTTTGCGGTGCGTGGGCTTCTCATTGTGGTGGCTTCTCTTGTTGTGGAGCACAGGCTCTAGGCAAGTGGGCTTCAGTAGTTGTGGTGCACAGGCTCAGTAGTTGTGTTGCCCTGGCTTAGTTGCTCCACGGCATGTGGGATCTTCCCGGACCAGGGCTCGAACTCATGTCTCCTGCATTGGCAGGTGGATTCTTAACCACTGCGCCACCAGGGAAGTCCCCTATTTTGTTCCTTTTCCTTTTTTTTTTTTTTTTTTGCGTTATGCGGGCCTCTCACTGTTGTGGCCTCTCCCGTTGTGGAGCACAGGCTCCGGACGCGCAGGCTCAGCAGCCATGGCTCATGGGCCCAGCCGCTCTGTGGCATGTGGGATCTTTCTGGACCGGGGCACGAACCCGTGTTCCCCTGCATCGGCAGGCGGACTCTCAACCACTGCACCACCAGGGAAGCCCTTTTGTTCCTTTTTATGGCTGAGGAATATCCCATTGTATATATGTGCCACATCTTCTTTATCCATTCCTCTGTTGATGGACATCTTATAGAAAACCCAAGCAAACTTTGTGGCCGACCCAATATATTGCCTCCTTTTTATTTATTTTAGCTTTTAAAAATTGTCTCCTTTTAAAAACAACCTCAGTTTCTAAACAGGAGTGGAGCCTTTCCTTGGGGAAGAGTCTGGCTTGGCACACAGTAATTTGAATATGTGTGTCTCTGTTGGATGGGAAGCACCGAGCCAGGCCTGGGATGCAAGGAGGTCCACACATGGTATTTCTCCCCTCATGGTGCTTAGAGGTTAATATGGGGTAAGTTTGATTCTCTTCCCTTATAGCATCTGTGGTAGTATTCAGAAGTGGAAGGACTTCGCAGAAACAGGCACCATCTCATCTGGCGTCTGAAGATCCCGGAGAGAATTTATAGGCAGCAGTAACCAGATATCCAAAAAAAAAATTTTGGGAGCCTAAGCATGGAAAGTAGGAAGAACTGTGCAACAGGTATTTTGCTCTGTGCTTGGACTTCATTGCATGAGTTACCGTATTTCCTCATCTTTTGCAGGTATAACTTTGCTTCGAACCTTGCAAATAGCCTATACTTCTTTAAGGCCATTCTTCATAACCCTCATTTGAAATACCTGAACCTCTATGGCACTGGCCTCTCCTATATGGACGTCAGGCAGCTGTGTGAGACGCTGAAACACCCAGTGTGTAACATAGAAGCACTGCTGTAAGTCTCGGGGTTGTCCACGATGTATTTTTTTCCGGTGTGAGCTTTGCAGTTCGAATATGCCCATTTTCTTCCGTGTCTTCGTCTCTTACTTATTTCTCCACTTCCACCTCAATATCGGTAGACCTCCTAGTAAGATGAGGATGGATGGATTCTAAAGGACAAGGCTTCCTCTCAGGTCTGTCCCGTCTTTCCTTTCTCTGGTACTCACTTGAATGACTCCTCATGGACACCTTATCTGATTCTCCTTGGCTCTGCTCTCAACCGACCATACCAAAACCGTAACTCCAATTTCTTTTTCCTGAAGATAGTCAGAGAAGCTTAAAATGAGAAAGTTTACGGATGATCACAAGTGTGATCTTGTAACTGCCAGATGAGAACGTTGAGGCTGGATGGAAAGTGATTTGCCCAAAGTCATTTCTTCATCTTGAAAATGATCTGGGATGCCCTTAGCGTCACTGGGTGATTTCTTAAACAGGCTCAATCCGTTTTTCAGCAGGAAGAACAAAAGGGAGTAACAGAAGTAGCAATAAACAAAAACAACTCATTAAACCGACCAAGAGAATACACTGTTCTCTCCACCAGTAATATGATAATCACATACACTTGGTTAATTTCACCTGTCAAGATTCATCAGGAGAGACAGGGTCCATGAATAAGAGTTGTTTGAACATACAGGCTTGCTATTGACCCTATCTAGCATTCTAGCTGTTTCCGTATCATAACAATTCTTTTCTTCTACACTAGCTCTCTCTACTCAGGGGGCACTTACAAAATTCCTTAGTATTGGCCCTGTTTCACATTATGCCATTGGCATAGAGTGTTTCATTTTACATGGTTAGCATAAGACTTGGGTAACAGATCTAGGAAACCAGGAGTCAGTTGTACACAGCTTATAGGTAGAATCTTTGCTTCTTTGGGGCAGACCAACTGTGCTCTTGCCTTCAGTTTGGTATTTTGGGAGTGGGAAGTCCTCAAAATCAGGTTCTCTCCAGCCCAATAATTCTCAACAGAGGATAGTTTCATCCTCTGTTAGGAGGTGTCCATATCTAGAGACTTTTTTTTTTTCATAGCAAGGAAGATTTCATTTAAGATGATCGCGGGACTTCCCTGGTGGTCCAGTGGTTGAGACTTCACCTTCCAATGCGGGGGGTGTGGGTTCGATCCCTAGTTGGGGAACTAAGATCCCACATGCCTTGCTCCAAAAAGCCAAAAAACATAAAAAATAGGGGCAATATTGTAACAGAGTCAATAAAGACTTTAAAGATGGTTCACATCAAAAAAAATTTTTTTAATTAAAAAAAAGATTTTGCTGTAGGAAGGAGTTAAGACTATTGCAATAGGAAAGAAAGTTGAACTCACTCTGCTCACACAGAAGAGGGGTGAGCTAATGGAAAAAGCACTTTAGGGAGGAGGTTGTTCTAAATGATTAAGTCACTAGTGTTTGTGAATTGTGGAGACAGTTTTGATGGTCATGATTACATGGGAAGGATGCTCTAGACATCTGGTGGGTAGGGGTCAGGGATGCTGTTCAACATCCTACAACATACAGGAAGCCCCCACAATAAGGAATGATCTAGCCCGCAGTGTCAACAGTGCTGAGGTTGAGAAACCTGCTCTAGCCCATGAGATGTTCTTTTAAGCTGCATTAAGGCTCAGACCAGGGTTTCTCAACCTTATCACTACTGATGATAAATAATCAGGTAATCAGACTTATTGAGGTCCAGATCATTCCTTGCTGTGCGGCTGTCCACAACACTGTTGAGAAGCACGGGCTCAGACGTTTTCCTAACTTACTGCTTTCCTAAAGCAATAAGGGATCCGTGAGGAAAGTCATATAATTACATCCGTGCTTTCACAAAGTCTGGAGCTGGCGGGTGCGGGATTAGGAGCCAGGATGTGGTCCAGGGTCGGTTGTGCATACGCCATTCCACCACATGTGTCTCTCGTGTAGGTTGGGAAAATGTGACATCACGGACGAAGCCTGTGAAGACATCGCCTCTGTTCTCGTCCATAACAAGAAGCTGAAGCTTCTCTCCTTGGTAGATAATCCCCTGAAGGACGAAGGAGTGAGGGTGTTGTGTGACGCCCTGAAGGATCCAGCCTGTGCCCTGGAGGCACTGCTGTGAGTCAGCGTGGGGGAGGGGAGGCCTGGGGGAGGGGGCAGACGGCAGAGCATGCCCATGGACCCTGAACGGTCCAGCAAAATGGAGCAGATACAAATATTTGCCCCCCAGAGGAGCCACGAGGTTGAATTCAAGAGATGTAAGACTAGCCCTTAGACGCCTGGCATCTAATTTGGAGCCCAGTAAATCTTGGTGATCATGAAGAAGGATGATGTCTCTGTAGGTGTACTGGGGGCTGGGGAGAGGGATAGTATAAATAATGAAGAAAAAGGAATTCATTTGATTACTTGCCGGTGTGGGGTTGCATAGGTTCTAGGTTATCGCTGGGAACAACGTCTCCACTTCTTTCTTGTTGCTAAGATATAAAACAAACTGCTTCCTTGTTAGGGGCAAGAGAAAGGCTTTTCTATTTACCCAGTGAGGCCACAGGAGAAACTCAGTGCTAAATAAAAAAATGCCTTAAAGTAGGGTACAGGTGCAAGAACACCCAAGTCTATGGAAGCGAATAAGTCGTCTAGAAACAAAACTTTTCTTTGTGTGTATGTGCATGCACAGGTGTGTATGTGTATATAGACCTGTGTATTACATACCCACCCAAAGTGGTATTTACCGTAGAAGGTGAAAATATTATTACTCAGATGACTTTTTAGACTGTAAGGGAAAATCCAAACTAAAATAAGGTCCAGGAACATTAACCATTAAAACCAAACTATTAAAAAAATAAGGAACAAACTCTGCACTATAAAGATTAGACCAAAAAATCTTTAGCAGTACAAAAGAAATGACATATTGGAAGAGGAAAGGATTTGGCTATTAAATCCTGTGTGATATTATACAATAAGTAGAATTAAAGTGTATTCAACAACTGGTCACTTAACGGGGCTGTGTTTATCTAAGAGTTCTTCAAAATACATCATTTAAATTTTTTGTTGTTTTTAAACTTGAATCTTTATTCCTTAAAAATGAAAGACTACTAAAGATGCAAGAAAGTCACTAGTAATTTTAAAAGAAAAAAATGTTCGACCCATTTTTTTAAACTTTATTTTGAACTAGTTTCAAAATAAAAACTAGACTTGCAGAAAAGTTGGAAAAATAGCACAAAAATTCTCTTATAGCCCTTACCCCAATCCACTAATGTTCAACCTATTTTTAGTAGTTAATATTTTTAATATTTAAATGTTTAATACCCTTTTAAACAAAAGCACAAATTTAAAAAATATATCCCACTTGGCCAGAATTCTGCAAAATGGGCAAATTTATAGTATGATCGAAAGCACTAAGTTTTTTTTGCAAAGTAGGTTGCCTAATAAGTCAAGAAACAAATGAAAAGTCTATTTAATAATAAACCTCAGAACTTCCAAAAATTTTTGATGCAAGGTGTTAATTCCGTGTAACTTAAAATGGCAGAAAGTATAAAAATACAAATGCAGAGATTCAGGAAATGTATAATTGTAGGGTCATGGAACCATCAGAGATTATATTATGTAACCATTAAAGTCTTAATTTTTTTAAATGTTAGAGAAAGCATATTTCATCAAAAAAAGTAGGAATCAGTTGCTTATTGTCTGATTTCAAAAATTCAAAAACTGAAAGGGAAAACCCACCATGAGTGAGTAGTGTTTGCTAATCAAAGAATTGAGTATACTTCCTGCCAAAGGTGACATTCTGAGATGCCCCTGAAGGGGCCAGGGAGGTAACGGGAGTCGGTGGGTGGATGGGGGAGCTGGTGGAGTGAGGTGAACTGGACCGTGCCTGCCCCACCCAAGGTGGGTTCCTGATCCTTTCCACCTGTTATTTGCCACGTAACCATCTGCTGTGGAGTCCCAGGTATCTGGCTTGTGTGTGATAGTTAGAAGTGTAGAATTCCGCATGAAATGTCAGCTAAACCAACTCTATTCAGAGGTCATATTCAGTCTTGATCTGCCCGGTTGCAACTTGTATCATATGCCTCCCTCTATTTTCTAAATTCCCAATAGTGAGTAGACAAGAACTCATAACCACAAATTTTTTTAAATAACATTTTTAAAGAAGAATGTGAAATAGGATGTTGTCCAGCTATTATAAATAATAAGCACACTGTGTCACAGAGAAGGGATGATTTTGTCCAAGTTCATCCAGCTGGTGGTGATCTGACTTGGAACTGGGATCCGAGATTCCGTTCCCCAGTTTGGGACCCTGTAGTCCACATCCTTCTGTATTTCCACACCTGCTGCACATTTTAATCCTCCTGTTTTTTCTAAGTGACCACGAAGTACAAGAAAGTTTTTACATGGAGTTTCATGAAAATATGACTCTATAGAGCTTAAGTAGGTTGACGGATGAAGTATGTGTGTCTTTGCAGATTGACGTACTGTTGCCTCACCTCTGTAGCCTGCGACTACATCTCCCAAGTCCTTCTGTGCAACAAATCCCTGTCTTTTCTCGATCTGGGGTTGAATTTCCTGGAAGATGATGGAGTGATAATGCTATGTGAATCACTGAAACACCCGAACTGCAACCTAGAGGAGTTGTGGTAGGTCTGGCTGTGATTTGCTTGAATGTCAGCATTTCCTTTTCGGCTGTTGGCATCCTGGGAAGGAAACAGGAAGGGGGGAAAAGCATGGAGTCTGCTGAAGGAAAAAAAAACAAAACTAGGCTACATGTTTACCCCACGTGATATCTCTGGGGCTCGCTGATGGGTGTGTGTCTTGACTCTAGGGCTTGTCAGGACTCGGTAGGGTCTGCTCCTCTGGAGTTGGGTCTCTGTCCTTGGAAGGACCGGAAATGGAGTCCCAAGTGCCCTAAACTAGCTGTGTGAACTTGTGAGGGTTCCTCACCTCTCCCCAAGTGTAACATGAGGATAATTATATTTCCCACCTCAAAAGATGGAGGTGGGGTGGTGGGATGAACTGGGAGATCGGCATTGACATATATACACTCCTATGTAGAAAATAGATAACTGATGAGAACCTGCTGTATAGCACAGGGAACTCCACTTCTCTGTACAGTAAAAACTAACACTGTAAAACAACTATACCTCAATTAAAAAACAAAGATGGAGGCGACCACTGGGAATAATGCACGTAAAGTACTATCATCGCTGGCTGGCCCATCGGAGCACACAGTGAACGGCACAGCCTGAGGATCAGTCGTTCCTTTTACCGGGCAGATGAGGTAAATCGGTAAACGAAACCCTTTGTCGTCCCTGTTTCCACGGAGTGGCGTGCACACACATAGATACACATACACCCACGTGCAGGCACACACCTGTGAGTGTGAAGTTGCCAGTATGTGTGCATATCTGCATCTATCGTGGTTTCTCAATCAGCACTATTGACTATTTTAAATTAATTTTTATTGGAGGAGAGTTGATGTACAATGTGGTGCTGGTTTCTGCTGTGCAGCAAAGTGGATCAGTGACACATATATCCGCTCTTTTTTATATTCTGTTCCCACAGAGGTCATTACAGAGTATTGAGTAGAAGTCCTGTGCTAGACAGTAGGTCCTTATTAGTTATCTAGTTTATATATAGTAGTGTGTACAGGTCAATCCCAATCTCCCAATTTATCCCTCACCCCTCTTTTCCCCCTGGTAACCATAAATTTGTTTTCTGCAACTGTAACCCTATTTCTGTTTTGTAGATAAGTTCATTTATACCCTTTTTTTAGATTCCACATATAAGCGATATCATATGCTATTTGTCTTTCTCTGACTTACTTCACTCAGTAGGACAATCTCTAGGTCCATCCATGTTGCTGCAATGAACATAGGGTTGCACGCATCTTTTTGAGCTATGGTTTTCGCCAGATATAAGCCCAGGAGTGAGACTGCTGGGTCATATGGAAGCTCTATGTCACGAGCTTGGGGGCAGGAGATACATAGGAGATATAATATGAAATACTCAGTGAAGTCCTCAGCGTGGTGACATTTGTACAGAGACTTGGAGGGAGTAAGGGGGCAGCCCTGCTGGTATTTGGACCAAGAGTATGACAGGCAGCAAGAACAGAGGCCCCAGGGGGAGAGACCAGGCAGCACAGGAGAGACAGGAGAACTGCAGGGAGCCTGGGCAGAGTGAAGAAAGTGGAGAAGTGGAGACGTTGTTTCATCTCTACCATCATCATCATCTTAGGAGTACATGAGTATTTCTACCTTTACAGGAATAAGTGAACATAAGTGAAGCCATTCCAGATTGGACCTCATGATCGTGTATATTTGTGTGTATATGGACCTCATGATCGTATATATCTGTGTGTATATGGACCTCATGATCGTATATATTTGTGTGTATAGGAGAATTTTGTGTATTTTTTTTTCTCCAGGTTGGTGGGCTGTTGCTTCACTTCTGTTTGCTGTGTGGACCTCGCTGCTGTTCTTATTCACAGTGAGAAACTAAAAACCCTGAAACTAGGGAACAATAAGATATATGATGCTGGTGTCAAACAGTTATGTGAAGCTTTGAAGCATCCTAAGTGTAAATTAGAGACTCTTGGGTGAGTGTCCAGTGATGTTGGGAAAGCTTACCTACTTCAAGAAGAGGAAAAGCTAGAGGATTAAAGGGATGAAGGGGAAGCATGTTTGAAAACAAGTGTGTCTGGAACAATCTGATAAGTAAAATGCCAGCCGTGAAACCAGGGTTTGCTCACGCCTGGCACGGCTGATATCTGGGGCTGGGTGGTTCTTTGCTGTGTGGGGAAGCGGGCTGTTCTGTGCATTGTGGGATGTTTAGCTGCATCTCTGGCCTCTCTCCACCCATGAGATGCTAGTAGCACTCCTCGTGTGTGTCAGATGTCTCCAGACACTGCCACATGTGCCCCCGTGGAGGAGGACGTGTCTAGATGGCAAAGTCTCCTCTCAGAGGCGTGGAATCCGCATTTCGAGGTGGTGTTTCCCCGTGCAGGTTGGAGATGTGTGAACTCACCTCTGCCTGTTGTGAGGACCTGGCCTTGGCTTTCACTCTCTGCAAATCACTGAGGTGCATGAACTTGGAATGGCTTAGCATGGACCGTGATGGGGCGGTGGTGCTGTGTGAAGCCTTGATCAGGCTGGAATGTGGCCTGCAGACGCTTGGGTGAGTGGACGCTGTTTCCCCCGGTGGTGAGTGACCTCAGAGGGAGGTTAGACTGCCGTGGGTTTGCCCCGCATGGGCATGGTTCACATTTGGGCTGGAGATTTCTTTGCTATGCGGAGCTGTCCTGTGCATCACAGGAGGTTGGGTAGCATCTCTGGTCGCTGCCCACACGTTCCATTCCCCGGGACACCTCCCTCCAGTCATGATGAGCAAAAATGGAAACTTCAGGGACTTCCCTGGTGGTCTAGTGGTTAGGACTCTGCATTTTCGCCGCTGTGGCCCTGCTTCAATCCCTGGTTGGGGAACCGAGATCCTGCAAGCCACGTGGCCAATAAAAACAAAACAAAACCAAAAACTTCAAAATTGCGGAGAGACAAGATTTTAATTGTTCAATCAAAAGAGAGAGATTGTGCAGTATGATAGAGGTGTTAGTTAACGCTGTGGTGATAATCATTTTGCAATAGGTAGACGTATCAAACCAATGCATTGCACACCTTAACCTAACACAATGTTGTATGTCAATTATATCTCAATGAAATTTTAATTAACTAACTTTTAAAAAGAATGCCTATCACATCTATTCCCTGAAAATTTTTTAAAGGTTCCTGGCATTGTCAAATGTCCCCCGAGAGGCAAAATCACCCCCAGGCAAGAATGATGGCTTTCCTGTAAACACCATCTCCTATTTACCTTGCCCACAAAGACGTAACCCCAACTCAGAGCTGGAAGGGGTTCCGTAAAGGACCGAGCGGAGTCTTGACCCAGAAGTACATTTCCTCAAGAGTAGCAGTTAATATTGTTTGGAACATTATGTTTGCATTTAGAGCGTGTGTAGTTGATGTCTGTAGAATGAATATGTGAATGCCTTCCATTTGCCCCAACCCCGATGACCTGCAGAGGATAAACAAAACGGTTCACATTCCTCTTCCTCACTTTCCTAGTCTCTAGGAAAGTTTCGTGCATTCTTTGCACAGTCAGTACAACTCTCCCAGCCGTTTCTAGGAAAGAGTGGAGAGGAAGTAGCCACTGGGGTGTAGAGAGGCCAACCATCATGGGTCAAGTCAAGAAAACTCTTTTTTTTTTTTTTTTGTATTTTCCCAGCCTGAATAAATCTTCCTATGATGAGGAAATTCAGATGCTGCTGACAGAGGTAGAAGAGACGAACCCCCAGCTGACCATTTCACACAGTCTCTGGACTGATTACGAGCACAGGATCAGGGGTGTGATTGGCTGACAGGGAAGGTCCTGAAGTAATCGTCTCACAAAGGCTTCCCCTTGGTCGCAATGGGCGTTTCTCCTCCTGACACACCCTGTCCTGTAAATTGTTCGCCAGGGCAGTGGGGACTGTAATTTCAGAGCTCTTCCTTCACAGTATTCTAGCAATATGATTGTGGGATGTGCTGTCTGTGCCTAAGTCCTCTATGCCCCATCTTGAAAGTTCCCATCCTGCCTCACAATGTTTAGAAGAACAAATACATTAAATGGGTAAACACTTGGGAAAGCATGACTTTATTTTCTTACCGGACGTCTTGGGATGTAGGAACTTGGATTTGAAGGAAGCACAATCCTCTGACACTTCGGACGTAGAACTGCTGCTAGAATGTATCTATAGATTTTAGAATTTATTCACTACATGTAACATCCCAACAGGACCTTTCATTTTTAGTTTGTTCAAATTTACTTTTCATCAGTTTTCTGGTTTAGTAAAAAAGTATATTTTCAGATCGCTACTTATCCTTTAGCATATGCTACTCCATTTTTAAAAAAATTCGGTATTTTTCAAACGTATCTACACAGTTTAATTCAATGTTTTCTTTTTCAAATACACATTAATACCTCACTGTCATCATCAAACATTGCCTAATTCTCTATTGCCTCTACAATAAATTATTAATGCCTTACTGGCCCTATATAGAGTTTTATTTTTGTTGAGTATAATACATTTTAAAGATTTATTTTATTGAAGTGTTAGTTGATTTACAATGTTGTGTTAATTTCTGCTGTCCAGCAAAATGACTCAGTTATACATATATATATACATTCTTTTTTTTAACATCTTTATTGGAGTATAATTGCTTTATAGTGTTCTGTTAGTTTCTGCTGTATAACAAAGTAAATCAGCTATATGCATACATATATCCCCATATCCCCTCCCTCTTGCATCTCCCTCCCACCCTCCTTATCCCACCCCTCTAGGTGGTCACAAAGCACGGAGCTGATCTCCCTGTGCTATGCGGCTGCTTCTCACTAGCCATCTGTTTTACATTTGGTAGTGTATATATGTCCGTGCTACTCTCTCGCTTCGTCCCAGCTTACCCTTCCCCCTCCCCGTGTCCTCAAGTCCATACTCTATTCAGTCTGCGTCTTTATTCCTGCCCCTAGGTTCTTCAGAACCATTTTTTTTTTAGACTCCATATGTATGTGTTAGCATATGGTATTAGTTTTTCTCTTTCTGTCTGACTTCACTCTGTATGACAGACTCTAGGTCCATCCACCTCACTACAGATAGCTCAATTTCGTTTCTTTTTATGACTAAGTAATATTCCATTGTATATATGTGCCACATCTTCTTTATCCATTCGTCTGTCGATAGACACTTAGGTTGTTTCCATGTCCTGGCTATTGTAAATAGAGCTGCAGTGAACATTGTGGTACATGACTCTTTCTGAATTATGGTTTTCTCAGGGTATAGGCCCAGTAGTGGGTTTGCTGGATCATATGGTAGTCCTATTTTTAGTTTTTTAAGGAACCTCCATACTGTTCTCCATAGTGGCTGTATCAATTTACATTCCCACTAACAGTGCAAGAGGGTTCCCTTTTCTCCACACCCTCTCCAGCATTTATTGTTTGTAGATTTTTTGATGATGGCCATTCTGACTGGTGTGAGGTGATACCTCATTGTGGTTTTGATTTGCATTTCTCTCATGATTAATGATATTGAGCATCCTTTCATGTGTTTGTTGGCAATCTGTATATCTTCTTTGGAGAAATGTCTATTTAGGTCTTCTGCCCATTTTTGGATTGGGTTGTTAGTTTTTTTGATATTGAGCTGCATGAGCTGCTTGTAAATTTTGGAGATTAATCCTTTGTCAGTTGCTTCATTTGCAAATATTTTCTCCCATCCTGAGGGTTGTCTTTTCGTCTTGTGGTTTCCTTTGCTGTGCAAAAGCTTTGAAGTTTCCTAAGGTCCCATTTGTTTATTTTTGTTTTTATTTCCATTTCTCTAGGAGGTGGGTCAAAAAGGATCTTGCTGTGATTTATGTCATAGAGTGTTCTGCCTGTGTTTTCCTCTAAGAGTTTTATAGCGTCTGGCCTTACATTTAGGACTTTAATCCATTTTGAGTTTATTTTTGTGTATGGTGTTAGGAAGTGTTCTAATTTCATTCTTTTACATGTAGCTGTCCAGTTTTCCCAGCACCACTTTACATTCTTTTTCATATTTTCCATTATGGTTTATCCCAGGATTTTGAATATAGTTCCCTGTGCTATACAGTAGGACCTTGTTGTTTATCCATTCTCTATATAATAGTTTTCATCTGCTAATCCCAAACTCCCAATCCATTCCTCCCCCATTTTTAATAAACTTTATTTTTAGAGAAGTTTCATATTCACAGCAAAATTGAAGGAAAATACAGAGGTTTCCCATAGACCTGCTGACCCTACACATACCCCTAGTTTGATCTAAAGAGTTGACAGTTTCCAAAGATAATCCAATGCTGCTTGTGTTGTTTTTGTTCTACCACCATTGTTTAAACTGGCAAGTTTATTCTAAAGATAATATGAAAACGCAAAAAATATAGAATATCCAAATCGATCTTTAAAAATTGAATGACTTGTCATAATTAACATTCATGATTTAGGGTGAATCTTTTCATCCATCTTGTGAAGTTTCTCTTTATTATTTTGCCCAATTTGCCATTTGGTTTTTGGTCTTTTTCTCATTTTTAGAGCATTCTGATGCTATCCTTTTATCTGTCTTATATATTAAGGTCCCCTGAATCCTGTCTGAATGTCTAGGAATACTACTTCCTGAGATAAATCCTCAAAATAGAGAAGGAAAGACTGGTTGTCCAATGAGAGACAGGGGAGCAGTCCTCTTTTTTTTTCTTTCCTTAGTTTTTTTGGCCGTGCCACGTGGCTTGTGGGATCTTAGTTCCCCGACCAGGGATTGAACCCGAGGCCCTGCAGTGAAAGCGCTGAGTCCTAACCACTGGACTGCCAGGGAGTTCCTGGAAGCAGTCCTCTCTGGGTGATTTACGTAGCACATCACGTTCCCCAGTGGAATCAGGTGGACATTAGGGATGCTCACGGATTCTGAGGTGGGATACACTAACTTTACATGGGATACCCTCCAGGCTTAAAAGACCTGGGGCTACCTGTAGCAGGAATCATGGTACTTAAGGGAGAGGCCAGATTCCAGATCAAATGGAAATGTTCAGTATGAGCCAATCATAGGTGATAGTCTGATTTGAGAGACATGAGAGCATTGACCAAAATGCCCATTGGGAGTTCACGGCAGCACTATTCACAATAGCCAAGACATAGAAGCAACCTACGTGTCCGTCGACAGAGGAATGGATAAAGAAGAGGTGGTACATCTATACAATGGAATATTACTCAGCCAGAAAAAAGAACAAAATAATGCCATTTGCAGCAACATGGATGTACCTAGAGATTATCATACTAAATGAAGTAAAGCCAGACACAGAAAGACAAATATATGCTATCACTTATATGTGGAATCTAAAATATGACACAAATGAACTTGTTTACAAAACAGAAAGAGACTCAGACATAGAAAACAAACTTATGGTTACCAAAGGGAGAAGGGTGGGGAGGGATAAATTAGGAGATTGGGATTAACATATACACACTACTATATGTAAGATAGATAACGAATAAGAACCTACTGTATAGCACAGGGAACTATATTCAATAAGGGAATAGAATCTGTAAGGGAAAAGAATCTGAAAAAGAACATATATATAATGTATATGAACATATTATATGTATTATACATATATATATCTGAGTCACTTTGCTGTACACCTGAAACTAACACAACATTGTAAATCAACTATACTTCAATTAAAAAAAATTTTAAAAATGCCCATTGGGAAAAACCATATAGTTGTATAGTAGTGTAAAAGGAACCCTAGACCCAACCTCTAGTTCCAACTCCACCACAGATTACGACTTTGACTCTGAATTTCCACAGGGAATGTGGAAAATTTTCCTGCCCTCTGCTCAGCTGCTCATGTAGATCTTCTCAGTAATTGCCAGGAGTTGTCACTGATCCCCAGACGTGGGTGACGGTGATGAGCACTGAGGATACGGTTTCCTCCTCACTGGAGGTGCCCCAGACTCTCCACGCAGACAGTGTCACCTCTACTACAGATGACATGATAATGGCATCTCTGTGGGGAGATCGGGTCCAGGCACCCTGTCCCTCTAACTATGGCCCATCCTGATTGACAGTTCCCTGCACAGAGCGCTGGAGCCAAGTCCAGGCAGGCGACTGCTTCCTTGTGTTCAATCTCAGGGCAGAAAGCAGGACAGAAGGGCTCTCCAACAGGAGAGGAACTCAGGGCTGTGCTGTTAGCACAATTGGGCAGGACAGGTGCTCACCCTGCCTTGTCCTGGGGTGCCCCATTCATGCCCTAGCTGGCCTGGTATCTGGTGGGCATGTGCTGGGGAGTGTTGCAGGGTGAGACCACGATGGTGAGATTCACTGTAGGTCGTTCAGTCCTAGTGTTGACAATAGAGAAGAAAGGGTGGCGTCTCTTTGGAATCTCAGTCAGTCGTGCATGACCAGAGCCACTGAGCAACTCAGCCATGTACAAAAGTGTCTGCTTATTTTCTCAGACCTAACAGATGTTTTGGCTTGCGTGTGAATACATATGGGAAATGGATGTGCAAATTCTGGGTTATAACTTCAAACTCCTGACACATCAGATAAGTTCCACTGACATATATTTACTTACATGCACAGACAGATATTCACAGAGAAAAACAGGGTGTGGTAAAATGACATTATGTTTCTTTTTTTTTTCTTTTCTGAAACCTTTTGCAGTAGGACGCAGTTGACTCAGTGTTCCTCTAAAGATTTGGGGGGTCAGATTTTTCTTATGTTCTGTATTATGTGTGTGTGTGAGGCACCAAGGGGAGAAAGAAAACATTGAATGAGAAGAACTCTATTAAATTTTCCAGTCTCAGAAAGAGTGTTACCGGTGGAGCATACCTGACCTATCCTTCCCACTTTACATTTTAATATCCTTCCCTCCTATTCTTAGTAGTGAAGGATAATCAAACAGTATTTACTATAGTTTTTACTACTACTTCTACTAATGCTAGATTAGAACAAACTTTGTTCAAGCCACTATGATCAACAATGAACATGAAAAACGTGTTCACGCCAGCCTTGTTTTCTGTTTTTTTCAAAATGAAATAATTTTTTTTCTTGAGAAGAGCTTTGATTATTATTTTTTTTTACTAGAAAAGAATTTTTAATGTTCCTTTAAAAAGGCACCATGTAGTGACAGGAATCAATCATTCCTTGTCCCATTTGACCCCAAACTTTCCACCCCCATTCCTGGAAAATGGAAGAGGGTGACCCAGAATTGCGTGAGTTCAATCACTGCCCTCTGGCTATAGCATATATATGATTATATGGTTTTCAGGTTTTTTCCCTTACAGGTTATTACAAAATATTGAATATACTTCCCTGTTCTATACAGTAGGTCCTTGCTGTTTACCTGTCTTATATATAGTAGTGTGTATCTGTTAATCGCAATCTCCTAATTTATCCCTTCCCCCACCTTTCTTCCCCTTTGGTCACCATCAGTTTGTTTTCTGTGTCTGCGAGTCTCTTTCTGCTGCAAATGGAAGTTATCTTCTGATGCAAATAATTCCAACATGCACAGCCATATGGACAGGAGTTTTGAGGTCTCATTTTCATTTCACTGTCACGCCAGCCTTTGGATCTATGTTCTGCATTAATGCCTACTTTACATTTCTTATGAGGAATAGAGACACAGAGTGATAAATAAAATTCCCCAAGTCGGACTAAGCTAACAAGTGATCTTGACATAAAACAAGAACTCTCTGGTCCAGAGGCTGAAATTTTAACATATGCATGGCTTCTACCCACTGTGCTGTTAATACCCCATATTATAAATGAGGGAATAAGGTTTTGAGACTTTAAAGAGGTCCCAGCACCAGTGAGGGGGCAGTCAAGAAAAAGATCTGGTGAATCACAAGCTGATGGTCATAAGCTCTTCACTGTGCCACTTCCCTCGATTTTGCATAGATCATCACAAGACACACCGATTTTCCAGAAGAGGAGGGAATTTTGGTAACTCTGGGATTTTTTTGCAAATTCTTATCTCCTTTCCTATACCTGACAATGGCTTCTGAATCCTACAGAAATATTACAGATTACTGCCTCTGGGACACATTACTCCCTAAATCAGAATATGTCAACCTTTGTGCTCTGATGGAAACTTGTTACTCATGAGGGCTCAGATCAAACTTTAACATGACACCTTAGGTGCTGTGGGTGATTTTGAGCTCAGATAGCTAGCTGACTCTGATTTGTAAAACCCAGAACAAAGTAAAAAGTCAGAGAAGATGTAGGAACACGAAAGCTAATGAAGGTGTAAAACGATCTGCTGTGTAATGGGTCTAACGTTCAAAATGTTAATTTTTTTAATTTTTAAAAAATATTCATATTTATTGTGTATTTTCAGGTTTATAGTATAAATATAATTTTCCAATAGCATTTTTTAATTCTCTGAATATGTGCATAAGTGTGGATAATCATAATATTATATTTTCAGAGAGAGAAAATATCTTTTAAATGGAAGAGTTTATTTATGTAAACCAGGAATTTATATTAGTGAAATTCACTTTGTCTCTGCTCATTCTATTTCGAAGTGATTCCATTATACTGAAACCAGATTACCAGACAAGATTTTAAACTGAACTGTTAAGCATTGTCTAATAATATTATATTATCCGTTTGTTTTTTGTAGATATCCTAAGGTACATTCCCACCAACAGTGCAAGAGGGTTCCCTTTTCTCCACACCCTGTCCACCATTTATTGTTTGTAGATTTTTTTTTTTTTCGCGGTATGCGAGCCTCTTGCTGCTGTGGCCTCTCCCGTTGCGGAGCGCAGGCTCCGGACGCGCAGGCTCAACGGCCATGGCTCACGGGCCCAGCCGCTCCGCGGCATGTGGGATCTTCCCGGACCGGGGCACGAACCCATGTGCCCTGCATCGGCAGGCGGACTCTCAACCACTGCGCCACCAGGCAAGCCCTGCCCCAGGTTTGAACAATGGAAAATCTAAAGCTCCCATAATTTAACAAAAGGAATTGTTGCAGGCTTCTCAGGTACTGGTCCAGATGTATCAGTCATTTCACCAAAGAATACTGATTCCTTCAAATGGAGATCTGATTTTAGAATCCAAGGTCTACTATTAGCTTTGCCCACTGCTGCCAGTAGGTTTCTGGTTCCGGGAACTCTCAGCAAAAAGAGCTCAGAGTTACTTTGGCTTCATGCACGTGCACACACACATCCCAAATGCACAGACATATTTATAACGAGCTATGAGTTACTCATAATTCCTCCAATTCAGAGCGAACCCCAAGAACTCATTCTAGCCTTTCCCTCTTCTATACTTGTAAATATGCCACCAAAAGTGAGACTCCTGGACTACATCCACCTTAACATATTGGCTCAGTCTTTTTCTTGCAAGTTTAGGGTCCCAGTCTCACAGCCACACTGCCTCTCTCATCTTGCCCACCCCCACATCTCCTCAGCACCCGCCTGTAATGCAGGTTCACTGCTGCCATTCCTTCACACGGCTCCCCACCCCCTCACGGCAGCATCCCTGCCTTGTGACGAAAACACCCAACGACAAGGTCACCATGCCCACTCCCTCCCTCACTGCCCTGCCTATCCCACTACCAACGTGCGTATCTGCAGCTATGCCAACACCATCATGGCCTAAGAGGTGAGAGGAAATGACAAGAAAGGGATGAAGTGGATAAAGAGAAATACAGAGAAGAAGGTGTCGCCCTAACATCTGAAGATTGTTCTCACTGGATGCAAAATTCTGGGCTGACCCTTGGTTTCTTTCATTTACTCGAGCTATAACAGCAGGGCCAGGATTCGAAAATAGATAGGTCTGATAGGGAGTAGGAAATGTAAAAGGGATGATGCAAGTCGAACAGAGTGGTTGGCAACCACTGTAGAAAAAATACAATTGTTTTATAGCTATTAAAAAAATCTGTCGCACGACCCTGTGACTAGACCAAAAGGATCCTCTCTACTCAGTCCCAGAGTTGTTTTGGGGGGAAGCTGATTCAGTCCTGACACTGGCCAACCAAAGGGTATGAGCTTCTGCTCTGACTCTCCCTGAAGACAGTGTCACTGACACAGCAGATGATGTGATAATGGCATCGGTGCGGAGAGATCAGGGCCAGGAGCCTGGTCCCTATATCTGTGGCCTCAGGGCCCAGGGCTCATCCTGAGCGACACGTCCCTGCAAGGAGCTCTGAAACAAAGACCAGCCAGGTGAGTGCTTTTTTCTGTTCAATCTCAGGGCAAAAACCAGGAGGGAAGATATCTCCAACAAGAGGAACTGCATTAAAATTGGGCAGGACAGATGCAAACCCTGCCTCCCTCTGAGCGTCCCATCCATGCCCTGGCTGGGTGGAGGGTGTGTGTGCGCTGGGCAGTGTCTCAGGGTGGGACCAGGATGGTGTGGTTTGCTGGAAATTCCTGGGCCCTGGAGTTCTAAAACTGAGAGAAGAGGGCTGTGGTCTCTTTGGAGTCTGTGCCAAGCCTTGGATGACCAGAGTCACTGAGCTCCCCCTTGTGGCCGACAAGGACTCTGCTCTTTTTATCGGACCTCGTGGATCTCGGCTTGCAGGTGAACGAGTTCCCCCGCCCCTGTTCTCAGTGCGTCTCTGTCCAGGGCCTTATTCCGGTTCCTTTAGTCCCGCTGCCCTGGGCTCATGAAGATGCTCTAAGCAGCTCCTTCTCAGCTCTGCCTCAGCGCTTTGCTGCAAACCAGCCCCGGTTTCTGAGCTCACCTGTGATGAGTTACACACTCTGTTACCAGCGCATCAGAATTAATTCCTGCTTCCACTGTGCTGTAGGCATTTGTACTAACAGAAGTTTTAAAATCCCACAAGATACGAGGGAGCTAGTGGAGGAGAAAGAGCTCAGGCACAAGAGAGACACAAGTTTTGAAAAGCAAAACTTTTTAAATTTTTAAAATTAAAAAAATTTTTTTTCACAAAATTTTGCCTGTGAAAGCAGAGCTGTGTCCTCAGAAAAGGTGCTGGAAAAGAGGGCTTTGGGCTTCTCTCTATTTTCCTCGTAAAAGTTGCCTCCAGCTTGTCCTGTTCCATGGACACTGAGCTGCCCACGCCGGTCCCCGACTCCTGTGGGTGAAGAGCGGCTCGGGGGGCGGCGGCGGCGGCGCTGGGACGTGCGTTCCCGTCAGAGCACAAGGGCCCCTTCTGCAGCTTCCTTTGATGCTGGCTGTGGTGGTGCCCCGTGTGTGACCGTGTGGGGCTGGGGGTGATTCTCTGTGCAGGGTCAGGCGTGTCCTTCTGCGGTTCTGCCTGGTGATTGATGGTGTCGGGGAGACGCCTCACCTGTGGCTTGGTCTCTGCTGCACCGAATCTGCAGCTGGTAGGTCTGAGCACATCGCTCACCCCAGTAAACTCTCAGCCCCACGGGCGGGAGGCCATGGGCCATGTTCGTGGGAGGAGAGGTGCAAGGGGATGAGGGGACCCGCATGCGCTTAGGAGTCGCTGGGAGGTGTGAGGTAGGGAGCAGGGAGGGGGGTTTCGGGGGGATCCCGTGAGGATTTACTGGGCGTGAGACGCCAGTCATACATTTTGGCCTGTAAGATTCAGCAGGATGCGCTGAGGCCAGGGTAAAAGCTAGCACCTGGAGTGCCGGGGCCTTTCAGTTAATTACAACGAAAGGAGCGCTCTGGCCGCCGTAGGAGCAGACATGCAGCAGCGGTTCCCTGCGTCCAGGCCCTGTGGGCCGAGCATCTGCGAGGCAATAAGGAAACTCTTCCTTGCCTCTTACAGCTCTCAGATTATTAGGAAGACACAGGATGGAGAAGCAAAAGAACAAAAGAGGTATGACTTCCCTTCTGAGGTGAAGAGAGCGAATCAGTTATCAGCGTGACCGACGCTGACGGTCAGGTGATTGTGAGCAGGTGAAGTCAGCTGGGCCGGAGCCCAAGAAGGAGCAAAACAGTGGAAGTGATGGGAGAGGGGGTTCCAGGAAGAGGGAGGGTGGCAGCTCCTGGGATGCATCCATACGCGCTTCTGGTTTTGTAAAGACAGGAGTTCAGCTGCCGCTAGCAGGAGAAGGGAGAGAGGACGGGGCGAAGCTAGAAACGCCGGAGGTGCCCGACCGTGAATGTTCTCCCTCACGCTCCTGCCGGTGGTGAGTGACAAAACGAATGCTAATCCTATCAAAAACCCAGCTCTTGGTTTCACGGATCTTTTCTATTGTTTTCCTGGTGTCTTTTCATTTATTTGCGCTCTGATCTTTGTTATTTGCTTCCTTCTGCTAACTTTGGGCGTAGTTTGCTTGCCAGGAGGAGGGGAAGGGTGGTGGTGGTTCTCGTTTTCAGTTCCTTGAGGTGTAAGTGAGCTTGTTTATTGAGATTTCTTTTTTCTTATTGTGGGTTTTATTGCAATAAATTTTCCGATTAGAATAGCTTTTGCTGAATCCCATAACTTTTGGTGTGTTGCATTTCCATTCATGCTTGTCTCAAGATACTTTTAATTTTCCTTTTGATTTTTTCTTTGACACATCTGTTGTTTAGGAGTGCGTTGTTTCATCTCCATATATCTGTGAATTTTCCAGTTGAACTTAGGCATTGCCAGTCCTCCAGTGAATCTGGGGCAAGGCAAGGGAAACTCTGACTACAGACACATGGATAGAAAATTCTCTTTTTTTCTTAAACATCTTTATTGGAGTATAATTGCTTTACAATGGTGTGTTAGTTTCTGCTTTATAACAAAGTGAATCAGTTATACATATACACATGTTCCCATATCTCTTCCCTCTTGCATCTCCCTCCCTCCCACCCTCCCTATCCCACCCCTCTAGGTTGGTCACAAAGCACCGAGCTGATCTCCCTGTGTGATAGAAAATTCTTGTCTGCACATAGCCAAAGCTATGAACCTTTCTGCTTGTTACATGTAGGGTACAAATGTAGAGCAGAAAATTATGGAACAGTTAATGAATCATAAACAGAAATCATTTCCTATAAATAGAACATTGTATTTCCTATATTAAGTATTCTTATTGAAGTATAGTTGATTTACAATATTGTATTAGTTTCATTTGTACAGCATAGTGATTCACTATTTTTAGAGATTATACTCCATTAAAAGTTATTACAGGTTAATGGCTATAATTCCCTGCGCTATACAATATATCCTTGTTTTTCTGTTTTATACATAGTATATTGTATCTCTTAATCACACATCCCTCCCTATCTTGTACTTCCCCCCAAGAGAAAAGAGAGGGGAAACTCTACCCACTGGTAACCACGAGTTTGTTCTCTATATATGTGAGTCTCTTTCTGTTTTGTTATATACATTTATTTGGTTTATTTTACAGATTTACATATCTGATAACATACAGTGTTTGCCTTTCTCTGTCTGACTTATTTCATGAAGCATAATAATCTCTAGCTCCATCCACATTGCTGCAATGGTGGAATTTCATTTTTATGGCTGAGTAGTACTCCATTGTGCCTATACAGACCACATCTTTATCCATTCATCTGTTGATGGACACTCAGGTTGCTTCCATATCTTGGCTGTTGTAAATAATGCTGCCATGAACATTGGGGTTCATGAATCTTTTCAAATTGGTGTTTTCATTTTTTTGGATATACACCCAGGACAGGAATTTCTGGATTACATTATAGTTTTTGACGAACCTCCATAAAGTGTTCCATAGTGGCTGCACCAATTTATATTTGAAAAACAGTGTACAAGGGTCCCCTTTTTGCCACATATTCTCCAACATTTGTTATTTGTAGACATTTTGATGATGGCCATTCTGACAGGTGTGAGGTGATACCTTAATATGTTTTGAATTTGCATTTCTCTGAAGATTAGCAGTGTTGACCAACTTTTCACGTGTCTGTTGGCCATCTGTATGTTGTCTATGGAAAATTTTCCATTCAGGTCTTCTGCCCATTTTCAATTGGCTTTTTAATATTTAGTTGCATGAACAGTTTATGTATTATGGATATTAACCCCTTACCAGTCATATCATTTGCAAATATTTTTTTCCCATTCACTACATTGTCTTTTCATTTTGTTGATAGTAACCTTTTCTGTGGAAAAGCTTTTAAGTTTAATTAGGTCTCATTTGTTTGTTTTTGCTACATTGAACCTGAGGGCCAGGTTCAATCCCTGCTCTGGAATTAAAATCCCACAAGCATTACAGCACCGGTTTTAAAGTTGTTGTTACAGGAATCGGCCACAAGGCGGCAGCATTTCCCCAGGCCCAACTCTGGTTACAGTAGCAAGAGCCTTAGGGAGAGTCCTGCTTGGTTTCCCGGTAGGAAGGCCTGGGGGGATCTGGAGAGTGTGGTACCATGCAGAGAGGACAAGGCACTCCGAGTGCAAAGGGGGCCCGTTTGCCTGCACATCCTCCCAGCTCCCTCAGCCGCTCGACAGTCCAGCCTTGGGACCCAAGACTTGTCCGGCTCCAGGCCTGTGACATCAGCCAATGTCACCAAGGCCTCGGTTAGCGTCGGTGTTTCTTTTCTTTCTTTCCTTCCTTTTATTTTTTATTTTGTCTTGGGACGTAGGTGAATTATAATGCTGTGGAGGGTTTTTTGGGGGGCGTGGGTGATTTCCATCCCCTTGTTTCACTTATACCTAGACGTTTATATGTACTTTTTTAATCCCTGAAGATAGGACGGCACGTGTCCTTTCGAATTATGATTTTTTTCCGGATCCAAGCCCAGGAGTGGATTGCCACATCATAGGGTAACTCTGTGTTTACATTTTTAAGGAACCTCCTTAGAGTTCTCCATAGTGACTGCACGCATTTACATCCCCACCAATG
This sequence comes from Orcinus orca, assembly GCF_937001465.1. Lineage (NCBI taxonomy): Eukaryota > Metazoa > Chordata > Mammalia > Artiodactyla > Delphinidae > Orcinus > Orcinus orca. Next base: position 56,171,101 of record NC_064578.1, read on the forward strand.
GTGGAGGAGGATTCTCTTTCGCCCACGGATTCTCCAGCATGTACTCTTGTAGATTTTTTTGAGGATGGCCATTCTGAGCGCTGTGAGGTGACTTCTTACCGTTTTGATATGCATTCCTTTCGTAATTAGTGCTGTTGCCTATCCTTTCGTGTGCTTTTTTCGTTTTTTAATACATTGTGAGTAAAATTTACGTCTTGAAAGTGGCTTCTTCATCGTCGGCCCTGTTTTGCCTCTTTTTCCGATGATTTACCCCAGGATATTTCCTGAGGGCCGGCGTCAACTGCAACCCGCAGGCCTTGTGAATATTAAGTGGCCGTCAGCACAGGTTTTACAGTTGTTGTTGCGGAGAACGGCCACAAGGCGGCAGCATTTCCTCATGCCCGACTTTGGTTACTGTGGCAACAAGAGCCTTAGGGAGAGTCCTGCTCCTGGCTTGTCAGTTGCTGTGGAATCCGCCAGAAGAAGCACCCAAGGCTTGTGTCTCCTGACTTCTTCTCCCTTAGCCTTAACCCCGCCCCCGGATGTCTCCCAAGTGCTGCAACACCTCTCTGCTGAGGGTGCCGTCGTCTGTAGGTGGGGCGACCCAAAGGAACGAGGCTGGAGGAGGGAACCCCAGCACCAGGAGACGCGGAGCCCAAGGGACTCTTGAATGCTCTTCCAGCCCAGATGCTCCACCATCCTCTGGGTGCACGAGGCTTGGTTTCACGGTAGGAGGGCCTGCGGGGATCTGGAGAGTGTGGTCCCATGCAGAGAGGACCGGGCACTCCGAGTGCAAAGGGGGCCCGTTTGCCTGCACATCCTCCCAGCTCCCTCAACTGCTCGATAGTCCAGCCTTGGGACCCAAGACTTGTCCGGCTCCAGGGCTGTGACACCAGCCAATGTCACCAAGGCCACGGTTAGCGTCGGTGTTTCTTTTCTTTCTTTCCTTCCTTTTATTTTGTCTTGGGGCGTAGGTGAGTTATAATGCTGTGGAGGGCTTTTTTTGGGGGGGGTGATTTCCAGCTCCTTGTTTCACTTATACCTAGACGTTTATATGTCCTTTTTTGGCTTCCCTTCCCATAGAGCTTATCCCACAGTGTCTAGTAGGGTCCCCTGTGCTCTACAGTGGGTCCTTTTTGATTATTTTATAAAGACTAGTGTGTACATATTCATCTCAACTGGCTGATTTCTCCCTGCCCACCACCTTTCCCTTTTGGTAACCATAAGTTGTTTGTTTTCTAGGTCTGTGAGTCTGTTTCTCTTTTGTAAAGACGTTTATTTGTATCCATTTCTCAGCTCCACCTATAGGTGATATTATATGAGACTTTTGTTTCCCAGTTTCCCTTAGTTGACTTAGTAGCATCATCTCTACTTCCTTCCCCGTGGCTGGAAATGGCATTCTTTCATCCTGTATTATGGCTGAGGAATATGCCATGGAGTGTATGGACCACGTCTTCCTTATCCATTCATCTGTCCTTCTCCGCGTAGGTTGCTTGCTCGTCTTGGCTATTGTACACAGTGCTGCCAGGATCGTTGGGGTGCAGCTGTCTTCTAAGAGTTTGTTTTTCTCCGGATCCATGCCCAGGAGTGGGGCGGCTGTGTCACATGGTACTTGTATGTTTAGTGTTTTAATGAACCTCCACAGTGTTGTCCGTAGCGGAGGCACGGATATACGTCCCCACCAAGCGTGTAGGGGGTTCCCTCTCTCCATAGCCTCTCCAGCATTTATTGTTGTCCATTTTTGCATGACGGCCATTGTGACCTGTGTGAGGTGCTACCGCATTTTCCCCACTGATTAGCATTTCTCTCCTAATCGGGAATGCTGAGCACCTTTTCATGTGGTTTATGGTCATCTGTGCGTCTTCTTTGCAGAAATGTCCATTTAGTTTTTCTGCCCATTTTTTCCTGGGTTGTTTGTTTTTTAGATATTGAGCTACATGAGCTGCTTGTTTGTTATGGAGGTGAATTCCTTGTGGGTGTCTTGGTTTCCACTATTGTTTTCCCATTGTGAGGGTTGTCCTTTTCTTTCGTTTCTGGTTTCCTTTGCTGTGCCAATGCTTTTATGTTAGATTAGGTCCCATTTGTTTATTTTGTATTTATTTTTCATTGTTCTAAGATATGGATTGAAAGAGAACTTGCTGCAATTTATGTCAAAGCATGCTCTGCGTAGGTTTTCCTCAAGAGTTTTATGGTATGAGGCCTAAAGTTTAGAACTTTAACGTCTTCGGAGTTTACTTTTGTGTACGGTGGTGGGGAGTGTTCTAATTTCATTGTCTTCTTGATCGTCTAGGCACCCTCCCCACTGGGGCCCATAGTGGCTGTTACAAGTTTATATCCCCACCGATAGTGTAGGAGCGTATCATTTTCTCCACACCCTCTTCAGCATCTATTGTTTGTAGACTTGTTGACGGTGGCCATTCTGACCAGTGTGAGGTTATACCTCGCTTTAGTTTTGATTAGCATCTCTCTACTGTTTATCGACGTGGACCTCTTTTCATGTGGTATTTTGTAAGCAGGGTGAGTAAAACTAACTTCTTGAAATTGGCTTCTGGAATGTGGTCCCGGTTTTGAATTCCTTCTCGCTGACCTACACGAGGACGTTTCTTGAGCGCAGGTGTTTCTTCTTTACAGCCCCGCAGGCCCTGTGAAGAGCAAGTACCCATCAGCCCAGGTGTTCAAGGTGTAACTATGGAAAACAGCCACAAGGCAGCAGCTTTTCTACATGCCCCTCCTTTTTTGTTTTTCTCCTTTTTCGTTTTTTATTTAATTTTTATTTCACATCAGTGTACCGTTGATTTCCAATGTTGTGTTTGTGGTAGGTGTACATGAACTGGATTCAGTTATCCATAGATGTATATTGATTCTTTGAAGGGTTCTTATCCCATGTAGGTTATTAAAGTATGTTCAGAAGACTTCCCTGTGCTTTTCAGTAGGTCCTTGTGGATTACTTACTTGACATATATTGGCATGTATATATTAATCTCAACCTCCTAATGTATCGCTCCAGCCTTCCCACCCATTTTGATAATCATAAGTTTGTTTTCTAAGTCTGTGAGTCTTTTTCTGTGTTGTAAATTTGTTCCATTTCTATGAATGTAAGGATTCGCCTGTAAGGGATAGCTTATGATATTTGTGTTTCTCTCTGTGCCCTGCTTGACTTAGTATCACAGTCTCTCGGTCCATTCATCCATGGCGTTATTTTGTTCTTTTTTATGGCTGAGCAGTTTTCCATCGTACATATGTACCGCATCACGTTCACTTTTCTTTGGATGGACCTCTTGGTGGATTCCACGTCCTGGCTACTGTAAATAGCTCTGCCCTGAAGATAGGGCGGCACGTGTCCTTTTGAATTATGATTTTTTTCCCAGATCCAAGCCCAGGAGTGGATTGCCACATCATAGGGTAACTCTGTGTTTACATTTTTAAGGAACCTCCTTAGAGTTCTCCACAGTGACTGCACGCATTTACATCCCCACCAATGGTGGAGGAGGATTCCCATTTGCCCACGGCCTCTCCAGCATGTACTCTTGTAGATTTTTTTGAGGATGGCCATTCTGACCGGTGTGAGGTGACTTCTTACCGTTTTTTTTTTTTTTTTTTTTTTTGCGGTACGTGGGCCTCTCACTGTTGTGGCCTCTCCCGCTGCGGAGCACAGGCTCCGGACGCGCAGGCTCAGCGGCCATGGCTCACGGGCCCAGCCGCTCCTGGCACAACACTGTAAATCAACTATACTCCAATAAAAATTTAAAAGTAATAAAATAAACAACAATATCCTACTGTATAGCACAGGGAACTCTACTCAATATTTTGTAATAAGCTATAATGGAAAAGAATCTGAAAAAGAATATACATATATATACGAATCAGTGTGCTGTACACCTGAAACTAACCCAACAGTGTAAATCAACTATACTTCAATGAAAAAGGGAGCCAATTTCCAAATTAAAAAACAAAACCACAGTCGACAGAAATAAATAAACGCTTTAATATCCATGTATGTATTGCTATGTGTGTATATATCTATGTATGTGCATATGTAGATGTATAAGAAAATAAAGTGTAAACATAGTGTATCTACACAGGAGAGGCTAGTGAAGCGCTTAGGTCTGCAGCACCCAAGCCCAACCGCATCTTGTATACCAGATTCTCACTCACCGTTCAGCTCCATCTGTACCCGAAGGCACAGTTCTGCCTGGTCCATCTTGGCGAAGATGTCGTGAGTCACCTCCCAAGCGAGGCGTCCAGGGAAGGACTCGATTAGGAGGTGAACCACCTCCGCCCACCGGGCTGTCTTCAGCTGGTCCCAGCTGATCTGGAGGGAGCCAGGTCTGGGGCTCTCTTCCACTAAAAGCTGCTTGAACCTCTGGAGATTCTCCTCGCTTAAATAGACCATGTACAGCATGACTCCGTCTTTGAAAGGGAAGGCGGAGGAGGAAGAGGATGGGAAGAAAGAAGGCGAGTGAGCGGAGGAAGGAGGGGGAGAAGGAGATGAGGAAGAGCGGGGGGAAGAGTCAGAATCCCAGCTCACGTCACTCATCTTTACCCGAGGCCGAGAGCCTCAGCGCCAGCAATAAGGAGGACCGGTTGGAAGAGAGAAGAGACGCGACCTGGGGAGACATGAAGTTATAGGAACGTGAGAACACCACCCCAGGGGACAGATTTATGTAATCCATACTCGATGGAGCGTACCATGTGCTGGATATCCTCTTCCCCTCCCTTCCTCCAAGATTCTCTGGCCTGCGGAAAGACCTGGGAGCCCCTCCACTATTGGGGCTCAGTGTTTAGACTCAAAACCACGTTGTAGTTTTTAATTCTCTATGCCACTTATTAGCAAGGTGACTTTGGGGAAATTGCAGAGCCTCTTTGCGCCTCTTTTCTCATCTCTGGTACCGGGATCTTATCCTGTGTGCTCTTGGGGTTGTGAGGATTCTCAAAGAGATACACCCACAAGTACATTTAAGACAGTGCCTGGTTCATCATAGACAACAATGACTCAGGGCTTTCTTCTATTGTGTGTAAAAAGTGGAATGTGGAGGAGAAAAGAATGAAGTCACTAGGGGGAGTGGGGCTTTCGCCTTGGTCTACCTACTACTCCTATCCTATTGCTTTTCTGAGTTATCTTTTTTATATATCATCATCTGTTAATTCTCATCTCCATCACCCGAGAACTTCCTGGATACTTAAGTCATCATGTGTTCGGCACTGACTCAAAGTTTTGTCTCCTTCAATTCACTGCAGTAGTTTTGGAGAATTGCAAGTTCCCTGTGGATGACAACCACCTCTGAAGTAGCCTCGCTACTTAACCTTCACCTCCACTCTTGATTCTGTTATTCTGATATTTGAGCAGAAAGAAAAAGTCTACCTTAAGAGAAAAGAAAGGTCTCAAATAAACAACCTAACTTTACACCTCAAAGAACTGGAAAAAGAATGAACTTAGCTCAACTGGACCTGGTAAACTCAAGTATCTGGTGTAGTAACTGTAAGAAAGTGATGTGGAAAAATAGGAGGTAGAAGAGAGGAAAACAACACCACCACTCACCGCTGAAGGGAATGAGGCTTCCTGTCACAAACATCTCCCAAGGCAGAAAGAAAAAGCACTTGGTCTGCCCCACTTTCCACCCTAATAGGCTCTGGGGTTCTGGGCAACGTGCATCCTCCCTTCCCATTGGCTGGGGCTGGTGCGTTATCGTTCTTCTTCATGGCACAGATTTGAAAGCATTTAGCATCCTCGGTCAGAGGAATTGGGCTACAAGGCTTATTCTCACAGGTGCTTCCAGTTTGTGAAGGATCTGCTCCCCTACCTCTTAGATTCAGAAGAACAAGCAACTTTAGAAAATTACGGGATTGGAGTGTTCCCCAAACTCACAGAGGGCTAACACTGCTGTCAGCCCAAAGGTGCTGCGTCCAACGGAAAACATCTAGAGGAATTAGTTGGATGATCTTGTTTACATGAGCATCTCCTATTTGGAATGTAATCCTACTAAGCAAAAGGAGGGTTTCAGTATCACCAGGACCCAATGTGGGTCCCAAAGCAATAGACCCTATCGAAGGAGACTCAGAGACAGAGCAGGTAGGAAAATGACACACACACACCAGACATATATATAAACATATATTGGTAGTAGGTTTCCATGGGGTCTTTTGGGTCTTCTGAAATGTAATCAAGTTATCTGCACATACAGTTTTACCGGTTCCTTTCCAATTCTTATGCCTTTCTCTAATTGCTGATTTAAATTTAAAATTAGTTACAATTGTCAACTGTCTGTATCCCCAGAGCCTATTAAGGTGGAAGGTGGGGCAGACCAAGTGCATTTTCCTTCTGCTTTGGGATGATGTTTGTGACAGGGGTGAGTTAAATTAGTTAAAATTGCTAATTTAATTGGCTAATACCTCCAACATGATGTTAATTACTAGTGGCCATGAGATCATCTGTCTTGTTCCTGACTTCAGTGGAAAAGCCTCCGTGTTTGTGATGGAATGGCTTCATAGGTGGTTTTCCTGGCATTGGGAGAAGAAGTGGTCCCTGGATGTGGTTGCCTCCGTGATTTTCAGGGCTCATAGACTCTCTTTTAAAATTGTATTGAAGTAGAGTTGATTTACAATGTTATGTTAGTTTCTGCTGCACAGCAAAGTGATTCAGTTATACATATATATACATTCTTTTTCATATTCTTGTCCATGATGGTTTATCCCAGGAAATTGAATATAGTTCCCTGTGCTATACAGTAGGACCTTGTTGTTTATCCATTCAATATATAATAGTCTGCATCTGCTAACCCCAAACGCCCAATCCTTCCCTCCCCCACCTCACCTCCCCCTTGGCAACCGCTGGTCTGTTCTCTGTATCTGAGGCCTCAGGCACTCTTGATTCCTTTCTTCTTTCATTGTTCTACGAGATCCCTCAGATGGTAGGAGAGGTATTCACATCCGTGACCTTTGGCTGAAGTGGAAGATTCCATTTACAACAGATGGGTTTTTAATTAGAAACCCATCTCTGCCTCTCCTCTCCCAGGTGGAGATGATTGACACCTAAAAGAGAAGGACTCAGCAATTACCTGTAGCAGCTGAGTTTTGACCTATGCGGGGATAGGCTGCAATGGAGGGGGCGGGACGCCCAGAGACAGATCTGATAGGAGCTGAAGGGACCCGAGGGCCAATCACAGGCTGGGGAGGGCGTGGAGTTGCCTTCATCTTTGAGGTTCCCTGCAAAGGGCGTCTGGAAACGTGTATGAGATTAGAGGTCTGATGGGTAAGTGCTGTCTCCTTTCTCTGGGGCTTCAAACTTTCCTGTCCTTTGATTTTTATTTTCTTTTTTAAAAGAACAGCTTTATTGTGATTGATTTAAAGTAGTGGGGTGGGTAGAAACAACCAGCTTTTTTGAGGTATAATTAATATACGAAAAAAACACTGCACGTATTTAACACACGTAACTTGATGAGTTTGGACACAGGCATACACCACAATCAGGGAATAGACATAGCCAGCACCTCCAAAAGTTTCTTGTGGGTTTCCCTGGAGGCGCAGTGGTTGAGGGTCCGCCTGCCGATGCAGGGGACGCGGGTTCGTGCCCCGGTCCGGGAAGATCCCACACGCCGCGGAGCGACTCGGTCCGTGAGCCATGGCCGCTGAGCCTGCGCGTCCGGAGCCTGTGCTCCGCAACGGGAGAGGCCGCAGTGGTGAGAGGCCCGCGTACCGCAAAAACAAAAAACAAAAGTTTCTTTGTGTCCTGTGTGTGTATGTGTGTGTGTAGTAGGAACATTTAACATGACACCTATTCTCTGAAAATTTTCAGGGTACAGTTCAGTATTGATGACTGTGGGTACTTTGAGGTAGGGCAGGTCCCCAGGACTAATTCATCTTGCATAACTGAAACTTAAACCATGGGTGAAACATACAATAGAATCTTTTTCGTTTTTTTTTAACTTTAATGAGAACAGGGTTAAGCACATTTATTTATTTATTTATTTAGGCTGCGCTGGTCTTCGTTGCAGCATGTGGGATCTTTTTTTTGTTTAGTTGCGGCATGTAGGGTCTAGTTCCCTGACCAGGGATGGAACCTGGGCCCCCTGCATTGGGAGCGCAGTCTTACCCACTGGATCACCAGGGAAGTCCGTAGAGAGTCTTATTCAGCCTTAAAATAGAAGGAAATCCCCGCCATTTGTGACAGCATGGATGACGCTGGAGAACATTTTCCTAGGTGAAGTAAGCCAGTTCCAGTAGGAAAATACTGCAGGATTCCAGTCTGTGAGGTACAGAAAACACTCCGAGTTTTAGAAGCAGAGACTAGCAAGGTGGTTACCGGGAGCTTGGGGCCGGGGAGCGGAAGGTGGGGAGTTAGTTGTTGCTGGCGTTTTCTTAATCAGCAGGAATCTGTTGCACCTCTGTCCTCTCGTAAGTGAAAGTGGGATCAGGCTGCTCGCCGCGCAAAAGCCAATAAAGAGGCAAGGTTGGTGGAAAGGAAAGTCTGCTTTATCTTGGATGCCAGCAACTGCGGGGCGGGAATGAGGACTCCTGTCCGAAGGCCGACTCCCCCCTCCCTGACAATCAAGGGGCAAGAGCTTTTAGAGATGGAGGGAGGGGGCTACATGCAGAAACAGCAGTCACCTCTGACATTCATCTTGAAATTGGTCATCCGTGGTCTGATCAGCTTCACTGATTGTTTTAAGTACAATTAGTCTTCAGGTCCAGGGTCATTTTGTTTCCATTTCTTTGAGGCCAGTTCTCAGAATTGTGGCAGCTTATGTCATGGCTACAGTCTGGTCATCATCTAGTTAACTTCTTCCTCCTGGTGGGCGTTTCAGTATCTACAAGACAGCTCACAGGATATGGCTCAGAATATTACTTTATAGCTCTTAAGGAGGAACTAAAGTCCTTGACTATGCTTAAAGACTAAATGATTATTACGCAGTTTTGTTGGAGTGTTTTCCTTTGTTTCTGCACTTTTTTACTTCTCTGATTAGACTTATTCTTTGACTAAAGTTTTCCCACAGACAAAAGGCAGGCTGAGGACGTGGGGGGCAAGGACCATAGGGTTCTGCTCTGTTTCACTCTCCTTTGAAGGTTCCCACTTTCTAGACCCAGGAGATTTGATAGGTCTTTGAGAAACTTCAGCTGAATCTCTCCCTTCCTGTATTTTCTCCCTGCAGCGTTTCTGCACCTGTTTTCATTGACCACTGCCCTGTAACCCTATTTCCACCCTCCTTGCCTCAATCTGATGCATCCTTCAAGTCTCTTGTAATTCCCTTTCCTAGGCTTGCTTGTTCTACACGACATAATCTCATGGACCCTGTGGGATCCCGTCTTACACTCAACACACATGATACTCATTACAGCTGATCTTCCCTATTCATGGATTCCATGCTTTTGAATTCACCCAATCACTAAAGTTTATTTGTAACTCCCCAAATCAGTGCTTGTGGTGCTTTCCAAAGTCATTCTTAGGCACGCACAGAAAGGTTGAAGAAATATTTTTTAAAAATTGAAGTACTGTTGATTTACAGCGTTGTGTTAATTTCTGCTGCACAGCAAAGTGATTCAGTTACACCTATATATGCTTTCTTTTTCATATTCTTTTCCATTATGGTTTATCACAGGATATTGAATACAGTTCCTTGTGCTACACAGTAGGACCTTGTCGTTTATTCATTCTATATAGAATAATAATTTCCATCAGGTAATCTTGAACTCCCAATCCAACCCTCCCCCTACTTGTTCACTTCGTTATTGAGATGTGGGTTTAAATCTCCAATTATTCTTTTAGTTCTGTTTTTCGCTTTATATATTTTGAAGCTATACTATTTGGTACATAAAATTTTAGACTTGCTGTATCTTCCTGCTGGACTGATTCTGTTATGAAGTGTGCTGTATTCAGTAACAATTTTGCCTTAAAATCTATTTTGGTAATGATACAGCTGTACCCATGTTTTTCGTGTTGGGGTGTGCACACTGCATTTTCCCCATTAATTTATGTTAAACGTTTTATGCTCTTGTACTTGAAGTGTACCTTTTATTTTTTATCTAATTTGACAAAGTCTTCTTTAGTGTTTAGCCCCCTTATGCTTATATAATTGCTGACACATTTGGAATTTAGTATATTTTCTTGTTTTCTGTTGTTCCTTTTCTACCATTTTTTTTTTTTTTTTTTTTTTGCGGTACGCGGACCTCTCACTGTTGTGGCCTCCCCTGTTGCGGAGCACAGGCTCCGGACGCGCAGGCTCAGCGGCCATGGCTCACGGGCCCAGCCACTCCGCAGCATGTGGGATCTTCCCAGACCGGGGCACAAACCTGTGTCCCCTGCAGCGGCAGGCGGACTCTCAACCACTGCGCCACCAGGAAAGCCCTCTACCATTTTTTGAATAAACGAAATACTTTGTAATATCATTTTTCTTTAACTTAGTTACACTCTTTTATTCTTATAGAGTGGTTGCCCCAGAGAGTTCAATATTCATCTTTCACCAGTAGTTGACCTGAGATTACATCCGGACTTTACAGTCAATGCAAGAACCTTGAAACAGTTGTTTCATTTACTTTCTTTCATCCTTTGTGTTATTGTTTTCATATTTTACTACGTATGTTATAAAGTCCAGAAGATGTTGTTGTTGTCCAGGGGTAATATTCATTCACATTGATTCACACACCAGCTACTTCTGTGCTTTTTCTTTCCTTCTGTGCTGCTATACTTTCATCTGAAAAAGTTTTTAGACGGTTTTTAGTGGTATGTATGTCTGCTGGCAATAAATTCTGTTTTTAAAAGTTTAAAAATTTACGGCTTTATCGAGCTAAGATGGACAAATAAAAATTGTTCATGTCTAAGTTGTACAAAATGATTTTTTTTGTTTTTTTTTGTTTTTTTTTTGTTGGTACAAAATGATTTTTAAAGCTATTCAACATTATTTAACACACATACGCATCGTGAAATAATCACTACAATCAAGTTAATGAACACATCCATCACCTCACATAGTTGACTTTGTGTGTGATGAGAACACTTAAGACTTACTCTCTGCAAATTCCAAGAATACAGTAAGGTATTAACCATAGCCACGAAGGTGTGCATTACATCCCTAGATATTACTCATTGTGTAATGGAAATGTGTACCGTTTGACTAACATCTCCCATTTCTCCCACCTCCCGGCGGCCCCTGGCTACTCAGCATTTGATTGGAAATCTCTTTATTTTCCCCTCATTTTTAAAGGATATTTTCACTGGACATAGAATCTAAGTGGCAGGGTATTTTATTTTTTACATCACTGTGAAGATGTCATTTCATTTTCACTTTTTTTAACATCTTTATTGGAGTATAATTGCTATACAATGGTGTGTTAGTTTCTGCTTTATAACAAGGTGAATCAGCTATACGTATACATATATCCCCATATCTCATCCCTCTTGCATCTCCCACCCTCCCTATCCCACCCCTCCAGGTGGTCACAAAGCACCGAGCTGATCTCCCTGTGCTATGCGGCTGCTTCCCACTGGCTATTGGTCTTACGTTTGGTAGTGTATATATGTCCATGCCACTCTCTCACTTTGTCCCAGCTTACCCTTCCCCCTCCCCATATCCTCAAGTCCATTCTCTAGTAGGTCTGCGTCTTTATTCCTGTATTTGCCCCTAGGTTCTTCATGACCATTTCTTTTTTTCTTAGATTTTAAAAAATAGAATTAGTAAACAAAACTGTGTGTGACTGGTTGTTTAGATAATGAAATGAGGGTAACAGTTCATGGTATATAGGAAGTGCTTAGTATTGTTGATGTAAATAATAAACAATCTGTAATAAGATTAGAAGACTTTTTTTGGAGCCAAACTGAGGATTATAGCCTGGGAAACAGCCTCTCAGTAGCTGTGAGGGGACTCTCCAAAGAGGTAAAGGAGGGGCCAGGATATATGATTTTTTTTTTTTTTGGTTGGGAAATGCATGCAGTCAGTCATACATCTTTGTAAAAGATGACTGTCAATCACAAAGAACAGGTGTCTCAAGTTGATTTTAGTGTTTATCTATGGAAAGATGCAAGAGTCTGGGGTCACTGAAATTCTTCCTTAGATGTGCATTTCACTATGTAGGAGCCTGAAGATGAGAGCACAGGAAGCTTCATCCTGTGTTTCCCACCCTGAATTCCCTTCGGGGCACTGATGGTGGGAGACTGCGGGGGGAGGGGGGTGAGACTTAACCCTTCCTGTAACTGGATGATGAGCCGCACTTCATGGTTAAAGCAGATGGACGATGTATGTGTGACAGGCCCGAAGACAGGCTGTTCTAGCATCAAGTTCAGGCCAAATCATGTTTCATCCAGGAGGACCTCCCCACACCTCACGACGTGAACATTTCTTCCAGCAGTATCGTTTTTCCTTCTCCTTAGAGCTGAGGTCCTCACGTCTGTCCAGTGCTTTTCTAGGCACTGGTGGTACAGCCTAGGACAGGCAAGGTCTGTGTTCAGAGCGACTTGACATTCACGTGGAAGAGAGAGAGAGAAATAAGCCACACAAACACAGGAGAGGTGCTGTGAGGAGAAAACAGGACACGTGGCTAGATGAGACAGTCTTGAAGGAGGTGGAAGTCATGGTTCATGGTCTTGGCTGTCTGTCTTCTACGTGCTATTCATTTTGTGGCTGCCAGCGTTCTTGAGTGAAGCTGGAAACCTTGCATGTTGGGCCAGATGACTTCTTCTCCTAGCGTCTTTGTAGATGATGACTCCAGCGATAAGCTACTGTCTCACCTGATAGGCTGGGGTTGGTGTCAGCTGGAGGATTTCAAACTTTGCTTCTGGTCCCCACAGCTGCTGCCTGAACATCCAGTAGATCTCCTGGGCAAACTTGAAAGCCATCAGGCCCACTCACCTGCTCGGTCTGTTGAAGGAACACTTATCCGTAAGGCAGATATGGGACGGGACCCTCCACATCTTTCAGCACATGAAGCTGACTTCGCTATACGAGCAAATGAGAGCAGAGATGAATGGTGAGTGGGTCTGTGCGGGGGATAGCTTCCTGGTGCTCGTGGGAGCAGGAAGGTTGCTGCTGGATTTCTACGGGGTCCTTCCAAGTTGCTGGTCTCCCCCTAAGAAAGACTCTCCCTGCCAGGAATGAAAGTTTAAAAGTACGAAGGCTGTGAGAGCTTGGAGCTCTAGCCTCGGAGGGGATGGTGATCAAAAGCAAGAAGAGGGAATTGAAACATGCATACCTAGTTTTGTTCCAAGGCTGCTTTCAAAAATGCAGATTTGTGCCAATGCAATGGTTGCACTAGGGGATGATTTGCTCACCACAGGAATTTCATGTTTGCTTATGCATGATTTTTTCCAAAGAGGTAAATGCAAAAGAAAAAACCTACAACGAGGGCTTCCCTGGTGGCGCAGTGGTTGAGGGTCTGCCTGCCGATGCAGGGGACACGGGTTCGTGCCCCGGTCCACGAAGATCCCACATGCCGTGGAGCAGCTGGGCCCGTGAGCCATGGCTGCTAAGCCTGCGCGTCCAGAGCCTGTGCTCCGCAACGGGAGAGGCCACAGCAGTGACAGGCCCGCGTACCGCAAAAACAAACAAAAAACCCACGAAACTGTACCCGGCTGTAGTATTCATTTATCTATTGTAATAGTGTAGCATTGCAGTATTTATTGTACCAGTCATGTGTTTCATAGTTAGCAAGTATAAAACTGCACTACCATCTTAATTGTTTGTCTTTTTAAAATGTATCACGGATCCCATTTTCCATCTGGATTTTGCTTGCGACTTTACTTACTGCAGAGAGTTTGAGGAATGCGTATGTCACTTTCTGGCAGACCTGGCTGCCTCTGAGACCTGTAGAAATTAATAACTTTTGCTGGTGCCTGTTACAAGGCAGGCACTAATCTTAATGCTTTCTATGCATTGGTACTGACTTTTCACACTCTCATAAGAAGGGGATTCTGTTATTCCTGTTTTACAGACAAGGAAACTGAGGCACAAACAAGGTCACAGAGGTGGGATGTGAACCCAGGCAGTGGGTCTCCACGTCCTCTGTGCTTAACCATGTACTGCTTCTCTTGCCGTAGAATGAGAGCATGAGTTCAAGGAGTGGGATGGGAGTTGGCAACATGAAGTCTTCCCCATCAGAGCTTTGGGCATTGGAGGTTCTGAGTCACAGAAATTCAGGCTTCGAGCATCTTCTGGGCAGGACGAGGGGATGGGGACTCAATTTCCCTGTATCTTCAGTTCCGTCTTCCTCTCCTCCCCTCTCCCCATCATAAATCCCTTACATATGGTTGTCTGGAATAGGCAGGTGTTGAGCAGAGAGCCTGGGAATGGGATCTAGAATCCTTAAATCCCATTTGGCAATCCCGGAGAGAGACATTGGCACAGAGGAGAATGACATTAAAGGAAGAACTTCCCTCCTGGCCACTGGTCCTAATTGGCAATGTCATGTCCTGCTTGAAGCTGCATCACAGGAGCCCCTTTTCCCCAGTCCTTACCTGGTTCCCACCTGGCCTTCTAAAAGGGTGGGGCTTGCAGAAGATACCTCCTAAGCAGGAGGAAGCCCTAGACCACACCCATCCCACAGCAATGTGGGAGATGACGTAAAGGGACGGTGGACAGGTCAGGATCACTGATGCCCCCGTCAGCTCCGTCTTCTAGGAAACATGGCACAGTGAGAGTTTCTGTGCTTGAATGGAGCTGTGGCAGAGGGATTTGTGACTGAGTCTGTGAATGCACATGTTTATAGGCACACGTGTGCCGTCTTTTAGGGACTATGGGTTTAAGAGTTCAGGTTTTAACAACGGAGCTGGATTCAAAGGCTGGTTCCACGTCACCAACTGTAACCCAGGACAAATTATGTACCACGGGGCCCCGTTCTCTCTTATTGAAAACAGCTGCACCTAACTGAGTTTCTAGGGTGAAAACTTACAAGGCATTGGGTGCAGTGTAGATTCTCAGTCATTTGTTCATCTTTGGGACAGTTTTTCTCTTAACAGTATCACCTTCCCTGGTGGTTTCCAGATCCTGCATCATCACTGAGGATGACGCCAGACAGGCAGTACCAGAAGTGGGAGGGTGTTTAGCATCTCACTGTGCACACCCTCCACCCCACCAGGACTAGTTCATCAGATCTGGGAGAAGGGGTGAATCTGTAGTTCAACAGGCTTCCATAGATGGCCAAAGGGAAGTGAGAGCTGGGTTTTTTTTTTTATTAAGAAATTAGATTTAAATTCCAGGCTGTTCATTTGGAACAGCCCAGCTCTTTTTTTTTGTACTTTCTGATTTTTTTTAAATTTTAATTTTATTGGAGTATAGTTGATTTACAATGTTTCAGGTGTACAGCAAAGCGATTCAGTTATACATATACATATATTCATTCTTTTTTTAGATACTTTTCCCACATAGGTTATCATAGAATACTGAGTAGATTTTCCTGTGCTATACAGTAGGTCCTTGTTGGTTATCTATCTTGTGTGTATGTCAATCCAAAACTCCTCAATTTATCCCTCCTCCCCAGTGTTCCCTCTCTTGGTAACCGTAAGTTTGTTTTTGAAAACTGTAAGTCTGTTTCTGTTGTGTGGATAAGTTCATTTGTACCATTTTTAAAAACATTAGATTCCACATACGAGTGATACATGATACTTGTCTTTGTCCATCTGACTTGCTTTACTTAGTATGGTCATCTCTAGTTGCATCCATGTTGCTGCAGATGGTATTATTTCATTCTTTTCTATGGCTGAGTGATACTCCATTGTTCATATGTACCACATCTTCTTTATTCCTCTGTTGATGGGCACTTAGGTTGCTTCCACGACCTGGCTATTGTAAATAGTGCTGCAATGAACATTGGGGTGCATGTGTCTTTTTGGATTATGGTTTTCTGCAGATAATATGCCCAGGAGTGGGATTGCTGGGTCATATGGTGCATGGGGAGACATGGAAGGGGTCCTTTTAGTTTTTGAGAATAGGACTTTGTGAGTGGCTATGTGAAACACATCAGGGGGCTGGGGTTAGACCATTTCTCAGTGCTTTTCTTCCGTGGCATTTTATTTCCAAAATATTAGAGTGGCTTCTGTGTGCTGGCATTGCTGTGCACACTTGGGGTACATCAGTGAACAAACACAGGTTGGCTACCCGTCTCCTCCTCCGGGGTGGGGAGACGGGTAATGGACGTGATGAATAAGTACATTATAGGGTGTGCTAGGAGGCGACAAATGCAGTGGAGAGTGGAGGGGAGGGCGGGTGGGGTCTGCCTAAGGTGTGTGCTCCAGGAATCAGGTGCGGTGTTGATCGGGACCATCAGGCACTACTGAGGCGCTAAGATTTGAGCAGAGACTCGGAAGGGAGGGAATGAGTCAAGTGGATATTGGGGTTGGGGGGAGAGCATTCCAGACAGGAGGCTGGCTGCATCCAAGGCCCCCAGGCAGGGATGAGCTTTTAATGTGTGCTGTGGTCTTTGCAAAGTAGCATGTTTCCAAAGTAGTTGGGTTGATGAGGCTTGAAGATAACGATTTTCAGTCTCTTCAATTCCAAGTCTGTCAGAGAAATGGTTGGTTCTACTAAGACCATCCATCATTATTAATTTTTTTTTTTTTTTTTTGGCGGTACGCGGGCCTCTCACTGTTATGGCTTCTCCCGTTGCAGAGCACAGGCTCCGGACGCGCAGGCTCAGCGGCCATGGCTCACGGGCCCAGCCGCTCCGCGGCATGTGGGATCTTCCCGGACCGGGGCACGAACCCATGTCCCCTGCATCGGCAGGCGGACTCTCAACCACTGCGCCACCAGGGAAGCCCCATTATTAACTCTTTTTTCAGCCAGGGGAAATCTCACTACCCCATCATCACTGTTTTATTTCAGAGATGGCACAGGTATGGGGACCCCAAGATCCAGACCAAGAAGAACCAGAGATGCTGGAAGAAGAAACAGGTTTGGCTCCTACTTTGTGATGATTACAGACAAATTGCTGGACGGAACCTTCATTTTATGGGTCCCACATTGGCCACCTCCTTTGAAACTGTCTTCAGTTTATAGTCTGCCAGAAACTTGCCAATCTGTTCTTCCTGTGCTGCCTACTGAGGAATAGGTTACCATAAACTGGACATTTCCTCTGGGTCCGCTCCAAGGTCTGAGATACCAGTGTCTGTTTCTGCTCTGTGTTGCATTAATAGGTATATGTATTTTTTTTAATTTTTATTTTTCCCACAATTTTTAAAGGCTGCACCCTATTTACAGTTATTACAAACTATTGGCTATATTTCCCGTGTTGTACACTACATCCTTGTAGCCTATCTCACACACAATAGTTTGTACACCCCAGTCCCCCACCCTCTCTCCGAGCCCTCCCTGCTTCCCTTTCGCCACTGGCAACCACTGGTTTGTTCTCTGTATCTGTGAGTCTGCTGCTTTTTCGTTACTATCTCTAGTTTTTCTGCATTTTTTAGATGCCACATATAAGCGATATTGTATAGTATTTGTCTTTCTCTGTCTGACTTACTTCACTGAGCATGATACCCTCCAAGTCCATCGAAGTTGCTACAGTGGCAAAATTTCTTCCTTTTTATGTCTGAGTAATAGTCCATTGTGTATGTGTTCCACATCTTCCTTATCCATTCACCTGCTGATGGACACTGACGTTGCTTCCATAGTTTGGCTGTTGTGAGTACTGTAGCTGTATTTTTTTTGTATGGGTGGCCCCGTGGAGATTTTTCACACGGACAAACTAATACCTACTGTGATGGAACAAGTTAAGGTGCGTCAAAGAAATACATGCTGTACTTGTGGATAATCCAAAAAGAATCACAGAAAATGCAAAACGTGCAATGAAAAGCATCGATGCTTTGCCCAGCCCTGGACTTCTGTGGAATCCACCACAGCCTCTCTTGGCTACCACTTCAGCTGTTTATTTCTATGTTCATAAGTGATGAACATATACTGCCATTTCTTAGGTTTTCAGTCAATTATCTGCTGACTCATCATGGCAGGTAAGTATCTCTTCTCATTTATTCTCCAATAAAAGTTGGAGGAACAGGGATTGAGTGTCATGTGGGTATAAGTCAGTGCTGAGCCATGTAATTAATCAGGATTACATGCTATGTTCATTTTCTAGGGCTGCTGTAATAAACTAACACAGACTGGCTGCTTAAACAATAGAAGTTTATTTTTATTTTCTAAGTGCTGGAGAGAAAATGCCCAAAACCAGGGGGTCAGCAGGGCTGTGCTTCCTCCAGAAGCCTGGGGAGAGAATCAGTCCTTCGTCTTTCCAGCTTCCTGTGGCTGTTGGCATTCCTGGGGTTGTGGGAGCATCACTTCAATTCCCACTCTGTGGTCACATGGCCTCCTCTTTTGTCTCGGAATTCTCTCTGCCTCTCTTTTATGGAAATATATCTGATTGCATTGGGCGCAATCCAGGGTAAGCTTCTCCTCTCATGGTCCTTAATCACATCTTTTGTCACATAAGGTTCTGGGGATTCAGATGTGGATATATCTTTTGGGGGGTCACTATTGAGCCCACTACACATGACTTTTGGGGGAACCATTTTCTATTTTTTAAAAAAAAGTTTATTGGGCTTCCCTGCTGGTGCAGTGGTTGAGAGTCCGCCTGCCAATGCAGGGGACACGGGTTCGAGCCCCGGTCAGGGAAGATCCCACATGCCGCAGAGCGGCTGGGCCCATGAGCCATGGCCGCTGAGCCTGCACGTCTGGAGCCTGTGCTCCGCAACGGGAGAGGCCACAACAGTGAGAGGCCCGCATACTGCAAAAAAAAAAAAATTATTTATTTTTGGCTGCGTTGGGTCTTTGTTGCTGTTTGTGGGCTCTATCTAGTTGCGGTGAGCGGGGGCTACTCTTTATTGCGGCACATGGGCTTCTCATTGCAGTGGCTTCTCTTGTCACAGAGCACAGGCTCTAGGCACACAGGCTTCTGTAGATGTGGTGCATGGACTCAGTACTTGTGGCACTCGGGCACTAGATTGCAAGCTCAATAGTTGTGGTGCACGGGCTTAGTTGCTCTGTGGCATGTGGAATCTTCCTGGACCAGGGCTTGAACCCGTGTCCCCTGCATTGGCAGGCATATTCTTAACCACTGCACCACCAGAGAAGCCTCCATTTTCTATTTTTGTTTGAGGTAATCATTGCTTTGTTTTGTTTTAACTTTCTATGCAACTACCATTACATCATCCCACAGTTCTTTGGGAAGCATAACACCATCAAACATATCAAGGAATCAGTCGGCTCCCTTGTCATAATTTCTAGACAGTTTCCAGAAGCCGCATATCCTTCTCCATTCCATATCGGTTGTCACGTAGCTGCCATCCTGGGACTCCATTTAATCTTAAATTCCACTTTCTTTTTAAATTGAAGTATAGCTGATGTACAATGTTGTGTTAGTTTCAGTTATCCAGCACAGTGATTCACACATATATATATCCACTCCTCTGTTGATGGACATTTAGGTTGCTTCCATGTCTTGACTATCGTAAGTAATGCTGCAGTGAACATTGGGGTGCATGTATCTCTTCAGATTATGGTTTTCTTCAGATACATGCCCAGGAATGGGCATATGGTAGCTGTATTTTGAGTTGTTTTTTTTTTTTTTTTTTTTTGGCGGTATGCGGGCCTCTCACTGCTGTGGCCTCTCCCGCTGCGGAGCACAGGCTCCAGATGCGCAGGCTCAGCGGCCATGGCTCACGGGCCCAGCCACCCCGCGGCATGTGGGATCTTCCTGGACTGGGGCACGAACCCGTGTCCCCTGCATCGGCAGGCGGGCTCTCAACCACTGCGCCACCAGGGAAGCCCTATTTTGAGTTTTCTAAGGAACCTCCATACTGTTCTCCATAGTGGCTGCACAAATTTACGTTCCCACCAACAGTGTAGGAGGGTTCCCTTTTCTCCACACCCTCTCCAGCATTTATTATTTATACATTTTATAGATTTATAGATTTTTTGATGATGGCCGTTCTGGCTGGTGTGAGGTGACAACTCGTTATAGTTTTGATTTGCATTGCTCTGATAATTAACAGTGTTGAGTATCCTTTCATGTGCCTTTTGGCCATCTCTTTTGCCTCCCTTCTGTTTTAGCTCACAGAAGAAGGTACAGAGAGAAGATGAGGATGAAAATATTGGTTCTGTGGGACAGCACCCCTTGGCCTGATGACCATATATATCTCCACAACACGGTGGAGCACAGGAACGCAGAGAGCTGAGGAGACTACTGCATCCGAGCCGGCCTGGAGCCCAGCCACCGACAGTAGCATTGGAGGGCCTGGCGGTGTTGGGAGGACCACCCTGGCCATGAAGGTCATGCCACACTGGGCAGAGGGCATACTCTTTCAGCACCAGTTCTCCTGTGTTTTCTACCTCAGCTGCCACAAGGTGGGAGAGATTGTGAACACCACCTTTGCTGGCCTGCTCTCCTGGGACTGGCCTGACTCTCAGGTCCCCATTGAAGAGTTCAGGAGTCATCCCGAGAGCCTCCTGTTTGCCATTGATGGCTTTGAAGAAATGACTGTGTCTTCCAACTTGTACGAAAGCCCGCCCTGTACAGACTGGTACCAGCAGCTCCCAGTGGCCAGAATCCTACTCCACTTGTTGAAGAAGGAGTTGGTTCCCACAGCTACCTTACTGATAACGACCAGAGACTGTGGTAATCAAGATCTTAAAAATTTGTTAGTGAATCCATGAAGCTTGGGGAGAGAATCGGTTGTCGTCTCAGGGTTCACAGAGGGAGACCGGGAGGAGTATTTCATCAAGTTCTTTGGTGACCTAGACAAAGCTAATAAAATCTTGAATTGGTTAAGAAAAATGGAAACTCTTTTTGATTCCTGCTCTGCCCCCCTGGTGTGCTGGACTGTGTGTTCCAGCCTGAAGTGGCAGACGGCAAGTAATCCTTCTTTCTGGCTGGCCACACAGACCACCACCAGCATCTATGCCTATTTTTTCTGCAGCTTGTTTGCCACGGCGGAGGTGAGCTTGTCAGATCAGAGCTTGCCGGCACAGTGGAGAGCCTTGTGCCCTCTGGCTGCAGAGGGGATGTGGTTCTCAAACTTCACATTTGCAAAAGAGGTCATGGAACAAGGGCATCTGGAAGCCTCTTTTATTGATTCTCTCTTGAGGTTGAATATTCTTCGAAAGGTCAGTGACTGGGAAGAGTGCATTTCTTTCACTCACCGAGGTTTCCAGGCATTTTGGGGGGCCATGTTTCATGTGCTCTGGGGAACAAGAGGATCCCTTGGTGGTCCCTCAAAGCATCAAGAGATGAGGGTTGGGGCTTCCCTGGTGGCGCAGTGGTTGGGAGTCCGCCTGCCGATGCGGGGGACACGGGTTCGTGCCCCGGTCCGGGAGGATCCCGCGTGCCGCGGAGCGGCTGGGCCCGTGGGCCGTGGCCGCTGGGCCTGCGCGTCCGGAGCCTGTGCTCCGCAACGGGGGAGGCCGCAGCAGTGGGAGGCCTGCGTAACGCAAAAAAAAAAAAAAAAAAAAAAGAGATGAGGGTGTTCCTGAATGACGCCTTTGCTAACACAAACTTCTGCTGGCATCAGATGGCTCTTTTATCCTTTGGTCTTTTAAATACAGACCTAGCAAGAGAGCTAGAAGATACTTTACACTGTGAAATGTCTCCCAGGGTAATGGACGAATTATTAGACTGGGCAGAAGGGTTGGAGAACCATGATGCTGTCTCAGTCCACTTCGGATTCCTACAGTTCTTCCAGTGCTTACGTGAGACTCAGGACGAAAATTTTATAAGGCAGATTTTGAATCACCTCCTTGAAGCTGATCCTGACATTCATGGGTATCAGCGCCTCCAGGTTTCTTCCTTTTGCCTAAAGCACGGTCAAAAGTTACGTAAGCTGAGGCTCTCTGTCAGCGGTCCCATCCTTGAGATGAAATTAACTTCTGCCGTGGAAACTCTGGAGTGAGTAATGCAAAACCTTCTCTAAGTTTCTCTCATCTTCACAGGCTCTGCCCAAGTTCTTCCATGAAAAACTGGGGGTCTGTGGTTGTGTTATCAATGGTTATGATTGACCAGATATTCTAGATGAGCTCCAGTCTGTGAGAACGTTTTCCTTTAGGTGTCATGGAGGATTCCCTGGGTACTCAACCCATCTACTTAGAGGTAGATTTTATATCTCAGGCACTGCGTGTTGAAGGTGTGTGTGCCAGGCATTGTACTATAACACCTACTTGTGTCAAAATGATGCCCATAACTCAATGGAGGGGGATCTCTTATTCAGAGATGAGAAAACGGCAGAATAAAAGCACAATTTTCTTAGTCAATGTGACTATTAAGTAGCCCAGCTCCCTTTCAGAGCTCCAGACCTTAAATAAAATGCTGTATGCCTCTCCTTTGAGCATACATTGGAGCCAGGGTGGGACCGGTGGTGTCAACAAAATCTTAAAGCTTGTTCTGATGAGTTTGTCCCTTTGTCCTCCTGGAAGAAGAAACTTAAAAATACTTGAGCCACTTTTGGCTCTTCTCCTACGACCTTATCCCATCACTGACACTTCTGGCTTCTGAGCTGGAAGGTAAGGAAACCTGACTGTTCTGTTACTTATTTCAGGTCCCGGGAATGTTTTCTAAATTCTTATCTTGAGACAGGAGCTGCTGTTCATGTCTCAGATTCTTTCCTGTTTAACCCTCAAATCTATAAGAAGCCCCAGTCCAATTTGGATTGAACAAGTTAAGATTTTGAATAGATGAATTTCTTTGTGTTCACCCACATTGGAGTATTAGTAAGATGCTTGGTTTGGGGGTCTGGGGTAATTAATGTCCAATACATGTAGACTATCATTTGTCCTATTTGGAATCCGTAAAAGTTAAGTAGGGGACTTGATTCAGGTAGCATTCACTGTTGGGTCATGTGAGTGCCCTTTACTATAAGTGATTTTCTAAGGATCATCCCACTTATCATGAGAATTAATGCCCAGACATCAGTCCTCACTTTATGCGTGACCACCCTAAGACTTAAGGAAGTTTAAGACCTTCCCTAAAGTTCCTAACAGATCTTCTGATGTTGGGTTATGTCCTACTTTTCTACAGCACAGCTTCTTACTGCTTTTTCTCCTCAGCGGTTTTAAACTCTGTATATCAGTATTAACTGGGGTGTTAAACACATGAAAGTACAGGCGTGTATACACAACACACACGCCCACACATACAAGTACACTTGAGGTTGGAAACAACTACTTTAACCAGTTACAGTTCTGGACTATGGAGTAGAACTTTATATATCCTCCAGGTGCTTTCAGAATATATTCTTCGTTTTACTTCCCTCATCTCATCTGAGATAAAAAAATTTAATTTCTGACTGTATTGCTCTTTTTTTTTTTTTTTTTTTTCTGCGGTACGCAGGCCTCTTACCGCTGCGGCCTCTCCCGTCGCGGAGCACAGGCTCCGGACGCGCAGGCTCAGCGGCCATGGCTCACGGGCCCAGCCGCTCCACGGCATGTGGGATCTTCCCCGATCGGGGCACGAACCCGTGTCCCCTGCATCGGCAGGCGGAGTCTCAACCACTGCGCCACCAGGGAAGCCCTGTATTGCTCTTTTATTGTTAACATTGAGAGCCTACTGCATAAGCGAAATTCTAAATAATTAGAATTCTAATAATTCTAAGATCTAAATATTTGCATGAATCTTCTTTAATCCTCACAAAACCCTATGAGAGTTAATTTTTTTTTTTTTTTGCGGTACGCGGGCCTCTCACTGCTGTGGCCTCTCCCGTTGCGGAGCACAGGCTCAGGAGGCGCAGGCTCAACGGCCACGGCTCACGGGCCCAGCCGCTCCGCGGCATGCAGGATCTTCTCGGACCGGGGCACGAACCCGCGTCCCCTGCATCGGCAGGCAGACTCTCAACCACTGCGCCACCAGGGAAGCCCGAGAGTTAATTTTACTAGGCACATTTTGGAGATAGAAAAGTGGAGCACAGAGATTAGATACTAAGAGGCAGAGCTCTGAATCTGTCTTAAGTCTATTTAAGTCTGAACGCTTAGGGATTATACCTGTGGTCCGCCTCACTTACGTGTTTGCTTTTCTCCAAAAAGAATTGTTCAGGATTGTGGGAATAAAACACCTGGTGTTGTGCAAACTAGGCTTTTTTGGTTACACATTTTCATATTCAGAACTCCAGTGAGTCTCTTTTGTTAAGATCTTTTCTTGCCTCCTGTAGATCATATTCTGGGTGTTGGTTGAGTTTTATTTACTCTCATCAGCCTTCTCTCTCTCCCTCAGAGGACAGGGGTTGCCGATTTCAGGAAACATCAGTGGGAGGACATTTGCTCTGTGTTGTGCAATGGGAACATGAGAGAGCTGGACCTGAGTAACAGCAAGCGTAATACTTCATCTATGAAGGAACTCTGTTATAAGCTGAGAAGTCCAAGGTGCAAACTCCAAAAACTGACGTAAGTGTGAGACTCTCGTGGTTTGAAGAATGCAATAGGAGAATAACCCACTTTTTTTTTTTCCTTTTTGATGACAGCCGTGAGTTATCTATTGGCCAGAAAGTAAGCTAGGTACGCGGGAGAATAAAATAAAGGGACTTACATTCATGAAGCCACTAATTAGGCAAAGTAGATTGAAATTTAAGAAAAGGGCCATCTGCGGCGGCTGTAGGTGGCAAGTTGGTCAGAAGGGATTTGACCATTCTAGAGCACGTTGTTTTAGAGCCATTCACAACTCACTTCTTGTCATGAATGTGGCGTTAGAATTCAGTTAGTATATGACATTTCCTTGTAAAGGGCATCCTTTATTTCTGCTTGGTGTATTTGAAGCTGAACCTTTAATAGTTTAGCTATCACAGCGGCAACTCAGATGGGGGGTTCTGGCATCACCTCTACAGAAAGTTGTACAGTGTGATTTTCTGAGAGGAAGTACCCACAAAACATAGAAGATGGAATATTTAGGGTACCACCGTGAAACTAAAAATGATGACTCAGAAAAATAATTCATCTCATATTTTTAACTAAAAAAGGGCAATCTATCTTGCACGAGAGATACATGTAGACAAAGTACTTTTTCCTTAAGACGTTTGAGGTGGAGTGCTTTTTGAGCCAAATACGAAGGAATAGAAAATCTCTAGGGCATGGTAGGGGCAGAGTGTTTGAGAAGAGCTAAAGGTATGTGGAGTCCATGAGACGTGCTCTGTGTCTTAAGGAAAGGTGAGTCATTTGTGGTACAGCATTTATTCATTCAATAGATATTTATTGAGCATCTGCTATCTGTTCTGAGGTTATAGCAGTGAACAGAACAGGTCATTCTTGCCTTCGTGGAGCCTACACTGGGTTGGAGAAACAAACTTAAATAATCAGGATGGTATATGAGATGGTGACATCTCCCAAAGCAGAAGGAAATCAGTTCAGCAACTCAGAAAGGGTGTGAAAGAGGGAAGCTTTGCACTTTTAGATAGGGGAGGCCCCCTCTGCCTTCCCTATCTACCTGAAAGATATTTGAGTAAAGATCTGTACATTGGATATGAAGCATAATTTGGGATTGAAACTTAGTGGTCCTGTAGCATGCTGCAAGTAGAAACGACAGATTCTCAAATCTGGCCCAAAGATAGGGAAGAATTAGCAGGTGGAGTTCGACCTTGAGGGAGAAGCCAGGGAAGAAATTAACTGATAAGGACACAGCAAGTAGTACTTAGAGTGGAATTTGAGATGGAATTTGGTTAGATGTTCTGGAGTCTAGGACAACTAACTCTATCCTACTCTTCCTCCACCTTTCTCAAGGTCATGCCTCAAGGTCTAAAAATCAGATGCAGGCACTGATTCAACGATTTAAGAGCAGAAGAGTTGACGATGTTTTTCCTCACACTTCTGTGTGTTGAGTGAACCAGATCAAATACACGGGTGGCAGGCTTAAACAGCCTTTGATGTCCTTTTCCTTTCTCTCTCCCCCTCTCCCCCTCTCCCCCTCTCCCCCTCTCCCCCTCTCCCCCTCTCTCCCTCTCCTCCCCTCCCCCTCCCTTTCTTCCTTCCTTCCTTCCTTCTTTCCTTTCTTCTATTTTCATTCTATAACTTAGTTCTCAAGATAAGGAGAAACAAGTTCAAGAAAAAAACGAGAGAGTTGTTCTCACCAGTCCTCTCTGGGTTGGTGTGGGATGGGTGGTCACCTCCCTAGAAGAGTGTCGGCAGCCCCAGGACATCTTACATTAGATCTGGGGAGGAGGGGAGAAGATGGATTCCTGACTTCATACATCCAACTGAGCTTAGTGATCATATTTGACATTGCCTTTTCAACATTTTAGTACCATGACTCAAATCAATGTTTGGACTCCTCTTATGTTTTTTTGTTTTAAAAAATTAATTAAATTTATTTTTGGCCGCTTTGGGTCTTCGTTGCTGCATGTGGGCTTTCTCTAGTTGTGGCGAGCAGGGGCTATTCTTTGTTGTGGTGTGTGGGCTTCTCATTGCGGTGACTTCTCTTGTTGCAGAGCACGGGCTCTAGAGCGCAGGCTCAGTAGTTGTGGTGCACAGGCTTAGTTGCTCCGCAGCATGTGGGATCTTCCTGGACCAGAGCTCAAACCCGTGTCCCCTGCATTGGCAGGTGGATTCTTAACCACTGCGCCACCAGGGAAGTCCCTCCTCTTATGTCTTGTACATCATCCTTGAGGTTGTGTACATGTGTGTTAGAAAGGAAAGATGAGGAAGCAGGCTTCTCTCCCCAAACTTTCTCACTGCCTCTCTTCCTCAGGTGCAAGTCGGTGTCTCCTGTGAAGATTCTGAAGGAGCTTGTCATCGTGCTTCATGGTAACCACAAGCTGACCCACCTGGATCTGAGCTCTAACAACCTAGGAATTACTGTGTCCAAGATGATTTTTAGAACTTTGAGGCACTCAGCCTGCAACCTCAAGTATCTGTGGTAAGTCTTTGCTCTTCCAGATCTGTCCCCAAGATCACGCGTAGGTTTGATGATTCATTGGGAGGACAGGAGTCAACACTGCAGGAAAAGAATACAGAGAAAGACTAGCAAAAAGGGAAAAAAATGCATGGGTGTAGAGCAGTTGTTCTCAAATTTTAACATATATCAGAATTACTCAAGGGGGCATGTTAAAACACAGATTCCTGGAATCCACCCCCAGGATCCAGCAGGTCTATTGAGGGGCCTGATAATTAGCATTTCTAATAGACTCTGAGGTGATGCCGGACTGTGGACCACACTTTGAGTAGCACTGACTTGAAAGGGCGTAGCCGTCTTGTCTTTGAAGGGATGAGAAACGGGGAGAAATCAGCTCTTGTTCATGGAGCAAGGGGGTCTCTAAACAAAGACCACTCTTCCCAGGAGTAACTGCCTATCCTGGGGCCTCTCTGATAGGTTGGGATCGTGTGGCCTCACCCCTAGGGTTTGTCTTGAGCTCTTTGTGGAACTCAGCAAGAACTCAAGTCTGAAATGCCTCAGCCTGGGGGACAGTGATTTCTCTAACGTTGAGCTGAAAAGACTGCAGGGGCCCATTGGGATGTCCAAGTGCTCCCTGAAGCAGCTGTCGTAAGTCCTCCTGCTTTTTCAAAACTACTTTCTTTGCGAGTTTGAGTGGCAGTGTCGGGTTGGCAGTGCGACTGTGTTTTGGGAGCCTTGGGGATCCCCCTGTTGGTCCCGCATCCCGCTGACACGGTTCTTGTCATCTTCATCCTTCTCACCATTCTCCTTAGGGCTCCATCTCAGCCAGCTTTGCCTTCACCTTGGTCTTGGGCACCTTGACCATCAGCTTCTTTTGTACAACCTCCTTAGGCTTCTGCCAGCCTCCTCCAAACACAGTGGTTTTCAGCGAGGGCCAGTTTTGTCCCCACTGGGCACATTAGGCAGTGTCTGGACACATGCTTGTCTTTCAGCTTTGGGAAGGGGAGGACGCTCCAGGCATCTAGTGGGTAATCTCGTGCTCCTGGCACTGACCAGGTGTGATCAATATCCTACGATGTACTGGAGGGCCCCCTACAATCAAGAATGATCTGCCCTAAAGGTCAGTAGGAATGAGAATGAGACATCTTACCTTTACCCACATTATTCTCCTCCATGAAAATTATGTTCCTTATCTAATTTAACTTTTCCATGATTTTGGGTCCCAGATGTATGGCCCAAGGGACTGAGAGTTTGAGAAGGAGATAGGAAACCGGGCATAGCTGTGGCTCACCTTGCACCTTCCCCTCCCACAGCCTGGAGAAATGCAGCCTGTTGGCGGCCCACCGTCAGGACCTGGCCTTGCTTCTCATCAGCACCCAGGGAATGACTCGACTGTGCCTGGGAATTAATCAGCTCCAGGATGATGATGTGAGGCTGCTGTGTGCTTCCCTGCCTCACCCCGAGTGTGTCTGAGAGAGACTGGTGTAAGTTCCTCCTCATTCGGTGTCTGGAAATGACCCTCCGTGGGGTTAGGCGTTGAAGAAGACAGTGGCTCCTTCATTCGGGATCCAGTTATGTCGTTGAAAACTAACGTTCATGGAGCACTTACTCAATGTGCTAGTCATTGCTCTAAACACAGATTCTGAGTAGCACCCCCAAATCTGTTGAATCAGTCTCTGGAGATGGTGACAAGAAATTCAGTTTTAACAGGGACTCCAGGAAATTTTTAAAAGATACTTATTTATTTATTTGGCTGTGCCAGGTCTTAGTTGCGGCATGTGGGATCTTCACTGCAGCATGCGGGATCTTTAGTTGTGGCATGTGGGATCTTTTTTTTTCTTTTAATTAATTTTTATTGGGGTATAGCTGCTTTACAACGTTGTGTTAGCTTCTACTGCACAGCAAAATGAATCGGCCATACATATACATATATCCCCTCCACTTCGGACACTACAGTGCATTAAGTAGAGTTCCCTGTGCTATACAGTGTGTTCCCATCAGTTGTCTATTCTATACATAGTACCAATAGTGTATAGTGTCAATCCCAATCTCCCAATTCCTCCCACCCCACCCCTTTCCCCCTTCATATCCATACATTTGTTTTTTACATCTGTCTCTGTATTTCTGCTTGGCAATTAAGGTCATCTATACCATTTTTCTAGATTCTACATATATGCGTTAATATACGATATTTTTCTCTTTCTGACTTACTTCACTCTGTATGACAGTCTCTAGGTCCATCCACCTCACTACAAATAACTCAACTTCGTTTCTTTTAATGGCTGAGTAATATTCCGTTGTATATATGTGCCACATCTTCTTTATCCATTCATCTGATGATGGACACTTAGGTTGTTTCCATCTCCAGGCTATTGTAAATAGAGCTGCAATGAACATTTTGGTACATGACTCTTTTTGAATTATGGTTTCTCAGGGTATATGCCCAGCAGTGGGATTGCTGGGTTGTATGGCAGTTCTATTTTTAGATTTGTAAGGAACCTCCATACTGTTCTCCATAGTGGCTGTATCAATTTACATTCGTACCAACAGTGCAATAGGGTTCCCTTTTCTATGCAACCTCTCCAGCATTTATTGTTTGTAGATTTTTTGATGATGGCCATTCTGACTGGTGTGAGATGATATCTCATTGTAGTTTTTTTGTTTTTTTTTCTTTTTTTGCGGTTGGCGGGCCTCTCACTGTTGTGGCCTCTCCCGTTGCGGAGCACAGGCTCCGGACGCGCAGGCTCAGCGGCCACGGCTCACGAGCCTAGCCGCTCCGCGGCATGTGGGATCTTCCCGGATCGGGGCACGAACCCGTGTGCCTTGCATCGGCAGGCAAACTCTCAAACACCGCACCACCAGGGAAGCCCTCATTGTAGTTTTGATTTGCATTTCTCTAATGATTAATGATGTTGAGCATTCTTTCATGTGTTTGTTGGCAGTCTGTATATCTTCTTTGGAGAAATGTCTGTTTAGGTCTTCTGCCCATTTTTGAATTGGGTTGTTTGTTTTTTTGATATTGAGCTGCATGAGCTGCTTGTAAATTTTGGAGATTAATCCTTTGTCAGTTGCTTCATTTGCAAATATTTTCTCCCATTCTGAGGGTTGTCTTTTGGTCTTGTTTATGGTTTCCTTTGCTGTGCAAAAGCTTTGAAGTTTCATAAGGTCCCATTTGTTTATTTTTGTTTTTATTTCCATGTCTCTAGGAGGTGGGTCAAAAAGGATCTTGCTGTGATTTATGTCATAGAATGTTCTGCCTATGTTTTCCTCTAAGAGTTTGATAGTTTCTGGCCTTACATTTAGGTCTTTAATCCATTTTGAGCTTATTTTTGTGTATGGTGTTAGGGAGTGATCTAACCTCATACTTTTACATGTACCTGTCCAGTTTTCCTAGCACCACTTACTGAAGAGGCTGTCCTTTCTCCACTGTATATTCCTGCCTCCTTTATCAAAGTTAGGGTGACCATATGTGCGTGGGTTTATCTCTGGGCTTTCTATCCTGTTCCATTGATCTATCTTTCTGTTTTTGTGCCAGTACCATACTGTCTTGATTACTGTAGCTTTGTAGTATAGTCTGAAGCCAGGGAGCCTGATTCCTCCAGCTCCGTTTTTCGTTCTCAAGATTACTTTGGCTATTCGGGGTCTTTTGTGTTTCCATACAAATTGTGAAATTTTTTGTCCTAGTTCTGTGAAAAATGCCAGTGGTAGTTTGATAGGGATTGCATTGAATCTGTAGATTGCTTTGGGTAGTAGAGTCATTTTCAAAATGTTGATTCTTCCAATCCAAGAACATGATATATCTCTCCATCTATTTGTATCATCTTTAATTTCTTTCATCAGTGTCTTATACTTTTCTGCATACAGGTCTTTTGTCTCCTTAGGTAGGTTTAATCCTAGATATTTTATTCTTTTTGTTGCAGTAGTAAATGGGAGTGTTTTCTTAATTTCACTTTCAGATTCTTCATCATTAGTGTATAGGAATGGCAGAGATTTCTGTGCATTAATTTTGTATCCTGCTACTTTACCAGATTCATTGATTAGCTCTAGTAGTTTTCTGGTAGCATCTTTAGGATTCTCTATGTAGAGTATCATGTCATCTGCAAACAGTGACAGCTTTATTTCTTCTTTTCCGATTTGGATTCCTTTTCTTTTCTTTTCTTCTCTGATTGCTGTGGCTAAAACTTCCAAAACTATGTGGAATAACAGTGGTGAGAGTGGGCAACCTTGTCTTATTCCTGATCTTAGTGGAAATGCTTTCAGTTTTTCACCATTGAGGACAATGTTGGCTGTGGATTTGTCATATATGGCCTTTATTATGTTGAGGAAAGTTCCCTCTGCCTACTTTCTGCAGGGTTTTTATCATAAATGGGTGTTGAATTTTGTCGAAAGCTTTCTCTGCATCTATTGAGATGATCATGTGGTTTTTCTCCTTCAATTTGTTAATATGGTTTATCACATTGATTGATTTGCGTATATTGAAGAATCCTTGCATTCCTGGAATAAACCCCCCTTGATCATGGTGTATGATCCTTTTAATGTGCTGTTGGATTCTGTTTGCTAGTATTTTGTTGAGGATTTTTGCATCTATGTTCATCAGTGATATTGGCCTGTAGTTTTCTTTCTTTGTGACTTCCTTATCTGGTTTTGGTATCAAGGTGATGGTGGCCTTGTAGAATGAGTTTGGGAGTGTTCCTCCCTCTGCTATATTTTGGAAGAGTTTGAGAAGGATAGGTGTTAGCTCTTCTCTAAATGTTTGATAGAATTTGCCTGTGAAGCCATCTGGTTCTGGCTTTTGTTTGTTGGAAGATTTTTAATCACAGTTTCAGTTTCAGTGCTTGTGATTGGTCTGTTCATGTTTTCTATTTCTTCCTGATTCAGTCTTGGCAGGTTGTGCATTTCTAAGAATTTGTCCATTTCTTCCGGGTTGTCCATTTTATTGGCATAGAGTTGCTTGTAGTAGTCTCTCATGATCTTTTGTATTTCTGCAGTGTCAGTTGTTACTTCTCCTTTTTCATTTCTAATTCTATTGATTTGAGTCTTCTCCCTTTTCTCTTGATGAGTCTGGCTAATGGTTTATCAATTTTGTTTATCTTCTCAAAGAACCAGCTTTTAGTTTTATTGATCTTTGCTATCGTTTCCTTCATTTCTTTTTCATTTATTTCTGATCTGATTTTTATGATTTCTTTCCTTCTGCTAACTTTGGGGTTTTTTTGTTCTTCTTTCTCTAATTGCTTTAGGTGCAAGGTTAGGTTGTTTATTTGAGATGTTTCTTGTTTCTTGAGGTACACTTGTATAGCTATAAACTTCCCTCTTAGAACTGCTTTTGCTGCATCCCATAGGTTTGGGGTCGTCGTGTCTCCATTGTCATTTGTTTCTAGGTATTTTTTGATTTCCTCTTTGATTGCTTCAGTGATCACTTCGTTATTTAGTAGCATATTGTTTAGCCTCCATGTGTTTGTAATTTTTACAGATCTTTTCCTGTAATTGATATCTAGTCTCATAGTGTTGTGGTCAGAAAAGATACTTAATAGAATTTCAATTTTCTTAAATTTACCAAGGCTTGATTTGTGACCCAAGATATGATCTATCCTGGAGAATGTTCCATGAGCACTTGAGAAAAATGTGTATTCTGTTGTTTTTGGATGGAATGTCCTATAAATATCAATTAAGTCCATCTTGTTTAATGTATCATTTAAAGCTTGTGTTTCCTTATTTATTTTCATTTTGGATGATCTGTCCATTGGTGAAAGTGGGGTGTTAAAGTCCCCTACTATGAATGTGTTACTGTCGATTTCCCCTTTTATGGCTGTTAGTATTTGCCTTATGTATTGAGGTGCTCCTATGTTGGGTGCATAAATATTTACAATTGTTATATCTTCTTCTTGAATCGATCCCTTGATCATTATGTAGTGTCCTTCTTTGTCTCTTCTACTAGTCTTTATTTTAAAGTCTATTTTGTCTGATATGAGAATTGCTACTCCAGCTTTCTTTTGGTTTCCATTTGCATGGAATATCTTTTTCCATCCCCTTACTTTTCAGTCTGTATGTGTCTCTAGGTCTGAAGTGGGTCTCTTGTAGACGGCATATATATGGGTCTTGTTTTTGTATCCATTCATCCAGTCTTTGTCTTTTGGTTGGAGCATTTAGTCCATTTACATTTAAGGTAATTATCGATATGTATGTTCCTATTCCCATTTTCTTAATTGTTTTGGGTTTGTTATTGTACGTCTTTTCCTTCTCTTGTGTTTCTTGCCTAGAGAAGTTCCTTTAGCATTTGTTGTAGAGCTGGTTTGGTGGTGCTGAACTCTCTCAGCTTTTGCTTGTCTTAAATGTTTAAATTTCTCCATCAAATCTGAATGAGATCCTTGCTGGGTAGAGTAATCTTGGTTGCAGGTTTTTCTCCTTCATCACTTTTTTTTTTTTGCGGTATGTGGGCCTTTCACTGTTGTGGCCTCTCCCATTGTGGAGCACAGGCTCCGGACGTGCAGGCTCAATGGCCATGGCTCACGGGCCCAGCCGCTCCGTGGCATGTGGGATCCTCCCGGACCAGGGCATGAATCCGTGTCCCTTGCTTCGGCAGGCGGACTCTCAACCACGGTGCCGCCAGGGAAGCCCCATCCTTCATCACTTTAAATATGTCCTGCCAGTCCCTTCTGGCTTGCAGAGTTTCTGCTGAAAGATCAGCTGTTAACCTTATGGGGATTCCCTTGTGTGTTATTTGTTGTTTTTCCCTTGCTGCTTTTTAAAAAATTAATTAATTAATTAATTAATTTTTGGCTGTGTTGGGTCTTCGTTTCTGTGCGAGGGCTTTCTCTAGTTGCGGCGAGCGGGGGCCACTCTTCATCGCGGTGCGCGGGCCTCTCACTGTCATGGCCTCTCTTGTTGCGGAGCCCAGGCTCCAGACGCGCAGGCTCAGTAATTGTAGCTCACGGGCCTAGTTGCTCCGCGGCATGTGGGATCTTCCCAGACCAGGGCTCGAACCCGTGTCCCCTGCATTGGCAGGCAGATCCTCAACCACTGTGCCACCAGGGAAGCCCCCCTTGCTGCTTTTAATATGTTTTCTTTGTATTTAATTTTTGACAGTTTGATTAATATGTATCTTGGTGTATTTCTCCTTGGATTTATCCTGTATGGGACTCTCTGTGCTTCCTGGACTTGATTAACTATTTCCTTTCCCATATTAGGGAAGTTTTCAATTATAATCTCTTCAAATATTTTCTCAGTCCCTTTTTCTCTTCTTCTTCTGGAACCCCTATAATTCGAATGTTGGTGCATTTAATGTTGTCCCAGAGGTCTCCAAGACTGTCCTCAGTTCTTTTTATTCTTTTTTCTTTATTCTGCTCTGCAGTAGTTATTTCCACTATTTTATCTTCCAGGTCACTTATCCGTTCTTCTGCCTCAGTTATTCTGCTATTGATCCCATCTAGAGTATTTTTCATTTCATTTACTGTGTTGTTCATCATTGTTTGTTTCATCTTTAGTTCTTCTAGGTCCTTGTTAAATGTTTCTTGCATTTTGTCTATTCTATATCCAAAATTTTGGATCATCCTTACTATCATTATTCTGAATTCTTTTTCAGGTAGACTGCCTATTTCCTCTTCATTTGTTAGGTCTGGTGGGTTTTTATCCACTCCTTCATCTGCTGTCTGTTTTTCTGTCTTCTCATTTTGCTTATCTTACTGTGTTTGGGGGTCTCCTTTTTGCAGGCTGCAGGTTCGTAGTTCCTGTTGTTTTTGGTGTTGTCCCCAGTGGCTAAAGTTGGTTCAGTGGGTTGTGTAGGCTTCCTGGTGGAGGGGACTAGTGCCTGTGTTCCGGTGGATGAGGCTGGATCTTGTCTTTCTGGTGGGCAGGTCCACGTCTGGTGGTATGTTTTGGGGTGTCTGTGGACTTATTATGATTTTAGGCAGCCTCTCTGCTAATGGGTGGGGTTGTGTTCCTGTCTTGCTAGTTGTTTGGCATAGGATGTCCAGCACTGTAGCTTGCTGGTCGTTGAGTGAAGCAGAGTGCTGGTGTTGAGATGGAGATCTCTGGGAGATTTTCGCCGTTTGATGTTATGTGGAGCTGGGAGGTCTCTTGTGGACAGTGTCCTGAAGTTGGCTCTCCCACCTCAGAGGCACAGCAGTGACTCCTGGCTGAGCACAAGAGCCTTTCATCACATGGCTCAGAATAAAAGGGAGAAAAAGTAGAAAGAAAGAATTAGTAGAAGTAGAAAGAAAGAAAGGAGGGAAGGAGGAAGGAAGGAAGGAGGGAAGGAAGGAAAAATAGAAAGAAAGAAGATAAAGTAAAATAAAGTAAGATAAAATATAATAAAGTTATTAAAATAAAAAATAATTATTAAGAAAAAAATTTAAAAAAAAAGGGACGGATAGAACCCTAGGAGAAATGGTGGAAGCAAAGCTATACAGACAAAATCTCACACAGAAGCATACACATACACACTCACAAAAAGAGGAAAAGGGAAAAAATCATAGATCTTGCTCTCAACGTCCACCTCCTCAATTTGGGATGATTCGTTATCTATTCAGGTATTCTACAGATGCAGGTACATCAGGTTGATTGTGGAGCTTTAATCCGCTGCTCCTGAGGCTGCGGGGAGAGATTTCCCTTTCTCTTCTTTGTTCGCACAGCTCCCGGGGCTCAGCTTTGGATTTGGCCCCGCTTCTGCGTGTAGGTCGCTGGAGGGCGTCTGTTTTTCGCTCAGACAGGACGGGGTTAAAGGAGCCGCTGACTGGGGGCTGTGGCTCACTCAGGCCTGGGGGGAAGGAGGGGTACGGAGTGCGGGCCGAGCCTGCGGCGGCAGAGGCCAGTGTGACATTGCACCAGCCTGAGGTGCGCCGTGCGTTCTCCCGGGGAAGTTGTCCCTGGATCCCGGGACCCTGGCAGTGGCGGGCTGCACAGGCTCCCCGGAAGGAGGGTGTGGATGGTGACCTGTGCTCGCACATAGGCCCCTTGGTGGCGGTAGCAGCAGCCTTAGCGTCTCATGCCCGTCTCTGGGGTCCGCGCTGATACCCGCGGCTCGCGCCCATCTCTGGAGCTCCTTTAAGCATGCTCTTAATCCCCTCTTCTCGCGCACCAGGAAACAAAGAGGGAAGAAAAAGTCTCTTGCCTCTTAGGCTGGTCCAGACTTTCCCCCGGACTCCCTCCCGTGTAGCCGTGGTGCACTAACGCCCTGCAGGCTGTGCTCACGCCGCCAGCCCCAGTCCTCTCCCTGCGCTCCGACTGAAGCCCGAGCCTCAGCTCGCAGCCCCGCCTGCCCCGGCGGGTGAGCAGACAAGCCTCTCGGGCTGGTGAGTGCCGGTTGGCACCGATCCTCTGTGTGGGAGTCTCTCCGCTTTGTCCTCCACACCCCTGTTGCTGTGCTCTCCTCCATGGCTCCGAAGCTCCCCCCACTCTGCCACCCGCAGTCTCTGCCCGAGAAGGGGCTCCTAGCATGTGGAAACCTTTTCTCCTTCACAGCTCCCTCCCACTGGTGCAGGTCCCGTCCCTATCCTTTTGTCTCTGTTTATTCTTTTTTTCTTTTGCCCTACCCAGGTACGTGGGGAGTTTCTTGCCTTTTGGGAGGTCTGAGGTCTTCCGCCAGCGTTCAGTAGGTGTTCCGTAGGAGTTGTTCCACGTGTAGATGTATTTCTGGTGTATCCGTGGGGAGGAAGGTGATCTCCGCGTCTTACTCTTCTGCCATCTTCCGCTCGTCCCCCGATCCCAAGTTTTGATCTAAGGACAGCCAAAGAAGATCTGGTTAACCTCTTGACAACCTCTTAGGAGGCACAGCACATCTGGAATATGATGTTCAGTATCTTTCAGAAGATCCATCGTAAAGATCTCTGTGAGGTCAACACCAGATGAAACCATGAGTCATGGGTAAGGCTGGGGGCAGTTTCTAGGAAGCCTTATGATTTTGATAAACTAAGAGCCAGCCTTCAGATCTGGAAGCCATAAGAAGACCAGTGATAGACTAGATGTGAGTCTTGTCCTGTCTTGGGACTTTCTGATTCTACCCAATTTTCTTCCATCCTTCTGTTAGGAAAGCAGCCAGCCAAAGGATTAGACCCAGCCAAAGAAAGTGCTCAAGCTAATGTAGATTCCAAGCATGACACTTTGCCATAGAACTGTAAGATCTGGCCAAAGAGATCCGTGGACGTGTGTGCAAAGGTTATGGAGAATTAACATACGAAGTACTTTGCTAAGTATATCGTGTTCATTGGCTCATTAAGATGATTAACAAACATCTCTGAGATAGATGTAATTACTCCAACTGAAAGAAATGTAGTACCTGAGACGTTAAGAGAAATTACCAAGATCATGAGTCTAGTCCAAAGTCGCTTAGGTAGCAGAGCGAAGACGCAAGCCAAATGTAGCCAAGTCTAAATGCTGGGATCTTCTCTCATATCTTTTCCATCCCTTGTATGTTCTCCATCCATCTAGAAAGACTCAGATATGTACAGGGACCATCAATCCAGGAAATACAAATGTGCAAAGTAGTTGCCAGTTGTAGACAAAATGTGTATTGAGGTTCACTACTATTCCTCAGCTCATGTTACCTTCCAGACAGTTACAACTTGTCTTATGGGGAAAAGATGTCAGTTTGTCTCCAGTCCTAGCCAAAAATAGATTATAGGGTATCCGTATTAAACTGTTGCTGATTTTTTATGTTAATGAGGTCCCAGTGTTTCCAGATCTTCTGATGCGAGAAGAGAAGTCCGGGATCTGGAATGTTTGTAACTTTCAACTCTTAACTGTTGAAAAATATTTCAAATGAAAAGAACATGGCTTATACTTCAAGGAAAACCATCTTATGGGACAGGTCTTTGTTTAGTGATGCTTGCTTTAAACCTCTGGCATGAAATGAGAGGGTACTGGGGCGGGCAGGCGGGTGTGTGTGTGTCTGTCTGTCTGTCTGTGGCTATGCAGTAGGACCTGGTAGGCGATAGAGAAACTTGGCTAGGACATCTCACACACCCACCTTTTTTGAAAACTGAAAATTGCTTTTTTTTTAGTTATAATTAACACACAATATTATGTTAGTTTCAGGTGTATGACGTAGTGATTCGATATTTTTATGCATTATGAAACAATCACCGCAGTAAGTCCAGTTACTATCCGTCACCATTCAAAGTTATTACAATATTATTGACTATATTCCTTATGTGTGCATTACATCCCTCTGACTTATTTATTGTATAGCTGGAAGTTTGTACTTCTTAATCTATTTAACCTGTTTTGTTCAACCCTCCCAGCCCCCTCCCCCTCTGTGTACCAGTTTGTTTTCTGTATCTATCTGCTTTTCAGATCTGCTCCCTGAAGATGTGTTTATAGTCAGAAAATATAAATCTAATAAATAGCAAAGCATATAAAGAGAATACAAAAAATTAGAAAAAGTCACCTGAAATTATCCCACCCTGAGCTATATCCAGTAGCTTATAATAGCCGTATCCTTCAGGAATAGCCATATCCTTCAGCCGTATCCTTTCTTTTTTTTAATTTATTTTAATTTATTTATTTAGGCTGCTTTGGGTTTTTGTTGCTGTGCATGGGCTTTCTCTAGTGGTGACGAGCGGGAGCAACTGTTCGTTGCGGTGCGCGGGCTTCTTGTTGCGGTGCTTCTCTTGTTACGGAGCACAGGCTCTAGGCACATGGGCTTCCCTAGCTGTGGAACGTGGGCTCAGTAGTTGTGGCACACGGGCTCTAGAGCACAGGCTCAGTAGTTGCGGTGCATGGGCTTAGTTGCTCCGCAGCATGTGGGATCTTCCAGGATCAGGGCTCGAACCCTTGTCCCCTGCATTGGCAGGCAGATTCTTAACTACTGCTCCAACAGGGAAGCCCCCTTCAGGAACTTTCTAAGCAGGTAGGCAGATACAAATGTACCCAAACGGAGTCATACTATACATTTCATTTTTTAAAATTTTATTCATTTATTTTTGCTGCATTGGGTCTTCGTTGCTGTGCATGGGCTTTCTCTAGTTGTGGCGAGCGGGGGCTACTCCTCATTGCGGTGCGCGGGCTTCTCACTGTGGTGGCTTCTCTTGTTGCAGAGCACAGGCTCTAGGCACACAGGCTTCAGTAGTTGTGGCTCGTGGGTTCTAGAGCACAGGCTCAGTAGTTGTGGCGCACGGGCTTAGTTGCTCCGCAGCATGTGGGATCTTCCCAGACCAGGGCTCGAACCCTTGTCCCCTGCATTGGCAGGTGGATTCTTAACCACTGTGCCACCAGGGAAGCCCCTACATTTAATTTTTGAGCCATTTTTTACCACCAAACTTCATAAACCTTTTCAAATCAGGTTAAAAGCATATTAAATCTTCCCAGTTCTGGGTCTCCCTCCCAAGAGGTAACAATTTACCAGTTTTCATAGGTATCCTTCCAAAGTTTGTACAGTGAACTCACATCAATATATTTAGACAGGAGAGTAAGTTTAACAGGAGTAGTGAAGCTCTCATATGTAAAAAGCTTCAAGTAGTAGGTTCTGTTAGAGAACCTGCCTTTTCCCTGTCAGGGAACTATATCTACCCCACTGTCTAACAGCTAACTTCTGCTGTTCTCATGGGAAGAGTCCATTGTTTACCTTTGTAATTTGTTCGGGTCAGTACACTCCATTCCCCTATGGGTGAGGCCACAAGGCCACTGAGGTATGGACAGTGACAACCCACTGCCTCAAAAACTGACACTGTGTACCAGCTACTTCCCATAGAGGGACAGTCGTGGGAAGATGAACAAAATGTGAGAATATCCCTCCTCACCTATTCTTAGGGCCTCCCTTGGTTAAGGGCATAGACGCTTGAGTCCTCTAGACCAACCTTCAAACCCCAATCATGTTTACTAAAGAGGTAACTTTGGGAGGGCTCTTTTTTTTTAAAAAGAACATCTTTATTGAGGTGTAATTGATACACAGAAATCTGCACGTATTTAAGGTACACAGTCTGAATTTGGACACACAAACCTGTGAAACCACCACCACAATAAAGCTAATAAATACACTCATCACCTCCAAAAGCTTCCTTGTGCTTCTCTCTTTTTTGTGGTAGGAACATTTAACATAAGTCTGCCCACTTAAATTTTTAAATGCATAATGTGGTATTGATTATGAACAGTATACTGTACAGCAGATCTCTAGAATGTACTTATCGTTTAAAAAATTAATTAATTTATGGCTGCATTGGGTCTTCGTTGCTGCACGCAGGCTTTCTCTAGTTGTGAGCTCACAGGCTCTAGAGCGCAGGCTCAGTAGTTGTGGCGCATGGGCTTAGTTGCTCCGCGGCATGTGGGATCTTCCTGGACCAGGGCTCGAACCCGTGTCCCCTGCACTGGTAGGCGGATTCTTAACCACTGTGCCACCAGTGAAGACCCTAGAATGTACTCATCTTGCATGAATGTAAACTTTCAAAAAAAAGTTTTATTGGAGTATAGTTGATTTACAGTGTTGTGTTAGTTTCAGGTGTATAGCATAGTGATTCAGTTATACGTATACATATATTCATTCTTTTTCATATTCTTTTCTCATATAGGTTATCACAGAATGTTGGGTAGGGTTCTTTGTGCTATACAATAGGTCCTTGTTGGTTATCTGTCTTATATATAGTAGTGTGTGTATGTTAATCCCAAGCTCCTAATTTATCCCTCCCCCCACATTTCCCCTTTGGTAACCATAAGTTTGTTTTCAAAATCTGAGTCTGTTTCTGTTTTGTAAGTAAGTTCATTTACATCATTTTTAAATTAGATTGCACATATGAGTGGTATCATATGATATTTGTCTTTCTCTGTCTTACTTCACTTAGTATGAAAATCTCTAGGTCCATCCATGTTGCTGCAAATGGTATTATTTCATTTTTCTTATGGCTGAGTAATATTCCATTGTATGTATGTACCACATTTTCTTTATCCATTCCTCTGTCGATGGACGTTTAGGTTGTTTCCATATCTTGGCTATTGTAAGCAGTGAGACAGTGAACATTGCGGTGCATGTATCTTTTCAAATTATGGTTTTCTCTGGATATACACCCAGGAGTGGGATTGCTGGATCATATGGTAGCTCTATTTTTCATTTTTTAAGGAACATCCATACTGTTCTCCATAGTGGCTGCACCAATTTACATTCCCACCAACAGTGCAGGAGGGTTCCCTTTTCTCCACACCCTCTCCAGCATTTATTGTTTGTAGATTTTTTCATGATGACCATTCTGACCAGTGTGAGGTGGTACTTCATTGTGGTTTTGATTGGCATTTCTCTGATAATTAGTGATGTTGAGAATCTTTTCATGTGCTTTTGGGGCATCTGTATGTCTTCTTGGAGAAATGTCTGTTTAGGTCTTCTGCCCACTTTTTGATTGGGTTTTTTTTTTTTTTGGTGGTACACGGGCCTCCCACTGTTGTGGCCTCTCCCGTTGCGGAGCACAGGCTCTGGATGCGCAAGCCCAGTGGCCATGGCCCACAGGCCCAGCCGCTCCACAGCACGCGGGATCCTCCCGGACCGGGGCACAAACCCGCGTCCCCCGCATTGGCAGGCGGATCCCCACCACTGCGCCACCAGGGAAGCCCGGGTTGGTTATTTTTTTGATGTAGAGCTGCATTAAACAGGCTCACTATTTAAAATGTCTGGAAATAAAGCTATGTCAAAAAAACCACAACCCTTCCAAATCACACCTTCAAAATGTAACTACAGTTAATATTTTAATTGGTCTCCTAAACATCAATTAGGTGACTTCTAAGTAAAAATTGTTACTAGAGTGTTCACGTTTAGAAGTAAACTAAAGTGAAGAAATTATATGACAGATCTTTTTTAAAAAATGATGAACAGTTTGGTCCTTAAAATTCCCTTCTACTATCGAATAGAAAATTTATTAAGTTCATTGAACTTCGTTTTTCTAGCTTTATTGAGGCATAACTGACAAAAATATATATCTTTAAGGTGTACAACGTGATGATTTGATACATGTATACATTGTGGAACGATTACATATCAAACTATGTATTTTCTTGATTAAACATTATAGTATGGATTCACTTCTGGCTATGAAAGATGTGTCATGTTTTTCCTTTGCCTCCTTCACACTGCTTATGTAGAATCTATATTGTCAAGAAATAAAATATTGGCTCTTGACGGCAATTGTAAATATCTCCTCGGTTGAGCTCATTTCCATATCCCAGGCCCTGCAGTGTTGAATATTCCTATGACTTCATGGATGCTGGATTCCTTGATTTAACTTTGTTTGCCCAAATGATATTTCGACTAGACATAATACTCTTTAGTCATTCCTTTTAGTACTGTAGGAATTGCTTCCATGTCTTCTGGCATTAAATATTTCTGGAGGAATCTTAGGAAAGCATGTTACAGGTTGTTTTCCTTCTTTTTAAAATTATTTACTTATTTGTCTGGGCCAGGTCTTAGTTGCAGCATGCAGGATCTTTATTTGCAGCAGGCGGGATCTTTAGTTGTGGCATGTGGGATCTAGTTCCGGGACCAGGGATCCAACCCAGGCCCCCTGCATTGGGAGTGTGGAATCTTAACCACTGGGCCACCAGGGAAGTCCCTGTTTTCTTTCTTAATACATTTTGTTTCTGCAGAATCCAAAGGAAAAGAAATCCTTCCAAAAGTTGGAGACCTTCATAGAAGTGTATCACAGTGTTGATTATTTTCTTTTCAAAAATTTAATTTGTATTTACACATTTAGTCATTAATGACAAGGATTTTCTTCCCTAACATTTTCTGTTTATGCTCTCTATTTTGAAGAAATAAATTATCCTTGTCTTCCTGTACCTTTCTCTTCGATAGCTATTGTTTTGTCTAAATTCTTTGGACGTTTTCTTCTATAGTCAATGCATTTATCTCTAGCCTTTTAAACTTGGTAGCCCT
The DNA here is from genome assembly GCF_937001465.1 of Orcinus orca. NCBI lineage: Eukaryota > Metazoa > Chordata > Mammalia > Artiodactyla > Delphinidae > Orcinus > Orcinus orca. The sequence continues at coordinate 56,213,687 of NC_064578.1, forward strand.
TTAACTATCAACCATGTCCCTATTTCTAATATTAAAGCTGTATTAGTGTGCTCTTGGTCACTAATTTCCCTAGTTTTGCAATATCCCATTTCAGTTCAGGTCACTATGTTTATTTTATATTTTAGATCTTTATAAATTATGTTGTATGTTGTTTGAAGAAATGGTGGAAAGCTTTTTTCCTTGAGTGCTTCTCTTCTGAATTATGTTTTCATTATGTTTGTGTTACAGAGTTGTCCTGTCATTTTGTTTCTTTGGGTTTTTTTCCCTTAGACACATCTTTTATCTATTTATTTTTTATTGTGGTAAGAACAGTTCACATAGATCTTCCCTCAACAAAATTTTATTTATCTATTTGGCTGCATGGGTCTTATGCGGCATGCGGGGGCATGCAGGATCTAGTTCCCTGACCAGGGGTTGAACCTGGGCCCCCTGAGTTGGGAGGGCAGAGTCTTAACCGCTGGACCACCAGGGAAGTCCCTACCCTCAACAAAATTTTAAATGTATAATACAGTATTGTTAACTATAGGCACTATGTTTTATAGCAAATCTCTAGAACTTACTCGGTTTTTAAAAAATAAATTTATTTATTTTTCACTGCTACTCTTCGTTGCAGTGCCGTGCTTCTCATTGTGGTGGCTTCTTTTGTTGCAGAGCATGGGCTCTAGGTGCATGGGCTTCAGTAGTTGTGGCATGCAGGCTCAGTAGTTGTGGCTCATGGACTCTAGAGCACAGGTTCTGTAGTTGTGGCACATGGGCTTAGCTGCTCTGTGGCATGTGGGATCTTCCCAGACCAGGGCTCGAACCCGTGTCCCTGCATTGGTAGGTGGATTCTTAACCACTGTGCCACCAGGAAAGTCCCTGGAACTTACTCATTTTTAATTGAAGTATAGTATATGTGCAATATTATATGCTACAGGTGTACAATTTAGTGATTCACAATTTTTAAAGTTTATACTCCATTTATAGTTATTGTAAAACATTGGCTATATTCGCAGTGGGGTGTATGCATATCCTGTGGCTTATTTTATATCAAATGTTTTGTATCTCTTAGTCTTCCACCCCTATACTGTCCTTACTGCTTCCCTCTGCCCACTGGTGATCACTAATTTGTTCTCTGTATCTGTGAGTCTGCTGCTTTTTTGTTATATTCATTAGTTTGTTGTATTTTTTTAGGTGCCACATATAAGCGATATCATACAGTGTTTGTCTTTTTCTGTGACTTATTTCACTTAGCAAAATGCCCTCCAAGTCCATCCATGTTGCTGCAAATGGCAAAATTTTATTCTTTTTTATGGCCGAGTAGTATTCCATTGTGTACATATCAACCACATCTTCTTTCTTTATCCATTCATCAGTTGATGGGCACTTAGGCTGCTTCCATATCTTGGCAGTTGTAAATAGTGGAACTATCAACATTGGGGTACATGTATCTTTTTGAACTTAGTGTTTTTGTTTTTTGGGGGTTATATATCCAGGAATGGAATTGCTGGATCATATGGTAGTTCTATTTTCAGTTTTTTGAGAAACCTCCATTCTGTTTCTCACAGTGGCTGCACTAATTTACATTCCCACCGATAGCATAGAACGGTTCCCTTTTCTCCACATCCTTGCCAGCATTTGTTATTTGTGTGGGTTTTAGTTTTGTTTTGTTTTTATGATAGCCATTCTGACAAGTGTGAGGTGATAACTCATTGTGGTTTTGATTTGCATTTCCCTGATGATTAGCAATATTGAACATCTTTTCATTTGCCTGTTGGCCATATGCATTTCCTCTTTGGAAAAATATCTGTTTAGTTTTTCTGCCCATTTTTTAATTGGGTTTGATTTTTTTTTGATGTTGAGTTGTATGAGCTGTTTATATATGTTGGATATTAACCCCTTTTGGGTCATATCGTTTGCAAATATTTTCTCCCATTCAGCAGGTTGTCTTTTCATTTTGTCAATAGTTTCCTTTGTTGTGCAAATGCTTTTGAATTTAATTAGTTACCATTTGTTTATTTTTGCTTTTATATCCTTTGCTATCGAAAATGAATCCAAAAAAATATTGGTATAATTTATGTCAAAGAGTATTCTGCCTATGTTTTCCTCTAGCATTTTTATGGTATCCAGTCTTACATTTAGGTCTTTAATTCATTTTGAATTTATTTTTGTGTATGGTATTAGAGACTGTTCTAATTACATTCTTTTCCATGCAGCTGTCCAGTTTTCCCAGCACCACTTGTTGAAGAGACTGTCTTTCCTCCATTGTGTATATTGCCTCTTTTGTCATAGATTAATTGACCATAAGTGTGTGGTTTTACTTCTGGGATCTCTATTCTGTTCTGTTGATCTGTGTGTCTGTTTTTGTGCCAGTACCATGCTATTTTGACTTCTTTAGCTTTGTAGTATAGTTAGAAGTCAGGGAGTGTGATTCTTCCCGATCTGTTCTTCTTACTTAAGATCTTTTTGGTTACTTGGGGTTTTTTGTGTTTCCATACAAATTTTTTAAATTTTATTTATTTTATTTACTTATTTTTGGTTGTGTTGAGTCTTCGTTGCTGCATGTGGGCTTTCTCTAGTTGCGGCGAGTGGGGGCTACTCTTCGTTGTGGTGCACGGGCTTCTCATTGCAGTGGCTTCTCTTGTGGAGCACAGGCTCTAGGCACGTGGGGCTTCAGTAGTTGTGACATGTGGGTTCAGTAGTTGTGGCTTGTGGGTTCTAGAGTGCAGGCTCAGTGGTTGTGGTGCACTGGCTTAGTTGCTCCACAGCATGTGGGATCTTCCCTGACCAGGTATCAAACGCGTGTCCCCTGTATTGGCAGGCAGATTCTTAACTGCTGTGTCACCAGGGAAGCTCCACCATATCTTCTTTATCCATTCATCTGTTGATGGACGTTTAGGTTGTTTCCATGTCTTGGCTATTGTGAATACTGCTGCTATGAACATAGGGCTGCATGTATCTTTTTGAATTACAGTTTTGTCCAGATATATGCCCAGGAGTGGGATTGCAGGATCATATGATAACTCTATTTTTAGTTTTTTGAGGAACCTCCATACTGTTTTCCATAGTGGCTGCACTAACTTACATTCCCACCAACAGTGTAGGAGGGTTCCCTTTTTTCCACACCCTCTCTGGCATTTGTTATTTGTAGACTTCTTAATGATGGCCATCCTGACCAGTGTGAGGTGATACCTCATTGTATGCAATTGTTTTGATTTGCATTTCTCTAATAGTAAGTGATGCTGAGCATCTTTTCATATGACTGTTGGCCATCTGTATGTCACCTTTGGAGAAATGTCTATTTAGGTTTTCTGCCCATTTTTTGATTGGGTGGGTTTTTTGTTGCTGAGTTGGATGAGCTGTTTGTACAATATAGTTTGGAAATTAAGCCCTTGTTGGTCGCATCATCTGCAAATATTTTCTCCCATTCCATAGATTGTTTTCATTTTGTTTATGGTTTCCTTTGCTGTGCAAAAACTTGTAAGTTTGATTAGGTCTCATTTATTTACTTTTGTTTCTATTTCTATTGTCTTGAGAGACTGACCTGAGAAAACATCAGTATGATTTATGCCAGAGAACGTTTTGTCTATGTTCTCTTCTAGGAGTTTTATGGTGTCATGTCTTACATTTAAGTCTTTAAGCCATTTTGAGTTTATTTTTGTGTGTGATGTGAGGGTGTGTTCTAACTTCATTTATTTACATGTGGCTGTCCAGCTTTCCCAATACCTCTTGCCAAAGAGACTGTCTTTTCCCCATTGTATATTCTTGCCTCCTTTGTAGAAGATTAATTGTAGGTGTGTGGGTTTATTTCTGGGCTTTCTATCGGTTCTGTTGATCCATATGTCTGTTTTTGTGCCAATACCATGCCATTTTGATTACCGTAGCTTTGTAGGATTGTCTGCAGTCTGGGAGGGTTATGACTCCAGCTTTCTTCCTTTTCCTCAGGATTGCTTTGGCAATTCTGGGTCTTTTATGGTTGCACATAAATTTTAGGATTATTTGTTCTAGTTCTGTGAAAAATGTCATGGGTAATTTGATAGGGATCACATTAAATCTATAGATTGCTTTGGGTAGTATGGCCATTTAAATGACATTAATTATTTCAATCCAAGAGCATGGGATGTCTTTCCATTTCTTTGTATCATCTTCAGTTTTCTTTATCAATGTTTTATAGTTCTCAGCATGTAAGTCTTTAACCTCCTTGGTCAGGTTTATTGCTAAGTTTTGTTTTATTTTGTTTTGGTGTGATTTTAAAAGGTACCATTTGTTCTGTTTACATTCCCTATCTAATACTTCATAGTTAGTGTAAAATGCAACCAATTTCTGTATGTTAATTCTGTATCCTGCTAGCTTGCTGAATTTATAGTAGGTTTTGTGTTGAGTCTTTAAGGTTTTCTATATGTACTATCATGTCATCTACATGTAATGACAATTTAACCCCTTCCCTTCCTATATGAATACTTTTATTTCTTTTTTTTCTTTTGTCTTATTGCTGAGGCTAGGATTTCCAATACTGTATTGAATAGAAGTGGTGAGAGAGGGTATCCTTTTCTTGTTCCAGATTTTAGCAGGAACGCTTTCATCTTTTTACCATTGATTATTATATTGGCTGTGGGTTTGTCATAAATAGCTTTTATTATGTTGAGATATATTCTCTCTGTACCCACTTCAGTAAGAGTTTTTATCATGAATGGATGTTGAATTTTATCAATGCTTTTTCTGCATCTGTTGAGATGATCATGTGGTTTTTGTCTTTTGTTCAATGTGGTGTATCACATTCATTGATTTCTGTATGTTGAACTATCCTTGTGACCCTGGGATGAATCCAGGTTGATTGTGGTATATGACCTTTTTTATGTGTTGTTGGATTCGGTTTGCTAATATTTTGTCAAGAATCTTTGCATCTATATTCATCAAAGTTATTAATCTGTAATTTTCTTTTTTGGTGGCATCTTTGTCTGGTTTTGGTATCAGGGTGATGGTGGCTTCATAGAATGTCTTTGGGGGTGTTCCCTCCTCCTCAATCTTTTGGAAGAGTTTAAGAAGGATCAGTGTAAGTTCTTCTTTATATGTTTGGTAGAATTCACCTGTGAAGCCATCTGGTTCTGGACTTTTGCAGGGAGTTGTTTTTTTTTCTGTACGCGGGCCTCTCACTGTTGTGGCCTCTCCCGTTGCAGAGCACAGGCTCTGGACGCACAGGCTCAGTGGCCATGGCTCATGGGCCTAGCCACTCCGCGGCATGTGGGATCCTCCCGGACTGGGGCACGAACCCATGTCCCCTGCATTGGCAGGCGGACTCTCAACCACTGCACCAACAGGGAAGCCCCTGTAGGGAGTTTATAAAATTATTATTACAATTTCTATTTCACTTCTAGTGATTGGTCTTTTCAAATTATCTACTATTTCTTGATTCAATTGTGGTGGGCTGTATGTTTCTAGAAACTTGTCCATTTCTTCTAGGTTGGCGAATTTGTTAGTGTATAATTGTTCATAATATTTACTTACTTTTTATTGTATTTCTGTGGTATTGGTTGCTGTTTCTCCTTTTCCATTTCTTTTTTCTTTTGGCTGCGTTGGGTCTTTGGTGCTGCGTGTGGGCTTTCTCTAGTTGCAGCAAGTGGAGGCTACTCTTCATTGCGGTGTGTGGGCTTCTCATTTGCAGTGGCTTCTCTTGTTGTGGAGCATGGGCTCTAATGCATGGGCTTCAGTAGTTGCAGCACATGGGCCCTAGAGCACAGGGGCTTCAGTAGTTATGGTGTGTGGGCTTGGTAGTTGCGGCACACAGGTTCTAGGACATGGGGGCTTCAGTAGTTGTGGCTCGTGGGTTCAGTAGTTGTGGCTCACAGGCTCTAGAGCACAGGCTTAGTAGTTGTGGCACACAGGCTCAGTTGCTCTGCGGCATGTCGGACCTTCCTGGACCAGGGATCAAACCCGTGTCCCCTGCATTGGCAGGTGGATTGATAACCAATGCACCGGGAGGGCAGTCCCCTTTCATTTCTTATTTTGCTTATTTGGGTTCTCTCTTTTCTTCTTGGTGAGTCTGGTCAGAGGTTTGTCAATTCTTTTACCCTTTCAAGAAACCAGCTCTTGGTTTTATTGATATTTTCTATGGTTTTTTAAATCTGTATTTTATTTATTTCCCCTCTGATCTTTATTATTTCCTCCCGTCTGCTAACTTTAGGTTTTGTTTCTTCTTCTTTTTCTTGTTCTTCAAGGTTGTAGGTTAGGTTGTTTGAGATTTTTCTTGTTTTTTGAGGAAGGCCTGTATTGCTGTGCACTTCCCTCTAAGCACTGCTTTGCTGCATCCCGTAGATTTTGTGTGGTTGTTTTCATTGTCATTTATCTGAAGGTATTTTTAAATTTCCTCTTTGATTTCATCATTGACCCATTGATATTTTTTAGAAGCTTGTTGTTTAGTCTCCTTGTAATCATTTTTTTTCTCATTTCTTTTACTGTGGTTGATTTCTAGTTTCATTCCATTGTGGTCAGAAAAGATGCTTGAAATAATTTCTGTACCCTTTAATTGGTTGAGGCTTGTTTTGTGCCCTAGTATGTGGTCAATCCTAGAGCTTGTTCCATGTGTACTTGAAAAGAATATGTATTCTGGTTGTGGGTTTTTTTTTTATGTAATGTCCTGAAAATATCAATTAAGTCTAACTGTTGTATCATTTAGGATCTCTGTCTAGGAGACTTACTGACTTTCTGTCTAGGATATCAGTCTGTTGATGTGAACGGGGTGTTAATGTCTCCTACTATTATGGTGTTCCCTTCAGTTTCTCCCTTTATGTCTGTTAGTATTTTATGTAGTTGGGTGCTCCTATATTAGGTGCATATATGTTGATGAGTGTAATACCCCCTTCTTGTATTGATCGTTTTATCACTATATAGTGTCCTTCTTTATCTTTCTTTATGGCCTTTGTTTTATTTATTTATTTTATATTATTATTTTTATTTATTTATTTTAACTTTTTATTGGAGTATAATTGTTTTACAATGGCGTGTTAGTTTCTGCTTTATAACAAAGTGAATCAGTTATACATGTATCCCCATATCTCTTCCCTCTTGCATCTCCCTCCCTCCCACCCTCCCTATCCCACCCCTCTAGGTGGTCACAAAGCACCGAGCTGATCTCCATGTGCTATGCAACTGCTTCCCACTAGCTATCGATTTTACAGTTGGTAGTGTATATATGTCCATGCCTCTCTCTCACTTTGTCCCATCTTACCCTTTCCCCTCCCCATGTCCTCAAGTCTATTCTCTAGTAGCTCTGCGTCTTTATTCCCGTCTTGCCCCTAGGTTCTTCATGACCTTTTTTTTTTTTTTAGATTCCACATATATGTGTTAGCATACGGTATTTGTTTTTCTCTTTCTGACTTACTTCACTCTGTATGACAGACTCTAGGTCCATCCACCTCACTACAAATAACTCAATTTCATTTCTTTTAATGGCTGAGTAATATTCCATTGTATATATGTGCCACATCTTCTTTATCCATTCATCCGATGATGGACACTTGGGTTATTTCCATCTCTGGGCTATTGTAAATAAGAGTTGCAATGAACATTGTGATACAAGACTCTCTTTTTTTTTTTTTTTTTTTTGCGGTATGCGGGCCTCTCACTGTTATGGCCTCTCCCATTGCAGAGCACAGGCTCTGGACGCACAGGCTCAGTGGCCATGGCTCATGGGCCCAACCGCTCTGCAGCATGTGGGATCTTCCCAGACTGGGGCACGGGCCCGTGTCCCCTGCATTGGTAGATGGACTCTCAACCACTGTGCCACCAGGGAAGCCCGCATGACTCTTTTTGAATTATGGTTTTCTCAGGGTATATGCCTAGCAGTGGGATTGCTGGGTCGTATGGCAGTTCATTTTTAGATTTTTAAGGAACCTCCATACTGTTCTCCATAGTGGCTGTATCAATTTACATTCCCACCAACAGTGCAAGAGGGTTCCCTTTTCTACGCACCCACTCCAGCACTTATCGTTGTAGATTTTTTGATGATAGCCATTCTGACCTGTATGAGATGATACCACATTGTAATTTTGATTTGCATTTCTCTAATGATTAATGATATTGAGCATCCTTTCATGTGTTTGTTGGCAATCTGTATATCTTCTTTGGAGAAATGTCTGTTTAGGTCTTCTGCCCATTTTTGGATTGGGTTGTTTGTTTTTTTGATATTGAGCTGCATGAGCTGCTTGTAAATTTTGGAGATTAATCCTTTGTCAGTTGCTTCATTTGCAAATACTTTCTCCCATTCTGAGGGTTGTCTTTTTGTCTTGTTTATGGTTTTCTTTGCTGTGCAAAAGCTTTGAAGTTTCATTAGGTCCCATTTGTTTATTTTTGTTTTTATTCCCATTTCTCTAGGAGGTGGGTTAAAAAGGATCTTGCTGTGATTTATGTCATAGAGTGTTCTGCCTATGTTTTCCTCTAAGAGTTTGATAGTATCTGGCCTTATATTTAGGTCTTTAATCCACTTTGAGTTTATTTTTGTGTATGGTGTTAGGGAGTGATCTAATCTCATCCTTTTACATGTACCTGTCCAGTTTTCCCAGCACCACTTATTGAAGAGGCTGTCTTTTCTTCATTATATATTCTTGCCTCCTTTATCAAAGATAAGGTCACCATATGTGCGTGGGTTTATCTCTGGGCTTTCTATCCTGTTCCATTTATCTATATTTCTGTTTTTGTGCCAGCAGCATACTGTCTTGATTACTATAGCTTTGTAGTATAGGCTGAAGTCGGGGAGCCTGATTCCTCCAGCACCGTTTTTCTTTCTCAAGATTGCTTTGGCTATTCGGGGTCTTTTGTGTTTCCATACAAATTATGAAACTTTGTTCTAGTTCTGTGAAAAATGCCAGTGGTAGTTTGATAGAGATTGCATTGAATCTGTAGATTGCTTTGGGTAGCATAGTCATTTTCACAATGTTGATTCTTCCAATCCAAGAACATGGTATATCTCTCCATCTGTTTGTATCATCTTTAATTTCTTTCATCAGTGTCTTATAATTTTCTGCATACAGGTCTTTTGTCTCCTTAGGTAGGTTTACTCCTAGGTTTTTTTTTTTGTTTTTTTTTTTTTTTTTTTTTTTGCAGTACACGGGCCTCTCACTGCCGTGGCCTCCCCCGTTGCGGAGCACAGGCTCCGGACGCGCAGGCTCAGCGGCCATGGCTCACGGGCCCAGCCGCTCCGCGGCACGCGGGCTCCTCCCGGACCGGGGCACGAACCCGTGTCCCCTGCATCGGCAGGCAGACTCTCAACCACTGCGCCACCAGGGAAGCCCCACTCCTAGGTTTTTTATTCCTTTTGTTGCAAAGGTAAATAGGAGTGTTTTCTTAATTTCACTTTCAGATATTTCATTATTAGTGTGTAGGAATGCAAGAGATTTCTGTGCACTAATTTTGTATCCTGCTACTTTACCAAATTTATTGATTAGCTCTCGTAGTTTTCTGGTAGCATCTTTAGGATTCTCTATGTATAGTATCATGTCATCTGCAAACAGTGACAGCTTTACTTCTTCTTTTCTGATTTGGATTCCTTTTATTTCCTTTTCTTCTCTGATTGCTGTGGCTAAAACTCCAAAACTATGTTGAATAATAGTGGTGAGCATGACAACCTTGTCTTGTACCTGATCTTAGTGGAAATAGTTTCAGTTTTTCACCATTGAGGACGATGTTGGCTGTGGGTTTGTCATATATGGCCTTTATTATGTTGAGGAAAGTTCCCTCAATGCCTGCTTTCTGGAGGGTTTTTTATCATAAATGGGTGTTGAATTTTGTTGAAAGCTTTGTTGAAAACTTTGCATCTGTTGAGATGATCATATGGTTTTTCTCCTTCAATTTGTTAATATGGTGTATCACATTGATTGATTTGCATATATTGAAGAATCCTTGCATTCCTGAGATAAACCCCACTTGATCATGGTGTATGATCCTTTTACTGTGCTGTTGGATTTTGTTTGCTAGTATTTTGTTGAGGATTTTTGCATCTATGTTCATCAGTGATATTGGCCTGTAGTTTTCTTTTTTTGCGACATCTTTTTCTGCTTTTGGTATCAGGGTGATGGTGGCCTCATAGAATGAGTTTGGGAGTGTTCCTCCCTCTGCTATATTTTGGAAGAGTTTGAGAAGGATAGGTGTTAGCTCTTCTCTAAATGTTTGATAGAATTTGCCTGTGAAGCCATCTGGTCCTGGGCTTTTGTTTGTTGGAAGATTTTAAATCACAGTTTCAATTTCAGTGCTTGTGATTGGTCTGTTCATACTTTCTATTTCTTCCTGGTTGAGTATTGGAAGGTTATGCATTTCTAAGAATTTGTCCATTTCTTCCGGGTTGTCCATTTTATTGGCATATAGTTGCTTGTAGTAATCTCTCATGATCTTTTGTATTTCTGCAGTGTCAGTTGTTACTTCCTTTTCATTTCTAATTCTGTTGATTTGAGTCTTCTCCCTTCTTTTCTTTCTGAGTATGGCTAATGGTTTATCAATTTTGTTTATCTTCTCAAAGAACTAGCTTTTATTTTTATTGATCTTTGCTATTGTTTCCTTCATTCCTTTTTCATTTATTTCTGATCTGATCTTTATGATTTCTTCGCTTCTGCGAACTTTGGGGGTTTTTTTGTTGTTCTTTCTCTAATTGCTTTAGGTGTAAGGTTAGGTTGTTTATTTGAGGTGTTTCTTGCTTCTTAAGGTAGGATTGTATTGCTATAAACTTCCCTCTTAGAACTGCTTTTGCTGCATCCCATAGGTTTTGGATTGTCGTGTTTTCATTGTCATTTGTTTCTAGGTATTTTTTGATTTCCTCTTTGGTTTCCTCAGTGATCTCTTGGTTATTAGGTAGTGTATGGTTTAGCCTCCATGTGTTTGTATTTTTTTACAGTCTTTTTCCTGTAATTGATATCTAGTCTCATAGTGTTGTGGTCAGAAAAGATACTTGATACGATTCCAATTTTCTTAAATTAACCAAGGCTTGATTTGTGACTTAAGATATGATCTATCCTGGAGAATATTCCATGAGCACTTGAGAAGAAAGTGTATTCTGTTGTTTTTTGGATGGAATGTCCTATAAATATTAAATCCATCTTGTTTAATGTGCCACTTAAAACTTGTGTTTCCTTATTTATTTTCATTTTGGATCATCTGTCCATTGGTGAAAGTGGGGTGTTAGTCCCCTACTATGATTGTGTTACTGTTGATTTCCCCTTTTATGGTTGTTAGCATTTGCCTTATGTATTGAGGTGCTCCTATCTTCTTGGATTGATCCCTTGATCATTATGTAGTGTGCTTCTTTGTCTCTTGTAATAGTCTTTGTTTTAAAGTCTATTTTGTCTGATATGAGAATTGCTACTCCAGCTTTCTTTTGATTTCCATTTGCATGGAATATCTTTTTCCATCCCCTCTCTTTCAGTCTGTATGTGTCCCTAGGTCTGAAGTGGGTCTCTTGTAGACAGCATATATACAGGTCTTGTTTTTGCATCCATTCAGCCAGTCTATGTCTTTTGGTTGGAGCATTTAATCTATTTACATTTAAGGTAATTATCAATATGTATGTTCCTATTACCATTTTCTTAATTGTTTTGGGTTTGTTATTGTAAGTCTTTTCCTTCTCTTGTGTTCCCTTCCTAGAGAAGTTCCTTTAGCATTTGTTGTAGAGCTGGTTTGGTGGTGCTGAATTCTTTTAGCTTTTGCTTGTCTGTAAAGTTTTTAATTTCTCCATCAAATCTGAATGAGATCCTTGCTGGGTAGAGTAGTCTTGGATACAGGTGTTTCCCTTTCATCACTTTAAATCTGTACTGCCACTCCCTTCTGGCTTGCAGAGTTTCTGCTGAAAGATCAGCTTTTAACCTTATGGGGATTCCCTTGTACGTTATTTGTTGCTTTTCCCTTGTTGCTTTCAATATTTTTTCTTTGTATTTAATTTTTTTTTTTTTTTTTTGTGGTACGCGGGCCTCTCACTGTTCTGGCCTCTCCCATTGCAGAGCACAGGCTCCGGACGCGCAGGCTCAGCGGCCATGGCTCACGGGCCTAGCAGCTCCGCGGCATGTGGGATCTTCCCAGACCGGGGCACGAACCCACATCCCATGCATCGGCAGGCGGACTCTCAACCACTGCGCCACCAGGGAAGCCCTGTATTTAATTTTTGATAGTTTGATTAATATGTGTCTTGGTGTGTTTCTCTTTAGATTTATCCTGAATTGGACTCTGTGCTTCCTGGACTTGATTGACTATTTCCTTTCCCATCTTAGGGAAGTTTTCAACTATAATCTCTTCAAATATTTTCTCAGTCCCTTTCTTTTTCTCTTCTTCTTCTGGGACCCCTATAATTCGAATGTTGGTGCATTTAATATTGTCCTCGAGGTCTCCAAGACTGTCCTCAATTCTTTTCATTCTTTTTTCTTTTTTCTGCTCTGTGGTAGTTATTTCCACTATTTTATCTTCCAGGTCACTTATCCATTCTTCTGCCTCAGTTATTCTGCTATTGATTCCTTCTAGAGAATTTTTAATTTCATTTATTGTGTTGTTCACCATTGTTTGTTTGCTCTTTAGTTCTTCTAGGTCCTTGTTAAACTTTTTTTTATTTTTTCTGTTCTATTTCCAAGATTTTGTATCATCTTTACTATCATTACTATGTATTCTTTTTCAGGCAGATTGCCTATTTCTTCTTCATTTGTTTGGTCTGGTGGGTTTTTATCTTGCTCCTTCATCTGCTGTGTATTTCCCTGTCTTCTCATTTTGCTTACCTTACTGTGTTTGGGGTCTCCTTTTCAGAGGCTGCACGTTTGTAGTTCCCATTGTTTTTGGTGTCTGCCCCCCGTGGGTAAGATTAGTTCAGTGGGTTGTGTAGGCTTCCTGGTGAAGGGGACTGGTGTCTGTGTTCTGGTGGATGAAGCTGGATCTTGTCTTTCTGGTGGGAAGGACCACGTCCAGTGGTGTGTTTTGGGGTGTCTGTGAACTTAGTATGATGTTAGGCAGCCTCTCTGCTGATGCGTGGGGTTGTGTTCCTGTCTTGCTAGTTGTTTGGCATGGGGTGTCCAGCACTGTAGCTTGCTGGTCATTAAGTGGAGCTGGGTCTTAGCGTTGAGATGGACATCTCTGGGAAAGCTTTCTCCATTTGATATTACATGTGGCTGGGAGGTGGACCAATGTCCTGAACTCGGTTCTCCCACCTCAGAGGCTCAGGCCTGACAGCTGACCAGAGCACCAAGACCTTGTCAGCCTCACAGCTCAGAAGAAAACGGAGGAAAAAAAAGAAGGAAAGAAAAAATAAAATAAAATAAAGATATTAAAATAAAAAATAAAAATATATATTATTAAAATAAAAACAGTAATAATAGGAAAAAGAGAGCAACGAAACCAATAAATAAATCCACCAATGATGACAAGCACTAAAAACTAAGCTAAAATAAACGTAAAAATCAGAAAATGGTCTGTCATATACAGCAAACCCCAAGTCTACAGTTGCTCCCAAAGTCCACCGCCTCAATTTTGGGATGATTCATTGTCTATTCAGGTATTCCACTGATGCAGGTACATCAAGTCGATTGGGGAGATTTAATCCACTGCTCCTGAGGCTCCTGGGAGAGATTTCCCTTTCTCTTCTTTGTTCTCACAGCTCCCGGGGCTCAGCTTTGGATTGGGCCCCGCCTCTGCGTGTAGGTCGCCTGAGGGCGTCTGTTCCCGGCCAGACAGGAGGGAGTTAATGGAGCGGCTGATTAGAGGGCTCTGGCTCACTCAGGCCTGGGGGAGGGAGGGGCACGGATGCAGGGTGAGCCTGCGGCAGCAGAGGGCAGTGTGACGTTGCTCCAGCCTGAAGCACGCCGTGTGTTCTCCTGGGGAAGTTCTCCCTGGATCACTGGACCCTGGCAGTGGCGGGCTGCACAGGCTCCCGGGAGGGGAGGTGTGGAGAGTGACCTGTGCTCGCACACGGGCTTCTTGGTGGCTGCAGCAGCAGCCTTAGCGTCTCATGCGCGTCTCTGGGGTCTGTGCTGATAGCCGTGGCTCGCGCCCATCTCTGGAGCTTGTTTAGGTGGGTGGTACTTTGAATCCCCTCTCTTCGCGCACCCGAAACAATGGTCTCTTGCCTCTTAGGCAGGTCCAGACTTTTTCCCAGACTCCCTCCCGGCTAGCTGTGGTGCACTAGCCCTCTTTAGGCTGTGTTCATGCAGCCAACCCCAGTCCTCTCCCAGGGGTGTGACCTCCGAAGCCCGACCCTCAGCTCTCAGCCCCTACCTGCCCCGGCAGGTGAGCAGACAAGCCTCTCGGGCTGGTGAGTGCCGGTCGGCACCGATCCTCTTGGCAGGAATCTCCCCGCTTTGCCCTCTGCACCCCTGTTGCTGTGCTCTCCTCCGTGGCTCCAAAGCTTCTCCCCTGCCATCCCCCATCTCCTCCAGTGAAGGGGCTTCCTAGTGTGTGGAAACTTTCCTCCTTCACAGCTACCTCCCAGAGGGGCAGGTCCCATCCCTATTCTTTTGGCTCTGTTTTTTCTTTTGCCCTATCCAGATACGTGGGGGAGTTTCTTGCCTTTTGGGAAGTCTAAGGTCTTCTGCCAGCATTCAGTAGGTGTCCTGTAGGAGTTGTTCCACATGTAGATGTATTTTATTTTAATTAATTAATTTAATTTATTTATTTTTGACTGCCTTGGGTCTTCATTGCTCTGTGCAGGCTTTCTCTAGATGTGGTGAGCGCGGGGTACTCTTCGCTGTGGTTCGCGGGCTTCTCACTGCGGTGGCTTCTCCTGTTGCAGAGCACAGGCTCTAGGCATGCAGGCTTCAGTAGTTGTGGCATGCGGGCTCAGTAGTTGTGGCTCACAGCCTCTAGAGCACAGGCTCAGTAGTTGTGGCACACAGGCTTAGTTGCTCCGTGGCATGTGGGATCTTCCCAGACCAGGGCTCAAACCCATGTCCCCTGCATTGGCAGGAGGATTCTTAACCACTGCGCCACCAGGGGAGCCCAAGATGTGTTTCTGATGTGTCTGTGGGGAGGAAGGTGATCTCCACGTCTTACTCCTCCACCATCTTGAAGGTCTCCCCCATTTGTCTCTTTGTAGATTTTTAGATGATGGCCATTCTGTGGGAGGTGACACCTCATTGTAGTTTTGATTGGCATTCCTTTCATAATTAGTGATGTTGCCTATATTTCCATGTGCTTTTTTTTAATACAGGTTGAGTAAAATTTAGCTCTTAACATGGGCTTCGTGAACATCTGCCCGGTTTTGGATTTTTTTTCAATGACCTATCCCAGGACATTTCTTGAGGGCAGGTGTTTCCAGCCCACAGGCCTTGTGACTACTAAATGACCATCAGCACCCGTTTTAAAGTTGTTGTTGTGGGGAAAGACCACAAGGCGGCAGCATTTCTTCATGCCCAAGTCTGGTTACTGTGGCAACAAGAGCCTTAGGGAAAGTCCTGTTCCTGGGTCCTCAACTAGCGTGGAATATGCCAGAAGAAACACCCGAAGTCTTGTGTCTCATTGCTTCTTCTCACTTACCCTTCACTCCCAGGACAAATCCCACCCCCTGCCATATCGCTCTGCTCGGGATCTGTGGTCCTCAGGCGGGTTGACTTCTAGGAAGGAGGCTGGAGGAGGGAACCCCCACCCCCAGGAGATGTGGATCCCAGGGGCCTTTTTAAGGCTCCGCCGGCCCAGAGGACCCACCCTCCTTTGGGTGCATGGGGCTCGGTTCAGCTGTAGGGGGCGCTGCCTGGATCTAGAGATTATGGTCTCAGGCAGAGGGGACCGGGCACTCCAGGGCCAGGGGGCGGGGCTAACTTGCTGGCACACCCTTCTGAGCTCCCTCAGCCCCACGACAGTCCAGTCTTGAAACCCAAGCCTGCTTAGGCTCCAGGGATGTGACACCAGCCCTGGTTATTGAGGCCTGAAGGGGAGTAGAGTTGGCATTTTTGATTTGTTTTAATTTTTATTTTGTATTGGAGTATAGATGATTTACAATGTTGTGGGTTGTTTTTCATTTTTGGGGGGCGGTGGTGGTGTGTAGCAACTTGATACTGTTATATATGGGAGTACATATATTCCGTTTTGGGTTTTTTTCCCATATAGGTTATGACAGAGTGTTGAGTAGATTTCCTTCTACATTACAGTGGGTCCTGGTTGATTATCTATTTTATAAATATTAGTGTGTTATATGTTAATGTCAATGTGCTAATGTCTCCCTCCACCCTTCCCCTTTGGTAACAATGTTTTCAAAGTCTGAGGTTGTTTCTGATTTGTATAGACATTCATTTGTATCCATTTTTAGATTCCACCTTTAAGTGATATCATATGATACTTGTCTTCCTCTGTTTGACTTACTTCACTTAGTATGGTCATCTCTACTTCCTTCCCTGTGGCTGGAAATCCACTATTTCATCCTTTTTTATGGCTGAGTAATATTCCATTGTATATATGTATCACGTCTTCTTTATGCATTCATTTGTCAATAGATATTTAGGTTGCTTCCCTGTCTTGGCTATTGTAAACAACACTGTAATGAACACTGTGGTGCATGTATCTTTTTGACCATGGTTTTCTCCAGATATATGCCCAGAATTGTGATTGCTGCATCCTATGGTGGTGCTATTTCATCTTTAAGGTACCTCCCTATTGTTTTCCATAGTGGTTGTACCAATTTACACTCCCACCAACCATGTAGGAGGGTTCTTTTTTTGGAAGAAAATTTGAAAGAAAGATTTCTGTAATAATGGAAAATTCAAGTCTTCTCCACATATATTAGAAAATTTTTTCCCATCTGAGCTGGGACCTTTACTTGTCCCATCATTAAGAAACATATTTGGGATCAAGTAGTTTTTTAATAAACTAATTAATTTTGAATTATAATACCTGACACAGGGCTAAAAGTTTTAAAGCTGTAAGATCTATTTGCAGCTCTCTGTATGGTTTTGCATCTCTATGTACATTTGTATTCCTGGTATTTTTTACCTCCAGATCATATTGATATAAATTAGTCTGTATAATAGCTTTATTTAACTGGCTTAAATAAAGACTAGTCAAACAAATTTATGCTATAGCAATTAAATGTTTTAGATGATGTTATTAATTTAGCCTAAGAATAAAACATACTCCCAAGTGAACTGCTTAATATATGTCAAGCATAACTGTAAAAAAATTTTTTTTCAAGCCATATGCTTAAATGTTTAGGTTCTTAACTTCTGTGAAATTTTATGCTTACTATATATATAACAAAATTGTCATCAAGAGAAATAATGAGATGAAAGATAGCTTTGTTTTTCTCATGAAATTTAAGAATACTTGTAAAAAACAAGTGAATTAAGTTGATTTAAGTGAGATACATTTTGTAAATGAACTTTTCCACAATGTTTATATATTTTTTAAAACATGTCTGCTTGAAATATTTCCAAAAATTTTTTGATAACTTAGTATAACTTTAAGGTTTCAAGTTAAGGTGAATGGTATTTATTTAACATCCAGTTAATTTTTCCATAAAAATATTGAAACATTGTTTAACATAAGTTTATCTACTTTGGTTTCTTAGTTTTACAGAAACAAGAGATAATTGGGTCTAGTATGTATATATGTATGTGTATTCATTCATTCATTCATTCATTGGTTTATTTATATGACTGTGCTGCATGGCACACAGGATCTTAGTTACCCAACCAGGTGTTGAACCCACACCCCTGGAAGTGGAAGTGTGGAGTCTTAACCACTGGACCACCAGGGAAGTCCCTGTGGCTGATAATTTAAATGAAGGATTCCAAAACAGTACCTCCCAGCACAATTGTCCACATGGTAGAAGGAGTGAGTCCCCAGAACCGCTGCTGCCAGTGTCTGTGTCCCCACAGTGAGCCTCCTGTGTCCCCAGGGGACTCTCCAGGGTCAGCAGTTAGGTCTGACCCAGGCTCCTGTCCAGTTACTGCTTCTGCCCTGGGTCTAGAGCATGTGAGATTTTGTATGCACCCTTAAGCGTGAAGTCTTTATTCCCCCAGCCTTCTGGGACTCCCCAAAGTAAGCCCCACTGCTCTTCAAAGCCAAATGCTCTGGGGGCTTGTCGTCTTGGTGAAGAACCCCTGGGCTGAGGGGCCCAGTGTGTGGTCAGACCTCTCGTCCCTTTGGGAGGACCTCTGCTGTTGTGATTATTCTCTTAGTGTAGGTCACCCACCCTGGGGGTGAGACTTGACTTTCTGGTGACTCTACCCCTCCTACCTGTCTTCTTGTGGTTCTTTCTTAATATTGTTAGTTGTAGAAGATTTTTTTGTTTTGGTCGTGTGGCCTGAAGGATCCTAGTTCCCTGACCCGGGATTGAACCTGGGTCCTCAGCAGTGAGAGCACGGAGTCCTAACCACTGGACCACCAGGGAGTTCCCAGTTGTAGAAGATCTTTACTGGTAAGATCCTGTCTTTTTCATCAGTGGTTGTTCTGTAAATAGTCGTACTTAGTGTGTCTGTGAGAGGAGGTGTGAACTGAGGATTCTCCTACTCCACCATAGTTCTTCCCAATTTCTTTTAAAGAGTAAATCTGTGGTCCATAATGTTTCAAATTTGCCCAATGTAATAAAACGAGTTTAGTGGGAAGGCAGAGAGAATCTCATTCTCACTTAATTGATTTTTATTCCGGAAAGTATTCTATATAGGAAAGCCTCAGGTATCTGAATGAGCATATATGTGTGTGTGTGTGTGTGTGTGTGTGTGTATATATATATATATATATATAAGTATATTTATTTATTTTTGGCTGCATTGGGTCTTCGTTGCTGTGCACGGGCTTTCTCTAGTTGTGGCGAGCAGTCGATACTCTTCATTGTGGCGTGCAGGCTTCTCATTGCGGTGGCTTCTCGTTGCAGGGCACGGGCTGTAGGTGCGCAGGCTTCAGTAGTCGTGGCACGCATGCTCAGTAGTTGTGGCTCACGGGCTCTAGAGCTCAGGCTCAGTAGTTGTGGTACACGGGCTTAGTTGCTTTGTGGCATGTGGGATCTTCCCGGACCAGGGCTCGAACCTGTGTCCCCTGCATTGGCAGGTGGATTCTTAGCCACTGCACCACTAGGGAAGTCCCAGAGCATATATTTTTTACTTCTGTGTTTTTCAGTTCTTTCTGTGATCTCATCTTTTCCCTGATTTCTTTTATTCCTGAGTTGAACTCTTACCTGACAGATGTAATTTCTTCATAAAATAGTTTTTTGTTCAGGATTTGCTAAATTTTGCCCTTCTCTTTGGCATCATGTGTGTATTGAAAGTTGAAAGAGGCTATTTATTATCCTATAGTGCTCTGGTTTTCTTTTTTTTGGATAATTGTGTAGTTCCTGTGCTGGTTTGATTTTGACCATTTTGGACGGGGAGGGGCTTTTTGTCACCTAGCTAACGCCAGGAGCTTTATCCTTTCATGGGTAGTTCAAACTTCAGCTTGGTTCTCCTCCTTCCCGTGCTGCTACCCATACGCTGTACTTCCTGCTAACGTGTGATTGACCTGTTTCTTTTTTCAGCTGTAACTCTTTTGCTTTTTGGAATCAATCTGTTTTTTGGGCTCCAACCACCGTCACCCATGCTTCTATTGCCAGAAAAGGTGTTTTGGCTGTGGCCTTCAGCTGGTGGATTTCAACTTAAATAAATGTAATTTGCTAGTATTTTTCAATTTTTATACCTTTATCTTTTGGAATATTTTCAGACTTCAAATCTTTGCAACTCAACACCTAGATAGAGCAAATGTTAACATATTTCATAACCATCACATGATCATAATCAGGAAATTAACAGTTAAATATTGATACTACAATTTAAAGACTAAAATTTCACCAGAGTCCTACTTCCAGATGTGGATCCAATCCACAGTCATACATTGCATTTAATCAGCCTGTCTCCCTGGTCTACTTTAATATGAAAGTTTGTTTTTTTAATCAGTTTGTGAGATGATGGAACTGTCTCACCACCTTCAGAATCCATTGATGATGCTTCTCTGAAACAACTATGACCATGGTGTTTGCCTAATGGTTCTATTTCCACGACCCCTACTAAATTAATTTTATTTCCTGTTAATCTGTATCAGTATGTATGTGTGTATTTTCATTTTATGGATTAGACTCCATTATTGTCATTAATTTTGTTTATAAACTTGTCTGATTAGGTATCCTCGTTTCCTCACCAGTGATAGGTGAGAGTGTTCAATTTTCCTATTATCTTGGTTAAGTCTTTTTGATTTTTTGTCCGTCTGCTAAGTCAATAATGGCATAACATGTAACTTTAATTTGCCTTTCTCTATGCTCTTTTCATGTCTTTAAGAGCAATTTTATACAGTTTGGTGTTTTGTCTCTTTTTCTTGTTTTTCTATTTGAACTTGACTCTTTTCCCATCAATCTTTAAGAATCCCTTATAGATTAGCAGTAGTAAATACCTGTGCTAGATATTCCAAATGTTTCCTTTAGTATGTCAGTTGTCTTTTGAAATTTATTTTCGGTCATACATTGTTCCAAACTGTAAATCAATGTTATGTAGGGGAGGAGAAGTTTTTCCTCTACCCTTCTTGGGTTCTCGACTAAGGCTCTGTAATAAAAGCTTACAAGTAAACAAGTTTATAACATGTATATCTCACATACACATGGGAGAAACTCAGGGCTGAGTAACTAAAAGAGGTGGCTTAGAATTCAGGTTATGTATAATCTTCAACGAAGAACAATAAATTTCTAGAGAAATAGGACCATGAAAAGCAACTTTAGGCTTCCAAGGGCAATAAACTGTAGGAAGGTAGATGTATGGGAAACTAAAGGGAGACAAAGCCTAATTCCTTTCGTGCTGTCTCCAGGTTGATAAAGTCTCTGGTGATCAGTTTTTGTCTTTCCTGATAGGGGAAGAGGGACAGCTTTGAAAATTTATGTCCTATTTTTAGGCAAATAGAGAAGGGCAAAAAGCATTTTTTTTAACTTTTATTGGAGTATAGTTGATTTATAATGTTGTTTCTGCTGTACAGCAAAGTGAATCAGTTATACATTTACATATATCCCTTTTTTACGTTCTTTTCCCATATAAGTCATTACAGAGTATTGAGTTCACTGTGCTATACGGTAGGTCCGTATTTATTTTATATATAGTAGTGTGTATGTCAATCTCACTCTCCCAATGTATCCCTCACCCCCTTACCCCCTGGTCACCATAAGTTTGTTTTCCAAATCTGTAACACTATTTGTTTTGTAGGTAAGTTCATTTGTACCCTTTTTTTAGAGTCCACATATAAGTGACATCATATATTTGTCTTTCTCTGTCTTACTTCACTCAGTATGACAATCTCTAGGTCCATCCATGTTGCTGCAAACGGCATTATTTCATTCTTTTTATGGCTGAGGAATATTCCATTGTATATTTGTGCCACATCTTCTTTATCCATTCATCTGTTGATGGACACTTAGGTTGCTTCCAGGTCCTGGCTATTTAAATAGAGCTACAATGAACATTATGGTACATGACTGTTTTTGAATTATGGCTTTCTCTGGATACATGCCCAGGAGTGGGATTGCTGGATCATATGGTAGGTAGCTCTATCTACTTCTCCTCAATTGCTTACAGCTCAAATCCTTATTTCAAAGTGGCATATTTGGGGGATGACATATTCAGGTTTCCTTCAGTCCCCCATTTGAAACTGGGCTTTCAGAAATTTTCACATCTTACCAGCTGATTTGGTAGCTGTGGAGAGATTCATTTTAGAAATGATGAGGTAAGAGATCTGTAAAAGACAGAGAAAAACAGAAAATGTCAAAAGTCCACTGTCTCGTATCTCACCAACTCAGTCCCGAGGATGGTTCAGTCCCGAGGATGGTTCAGTCCAGTGAAACAGTTGTGTCTTTGTTCTATGGTGCAAGCAATCAGGTATTTAACAAGAGACATTCCTATAGAAACAAAAGGAAAACAAAGGTTAATGATTATAACCATAAATTCATTCCTTGAGTCCACAGCACAGTGTGTTAAGACGTCTGGATTTCAGCTTGAAGCATCTTTGGATGGTAGAATGAAGATGGCTTTTGCAACCTGATGAATCTTCTGGTTTGCAGTTTGAGGGTCTCTGGTTACGGCATTAAACCTTTTGAAACCTTTTGAATAGCCCATACAGTATTAGGCAAGACAGTTGTCCAGACATGCACTGTGGTAATGATTTCTCTGAAGAGTATAGCAGGTTGTCCAGCTTTGTCTTGTAGGGCTTTGGGGAAAGGGTCATATTCATCCTTAGTGATTCCAAGTCAGAAGGGCTACAGAAAAATTGGAAATATTAATTTGGAGAGTTGTAGCCAGATGCTGGAGGAAACTAGAAGGATTCAGAATCCAGTCCAATCCAGGTAAATAGCAAAGACAATGAAAGGGACTAGATAGAATCTAATATCCATAAGGGTGCACTGTAGCTTTCCACTGAAACATATTTTTATAGCCACCTCCATTTCCATCAAATATAATTACAGTAGGACTAATTTGTTTGTAAAATAAACAGACCAGCTTTAAAGACTACACTTATTTCCATAAATGCAACAAGAATCCTGCTTGATTATTATATATTGAACCCGGGTCCTCAGCAGTGAGAGCACGGAGTCCTAACCACTGGACCACCAGGGAGTTCCCAGTTGTAGAAGATCTTTACTGGTAAGATCCTGTCTTTTTTTTTGAGATTGCTTTGCTAGAACTTTTCATAAGGAATCACCAGTTCACCTCGGGAGGCTTTCAAAAATCTAAGAAGCCAAGAACTTGCCACCAGGTTTTGGCTGCAACACCTATAGATTTAGGTGAATTCCTCTCTCCTCCATGTCCCCCAACTATGCTGAGGTTCCTGGGTAGTGAACTTCCTTACTCACCTGTAAGGCAGGAATTTCTGTAACCCAGGTACAGGCTGGTTTTATACAAGCAGGGCTTTATAAGCATTGGTTCCTTAAAGTCAACCGTCTTTAAAGTTGTCTGGTCATAGCTGATTCAATTGCACATCATTCTCAAATAGGACATTCTAGTCAAAGCCTTGGTACTTATTTTTTTCATTTTTCTTGGAGTATAGTTGATTTACAATGTTGTGTTAGTTTCCACTGTACAGCAAAGTGAATCAGTTATACATTTACATATATCCACTCTTTTTTAGATTGTTTTCCCACATAGGTCATTACACAGTATAGAGTAGAGTTCCCTGTGCTGTACAGTAGGTCCTTATTTATTACCTATTTTATATATAGTAGTGTGTATTTTTCAATCTCCCAGTTTATCCCTCCTCTCTTCCCCCTGGTAAGCATAAGATTGTTTTTTACATCTGTGATTCTATTTGTTTTGTAATTAAGTTCATTTGTACCATTTAATTTAGATTCCACATATAAGTGATATCATATAATGTTTGTCTTTCTCTGTCTGACTTCACTCAGTATGACAATCTCTAGGTCCATCCATGTTGCTGCAAACGGCATTATTTCACTTCTTTTTATGGCTGAGTAATATTCCATTGTATATATGTACCACATCTTCTTTATCCATTCGTCTGTCAATGGACATTTTGGTTGCTTCCATGTCCTAAAACCTCACTATTTTAAACAGTATTTCCAACTGGGACCTGTTAAAAGGAGAACAGAGTCATGCTGAACTTATGCAAATGGCTATATTGTCATGAAAACTGGAGTACTCAGTAAGAGTTTGCAAATTCCAGAGGGATCAGGTAGAGAGGAAAGATAAATGCTTCAATTCTGTTTATAAAGGAATAACTTACCAAATTGCTCCACATTAAAGATAGCTTAAAGGCAAAGAGGAAAATGTGCCCTTAAATCTGGAAATGAAAACATTAAAGAATGAGCAATGTTTCAAACAAAAAGTCATAGAAAAAATTATAATCATCCTCATTGATTCAGTCCCATGTAATTGATTTTCGTCTGTTTGATCTGTTCACAGTTCCCATCAGCTTCTTCATTAGTTCTGGAACTCCTTAGTCCAGTGACCTGCTCTCAAAGTTATTCAAGTGGAGCAGCCTCACCTGTAGCTTATTGTAAGTGCCTCACCTGTAGCTTATTGTAAGTGCTTTCAGAGAGTGATCAGAGTAAAACAGTAACTGCCTGTGAGTGACAAAAGACTCAAAACCACACCATGGTTACAAATCTGATGACAGTGCATTATTTGTTTGAAATGCAACATATAACGATAACTGGAATTATGACTGATGACAATATGCCAGGGCAAATCAGGTTGCTAAGAATTTCATACATGTCTAATACATTTATATTAGTAAAATACATTTATATTAGTAAGGTATATCCACTCGAATGCAACTATAGAAGTTTAAACATCACGTCTTTTCGACAGTGTGTCCTATCTAATTGAAGAAATCAAATGAGCCTAATTACTTTAACATCTTTCTTCTCTAATGAGAGAGAAGTTGTTTTTCAAAATTTTCCAGAGGCCGTCTGGAAAGTCCCAAAGTTAGTTTGAGGTAAGAAAGACTTCATTTAGGATCTGATTTTGGTTAAGTTGTCAAAATTGTCAAAATGTGTAAAACTTGATTAAATAAGATAATGGGTCATTGTGAAGTACTACTTAGTTATTCGTGACAATAAAAGATTTCAAAGGCCAAGACAGAAAGTAACGGGAATTCTCTGGTGGTCCAGTTGTTAGGACTCTGCACTTCCACTGCCAGGGGTCTGGGTTCGATCCCTAGTTGGGGAATTAAGGTCCTGCAAGCTGTGCAGTGCAGCCACACACACACAAAAAAAAGACAGGGAGTAACAGAGTTGAGAATAAAACGCACTTCAGCCCTTTTAATATTGAGAAAATGTGCTTTTGAAAAAATAAGCAAAGACCTGAAAAAGACAACATGAAGCACAGGAAAGTATTTTGACAGCACGCAGAATCGTCGTTTCCTAGGTGAATTACTCAAAAGGTAAAGAAGAATCTTTAATCCAAGAAAACTTTCTCCTTTGGATATAGAAAATTCTAGTTTTGCATAGTCACATTGTTAAAACCTTTATTATAATTAATCCATTCAGTTTTAGCTAGTTTGACCATACAAGATTTTTCCTTAATACTTTTTAATGAGTCTCATGTACCTCTGTAAATAAGTTCATTTGTGCCATTTTTTTAGATGCCACATATAAGCGATACCATATGATATTCGTCTTTCTCTGATTGACTTCACTTAGTATGATCATAGCTAGGTCTATCCCAGTTGCTGCAAATGGAATTATTCCATTCTTTTGTAATATTCCATTGTGTGTGTATGTTATTGGGACTGGCATATAAACACTATTATGGATCGTAGATCGTCCAAAAGGACCTTGTGAATAGCGCAAGGAGCTCTACGCAACACACTACAATCACCTTCTGGAAAACCAACCCGAAAAAGACTCGATAGACCTCTCTGTGTGAGGGAATGACGTTGCTGAACAGGTAAACCCAAAATACGTCAGTGCAAATCAACTCTACTCCCATATAATATAAAAATTAAGTTGAAACAGAAAAAAGCAAAGAAAAAAAAACAGAGAAACCTGGGCAAGAGGAAATGCTGCCACCTTGTGGACCGTTCCTGTAATTACAACGTGGAAAACGCTGCTGACGGGCCCTGAATAATCGCAAGGCCTGTGAGGCGGTTATTCAATAACACCTGCCCTCCAGAAAAACCCGAAGGGACAGTGCCTACTTGTTCCCCTCCTTGTTCCATGCCATGGGAGATAAATCACCAGGGCCCAGAGATCAGAAAGAATGTAAAATGAGACAAGCAAAGCTGTCTCCTCCCTGCACGTGCAGGTTATTTTTGATGATTCTGGGTTTATGGGTTTTCTCCCAGGGAAGTTAACCTTGAAGCCGAGACAGTTGTAGATAATGTAAACCACCCTGGCAACCTCCCTTTTTCTAGTCTATATAATCTGCAACTGTAGCATAATAAAATTGGCCTTGCAACCGTCAGTTGTCTTGATCCTCTGAACCCATTCGTCGGTGCTACTTCAGTTCTTTACCCCTTCCCTTCTGACCCTGGGCAGTGAGATACTCTTTCTCCGGCTGGTCCACGGCAAGCAGAGATCAAGGGAAAACCAAAATTTCACATAGGCCTGCACCCCGGCATTCACGGCAGCACTGCTAACAACCGACAAAGACACGGAAGTCACCAAACTGCAGAAGGACAGATGAATCAGCCCAGCAGGTGCGGCCCCTGTTCCCAATGGAATTAGCCATAAACAAAGGATGAAATCATTCCATTTCCAGCCACAGGGATGGAACGAGAGATGATCATACTTAGTCAACAAGTGAGACACACAAAAACAAGTATCATATGATATCACTTAGAGGTGGCATCCAAATACGGATCGAGAGGAATTAATTTGCACAACAGAGACGGCCTCACAGACAGGGAGAACCAAGTAATGCTTACCAAACGGGACAGGTGGGGTGAGGGAGACAGTGACAGGTTCAGATGCATGTATACAGGCTAATACTTAACACGCAAGTAACCCAGAAGGACCCACTGGATAGGAAAAGGAACTCGACTCAACCCTCTGTAATAACCTATACTGGAAGAGAACCCGAAAAGGAACCTATATACATCTATGTATAACTGAATCACTTGTTGTACACCAAAAACAGAACAAAACCACACTCCTGACTATATCAACTACACTGAAGCACAAAATACACATTGCAATTAAAAAATAATGCCGACCCCATTCCCCTACGGCCTCTGGGACCTGGGCTGGAGTCTCATTCATGGACGCGGAGCAGGCTTGGGGCCCAAGGCTGGACGGTCGCGGTGCTGAGCGAGCTGGGCTGGATGTGACAGAAAAGGACCCCTTTGGACCTGGAGTGCCTGGTCCCGTCTTAATTGGCCTACAATCTCCATATCAAACGGGGCTCCCCTACAGCTACACCAAGCCTCGGGCACCAGAAGTGATGCTGCATTCTGGGCGGGAAGGAGAGCTCTCAAAGATCCCCGGGGCCCCACGTCTCCTGGGGGTGGGGTTCCCTCCTCCAGCCTCTTTCCATGCAGTCGCCCCACCTAAGGACGACAGTTCCGTCATCAGAGCAGTTTCCCCGGCACTGGGATTTCTCTCGGGGGTGAAGGGCAAGGGTGAGGAAGCGATGAGACACAACCCCTTCGGTGTTTCTTCTGGCACATCCCACTCACACTGAGGACCCAGGGGCAGGACTTTCCCTAAGGCTAGGCGTCCTCCAGTAACCGCAGTTGGGCCTGAGTAAATGCTGCCGTCTTGTGGACGTTTCCTGTAACAACAACGTGGAAAACGCTCCTGCCGGGCCCTGAAAAATCGCAAGGCCTGTGGGGCTGTGAATAAATAACACCTGCCCTCCAGAAAAATCCGGGGCTAGTTCCTCGAAAATGAATGCAAAACAGGGCAGCCGTTCACGAAGCCAACTTGAAGGTGTCAATTTTACTAACACTGTAGAAAAAAAAAGTCCATGGAAAGACGCTCAGCATCACTCATTATTAGAGAAATGCAGAGTAAAACTACAGTCAGGTATCACCTCCACCACTCACACTGGCCATCTCCAAAAGAATCTACAGGGAATCAAGGCTGCAGAGGACGTGTGCAAAAGGGAATCGTCCTACACACTTGCTGTGAGTATCAACTGGTGCAGCTACTATGGAGAAATGTATGGAGCTTCCTGTAACAAAACTAAACAGGGAACCATAGGTGATGCGTCAATCCCACTCCTGGCCTTGCATCCCGATATAATCATAATTCGGAACACGTGCCACCTGTATTTTCACAGCAGCACGATTAGGACCAGTACAGACATACATTCCACCCAAATGCCCATCAACAGAAAAATGAACATTATGGGGCACATACGTACAAAGAAATACTAGTCAGCCAACAAGAAGAATGAAAACATACCATCTGCAGCAGCAAGGATGGACTAACCTATGATCATACTAGGTGAATGAGGTCAGAGAGAGAAGGACAGATAGCACAAGATAGCCCTTATAGGTGAAACCTATCCATTCATGCAAATGATCTAATTGAAAAAACAGAAAGAGACTCTCACAGATAGACAAGTAACTTACGATGACCATACAGGAAAGGTGGGGTGAGGGATATATTCTGAGGTTGGGATTGGCGTATAAACACTATTATGGATCGTAGATCATCCAAAAGGACCTTGGGAATTGCTCAAGGAGCTCTACTCAACACACTACAATCACCATGTGGAAAACCAACCGAAGAAGACTAGATAGACCTCTCTGTATGAGGGAATGACGTTGCTGAACCGGTAAACCCAAAATACGTCAGTGCAAATCAACTCTACTCCCATATAATATAAAAATTAAGTTGAAACGGAAAAAAGAAAAGAAAAAAAAAACACACAGAGAAACCTGAGCAAGAGGAAATACTGCCGCCTTGTGGACCATTCCTGTAATTACAACGTGGAAAACGCTGCTGACGGGCCCTGAATAATCGCAAGGCCTGTGAGGCTGTTGTTCAATAACACCTGCCCTCCAGAAAAACCCGGGGCTACTTCCTGGAAAAACAATGCAAAACAGGGCAGCCATTCAAGAGGCCGAGTTGAAGATGTCAAATTTACTCAAACTGTAGGAAAAAAAAAGCCCATGCAAAGGCGCTCAACATCACTCAGTATTAGAAAAATGCAGAGTAAAACTACAATCAGGTATCACCGCACACCACTCACACTGGCCACCTTAAAAAAATCTACAGGGAACAAAGGCTGCAGAGCACGTGGGAAAAGGCAATTATCCTACACTCTTCCTGGGAATGTCAACTGTTGCAGCCACTATGGAGATCTGTATGGACCTTCCTGTAACATAGCTAAACAGAGAACCAACAGGTGACCTGGCAATCGCACTCCTGGCCTTGCATCCCGATATGATCATAATTCGCAACGACACGTGCCTTGGGGCCGTTTCCCTTAACTAAACTTGACTAAAACTGGTGCTGCTGGGCGCTTCATATTCACAACCCCTGCGGGGCGGAAAAGCACGCCTGCCCTCAAGAAATGTGCTGAGGTAGGCGACTGAAAAGGAACTCACAACAGGGCAGAGGTTCAAGAAGCCAAATTCAACAGGTTAACTTTGCTCACACTATGACCAAAACAATATTTAATAACAGGACCTGACACGTTTCAACCTCGCTGAACGTTAGAGCGCTACAAATCAGAACTACAACAAGATATATCTTGCCACCAGTCACATGGCCACTGTCAACGTAATCTACAAATAAGAAATGCTGGAGAGGGCGTGGAGCAGAGGTAACCCTCCTGCACTGTTGGTGGGAACGTAAAACGGTAGAAGCCTCTGTGGAGAGCACTGAGGGGGTGCCTTACACAATAGAGAATGATAATGGAACGCTCCCCAAATCACTGAATCCCTGGCTGTGCACCAAAAAAAAAAAAAAAAAAAAACCCACTCTCCTGACTACATCAACTATACTCCAGTACAAAATGCACATTGCAATTAAAAAATAATGCCGACCCCATTCCCCTACGGGCTCTGGGACCTGGGCTGGAGTCTCACCCATGAACGCGGAGCAGGCTTGGGTCTCAAGGCTGGACCGTCGCGGTGCTGAGTGAGCTGGGGATGATGTGACAGCAAAGAACCCCCTTGGACCTGGAGTGCCTGGTCCCATCTTAATTGGCCTACAATCTCCGTATCAAAGGGGGCTCCCCTACAGCTACACCAAGCCTCGGGCACCAGAAGTGATGCTGCATTCTGGGCGGGAAGGAGAGCTCTCAAAGATCCCCGGGGCCCCACGTCTCCTGGGGGTGGGGTTCCCTCCTCCAGCCTCTTTCCATGCAGTCGCCCCACCTAAGGACGACAGTTCCGTCATCAGAGCAGTTTCCCCGGCACTGGGATTTCTCTCGGGGGTGAAGGGCAAGGGTGAGGAAGCGATGAGACACAACCCCTTCGGTGTTTCTTCTGGCACATCCCACTCACACTGAGGACCCAGGGGCAGGACTTTCCCTAAGGCTAGGCGTCCTCCAGTAACCGCAGTTGGGCCTGAGTAAATGCTGCCGTCTTGTGGACGTTTCCTGTAACAACAACGTGGAAAACGCTCCTGCCGGGCCCTGAAAAATCGCAAGGCCTGTGGGGCTGTGAATAAATAACACCTGCCCTCCAGAAAAATCCGGGGCTAGTTCCTCGAAAATGAATGCAAAACAGGGCAGCCGTTCACGAAGCCAACTTGAAGGTGTCAATTTTACTAACACTGTAGAAAAAAAAAGTCCATGGAAAGACGCTCAGCATCACTCATTATTAGAGAAATGCAGAGTAAAACTACAGTCAGGTATCACCTCCACCACTCACACTGGCCATCTCCAAAAGAATCTACAGGGAATCAAGGCTGCAGAGGACGTGTGCAAAAGGGAATCGTCCTACACACTTGCTGTGAGTATCAACTGGTGCAGCTACTATGGAGAAATGTATGGAGCTTCCTGTAACAAAACTAAACAGGGAACCATAGGTGATGCGTCAATCCCACTCCTGGCCTTGCATCCCGATATAATCATAATTCGGAACACGTGCCACCTGTATTTTCACAGCAGCACGATTAGGACCAGTACAGACATACATTCCACCCAAATGCCCATCAACAGAAAAATGAACATTATGGGGCACATACGTACAAAGAAATACTAGTCAGCCAACAAGAAGAATGAAAACATACCATCTGCAGCAGCAAGGATGGACTAACCTATGATCATACTAGGTGAATGAGGTCAGAGAGAGAAGGACAGATAGCACAAGATAGCCCTTATAGGTGAAACCTATCCATTCATGCAAATGATCTAATTGAAAAAACAGAAAGAGACTCTCACAGATAGACAAGTAACTTACGATGACCATACAGGAAAGGTGGGGTGAGGGATATATTCTGAGGTTGGGATTGGCGTATAAACACTATTATGGATCGTAGATCATCCAAAAGGACCTTGGGAATTGCTCAAGGAGCTCTACTCAACACACTACAATCACCATGTGGAAAACCAACCGAAGAAGACTAGATAGACCTCTCTGTATGAGGGAATGACGTTGCTGAACCGGTAAACCCAAAATACGTCAGTGCAAATCAACTCTACTCCCATATAATATAAAAATTAAGTTGAAACGGAAAAAAGAAAAGAAAAAAAAAACACACAGAGAAACCTGAGCAAGAGGAAATACTGCCGCCTTGTGGACCATTCCTGTAATTACAACGTGGAAAACGCTGCTGACGGGCCCTGAATAATCGCAAGGCCTGTGAGGCTGTTGTTCAATAACACCTGCCCTCCAGAAAAACCCGGGGCTACTTCCTGGAAAAAGAATGCAAAACAGGGCAGCCATTCAAGAGGCCGAGTTGAAGATGTCAAATTTACTCAAACTGTAGGAAAAAAAAAGCCCATGCAAAGGCGCTCAACATCACTCAGTATTAGAAAAATGCAGAGTAAAACTACAATCAGGTATCACCGCACACCACTCACACTGGCCACCTTAAAAAAATCTACAGGGAACAAAGGCTGCAGAGCACGTGGGAAAAGGCAATTATCCTACACTCTTCCTGGGAATGTCAACTGTTGCAGCCACTATGGAGATCTGTATGGACCTTCCTGTAACATAGCTAAACAGAGAACCAACAGGTGACCTGGCAATCGCACTCCTGGCCTTGCATCCCGATATGATCATAATTCGCAACGACACGTGCCTTGGGGCCGTTTCCCTTAACTAAACTTGACTAAAACTGGTGCTGCTGGGCGCTTCATATTCACAACCCCTGCGGGGCGGAAAAGCATGCCTGCCCTCAAGAAATGTGCTGAGGTAGGCGACTGAAAAGGAACTCACAACAGGGCAGAGGTTCAAGAAGCCAAATTCAACAGGTTAACTTTGCTCACACTATGACCAAAACAATATTTAATAACAGGACCTGACACGTTTCAACCTCGCTGAACGTTAGAGCGCTACAAATCAGAACTACAACAAGATATATCTTGCCACCAGTCACATGGCCACTGTCAACGTAATCTACAAATAAGAAATGCTGGAGAGGGCGTGGAGCAGAGGTAACCCTCCTGCACTGTTGGTGGGAACGTAAAACGGTAGAAGCCTCTGTGGAGAGCACTGAGGGGGTGCCTTACACAATAGAGAATGATAATGGAACGCTCCCCAAATCACTGAATCCCTGGCTGTGCACCAAAAAAAAAAAAAAAAAAAACCCACTCTCCTGACTACATCAACTATACTCCAGTACAAAATGCACATTGCAATTAAAAAATAATGCCGACCCCATTCCCCTACGGGCTCTGGGACCTGGGCTGGAGTCTCACCCATGAACGCGGAGCAGGCTTGGGTCTCAAGGCTGGACCGTCGCGGTGCTGAGTGAGCTGGGGATGATGTGACAGCAAAGAACCCCCTTGGACCTGGAGTGCCTGGTCCCATCTTAATTGGCCTACAATCTCCGTATCAAAGGGGGCTCCCCTACAGCTACACCAAGCCTCGGGCACCAGAAGTGATGCTGCATTCTGGGTGGGAAGGAGAGCTCTCAAAGATCCCCGGGGCCCCACGTCTCCTGGGGGTGGGGTTCCCTCCTCCAGCCTCTTTCCATGCAGTCGCCCCACCTAAGGACGACAGTTCCGTCATCAGAGCAGTTTCCCCGGCACTGGGATTTCTCTCGGGGGTGAAGGGCAAGGGTGAGGAAGCGATGAGACACAACCCCTTCGGTGTTTCTTCTGGCACATCCCACTCACACTGAGGACCCAGGGGCAGGACTTTCCCTAAGGCTAGGCGTCCTCCAGTAACCGCAGTTGGGCCTGAGTAAATGCTGCCGTCTTGTGGACGTTTCCTGTAACAACAACGTGGAAAACGCTCCTGCCGGGCCCTGAAAAATCGCAAGGCCTGTGGGGCTGTGAATAAATAACACCTGCCCTCCAGAAAAATCCGGGGCTAGTTCCTCGAAAATGAATGCAAAACAGGGCAGCCGTTCACGAAGCCAACTTGAAGGTGTCAATTTTACTAACACTGTAGAAAAAAAAAGTCCATGGAAAGACGCTCAGCATCACTCATTATTAGAGAAATGCAGAGTAAAACTACAGTCAGGTATCACCTCCACCACTCACACTGGCCATCTCCAAAAGAATCTACAGGGAATCAAGGCTGCAGAGGACGTGTGCAAAAGGGAATCGTCCTACACACTTGCTGTGAGTATCAACTGGTGCAGCTACTATGGAGAAATGTATGGAGCTTCCTGTAACAAAACTAAACAGGGAACCATAGGTGATGCGTCAATCCCACTCCTGGCCTTGCATCCCGATATAATCATAATTCGGAACACGTGCCACCTGTATTTTCACAGCAGCACGATTAGGACCAGTACAGACATACATTCCACCCAAATGCCCATCAACAGAAAAATGAACATTATGGGGCACATACGTACAAAGAAATACTAGTCAGCCAACAAGAAGAATGAAAACATACCATCTGCAGCAGCAAGGATGGACTAACCTATGATCATACTAGGTGAATGAGGTCAGAGAGAGAAGGACAAATAGCACAAGATAGCCCGTATAGGTGAAACCTATCCATTCATGCAAATGATCTAATTGAAAAAACAGAAACAGACTCTCACAGGTAGACAAGAAACTTACGATGACCATACAGGAAAGGTGGGGTGAGGGATATATTTTGAGGTTGGGATTGGCGTATAAGCACTATTATGGATCGTAGATCATCCAAAAGGACCTTGTGAATAGCTCAAGGAGCGCTACTCAACACACTACGATCACCTTGTGGAAAACCAACCCGAAAAAGACTAGATAGACCTCTCTGTACGAGGGAATGACGTTGCTGAACAGGTAAACCCAAAATACGTCAGTGCAAATCAACTCTACTCCCATATAACATAAAAATTAAGTTGAAACGGAAAAAAGCAAAGAAAAAAAAACGGACAGAGAAACCTGGGCAAGAGGAAATGCTGCCGCCTTGTGGACCGTTCCTGTAATTACAACGTGGAAAACGTTGCTGCCGGGCCCTGAAAAATCGCAAGGCCTGTGGGGCTGTGAATAAATAACACCTGCCCTCCAGAAAAACCCGGGGCTACTTCCTCGAAAATGAATGCCAAACAGGGCAGCCGTTCATAAGCCAACTTGAAGGTGTCAATTTTACTCACACTGTAGGAAAAAAAGCACATGGAAAGACGCTCAGCATCACTCATTATTAGAGAAATGCAAAGTAAAACTACAGTCAGGTATCACCTCACACCACTCACACTGGCCATCTCCAAAAACATCTACAGGGAATCAAGGCTGCAGAGGACGCGTGCAAAAGGGATTCGTCCTGCACACTTGCTGGGAATATCAACTGGTGCAACTACTATGGAGAAATGTATGGAGCTTCCTGTAACATAACTAAACAGAGAACCATATGTGATCCGTCAATCCCACTCCTGGCCTTGCAGCCCGATATAATCATAATTCGGAACACGTGCCACCTGTATTTTCATAGCAGCACGATTAGGACCAGTGCAGACATACATTCCACCCAAATGTCCATCAACAGAAAAATGAACATTATGGGCTACATAACATACAAAGAAATACTACTCAGCCGACAAGAAGAATGAAAACATACCATCTGCAGCAGCAAGGATGGACTAACCTATGATCATACTAGGTGAATGAGGTCAGAGAGAGAAGGACAAATAGCACAAGAGAGCCCTTATAGGTGAAACCTATCAATTCACGCAAACGATCTAATTGAAAAAACAGAAAGAGACTCTCACAGGTAGACAAGTAACTTACGATGACCATACAGGAAAGGTGGGTGAGGGGTACATTTGGAGGTTGGAATTGGCTGGATATAAACACTAAAATGGATCATAGATCATCGAAAAAGACCTTGTGAATAGCTCAAGGAGCTCTACTGAACACACTACAATCACCTTCTGGAAAACCAACCCGAAAAAGACTACATAGACCTCTCTGTACGAGGGAATGACGTTGCTGAACAGGTAAACCCAAAATACGTCAGTGCAAATCAACTCTACTCCCATATAACATAAAAATTAAGTTGAAACGGAAAACAGCAAAGAAAAAAAAAGCCGGACAAACCCGGGCAAGAAGAAATGCTGCCGCCTTGTGGCCTTTTCCTGTAACTACAACGTGGAAGACGCTGATGACTGCACTGAATCATCGCAAGGTGATGGCTGTTATTCAATAACACCTGCCCTCCAGAAAAACCCGGGGCTACTTCCTGGAAAGAGAATGCAAAACAGGGCAGCCATTCAAGAGGCCGAGTTGAAAATGTCAATTTTACTCACACTGTAGGGGAAAAAAAGCCCATGCAAAGGCGCTCAACGTCACTCATCATTAGAGAAATGCAGAGTAAAACTACAATCAGGTATCACCGCACACCACTCACACTGGCCACCTTAAAAAAATCTACAGGGAACAAAGGCTGCAGAGCACGTGGGCAAAAGGCAATTGTCCTGCACTCTTCCTGGGAATGTCAACTGTTGCAGCCACTATGGAGATCTGTATGGACCTTCCTGTAACATAGCTAAACAGAGAACCAATAGGTGACCTGGCAATCGCACTCCTGGCCTTGCATCCCGATATGATCATAATTCGGAACGACACGTGCCTTGGGGCCGTTTCCCTTAACTAAACTTTACTAAAACCGGTGCTGCTGGGCGCTTCATATTCACAACCCCTGCGGGGCGGAAAAGCACGCCTGCCCTCAAGAAATGTGCTGAGGTAGGCGACTGAAAAGGAACTCACAACAGGGCAGAGGTTCAAGAAGCCAAATTCAACAGGTTAACTTTGCTCACACTATGATCAAAACAATATTTAATAACAGGACCTGACACGTTTCAACCTCGCTGAACGTTAGAGAGCTACATATCAGAACTACAACAAGATATATCTTGCCACCAGTCACATGGCCATTGTCAAGTTAATCTACAAATAAGAAATGCTGGAGAGGGCGTGGAGCAGAGGTAACCCTCCTACACTGTTGGTGGGAACGTAAAACGGTAGAAGCCTCTGTGGAGAGCACTGAGGGGGTGCCTTACACAATAGAGGATGATAATGGAACGCTCCCCAAATAATTGAATCCCTTGCTGTACACCAAAAAAAAAAAAAAAACCCACTCTCCTGACTATATCAACTATACTCCAGTACAAAATACACATTGCAATTAAAAAATAATGCCGACCCCATTCCCCTACGGGCTCTGGGACCTGGGCTGGAGTCTCATCCATGGACGCGGAGCAGGCTTGGGTCTCAAGGCTGGACCGTCGCGGTGCTGAGCGAGCTGGGGACCATGTGACAGCAAAGAACCCCCTTAGACCTGGAGTGCCTGGTCCCGTCTTAATTGGCCTACAATCTCCATATCAAAGGGGGCTCCCCTACAGCTACACCAAGCCTCGGGCACCAGAAGTAATACTGCATTCTGGGCGGGAAGGAGAGCTCTCAAAGATCCCCGGGGCCCCACGTCTCCTGGGGGTGGGGTTCCCTCCTCCAGCCTCTTTCCATGCAGTCGCCCCACCTAAGGACGACAGTTCCGTCATCAGAGCAGTTTCCCAGGCATTGGGATTTCCCTCGGGGGTGAAGGGCAAGAGTGAGGAAGCGATGAGACACAACCCCTTCGGTGTTTCTTCTGGCACATTCCACTCACACTGAGGACCCAGGGACAGGACTTTCCCTCAGGCTCAGCTTCCCGGGTAACCTCAGTTGGGCCTGAAGAAATGCTGCCGCCTTGTGGACGTTTCCTGTAACAACAACGTGCAAAACGCTGCTGCCGGGCCCTGAAAAATCGCAAGGCCAGTGGGGCTGTGAATAAATAACACCTGCGCTCCAGAAAAACCCGGGACTAGTTCCTCGAAAATGAATGCAAAACAGGGCAGCCGTTCATAAGCCAACTTGAAGGTGTCAATTTTACTCACACTGTAGAAAAAAAAAAGCACATGGAAAGACGCTCAGCATCACTCATTATTAGAGAAATGCAGAGTAAAACTACAGTCAGGTATCACCGCACACCACTCACACTGGCCATCTCCAAAAAAATCTACAGGGAATCAAGGCTGCAGAGGACGTGTGCAAAAGAGATTCGTCCTACACACTTGCTGGGAATATTAACTGGTGCAGCCACTGTGGAGAAACGTATGGAGCTTCCTGTAACGTAACTAAACAGAGAACCACATGTGATCCGTCAATCCCACTCCTGGCCTTGCATCCCGATATAATCATAATTCAGAACACGTGCCACCTGTATTTTCACAGCAGCACGATTAGGACCAGTGCAGACATACATTCCACCCAGATGTCCATCAACAGAAAAATGAACATTATGGGCTACATACATACAAAGAAATACTACTCAGCCGACAAGAAGAATGAAAACATACCATCTGCAGCAGCAAGGATGGACTAACCTATGATCATACTAGGTGAATGAGGTCAGAGAGAGAAGGACAAATAGCACAAGAGAGCCCGTATAGGTGAAACCTATCAATTCATGCAAATGATCTAATTGAAAAAACAGAAAGAGACTCTCACAGATAGACAAGTAACTTACGATGACCATACAGGAAAGGTGGGGTGAGGGATATATTTTGAGGTTGGGATTGGCGTATAAGCACTATTGAGGATCGTAGATCATCCAAAAGGACCTTGTGAATAGCTCAAGGGGCTCTACTCAACACACTACAATCACCTTGTGGAAAACCAACCCGAAAAAGACTAGATAGACCTCTCTGTAGGAGGGAATGACGTTGCTGAACAGGTAAACCCCAAATACGTCACTGCAAATCAACTCTACTCCCATATAATATAAAAATTAAGTTGAAACGGAAAAAAGCAAAGAAAAAAACAAAGAGAGAGAAACCTGGGCAAGAGGAAATGCTGCCGCCTTGTGGACCGTTCCTGTAATTACAACGTGGAAAACGCTGCTGACGGGCCCTGAACATTCGCAAGGCCTGTGAGGCTGTTATTCAATAACACCTGCCCTCCAGAAAAACCCGGGGCTACTTCCTGGAAAAAGAATGCAAAACAGGGCAGCCATTCAAGAGGCCGAGTTGAAGATGTCAATTTTACTCACACTGTAGGAAAAAAAAAGCCCATGCAAAGGCGCTCAACATCACTCAGTATTAGAAAAATGCAGAGTAAAACTACAATCAGGTATCACCACACACCACTTACACTGGCCACCTTAAAAAAATCTACAGGGAACAAAGGCTGCAGAGCACGTGGGCAAAAGGCAATTGTCCTACACTCTTCCTGGGAATGTCAACTGTTGCAGCCACTATGGAGATCTGTATGGACCTTCCTGTAACATAGCTAAACAGAGAACCAATAGGTGACCTGGCAATCGCACTCCTGGCCTTGCATCCCGATATGATCATAATTCGGAACGACACGTGCCTTGGGGCCGTTTCCCTTAACTAAACTTTACTAAAACCGGTGCTGCTGGGCGCTTCATATTCACAACCCCTGCGGGGCGGAAAAGCACGCCTGCCCTCAAGAAATGTGCTGAGGTAGGCGACTGAAAAGGAACTCACAACAGGGCAGAGGTTCAAGAAGCCAAATTCAACAGGTTACTTTGCTCACACTATGATAAAAACAATATTTAATAACAGGACCTGACATGTTTCAACCTCGCTGAACGTTAGAGAGCTACAAATCAGAACTACAACAAGATACCTCCTGCCACCAGTCACATGGCCATTGTCAACTTAATGTACAAATAAGAAATGCTGGAGAGGGCGTGGAGCAGAGGTAACCCTCCTACACTGTTGGTGGGAACGTAAAACGGTAGAAGCCTCTGTGGAGAGCACTGAGGGGGTGCCTTACACAATAGAGAATGATAATGGAACGCTCCCCAAATAACTGAATCCCTTGCTGTGCACCAAAAAAAAAAAACAAAAAAACCCCACTCTCCTGACTATATCAACTATACTCCAGTACAAAATACACATTGCAATTAAAAAATAATGCCGACCCCATTCCCCTACGGCCTCTGGGACCTGGGCTGGAGTCTCATCCATGGACGCGGAGCAGGCTTGGGTCCCAAGGCTGGACCGTCGCGGTGCTGAGCAAGCTGGGGACGATGTGACAGCAAAGGACCCCCTTGGACCTGGAGTGCCTGGTCCCGTCGTAATTGGCCTACAATCTCCATATCAAAGGGGGCTCCCCTACAGCTACACCAAGCCTCGAGCACCAGAAGTGATGCTGCATTTTGGGCAGGAAGGAGAGCTCTCAAAGATCCCCGGGGGCCCACGTCTCCTGGGGGTGGGGTTCCCTCCTCCTGCCTGTTTCCAAGGAATCGCCCCACCTACGCACTACACCTCCGTCATCAGAGCAGTTTCCCAGGCACTGGGATTTCTCTCGGGGGTGAAGGGCAAGGGTGAGGAAGCGATGAGACACAACCCCTTCGGTGTTTCTTCTGGCACATCCCACTCACACTGAGGACCCAGGGACAGGGCTTGCCCGAGTGAGCACAGTTGTGCCTGAAAAAATGCTGCCGCCTTGTGGACGTTTCCTGTAACAACAACGTGCAAAACGCTGCTGCCGGGCCCTGAAAAATCTCAAGGCCTGTGAGGCTGTGAATAAATAACACCTGCCCTCCAGAAAAACCCGGGGCTACTTCCTCGAAAATGAATGCAAAACAGGGCAGCCGTTCAAGAAGCCAATCTGAAGGTGTCAATTTTACTCACACTGTAGAAAAAAAAGCACATGGAAAGACGCTCAGCATCACTCATTATTAGAGAAATGCAGAGTAAAACTACAGTCAGGGATCACCTCACAGCACTCACACTAGCCATCTCCAAAAAAATCTACAGGGAATCAAGGCTGCAGAGGACGTGTGCAAAAGGGAATCGTCCTACACACTTGCTGGGATTATCAACTGGTGCAGCCACTATGGAGAAATGTATGGAGCTTCCTGTAACATAAGTAAACAGGGAACCATATGTGATATGTCAATCCCACTCCTGGCCTTGTATCGCGATATAATCATAATTCGGAACACGTGCCACCTGTATTTTTCACACCAGCACGATTAGGACCAGTGCAGACATACATTCCACCCAAATGTCCAGCAACAGGAAAATGAACATTATGGGCTACATACATACAAAGAAATGCTACTCAGCCGACAAGAAGAATGAAAACATACCATCTGCAGCAGCGAGGATGGACTAACATATGATCATACTAGGCGAATGAGGTCAGAGAGAGAAGGACAAATAGCACAAGAGAGCCCTTATAGGTGAAACCTATCAATTCATGCAAATGATCTTATTGAAAAAAACAGAAAGAGACTCTCACAGATAGACAAGTAACTTACGATGACCATACAGGAAAGGTGGGGTGAGGGATATATTTTGAGGTTGGGATTGGCGTATAAGCACTATTATGGATCGTAGATCATCCAAAAGGACCTTGTGAATAGCTCAAGGAGCTCTACTCAACACACTACGATCACCTTGTGGAAAACCAACCCGAAAAAGACTAGATAGACCTCTCTGTACGAGGGAATGACGTTGCTGAACAGGTAAACCCAAAATACGTCAGTGCAAATCAACTCTACTCCCATATAATATAAAAATTAAGTTGAAACGGAAAACAGCAAAGAAAAAAAAAAGACAAAGAAACCTGGGCAACAGGAAATGCTGCCGCCTTGTGGACCGTTCCTGTAATTACAAAGTGGAAAACGCTGCTGACGGGCCGTGAATAATCGCAAGGCCTGTGAGGCTGTTATTCAATAACACCTGCCCTCCAGAAAAACCCGGGGCTACTTCCTGGAAAAAGAATGCAAAACAGGGCAGCCATTCAAGAAGCCGAGTTGAAGATGTCAATTTTACTCACACTGTAGAAAACAAAAAGCCCATGCTAAGGCGCTTAACATCACTCATTATTAGAGAAATGCAGAGTAAAACACAAATCAGGTATCACCGCACGCCACACTCAGACTGGCCATCGCCAACCATATCTACAAGGAACAAAGGCTGCAGAGCGCGTGGGCAAAAGGCAATTGTCCTACACTCTTCCTGGGAATGTCAACTGTTGCAGCCACTATGGATATCTGTATGGACCTTCCTGTAACATAGCTAAACAGAGAACCCATAAGTGACCTGGCAGTCGCACTCCTGGCCTAGTATCCCGATATGATCATAATTCGGAACGACACGTGCCTTGGGGCCGTTTCCCTTAACTAAACTTTACTAAAACCGGTGCTGCTGGGCGCTTCATATTCACAACCCCTGCGGGGCGGAAAAGCACGCCTGCCCTCAAGAAATGTGCTGAGGTAGGCGACTGAAAAGGAACTCACAACAGGGCAGAGGTTCAAGAAGCCAAATTGAACAGGTTACTTTGCTCACACTATGATCAAAACAGTATTTTACAACAGGAACTGACATGTTTCAACCTCGCTGAACGTTAGAGAGCTACAAATCAGAACTACAACAAGATATCTCCTGCCACCAGTCACATGGCCATTGTCAACTTAATGTACAAATAAGAAAGGCTGGAGAGGGGGTGGAGCAGAGGTAACCCTCCTACACCGTTGGTGGGAACGTAAAACGGTAGAAGCCTTTATGGAGAGCACTGAGGGGGTGCCTTACACAATAGAGAATGATAATGGAACGCTCCCTAAATCCTTACACAAAAATAAACTCCAACTCGAAGAAAGACTTAAAGGTAAGGACGGATACTACAAAACCCTTGAGGAAAATGTACGCTTTTGCAAACCATCAACGTAAATCACAGCAAGGTTTTTTTGAACCACGACGCAAAGAAATGAAAAATAACAACGTGCAAATGAGACCTGATTAAACCTAACGGCATTTGCAGAGCAAAGGGAACCGTACCAAGACAAAAACACAACATGCAGAATAGAACAACAGGCTTGCAATCGAAGTGACCTGCAAGAAATTAATGTCCAAAATATACAAGCAGCTCATGCAGCTGAATAACATTAAAAAAAAAACCCCACCTAATAGGCGAAAGTACGAAACAGACAGTTCTTTAAAGAAGACTTACAGATGGCCGAAAAGCACAGGAACAGGTTCTCAGGATCAATAATTCTCAGAAATATGCAAATCAAAAGCACCACGACGTATCACCTCACAGAGTTCAAAAGGGCCATCATCATGATATCTACAAACAATAATTGCTGCACAGGGTGTGCGGAAAATGGAACCCTCCTACACTCTTGGTGGGAATGTAAATCGGTACATCCACTGCAGAGAACGATAGGAAGGCTCCTGGTAAAAACTAAAACTATAAATACCACGGGACCCAGCAATCCCTCTCCTGGGCAGAGAACCAGGGAAACCAAAATTTCGACATACACCTGCACCCCAGCGTTCACGGCAGCACTGCTTACAACTGGCAAGACACGGAAGCCACCAAAGTGTGGAAGGACAGATGAATCGGTCCAGCAGGTGCAGCCCCTGTTCCCAATGGAATAGTACTCACCCATAAACAAAGGATGAAATCATTCCATTTCCAGCCACAGGGATGGAAGGAGAGATGATCATACTTAGTCAACGAGGGAGACACACATAAACAAGTGTCATATGATATCACTCAGAGTTGGCATCTAAATACGGAGCCAGAGGAATTAATTTGCACAACAGAGAAGGCCTCACAGATAGGGAGAACCAAGTAATGCTTACCAAACGGAAAAGGTGGGGTGAGGGAGACATTGACACGTTCAGAAGCATGTATACAGGCTAATATTTAACACACAGGACATCCAGAAGGACCCACTGGATAGGACAAGGAACTCGACTCAACCCGCTGTAATAACCTATACTGGAAGAGAACCCGAAAAGGAACATATATACATGTATGTATAACTGACTTACTTGCTGTACACCAAAAAAAAAAAAAAACCAAAACACCACTCTCCTGACTATATCAACTATACTCCAGTAGAAAATACACATTGCAATTAAAAAAATAATGCCGACCTCACTCCCCTATGGCCTCTGGGACCTGGGCTGGAGTCTCATTCATGGACGCAGAGCAGGCATGGGTCCCAAGGCTGGACTGTCACTGTGCTGCGCAAGCTGGGGCCGATGTGACATCAAAGGACCCCCTTGGACCTGGAGTGCCTGGTCCCGTCTCCATGGGCCCACAATCTCCACATCAAGGGGGGCTCCCCTACAGCTGCACCAAGCCTCGGGCACCAGAAACGATGCTGCATTCTCGGCGGGAAGGAGAGCTTTCAAAGATCCCCGGGGCTCCAGGTCTCCTGGGGGTGGGGTTCCCTCCTCCAGCCTCTTTCCATAGAGTCGCCCCACCTATGGTTGACAGTTCCGTCATCAGAGCAGTTTTCCAGGCATTGGGATTTCCCTCGGGGGTGAAGGGCAAGGGTCAGGAAGCGATGAGACACAACCCCTTCGGTGTTTCCTCTGGCACATTCCACTCAAACTGAGGACCCAATGACAGGACTTTCCCTCAGGCTCGGCTTCCCTGAGTAACCACAGTTGGGCCTGAAGAAATGCTGCCGCCTTGTGGACGTTTCTTGTAACAACAACATGGAAAACGCTGCTGCGAGTAACCGCAGTTGGGCCTGAAGAAATGCTGCCGCCTTGTGGACGTTTTCTGTAACAACAACGTGGAAAACGCTGCTGCCGGTCCCTGAAAAATCGCAAGGCTTGTGGGGCTGTGAATAAATAACACCTGCCCTCCAGAGAAACCCGGGGCTACTTCCTCGAAAATGAATGCAAAACAGGGCAGCCGTTCATAAGCCAACTTGAAGGTGTCAATTTTACTCACACTGTAGAAAAAATAGCACATGGAAAGACGCCCAGCATCACTCATTATTAGAGAAATGCAGAGTAAAACTACAGTCAGGTATCACCTCACACCACTCACACTGGCCATCTCCAAAAACATCTACAGGGAATCAAGGCTGCAGAGGACGTGTGCAAAAGGGAATCGTCCTACACACTTGCTGGGAATATCAACTGGTGCAGCCAATATGGAGAAATGTATGGAGCTTCGTGTAACAGAACTAAATAGGGAACCATAGGTGATGCGTCAATCCCACTCCTGGCCTTGCATCCCGATATAATCATAATTCGGAACACGTGCCACCTGTATTTTCATAGCAGCACCATTAGGACAAGTGCAGACATACATTCCACCCAAATGTCCATCAACAGAAAAATGAACATTATGGGCTACATACATACACAGAAATACTACTCAGCCGAAAAGAATGAAAACATACCATGTGCAGCAGCAAGGATGGACTAACCTATGATCATACTAGGTGAATGAGGTCAGAGAGAGAAGGACAAATAGCACAAGAGAGCCCGTATAGGTGAAACCTATCAATTCATGCCAATGATCTAATTGAAAAAACAAAGAGACTCTCACAGATAGACAAGTAACTTACGATGACCATACAGGAAAGGTGGGTGAGGGATATATTTTGAGGTTGGGATTGGTGTATAAGCACTATTATGGATCGTAGA
The DNA here is from genome assembly GCF_937001465.1 of Orcinus orca. Lineage (NCBI taxonomy): Eukaryota > Metazoa > Chordata > Mammalia > Artiodactyla > Delphinidae > Orcinus > Orcinus orca. The sequence continues at coordinate 56,258,052 of NC_064578.1, forward strand.
TCATCCAAAAGGACCTTGTGAATAGCTCAAGGAGCTCTACTCAACACACTACGATCACCTTGTGGAAAACCAACCCGAAAAAGACTAGATAGACCTCTCTGTACGAGGGAATGACGTTGCTGAACAGGTAAACCCAAAATACGTCAGTGCAAATCAACTCTACTCCCATATAATATAAAAATTAAGTTGAAACGGAAAAAAGTAAAGAAAAAAAAAACAGAGAAACCTGGGCAAGAGGAAATGCTGCCACCTTTTGGACCGGTCTTGTAATTACAACGTGGAAAACGCTGCTGAGGGGCACTGAATCATCGCAAGGCCTGTGAGGCTGTTACTCAATAACACCTGCCCTCCAGAAAAACCCGGGGCTACTTGCTGGAAAAAGAATGCAAAACAGGGCAGCCATTCAAGAGGCCGAGTTGAAGATGTCAATTACTCTCACACTGTAGAAAAAAAAAGCCCATGCAAAGGCGCTCAACATCACTCATTATCAGAGAAATGCAGAGTAAAACTACAATCAGGTTATCACCGCACACCACTCACACTGGCCATCGCCAAAAAAATCTACAAGGAACAAAGGCTGCAGAGCACATGGGAAAAGGGAACTGTCCTATGCTCTTCCTGGGAATGTCAACTGTTGCAGCCACTATGGAGATCTGTATGGACCTTCCTGTAACATAGCTAAACAGAGAACCAATAGGTGACCTGGCAATCGCACTCCTGGCCTTGCATCCCGATATGATCATAATTCGGAACGACACGTGCCTTGGGGCCGTTTCCCTTAACTAAACTTTACTAAAACCGGTGCTGCTGGGCGCTTCATATTCACAACCCCTGCGGGGCGGAAAAGCACGCCTGCCCTCAAGAAATGTGCTGAGGTAGGCGACTGAAAAGGAACTCACAACAGGGCAGAGGTTCAAGAAGCCAAATTCAACAGGTTACTTTGCTCACACTATGACCAAAACAATATTTAATAACAGGACCTGACACGTTTCAACCTCGCTGAACGTTAGAGAGCTACAAATCAGAACTACAACAAGATACCTCCTGCCACCAGTCACATGGCCATTGTCAACTTAATGTACAAATAAGAAATGCTGGAGAGGGCGTGGAGCAGAGGTAACCCTCCTACACTGTTGGTGGGAACGTAAAACGGTAGAAGCCTCTGTGGAGATCACTGAGGGGGTGCCTTACACAATAGAGAATGATAATGGAACGCTCCCCAAATAACTGAATCCCTTGCTGTGCACCAAAAAAAAAAAAAAAAACCCACTCTCCTGACTATATCAACTATACTCCAGTACAAAATACACATTGCAATTAAAAAGTAATGCCGAGGGTGTGGGGGGGGTAAAAAAAAAAAAAAAAAAAAAAGTAATGCCGAGGGCTTCCCTGGTGGCGCAGTGGTTGAGTTCCGCCTGCCGATGCAGGGGACGCGGGTTCGTGGCCCGGTCCGGGAAGATCCCACATGCCGCGGAGCGGCTAGGCCCGTGAGCCATGGCCGCTGAGCCTGCGCGTCCGGAGCCTGTGCTCCGCAACGGGAGAGGCCACAACAGTGAGAGGCCCACATACCGAAAAAAAAAAAAATAATAATAATAATGCCAACCCCATTACCCTACGGCCTCTGGGACCTGGGCTGGAGTCTCATCCATGGACGCGGAGCAGGCTTGGGTCCCAAGGCTGGACCGTCGCGGTGCTGAGCGAGCTGGGGATGATGTGACAGCAAAGGACCCCCTTGGACCTGGAGTGCCTGGTCCCGTCTTAATTGGCCTACAATCTCCATATCAAGGGGGGCTCCCCTACAGCTACACCAAGCCTCGGGCACCAGAAGTGATGCTGCATTCTGGGTGGGAAGGAGAGCTCTCAAAGATCCCCGGGGGCCCACGTCTCCTGTGGGTGGGGTTCCCTCCTCCAGCCTCTTTCCAAGGAGTCGCCCCACCTACGCACTACACCTCCGTCATCAGAGCAGTTTCCCAGGCATTAGGATTTCCCTCAGGGGTGAAGGGCAAGGGTGAGGAAGCGATGAGACACAACCCCTTCGGTGTTTCTTCTGGCACATCCCACTCACACTGAGGACCCAGGGACAGGACTTTCCCTCAGGCTCGGCTTCCTCGAGTAACCGCAGTTGGGCCTGAGGAAATGCTGCCGTCTTGTGGACGTTTCCTGTAACAACAACGTGGAAAACGCTGCTGCCGGGCCCTGAAAAATCGCAAGGCCTGTGAGGCTGTGAATAAATAACACCTGCCCTCCAGAAAAACCCGGGGCTACTTCCTCGAAAATGAATGCAAAACAGGGCAGCGGTTCAAGAAGCCAATTTCAAGGTGTCAATTTTACTCACACTGTAGAAAAAACAAGTACATGGAAAGACGCTCAGCATCACTCATTATTAGAGAAATGCAGAGTAAAACTACAGTCAGGTATGACCTCACACCACTCACACTGGCCATCTCCAGAAAATCTACAGGGAATCAAGGCTGCAGAAGATGCATGCAAAAAGGAGTCATCCTACACACTTCCTGTGAAAATCAACTGGTGCAGCTACTATGGAGAAACGTATAGAGCTTCCCGTAACTAAACAGAGAACCATAGGTGATCCGTCAATCCCACTCCAGGCCTTGCATCCCGATAGAATCATAATTCGGAACACGTGCCACCTGTATTTTCATACCAGCACGATTAGGACAAGTGCAGAGATACATTCCACCCAAATGTCCATCAATAGAAAAATGAACATTACGGGCTACATACATACAAAGAAATACTACTCAGCCGACAAGAAGAATGAAAACATACCATCTGCAGCAGCAAGTATGGACTAACATATGATCATACTAGGTGAATGAGGTCAGAGAGAGAAAGACAAATAGCACAAGAGAGCCCTTACAGGTGAAACCTATCAATTCATGCAAATGATCTAATTGAAAAAACAGAAACAGACTCACAGGTAGACAAGTAACTTTCGATGACCATACAGCAAAGGTGGGGTGAGGGATATATTTTGAGGTTGGGATTGGCGTATAAACACTATTATGGACCGTAGATCATCCAAAAGGACCTTGTGAATAGCTCAAGGAGCTCTACGCAACACACTACAATCACCTTGTGGAAAACCAACCCGAAAAAGACTAGATAGACCTCTCTGTATGAGGGAATGACGTTGCTGAAGAGGTAAACCCAAAATACGTCAGTGCAGATCAACTCTACTCCCATATAACATAAAAATTAAGTCGAAACGGAGAAAAGAAAAGGAAAAAAAAAAAAAGACAAACTTCGGCAAGGAGAAATGCTGCCGCCTTGTGGCCTTTTCCTGTAACTACAACGTGGAAAACGCTGCTGACGGGCCCTGAATCATCGCAAGGCCTGTGAGGCTGTTATTCAATGACACCTGCCCTCCAGGAAAACCCGGGGCTACTTCCTGGAAAAAGAATGCAAAACAGGGCAGCCATTCAAGAAGCCAATTCGAAGATGTCAGTTTTATTCACACTGTAGAAAAAAAAAGCACATGGAAAGATGCTCAACATCACAACATCACTCATTATCAGAGAAACACAGAGCAAAACTACAATCAGGTATCACCGCACACCACTCAGACTGGCCATCGCCAAAAAAATCTACAAGGAGCAAAGGCTGCAGAGCACGTGGGAAAAGGGAACTGTCCTACACTCTTCCTGGGAATGTCAACTGTTGCAGCCACTATGGAGATCTGTACCGACCTTCCGGTAACATAGCTAAACAGAGAACCAATAGGTGACCTGGCAGTCGCATTCCTGGCCTTGCATCCCGATATGATCATAATTCGGAACGACACGTGCCTTGGGGCCGTTTCCCTTAACTAAACTTTACTAAAACCGGTGCTGCTGGGCGCTTCATATTCACAACCCCTGCGGGGCGGAAAAGCACGCCTGCCCTCAAGAAATGTGCTGACGTAGGCGACTGAAAAGGAACTCACAACAGGGCAGAGGTTCAAGAAGCCAAATTCAACAGGTTACTTTGCTCACACTATGATAAAAACAATATTTAAAAACAGGACCTGACATGTTTCAACCTCGCTGAATGTTAGAGAGCTACAAATCAGAACTACAACAAGATATCTCCTGCCACCAGTCACATGGCCATCGTCAACTTAATCTACAAATGAGAAATGCTGGAGAGGGCGTGGGGCAGAGGTAACCCTCCTACACTGTTGGTGGGAACGTAAAACGGTAGAAGCCTCTATGGAGAGCACTGAGGGGGTGCCTTACACAATAGAGAATGATAATGGAACGCTCCCCAAATCCTTACAGAAAAATAAACCGCAACTCGAGGGAAGACTTAAAGGTAAGGACGGATACTACAAAACCCTTGAGGAAAATGTACGCTTTTGAAAACGTTCAACATAAATCACAGCAAGGGTTTTTCTGAACTACGACGCAAAGAAATGAAAAATTATAATGTGCAAATGGGAGCTGATTAAACCTAACGGCATTTGCACAGCTAAGGGAACCGTAACAACACAGAAAGACAGCATGCAGAATGGAAAAACAGGCTTGCAATCGAAGCTACCTGCCAGAAATTACTGTCCAAAACATACAAACAGCTCATGCTGCTGAATAACATTAAAAAAAACCACACTAAATAGACAAAAGTACGAAACAGACAGTTCTTTAAAGAAGACTTACAGATGGCCGAAAACCACAGGAAGAGGTTCTCAGGATCAATAATTCTCAGAAAAATGCAAATCAAAAGTACCACGACGTATCACCTCACAGAGTTCAAAAGGGCCATCATCATGATATCTACAAACAATAATTGCTGCACAGGGTGTGCGGAAAATGGAACCCTCCTACACTCTTGGTGGGAATGTAAATCGGTACATCCACTGCAGAGAACGATAGGAAGGCTCCTGGTAAAAACTAAAACTATAAATACCACGGGACCCAGCAATCCCTCTTCTGGGCAGAGAACCAGGGAAACCAAAATTTCAACATACACCTGTACCCCAGCGTTCACGGCAGGATTGCTTACAACTGGCAAGACACGGAAGCCACCAAAGTGTAGAAGGACAGATGAATCGGTCCAGCAGGTGCGGCCCCTGTTCCCAATGGAATAGTACTCAGCCATAAACAAAGGATGAAATCATTCCATTTCCAGCCACAGGGATGCAAGGAGAGATGATCATACTTAGTCAACGAGGGAGACACACAAAAGCAGGTATCATATGATATCACTTAGAGGTGGCATCAAAATACGGAACGAGAGGAATTAATTTGCACAACAGAGAAGGCCTCACAGATAGGGAGAACCAAGTAATGCTTACCAAATGGGAAAGGTGGGGTGAGGGAGACAAGTTCAGATGCATGTATACAGGCTAATATTTAACACACAGGTAATCCAGAAGGACCCATTGGATAGGACAAGGAACTCGACTCGACATTCTGTAATAACCTATACTGCAAGAGAACCCGAAAGGGAACATATATACATCTATGTATAACTGAATCAGTTGCTGTACACCAAAAAAAAAAAAAAAACCCCACTCACCTGACTATATCAACTATACTCCAGTACAAAATACACATTGCAATTAAAAAATAATGCCGACCCCATTCCCCTACGTCCTCTGGGACCTGGGCTGGAGTCTCATCCATGGACGCGGAGCAGGCTTGGGTCCCAAAGCTGGACCGTCGCGGTGCTGAGCGAGCTGGGGACGATGTGACAGCAAAGGAACCCCTTGGACCTGGAGTGCCTGGTCCTGTTTGCATGGGCCCACAATCTCCACATCAAGGGGGGCTCCCCTACAGCTACACCAAGCCTCGGGCACCAGAAACGATGCTGCATTCTGGGCGGGAAGGAGAGCTTTCAAAGATCCCCGGGGCCCCACGTCTCCTGGGGGTGGGGTTCCCTCCTCCCGCCTCTTTCCATGGAGTCGCCCCACCTACGGACGACAGCTCCGTCATCAGAGCAGTGTCCCAGGCATTGGGATTTCCCTCGGGGGTGAAGGGCAAGGGTGAGGAAGCGATGAGACACAACCCCTTCGGTGTTTCTTCTGGCACATCCCACTCACACTGAGGACCCAGGGACAGGGCTTGCCCGAGTGAGCACAGTTGTGCCTGAAAAAATGCTGCCGCCTTGTGGACGTTTACTGTAACAACAACGTGGAAAACGTTGCTGGTGTGCCCTGAACAATCCCAAGGCCTGTGGGGCTGTGAATAAATAACAGCTGCCCTCCAGAAAAACCCGGGACTAGTTCATCGAAAATGAATGCAAAGCAGGGCAGCCGTTCAAGAAGCCAATTTGAAGATGTCATTTAACTCACACTGTAGAAAAAAGAAAAGCACATGGAAAGACGCTGAGTATCACTCATTTTTAGAGAAATGCAGAGTAAAACTACAATCAGGTATCACTGCACACTGCCGAGATCTGGAGAAACCCTAAATTTGGAGAGACACCTCCTCCTTAACTTTCATGGCAGCACTGCTTACAATAGCGAAGACATGGAAACAAATTGTATAATGACTGATGAATGGATGAAGAAGGTGTGGCCCCTGTACCCAATGGAATATTATTAAGCCATAAAAAAGGACGAGTGAATTCCACTTGCAGTAACAGGCATGGAAGCAGAGATGATTATACTAAGTTAAGTAACTCAGACCTAGGAAGACAAGTAAGATGATATCACTTACAGGCGGAATGTAAAAATGGAAACAGATGAACCTGTTTCCAAAATAGAAACAGGCTCACAGACTTAGAAAACTAATGGTTACCACAGGGGAAAGCAGCATGTAGGGAAATTAGCAATTTGAAGTTGACATATACACAGAAATATTTGTAAAGTAGATAATGAACAAGGACCCACTGGATAGCACAAGGAACTCTACACGGTAATAACTTAAATGTGAAAGGAGCCCAGAAAGGAACAACTATACCTCTATGTATAATTGAATCAAGTTGCTCTACTCCCCGCAAAAACAAACAACAAAATACCCCAACACTGTCAATTACCTATACACCAATACATAATAAAAATTAAAATAAGAGAATAAAAGAAATGCTGACTCTATTCCCTTCATGCCTCAGTGATCTGGGCTGGTGTCACATCCCTGGAACCTAAGCAGTGTGGGTCCCAAGGCTGGACTGTGCAGGGGTGTGGGAGCTGGGGACGATGTGACAGCAAAGGACGCCCTTTGACCTGGAGTGCCTGGTCCCCTCTGCATGGGCCCACAATCTTCAGATCCGGGGGGGGCCCTACAGCTAAAGCAAGACTAGTGCACCCAAAGGATGGTGGACCGCAGCCTGTGATTGGCCCTTGGGTCCCTCTAGCTCCTATCAGGTCTGTCTCCGGGCATCCCACCCCGTTTGTTGCAGCGTGTCTCGGGATAGGGCAAGAAGCCACCAAGACTCAGCTGTTACAGGTAATTGCAGAGTCCTCCTCTTTTAGGTGTTAATCATCCCCACCTGGGAGAGGGGAAGCAGAGATGGGTTTCTAATTAAAAACCCACCTGATGTAAACGGAATCTTCCACTTCAGCCAAAGGCCACTGATGGTATCCTACCATCTGTAGGGTCTTGTAGGACAATGAAAGATGATAGGAATCAAGAATCTGTGAGGCCTCTAATACAGAGAACAGACTACTGACTGCCAAGGGGGAGGTGAGGTAGGTAGGTAGGTAGGTGGGTGGGTGGGTGGGTAGGGTGAAGGGCTGGGAGTTTGCGTTTTAGCAGAAGCAAACTATTATATATCAAATGGATCAACAAGTCCTACTGTATAGCACAGGGAACTATATTTAACATCTTGGGATAAACCATAATAAAAAGGATATTTAAAAAAGAATATTAAAAAGAATGCAGGGCTTCCCTGGTGGCGCTGTGGTTGAGAACTGCCTGCCAACGCAGGGGACACGGGTTCGAGCCCTGGTCTGGGAAGATCCCGCATGCCACGGAGCAACTGGGCCCGTGAGCCACAATTACTGAGCCTGCGCGTCTGGAGCCTGTGCTCCACAACAAGAGGGGCCGCGATAGTGAGAGGCCCGCGCACCGCAATGAAGAGTGGCCCCCACTTGCCACAACTAGAGAAAGCCCTCGCACAGAAACAAAGACCCAACACAGCCATAAATAAATAAATTAATTAATTAAAAAAAGAATGCATATATATGTATAAAAATCACTTTGCTGTACAGTAGAAATTAACACACTGTAAATCAGCTCTGCTTCAATAAAAACTTTTGATCTCAAAAAATAAATTAATAAACATAAGTGAGCTGAACACTATTTAAAGACTATCTGGAAAACTAGATTAAAAATAAAAAAGATCAACCTTCAAGATGGCAGAGGAGTAAGACGTGGAGATCACCTTCCTCCCCACAAATATATCAGAATTACATCTACATGTGGAACAGCTCCTACAGAATACCTCTGAATGCTGGCAGAAGATCTAAGACTTCCCAAAAGGCAAGAAACTCCCCCACGTATCTGGATAGGGCAAAAGAAAAAACAGAGCCAAAAGAATAGGGACGGGACCTGCCCCTCTGGGAGGGAGCTGTGAAGGAGGAAAGTTTCCACACACTAGGAAGCCCCTTCACTGGAGGAGATGGGGGGTGGCGGGGGTGGGAGCTTCGGAGCCACGGAGGAGAGCGCAGCAACAGGGGTGCGGAGGACAAAGCGGAGAGATTCCCGCACAGAGGATCGGTGCCGACCCGCACTCACCAGCCCGAGAGGCTTGTCTGCTCACCCGCCGGGCCGGGCGGGGCTGGGAGCTGAGGCTCGGGCTTCGGTCGGAGCGCAGGGAGAGGACTGCGGTTGCCGGCGTGAGCACAGCCTGCAGGGGGTTAGTGCACTACAGCTAGCCAGGAGGGAGTCCAGGAAAAAGTCTGGACCTGCCTAAGAGGCAAGAGACCATTGTTATGGGTGCGCGAGGAGAGGGTATTCAGAGCGCCCCCTAAATGAGCTCCAGAGACGGGCGCGAGCCGCGGCTAACAGCACAGACCCCAGAGACGGGCATGAGATGCTAAGGCTGCTGCTGCCGCCACCAAGAAGCTTGTGTGCAAGCACAGGTCACTATCCACACCCCCCTTCCGGGGAGCCTGTGCAGCCTGCCACTGCCAGGGTCCCGGGATCCAGGGACAACTTCCCCAGGAGGACGCACGGCGCGCATCAGGCTGGTGCAACATCACGCCGGCCTCTGCAGCCGCAGGCTTGCCCCACATTCCGTACCCCTCCCTCCCCCCAGCCTGAGTGAGCCACAGCCCCCGAATCAGCGGCTCCTTTAACCCCGTCCTGTCTGACCAAAGAACAGACGCCCTCAGAAGACCTACACGCAGAGGCGGGGCCACATCCAAAGCTGAACCACAGGAGCTGTGCGAACAAAGAAGAGAAACGGAAATCTCTCCCAGCAGCCTCAGGAGCAGCGGATTAAATCTCCACAATCAACTTGATGTACCTGCATCTCTGGAATATCTGAATAGACAACGAATCATCCCAAAACTGAGGTGGTGGACTTTGGGAGCAACTGTAGACTTGGGGTTTGCTGTCTGAGACTGACTTGTTTCTGATTTTTATGCTTATCTTAGTATAGTTTTTAGTGCTTGTTATCATTGGTGGATTTGTTTATTGGTTTGATTGCTCTTTTCTTTTTTAATTACTTTTTCATTTTAATTATTTTATTGTATTTATTTATTTTAATTATTTTTTTTCTTTCTTTTCTTCTCCCTTTTCTTCTGAGCCGTGTGGCTGGCAGGGTCTTGGTGCTCCGGCTGGGTGTCAGGCCTGAGCCTCTGAAGTGGGAGAGCCGAGTTCAGGACATTGGACCAGCAGAGACCTCCCGACCCCACGTAATATCAATCGGCGAGAGCTCTCCCAGAGATCTCCGTCTCAACGCTAAGACCCAGCTGCACCCAATGGCCAGCAAGCTCCAGTGCTGGACGCCCCATGCCAAACAACTAGCAAGACAGGAGCACAACCCCACCCATCAGCAGAGAGGCTGCCTAACATCATACTAAGTTCACAGACACCCCAAAACACACCACCAGACACAGCCCTGACCACCAGAAAGACAAGATCCAGCCTCAGCCACCAGAACATAGGCACCAGTCCCCTCCACCAGGAAACCTATACAAGCCACTGAAGCAACCTTACCCACTGGGGGCAGACACCAAAAACAATGGGAACTACGAACCTGCAGCCTGTGAAAAGGAGACCCCCAACACAGTAAGTTAAGCAAAATGAGAGGACAAGAAATATGAAGCAGATGAAGGAGCAAGGTAAAAACCCACCAGACCAAACAAATGAAGAGGGAATAGGCAGCCTACCTGAAAAAGAATTCAGAGTAATGATAATAAAGATGATCCAAAATCTTGGAAACAGAATGGAGAAAATACAAGAAACGTTTAACAAGGACCTAGAAGAACTAAAGAGCAAACAAACAATGATGAACGACACAATAAAGGAAATTAAAAATTCTCTAGAAGGAATCAAGAGGAGAATAACTGAGGCAGAAGAACGGATAAGTGACCTGGAAGATAAAATAGTGGAAATAACTACCACAGAGCAGAATAAAGAAAAAGAATTGAGGACAGGCTCAGAGACCTCTGGGACAACATTAAATGCCCCAACATTAGAATTATAGGGGTCCCAGAAGAAGAAGAGAAAAAAAGGGACTGAGAAAATATCTGAAGAGATTATACTTGAAAACTTCCGTAATAAGGGAAAGGAAACAGTCACGTCCAGGAAGTGCAGAGAGTCCCATACAGGATAAATCCAAGGAGAAACATGCCAAGACACATACTAGTCAAACTATCAAAAATTAAATACAAAGAAAAAATATTAAAAGCGGCAAGGGAAAAGCAACAAATAACATAGAAGGGAATCCCCATAAGGTAACAGCTGATCTTTCAGCAGAAACTGCAAGCCAGAAGGGAGTGGCAGGACATATTTAAAGTGATGAAAGGGAAAAACCTACAACCAAAATTACTCTACCCAGCAAGGATCTCATTCAGATTTGACACAGAAATTAAAACCTTCACAGACGAGCAAAAGTTAAGAGAATTCAGCACCACCTAACCAGCTTTACAACAAATGCTAAAGGAACTTCTCTAGGCAGGAAACACAAGAGAAGGAAAAGACCTACAAAAACAAACCAAAAACAATTAAGAAAATGGTAATAGGAACATACATATTGATAATTACCTTAAGTGTAAATGGATTAAATGCTCCAACTAAAAGACACAGACCGGCTTGAATGGATACAAAACCAAGACCTGTATATATGCTGTCTACAAGAGACTGACTTCAGACCTAGGGACACATACAGACTGAAATGAGGGGACGGAAAAAGATATCCCATGCAAATGGAAATCAAAAGAAAGCTGGAGTAGCAATTCTCGTATCAGACAAAATAGACTTTAAAATAAAGACTATTACAGGAGACAAAGAAGAACACTACATAATGATCAAGGGATCAACCCAAGAAGAAGATATAACAATTGTAAATATTTATGTACCCAACATAGGAGCACCTTCAATACATAAGGCAAATGCTAACAGCTAAGAGGGGAACTCGACAGTAACACAATAGTAGGGGACTTTAACACCCCACTTTCACCAATGGACAGATCATCCAAAATGAAAATAAATAAGGAAACACAAGCTTTAAATGACACATTAAACAAGATGGACTTAATTGATATTTATAGGACATTCCATCCAAAAACAACAAAATACACTTTCTTCTCAAGTGCTCATGGAACATTCTCCAGGATAGATCATATCTTGGGTCACAAATCGAGCCTTGGTAAATTTAAGAAAATTGAAATTGTATCAAGTATGTTTTCCAACCACAACACTATGAGACTACATATCAATTACAGGAAAAAAACTGTAAAAAATACAAACACATGGAGGCTAAACAGTATGCCACTAAATACCCAAGAGATCACTGACGAAATTAAAGAGGAAATCAAAAATACATAGAAACAAATGACAATGAAAACACGACGACCCAAAACCTATGGGATGCAGCAAAAGCAGTTCTAAGAAGGAACTTTATAGCAAAACAATCCTACCTCAAGAAACAAGAAATATCTCAAATAAACAACCTAACCTTACACCTAAAGCAATTAGAGAAAGAACAAAAAAAAACCCAAAGTGAGCAGAAGGAAAGAAATCATAAAGATCAGATCAGAAATAAATGAAAAAGAAATGAAGGAAACAATAGCAAAGATCAATAAAACTAAAAGCTGGTTCTGTGAGAAGGTAAATAAAATTGATAAACCATTAGCCAGACTCATCAAGGCACTTAGAGAAAAGCTAACACCTATCCTTCTCAAACTCTTCCAAAACATAGCAGAGGGAGGAACACTCCCAAACGCATTCTATGAGGCCGCGATCACCCTGATACCAAAGCCAGACAAAGATGTCACAAAAAAAGAAAACCACAGACCAATATCACTGATGAACATAGATGCAAAAATCCTAAACAAAATACTAGCAAACAGAATCCAACAGCACATTAAAAGGATCATACACCATGATCAAGTGGGGTTTATCCCAGGAATGCAAGGATTCTTCAATATAAGCAAATCAATCAATGTGTTACACTATATTAACAAATTGAAGGAGAAAAACCATATGACCCTCTCAATAGATGCAGAAAAAGATTTTGACAAAGTTCAACACCCATTTATGATAAAAACTTTCCAGAAAGTAGGCATAGAGGGAACTTGCCTCAACATAATAAAGGCCATATATGACAAACACACAGCCAATATCGTTCTCAATGGTGAAAAACTGAAACCATTTCCTCTAAAATCAGGAACAAGACAAGGTTGCCCACTCTCACCACTATTATTCAACAGTTTTGGAACTTTTAGCCACAGCAATCAGAGAATAGAAATAAATAAAAGGAATCCAAATTGGCAAAGAAGAAGTAAAGCTGTCATTGTTTGCAGATGACATGATACTATACATAGAGAATCCTAAAGATGCTACCAGAAAACTACTAGAGGTAATCAATGAATATGTTAAAGTAACAGGGCACAAAATTAATGCACAGAAAGCTCTTGCATTCCTATACACTAATGATGAAATATCTGAAAGAAAAATTAAAGAAACACTCCCATTTACCATTGCAACAAAAAGAATAAAATACCTAGGAATAAACCTACCTAAGGAGACAAAAGACCTACCTGTATGCAGAAAACTGTAAGACACTGATTAAAGAAATTAAAGATGATACAAACAGATGGAGATATACACCATGTTCTTGGATTGGAAGAATCAACATTGTGAAAATGAGTATACTACCCAAAGCAATCTACAGATTCAATTCAATCCCTATCAAATGGCAGTTTTCACAGAACTAGAACAAAAAACTTCACAGGGCTTCCCTGGTGGTGCAGTGGTTGAGAGTCCGCCTGCCAATGCAGGGGACACGGGTTCGTGCCCTGGTCTGGGAAGATCCCACATGCCGCGGAGCAGCTGGGCCCGTGAGCCATGGCCGCTGAGCCTGCGCGTCCAGAGCCTGTGCTCCGCAACGGGAGAGGCCACAGCAGTGAGAGGCCCATGTACCGCAAAAAAAAAAAAAAAAAAAAAGACAGTATGGTACTGGCACAAAAACAGAAATATAGATCAATGGAACAGGATAGAAAGCCCAGAGATAAACCCATGCATATATGGTCACCTGTCTTTGATAAAGGAGGCAAGAATATACAATGGAGAAAAGATAGCCTCTTCAGTAAGTGGTGGTCGGAAAACTGGACAGCTACATGTAAAAGAATGAAAGTAGAACACTTCCTAACACCATACACAAAAATAAACTCAAAATGGATTAAAGACCTAAACTTAAGGCCAGACACTATAAAACTCTTTGAGGAAAACATAGGCAGAACACTCCATGACATAAATCACAGCAAGATCCTTTTTGACCCACTTCCTAGAGAAATTGAAATACAAATAAATAAATGGGACCTAATGAAACTTAAAAGCTTTTGCACAGCAAAGGAAACCATAAGCAAGACAAAAAGACAACCCTCAGAATGGGAGAAAATATTTGTAAATGAAGCAACTGACAAAGGACTAATCTCCAAAATATACAAGCAGCTCATGCAGCCCAATATCAAAAAAAAAAACAACCTAATCCAAAAATGGGCAGAAGACCTAAATAGACATTTCTCCAAAGAAGATATACAGACTGCCAACAAACACATGAAAGAATGCTAAACATTACTAATCATTAGAGAAATGCAAATCAAAATTACAATGAGGTATCACCTCACACCAGTCAGGGTGGCCCTCATCAAAAAATCTACAAACAATAAATGGTGGAGAGAGCGTGGAGAAAAGGGAACCCTCTTGCACTGTTAGTGGGAATGTAAATTGATACAGCCACTATGGAGAACAGTATGGAGGTTCCTTAAAAAACTAAAAATAGAACTACCATACGACCCAGCAATCCCACTACTGGGCATATACCCTGAGAAAACCATAATTCAAAAACAGTCATGTACCACAATGTTCTTTGCAGCTCTATTTACAATAGCCAGGACATGGAGGCAACCTAAGTGTCCATCAACAGATGAATGGATAAAGAAGATGTGGCACATATATACAATGGAATATTACTCAGTCATAAAAAGAAACAAAATTGAGTTATTTGGGGCTTCTCTGGTGGCGCAGTGGTTGGGAGTCCGCCTGCCGATGCAGGGGACGCGGGTTCGTGCCCCGGTCCAGGAGGATCCCACATGCCGCGGAGCGGCTGGGCCCGTGGGCCATGGCCGCTGGGCTTGCGCGTCCAGAGCCTGTTGCTCCGCAGCGGGAGAGGCCACAGCGGTGAGAGGCCCACGTACCGCAAAAACAAAACAAAACAAAATTGAGTTATTTGTAGTGAGGTGGATGGACCTAGAGTCTGTCATACAGAGTGAAGTAAGTCAGTAAGTCAGAAAAACAAATACCGTATGCTAACACATATATATGGAATCTAAAAAAAAATGGTTCAGATGAACCTAGGGGCAGGACAGGAATAAAGACACAGACATAGAGAATGGACTTGAGGACACGGGGAGGGAAGGGTAAGCTGGGATGAAGTGAGAGAGTGGCATGGGCATATATACACTACCAAATGTAAACTAGATAGCTAGTGAGAAGCAGCTGCATAGCACAGGGAGGTCAGTTCGGTGCTTTGTGTCCATCTAGAGGGATGGGATTGGGAGGGTGGGAAGGAGATGCAAGAGGGAGGGATATGGGGATATATGTATATGTATAGCTGGTTCACTTAGTTATACAGCAGAAACTAACACACCATTGTAAAGCAATTATACTCCAATAAAGATGTTAAAAAAATAAAGATAAAGAAGATACACTTCAAGTATCAGAGCATAAACCATTTAAATTAATGGGGAGTAATGCAGTATGGACACCCTAACCAGAAATAAATGTGCATAGCTATATCATTGTCATGTAGATTTTAAAGCAAAATTACTACTAAATACATAGCACACTATATATTGTTGAGTACAGCAGGAAGATATAGCAAGTCTAAAATTTTATGTACCAGATAGTATAACTTCAAAATATATAAAGCAAAAACAGAACTAAAAGGACAATACATTGGAGATTTAAATACATCTCAATAGCAAAGTGAACAAGCAGGAAAATCATGTAAGGATCTAGATTATTTGAATCACATCGTTAATCAACCTGACCTAATTGATATAGATACAACTAACTACACCCAACAACTGCAATAAAAATATTTAGGTGGTCAGAACACTTCAACAGGAACCTCACAAATGAGGTTAACCAAATGACCAATAAGCATGCCTCAGAAAATTTCCATTAAAACCCCAAGGAAATAATATTGCACTCCATGTGACTAAAACGGTAAGAGTTGACATCACCAACAGTTATCAAAAATGCGCAGCAACTGGAATGCCCATACATTACTTGTGAGAATTTTAAAAGATACGTCCAATTTCTAACATTGTTTGCAGCATATATGTACATACACCCTGTAATTCCACTCCAAAGACATGTGCAAGGATGTTTACAGCAGCTCTACTCAACGATAAACATTTGGAACAAATAAAATGTCCACCAAGGAGAACGTGTTACCTTCGTATGATGGAATTCTACAGAGTAATACAAATAACTAACTGATACAGGCAACAGGACACATGCACCTCACAATTATGTTGAGCAGAAAAGATAACCAAAGGCTCCCACTGCATAATACCTTTATATGAGTTCAAAAATGGGCAAAAAGGAACCAACTCTACCATGTGTTGAGAAGAGTGGTCAGTGCTGAGGGGGGCATTTGGAGGCATTCTCGGGCACCAGAAATGTTCTGTAGCTTGAGCAGGGAGGTGGTGGCCTGTGGGTGTAGACATAAAATACATTAAGTGGGCTTCCCTGGTGGCGCAGTGGTTGAGAGTCCGCCTGCCGATGCAGGGGACACGGGTTCGTGCCCACATGCCGCGGAGCGGCGGGGCCCGTGAGCCATGGCCGCTGAGGCTGCGCATGCGCAGCTTGTGCTCCGCAGCGGGAGAGGCCACAATAGTGAGAGGCCCGCGTACCGCAAAAAAAAAAAAAAAAAAAAAAAAAGCATTAAACCATTGTGAGGACAAATACAAGTCAACATTTTTTAACTTTAATTCTCACTCATGTAAACAGGCACAGAGACTTTCCTCTTCCCCCTTTTTAAAAAAATCAGTTTTATTGGGGTATAATTGACAAAATTGTAGGATACTTAAAGTGTGCATCGTAGTGATTCGATGTATGTACACACTGTAAAAGGACTGTCCCCATCTGGTTAATACATCCATCACTATATGTGATAACATATATACACACACATATTCTGGGGTGAGAAAATTGAAGTTCTGCTCCCTGATCCAATTTCCATTATATAAGACAGTGTTAGCAGCTAGAGTCTGCATGTTTTACATTAGTTCCTCAGAGCTACGCTAGGAACTGGTGACATGGATGTGAGTGAGCAGACCTCACAAGCTTACATGTTGGTGAAGATCATGTTTAGGAAATCCTTGTCTGCCTCGTTCAATCCTCCATTCTCAGGTACACGAGGTGCACATGATAACAGAACCACTGCTTCTATGGGAAATACAGGATTAAGTACCTTCGAGCCTCTGGTTACAACATTTTGGTCAACAAATCAATACGTAACCTTATTTTATGTGTGTCTCTGTTTAAAGACACCTTACTCAAAATATATTGTTGATTCACTCATGTTGAACTCACAGCCTACAGCACTGTAACTCACGCCTGGAGGAAGCTTATATAACACACCTGTTTCTCCGGAAGACACATGACAGCCTTCAGGTGCTCAGTAACATTAGACCACACTTTCAGGACTATACTTGGGTTTGTTAAACAGCAATGTCACACCCAAAAGTTGGCACCAAATAGATCCACATAAACGACACTCGTATAGAGGATGAGAGCTGAACTTAACCAAGAAGGCAAAGAACTGCCTGGTCCAACCTCGGCTGGGTTGTGTCAGGGGACTCAAATTTTTCATCTTTCTGTGCATGCCCAAGAATGACCAGGGAGAGTACCCCAAGTATTGATTTGGGGAGTTACTAATAAATTTTAGCAAGCAGCTGAATTCACAAACATGGAAGCCAACAATAAGGAGGATCAACTGTAATTAGTATCACGTGTGTTGAGTGTGAGACGGGATTTCCCCCCCCCCCACAGGAGCCATGAGATGATACCGTGTAGAACAAGCGAGCCTAGGAAAGGGAATTATAAGAGACTCGAAGGATGCATCATCTTGAGGCAAGGAGGGTGGAAAGGCTTACAGAGCAGTGGTCAGTGAAAACAGGTGGGAGGGAGAAAAAACAAGGGAGAAATTCATCTGCAATTTCTCAAAGACCTGTGTAGAATCTCCTGGGTCTAGAAAGCAGGAAGCTTCAAATGAGAGGACAGAGGTGCAACAGATTCCTGCTGATTAAGAAAACGCCAGCAACAACTCCCCATTTTCCGCTCCCCCACCCCAAGCTCCTGGTAACCACCGTTTTAGTCTCTGCTTCTAAAAGTTGGAGTCTTTTCGGTACCTCACAGATGTGGAATCTTGCTGTATTTTCCTTCCGGCGCTGGTCTACTTCACCTAGGATAATGTTCTCCAGCGTCCTCACACAAATGGCAGAATTTCCTTCTTTTTTAAGGCTGAATAAAGTCCTATTGTATGTATCTCCCACGGTGTAAAGTGTCAGTTATGCAAGATGAATCAGTTCTGGGGATCTGCCCTACAGCAAAGTGCCCATAGTCATCAATACTCTATTGTACCCTGAAAATTTTAAGAGGATGGGTGTCATGTTAAATGTTCCTGCTACACACACACACACACACACACACACACACACACACACACACACACGACACAAAGAAATTTTGGAGGTGCTGGCTATGTCTATTTCCTTGATTGTGGTGTATGCCTGTGTCCAAACTCATCAAGTTACGTGTGTTAAATACGAGCAGTGTTTTTTTCATATATTAATTATACCTCAAAAAAGCTGGTTGTTTCTACCCACCCCACTACTTTAAATCAATCACAATAAAGCTGTTCTTTTAAAAAAGAAAAAAAAACCAAAGGACAGGAAAGTTTGAAGCCCCAGAGAAAGGAGACATCACTTACCGATCAGACCTCTAATCTCATACAAGTTTCCAGATGCCCTTTGCAGGGAACCTCAAAGATGAAGTCAACTCCACGCCCTCCCCAGCCTGTGATTGGCCCTCGGGTCCCTTCAGCTCCTATCAGATCTGTCTCTGGGCGTCCCGCCCCCTCCATTGCAGCCTATCCCCGCATAGGTCAAAACTCAGCTGCTACAGGTAATTGCTGAGTCCTTCTCTTTTAGGTGTAAATCATCCCCACCTGGGAGAGGAGAGGCAGCGATGGGTTTCTAATTAAAAACCCATCTGATGTAAATGGAATCTTCCACTTCAGCCAAAGGCCACGGATGTGAATACCTCTCCTACCATCTTGTAGAACAATGAACGACTAGAGGAATCAAGAGTGCCTGAGGCCTCAGATACAGAGAACAGACTAGTGGTTGCCAAGGGGGAGGTGAGGTGGGGGAGGGAAGGATTGGGCGTTTGGGGTTAGCAGATGCAGACTATTATATATTGAATGGATAAACAACAAGGTCCTACTGTATAGCACAGGGAACTATATTCAATTTCCTGGGATAAACCATCATGGAAAAGAATATTAAAAAGAATGTATATATATGTATAACTGAATCACTTTGCCATACAGTGGAAATTAACACAGCATTGTACATCAACTACAATAAAAATTTTAAAAAGTGTCCTTGAGACCTGAAAACCACAGAGGCAACCGCATCTAGGGACCATTTCTTCTCCCAATGCCAGGAAAACCACCTGTGAAACCGTTCCATCATAACACGGAGGCTTTTATACTGAAGTCAGGAACGAGACAGATGGTCTCATGGCCACCACTAACTAACGTCCTGTTGGAGGTTTTAGCCAATTAAATTAGCAATTTTAACTACAATTTTAACTAATTTAACTCACCCCTGGAGGGAATTAGGCTTCCTGGCTCCTGTCAGAAACATCTCCCAAAGCAGAAGGAAAATGCACTTGGTCTGCCCCACCTTCCAACTTAATAAGCTCTGGGGATCCAGGAAGTTGACAATTGTAACTAATTTTAAATTTAAATCAGCAATTAGAGAAAGGCATAAGAATTGGAAAGGAACAGGTAAAACTATATGTGCAGATGACTTGATTACATTTCAGAAAACCCAAAAGACGGCAAGGAAATCTACTACCAATATATGTGTTTATATATATGTCTGTGTGTGTGTGTGTGTGTGTGTGTGTGTGTGTGTGTGTGTGTCATTTTCCTACCTGCTCTGTCTCTGAGTCTCCTTCGACAGGGTCTATTGCTTTGGGACCCACATTAGGTCCCCGTGATACAGAAACCCTCCTTTTGCTTAGTAAGATTACATTCCAAATAGGGAAGATGCTCATGTGAACGAGATCATCCAATTAATTGCTCTAGATGTTTTCCGTTGGACGCAGCACCTTTGGGCTGACAGCAGTGTTAGCCCTCTGTGAGTTTGGGGAACACTCCAATCCTGTAATTTTCTAAAGTTGTTTGTTCTTCTGAATCTAAGAGGTTCACAAACTGGAAGCACCTGTGAGAATAAGCCTTGTAGCCCAATTCCTCTGACCGAGGATGCTAAATGCTTTCAAATCTGTGCCATGAAGAAGAACGATAATGCACCAGCCCCAGCCAATGGGAAGGGAGGATGCACGTTGCCCAGAACCCCAGGGCCTATTAAGGTGGAAAGTGGGGCAGACCAAGTGCTTTTTCTTTCTGCCTTGGGAGATGTTTGTGACAGGAAGGAGACAGGAAGCCTCATTCCCTTCAGCGGTGAGTGATGGTGTTGTTTTCCTCTCTTCTACCTCCTATTTTTCCACATCACTTTCTTACAGTTACTACACCAGATACTTGAGTTCACCAGGTCCAGTTGAGCTAAGTTCGTTCTTTTTCCAGTTCTTTGAGGTGTAAAGTTAGGTTGTTTATTTGAGACCTTTCTTTTCTCTTAAGGTAGACTTTTTCTTTTTGCTCCAATATCAGAATAACAGAATCAAGAGTGGAGGTGAAGGTTAAGTAGCGAGGCTACTTCAGAGGTGGTCGTCATCCACAGGGAGCTTGCAATTCTCCAAATTCACTGCAGTGAATTGAAGGAGATAAAACTTTGAGTCAGTGCCCAATACGTGATGACTTAAGTATCCAGGAAGTTCTCGGGTGATGGAGATGAGAATTAACAGATGATAATAATAAAAAAGATAACTCAGAGAAGCAATAGGATAGGAGTAGTAGGTAGACCAAGGTGAAAGCCCCACTCCCCCTAGTGAATTCATTCTTTTCTCCTCCACATTCCACTTTTTACACACAATAGAAGGAAGCCCCGAGTCATTGTTAGCTATGATGAACCAGGCACTGTCTTAAATGTACTTGTGGGTGTATCTCTTTGAGAATCCTCACAACCCCAAGAGCACATATGATAAGATCCTGGTACCAGAGATGAGAAAAGAGGCGCAAAGAGGCTCTGCAATTTCCCTAAAGTCACCTTGCTAATAAGTGGCATAGAGAATTAAAAACTACAAAGTGGTTTTGAGTCTAAACACTGAGCCCCAATAGTGGAGGGGCTCCCAGGTCTTTCCGCAGGCCAGAGAATCTTGGAGGAAGGGAGGGGAAGAGGATATCCAGCACATGGTATGCTCCATCAGGTATGGATTACATAAATCTGTCCCCTGGGGTGGTGTTCTCACGTTCCTATAACTTCATGTCTCCCCAGGTCGCGTCTCTTCTCTCTTCCAACTGGTCCTCTTTATCGCTGGTGCTGAGGCTCTCGGCCTCGGGTAAAGATGAGTGACGTGAGCTGGGATTCTGACTCTTCCCCCCTCTCTTCCTCACCTCCTTCTCCCCCCCCTTCCTCCGCTCACTCGCCTTCTTTCTTCCCATCCTCTTCCTCCTCCGCCTTCCCTTTCAAAGACGGAGTCATGCTGTACATGGTCTATTTAAGCAAGGAGAATCTCCAGAGGTTCAAGCAGCTTTTAGTGGAAGAGAGCCCCAGACCTGGCTCTCTCCAGATCAGCTGGGACCAGCTGAAGACAGCCCGGTGGGCGGAGGTGGTTCACCTCCTAATCGAGTCCTTCCCTGGACGCCTCGCTTGGGAGGTGACTCACGACATCTTCGCCAAGATGGACCAGGCAGAACTGTGCCTTCGGGTACAGATGGAGCTGAATGGTGAGTGAGAATCTGGTATACAAGATGCGGTTGGGCTTGGGTGCTGCAGACCTAAGCGCTTCACTAGCCTCTCCTATGTAGGTACACTCTATTTTCTTATACATCTAAATATGCACATACATAGCTATATACACATATAGCAATACATACATGGATATTAAAGCGTTTATTTTTTAATTTGGTTTTATTTTTTAATTTGGAAATTGGCTCCCTTTTTCATTGAAGTATAGTTGATTTACACTGTTGGGTTAGTTTCAGGTGTACAGCACAGTGATTCGTATATATGTATATATATGTATATATATATATTCTTTTTCAGATTCTTTTCCATTATAGCTTATTACAAAATATTGAGTAGAGTTCCCTGTGCTATACAGTAGGATATTGTTGTTTATTTTATTATTTTTTAAATTTTTATTGGAGTATAGTTGATTTACCGTGTTGTGTTAGTTTCAGTTTCAGGTGTTAGTACAGCAAAGTGAATCAGTTATACATATACATATATCCACTCTCTTTTAGATTCTTTTCCCATATAGACCATTACAGAGTACTGAATAGAGTTCCCTGTGCTATACAGTAGGTCCTTATTAGTTATCTATTTTATATATAGTAGTGTGTGTATGTTGATCCCAATCTCCCAATTTATCCCTCCTCATACCTTTTCCCTTTGGTAACCATAAGTTTGCTTTCTGTGTGTGTGGGTCTATTCCTGTTTTGTAAATAAGTTCATTTGTATCATTTTCTGGATTCCACATATCTCTAATTCCATCCATGTTGCTGCAAATGGCATTATTTCATTCTTTCTTAGAGCTGAGTACTATTCCATTGTATGTATGTACCACATCTTTTTTACCCATTCATCTGTCGATGGACATTTAGGTTGCTTCCTAAATGCACATGCATGTATATTAAAGTGTTTATGTGTTTTACATATGTGTGTGTGTGTGAGTGCAGTGTTTGGCTGGGCTGTACATTTATATGTTATTAAACACCCTCCTCAGGACCTTCTGACACACCACCCTTTTCATACTTCCTAACACCGAGATGGGAGGTCTAGGTCATCTTCTTCTCCCTGAACTAAGGTGGTGAGAGAATGAGACTCGTGAATGACGTGGCTGCTGCTATCCTAAAAGGTCCCGTTACCTCCGTGCTGCTCTCCCTGTTCTGTCCACCTTATCATTCCAATGAGGGGCTCTTTGTTTGTCTGTTCCAGACATTTTACCTAACTTGGAACCAGAGGCCTTGAACCCAAGAGAAACACAAATGAACTTGGAGGAAGATGAGGCTGGTACGTGCTGGCCCTGTGCAGATTCTGGTGGAAAACAGGCTATGGGTGGGGATGAGAAGCCCAGTCCCCAAGGCAAGGCAGGTTGTAAATGCGTATGTCTAGTGTCCCTTCTGTGAATCAGAACTTCAGAAAAGAGAGCAGCTGTGCACTCACCTAAGCGGGAAGTCCAGCCACTGACCCAGCTGGATGCAGGAGCTCAGGCTACCTCCTTGAGACGTCACTTCTCTCCCTCCTTCCATTGGATTCAGTCTTGAGTGGTCCCTCCTCTGCACACTGGCCGTTTCTGCCACCAGCTGCCCTTAGCAACACCAGCAGGAAAACAGAGTGCTTATTTCTCATTTTTCCAACACAAGTCCTGGAGCTTACTCCCCTGAATGAACTGAGACCATGAGCTCCTCGATGAATAATGTGGTGAAATGCTCTGGCGGGTGGACACTGGCTTATGTGCTTATGAGACAGCTTGATGGTAAGTCCAGCCACAGTCCAAAGTAACGGTCGGAGAGTGCGAAGGGGGCAGTTCTCCAAAAAATTTAGGGTGCTGTTGCCAGGCTAGGAATGGTCAGTAGATAGGCAAACACAGCAGCTATCTTAATCCATCCCTCCTTCCCCTACTCCATTATCCTGGACCATCAAAGTAGGATTCTAGGGAACTCCCTGGGGGTCCAGTGATTAGGACTCAGCGCTTTCACTGCTGAGGGCCCAGGTTCCATCCCTGGTTGGGGAGGCTAAGATCCCACAAGCCGTATGATGCAGCCAAAATAAAATTTTAAAAATATATTTTTTAATTTAAAAAATACAAATAACATAGGTAAAGCTACCCCAGCCATCTTCTGAGAATTAAGAAATAGGAAGAAGGGACCAAAAGAACTGCGGTGCCAATAGAAGCTATGGGGTCACTGAACCAATTTCAAGAACTTTATAACCGCCCCCCACTTCTTATGTAAAGAGCAGCTGTTGCTTTGTCTAAGCCACTTCAAGTTGTCTGTTGTTCCTTGCAGCTTCTTAATTGATGCACTGCTCTCCGGAAACGTGCGTGATTGATGCACTGTGTCCTGGAGCTGGATGTAGACGTCAAGCCTCGTTTTCTGGTTGTTCAGTTAGTTCTCACAAACAACTGATGCTGTACCCTGTATCTCTCCCTTCTCATTCATCCAGATAAATTACGGGAGTACAGACTGCACCTGATGAATGAATATTCGACCCTACGGAACAGCACCGCTTGGCCTGGGAACCACATGGACTTCTTTTACCAAGACCTACACAGAGAAGAGACATTCTTACCCTGTCTACTTCTTCCCAGAAAACCTCAAGGAAGACAGCCCAAGACTGTGGTTCTTCAGGGGGTCGCCGGGGTTGGAAAAACAAGCCTGGCCAAAAAAGTGATGTTAGAATGGGCAGAAAACAAGTTCTATGCCCACAAGCTCTGGAACGCTTTCTACTTCCATTGCCAGGAGATGGACCAGTTGGACGAGCAGAGCTTCGCTGAGCTCATTGCACGCAAGTTGTCCGGGTCTCGGGCTCTGGCATCCAAGATCATATCCAAAGCAGACCAGCTTCTGCTCTTCTTTGATGGTTTTGAGGAACTAACCTCAACCCTCATAGATAGACCAGAGGACCTGAGTGAAGACTGGAGCCAGAAGGTGCCCTGGTCTGTCCTCCTGACCAGTTTGCTGAGCAAAAGAATGCTCCCCGGGGCCACGCTAATCATCTTCCTGAGGTTCACCTCTTGGAAGAACTTGAATCCCTTTCTGAAATGCCCGTCTCTGATAACCCTTACAGGGTTTAGTGTGCCTGAGAGATCCAGGTATTTCAGGACATACTTCAGAAACAAGCGCGAAGCTGATGAAGCCTTGAGTTTTGTCATGGGAAACACGATTCTCTTCTCCATGTGCCAGGTCCCTGTCATCTGCTGGATGGTATGTTCTTGTCTGAAACAGCAGATGGAGAGAGGAGCAAATCTCCTGCACACATTTCCAAATGCCACAGCTGTATTCGTCCACTTTCTTTCCAGCTTGTTTCCAACCAGGGTTAGAGACCTTTTCAATAAGACTCACCAAGAACAATTGAAAGGTCTGTGCTCCTTGGCCGCAGAGGGTATGTGGGAAAGGAGATGGGTGTTTAATAAGAGAGATCTCAATCTGGCCAGACTGGATGAAACAGACGTCGAGACTTTTCTCAGCGCGAATATTTTTCGAAGGGTGGTGGGCAACAGAGACCTTTACGCCTTTGCCCACTTGAGCTTCCAGGAATTTTTTGCTGCCTTGTTGTATGTTCTCTGCTTCCCACGAAGACTCAGAAATTTCCATGTGTTGGACCGGTTCCATGTCCTACGTCTGATAGCACATCCCGGAAGAAAGAGAAACCATCTCGCCCAGATGGCTCTTTTTTTATTTGGCCTTTTAAATGACACGTGCGCTCTAGCCGTGGAGCGGGTGTTCGGATGCAAGGTGTCCTTGGGCAACAAGAAGAAATTGCTGAAAGTTGCAGCCGGGCCACATGAATGTGACCCACCAACCCCGCACCACGGGGTCCCACAGCTCTTCCACTGTCTGCATGAAATCCGGGAGGAGGTATTTGTGAGTCAGATCCTAAACAACTATCGTAAAGCTGCTTTGGTCATCAGCAGAAGTAAAGATGTGCAAGTGTCTGCCTTTTGCCTCAAGTTCTGTCGACGTTTGCAGGAGTTAGAGCTGACGATCACCCTGATCATCACCAGAGCGAGCAGGCTCTACCCGGATCCCCTTCCTGCCTCTGGGTAAGTGCGCCCATCTCTCCCTTGGTAGACTCACGGTCCTATCGGGGACCTTGCCTACCATCTCCTGGGCATCTAGGGCGACCACCTCCGTCTTGAGGGGATCCCTTGCACATGGGACTTTCAGTCTTAAAAACAGAACGCAACGTAAAATAGGTAGCAAGTAGGACGCAGCCGCATAGCACAGAGAGATCAGCTCGGTGCTTTGTGACCACCTAGAGGGGTGGGATAGGGAGAATGGGAGGGAGACGAAAGAGGGAGGAGATATGGGGATATATGTATATGAATAGCTGATTCACTTTATTATACAGCAGCAGCTAACACACCATTGTAAAGCAATTATACTCCAATAAAGATGTTAAAAAAAAAACAAAAACAAAGAGAAGGTGTTCCTGGGGTGCCGATTTCCATGCTAAAACTGGGAGAATCCTGGAGAAAAACAAGATGAGTGGTTCACCTACCTTGCCTCTATGCTGCACACCCTCCTTCCCATGTATGTGGGGACTCTGTTTCATCTATCACCCCAATTCTGTATATCATAAGCCTTTTAGTCTCTAAGGAAGTGCTGTCCAACGAGACTTCCTATGATGGGGAAGAATGAAGGAGAAAATTCGAGGTGTTCCCAGAGCCAAAGACACTACGTGCAGATCTTTCTCTGGATTTTGGATTCTGGTTCACCGTGCCCCTCCCCCACCCCCAAAAAGAAAGAGTAATTTTCCCTTATTCTGTTCCTATATAGAGTTTTTTCTTTTTAGTAACAATTTCATAAGCACAGAGTAAGAATATGGATTATATTTTGCATCCTAATCTCTGCCCTCATATAAATCCTAAGTGATTAAAAAGCAACTCCTTTTTTCCCTAAGTCATAAGACCATATAAGTGAGGCCACGAGTCTTCCTGGAATGAAGTGAAAAATCCTGTAACAGTTCTGCTGGGCATCTTCTTAAATGAGGGCATCTTTTGAAAGTCACAAAGGGGTCTGTGATCATAAGGAAGCCCCGGGTTTGCTAGTAGGTTTTCTCAAGCTTAATCTCGAACGATGAGCCCTTTTCTCTTTTTCTCCCACACAGACCAGAGGGCAGTGATAGGTGTTATCTCTGGTGGCAAGACTTCTGCTCTGTGTTTAGGACACATGAGAGTTTGGAAGTCCTGGCTGTGACAAACAGTACTATGGACCCTGATTCAGTGAAGGTCCTTTCTACAGCACTGAAACACCCACGCTGTAAACTGCAAAAACTGATGTGAGTATAAAACAAATCCTAGTTGGAAGGAATTCCATGGAAACAGTCTGTTTCCCTCTGCTCACGCTAGACGTGCTCAAGGCATCCACGTCCATAGGTTTTTTTCCTAGTCTTACTGAGATATAACTGACCTATAACACTGTAGGTTTAAGTGTTACAGCCTAATGACTTGACATACATATATTGCAAAATGACGAGCACAGTAAGTTTAGTTACCATCCATCACCTCGTACAGTTCCCAAAATGTTCTTTCCTAGTGATTGAATGGTCTACTCTCTTAGCATCTTTCAAATCTACCACACAGCATGGTTAACTACAGTCACCCCAGCACTTATTTGTCTTATAATTGAAAGCTTGTACCTTCTGACCACCTTCGCTCAATTCCCCCACCCCCGCCTCTGACAACCATAAATCTGATCTCTTTTTCTATGAGTTTCGTTATGTTTTAGATTCCACCTGTAAGTGAGGTCGTTTTTCTAAAGAAGACATACAGACGGCCAACAGGCTCATGAAAAGAGGCTCAACATCACTAAACATTAGAGGAATGCAGATGAAAACCACCATGACATATCACCTCACACCTGTCGTCGAAAACACGAGAGATAACAAGTGTTGGTGAGGATGCAGAGAACAGAGAACCCCAGTGCACTGTTGGTGAAAACATGAATTGGCGGCCACTGTGGAAAACGGCATGGAGGTTCCTCAAAAAACTAAAAGTCCTAGTTGTTTTTACTACCTGAGTGGTGATGTGCTAAGCAGGTACTTAGTATGGTGTACCACTGCATTCCTTTGGGGTAAGTACTGTTATCCTGATTTTTTTAAAGGGAGAACCAGAGAGGTTAAGTGACTTGTCTGAGATCACACAGCTGGTAAGCTTTGGGGAACGCTCCCCATCTCAGGTGGTCTGAGGCTCGCCTCCTCCATCACTACACCACACACGCTTAGCAGGCCCCTGCGTGTCACAGGTCAAGATTTCCATGAAAGAGGGAAGAAGGTGAGCCAGATCCAGCTGCCGTTTGGCAGGCTCTACGAAATGAAAAATGCATGTACACCTTGACCCCAAGGTCCACTTTTTTAAATCCACCCAAGGTAAATACATAGGCACATACTCGGAGGAATGGTTGAGACCATCACTGCAACATTATCTTCAATAGCAAAAAATGTACAGACATTGATGTAGCGCTCACCCTCTGCTGGGCTGTCTTAGGTCCAGCATTACAGTTCAGTGCTCTTAAAACTCACAACCATCCTAAAGAAGTAGGTATTTCATGAGGAAGCTAGGGCATGAGGTTACACAGCTGGTATGTAATCGGAATACCGATTTAAACTCCGGAATCAGTTCTCTTAGCTATTACCTTATACACCCTCTCCCTATGTTTTTTAAAACCCAGAAACTCAATACTTCATCAAAATTCCTTGAAATAGCCCACTTGACCAGTATCTGACCTATTTTCTCTCCTGTTATTATAAAGATTATCATTAACTCCCATTGTTTTAAAAAGACTTTTTTTTGACGTGGACCAATTTTTAAAATTTTTTTATTCGATTTGTTACACTATTGCTTTTGTTTTATGTTTTGCTTTTCTGGCCACAAGGCATGTGGGAATCTTCGCTCCCGGACCAGAGGTCGAACCCACACCCCCTGCATTGGAAGGCGCAGTCTTAACCCCTGGACCACCCGGGAAGTCCCTAGCTCCCCTTTTTTGAGTGCCTTCCTTTCTGCATCAAGTCCTATGCAGAACCTCTTACAGGCATCACTAGTGTTAATTCTCACGACCATCCTAAGTGGAAAATGTCATGAGCTCTCTCGAGGATGTGAAATGAATCTTGGGGAGATTAAGTGACTCACGTAAGGTCATCCAACTAGGAGGCTGAGCTGAGAAGAGAATCCAGTTTGGAGCCTTGGGCTGCACAGAAAGGGGCCTCACGCATTTATGGACTGATTGAACGAAGAAGAACTAACTAGCAAATGGAGAAATGTTGGTCAAAATGTACTATAGGGCTTCCCTGGTGGCGCAGTGGTTGAGAGTCCGCCTGCCGATGCAGGGGACACAGGTTTGTGCTCCGGTCCAGGAAGATCCCACATTCCGCAAAGCGGTTGGGCCCGTGAACCATGGCCTCTGAGCCTGCGCGTCAGGAGCCTGTGCTCCACAACGGGAGAGGCCACAACAGTGACGGGCCTGCGTACCTCAAAAAAAAAAAAAAAAAAAAAGTACTATAAACTCCCAGTTAAACATTGAATACTTTGTGGGGATCTAAGGCACAGCATGGTGACTATAGTTAACAATACTGTATGGTATACTTGAAAGCTGCTAAGAAAATAGATCGTCAATGTTCTCACCCCAGAAAAGAAATGGTAAGTATGTGGCCAGATGGAGGCGGTTAGCTGATGCTCAAGTGGTGGTCATTTTGCAATATGTAAGTGCATCCAATCAACAAGCGATGTACACTAAACCGATACACTGTTATCTGTATCATCTCAACAAAGCTGGAGGGGAAAAAAAACTAATTAGCCACCTTGATTGTGGTGATGGCTTCATGGGTGTATGAACACATCCAAACTCATGAAGTTGGGTGCATTAGGTATATGATAGATGCACTTTTTTTGGTGTGTCGATTATACCTCAATAAAGCTGTTCAAGAAAAGAGAGCTGGTGGGCTGATGCGAGCCTATGATAACCGGACACTGCTTACCTCTGCAGCTTTAGGCATGTGAGCCCCCTCGTGTTGAATGAAGACTTAATCAGGGTTTTGGTGGAAAACCAGTACCTGAGATACTTGGAAATACAAGACACGGAAGTGAGATGCCAGGTCATGGAGTTTCTGTGCAATGCCTTGAAACACCCCCAGTGTTTTCTACAGTGTCTGAGGTGAGACTGGGAGGGATGGAGAGAGAACCCTGGTACCCAGGCAGTCCGTTCAGAGGTGGGGGGTTACATGCTCAGCCTGCCTGACATCTTACTGTAATCAGTTGTCAGTTTCACTCAGCTTTTTTCTTTTATCAAAGTATAGTTGATTTACAATATTGTGTTAGTTTCGGGTATACAGCAAAGTGATTCAGTTCTACGTATATATATTTTTTTAAAATAAATTTATTTATTTATTTTTGGCTGAGTTGGGTGTTTGTTGCAGTGCGCGGGCTTCTCATTGCGGTGACTGCTCTTGTTGCAGAGCACGGGCTCTAGGCGTGCGGGCTACAACTTCAGTAGTTGTGGCTCGCAGGCTCTAGAGCGCCGGCTCAGTAGTTGTGGCATACAGGCTTAGTTGCTCTGCGGCATGTGGGATCTTCCCGGACCAGGGCTTGAACCCGTGTCCCCTTCATTGGCAGGCAGATTCTTAACCACTGAGCCACCAGGGAAGCCCTACATATATATATTTTTAACATCTTTATTGGAGTATAATTGCTTTACATTGTTGTGTTATACATATATTTTTGCAGATGCTCATCCATTATAGGTTATTGTGAGATATTGAACATAGTTTCCTGTGCTATACAGTAAACCCTTATTGTTTATATATTTTATATATAATGGTGTATATCTGTTAATCCCAAACTCCTAATTTATCCCTCTCCCCACCCCTTTCCCCTTTGGTAACCGTAAGTTTATTTTCTATGTCTGTGAGTTTGTTTCTCTTTCATAAATACATTTATTTATATTATGTTTTAGATTCCAATATAAGTGATATCAAAATATTTGTCGTTAAATCACTTCACTCAGTATGATAATCTCTGGGTCTATCCATGTTGCCGCGAATGGCAATATTTCATTATTTTTTATGGCTGTTCACTCAGATATTTTTTAAGGTGACAATTTCATATATGTATGCACTGTGAAATGATTGCCACAGTCAGGCTACATAACCCATGTGCCACCTCACAAAGCCACCATCTGAACACTTGAGATCAACTCTCTTAGCAAACGTCAAGTATACACTACAGTCTTGTTAACCATCGTCACCATGATGTACATTAGGTCTCCAGAAGTTATTCATCTTATAACTGGAAGTTTGTGCCCTTTGACCATCATTTCCCCCACCCCAGCCCCTGCAACCACCATTCTACCCTCTGGTTCTAAGTTTCACTCAGCTTGAAAGCTACAATTTGATGTCCCAGGTGTGTCTGAGATAGAGAAACCATAGCCTTAGGGGTGAGCTTGGGCCAGCCCACCCTGGCTTGCAAGAGCTGATTGTTAAACATTCAGGAATTTGGTGAAGGTTGTTAGACAGCATTATTAAAAAACTAACTCACATAAACTTAGTATCGAATAAATTATATTAAAAAACAAAGGTAATAGTTAAAACTCATTACTTCCTAATTTTTCTTACTATATTATTATCGGTGTCAGTGTTCAGCAAACCTTTTCTATGAAGGGCCGGGTAAGGAATATTTTCAACTTTGCAAGACGTACAGTCTCTGTCACGACTGTTCAACTCTGCTATAACATCTGAATTAAATAGTGGTGACAGAGTGCTAAAATATCCATTGCCAATATGCAAATGAATAGGCATGGTCGTGTTCCAATAAAACTTTATTATGATTAATAATTATGTATTCATAGAGTTCATCAATAACTTTAATGATTTATTAAGTATCAATTGTGTTATTAATAACTAATAATTATATAATTTACTAGTGATTTTATTTATGTATGAACACTGCAATTTGAATTTCATTTAATTTTCATGTGTCACAAAATATTCTTTAACTATTAAAAAAAATTTTAGGGATTTCCCTGGTGGTGCAGTGCTTAAGAATCCACCTGCCAATGCAGGGGCCATGAGTTCGAGCCCTGGTCCGGGAAGATCCCACATGTCACGGAGCAACTAAGCCCGTGCGCCACAGCTACTGAGCCTGCGCTCTAGAGCCCGCGAGCCACAACTACTGAGCCCGTGCGCCTTAGAACCTATGCTCCACAACAAGAGAAGCCACCGCAATGAGAAGCCCGCGCACTGCAACAAAGAGTAACCCCCTCTCGCTGCGGCTAGAGAAAGCCCATGTGCAGCAACAAAGACCCAACACAGCCAAAAATGAATTTGAATTTTTTTTTTTTGCGGTACGCGGGCCTCTCACTGTTGTGGCCTCTCCCGTTGCGGAGCACAGGCTCCGGATGCGCAGGCTCAGCGGCCATGGCTCACAGGCCCAGCCGCTCCGCGGCATGTGGGATCTTCCCAGACCGGGGCACGAACCCGCGTCCCCTGCATCAGCAGGCAGACTCCCAACCACTGTGCCACCAGGGAAGCCCAAATTTTAGAAAAATTTTAGATTACTCAGTTCACAGGCTGTACAGGACCAGGTGGTAATGCAAATTTGGTCCACGGGCCATAGTTTAACTGAATCTCATTCTTTATCCTGAAAATGGTTTGGCCAATAAATGTTTAAAAGAAGTTGTGTTTCAGGGGCAGAATCAAGTCCCTGGTTTGGAAGTAAAGCCTGACAGCCCATGCCAATTTGTCATGGCCCTGAGTGTGTATTATTTTCTATTGATTATTTGCAATTCAGACGCTGAATTTGATGCAGGTTCACTCAGGCAAGATGGAAATCACCCCTCCAGTCACTCTTGGGTGAAGAACAAGGATGTGAGATAGTAGGTGAGGTCTAGGTGGCTATGTGGGTACCATTTACCCCAGGAGCTAAGGTTCAGTGTTTTTGCGTGGCTTCTGTAGGTTGGAAGATTGCCCTTTCAGCCCGAGAAATTGGGCTGATCTCGCCAGGAATCTCAAAAACAATGTTCACCTGAAGACTCTAATGCTGAAACGTAGCTCCCTGGAGAGGTTTGAGCCATGTCACCACCTGCCAGTGGCCCAACTGGAGAAGCTGTCGTAAGTCTTTTTGTGGTTGTCCTGCTGTTGCCCAGTTGTTTGGTAGATTGAGTGTTTCTAGGAGAAAAACAGAAATGGGGGAATGTGTGTATAATGGAGCAAAATTAAGTCGTGATTGTTAATGACATAGATGGGGCAATGAAGGCTTGAGCTGAGAGAGAGACAGACAGACAGAGAGACAGAGAGACAGAACTACATAAAAGTACATATTTGCACCTAAGATCCTAGAATATATAACTATAGTGAGCCTGATGTATCCATCATCCAGTTTTTGAAATAGAACCTTAACCGTACTATTTTCCTTCCCCACTGATCATATCAGTCCCCAAGTCCATGACCCCCACACCCCCATAGCCATCTTGAATTGGGTTGATCAGGCTCCTTATTTGTATTTACACTGATAATACCGTACATGGATCCTTAAACAGAGCACAGTTTTGCCGTGCTTTGAATTTCACGTAAGTGGCCTCATTGAGCATGTGTGCTTTTTCCAATCAACTGACATTTTAGTCCTCATCAGTGTTTTGTAGTTTCTATAGGCTGTTCCTCTTTGGTGCTGAATGATAACATTTGTATAAACGTGCAACAATTTAGGTGCCCATCTTACTTGCCACCGAGGGTTGAGCTATTCACACACACACACACACACACACACACCCCCGACACACGCTAGTAGAGTTGCCACGTCATGGAGAGCATTCATCTTCAGTTCTACCAGGCTTGTTTCCAGACAGTTGGTACCAATTTGCAGTCCCACCAACGGTGTGTATGAAAGTTCCCCCAACTCCAAATTCTCATCCGACTCTTGTTACTGTTACTGCTTTTGCCAATCTGTTGAGCAGAAAATAACATGTTATTGTTTATTTATGACTCAAGTACCACTTTATTATTTTTTAATTGAAGTATAATTGACTTACAATATTATATGAGTTTCAGGTGTACGACCTGATATTTTTCTACGTTACAAAATGATCTCCATGATAAGTCTAGTTATCATCTGTCACCATACAAAGTTATTACAACATTAGATACTTTCTTGTTTACGTTTGCCCTTCCCTCACCACACATGAAAACGTTTTCAGGACCTTCCTATACATCTTAGTTTCTCTAATACGAGTGCCCGCTTCTGTCTTCAGTGCGTGTTTCTATCTTTCTTTACCTTGTGAGATGGTGTCTCTTCCCAGGTCACCTCCATATATGTTATTTACTGTTTAGTCATTGCTGGTCCCCTTCTCTTCCCTCTTCATCCCGCTCTGTAACTGTTTTCCTGATTCCCAATTGCTTCTCACATCAAAGTTCTATCCTCCCCCTTAAATCTGAGAAGCCCTAAGAGCTGGTAACAGGAGTAGGATGAGGCGTTTGCATTTAGAAGGAAAGCCCTGATTGAAATCTTCATCTCTCAGCACGAGACAAGGAAAATCCTGTCACAGGCATGACTTAAATTGTACCCTGTCTGTGTGTGTCTGTCCCACAGGTTGGAGAATTGTGACCTCACGTCACTTTCCTGCAAAAGTCTTATCTCTTCTCTTGCGAGTAACAAGAATCTGACCCATTTGAGCTTGGCAAAAAATGCCTTGAAGGACGATGGGGCGAAACAGCTTTGGAATGCCTTGCAATGCTCT
This sequence comes from Orcinus orca, assembly GCF_937001465.1. Taxonomy (NCBI): domain Eukaryota; kingdom Metazoa; phylum Chordata; class Mammalia; order Artiodactyla; family Delphinidae; genus Orcinus; species Orcinus orca. Next base: position 56,292,537 of record NC_064578.1, read on the forward strand.
CAGTATCCTCTGCAGAGGCTGGTGTAAGTCTCCAAATGTCCTCTTTTGGGAACTCCCTGGGGTAGAATAGGGCAATGGAGAGCAACTGTGATATGTGTGTCCATTTATGCAACATACTTTTTAAGCGCCTACTGCATATTAGGCATTGTGCTGATACTGGAAGAAAGCATAATGAAGAGGAAGGTGGTTATGATTTCAGTCTCAGAGATAAATTATCTAGCGGCAGAGTTCTCAAACTGTGTGCCGAGGTACCCAGGGGTGAACTCACAGAGGCGCTGCAGGATATTTTAAATGTAAGAGATACTGACATCATCACCGCAAGAACTATTAGCTTGAGGTAGTTCTGTTCTAACATCAGGTTGTGCTACGTTCCTTTCAATGATGTCATATCTTTGCAAAGCTCTGTCTTTAGCAATGGCGATCACGAGAGCAAGTGCATTGCAAGAATGTTTTTTAACAGATTTTTTTTTTTTTTTGGCCATGCTGTACGGCTTGTGGGATCTTAGTTCCCTGACCAGGGATTGAACCCCAGGCCCGCGGCAGTGAAAGCCTGGAGTCCTAACCCGTGGACCCCCAGGGAATTCCACGGAGCAAAGTTTAATGAAGTACAGGGATGATATGAAAAAAGTGAGATGCTAAGGAGGGCATAAATGGAGAAAGTTCGGGAACCTCTGATCCAATGCATTCCTCTAACTCCCAGAGTTTGGGAGTGAGTGTTATACCTCTGAGATCAGAATAACGTAATGTGACCTGGCTTTCTGCTCAGACGTGAGTCGTGTATCAACCTCAGCGATATGGACCAGCATACATACTAAGTGATATCCTGTTTGGTGTTTGTCTCACTCTATCCTGAATTCTTTAAATGACTTCCCCTAGGTATCAGGGCACATTGGCTGTCTTTGACAGAAATTAAACTCAGACTGTCTTAAACCGTAAAGAAATTTGCTGGCTGGTAAAACCAGAAATGCCGAACTGACACGCAATACCCCCTGAACCCACTGAAGCTTTCAGGATCCCAAAAAGAAGCAGGAAATTGTGCAGCTGCTTCGGAAGACAGACGGGTATCTCCTCAAAAGGCTAAACAGAAACGTAACATGCGTCAGCAGTTCTACTCCTTGGTATACATGCAAGAGAAATAAAAACAAAATCTGCACAAAAAATCGTACACGGATTTCCATTGCAGCATTACTTGTAGCAACAAAAAAGTGGGAAACAACCCAAGTGTCCAAAAGCTGATGAATGGATGAAGTGTGGCCTCTCCATATGATGCAATATTACTCAACCATAAAAAGCAACAAACTATATATTAATACATGCCAAGTGGATGAATCTTGAAAATATTATGCTAACTGAAAGAAGCCAGTCACAAAAGACCACATATAGTATGATTCTATTTATATTAAATGTCTAGAAGAGGCAAATTGACAGGAAGAGAAATCAGATTAGTGGTTGCTAGAGCTGGGGTGGGTGGGGGAAGAAATTGGGAATGACTGCTAAAAGGTACACCGTTTTCCTTTTTGGGGTGATGAAAATGGTCTAGAATCACGGTAAATGTTGTGCAACTCTGTAAATATACTGAAAACCAATGTTGTGTACACTTCCAATGGGTGAACTATATGGCATGTTAATTATATCTTGATAAAGCTGTTATACCAAAAAAAAAAAGACGGGAAAGAAAGCTAAGGGTGTTTTGGTTGGTGTTTCTCTGCAGGCTGAGAAATTGTGCCTTGACCTCTGAGTGCTGTCCGGATATGGCTTCTGCTCTTGATAAAAATAAAAACCTGAGAAGTCTGGACCTTGGTTTTAACAGCCTGAAGGACGACGGGCTTATCCTGCTCTGTCAGGCCCTGATGAACCCTGACTCTGGCCTACAGATTCTTGAGTAAGTTATCCCCGTTTCCTTCTTTGAGACCGAGTGTCTGTAAAATTCTCTTGGGGTAGAATGTGGGAGTGTGTTTTGCACTTCTGGGGTGTTCCCTCCATTTGGTTGGAGGACTTGGAAACTTCAGAGCCGTGGTTCTCAAAGTACAGTCCTCAGACTAGGAACCTTTTCATCAGGGAAGTTGTTAGAAAGGCAAATTCTTGCATCATTTGTCTCTCTGTGTCTGGTTTATGTCACTGAGCATAATGCCCTCAAGGTCCACCCATGTTGTCGCAAACAGAATTTCATTCTTTTTATCGGCTGAGTAGTATTCCATTGTACGTATGTGCCACATCTTCTTTATCCATTCATCTGTCGATGGGAATAGAGGTTGCTTCCGTGTCTTGGCTATTGTGAATAGTGCTGCTATGAACATGAGGGTGCAGGTACCTCTTCCATACCCTGGTTTCGATTCCTTTGGGTCTATTACCAGAAGTGGGGTTGCTGGATCTTGTGGTGCCCCGAGGGTGGGGAACCCCCCAGTCTGTGCTTCACAAACACCTCCCATGATTCCTGTGAATGTTAGAGTTTAAGGACCATTGTTAAATTCTTCCATTCAATGAAAGATAAAGAAGAATTTGTTAATGTTAGACTAATACCTTAGATGGCGAGTCTTCCAAAATCAATGTTTATGCTTAGGGAATCTTTTTTTGTGTGTATATTTTTTTCTTCTCCTAAAGGTCTCTATGCTAACGTGCATACTAGCCAAGTGATTTGAAAGAATTCATCCTATTTTTAATTGTTTTAGTGGTTACCCTAAATATTTAGAAAAGATTTATAGACATCTCTGATGACAAAGGTTGAAACTTTTTTTTGAGTTATTTTTTTTTATTGGCGTATAGTTGATTAACAATGTGTTAGTTTCAGATGTACAGCAAAGTGATTCAGTTATACATATACAACTTTTTTTTGCCTCTTTCCTACCTGCATTTTCTGTTCACTATTGGTATGATCTGGGTTCTAAGTCTAGATCACTTTTTTCACTCAGAAATGTTAGCTTTTATTCTTTATTGAAGTATAGTTGATTTACAATATTATATTAATTTTAGGTGTACAGCATAGTGATTCTGTATTTTGATAGATTATACCCCCATTAAACATTATTATAAGATAATGGTTACAATCCCCTATGCTGTACAATATGTCCTTGTTGCTTATCTATTTTATACATAATAGTTTGTATCTCTTAATCCAGTATACCTAATTTGTCCCTCCTCTCTTCCCTCTCCCCTTTGGTAACCACCAGTTTGTTTTCTATGTCTCTGAGACTGCTTCTGATCTAGGAGAGGCAGCAGTGAGTGGTGGCATGAAGTGAGATCTTAATTCCCTGCCCAGGGATTGAACCTGGGGAGCCTGGATGAAAACCAGGAATCCCAGCCACCACACCCGCTGGCTCTTGCCCCAGTGAAAAATGCATTTCTCACGGAGGCAAAAAAAGAAACCTGTAAAACAGGTACAAAGTTTATTATTAGAGACATAGCACAACAACAAGTGGGAGAGCACACAGAAACAGTTTGCTTAGTTAAGATAGAAGCAGGGCAGAGACGCACACCCGGAGAGCAAGGGTGTGGGTGTCCTCCCTAATGAGGAGAAGACCTGTTAAGAGGCGGTTAAGTCATTCATAAACGGCAGTTCTTCTGGGTCTTTGTTTACCTTTGGCCAGTTATCTGATTTCTTTTTCCACACCTGACCTTCCCTAGGACCTTCCCCAACTTGCGTGTGCAACTTTTTTCCAAGATGGATTTCAGCCCAGAGGCCTATGGGAGGGCCTTAGCATCACATGTTATGGGATGGTGCCCCTCCTTTTTGACCCCCAAGGAGCCTTTCTGCACATGTGCAATGTCTCCCTTGCCCCAAGGATGGGAAATACGTAACCTCTTGATCTTTCAACAGAGTTTGTCCCACTCTGTCCCTGCCATAAAAACGTCCAGTGTCTAGTTATTTACCCTATTTCTGTTACTGGTTTTTATATCGAGGTGCAGATCTTGAAATATAGACAGGAATCCGGTCATAAACATGTAGTCCTGGAGTCCATTTGTCTCTTGCTTCAGGAAATGTAAACAGGGGGGCTGATAATGAATGTCTGGCCTAGAACCCACCTTCTTCTCACCCAAGGAAGTGTAAACAGGGGGCCAGTTGTAAATGTCTAGCCTGGAGCCCATCTATCTCCTGCCTCACTTTTATTTTGCATATATACTCATTTATGTTCTTTTTAATAATATTGCACATATAAGTGATATCACATAACTCTAGAGCATTTAAATCACAGTAGGTTACATCCTTAATTTCTAGGATTAGTCCTGATAATGGATTTCATTTTTGTTGATAATTACTCGAAGGGAGTTCTGGAGGTCACAATTCTTTTTTTTTTTTTTTTTTTTTTTTTGCGGTACGCGGGCCTCTCACTGCTGTGGCCTCTCCCGCTGCGGAGCACAGGCTCCGGATGCGCAGGCTCAGTGGCCATGGCTCACGGGCCCAGCCACTCCGCAGCATGTGGGATCTTCCTGGACCGGGGCACGAACCCGCGTCTCCCGCATCGGCAGGCGGACTCCCAACCACTGCGCCACCAAGGAAGCCCGGTCACAATTCTTTTACTCCAGAAAGTTAGTCTTGGGTTGGGTTTTTTTTTAAATTATTTTTTTATTTATTTTATTTTGGCTGCGTTGGGTCTTCATTGCTGCTCGCGGGCTTTCTCTAGTTGCGGCGAGCAGTGGCTACTCTTTGTTGCAGTGTGCAGGCTTCTCATTGCGGTGGCTTCTCTTGTTGCAGAGCACGGGCTCTAGGTGCATGGCTTCAGTAGTTGTGGCTCATGGGCTCTAGAGCACAGGCTCAGTAGTTGTGGCGCACGGGCTTAGTTGCTCCACAGCATGTGGGATCTTCCCTGACCAGGGATCGAACCCCTGTCCCCTGCATTGGCAGGTGGGTTCCTAACCACTGTGCCACCAGGGAAGTCCTACTACTATATTTAAAATAATCAACAAGGACTTACTGTATAGCACAGAGAACTCTGCTTAATATTCTGTAATAACCTAAATGGGAAAAGAATTTGAAAAAGAATAGATACATGTGTATGTACAACTGAATCCCTTTGCTGTATGTCTGAAACTAACACAACACTGTTAATCAACTATACTCCAAAATAAAATAACATTTTTGAAAAGAAAAATAAGCTCCTTGGAATGAAATGACTCATTCCGGTCAGAGTGTGATTTCCAGGCTGTGAGCAGCTAGGCTGGCTCAGCTCTCAGGGGAGGGATGTGGTGACTTTTCTGCTGCCTGTTTCTCTCCCACAGGCTGGACAAGTGCCTGTTCACCTCCGTCTGCTGCCAGGCCATGGCTTCTGTGCTCCTCAACAACCAAACTCTGAGATACCTGGACTTGAGCAAGAACGACATCGGGTTCGGGGGCATCCTCCACCTGCGTGAGGCCGTCAGGAAGAGGAAGTGGGGATCTGAGGTCTCTCTGTAAGTCTCCGCTGGGTTCCCTGTGCAGGATGCATAGCCCTAGGAAACCTCCTCATCAGCAGTGAGATTCTGGACCCCAAATGCTGTCGGCAGATGTTGCTAACGACCTTTGTTCCTTTCCTGGGGATTTTTATTTGAATAAATTTTTTATTTTATTTATTTATTTTTGGTGGCATTGGGTCTTCGTTGCTGCGCATGGGCTTTCTCTAGTTGCATCGAGTGGGGGCTACTCTTCGTTGCGGTGCGTGGGCTTCTCATTGCAGTGGCTTCTCTTGTTGCGGAGCACGGGCTCTAGGTGCGTGGGCTTCGGTAGTTGTGGCTCGCGGGCTCTAGAGCGCAGGCTCAGTAGTTGTGGCGCACGGGCTTAGTTGCTCCGCGGCATGTGGGATCTTCCCGGACCAGGGCTCGAACCCGTGTCCCTTGCATTGGCAGGTGGATTCTTAACCACTGCGCCACCAGGGAAGCCCTCCTGGGGATTTATAGTTTCCTTCATGTGGCTGACAAACGACAACTCCTGCGTGTGAAATGAGAAAATAAACCTACTGTCTACTGTCTAGATTCTACTGTCTGCTCTTTTTTTTTTTTTTTTTTTTGCATTTTAAAAATATTTGTTTGTTTTTTACAGTAGGTCTTTGTTGGTTATCTATTTTAAGTATAGTGTGTACATATCAATCCCAGACTCCCAATCTACCCCTCCTCCCCACTCTTCCCCCCAACCCCGTAACCATAAGTTCATTCTCTAAGTCTGTGAGTCTGTTTCTGTTTTGTAAATCAGTTCATTTGTATCATTTCTTTTAGATTCCGCATATAAGCAATATCATATGGTATTTGTCTTTCTCTGTCTGACTTACTTCACTCAGTATGATAATCTCCAGCCCATGCATGTTGCTGCAAATTGCATTATTTCGTTCTTTTTTATGGCTGAGTAATTAATATTCCATTGTATATATGTAGCACATCTTCTTTACCCATTCCTCTGTTGATGGACATTTAAGTTGCTTCATGTCTTGGCTATCAGAAACAGTGCTACAGTGAACACTGGGGGGCATGTATTCTTTCAGGTTATGGTTTTCTCTGGATATATGCCCAGGAATGGGATTGCTGGATCATATGGTAGCTCTATTTTTAGTTTCTTAAGGAAACTCCACACTGTTCTCCATAGTGGCTGTACCAATTTATACTCCCACCAACAATGTAGGAGGGTTCCCTTTTCTCCACACCCTCTCCAGCATTTATTGTTTCTAGATTTTTTGATGATGGCCGTTCTGACTGGTATGAGATGGTAGCTCATTGCAGTTTTTTTTTAATTTTTATTTATTTATTTTTGGCTACGCCTCACAGCTTGTGGGATCTTAGCTCCCCGACCAGGGATCAAATCCGCACCCCCTGCATTGGAAGTGCGGAGTCTTAACCACTGGACCGCCAGGGAGGTCCCCTCATTGTAGTTTGGATTCGCATTTCTCTAATAATTAGTGATGTTGAGCATCTTTTCATGTGCCTCTTGGCCAACTGTAAAAAAAAAAAGTAAAAACGTAGCCATCTGCTCTTAAACTGTTTGTTTCTTCATCTTCTCTCCTGTCTTAAACAAATGAATGTGTTATCATCACGTACCAGATCTGCGGCTGTGAAGGGCTTAGTGGATCTTTCTGTTTCTCCATCTGTAATTTGGGGTTGGCATCCTCCTCCAGGAGACACTATGAGGATTGGAAGAAAGTGCATCTATAAGGCACTAAGGTCAGTGCCTGAGACCATCATGATCTCAATTATCGATGGATTCTGGGTATAGGTCATAGGAAACAGCTGGTGTATTCATTATCTATTGCCCTGGAACAAATTATCTCAATGCTTAATAAGGCAACACACATCTGTTGTAAAATTTCTGAAGGTCAGAAATACAGGAGCAGTTTAACTGGATGGTTCTACTCAGGCTCTTTTACGAGCTGAGTTAAGGTGTTGACTGGAAGGTGATGAGGCTGGAGGACCAACCTCCAAGCTCACCCATGTGGCTGTTGGCAGGAGGCCTCAGTTGCCCTCTGCAAGGCTGCTCCTAATGTTGCAGCTAGCTCCCTCCTGAACAAGTGATGGGAGAGGGAAGAAGGGGGAAGAGGGGGGGCAAAAGTGCCCAAAACAGAGCCACAGTCCTTTATTACTGAATCTTGAAAGACCCATCCCTTCTGCTTTACTCTAACGGTCACACAGACCCACTATAGCCCAGTGAGAGAGGGGGCTACATGATAGTGTGAATAACAGGAAGAAGGATCTTTGGGGCCACTTGGAGTCACCTGCCACACCTTGTAATTGGTGGATCCAAGGCACCTGGGCTTCATCCCTGAGCTCTTGAGAGCTGCACCATTGATCTTGAGCTTGTTGACTTGAAAAATATATTCACAGCCTAAAAGTTGAGAGGTAGGTTTTATCCAGTAGGAATTTTTAGGACTTCAAGCCCAGGAGTCAGAGTCTCAAGTAACCCTGAGGAAACTGCTCTGAGGAGGTGAGGGGAGAGCTAGGATATATAGGAGTTTTGCAACAAAGGGCAGGTGGTAGGAACAAAAGATTACTCTTAATAAAAGAAAAGCAGATACCTCGAGTTAAGGCACTTAGCACTTTTCTATGTATGGGAAGATGCAAGAGTCTGGGCTCACTGAAACCATTCCTTTGCTATGTATCTCAGCTACTTGGGGCTAGTATCCTGTGTTTTCTCATCCTGAGTTCCCTCAGGGCTCACCGTGGGGAGTGGCTGCAGTCTGATGGCTGCTAGATGGCAGGTGTTCTTTGTTTCCTTCCTGAGTTCCCTCAGTGCTCACCAGCTCACCACTGGGTTGCAATCACTGATGACTGTGACATCCTTTGTTTACTGATACGGCAGGCAATATTCCATTTACAGTAAGTCCCCTACGTATGAACCTTCAAGTTGCGAGCTTTCAGAGATGTGAACGTGCATTCACATCTGTGTATGCCTGTCTGGCATACATTGTCTCGTGCGTGCGTCCTCTACTGGTTGTGCATCTTGCCCTCAGTCTCCTATGGCTGAGGATCCTTCAGCTCTGCCATCTCCCACCTCCTCTCCCTCCTCCAGTCAGTAACTCTTCTTGCCTGTTCACTCAATGCAGCCCCTGTATGCCAGCTGTTATACTGTACTACTATACTTTTCAAGGTACTGTTCTGTAAGATTAAAAATGTTTTCTTTGCTTTTATGTACTATTTGCGTGAAAAGTATTATAAACCTATTATAGTACAGTACTATATAGCTGATTGTGTTAGTTGGGTACCTAGGCTAACTTTGTTGAACTTATGAACAAATTGGACTTACAAACGCGCTCTCAGAACGGAATGTGTTCGTATGTAGGGGACTTACTATATCAATCTCATGGGTGGTAAATTTCTGTCCTAGAGGTTTTACATATTTTCCAGCACTGCAAAAGAAAACTGAGCATAGGAGAACCAAACCTGATTCTTATCCTTCTCAGGGAGAAGAAACAGAGCGATGGAGTGGATATGATGAGAAGACTGGAGGGCCCAGTAGTGAACAACAAAATCCTGAAGATAGTTCAGGATTGGAAAGATGAGTGCTGTGATAAGGCAGAGTGGACGAATTGATCCGGTGACGCCCTGGATAATTTTTTCCTGATGAAAAATTGGGCAATGGTTTCCTATTCTGTGGGCCCTTCTGAGTCTACAATGGCTCAGTTAGTTCTGGGAAATGGTGTAACGCGTGACCTCCAAATAGCTCCCTCGGAGATACTGAAGGTCACGTGTCAGACATAGATTAGTCACGGAATTGGGGGCACCATGGTAAGCAGCATTCCAGCTCACTTCTACTACTGGCTTCTGGAAGTCATTGAATATGTCATGTTAACATTGTCTCTGGGAAATATCTGACTCACCTACTGGAGTATTGTGAGAATTGAATTAAAAATGTGCATGAATGCAATTCAAAAACTTGTCAAGTGTTGTTTATTTACAAATAGACTTGTACATCAACTGTTACGAAGGAAAACATCTTGCCTCGAAAGAGGGTCCACTACTGTATAGCACAGGGAACTCTGCTCAATGTTATGTGGCAGGCTGGATGGGAGGAGACTTTGGGGGAGAATGGATACGTGTATATGTAGGGCTGAGTCCTTTTGCTGTGCACCTGAAACTATCACAACATTGTTAATTGGCTATACTCCAATCCAATACAAAATAAAAAGTTTTTAAAATAATAATAAAAAATAGGAAAAAAACAGTGTCCAGAGAAAATTTCTGAGGGAGATAATATAGCAAGTGATGGAACAGGGAAATCACCTCATGTTTAAGGAACTCTTTTTTAAAAAGTGAAGTGTGGGACTTCCCTGGTGGCGCAGTGGTTGGGAATCTGCCTGCCAATGCAGGGGACACGGGTTCGAGCCCTGCTCCGGGAAGATCCCACATGCCACGGAACAACTGAGCCTGTGTGCCACAACTACTGAAGCCCGAGCACCTAGAGCCCATGCTCTGCAACAAGAGAAGCCACCACAATTAGAAGCCCGCGCACCGCAACAAAGAGTAGCCCCAGGTCTCTGCAACTAGAGAAAGCCCGCGTACAGCAATGAAGACCCCATGCAGCCAAAAATAAATAAATTAATTAAAAATAAATAAATAAAAATAAAAAGTGAAGTATGACTCAACTTTTTTTTTGAAGGAGTTTAGTCCATTAATAAACAAATTAAAGCGAATTTCTCTTGGATGTGTACTAGGCTGAATCTGGACCCAGTTTGGAAGGTCTAGAGGGTGGTTTCCTGAATTCTCTCTCCCTAGTGACCATCACAGGACCTTGAGAAGCTTCAGAATGTGCAGGTGGCCTCCTGTGCAACGTCGTGGAATAGACTGCATATCACAGGGCAGACTCTGCACTTTTTTTTTCTTTTGGCCACACCATGTGGCTTGTGGGATTTATTTCCCCAACCAGGGATTGAACCCAGGCCCTCTGGACCAGCAGGGAATTCCCCAGACTGCAGTTTTTCAGGTCCTAGCTATCTAGCACAGGACTAAAGTATTAGGGCAGCATTTAGAACTCAAAGATCTAGAAAGCAGTCATACAAGTATTTTCTTTTGAAACAGTCCTCTTTTTCTACACAAAGTGATGACCGGGTATTACCTACATTGGTTTCTCAACTCTCTAAAGGGGTTTTGTTGCAAAAGTCAGAGCAGTTGAGACCCTCAACCCCACCCCCAGTCCATTCTTCAGGGGTGGACAGAAATAAATGTCCATCCAAAGTCAGACTCTAAATTGAAAATTTGCTTTAATTTGTTCTCCAGAGCCCAGAATTTCACATGTCATGCATTGCTGAAAGGATTCACAGTGACTGAGGTGAGGCTGCCCAAAATGCTTTGCCGGGGGTGGGAAGGCTCAGAGGTGGGCAATGTAAAGCCAGAGACCCCCCCAACTGACACGTTCCCCAGAAGGACCTAGGAGACCCCCACTTTGCTAAAGCAAGGAGGGAATATGCCTTGAGATGAGCAAGGCTGAAAGTATGATCGAGGTTTCCCATCTTCGTGGCACACTTTATTAACACGGAATCTTTAAAGATGCTGTAGCCTAGCTCCCAGCTCCAGACATCCTGACTTAATTGGAATGGGTGCAGCCTGAGTATGAGGGATTTTAAAAGTTCCCCCAGAGGGAAGAGATATGGGAATATATGTATATGTATAACTCATTCACTTTGTTATAAAGCAGAAATTAACACACCATTGTAAAGCAATTATACTCCAATAAAGATGTAAAAAAAAAAAGGTTCCCCCAGGTGATTCCAACCTGCAGTGAAGTTTGGGAACCACTGAAGTAGGAGATATTGTTACTGTGGTAACCATTTTGCAATGTATGTCTATGAAATCAACATGTTAGACACCTTAAGCCTACACAGCGTTGATGATTCCCTCAATAAAGCCGGAAAAAAAGAACGAACTGCTTTGGGAGGTAACCATTAATGTGGAGGCTCGAGGCACAAGGTAGCTGGTGTTGCTATTAACCGAGATGGGCACTTTTTATTTTTTACACAATTTTCAAAGGTTACTTTCCACTTACATTTATTACAAAATATTGGCTAAATTCCCCCATGCTGTGCACTACCTCCTTGTAGCCTGTCTTACACCCAATAGTTTGTACCTCCTACTCCCCCACCACTCTATTGCCCCTCCCCCTCCCCACTGGTAACCAGTGGCTTGTTCCCTATATCTGTGAGTCTGCTTCTTTTTTGTTATATTCACTCGTTGGTTGCATTTTTTTAAGATTCTGCACATAAGTGATAAAATACAGTGTTTGTCTCTCTCTGACTTATTTTACGTAGCATAATGCCCTCCAAGTCCATTCATGTTGCTGCAGCTGGCAAAATGTTCCTTCTATGGCTGAGGAATATTCCATTGTATATATGTACCACATCTTCTTTATCCATTCCTCTGTTGGTGGACACTTATGCTGCCTCCATATCTTGGTTATTGTGAATAGTGCTGCTATGACCGTTGAGGTGCAGGTATCTTTTCGAATTAGAGTTTTTGTTTTTTTCCAGATACATACCCAGGAGTGGACTTGTTGGGTCATATGGTAGTTTTATTTTTAGTTTTTTGAGAAACTTGCATACTGTTCTCCATAGGGGCTGCCCCGATTTACATTCCCACAACAGTGAACGAGGGTTCCCTTTCCTCCACACCCTGTCCAGCAGTTGTTACTTGTGGTCTTTCTGGTGATGGCCATTTTGGCAGATGTGAGGGGATATCTCATTGAATTTTTAATTTGCATTTCCCTGGTGCTTAGCAATGGTGAGAAGAGGGGCACTTTAGAATGTTGGAAAAGATTCATTTGATAAAAAACAGGTATATATATTATGAGTTCACAGGACTCCAGGTGAGAGAGTTTTATGGAGAAAGTCAATTGAACAAACAACAGCAGCATCATTAGAGAGCGGTCAGTAAATGCCAGGTCTGGTAAAATGAGGACACACACACACATCATTGCTCCGGGACAACCAGGTGAGGGCTGTAGAGGTCCTGGGCACAGGTGTGCTAAGGGTGCTGCAGCATCCTCACCTGTTAGGTGGGAAGGGGGCGGGGCATGCAGGTGCAGAAGGCAGCGGCTCCACATCTACCCTGGGTCTGGCCATTTAGAGCCGTGGCAGCCAATGGACGGCAACAACGTCACCGGCCCAAGATTCCCCAAAGACCCATCACCACGTGGTTGCCAGTTGGGATCTGGTCTTGGAGGCGAGGAGTGAACTTGGTGAGTAGTTTCTCCTGTCTTGTTCCTGGTACCTTTCTCTCCCCGTTTTTCTACATTCCTGGTTGGAACTGTTCGTTGCGCCCTGCTCTGTGCTCCCTCTCTCTCCATTTAGACTAGTCAGAGCCCAGAGACCAAAGATACCCTTAGACAGAAGGAAGTGTCCCATTTCCCCGCTTTGCTGAAAAGATCTACCCACAAAACATATCTGTTTGGGGTGTTTCGGTACAGCTCTCAATGCTTCCTAATCTCTAGGTCTAAAGTGCAGGACAGAATTGGGGTGCTCTGACTCAAAGGGTCGAGACCAGCTGATGTCTGGTCCACATCTTACAAGACTCCTTTGTTAATTCTGCTAATAATATGTTCACTATGGCTTACAGCCATCAAAGTGCTATATGGTCCTGAGGGTGTTCTTTGTCAAGGGAGGAAACTGAGTTACAGGTGAGTTAGATGTGTTTGCCTGGGGCGCTAAGAGGTGACTCAATATTTGAAAGCCCTGTAATCTTAACTGCTTCTGTGGAATCATTCAAGACACCTGTGCAGCAAATGAACCTATCTACTACAAAACAGAAGCAAACTCACAGACTTGCAAACTCACAGACTTCCCCTTGCCGAGGGGGAAGGGGAAGGGGTGGGTTGGGAGTTTGGGGTTAGCACGTGCAAACTATTACATATAGAATGGATAAACAACAAGGTCCTACTGTACAGCTCAGGGAACTATAGTCTACACCCTGGGACAAACCATAATGGGAAACAGTATAAAAAAAGTATATATGTGTATAGCTGAGTCACTTTTCTGTACAGCAGAAATTAACACAACAATGTGAATCAACTATACTTCAATAAAAAAAAATTTTTTAAGATACCTGTGCAGAAAGGTGTTTCAGGAAAGAGTATAGATAAAGGATAGAGACAAACACAGTTTTGGTGAGTCATTTGTTCCCAGAAAATAGCTTTGACCACCAGTCTTTTTTTCTTTTTTTTTTTGGCTGTGTTGGGTCTTTGTTGCTGTGCGTGCACAGGCTTTTCTCTAGTTGTGGTGAGCAGGGGCTACTCTTCGTTGAGGTGTGTGGGTTTCTCACTGCAGTGGCTTCTCTTGTTGCAGAGCACGGGGCGCACAGGCTTCAGCAGTTGTGGTGCACAGACTTAGTTGCTCTGCAGCATGTGGGATCTTCCCAGACAGGGCTCGAACCCATATCCCCTGCATTGGCAGGCAGATTCTTAATCACTGCGCCACCAGGGAAGTCCCTGACTACCAGTCTTAACTTACATCCCTACAACCTACAGTCCTGCTTCTATTGGAATAATGTCTTTGCCTTCTCACCAATCCTGCCTCGATTTTACAGCAGAAGGTGTCCGTCAGCCTATCCCACGTTAATCCTTCCACCTGGGCTCTCCTCCCATCAATTCACCTGTCTTTTGTGTTTGATGTATCAGTTCCCAGTCTGGGATGTATTGGAAGAGGTGGAGTGTTAGAATCAGATACACAGGACAATGCTCTTTTCTAAAAGAGAGCAAGCTCTTCCACTTTACAGAACTTTACAGAACCTCTGATTTCAACTCTGTAAAGTGAGGACAATAATAATATTATTATTATAGTAATAATACAGTAATCGTTATATATTGATACTGTTTACAGAAAGTTTACCTGAGATGCTGCAAATCTCCTAAGAAGGGATTTAGATAAGTACTCATTTAATTTTTGTTTTTGTTTTTTTGTGGTACACGGGCCTCTCACTGTTGTGGCCTCTCCCATTGCGGAGCACAGGCTCCGGACGCGCAGGCTCAGTGGCCATGGCTCACGGGCCCAGCCACTCCGCGGAATGTGGGATCCTCCGAGACCGGGGCGCGAACCCGCGTCCCCCGCATCGGCAGGCGGACTCCCAACCACTGCGCCACCAGGGAAGCCCTATTTATCCTTTTATTAGGAGGTTTTTTTACAGGGAAGAGCCAAAACTGACTACGTGTTGGATCTGTTTCTTTTACTTTAACCTTTGCTTCCTGTTGCCTTTGTTCGCTAAAAGGATACTGTCTATACATAATGGCCTGCCTTGGGGAAACCTGCCCTCTGCCTGAAGGTTAAACCAAAGTGCCTTTGTTCAGGGAAACATCTGGACCCTGTTCGACCTGTGAATGGCTGCAAGAAAGAAGAAATTAACACATCCGCTCCCGGAGGCTGGCCATTCCAGGAGATATTTGCAAATCTTATGGCCTTTTTTACTTTACTTCCTCATCTCCTCCCCCTCTCTGTGCTATAAAAGAAGCTGGCATCCAAACCCTGATAAGATGGTTATTTGGAGACTTTAGTCTGCCACCTTCTCAGTCTGCCAGCTTTCTGAACAACTTGTCTCCAATTTATTGGCCTGTCGTTTGGCGAGCAGAGAGAGCTTGGACTTGAGAGCAGTTTTATATTTTCTAGATACAAGTTCCAGATCAGATATTTTCAGATACTTATTAGTATACTTTTTTTTAAGTAGTACCTTCCTTCATCTACCTTTAAATTTATTTATTTTATTTATTTTTGGCTGTGTTGGGTCTTTGTTGCTGCACGTGGGCTTTCTCTAGTTGCGATGAACAGGGGCTACTCTTAGTTGCGGTGCACGGGCTTCTCATTGCGGTGGCTTCTCTTGTTGTGGAGCAGGGGCTCTAGGCACGCAGGCTTCAGTAGTTGCGGCACGTGGGCTCAGTAGTTGTGGCTCGCTGGCTCTAGAGCGCAGGCTCAGTGGTTGTGGCACATGGACTCAGTTGCTCTGCAGCATGTGGGATCTTCCCGGACCAGGGCTTGAACCCGTGTCCCCTGCATTGCCAGGTGGATTCTTAACCACTGTGCCACCAGGGAAGCCCTATCAGTATACTTTTATACCAAAAATCTTTACTGTGTGTGTATAACTGAATGTTATATTAACAGGCACAACCGGAATCAACTGATCTAAAAACTGTGTGACTGATTTTCAGTAAGTGATGGGAACCTATGTGCCAATTCCCTGAGTCTGGCCTGTGAGCCAAGATCATTCACTGGCAAGTGTTTTCAGTCTTACTCTGTGCCAGATGCTATTTCAGGAACTAGGGATACAGGCAGTAAAATATCCCAGAGCTTATATTCTGGTAACAAGATAGATAACGGCGTCAAGTAATTCTAAGTCTATGAAGAATTGTTACCTGTTAATTGGGCTTCTCTCAGTATCTTTCACAAAAGGAATAGAGAATGTCATTCCATCTGGTGAGTCCATTGAGGCTGGTTGTACAAACTTGAGAATTGGATGCAAGGTTCTCTTTTGAATCGTGTCACTTTTCCAACAGGTCCCATTTGCTTCGTTTACCGAAGAATCTACTTCTCCAACAAAACCTGAGCTCTCAGCCTTGCGTTAAGATGGGAGAAGCCAAATTATCCTCCTTTTCCAGCTATGGACTGCAGTGGTGTTTCAAGCAGCTACACAAAGAAGAGTTTCAGATATTTAAGGCATTACTAAAGGAAAGCGCTTCGGAACCAGCAGCCTGCTCTTTTCCACTGGTTGAAGTGGATAATGCCGATTCGGAACAGCTCACCTCCCTCTTGCATGAGCATTATAAAGAATCTCTTGCCTGGAAGATATCCATTGACATCTTTGAGAAGATGAGCCTGTCGGCCCTCTCAGAGATGGCCAGGGATGAGATGAAAAGTGAGTAAGACAGATTTGGGGCAGATCTAGGGGTAGGAGAAAAGGGAGGTGACCTCAAGTTCCCATGGGAATGGGAACGGTATCATTGTTCTCTCAGGGAGTCCCCCTCTACAGCATGAGTCTGAACTAGGAGAGCTAACTCACTCATTGGTCCACCTCCCTGGCTGGAAGCTAGAGTCATCTCCAGCCTGTGAAACAATGAAGGAGAAGACAGGGGTAGATAACCCTCTATCTGGACAGAATTTGGTCAAAGTTAGTAGATGGGATTTGTAGTCAGAAGTGCGTAGCTCTGGTGCCACCACAGGTATGACTTCTGGCAAATTTTCTCCTACTCTGACCCTTGGATTCCACAACTGGGAACAGTAACTGTGATGCTTATCTGTGCTGTTGCAGAGGTTCCATAAGATAATGTATAGAGAGTGCTTAACAAAGCTTCACTCATTTTTTGAGAACACTAATGGCTGTACAATGGGCATCTCCCTTATTTCTTGCCCCAGACTGAGGGACTAAGGTTCAAGGAACTTCTCTAAGGACTGACCTTCCTCAGAATGTTGGTGCCCATATTATAGCAACGTACTTAGATCAAGTTGTGTAGTTATCTTAAGATATTTAGGAGAAAGGTAGTAGAAAAAAATAATAGCTCTCCTTCATCAGGAGGAATTGTCTCCTCAACTGTGGACAAAAACTTAACGAAGAGCCCCAAGTGTAAGCAATCAGATTGGCCCTAAAGACTTACAGGTATTACATGCCTATATGTAGCTCATCAGCTGTAGCTGCAAAGGACTTGAACAGAAGCTATTCCTTCGGAGCCTCAAAAAAGCCCTGAGTGGAAAACATACTAGTATTATTCACAGGAAATAAGGGTTATAAAATTAAAATAATTGTTGGTGTTTACCAGTCAGTACCCCAGTCTAAATACCATGTTGAAGTTGTCATGTGCTCTGCTATTGATTTTCAAACTCACCCAAAAAATAGGTTCCCCATGACAGAAGCTAAAATAGAGATTCTACCAAGTTACACAAGTTGACCAGGTTCATGACCTAATATGTGACAAAAATTACTTAACATTCATTTTGCATATCTTTAAATTCTCGTGTAAGCTGACCAAGTTCATGACCTAATATGTGACAAAAATTACTTAACATTCATTTTGCGTATCTTTAACATTCATTTTGCATACTCTCGTGTATCGTGTGCCAGAGATTTATAGCTTGCAATGCAATAGGGAAGAGGGATAAATGGGCAATTTTTTAAATGGATGGTGTAGAAAAATATGTGAAGACTAGAATCACTTCCTAGAAGAAGTAAGGTTTAGGCTGAGACAAAAATGAAGAAAAGGAATTAGCCGAGCGAATTGGGTAGAGGAGAACTTCTGAGAAAAAGAGAGCAACATTATGAAGTCTTTAACAAAGAAAGAGGTTGGATAGACCATGAAGCATTGGAGAGAATATGGCAGGAGATGAAGATAAAAAGATGGTCTAGGGGCTTCCCTGGCGGCGCAGTGGTTGAGGGTCCGCCTGCCGATGCAGGGGACGCGGGTTCGCGCCCTGGTCTGGGAGGATCCCACATGCCGTGGAGCGGCTGGGCCCGTGAGCCATGGCCGTTGAGCCTGCACGTCCGGAGCCTGTGCTCCGCAACGGGAGAGGCCACAACGGTGAGAGGCCTGCGTACCGCAAAAAAAAAAAAAAGATGGTCTAGAAGTCAGACAGCATCTTGAAAATAATTTTAATAGCAAAGCACAAGCAATTAAATAGTTTTAAAGGGGTAGGGGTAGAAATAATCAAACTGGCATTTCACCATTGTTGCTGAAGTCATGAGTGGTCTGGAAAGAGTCATGAGTGGATGTGGGGAGACCAGTTAGGGGTCCATTCTAGCATCCCATGGGAGAAATAAAGGCGGCTTGGACTAGGGTGATGATGGCAGTTAAAGAAAAAGTAGAAATGGAATTGGAAGATATTTTGGAAGCAGACACAACAGTTTTTGAGGACTAAATGCAGATGGAGAATATGGGATCAAGCATGGTACCCAAGTTTCTGGCATGAGTGACGGGGTGGATGGGGTTCCATTGCCTCATCCCAGGAAATACTGGAAGAGATTTTTGCAGCAAGTAGATGGGGGAGGGGGAGGGGGAGGGAGGATTGGTCAATGTTAGAGCTTATGAGTTGAAGGTACCTCTATTTGGAGAACTCACAGGCATCTGAGTAGTTAACTAACTATTCTGACGTTCGAGAGAAGTGTTTAAGATGACTCTTGACGATTAACTCTTTTTTAAAATTTATTAATTAATTTATTTTGGCTGCCTTGGGTTTTCATTGCTGCACGCGGGCTTTCTCTAGTTTCAGCGAGTGGGGGCCACTCTTCGTTGTGGTGTGTGGTCTTCTCATCACAGTGGCTTCTCTTGTTGCAGAGCACGGGCTCTAGGCACGTGGGCTCAGTAGTTGTGGCTCGTGGGCTCTAGAGCGCAGGCTCAGTAGTTGTGGCACATGGGCTTAGTTGCTCCGCGGCACGTGGGATTTTCCTGGACCAGGGCTCGAACCCGTGTCCCTGCATTGGCAGGCGGATTCTTAACCACTGAGCCACCAGGGAAGCCCTTGACAATTAACTCTTAATAACCATAATATACTGTCTTATTATATGACCTACCCAGGATCACACAGCAAAAATGGGACTGAAATGTACATTTACGTGCTCAAAATCAGACAGTCTTTACTATAAATCTCTGCTGCTTCACCGTGCTGGTGGTATTTGAGGGTCTGTCTCCATTTTTCTCATTTCAGACTAGTCATGGAATAAACTGTGAGATCCTGAGACTAGTCTTTGTTGCCCTCAGTAATTTGGGCAGAGGATGTGCTCATCCCTGATTTGGGGAATTGCCATGACTTTATTGAGACATTATCTCATCTACTCTCTATTGCAGAATATTTACTGGCTGAAATACCAGAACATTCTACACCAACAAAGACGGACCAAGGTCCAAGCATGGAAGAAGTACCAAGTTAGTGGGGGAGAGGGGGGTGGAAAATGGATGTGTATGAATGATGCTGCTATTAACATTTATGTATAAGGAAATTATCACAGAAAAATATTTATTGCGATCTAAGATAGTAATATCTCAGTAAGATATGGGGTAGATATATCTAGTAGAATTTGGTGTTGAGGGTTTCAGAAAAACAGAGGTTCAGGAATTGCTCCCACCTTTCTGTTTAGACAACCTGGTGGATGGTGATGTGGAAAGTCAATGATTTTTTTCAAAAATATTGATTGATGGATTGACTGATTTGGCTGCACAGGGTCTTAGTTGCGGCACATGGGATCTTCGTTGCCACATTCAGGATCTTAGTTGCAGCCTGTGAACTCTTAGTTGTGGCATGGCATGTGGGATCTTAGTTCCCCGACCAGGGATTGAACCTGGGCCCCCTGCATTTGGGAGCGCGGAGTCTCAGCCACTGGACCACCAGGGAAGTCCCGAAAGTCAATGAAGTAAATTTCAAACTCTGAAATCACTTCAAGCTGGGCTTTTATTCCATCTGTACAACATAACTTACGTTGGCAGGTGTGGGTTACTTTAATCATTCCTTGGACAAATATTTGAAAACCTAATAGCGGCCAGTATTGTCCATTTTCGGTTGGAATGGGTAGTAACAAATACCAACAATGACGACGTTTCTAGAATACTTGCCATGGGCCGGGCGCTGTTCTCACATTTTGTGATTATGTCGTGGGATCCTACACCCGTCTCATAAGGGAGGTATTAATATCCCCATTTTATTGATGAAAAACTACCATAGAGTGATGGTGTGGGGCTAAAATTAGATTTCTGTATAAGGGAATGAGCCAAATATCTGTTCCAAGGTAAGTTCAGAAAGAGAAGCTTCTTTCTAATTATCATTTATGGGAAACTTACCAGAAGGAGTACGTTTTTGGTTAGAGGTAAAAGCTGAAATGAGTTTTTGGCGCATTGAATTTGAGGTCCCTTTAAGGTAGTGAGTTAGACATATGATCCTGGATTTTTAGGGAAGAAATCAGCACTAGAGAGCAATATTTGGAACTCTTAAGTACAGACATGATCACTAAATCCATGGAAGAAGAAAAGGTGTCTCCCCCCGACCCCTAGTATCCCCTTTGGTAACCCTAAGTTTGTTGTCTATGTCTGTGAGTCTATTCGTTTTGTAAATAAGTTCATTTGTATCATTTTTTAGATTCCACATATAAGTGATATCATATGATATTTGTCTTTGACTTACCTCACTTAATATGATAAACTCTAGGTCCATTCATGTTGCTGCAAATGGCATTATTTCATTTTTTATGGCTGAGTAATATTCCATTGTATATATACACAACACTGTATATAAAATAGGTATATTTAAAACATATATAAAACAGGTACCTACTGTATAGCACAGGGAACTATATTCAATATCTTATAATAAACCATAATGGAAAATAATCTGAAAAAGAATATGTGTTTATATATACTCATAAATATATATAAATAAATATATATACCAATATTTATATAAATATATATAAACTGAACCACATTGCTATATAGTTGAAAATAACACAACATTGTAAATTAACTGTACTTCAATTTTAAAAAAAAAAGAAGGAAAAGAAAAAGCGGCTGAGGAAGAGGCAAAGAAGGGTTGAATTCAACTGCAGCCTCTCTTTCTGGGGTTCCTCTACCTCTACAAAAACCTACAACCCAGGAGCACAGTCTGTCCTTTTGACGGAAGATAACACATGAGTGTGACCTCAGCAAATGGACCTTGTTCAGATCTCAGAGGGTCTGCTGCTTGTGGGTTTAACACAGATCTGTTCATGACCTTCCTGATGCAGAACAATGAAGTTTAAGATTTGGAACTTTTGTGTAGAGATTTTATGTAGGGCTAGTCACTGTCTCATGCACTTGTATAGAGAGAGTCTTACTCTCTTTTTTTTTTTTAAAGATAATGGTAGTACCAGCAAATGTAAGGGACCGGATAGGAATTTTTAATTTTTTTAATTTTTATTTTATATTGGTGTATGGTTGATTTACAGTGTTGTGTTCGTTTCAGGTTTAGAGCAAAGTGATTCAGTAACACATATATATCTCTTCTTTTTCAGATTCTTTTCCCAACACAGAATATTGTGTTCCCTGTGCTATACAGTAGGTCCTTATCAGTTACCTATTTTATATATAGTAGTGTGTATACTTTTCTCCCTCCCCCCCCCACCATTTCCCATTTTGGTAACCATAAGTTTCTTTTCTAGGTCTGTGAGTCTCCTGTTTTGTAAGGAAGTTCATTTGTATCCATTCTTCGATTCCACCTATAAGTGATATATATGATACTTGTCTTTCTCTGTCCCACTTACTTCACGTAGTATGATTATCTAATTTTTTATGTTAGTGCATACCTATTGGATGTCAGAGACAGTTAAAGAGGCTACAGGGATGGAGGTAAAATGACAAGGTATTTTTCTCATGGAGCTCACCTTGGAAGCTGGGAGCTAGATGATTAAACACATAAAAGAATTGCCATTTATGACAAGTGTTGGGAATAAAATAAAGAGGGTAAGGTTGAAAGAATTACACTTTGTAATGCTAATAGTGGCCATTGCTCATCTTTGCCAAGCCCCGTGCCGATAAATATCGAATGCACTTTCTGTTCCTTAAATATTTGTCACAGCCCTTGAAGAGGATGTCCATCTCATCTTATGGGTGAGGAAATGGAGGTCCAGAAAATGAGGCAACTTGTTCCAAATCACAGACACTATAGAGCTTCGAGTTCCAGGCAGTACCGGTCTAACGTCAAAGGCTGTGCTTACCTCCCCGTAAACAGCAGTATCCCGTCACATGGAGCTGTTTCTCCACAGTAGCCCGGGATTCCTGGGCTGGAACTGAATGTGCACGCCCATCCCGAGGTCTGGAACGCAGGGCCACGCACACATCCTCAGCTCCCCCAGGCTTCTCTGTCTTTCAGAGACCACATAGGCATGTTCAATGTAGATTATTCAGTGAATATGTAGTTGTGTGTCCACAGGGCACCAGGCACTGTTACAATACTGAAGAAACAGTAGCAAGTAGCAAAGTCCCTGCACAGAATCCATTGCCGAAGACAGACAATAAGCAAACAAAAATGTAACCTATCAGGTATGAAGTCCTGGAAAGAGAAATCAGGTTAAAGGGACACAGAGCTATTTTGCAGAGCATCAGTAAACTTTGAGGAAGTGATCTTCATACGAGGGACAGAGCTTGTTACACGTACGTTGCTAGGAAGAAACAAAAGACCCACAGCTGTAGGCTGTGTGACTTAGGATCCACTCGGTCTGCGGTTTTTGTTTTGCTTTTCTGCTAGTTTTTTTTTACTGAAATCCAGACTTTCTTCAAACTCTCTATCTCGTTCTTCTTCTCTCCTGTCCGACTCAGGCCACAGAGATGACCAACAAGACTATAAGAGTCACGTGATGAGGAAATTCTCCACGAAGCTGGATGCACACCACAGCTTTGAAAAATTTGCCTCTGACTGTCCAGATGTGCACGTGTTGTTGGGGGCTTTTAATCCAGACCAGGGGGGCTTCCGGCCTCTCACTGTGGTTCTACACGGAAAGGCGGGGATTGGGAAATCAGCTCTGGCCAGAAGGATCCTGCTGTTCTGGGCACAAGGTGAGCTCTACCAGGGCATGTTCTCCTATGTCTTTTTCCTCCACGCCAGAGAGGTACAGCGGACGAGGGAGTGCAGCTTTGCAGAGTTAATCTCCAGGCAGTGGCCAGACACCCAGGTCCAGGTGGAGGAGATCCTGTCCCAACCAGAAAGGCTCTTGTTTGTGGTTGACGGATTTGAGGACCTGGACCTCGCCTTCAAAGACGATGACTCAAATCTCTCTGGAGACTGGGCGGAGAAGCAGCCCGTGTCCGTCTTGATGCACAGGCTTCTGAAGAAAGTCTTGCTTCCCGAGTCTTCCCTGATCATCACCGTCCGAGACTCGGGCATAGAAAAGCTCCAGTCCGTGCTCCTGTCTCCCCATTACCTGTTGGTGGGGGGACTCTCAGTGGAAAAAAGGATGCAGTTGCTTCTTGAGCATATGAAGCATGAACATCAAAAGATGCAAACCTTGCGTTCAGTAGTGGGCAACCATGAGGTGTTTGACAAGTGCCAGGTGTCCGTCGTGTGCTCCCTGGTCTGTGAGGCTCTCAACCTGCAAGAGGCACCAGGAAAGAGCCTTTCCATCACTTGCCAGACTCTCACGGGCTTGTATGCCTCATTCGTGTTCCATCAGCTCGCTCCAAAAGATGCAGCCAGGAGCTGTCTGCGTCAGGAAGAAAGAGTCACCTTGAAGGGCTTGTGCCAGATGGCTGTGGAAGGCGTGTGGAATACGAAGTTCGTGTTCTACAGTGATGACCTGGGCATTCACGGACTGAAGGAACCTGAGCTCTCCGCTCTGTTTCACACAAGCATCCTTCTCCAAGGCAGCTGCTGTGAAGAGTGTTACATGTTCTTACACCTCAGCCTCCAGGAGTTCTTTGCTGCCTTGTACTATGTCCTGGAAGGATTGGAAGGAGAGGGGGACCCCTACCCTCTGTTCACTGAGAATGTAAAGAGTTTGATGGAACTCAAGCAAATCGACTTCAACGTCCACTTGGTCCAGATGAAGAGGTTCTTGTTTGGCCTCATGAGCAAAGAGGTGATGGGGGCGCTGGGAACCCTCCTGGGATCTCCTGTCCCCCTGGTGGCAAAGCAGAGGCTTCTGCACTGGATCTCTTTGTTGGGTCAACACACCAACACCACTGCCCCGCTAGACTTCC
Source organism: Orcinus orca (assembly GCF_937001465.1). Lineage (NCBI taxonomy): Eukaryota > Metazoa > Chordata > Mammalia > Artiodactyla > Delphinidae > Orcinus > Orcinus orca. The sequence goes on from NC_064578.1 coordinate 56,316,601, forward strand.
TTGACGCCTTCTACTGTCTTTTTGAGACACAGGATGACGAGTTTGTTCGCTCGGCATTGAACAGCTTCCAAGAAGTGTGGCTTCCGCTGAACCAGCCAATGGACTTAATAGTGTCTTCTTTCTGTTTCCGGCATTGCCAGTATTTACGGAAAATTCGGTTGGATGTCAGAGAGGTCCCAAAGCATGAATTTGCTGAGTCATGGCCCAGCATTCCCCAAGGGTGAGTACCTTATCTCTGCAATTTGTTTTTTTCTTTCCATCTTTGGGAGGGGGGCTATAATTGACAAATGAAAATTGCATATATTTAAGATGTATGCCTTGGTGTTTTGATATACCTGAAATAATCATCACCATCAAGCGAATTAACATACCCATTACCTCTTATAGTTATCATTTTCTTTGTGTGTGTGTGTGAGAGTGTGTGTGTGGTGAAAACACGTTAAGACTACCTACTATCCCTAGGCACATCGTTGTGCATTAGCTCTCCAGCATGTATTTATCCTGCATAACTGAAACTTTGTACCCTTTGGCCAACATCTCCCCATTTCCCCCAGCCCCAGGCAACTACCACTCTACATTCTGCTTCTATGAATTCGACTCTTTTAGAATCTCCATGTAAGTGAGATCATGCATGTCTCTCTGTTACTGCTTTTTTCCCTTAGCATAATACCCTCTAGCTTCATCCCAGTTGTTGCAAATGGCAGGACTTCCTTCTCTTTTAAGGCTGAATGATATTCCATTTTGTGTGTATACCACATTTTCTTTATCCACTTATCCACTGACGGACACTTAGGTTGTTTCCATGTCTTGGCTATTGTGAATAATAGAGTACAAATATCTCTTTGGGATCCTGATTTCAATTCTCTGATATACCCCCAGAAGTGGGATTGCTGGATCATGTGGTAGTTCTATTTTTAATCTGGGGGGGAAACTCCATACTGTTTTCAGTAGTGGCTGCACCCTCTGACATTCAAGGGGGAGCTAGAATTTAAGCACAAATCTTACTCGAGAGCTGGAGGTGTGCCCCGTGGGTGTCGAAATATTCAGGAGGCAGGTGGTTATGAGAGCACTTCTCCAGAGCATGAGGCGAGATCTGCTACACTAGCCTCAGAGTCTCTAAAACCATCCCTGTCCCGCCCTAATACATGGTTTCTCCCCCGGGCATTTCTGGGGCAGTTGTTCATGTCAAAATCCATCCTGTGGAAGCAAATGCTTATTTCCTTCTCCAACATAGCCTGCAGATCAAGACCTGTGATGAGCATTGGGAACACCTCTGCTCTGTGCTCAGCACCCACCCAAACCTACGACAGCTCGACCTGAGTGGCAGCATCTTGAGTGAAGAGGCCATGAAGACCCTCTGCATCAAGCTGAGGCAGCCAACCTGTAAAATACAGAATCTGATGTAAGGCTTCCCAGCCCTTGTACATGCCCCTTTGCCTGGCTGTGTCATGGCTCTCCTCTCCCACCTACTGAGGAAGACCAATCTATAAAATGTATTTGGAGGGAATAAGTGCCATGGAAGGTATAGGAACCAAGTTCCCAAAAGCACAGGATGGGGAATGACTAAAGACCTTGTGAAGGGATTACTAAGGTGGGTTCATTTACTCGGGGTCTTGAAGGATGAATAGGAGTTTGTTAGTGAGGGAAAAGTGAGGGAGGCTCATTTCAATAAATGGTAGAGCATGAGGCAATAGCAAGATCAAAGTGCATGATCTGTGAGAGCCTTTAACTCAGTCCTTAATGCTTTTAGGCTAATAAGGTAACAAATATTTAAATATCCAATATATTGGGTTGGCCCAAAAAGTTCATTTGGGTTTTTCCATAACATCTTACGGAAAAACCCAAATGAACTTTTTGGGCCAACCCAATAAGTTCCTGGGTCTGTTGGAGATGCCAGGGTACTTACCAGATACCTAGAACAGGAAATGAAGGGCTTGTTCTACTTCAACAAAGGTTCTGTTTCTACTTTTCCCTCCAGGACCAAGTGAAGCACATGTGACACTCAAGACTAGACCAAGTCAAGTTCTTGGCTGCAAACATTTTCCTCTCCTGTGGCCACTTCTATCTCTTCCCTAATTAGTTTCCTTAAACTGGGCTGAGCCAAGGAACTTGGTGATCCCAGAATAAGGAATAATGCCTTGTTCACCTTAAGTCCTACACCAAACTTGATTGCTCTATCAGCTGTTATCTTAACTATTTTTCCCTTGGGAATCCCTCCCCACTAGCCACCCCTATGTTAAGCTCTTGTTACACCCTGTCACTTGCTTTAATCCGTGTCATCCATATATACACTACCAAGTGTAAAATAGATAGCTAGTGGGAAGCAGCCGCATAGCACAGGGAGGTCAGCTCGGTGCTTTGTGACCACCTAGAGGGGTGGCATAGGGAGGGTGGGAGGGAGACGCAAGAGGGAGGAGATATGGGGATATATGTATATGTATGGATGATTCACTTTGTTATACAGCAAAAACTAACACACCATTGTAGAGCAATTATACTCCAATAAAGATGTTAAAAGAAAAAACAGTAACTCTAAAAAAAAAAAATCCATGTCATCACTATTTGTCATTCAACCCTAATACATGATAATCGTAAAGAGATTCAGGAAGTACAGAGGATTTTCAGTAAGTCCCCTGATGCCTCTTCAGCTTCCTGTTTGCCTAATTACTTTCACGTATTCTCATAAATTTTCCATGCAATTATAAATATTTAGTGGCATATGAAGTTTTTAATCCAAATGATATCACATTGCACAGTCTGACATGTGACTTTCTTCTTCCACTTGAACTTGGCTAGCTATCTGTAGCTCTATTCTTAATGAACTATAACATATTTCATTCTTTTTTTATAATTTTTTTGGAATATAGTTGATGTACAATGTTGTGTTAGTTTCTGCTGCATAGCAAAGTGAATTAGCTATACATATACATATATCCATTCTTTTTTAGATTCTATTCCCATATAGGTCATTACAGAGTATTGAGTAGAGTTCTCTGTGCTATACAGTAGGTCCTTGTTAGTTATCTATTTTATATATAGTAGTGTGTATATGTCAATCCCAATCTCCCAATTTAGCCCTCCCGCACCCTTTCCCCCTTGGTAATCATAAGTTTGTTTTCTACGTCTGTGATTCTATTTCTGTTTTGTAGATAGGTTCATTTGTACCATTTTTTTTTAGATTCCACATAGTGATATCATATATTTGTCTTTCTCTGTCTGACTTACTTCACTTAGGATGATAATCTCTAGGTCCATCCATATTGCTGAAAATGGCATTCGTTTGTTCTTTATATGGCCGAGTAGTATTCCATTGTATATATGTACCATGTCTTCTTTATCCATTCATCTGTTGATGGACACTTAGGTTGCTTCCATGTCCTGGCTATTGTAAGTAGTGCTGCAGTGAACATCGGGGTACATGTATCTTTTTGAATTATGGCTTTCTCTGCCAGGAGTGGGATTGCTGGATCCTATAGTAGCTCTATTTTTAGCTTTCTGATGCATAACTCTTTTGCCTCTGTTGAATGTCTTCCCTGATAGGTTAAGCTCCATAGGGCACAGAATATTAGCATTTGTTTAATACACTCTTCCCAGTGCCTGATGCATCATAGGTACTCAAGTGTTTGCTGCTTTAAAATAAAATACTTTTGACCTTTGAACAATGCAGGAATTGTTTTGACCCTTGAACAATGCCAAGCCCTGGCCCCATGCAGTCAAAAATCCAAACATAACTTTTGACTCCCCAAAAACTTAACCACTAATAGTCTACTGTTGACCAGAGGCCTTACCAATAACATAGTCAATTAATACATATTTATATATGTATTATATACTGTAGTCTTACAATAAAGTAAGCTAGAGAAAAGATGTTATTAAGAAAATCATAAGGAAGAGAAAGTACATTTTTACAGTACTGTATTGATACCATAAATTGACGTTGTCTATTTATAAGGGGAATCATTTGTCAGTATCTCCATCAATATTATATGATACAAAATACTTTAGATGTTATATGTATAACATACATATGTGTAGATACATACGTGTTACAGTGGACATCAAAAATGAAAATATAATGTGAAAGAAATTCATATTTATTTACAGGTGTAATGATTCATGCATAGATAATGAGGAAGCAGCAATAAGATTGCTTTATGGTAGCCTAGCCTGTACACTAATGAATGAATCATTATAATTTTTTTTTTCTTTTTTTTTTTTTTGCGGTACGTGGGCCTCTCACTGCTGTGGCCTCTCCCATTGCGGAGCACAGGCTCCGGACATGCAGGCTCAGCGGCCATGGCTCACGGGCCCAGCCGCTCCGCAGCATGTGGGATCTTCCCGGACCGGGGCACGAACCCGTGTCCCCTGCATCGGCAGGCGGACTCTCAACCACTGCGCCACCAGGGAAGCCCCATTATAACGTTTTTATGGCATCCATATTACAGTCATACTCATAATACAGTATTGGAAACATTGTTACATTTTTTAAAAAAAACACCTGTGACGATCAGCTGATACAGTGTCTACAATTATGAGAGAGAAAGGCAGACTGTACAGTAATGCAATTCTTTGAAAGCAAAGTTTTAAAACAGTGAGAAAACAAACACATTAATTTTATACTGAATATCACTCACCTTATTCCTGTGTAATGATAGGCTATCCACTTCAATACAAGTTTTGCATACAATGTTCTACATATATATTTTTATTGAAAAAAATCCATGTATGAGTGGACTTGTGCAGTTTAAATCCATGTTATTTGAGGGGCAATTGTAAATGCAAATAATGAGAGATCAGAGTTGAAATGGAAGAAAGAGCAAGAAGGAAACATTAGGATACAACCAAATGTCACCCAAATGTCTAACTACTGTTTTCTTTCCTCTTCTGTAGATTTACAGGTGCCCAGATTACCCCTGGTCTCCGTCACCTCTGGCTAACGCTTATCAACAGAAATATTAAATACCTGGACTTGGAAAGCACTCACCTGAAGGATAGAGATGTTATGATGGCATGTGAAGCAGTAAAGCACCCAAACTGTTTGCTGGAGTCTCTGAGGTAAGTCCTGGGTATGGTTTTTGCTTGGCGGATTTCAGGGCTTTATTGTTTTTACTTTTTATTTTGAAATAATCATTCACAGAAAGCTGCTAAAATATTATAGAGAATCAGGAGTCTGGATAAAGTTGGTGTCGATGGCTGCACAACAGTGTGTATATAATTAATGCCACTGAATTGTACACTGAAAAGTTAAGATGGTAAATTTTGTGTTATGTATATTTCACCACAAGAAAAAAGTAACTTTCAATATTTTTTTCTGGCAAAAAGAAATTTTATTTAGGCTGTTAAAACATTTTTTTATTGTGGTACATTGACTTGTATATATGAAACTTATATAACATTATAACATTATGTTTCTTTTTGATTAATTAATTAATTTTTGACTGTGTTGGGTCCTCTTTGCTGCGCATAGGCTTTCTCTAGTTGCGGTGAGCGGGGGCTACTCTTTGCTGCGGTGCATAGGCTTCTTCAGGTGGCTTCTCTTGTTGTGGAGCACGGGCTCTAGGCGTGCGAGCTTCAGCAGTTGTGGCACACGGGCTCAGTAGTTGTGGCTCTCGGGCTCTAGAGCGCAGGCTCAGTAGTTGTGGTGCACGGGCTTAGTTGCTCTGCGGCATGTGGGATCTTCGTGGACCAGGGCTCAAACCTGTGTCCCCTGCATTGGCAGGCGGATTCCTAACCACTGCTCCACCAGGGAAGCCCAGGTCCTACTGTTAACACGCAGCTTCCAAGACCCTGCTGGGCACAGGCAGTCTGCTTATAGAAGCAGAGGGAGCTTGGGGAAACCTGGAGGTCTTATGGACCTGACCCAGAAGTGGTTCAAATCACTTCCCCTCATATTTCTCTTAGCAGGAACTCAGTTCTGTGATCATACTCACTGCAAGGCAGGCTGTGCAATGTAGTCCAACTCTGCATCCAGGTAAAAGCAAGAACAGGTTTGCACAATTAGAGCAATGCCTGGCTGCGGTATTTACTCTTTTAATCCTCACAAGCACCACTGTGATTGGTAGCGGTTATCTCCATGTTTCAGATGGTAAAGCTACTTGCAAAACAGCAGATTACATGACACATCAGGCCTAGAGGATATACTATTTAAGGGTACCAACTTGCCAATAGATAAATAGGTCCTGGAGATCTAATGCACAGTATAATGATTATAGATGCCCCAGTATTGTATTATAAACATCAAAATTGCCAGGAGACTAGATCTTAATTATTCCCACCAAAAACAAAAAAAAAGAAATGATAACGCGTGATGTGATAAAGGTTGTAGCTACTGCTACATTGGCAATCATATTGCAATATATGAATGTATCAAATCAATGTATACATATTGCAATGTATAAATATATCAAGTTACACCTGATACACAATGTTACATGTCAGATAAATATATGAGATGTCAGCTTTTGATAATTGCTATGAATAAAATAATACTGAAGCAAGAGGATGGGGTTGGGTAGGGAAGGGCAGGCATAGTTAAGGAAGGTAGTGAGACTCACTTACTCAGAAGAAATGACACTCCGGAGAGTGAATGGAAAATTGAACCACAAAAAGACCTGGGGCTGGGATGAGAAGGGGTGTTGCAAACAGAAACAGCAAATGCTCAGACCCTCAGGCCAGAGCAAACAGCATCCAGGAACCAGCCAAATGGACAGAGTGGCTGCTGTGCAGGGAAGGAGGGGAAATGGCTTGCTTCTGGGAAGAGGTGAGGATGTGTCTCCCGTTGCCTGTCTCTGCAGGTTGGATCACTGTGAATTAACCCACACCTGTTGTCAGGTGATCGCCCAAATGCTTGTTACGCCCATCAGCCTGAAATCCCTGAGCCTGGCAGGAAATAAGGTGACGGACCAGAGCATAAAGTCTCTCTGTGATGCCTTGAAGGTCACACAGTGCACCCTGCAGAAGCTTATGTGAGTTGAACTCTGTTCACCAGTTATCTTCTCTTGAGATCATCCAAGTCTGTGGGAAAAGGGAGGGGAATTGGCTGAGTAAGCCGAGGGTTAGAATGGGAGATGGGACCTCGTGGGAGAGCCCAATGTGGAGGTTGGAGAAAGACCCAAAAACTAACATCTGTGTCTTTGCTACTGACCCCAAACGGATATAAAAGACCAGAGCAGAAGCTGAACTTAAAGAAACAGAGTAGAATGGAGGGTGCCAGAGGCTGGGAGTGGGGAAATGGGGAGATATGTGTCAAAGGGTATAAACTTCCAGTTATAAGAGGAATAAGTTCTGGGGATCTAACATACAGCATTCAGATTATAGTTAACAACACTGTACTATATACTAGAAACTCTCTCCAATGCCCAAATCCCAAAGAGACGTAGGATTGTGGTTCAGCTGCCGTCTATGGCATCCTGAAGCACCAGGCTCTGTGCTAAGTGTTCTCTCCCGTTAACATCATTTTCACAAGCAACCTACCAGCTGGGAATTTTTTCCTCCCACTTGCTCATAAGGAAAACAGAATCCAGAAGAAGGGAAGTCTCTTCTCTCAGGTCACACAGGGAATAAAAGGCACAACTAAACTCTGAGCTCCCGTTTTGATACCTAGGGAACTGCTCTGTTACCTGGGAATTTCCTCCTTGACATCCCACAATTCGGACAAGGTTGTTTCTCCCCACCATTCCCAAAGCGTGCCATGGCAGGAGCATCCTCCTTCAGTGGGAGTTTGGTTCGGAATCAGAGCAAAAGTTGAAAACCAAGTGGCACTAATTACCCTTTCAAGCCCAGAAGGGGGAAAAAAAAATCACAATGGAAGCCAACATACCTTCTAGCCATCAACCTGTGGAGGGGTGGGGGAGAAAAACTTTACTCTACACTCTTATGATCAGTATCTGGGGCCTGCAAATTAAACAGACAATGGACAGATTTGCAGGAGAAAAGGCGTACACATTTTATTGATGTTAATTTTTTTTAATGCGCATGGGGCCTTCACGGAAAGAAAGTGAAAATCCCGAAGAAGCAGTTAGACTCAGGAGCTTATATACCATTTTAACAAAAGGTAATGAATTGCGGAGAAGTGACTAGACAAAGGAAAGGGGTTTGGGGCTTCTATGGGCTGATAAATTATGGGAAGGTGACTAGGAAGTAAATGGGGGAAACTAATAGAAAATAAGGGTTCTAGGAAGACTTGCCTCAGTGCCACCTCTATCTCTGTGATAAAGGTTGTTCTTTCCCTGGTACAGGAAGTGGGGGAAATGTGTGCCCTGCTTTCAGGCAGATAGGTGGAGGGCAGAGAGCTCCTCCTGTGTCTGGTTTTTCTTAATTGCCTCCAGCTCAAAATACTGTTTAAGTCAAAGTAGCATTTTTTTTTTTTTTTTTTTGCTGTACACGGGCCTCTCACCGTTGTGGCCTCTCCCGTTGCGGAGCAACAGGCTCCGGACGCGCAGGCTCAGCGGCCATGGCTCACGGGCCCAGCCGCTCCGTGGCACGTGGGATCCTCCCGGACCGGGGCACGAACCCGTGTCCCCTGCATCGGCAGGCGGACTCTCAACCACTGCGCCACCAGGGAAGCCCCAAAGTAGCATATTTTTGAGGTGGCCTGTCCTGATCCCTTTCAAGTCCAACCCAGCAAGCATTTCTTCCTTCATCGAAAGGAACCACCACCAATAATACAGCGGAAGTGCTTGCTATGGGCATTGCACTGCTCTAAGCACGTCAGATGTGTCAATTCATCTAATTTTGTCACAATCCCATGAGAGAAGTACTATTAAACTCTCATTTTCAAGTACTGTTGCTTCTTAAGCTTTGCTAAAGTGGTGGACTATCTAGTTTATATCTATGGGTCATGGTGTATTAAATGTAAGTCCTTCTAAATAGGGAAGTCACCCATCTCTGCAAAACCTCACACCACAGTAAAACAGCCGGATAGAGAGATTTGCTTTGCCCAGGCGCTGCCCATGGTGGCTGATGGAAGATTTAATCACCCACGATATTTAGAGTAGTATTTTTGTTTTGCTTTGTTCTGTTTTGTTTTGATTTGAAGTATAGTTGATTTACAATGTTGTGTTAGTTTTGGGTGTACAACAAAGTGATTCAGATAAAAAATGTACATGTATATATATATATGTGTGTGTGTAGGTATATATATGTATGTACATACATATATATATATTCTTTTTCAGATTCTTTTCCCTTGTAGATTATTATAAGACATTGAGTAGAGTTCCCTGTGCTGTACAGTAGGTCCTTACTTGTTATCTATTTTATATATAGTAGTCCGTATCTGTTAATCCCAAACTCCTAATTTATCCCTCTCCGCCACCTTTCCCCTTTGGTAACCATAAGTTTGTTTTCTATGTCTGTGAGTCATATTTCTGTTTTGTAAATTCATTTGTATCTTTTCTTTTAAGATTCCACATATAAGCAATATCATATGATATTTGTCTCTCTCTGTCTTACTTCACTCAGTATGACCATCTCTAGGTCCATCCTTGTTGCTGCAAATGGCATTATTTCATTCTTTCAGAGTGCAATTTGGGGACTGAATCACTGGAGTTGAGCTTGCAAGTTAAACACAGACATGATGTGACATCACCAGATATCTGCCAGGGCGTGTCAGCTATGGGGGTGACCTTTCTCTCCCTTCCTTGCAAGGGAGGGAGAGATGGAAATCTAAGAATAGATATCATTGCCTTTCTGGGACTCTCTCCTTGCAGACTGGGGAACTGTGGCCTCACAGCCACTGACTGCCAGGATCTGGCCTCGGCTCTCACCAAGAACCAGAGCTTGACACATCTGTACCTGTCAGGAAACAGCCTGGGGAGTGAAGGCATGAATCTGCTGTGTCGAGCCGTGAAACTTCCCAACTGTGGTCTACAGAGGCTGATGTGAGTCCAACTCGCTGCCCTGCGAGGATTCGTAGCTTTATTACAAAGAGCAGAAAGCAGTGGGGAACGTGGAAATTGTCAGGACGAAGGGACCTGATAAGTGCCACATCCTGCTCCTCCTGAGAGCGTCTATATTTCATCCTTCCGTGGAAAATTCCACCTCTGCCTCTGTGTTTTCTTACAGTGGGAAGTCCTCATTTATCCAAATACAGCCGATTCTCATTACTGGTGGCAGTTGTGTTCTGTAAAGTTGCCGTGAATACTGAATTAGCAAATGCTGAATTAGCGAATACTGAACCATTGCTCCTGGGGGGTGGAATACAGGGTTAGGTTCCTGGGAGCCGCTGGTCACATTTTTTAAAATTTATTTTATTCAAGTATAGTTGATTTATATTGTTGTGTTAATATCTGCTGTATAGCAAAGTGATTCAGTTATACATATATATATTCTTTTTCACTATGGTTTATCACAAGATATTGAATATAGTTCCCTGTGCTATACAGTAGGACCTTGTTGTTTATCCATCCTATAGACAATAGCTTACATCTGCTAATCCCAAGCTCCCAATCCATCCCTCCCCCAGCCTCCCTCCCCCTTGGCAAGCACAAGTCTGTTCTCTATGTCTGTGTGTCTGTCTCTGTTTCATAGATAAGTTCACTTGTGTCACGTTTTCTTCAACCAATCAATACATAACCTTGTTTTGTGTGTTTCTTTTTAAAGACACTTTATTTAATGCATATTATTGATTCATTAACATTGAACTCACAGCCCACAGCACTAGATCTCCTCCCTGAAGGAAGCTTATGTGATACATATGTTTTCTCCATAAAGCACATCCCAGCCTTCTTACCCTTAGGACACTAGACAGCACCTTAGCACTACCCTTGGGGGCCATTTTAAACAATGAAGTCACCACCAACAACCAAAAAAAACACAAAAATGCAAAAAATCATGGCGTTAACTGGACCGTGAAAAGGATGCCTGTTTATGGTGGGACAGCTGAAAAATTCCAACCTCAGCTAGGAGCATGTGCAACCGACAACTCAAATTTTTCTCTGCTCTGCACATTATTGATTTGAAAATATCGGTTTTTGGGGACACCAGTGTTCGCAAGGAGGCGGATTCAGGAATGCAGAGTCCATGAATAATGAGATTTTTCAGTACTTCCCTGGCGGTCCAGTGGTTAAGACTCTGTACTTCCAATGCAGGGTGCACTGGTTTGATCCCCAGTCAAGGAACTAAGATCCCACGTGACGTGTGGCCAAAAAAAAAAAAGAGAGAGATGAGATTTTTAGACGAGGGTACTGGTGATGTAGGATTATTAGCCAGAAAGTGTGTGTGACACCCACACATATCTGGGGGTGCTGCGTACCCTAGCTATTTTACAGTAGGTGTAGGTGTCCCTGTCACTGTTTTAAATACTGCTCCCTCGTGTTGCCAGACTCTTCCATCAGAAATCTTTGGTTTGACGGTAAGAATGTGAGACTGTCAGCCCTGCTCAGGGCCGACAACCAGCTCTGCCGTTTCACCTCTTTGACCCATTAGTCCACCAACAACGTCACGTGAGGGGAAAATATTCGTGCATTAATGGTGTACCTGTAGCCAGAAATTCTGTTGAAGCATATAACTTTGATTCATATGTCTACCTTACGACGAGTTCTAAGGTTCCCCAGTGAGTAAGTATGGGGAGATAGCAGTGTAGAGAGACTAGTGGGCACCACCCCCTCGCCAAGATGTCCGTGTCCTAATCCCCGGAACCTATGAATATGTTACCTTACGTGGTAAAAAGGACTTTGCAGTGTGATTAAGTTAAGAATCCTGAGGGACTTCCCTGGCGGTCCAGTGGTCAGGACTCCATGCTTCCACTGCAGGGGGCGGAGGTTTGATCCCCGGTCAGGGAACTAAGATCCCTCAAGACGTGCGGTGCAGCCAAAGTAAAAATAAAATAGAATAGAATAAAAGAGCAAAAAAAAAAAATTTTTAAAATAATCTTGAGATGGGAAGATTCTCCTAGATTATCTGGGTGGTCCCCATGTAATCACACATGTCCTTCAGAGGAAAGAAGGAGGTAGGAGACTCAGAGGTGGAGGGGTGATAACAGAGTGATACAGTTGCTGGCTGGAGATCGAGATCTAAGGCATGGGGGCAGCTTCTAACAGCTGGAAAAGGCAAGGGAACAGATTCTCCCCAGAAGGAACACAGCCCTGCTGACACCTTGATTTCCAGACCAGTGAGACCCTGACCTCCAAAACCGTGAGATAACATAGGTGTGTTTTTAAAACACTAAGTTTGTGGCCACTTGTTACAGCAGCCACAGGAAGCGAATGCATTGAGTATGGAGGAAAATTTTAAAAAGATGGATTTTGAGTAGCATCCAGCACGTGCACTGTGCCAGGTGTTCCAAGGTCATCCCATCCCTGACACCCACAGGAGGAGAAAACTGAGGCCGAGGGGAGTTGCTCACGTGAGGTCACACTGAGGAACATGTATGACCGTCCTCTTTCCCTGTGTGTGCCCTGCAGATTAAACGCGTGCAACCTGGATGTGGCTGGCTGTGGCTTTCTTGCGTTTGCACTCATGGGCAACAGACATCTGACGCATCTGAGCCTTAGCATGAACCCCTTGGAAGATGACGGGATGAACCTTCTGTGTGAGGTCATGATGGAGCCGTCTTGTCTCCTCCAGGACCTTGAGTAAGTTTCCCTGGTTGTTGGGGATCAACTCTACCATGGGGGGGCCTGAGGTTCTAGAATGTCAAGAGCGATGGTACCACAAATGAGTTCTAGGGTCGACTGAGGCTCATTCTTTCCAGTGGACACTCTGCGTAAGTTGATGTGTTGACACTGCAGTGAGTATGGGAAGGAAAGAGAAAGTATTCTGAACGGGAGCCCCGTGGAAGGATCTGTGGGATTCTAGGACATGCTTGATCTCTAAAACCTCTTTACTTTTCAGAACATCTTGCACCAGGTTAATCTTCAGCTATTCATTCTGTTTGTGGGGTGGAGGGGGAGGGGGGCAGCTGTCTATCTCTCAATCCCTTTTCTCTCTGGGGCTCAAATTTCTTCACCCCTATTGGAACATTTTTATATACTAGGAGTATTCCATCACTAAACCAACTAGAAAAAACTAAAGGACCTCAATGAACAGAAATAAATCTCTAAGCTTGAAACCAAGCAATAATCACTCGATATTTCAGTTAATGTCTCCCGGATGCAGAAGCAGCATTGAATGTGTCACAAAGAAAGGATCCTAGCAGTTTCCACTTCAGGTATTCTTACCATGTGGCAGGCATGTGGCTCTCAATATTTCTGCAGTTCCCCCACCAATCACACACCAGGGGGAACTAAAACTCCCAAGGACCATAAACCTTGCTTGGGTCTCGCATTCTGTCCTTGAGGATAAGCAAATCATAATAGTAAATGAAGCCACGATATGGTATTCCATTTAATGGTGCATAATAACGTTTAAAACCCCCCAGAGCTGGGACTTCCCTGGCGATCCAGTGGTTACGACTTTGTGCTTCCACTGCAGGGGGTACGGGTTCAATCCCTGGTCAGGGAACTAGGATCCCACATGCCAAATGGTGTGGCCAAAAAATAAAATTTTAATAAATAAAATCCCCAAAAGCTGGACACTGGGCTTATGTCCAGTGTTTTAGTCATGTGTCCCTTATCAAACTCTGTGCTTGATAGCCTTTTCTTATGATCGATTACAAAGGTAGAGTTAGTGGACCAAAACGTGGGACCACTCTGAGAGCTCTCCCTCCCCAAAAATAAGTAAACGAAAGGAATTGGATAGAGATCATAGTACACAAACCTCTGAGTAGCCCCCAAGTATTAATTCTTCTATTTCTTTTCATGGAATTGGCATTTTGAGCCCTAATGCTGCATGGTATAGAAAATTCAGCTTAGTCCATTGGAGATGCTATTTCTTTGGGGTTGCACTTAAGTGCTGGGAGATTTTCTGGTCCTCACCATCACCATTGGTCCATACTGGCCTCTAAGACTTGTTCATTCCCACCTGGTCTTCACAAGTGAGTCCTTCCTCGTTCTTTTTTCTTTTTCTCTTTTTAAATTTATTTTTGGCTGCGTTGGGTCTTCGTTGCCGCATGCAGGCTTCCTCTAGTTGTTGCGAGTGGGGGCTACTCTTCTTTGCTTTGTGCAGGCTTCTCATTGCGGTGGCTTCTCTTGTTGCGGAACACAGGCTCTAGGTACATGGGCTTCAGTAGTTGTGGTGCACGGGCTTCAGTAGTTGTGGCGTGCTGGCCTCAGTAGTTGTGGCTCATAGGCTTAGTTGCTCCACGGCATGTGGGATCCTCCCAGACCAGGGATCAAACCCGTGTCCCCTGCATTGGCAGGTGGATTCTTAACCACTGCACCACCAAGGAAGCCCTCCTTCCTCGTTTTTGATGTGAATGCCTCATGGAGATGGACCCAGTGGGATCATTCTGTGCTGAGCACACTAAATTGATGATGTGAGACTCCGGAGCTGTTTCTGTCATGTCTACTCAGATGACTCATATAGTCACTACTGAAGGGGCCATTTCCACCCTCTCCCACTCCTCCTGGGAACAGACACACAAGACCCCTTCTCCTTTTGGATCCCAAACCCTACCTAGTGTTTCAGTGACTTCTATCATCTTTTCTGTCCCTCTCAGGACTCTGTCCCTTTGTCAGAGGCTCTACCAATTTCTACTGGCGTTTTTTTCCGTCTCTCTCCCTGCCCTCCACCAGGGAGAATGTTTATCTCATTTTCAGGTGAAAAGAATGCTCTGATAGCTCATTTCTTTGTCTGAAGACGCCTCCAGTCTCTTCAAAAACTTTCCCCACCCTCTGCTATTATCTGTCTCTTGAGATGATAAACTGTCCTAAGCTGTTCACAGGGATGGACAGAAAGATCCCCAGTTAGGAAGGAACAAGGGGAATCTCTACTAATGTTTCTGAACCTTATCCCATTGTGGCGCTCTCCTCAAAAGGTACAGATATTGTCTCTCTCTCTAAATCTCGCTCAATAATCTCCATCTCTCTCCTCTTCATCTCAACCTCTCTCTCCCTCTCTCTCTCCATCTCTCTATATCTATTCATCTCTTTTTCTGTCTTCATCTCTCTCTCTCCATCTCTCTCTCTCTCTCCATCTCTCTCTCTCTCTCACGCTCTCTCTCCCCCACCGACCCCCACTTCCCTCCTCTTGCAGATTGGTAAAGTGCCGTCTCACTGCCGCTTGCTGCAAGAATCTGTCCTATGTCATCACAAGAAGTCAACACCTGAAGAGCCTGGATCTAGCCGCCAATGCCCTGGGTGACCACGGGATTGCAGCGCTGTGTGAGGGATTGAAACAGAAGAATTCTCTGAGGAGACTTGGGTACGTTCCTGGGATCACCTCTTTGAGGGCTGGGCACAGAGTGAAGGGGACCCAAACGTTAAGTCGCTTGAACAAAGACCGTGTTCTGATTTTCACAATTCCATCAAATTAGACAGCATACAACCATGGCAGAGTAACAGACTGAGGCACAAATTCTAACTGGGCTCCTTTATGTGGATGAATTAAATAGCCAACGCTTGAGAACAGGGTCTGGAGGTAGTGAGAACTAAATAGATGCATGTTTACTGGAAAACCCATGTGTGCTGAGCACAGTGCCAAATGGTGGAGGTATGGACATACATGGACCATGGAGTGGTGCATTTATGGTCTAGTGAGAAAGGTGGACCGAAGAGCAAATGATGACATGGCTGGTTCTCAAACCCTAGTAAGCATCAGAATCACCCCAGAGGCTTGTTTAACACAGTGTGCCAGTACATACAATGGAATATTACTCAGCCATAAAACAAGAATGAAATAGTGCCACTTGCTGCAACATGGATGGACCTAGAGATGGTCAAACTAAGTGAAGGAATTCAGACAGAGACAGACAAATACCATGTGATATGGCTTATATGTGGAATCTAAAAAAAAAGGATACAAATGAACTTATGAAAAAGAAACAGACTCACACAGAAAACAAACATCGTTACTAAAGAGGAAACATGGCGGGCAGGGATAAATTACAAGTTTGGGATTAACATATACACACTAATATATATATATATATATATATATATATATATATATATATATATATATATATATATATATATATATATATAAAATCACCAACAAGGACCTACTGTACAGCACAGGGAATGCTACTCAATATTCTGTAATAACCTATATGGGAAAAGAATCTGAAAAAGAATGGATATATATATATTATATATATATATATATACACAATTGAATCACTGCTGTACACCTGAAACTAACACAACATTGTGTCAATAAATCAACAATATAATGTAAAATAAAAATTTTTTAAAAAAAAGAACTGAAGCACTGACACATGCTACAATGTGGATGAACGTTGAAGACATTAGGCTAAAGTGAAATAAGCCAAATACAAAAGGTCACATGTTGTATGATTCCATTTCTATGAAATATCCAGAATGGGCAAATCCATAAAGACAGAAAGTAGATTACAGGCAGACCTCAGTTTATTGTTCTTCCCAGATACTGTGTTTTTCACAAATGGAAGGTTTGTGGCAACCCTGCATCAGGCAAGTCTATCAGTGCCATTTTTCCAACATTTTCTCACTTTGTGTCTCTGTCACATTTTGGTGATTCTCCCAATGTTTCAAACTTTTTCATTTTTATTATATTTGTGATGGTGATCTGTGAGCAATGAGCTTTTTTTTTACTTTCTAATTTTTTTAAACTGAAATATAGTTCATTTACAATGTTGTGTTAGTTTCAGGTATACAGCAAAGTGATTCAGTTATACATTATACATATAATTATTTTTCAGATTCTTTTCCCTTATAGGTTATTACAGGATATTGAGCATATTCCCTGCGCTATACAGTAGGTCCTTGTTGGTTACCTATTTTATATACAGTAGCTTGTATCTGTTAATTCCAGATTGGTGAACTTTGATGACTTGATGAAGGCTCAGAAGATTAACATTTTTTAGCAATAAAGTATTTTTTAATTAAAGTACACTGTTTTGGGACTTCCCTGGTGGTGCAGTGGTTAAGAATCTGCCTGCCAACGCAGGAGACATGGGTTCAATCCCTGGTCCGGGAAGATCCCACATGCCGTGGAGCACCTAAGCCTGCATGCCACAACTACTGAAGCCCGCGCACCTAGAGCCCATGCTCTGCAACAAGAGAAGCCACCACAATGAGAAGCACGCGCATGGCAACAAAGAGCAGCCCCCGCTCACCGCAACTAGAGGAAGCCCATGCATAGCAACGAAGACACAATGCAGCCAAAAATAAATAAATATTTTTTAAAAACTACATTGTTTCTACAAACAATAAATGCTGGAGAGGGTGTGGAGTAAAATGAACCCTCTTGCACTGCTGATGGGAATGTAAATTGATACAGCCAGTATGGAGAACAGTATGGAGGTTCCTTAAAAAACTAAAAATAGAGCTACCATATGACCCAGCAATCCCACTCCCGGGCATATACCCAGAGAAAACTGTAATTCAAAGACACATGCACCCCAATGTTCATTGCAGCACTATTTACAATAGCCAGGACGTGGAAGCAACCTAAGTGTCCATCAACAGATGAATGGATAAAGAAGACGTGGCACATATATACAATGGAATATTACTCAGCCATAAAAAGAAATGAAATTGGGTCATTTGTAGAGATGTGGATGGACCTAGAGACTGTCCTACAGACTGAAGTAAGTCATAAAGAGAAAACCAAATATCATATATTAACGCATATATGTGGAATCTGAAAAAATTGGGAAGGTAGATTCTTAACCAGGGGACCACCAGGGAAGTCCTGCTGCTGATTTATTTTATACCTAGTTGTTTGTACCTCTTAATCCCCTACTTCTCTATTGCCCCTCCCCCACCACTGGTTTTTTCTCTGTGTCTATGACTCTATTTCTGTTTTCTTCATTCATTCATTTTATTTTTTAGATTCCACATTTAAGTGAAAACATACAGTGTTTGTCTTTCTCTGTCTGACTTACTTCACTATGCATAATACACTCCAGGTCCACCC
The DNA here is from genome assembly GCF_937001465.1 of Orcinus orca. Lineage (NCBI taxonomy): Eukaryota > Metazoa > Chordata > Mammalia > Artiodactyla > Delphinidae > Orcinus > Orcinus orca. Next base: position 56,334,541 of record NC_064578.1, read on the forward strand.
ATGTTGCTGCAAGTGGCAAGATTTTGTTCTTTTTCATGGCTGAGTAGTATTCCGTTGTGGTATTTATTTTTGGCTGCATTGGGTCTTTGTTGCTGTGTGCAGGCTTTCTCTAGTTGTGGCAAGTGGGGGCTACTCTTCGTCGTGGTGTGCAGGCTTCTCATTGCGGTGGCTTCTTTTGTTGCGGAGCATGGGCTCTAGGCACGCGGGCTCAGTAGTCGTGGCTCGTGGGTTTCAGTAGTTGTGGCTTGCGGGCTCTAGAGCACAGGCTCAGTAGTTGTGGTGCATGGGCTTAGTTGCTCCATGGCATGTGGGATCTTCCTGGACTAGGGCTCGAACCCATGTCCCCTGTATTGGCTGGCGGATTCTCAACCACTGTGCCACCAGGGAAGCCCCCCGCTGTGATTTTAAAGTTGTGGTAGAAGTCAAACATGTGTTGAAGGAGGGATCCGGATCTTGGGGTCATTCCTTGGCTGTGCTGTGCTCTCTAAAGCTTGGAGACATGTGGACTGACCTCCGATGGCTGTGAGGCCCTCTCCTCTGCCCTCTCCTGCAATCAGCACCTGACCAGCCTAAACCTGATGCAGAACAATTTCGGTCCCAGAGGGATGACAAAGCTGTGTTCGGCCTTTGCACAACCCACATCTAATCTACAAACCATCGGGTAAGTCCCCGGCGATGTCTTCTGAAATACGAACCTCCTTCTGCTACAGGCACACTAATTGGTGGAGAAGCAGTGGATCTGAGAAGTTGAGACCTTGTCTCATCAACCAGATCTTTATCCAACCGCTAAGTGCCCACCGTGTTCCAGGCACCGCCTGGGGTGCTGTGGATACAGGGTGGGTACAGTGCCTGGTACCATGGGGTTTCCTCTGGGGATGGGTTTGGGGAGCGTGGAGGGATGACATACAAATAAAATGTTTATCTTCAAAAAAAACCCTAAAACTGGAATTACCATAGGATCCAGCCATCCCACTTGTGGGTATACACCCAACAAAATTGAAAGCAGGTTTTCGAAGAGATATTTGCACATCTGTGTCCGTAGCAGCATTATTCACAATAGCCAAGAGGTGGAAGCAACCCAGGTATCTACTGATGGGTGAGTGGATAAATGACGTGTGGTCTGTCCATACCATAAAATATTATTCGGCCTAAAAAGGAAGGAAATTGACACATGCTACAACGTGGAAGAACCTTGAGGACATTATGCTTGGTGAAATAAGCCAGTGACAGAAAGACAAATCCTACATGATACTACCTAGGTGAGGCCCCTAGACTCATCAGATCCACAGAGACAGAAAGTGGAATGGTGGGGCCTGGGGAGCGGGAGACGCGGAGTTAGCGTTTAACGGGGACAGAGTTGCAGCTGGTGGAGATGAAAAGAGTTATAAGGATGGACAGTGCTGATGGTTGCTCAATAGTGTGGATGGACTGAGTGCCACTGACCTGTACGATGAAAAATGGTTCAGATGGTAAAGGTTATGTGTATTTTCCCACCATTAAATGTTTTTAATGTTCAGGATTACTGCAGGTGGTAAACACCAAGAAGGAAACAAAAGAGTAAGAGAGAGTGACCCGGTGTGGAATTAATTTTGACGACAGAAAAAGTATTTGCTGCTTAGCACCTCATGTTTGTAGACAAAATAGAAGCTCAGGGCACCCCTGGAGGTGAAGAAGTACAGCTGTGATTGAGGGAAGTAAAGACCTGACTGGAGAAACATAAAACTTGTGGCAGCACAGAAGGCCCCTTGTGGTTGATTGTGATGTATTTATATCAGTAGCAAACTTCCCGGTTGACTAACTGGTTTCTCCTGTATGGTCCAGCGTACAGCAGGTGGATTTATCCAGGGGTCAAGTTTTGACTGATGGACGCCACCAGAAAGAACACGATGGTTGTGGTGTGAAATCCGAGGGGGAGGGTGGATTGGAAAGCATGGCTCAGTGGATTTGGAGATCTTGATGCAGCCAAAGAGAACGGTTTCAGCGATCACTTCAGCGAGTGAGCTGAAAAGGCAGAAGGCTGTGTTGAAAAGGGGCATATTTGTGTCGGTGACTCATGAGGCAATGGAGCCTTTGATGAGATAAGGTTGTGACTTAGGGGACTTAGCAGGTAAAGATGAGAAGAGGCAGACCTAGATTTTACTAATGGACCTTTCAGGAGGCTGTTTCCTCATCTGTCAAATGGGGACAATACCATGTGTCTATTTGGATACCTGTTTCTCTCTCCCAGAATATAAGCTTCATGATGGTGGGGATTTTGCCTTGTTCATCACTGTGCCTCTAAACCCTGTAACAGGACCTGGCACAAAGTCAGTTCTCAGGAAGGAGTTCGTGAATGGATGAAATAACCATGTCTGTCTCTTCAGATAGCTATGAGGGACAGGTGCCTGTAAAAACTCAGTGTAGCGTCTGCCCTGTAAAGGGTTCCTTTACAAGGAGGGACTGACTTTCATTCTATGGGGAACACGCTGTTTCTCCTCAAGAATACAAGAGGAGGGACTTCCCTGGCGATCCAGTGGTTAAGACTCCGTGCTTCCAGTGCTGGGGATGGGGGTTTGATATCTGGCCAGGGACCTAATATCCCACATGCCGTGTGGTGTGGCCAAAAATTAAAAAAAAAAGTGCAAGAGGAGGTTTCAGCCCCTTGGTGGGGTGTCCAGGAATTCTGAGGAAGGGAGAAGCGTCAGAAGCAAATTCTCAGAGTAGTAAGTCCCCTTTTTGCTCCCCAGGCTGTGGAAATGGCAATACCCTGCTCGAATAAGAAGGCTTCTGGAGGAGCTAGAGCGACTCAAGCCGCACATTGTAATTGGTGACGGTTGGTATTCTTTTGCGGAAGATGACCGGTACTGGTGGAAAAACTGAAGACGTAAAAACCCTCCCCACCCACACTCACTCTGATGGAGGAAACTTCTAGGGTCCAGCTGTGCCCAGGGGTTCCTTTTCAAAGATGGATAATGATTTCTGATTCTCATAAAGCCCTCATAGGTAGTGATTCTTGTGTGTCCACTTTAACTTGGTCATTGCATTTGCCTGAGGTAGGCTTGTGAACTTCATGTCATAGGACCTCAGTATCTGTGAAATGTCTGTCCTACCAGAGGGCATGGAGAGAGAATCAAATAAACACTGAGCATTTGGAAAAAGCATCCAGTGGCCTTCTTTTTTTTTTTTTTGGCTGCGTTGGGTCTTCATTGCTGCATGTGGGGTTTCTCTTGTGGCGAGCGGGGGCTACTCTTCATTGTGGTGCGCGGGCTTCTCATTGTGGTGGCTTCTCTTGCTGCAGAGCACGGGCTCTAGGCGTGCAGGCTTCAGTAGTTGTGGCACGTGGGCTCAGTAGTTGTGGTACACGGGCTTAGTTGCTCCACGGCATGTGGGATATTCCTGGACCACAGATCGAACCCATGTCCCCTGCGTTGACAGGCGGATTCTTAAATACTGCACCGCCAGGGAAGTCCCTCCGGTGGCCTTCTTGATCAATGTGGGTGTGATTCCAGAGCAGAGGAGGGAGGACTTAGGTCCTTAAAAGTGCCCCCAAATTTTGATAACACAGATCTGCTGGTTTTTTAAAGCACATATCTGAATTTCAAAGGAGGATGTGACTGTCATTCAACATCTGAGATATAAACACAAAGCTGAATTTATTGCTTAGTGTAGTAAAGAACAACTGGTCTACCACAGTCTCTCCCTCAAACCAACCCCAAGAGGTAGGTAATAGTTTCCCTATTTTACAGATAAGGAAACAGAGGCCGATGGATGTTGACATTTGTCTGTCTGGTGTCACAAAGTCAATTAGTAATCCAGAGAAAACTCTAATTGGAAAAGACATGTGCACCCCAATGTTCATAGCAGCACTATTAACAATAGCCAAGACAGGGAAACAATCTAAATGTCCATCAACAGAGGAGAGGATAAAGATGTGGTACGCGTATACACTGGAGTATTACTCAGCCATAAGAAAGAATGAAATAATGTCATTTGCAGCTACATGGGTTATCATACTAAATGAAGTAAATCAGGAGAAAGACAAATACCATGTGGCATCACTTATATGTGGGATCTAAAGTATGATGCATAGTTGCATGCACATTTCTTTTTATATTTGCGCCCCCCGGAAGGCAGAGCAAGAGGACAGGGAGCATCTCCTGGAAGGCAACCGTTGGCAAATCCAGGGACATCGCCCTGACCTAGTACGTCTGGCCACGGGGTGGGGACCCAGGGCGGGCACATGCTGCCTCCTGGATGACTCTGGGCTCTTCCATTGTCATTTTCTCCAGTTGGATCCTTTCCCCGTGTCATGTGATGGAGCACTCCCTTCTACCCACTCCTCACACTCTGCAGGTGGGTAATGTTGGGGGTGTGTGTGGTGTGAAGCCATGTCAGGTCTGATCCTCTAAGCTACAAGTCACAGAATTCCTGACCTGAGGTCACTGAGTAGAAGTTCCCCAACTGGTGAGTTTAGTGAATTCAGCAGCACCGGGAGGGCAGGATCTCAACCCACCTCCCTGCCATTCCCTTGAACGTCCCCTGGAGCTCACTAGGTGGCGGTAGAGCGTCACCCAGAAAGGACGGCTCACACGTCCCCAGGGCAGGTGTTTCATCCTCAGCACTGTCGAACTTTGGGGCAGGATAATCCTTTGTGGTGGGCAAGGGGGCTGTCCTGTGCACGGTAGGGCATCGAGCAGCATCCCTGGCGTTTACCAACTAGATGCCAGGTGCAACCTACCCCCGGTCCTGAGAACTAAAAACGGCTCCAGACATCGCCAGACGCTACCTTTGGGGCACACTCACCGCCACCCGAGAACTGCCACTCTACGTTAAACAGAGAAACCTCCCTCGGAAGCACCGCCACACCCCGCGGGACAGAACTGCTTCCCTGGCAAGCCCACATCGGCGTGTAATGCTGAGGGTGTGGCCATTTCTCGTTTTCCTCGTAGGAGGACAGCTGTTTCGTAGACCCAAAGGTATAGCTGCCAAAACTTGGAAGCAACCAAGATGTCCTTCAGGAGGTGAGTGCATACAAGGCCTGGAGAGGGTAAGCGGCACCTGTTGGCAGAACAGGGATTTGAACCCTGGTTCCTCACCCCTGCATTAGGTGCCTTCCCGGGACAGGAATTAGCTGTCAGTGACCAAGGACCAGGCACTTAAAGACACTCCCAGGGATCCCTTGAGACAGTCAAGATCTTCTCTGCACAGAGGAGGAAGCCGAGGGTGAGAGGGACTAGCTCACTTGCCCAGAGTCACACAGCCTATATGCGGCACCGTGGAAACTGGCCCAGAATCTTTCTTGCCCCAGGGGTAGGGAGAGAATGACTCAACCCAAGCCCTTCAACCCAAGTGACGGGGCACGTCCCTTCCACCCACCAGGCATGACTCCTCCCTCCCTCCCTCCCCCACCTCCGGAAGCGCCCAAGGGCAGCGCTGGATGAGAGGGAAGGGACTGCGGGCAATGGGCAATGTGTTCTCAGCCTTTGTTTACCCAAGCCCGCTCTGGACAAACAACAGCGTCACCCCTCCCTCCTTTGGAGGAGTCTGAGATCTCAAACTGAACCGCCTCAACCAACTTCCAAGCGAGGCGATGGCCACTTGAGAACAGGGTTCTCTGACCTACGATCGCACCCAAGATGTTCTAATACATCCTCCTGGGGAGTCACGTCTCTGCCCACCAGATGGCCATCCGTGACCTTGGTTTTGAGCCCCTGGTTCACCAGGTGAGAACCTGAGGCCCTGAGGTGGGTGGGGGCAGGATCTGCTCAAGGGCAGCAAAGCACCAGGGGGAGATTCAGGGCTCGAGGTAGAAACCCCCCTTCCTCCTTTAGCTCCCCTTCTGCTGGTAAACTCCTCTCTTTCTGCAGAGGTAAAAGGAACGTTGAGTCCAGCCACGGCGTTTGGCCAGGCTGGAAATAACCCCTGAAGATCCCGGGGACGTGGTTCCCAGGACTCCAGCTGAGGGTCCCAGGACACTGGAATTGGCATCATTGGGCCCCAGCCTGAGGACTGACCTGCTAGCAGTCCTCAACGTCCCAGGACTGCTGCGATGATGCTGCAGGACCAGGTCCATCTGGCAAGTACCACAGCGCCTAGAACACAAGAAACACCAGAAAGCAACTGCCCACCCTTGTCTTCCCGCCAGACCGCTGGCTGGCTCCTCCAGTGGGGCCCTGGGGGCAGGCAGGTATCCACCCACCCACCAGAGTCCATCTCCCGCCTCTAGGATAGTTTTGTTGCTAGGAAGCAGTGGCAGGCCAGGGACACTTCCAGCCTCCTCTGCAGTGACATGTGACCCCGTGACTGTCCCCTGCTCCCCCGATGGGATCTGAGCAGGGGGACACAGGTGCAACGTCCAGGCCAAGTCTTCCAAGAAGCTGGATGCAGGAAGGGGCTGCAGGGGCTGGGGTAGGACGCCCAGACGGGAGCATGGGCTCATTTACTGCGTGGGGGGAGGCTGCCCTCCACTGTGAGGTGAGGCACGGCCTGTGCAACTCCCACCTGCACCTCCAGACGGTGAGATTCCTTTCAAAAGCAGCAGCGGGTGGGCCTTACTCTGAACAACCGCCCCAGTTCCTCACAGGCCTGCCCATCCTCCAGCCTGGATACTTGACGGCCACTCCGCTGGGGCCCAGAACCCGCTGCCGGTGACCTGGCCGGTCACTCTTCCAGGACAACCGCCCAGTCTGCACCCGGGCGCGAGTGCGAGCCGAGCCGGCAGCCTCTCTCCACGGGCCTGGCCCGTGGTCAGTACCCCCTCAGCAGCAACTGCCCGGTGCGGAGCCCTCCGTTTACCCGAACTCAAGAAACACGCACAGCAGGGACAATTGGATAGTGCGATTTATTGCCCCCCGCACCCCTCCTCCAACCGTGCCCAGGCCTGGGATGAGACGGGAACCCGTTTTCTGCGGGGTGCGCCTGGGACAGGGGCTAGTTCCGCTCCAGCACTTCTCTGCTACCCCAGATCCAGGAGGGGGGAGGAAGGACTAGGGCGAGGAAAAAGGATGGGACCCGCGAAGAAGAGAGAAAATAATAGGTAGGCGGGGTCAGGAAGGGGATATGATTATAAAGAAAATTCTAAAAGGGAAAAGGACCCCTCTTTCCCTTCCCTCTCTGGGGCCCCTCCGAGTGGAAAGGTCCCAATGTTCGCCATCTTCTCAACACCCCGCGTTGGTGGGGAAGAGAAAGAGGGAAAATGGTCTTTCGCTCGTGGGTTTTGTCGTATCTTGGTCTCTCTAGTTCTCACACGTCTTGATTCGGGCTCGGCCGAGAACCTACAAGGGTCAGGCCAGGCCGAGGGCCGGGCGCGGGGAGGGGCCGGGCGGCCCGATGAGCGTCCCCAGTGTCCCGCCCCAGGCCCGCCGCACCTCTCAGGCCGCACAGGCCGCGGGAGGGGAGGGGGTAGAGCGCGCCGCCGGTCCGGGGCAGCCCTCTGTCCGTTTCTCCCCGGGTCTCTGGGTCCTGCGCCGTCGTCCCCGCCAAGCCCGAGGGGCCCTGCCCCCCCGGGCCCCCGCCCCTACCGGCCCTCCCCGCCACGGCACTCGCTGCACCGCCCGCCCGCCGCCTCGTCGTCGTCGTCGTCGTCGTCCTCCCCGCCTGCCCGGTAGTAGCTCTGTCCGCAGCGGCTGCAGACGGAGGGCGCGCCCACGGCGTGGACCTTCTTGTGTCTCCGCAGCGCCGCACCCTGCACGAAGCCCTCGCCGCACTCCACGCAAATGTGCGCGGGCTCCTCGCCCCCCGCCGCCCCGAGCCCGTCCCCGTGCTGGGCGCGCTGGTGGGCCAGGAGCCCGGCCCCGTGCCCGAAGCCCTTCCCGCACTCCACGCACACGTACGGCTTGGGGGCCGGGGCGCGCCGCGAGCGGGGTCCCGGCGCCTTGGTCCCCGTGCCCGCCATGGCTGCGGCCGCCGCGGCCCCCTCGCCCGGCGCGCCCACCACGATGATCCCCTCGCCGTCGCCCACCGGGATGGCGATCTCGCCGTCCGCCGCCGCCGCCTCCTCGGGTGCCTTGGCCCGGCGCACGCTGGCCGCCAGCACCTTGGCCGCCACGCCAGGCCCCGACAGCTCCGGGTGCAGCCGCAGGTGGCGCGCCAGGCTCTTGGGCTGGCTGAAGCCGCGGCCGCAGCGCGGGCACACGAAGGGCTTGAGGCCGCTGTGCGAGCGCCGGTGCTTGGCCAGGCTCTTGCTCTGCGTGAAGCTGCGGCCGCAGTCGGGGCAGGCGTAGGGCTTCTCCCCCGTGTGGATGCGCTGGTGCTGCATGAGGTTGGAGCTCCAGCTGAAGCGCTTGCCGCACTCGGAGCAGGCGTAGGGCTTCTCGCCCGTGTGGATGCGCCGGTGCTGCACCAAGTGCGAGCTCTGCGAGAAGGTCTTGCCGCAGTCGCTGCAGGCGTTGGGCCGCTCGCCCGTGTGCGTGCGCTGGTGCCGCGTCAGCTTGGACCAGTGGCTGAAGCTCTTGCCGCATTCGTTGCAGATGTAGGGGGCGGGCGGCCGCGGCCGGGGCGGGGGACCAGCCGGGGGCGCCGACTGGGGCGGGGACAGCTTGGTTGGGGGCCAGCTGGGGACGTCGTCGTCATCCATGATGAGGATGTCCACTGGAAGGCAAGAGGGGAGAAGAGGGAGTCAGAGAGCCTACGTGCGAGGGCGGCCTGGGGCTCCTCCACCTGCTGCTCTGCGTGCCCCCGGGAACCTCGCTCACCTGTGCGCCCTCCCAGGCTTCCCTGTAACGGGGGCGGTGGCAGAACCTCTCTCAGAGGGCAATTGGGCCCTGCCAGTGCGGAGCCCTCCTCACGGACCTGGCCCTGGTCAGACGTCCCTCCCATCGGTCCCCTTCCCCTCACCCCTCCTAGTGCCTGTCCTCAGGGCATCGAACACGCCCTGGCATTTTACTAAACATTCATTACCCATCCCTTAGGACTCTTCCTTCCTTCACGGCCGTTTCCCCAGCATCTAGAACAATGCCCGGGACTTAGTAGGGACGCCAGAAATGTCTGCTAAAGGAAACAACAGAAACCAACGGGGGTACGGGATGGAGGTCTAGAGAAGGCTCCTAGTAAAGAATGCCTCCCGAAGCCCAGGCCCCAGGCTGGGGGCCAGCAGAGCGCGTCCCCGCCAGACCGGAAGGCAGCCGCAGCGCGGTTTCCACCTTTGCCCAGGGACAAGGGCTTGCAGCACCCTGTGGGTGTACAAGCGGGAAATGATGGTGTCACATCTGGGCTCTCGGAAGATAATCCTGGCTGCGGGTGGAGAAGAGAGAAGAGCAAGGGGTCACCGGACTGGTTAATGGGATCACAGGCCGCATGGAAGTCCTGACCCTCCATTAACTGGGAGTGCAACCTCCAAACACTGCAGCCTCTATGACAGACTTCCTCACCCTGGTCCCTGGGTTTGTAGGTACTGTATGCCCAGTGCAAACAATAAAGGAGCGTGGGGCCTTGGTCCTGGCGTCTGCAAACTGAGGACACCACCACGGGCCATCTGCCCAACAAAGCCTCTAATACCATTACGCCGCGCCTGGCCTGAGCGGCCGGCCTCCCGAGACGAGAGCCTGCCCCTCCCCGCAGCCTGCCCAGCTCTCCGAGACTGTTCTGTGTGCACGCTTGGCCTGCTTGGCCTGCTCTGTGTGCACCCTTGGCGACATTTGCCTTCCCTGTCCGGCTTGGGCCTGAGTTACAGAATGGAGGTGGGGCACGTGCTCGAGCGCGGACTCGTGCCTGGGTTCCGGCCCCGCCCCCTGATCACAGCCCCGCCCCCCCGCCCCTGGCCCCGCCCCTAGGTGCACCGCGAAGGTGTCTTTCAAAGGTGAATCCTATTATAACCTACCAAACATTGTTTTCCCTCTCCCTCTCACTAGCCTGCAAGCCCACAAGGACAGCGGCCCGATCCCTGTGTTCCAGCACCTGGCCGGGAACAAAGTGCTCCAACTGTCCTGAGACAGTGGTCCCATGCACTTCATAAGCATCCATGCGTTTAAGTCTTGTAAGGTGGGCTCCATGGAACTCGGGTCTTTACAGGTGAGAACACCAAGGCACCAGGAAGATGAACCACCGCCCAAGGTTACACGGCCTGGGAGCAGCAAAGCAGTATCTGCACGGGTAGTCTGGGTCCCAAGACCGCCTGTACTGGAAAGGGTAATGGGATATAGAATCATATATGGAGCAGGAAAAAAAAAAAATCCAGGTAGCAAGTCTGGGCCGGGTGGGGGCCGCTTTTCAAGAGATGACACAGGGCCCACTTTGGTGTCAACATAAATCAAGAAGTGGCATCATGGGGATTCCCCGGCCATCCAGTGGTTAGGACTCCAGGCGTCCACTGCCACGGGCCCCAGTTCGATCCCTGGTTAGGGAACTAAGATCCCGCAAGCCACCAGGCACAGCCAAAAGAAAGAAAAAGCAATAGAGTCATAAGCACATTATGTGGAGATATTCAAGAATAAAAAAGTGAACCTTGGGGAGCTGTCTGCCTCTGAGCAGTGTGTCCGGGCAGCAGGGGTGGACTGGGCTGGGCTGGAAAGGAGACTTGCTCTTTGCGGGAAATGAGCCGCACCACCTGACCCATAGCAAGTATTCTGCACTCCTTTGATTGAAATAAACGTCTTGTTTTCAAAGTTGTCAAGAAAGTTTGACAATATGCCGCCTGACTCAGCGATGAAGAGTATTTACAATCATGATGACAGGAACTGAACACAGCCCATCTGAACTTGTGAAACACCTGTAACTCAATCCGGGGCCCTGGATGCGGGTTGGGGGGGGGGGCGGTTGGCGAGGGGCCGACCACCCGTCCAGGTCCAGAAACAGGGAGAGAAGGCCCGAGGAGCCGGCTGGGCAGTGAGGTGCGTGCAGCGGGTGCAGGCTTCCTCTGTAGCCTTGGGCTACGTGACTCTTCTCTCCGCTGCTGCGTTCTGTTTCCCCCACTCACTACTTTTTAAGCAGGTGTTAAGCTGTTAAATGGAAAAGGGTCTAATCATTTCGGGAGGCGGGGTTCTCTCTCAACCTTCGGATTCCTGGCCCCCCCTGCGAGTGGGTGCAGGGACCGGCGCTCTCCAAGCAGCGGGCGGCTCTCAGGCACACCAGAGTCTGAGTCTGCACCCCTCCAGGTCAGGCTGGAAGTCAGCGGCTTCCCTCTGGGCCGCCTTCCTCATGGGGGCAACTTCACTGCCGCACAAACGTCATCTTTAAAAGGATGCAAGAATTCCCGGAAAGCGGAGAGGACAGCGACCAGCATGACGGGCTCACTCAATCAAAAGCACAGAAATGACGAGTGATCGTCATTCCCGAAGGGAAGGGGAGGGGTGTCCCAGGCTCCAGGTCCCGTCATCCCACAGCAACTGTCAGGGTCCTTCTCTCGCTGAAGGAGGGCTCAGCTCCGGCTCCTGCGCTCTGGGCCCAGGAGGGGTCCTGCCGCCCACGCAGCTTCCCGCCCCAGGGTGGATCCTCCCAAGCAGACCTTCTGGGGAAGGGCAGGACCTGCGGCTTTACCGGATGTTAACCTTTTTCCCCTAAAACACACGACATGCAGAGCCCGGAATGCAGAGCTGACCACAATCAATGCAGAAAGACAAATGCCCCGTCAAGATACAGGTCTTGGCCACCCACCGGGAGTCCCTCCGTGCCCTTCCCAAGCTCACCCCCTCTCAACCCCAAATATAACCACCATCCTGACCTGTGCAGTAATCGTTCCCTTGCATTTCTGTACGGTTGTCACCCAACTGAAACATCCCAGACAGTTCGGTCCGTTACTTTTTCAGTATGTCTTTTTTTTTTTTTTTTTCCGGTATGCGGGCCTCTCACCGCCGCGGCCTCTCTCGTTGCGCGGAGCACAGGCTCCGGACGCGCAGGCTCAGCGGCCATGGCTCACGGGCCCAGCCGCTCCGCGGCATGTGGGATCCTCCCGGACCGGGGCATGAACCCACGTCCCCTGCATCGGCAGGCGGACTCTCAACCACTGCGCCACCAGGGAAGCCCTACTTCAGTATGTCTTTAAGTCTCCTGTAAGACACGACTTCCTCCATCTCTTGCTTTTCCTTACGATTTTCCTTTTAAGAAGCGGAGCCCTAAGGCCAGTTGGACCCTTGCTGACTGCATGCTCCTAGTGCCCTGCATCTGCTGCCGGTTAGCAGCTGGCTCACCCAGCCCCGCCAGCCCCTGAAGTCATTCTGAAGGTGCAATCCTGTTCTTTCACTGAAGGCACCCGATATCTCGTGTTTCTCTTTTTGTGATATCAAGGGCCACCGATGCTCAACGCTTAGGTCTGCTGATTCGTCGAGGGGTGCAAAATGGGGCTGCCCTGTGGTTTCTCCTGCGTTTAGGAGGTGGAATAGCTTTTAGAGACTCTACATCATCTGTTGGTTGGTATCCAGTGGTAAATTTCATGTGGTTATGGCAGGATGAATCTCATTTCCCCTTACCTGCCCAGTTTTCCAGGTTACAAACTGGTTCCCTACCACCCTCCAAGGTAACCACATAGTCTTTCCTTTCTTAACATCATTAGGAGATCACGGATTTAAATATATCCGGTAGGCTGCACTGCCTGCCATCTTCAGCGCGTGGGAGCCTCAAGTGAGCTCCGAGTCCTCTGGACGGGACCCAGGTGGTCTTTGACAGATTCTCTGCCATCCAGCCTAACAAGGGGCTACAGGTTCATCCATACTTCCCACCCCAAACCTGCAACTGGCCGTTTCTCCAAGGGACTCTGGCTTCTTTTCGTGGGAAACAATTTCAAAACCAAAATGTGGAAATGATCTTCACTTTTTTTTTTTTAAGATAAAATTCCTGTGACTTCTGATACTTCCCATACAAATTCAGGCCAAAAGGCTTTTATGCGGTCTTTTCTAGGACATCTGCATCTCTGTTCCTCACTAGGGGAGAGAGGACTTGACTAGCCCATAATTGCTTATTTGCTGAACCCACATCACACAGCTTCAAGATAAGCATTCTAACTTGAATGGTTAGAATCACCCCCACCACTGCCAAGTACCATTCCTGAGAAATCAGGTGAACTATTCCTGTTCCCCTCACTGATTTCACAGCCAGACCTCCACTGCCTGAGCCCTCGTTGAGCCTGCCCCGGCTCAGCGCCCATCTCTCTGGCCGCGGCGGCTGCACAAGGCTCACTTGCCCGCAGACTCCTCGGGAAGGCCCCACGACAACCCTGTTTGCTCAGCTCCTGCTGGCTGAGGTCATCTGCGCCCTTCCAACGTGGAAGGCAGTCTTCCTGAATACGATTCTTAGCTCTACCTTTTCTTCCCCTGAGAATCATAAATATGACTCCATTTTCTCCTGGCATAAAGCACTGCTGGCGAAGTCTGACAGCAGTGCCATCTACTTGCCTTGTAAGTCATTTGCTCTTTTTGCCTAGATGCCCCAAAGGATTTGCTTCTTCCTTTAAAGCCCAGTGACTTGAATAGAATATGTCTTGTTCATCCGAGTTGATATTCTCAGATCCGTGATTTGCTCCTTCAATACCTAACTCTGACATTTCAGGAATGTTTTCTGGACTCGTAGTTTTTACCATTATATTCCTTTGGATTTCTTCTTCAAAGGCTTTCTTTACCTAACTTCAGTACCTGTTGTTTTTTACTCTGCCTTAATCTTTACTCATTTCTTTTTGATTTTAAAATGGCCTTCTTTTTCACCTTCGATTTTTCTTAAGGAACAATGTGTTATTTTTATTCAGTCTCGAATTCCTCCTACTTCACTTTGAAATTAATTTGACTCTGTTTCTAATTCTCTGCTGAGTTCTGCCCCCTGGGCTGAGCTGTTCTGATCTTGCACTTCCAGGGGCCGTCATCTCCTGGCCACTCTGAACAATCCTGACCTGTCTGCAGGTGTATCTCTGACCACCCTCCCTGTCTGTGGAGATACTATTTGCCCCTCTTCTTTTTTATTCTAATAGCTTCCTGGGGGGTGGAAGCAAGAGGACTGAACTCACCATTTTCCAGTTTCGCTCATTTCTGTGGTCAGTCTCCCTGAACTTCTGGGAGGCTACACTCTGGACAGCGTTTCTGGCTCCTCAGGGCTCCCTCTTCCGAGTGCAGGGCTGCCTGCTCTGCGGCCACCCCTGATTTTATCTGGACCTTCCCTTCTCCCTTGTGGCCAATGACAGGGGTCCCGCTCGATCCTGAACCCCCTCCTGACGGGCTCTGCTCTGCATGGGTCCTGCCAGGGCAGGGCACTTTACCTGGGTAAAGGAAGCCATGGGCCCCAGCAGCCCCGCGCTCCCTGCTCCTGGTCTGGACAGAACCCCTCCAGCTTCAGTTGCTGGCCGCAGCGTGACCAGCCCCAAGTCCTCCGGTGAACCCCCGAGGGCTACCTGGGGCGTCCTCCCCTCCTGCCCCTGCTAACACCACACTGCCCCGGCTGCTGGCTTGTCCCCATCCAGCTGTATTTTGGGGCTTTGCACCTAAGGTGTGCTGCCAGTGTGACCCGGGAACATGGGTTTTGCCCACAGGCAGTTGCTGTGTTTTTACGTGGGTCTGCTGTCATCCGCCTCAGACGTGGCATTTGCGGTGAACTCTGCGGGGTCATTCTGGAGGGCACTGAGACGTGAGAGGCGGGCGTGAGAGCGGGAGGCCGGGACCCTGTCCCTGGTGGGTGATTTCCAACACACCAGCTGAAGACTCTTTCCCACCTCAGAAATGGGATGTCTCTTTATTATCCATTTTTGGATGGCTTCTCTTTCTGAACACCCTGTAGCTAAGGCCCCAGGCTGAGCCTGGACAGCTCTCGCACCTGCGGGCGGTGGGCCGGGGTCAGTGCGCCAGCGAGGCAGCGCAACAGACTCTGGCTGCAGCCTACGGACAGTCCAGGCCCCAGGCCCCTTCCACTGGCTCCCGGCTGCCTCACCCTGGGCGGTGGCCTGGCCTCTCTCTGCCCAGCACCCTCTGATCAGCACCCCAAGCTCGAAGGGTGTGAGGATTCCATGAGAGGGCCTGCCCGAGGTGGCTGGCCTCAAGCTCGGGGCACACAGGAAGCGCTCACAGCCCTGCTCACGGACCCCTCGTCCCGACCCAACAGGGAAACAGCCTACAGGGGCTACCGCCAGCCCAAGCCTCCTGCTCCTGCGTCCAGGCATCAGCCGGGGGGGGGGGTCTCAGGGCAGGGGTCCGGCCCTGTGCCATCACAGGAGGCTGCCACAGAGGTAGGACCCAACAGGGCAGGCCCAGAACCAGGGGACGCACGGCAGCTTGGAGGCATCTGGGCCACACGGCTTACAAGCTGAGCGAAGGGGTGTCACGCGGTTGGGGGTACCACGCAGGGAGGGGCCGGAGCAGACTTGCAACAGACTCCGGTGGGGGGGTTGGGTCGGGGACAGCAGGCCGGACAAAGGGGATATGAGAACCCACTTGTGCTTTGTAGAGGTTTCCTCAAGAGAATGAGTTAGTGGACGGAGTGTAAAATTAAAACCACCTTACTTCAAGGCAAACATGCATTTTGGAGACAGCTGGGGACACCTTCACACACTGGGCAACGCTTCGTCAGGTGAGATGAGCGTTTGTTATTGCTGGAGAATCTGTAGGTGAAATGATACAATATCTGGGATTTTCTTTAAAATTCTCCAGAAGAAAAAGCAGGCACAACCAGGGAAAAGACCGCAAAGTACTGCTCACCGCTAAGGCTAGGCAGTGGGAAGTGCAATCACCACACTATCGATGTTTGCAATTTCCAGCATGAAACAGACTGTAAAATTAATTTTAAAAAGGCTAAAAGACAGTGAAAGGAGGAAGGGGCAGGCCCGACAGCATGAAATGGGGAAGGATGGGCCGTGCGCCCTCCTGCTGGGTGGTGGAGGGTCTGTGCCCCACGTGCCATGTGCCCTGAAATCTGTTTCCTCCTGTGTAACCACGGCTGCCTGGAGCCAGCGCAAGGAGCTTCCCTCACCCCCTCAGTGGATCTTAGAACTAGATCAGGCGAAGGGGCTCGAGTGCTTTATGCAATCTATCCCCAGCCCGCCCAGGCCCTCGTAACCTCTCTTGGACGACTATGACACGCTGGCACCGGGATCACGACCTCAGAGCCTGTTCTATAAATAAGGTGGTCGCGCCCATTCACTTCCACGCTGCAGGGGCACAAGGCCTACAATGCCGAAAACACCTCCCCTCTGCCCCCTCACAGCAAGAAATGCTGGCTGACCCCGTCCAAAACGCACGAGGACGGGATGCCCGCACGAAGACGCATCAAAAGCAGCATGAAAAAGAGCTCATACTTTATTTCTCAGGTGCCCTGCATGAAAACCCCTGGAAATGGGGAGCACATCTTCACCAGAGGGCAAGGGGTGGGGCCGTGAAGGGGCCAGCGGGGCCAGGTGGGGTCTCAGCAAGCAAAGCCTAGTCCCCGAGGGCTCCAAGATGAGTTTTATTCAACCCAAATAACGCTTTGTCAAACAAAACATGTGGCCAATATTTAAAGAGTGACAGAGAAAACCCCAGAAAGATACAAGCCCCATAAAAACCCAGACACCCAGCTGTCCCTCAGGATGGTCACTGGCCCTGCTCTGTGAGCCTGCCGCTCCCCACACATCACAGTCTGTCCCCAGCTCTCCACGTCCTGGCCCACTGGTATGTGGGCCTGCCACCCTGGTCTAAAGAGCATCCCGCCCAGGAGGTCCAAGGGGCCACCTAGAAACGGTGCCAAGCACCCAGCGAGGGGAGGGGGCAGCCCCCAGGGGCTCCCAGCTGGGAGGGAACTCGGAGACTCCACACAGGCCCGGGAGGCAGCCTGGCTGAGCCCCCAGAGGAAGGATGGTGAGCCCCGAGCCACGGGAGGGGAAGGGGAGACAAAGGAAGCGAGGGTCCAGGGAAGGGTGAGGGACCAGCTGGGAAGAACTCCTCAAGGCCGCCTCACCTGGGTTCTCATGGCTGGCCATCTGCTGGTCCTCAGAATCCAACGGCCCCGGAGACCACGCCTCTTCCCGCAGCTCCATGTCTGGGTCCCTGTTAGAAGGGGACGAGACAGAGGACAGAGTTTACAGGACGCCAGACTGGACGGAGGGCCCCGGGGTGGGGGGACAGGTGCTATGTGGGCTCCAGGCGCCCGGCTCAGGCCCAGCAGACAGGAGGTGCATGGCGGCGGGGACTTAAGGGCCAAGGGAGAGATGGCCCTCTGCTCCCCCACTGGACAGGGGTCCAGCCCGAGGCCACACGCAACCTGGGTGAGGAGGAAGTGCTCTGGCTGCGGCCACCTGGCCGGGGCTAGCATCCCAGCTCCACCGCTGACCAGCTGGGGCCGGGGCAAGAGACCCCCTCCACCCCCCCACTCGGTTTCCTCACCAGGAAGATGGAGGACAGCCCGACACATGGGTCGTGAAGTCCACGTGAGACAAGTACAGACGGAGCTCTCACCCCAAGCAGGGGAACCCTAAATCCACTCCAGGCCAGGGCCCATCCCACCAATCAAGGCCAGAAGGGCTCCCCTGCCAGGCCCGTCCTAAGGCCTCTCCCTGGACCAGGATGAGGCAAACCCCACTGACACGTGACAGTGTGTGACAGGGAGACAGGTGACGCGGGCACTGAGCGTCTGAGCAGCTCACAGTCTGAGGTCTGCTTCCAGACATGGGCCAGCCAAGCAAAACTCCACACCAGGCCTGGACACAGCGACGATGGACCCTCCGGGGACCTGCACGGGAGGAGCGCCGGCCGCTCTGGTCCCAGCCCCTGGCCACCACTCGCCCTAACCCTGGACGTTTCTTATGAATGGCATCACACAGCACGTGGCCTCTGGCGTCTGGCTTCTCTCGCTGAGTGGCACGCTCTCAAGGCTCACCCACGGAGCAGCGTGTCAAGATTTCCTTCCTTTTCATGGCTGAGTAATGCTCCCCTGCAGGGACAGACCACGTGTTGTTTGTTTCTCCGTTCTTTGGGTGACAGACAGAGCCTGGGTGTTTCCCCTTTGGCTAAAGTGAGCACGGCTGCTGTGGACACTGGCGTGCACGTCCCTCACATACTGTGTGGCCTGCCTCCAGAGCCCACACTTCCACTCCCCGCTGCTGCCCGGGGCAACGCCACAGCAGAGCCTGGCCCTCGGGGCGCACAGCTCAGCCTTCCTCCCCTTCCCGCTCTGGCCCCTGCAGGGTGGGCAGGGCAGGAGCTGCCAGGCCTGGGCTCCAGGCTGCGCAGAGGTGCGGAGCCGGCAGGGGTCTGCCTGCATCTTGGACTCAGTGTGCAGGGCGGGCGGGGTGTGGGCAGGCACCCAGTCCCGGCAGCGGAGCCTGGTACTGGGGCCACGGCATTCGGGTCCCCTCTGGGCCCTGCTCCTTGGTGTGACATCCCTCTCCAGCAGGACGCTGGCAGGCAGGCAGTCCTTCTGACAAGAAGGGGCACACCGACTGGGACCCGGGGCGGCGCCTCGGTTCCTCCTCTCGTGTTCAGGCCCCTTCAGGTGCAAACCAAGGCCCATCTGTCTGCATGCACACAGCTCAGAGAACCTCTCCCCACACAGTCCTTCTGTCCCCCGCTCCAGTTGGGGGAATTGGCATCTGGGAACGGAGCCATCCAGCCCTAAGCATCACACACCCTGGCACAACAAGCCTGACCCATTTCTCTTGAATCCCCCAGTAACAAGGGGCTCACCACCATCCAGGCACAGAAAGGAGCCCGTTCCATGGCCCGTCCCTCAGTAACCTCTGCTGACATCTGCCAGAAGCTCAGAGAACTGGCCTGTTTAACCGGCCTGTTTAGTTAAGTAATAAACACACGCGGCTGTGCCGAGCAAGTGGCTCACAAGCCCCCAGGTACTGTTCTCAGTGGTTGATGCAACCCTCTGGGCAGACGCGACCGTCACCCCCAGCCGTGAGGATTCCGAGGCAGGGGCGGCAGAGCCGGGACGTGAAGGCAGACCGTCCCCGCTCCAAGTCTGTGCCCAGAACCAGCGGAGCTGCCGCTCAGGGTCTGGGCCTGGCTCTCCCAAGCGCTCACTCACGGAGTCCTGAGACCAGGAGACGGGCAGTAACCGGAGAGGCCAGGCCTGCCGCAGAGCTCGCGGGCCAGGAGGGAAGGCGGGCCCAGGTCCCACAGTCAGACGCAGCCCTACATTAACCTGCGCCCAAGTGCCCCACGTGACCACCACCCCCACCACCCGGGTCAGGGCACAGAGGTGGAAGCGCCCAGGAGCAGAGGAGGGACACAGGCCGCGTGGCTCACCCGCTCCGCCATCCTGACGCTCAACAAATGGTCACAAGGACTCTAAGAGCAGGGGCGCAATCCAAGGGCAAGACAAGCCAGGAGGCCAGGGAGGGAGACGCCTCTCAAAGAGGCCTGTCGGGTCCTGGGCCACCTCTGGGCGGAGCTGCCCAAGCACCCCCTGGACCCGGCAGTGAGCAGACCGTCGGGACACGAAGAGGGAGACACCCCCACCAAGCACGCAAGAATTGCCAAAATCTGACGAGATGTGGGAGCCTGAACCAGGCAGCTCACGGGAATGCAGCCAGTGGCGAGAGGTGAGGCCGGTGGTGAGGCGGACAAGCTCTGGTTGGAGGCCACGGCAGGGTTGATGACAAAACCAAGGCAAGCTTCCCGTCACTGTATCTGGGACGCAGCGGGGCCAGATCCCGGGTCCCCTGCAGCAACAGCAAGGAGCACCTGGACAGCAGCCAGGAGTTACTCAGCACTGGTGGTGCGGGACTCAGGGCTGAGACGACTCCCAGGACCTTGGCAGCCGGGGGACAAAGGAGGACGCTGCCCTGCCTCCCTCCCGGGCCCACGGCCTCGCTGCAGGTCACGGGGCAGGGGATGTACCCGGCCTCCAGGGCCCTGCCGAGACCCTCCGGGGGCCCCACGACAGCGCCAGGCACAGACATGTGCTGCCAACGGGTGGGTGACAGGCCAACTAACAGAGCAGAGGCTCGAGGGACGGAACGCAGTGCACCCCAAATCCGACCCCCACGACCACCCCCCTTCTAGGACCCACTGCAGGAAGTGGTGAGACCCATACCGGAAGGACAGACCGGCCCTCGGGCCCATCGGGCCCCAGCCCCTAGCGGGCCGAGAGCCTGGTACGACATGCACAATCTGGGTGACGAGGGCCCAGTCAGGTGATGCCGCTGCGGAGCTCACGGCCCCTGCCCGGGGAAGCCCACTTCATAAGCTAATCTGCGGGGAAAACCCAAACCTCGGAAAATGCTTCCTGCAGGGTCTGCCACAGCAAGATTTAGAACAGGGTAAGAACCGGAAAGAACCCGCCAGCCCCGTGGTGGGAGAAAGTGTAATAAGATCACAGACCATGGGAAGCGGGTCTACGGACATCTCACAGCCTCTGAAACAACGCTGTAAAGTGGCCGCCCCACCCCCGCCCCCCCAGCCAATAACAGGAAGAGCCATCTTAACATTTTCTTCTCCTTTACCTTCACCTTCTCAATTTTTTTTACATTAATGGATAATTACTTGTGTAACGAGGGGAAAAGACTAAAGGTTGGCTTCTTTCTGGTGACAAGGCCTATGTATCACAACAGGGAAATCGGGGTGTTGGGGAGAGAGAACTGTGCGGGCCCTCAGATCACAGGTAAACGTGAAAACTGCACGGCGGGCAGGTGTGCCAGTAGGGCAGCCGCTGTGAAGAGAGCCTGGCACGTCCTGATAATGACGAAGTCACTGTGTGACCCCAGGACCCCACTCCTAAGTGTTATTCACAGCAGTGCTGTGCGTGACAGCCAACAAGGGGTGACAACTCCAACGCCCGGGGAAGCAGCCAGCACACAAGGCCACTCAGAGCGCGGCTCCGGGATGTGAACCGTCCAGGCCGAGATAAGCGGCTGCCAGCCTGGGGGTGGGATGGGGAGGGATCGCGCACTGGCACGGGGTTTTTTGGAGCGATGAAAATGTTCTGGAATCAGACAGTGGTGATGGTTGCACAACTCTGTGACTATATTAAAAACCACTAAATTGTACACTTTACGAGGGCGAACTTTGCAATATGTGACTTATATCTCAATTAAAAAGTAAAAAGACCTAAGAATTCGTACGGGGCCCTCTTATTCAAACCCCAGCAACAACAGAAACACACAAGAGAAAGAAAAGGAAGAGAGGCCAAGGGCTCGGGGGCTGAGGAGGTGGGACGGACAGAGGCCGCTCCTCTGTGGCTTCTGGGTTGAAACTCGTTTGCCAGGCGGTTATCATGTGCTGCCACTGGAACAATCACATCTAAGTCAATAAAGCAGGGACTTCCCGGCCTCGAGCGTCCACCTCAGGCCAGCTTCCTGCAGCGACAAGGCCTGGGCTGGCCTCCATCCTCCTTCCAGGGAACCCACAGGCTCTGGGGGAAGGGACGGAGGACAGGGAGGTGACAGTGGCCAGCCCTGCACCAGAGATTTCCCTGCACCCAGAGGTGCTTACTGAGCACCAGGAGCCACGCTGCCCGGAACAAGGCAGTGAGGGAACCAACACCCCGATTTCCATGGTGGGAAGAGCCAGCAGGAAAGTGAGGCTGGGCATGGAGGGGAAGGGGCTGCTCTTGAACCAGGACGTGAGATGCAGAACTTCCACCTTGATAGGCTGCTTTACCACACTGATGACCCCGAATTCAGGGCAGTCGGAAAACAGCAGGTGCAACAAGGACGCTCTGAACGCACCTTCTCCCCCGAAAGCAGGGGGCACGTGAAAGTGCCCTCCCGGCTCCAGGAAGAAGAAACATCCCGAGAGAGACCTGCTAAAATGACCTTCCTTCCTGCATCCCCCCAGGTCCCACGGTTACTCCCCACCACGGCACCTGCTCACCCTGGTGTACAAGGAGCACTCCGTCGATTTTCTCCTGAGGGCTCCCAAGCTCACGGAAATAAAATTCGTATGCTTTTCTCCTGTTAATCCGCCTTAGTCAGTCCAGCCGGAAGCCCTAGGAGGGCAGAGGAAAATCCTACACCCCCTACAGACTGCCAAAGGCCCCTCCATGGGCCAGACTGGAGCCAAGACGGGATAACGTAAGGGAGGGTCCGTACACAATGACCCTCCTGGAAGCTGCCCTCCAACCAAGAACGGTTCTCACGGGGTTTAAATGGTCACATGTTAACTGGTATGTAGGTGTCAACATATACCCTCAACATGGCCTCTTGGTCTGTAAGCCTTCAAACGTTTACTCTCTGGCTCATTAAGGAGAGTTTGCCGACCCAGATGCGAAGGAATGACGGATGCCAGGATTTAGGGGAAAGCGTCCCAGGCCAAGCAGACACACAGGAAAGGCCTGGCAGGGACAGGATAGGTGGGCTTGAGGGAGGCTGAGCCCTGGATGGTGCAATGGAGGGCGGGAAGGGGCAGGTGGGGTGCCTGCAGGGGCCACAGCAGGGCCACCAGTGGTGAGGGAGCCCAGCGCATGGGGGTCAATACTCTGTGGTCGCTGCCCTGAGACTACTGCTAATCTTATCTCGGGATCCGCGTTCTGCACAGGAGGTCCTACGGGCCGGGCAGGGGCCAGGCCTGCACCCCGAGGGCAACCCTGTGCCTGGGGGAGTGCGACCAGGTCAAAAGCGGCCCGGCAGGCCGAGAGGCCTCGAAGAGAGGGGAGCTGTCTTCTTGCTTCTTGCCCCAGGGCTCACCTCCTCATTTCATGCCAGGCCCTGAAGACGGCAGAGCCGGCCTGCCCTGGGGTAGCAGACGAGGCACTGGAGGCAGAGGGGCCAGAGCAGGGCCGTGCAGGCCCAGCCAGCCGTCCGCATGGTGCTCCAGACACGGCAGGAAGCCCTGACGAGGCAGAGCTTTACTACGAGGCCCTAGAAAGAGGCAGCTTCTCTCGCTGACTTCTGGGGGTTCGGCAGGGGCTCCCACTGGCGCTGCTGGTCAGGGGTGCCTGGTGCAGGGCACACCTGGGGACTCGGGGACAGTCCGCTCTGCATTTCGGTTTCAGCCCTGAGCAGAGGGAGGTTACACCACCCACCAGGGAGACTGAAAACCACCCACGAGGTGAGAACACCCCGGCATCTCCTCTGTCTCCGCGGAAAAGGCCCCGGCGGCGGTGCTGCCCTGGCTCCTGGCACGGAGGCTGGAGCCTGGTGCCTCGGCCACTCCACTCTGTGACCCTGCACATGCGGCTCAGCCTCTCTGGGCCTCGGCTGCCGCCCCCGTGCAACAGGGACCAGCAAGTACCCCTGGAGCTGAGTGAGAGGTCAGGAAGCGCGTGCTGGGGGACCAACTGCAATCCTGGTGAAGAGCCGAGGGCATTCACTAAACCATCCTACCCAGGTCCCTCCCTCCCCCGTCCAGCCAGTCACTCATGCGCTCATCCACTCACGCAGCTGTTGGGCCCTCTTGTCCTGATCCGGGGGGCTTGGGGTCCTGCCCCAGGACCTCAGAGGGGAGCGGCCAGAGCTGA
This sequence comes from Orcinus orca, assembly GCF_937001465.1. Classification (NCBI taxonomy): domain Eukaryota; kingdom Metazoa; phylum Chordata; class Mammalia; order Artiodactyla; family Delphinidae; genus Orcinus; species Orcinus orca. The sequence goes on from NC_064578.1 coordinate 56,357,803, forward strand.
GGGCCTCGGGCAGCCCCTAAGCTAGCTGCTCTCAGGACCCGGGCGGCTCTCTGGGGGAGAAGGGGCAATTCCCTCAGCCAGCCTGACTGTGGACTCTGATGGCCCCGGAGGCCAAAAGCAGAGGGTCCTACTCTCCCCCGGCCCCCCAAATGCTCAACAGTACCGGCCCAGCCTCACCCTGCTCGGACCCCCGCTCTGCAGAGACGAAGACACGCCCCTGCTGGGGCCTTGAGCGATTCAATTAGCGCCGGCTATTAAGTGCAAGACAAATTATCGTTATTATTGTTGTTATTAGATCCCGCCCACCTCCTCTGGATGCCTGCCCACCAATTACCCAGCTCTTTCTTCTGCTGCCAATCTCACCTCGTCCTCCTCCCCCAGCTCTGCTTGCCGGCGGCTCCCTGCTCCCCCTGTCCTCGATCTTGTTGGGGCTGAGCTGTGACCCCCACCTCCTCCCCCGCCATCCTCCAACCGCCACTCCCACAACCTTCTGGTCACCAAATCCAGTGGCTACTTCTCAGCCTTGACCCCGGGGACAGTAGGCAGCACCATCGTGTGCACACACGCTCCCTCCCTTCCTGGAGCTCCCTCCCCGCTCCCTCTCCCCTGCCTGCCATCCTCACCACCCTCCTCTCCCAACTCCCAACTCCTACCCCCCGGGGGCCCCCACTCCTGCCAAACACCCCTCCAGAGTCCATTCCCCACACCACGGACCAATTCATCTTTTCAAGGCACTCAGTTCAAATAAGCAACTAAAAACGGGCAAAGGATCAGAAGAGAGGTTTCTCCAAAGACAGCATGCTGTTAAGTACATGAAAAGATGCTCAACATCATCAGCCCTCAGGGAAACGCTCATCAAAACCACAGAGGGACCCCACTGTACACCCACTGGGACGGACATAATAAAAACAGAAAACACAAGTGTTGGTGAGGGTGTGGAGAAGTTGGAACCCTCGTGCATTGCTGCTGAGACTGTGAAATGGTGCAGCCACTGTGGAAAAGAGATTAGCAGCTCCTCAAAAGGTTAAACACAGAATTACACTATAATCCAGCAACTCCGCTTCTGGCCACGTACCCAAGAGAAGTGAAAACACGTCCGCCCCAAAATTTATACACACGTGTTCACAGAAGCATAAATCACAACAGCCAGAAAGTGGAGACAACCCAAACCCCCATCACCGGGTGAATGGATGCACAAACGTGGTCCATCTGTAGCTTGAGTATTACTCAGCCAGGAAAAGGAAGCACTGACCAGTGCTGCGTCACAGATGGACCTCGGCAGACACAGACCACGTGGTGTGTGATTCCACTCACGTGAAAAGTCCAGGACAGGCAAATCCAGTCAGAACACAGACCAGTGGTTCTCAGAGGCTCTGGGCCGGGGGACACGAGTGGGTACACAGCCTTTTAGGGGATGATGAGAAAGTCCTAAAATCAGCGTGGTGATGGTTGCACATCCCTGTGAATACGTTAACTGCATACTTTAAGTAAGTGAACTGTACAACATGGGAATTACATCACAATGAAACTGTTACTTTTTTTTTTTCAGGTAGCTCAGTTCACATCACTCCCCTGCCTGAACCACCTCCAACATGTGTCCGCTGCACTCAGTCCAAAATCCAGACTCCTCTGCAGGTCCTGCAGGGCCCCATCGGCCCCAGTCACCCTTGCAAACTCACTTCCTCCTCCAGCCCCTCACTCCCACCTCCCGCCCAGGCCTCCTCTTTCCCGCCAGAGAGCCTGGCCCAGTCCTCCACCTGCCTGGCCCCTTCTCACCTTTCAAGGGTCTGCTCAAATATCAAATCCCTAGGCCACCAAGCCCCGCCGACATCCCAGCGCAGGGCCTACTTCCCTCCAAGGCTGCCACCACCCACCACTGTTTGGGATGGCCCTCCTCATCTCCAGCATCCGCTCCTGTGCACGCCAGCTCCCTGCAGGTGAGTGGGCTGGAGCTCTCAGACCACCGACTCAACAGGGCCGCCTCGGACCCTCAGCCCCTCTTCAGCCCTCCCTGGATGGTAGGTGCCCCCCAGTACCCCCAGGGCTGCAGGCACACCCCTACATCTCCCATCCAGCTCCTTCCTCACTTCCCTTTTCTGTAGGCTTCTTCACCCCTCACTCCAGGCCTGAAGACCCGGTCTGTTCCCTCCTCTGCATCTGTCTGGGCCCCCCGGGCCCCCAAGGTGGTCCGGGAGCCCTCCCCACGTCAGACCTGTGGTTTGAATGTTGGGGGAATGTCTCTGTGATGCCATCAGGATCTTGCACCCCGTTTTTGGTGGCAACTGTCCGTGTTTCCTCCATGGATTGACCATTTACATGTTTTCTGTCTGGTCTGGGGCCAGCTGGGCAGACCACTCTTCCCTCCAAGGATTCCAGCATGCTTAGACACACAGGGTTGAGCGAGGTCCTGAGGCTCCCGCTCCAGTTTCCTTCTGTCTCTCTGCTTCCTCCCCCTTTCCTTCAATTAGGCTGCCTCCTGCTAAGTCTATTACACTGCTTTACTTCCCACACCTGGCCTCTCTCAGGTCCTTTGAAGCCCTTCCCAGGGGCCCAGCAGGGCCGGGCTGGCTCAGAAAAGAGTGAGCTCAGGGTAGACACGCACAGCCCCAGTCACCACTCCCCATCTGCTCCACGAGAGACAGAAGTTTCTGGAACTGCTAGAACCCTGACCTACTGTTGCGGCCGCAGGCCCACCCAGGAGTAGAGGGAGCACGGCAGCCTCTGCCCCGTCCCAGCCACCGGCCACCCAGTGCTTCTAGAGCTCCCGAAACATTTGTGGCCACTCCTGATTCTCAAATGCTGGTGAGCAACTGAAAATTGTTTAAACAAACAAAATACTCTTCAGGACAAAAACAAAAAACAAAAACCAGAACTGCACCTACGGGGCATCGCGTGTTCTGTCACCCCTCAATCAGGCCAACGGGCCAGACTCCCCATCCTCCAGGTGAGCATGGACTCTCCCAACCTGGCCATCTGTGCGATCTGCACGGTGCTTCCTTCCACCTTGCCCACCCGCCTTCCCCCTGTAGATCTGCTACCAGAGCCCAGCAAAAACAGCACCTCCTCCGGAAATCCTTCCCAGACTTCTCCCTTCCCTCAGCTCAACTGTCCCCTCTTATCAAATAAGACCAATTCTCAAGACTTCCCTGGTGGTGCAGTGGTTAAGAATCTGCCTGCCAGCGCAGGGGACACAGGTTCAAGCCCTGGTCCGGGAAGATCCCACGTGCCGCGGAGCAACTAAGCCCGTGCGCGACAACTACTGAGCCTGCACTCTAGAGCCCGTGAGCCACAACTATTGAGCCCACGTGGCACAACTACTGAAGCCCGTGTGCCTAGAGCCTGTGCTCTGCAACAAGAGAAGCCACCACAATGAGAAGCCCGCGCACCACAACGAAGAGTAACCTCCGCTCACCGCAACTAGAGAAGGCCCGCGCGCAGCAACAAAGACCCAATGCAGCCAAAAATAAATAATTAATTTTTTTTAAAAAGTGGCCAGCTCGCATTCATCAAGCACAGGCTACACACTGCAGACCGCGCACAGGGTGCAGCAGGAACATAATCTTGATCCCCCACCACCACCAAGAGACGAGGGGTCGTCCTCTCCGGGCAGGAGGGCAGGCTGCCGGGGTCGGGATCGGCCTCACCACCCACCGCCTAGGGCAGGTGCTTCACCCCGTGTCTCCTCTTCGTGGGCTTGGCGTCAAGATCAGACGAGATGACGCGCTCCACAAGGAGCCAGGTGCCCAGTACTGCCTAGTAAGTGTGAACCAGGAGTCTAACGCCCAGTTCAGACAAGTTCACTGGCTGACCCAATGCCACAGAGCCACAGGGCAGAAGGGCCAAGGTGAAACCAGTGTGCCAGACTCCAAGGCACTTCTTCCCCTTCCACCAAGGACAGGGGCACCTGCTCCCCTTATTTCCACGAGTACAGATGCAGCCTATGTCCCTGGGAGGATCTCCCCGGCTTACTCACCCCTGCGTGTCCCCCACACAGCCCTGGAGGACTGCGACCTCCCAGCAGACCCTGCACACAGAGCCCCACGGGGCCACAACTTTCTGGCCGGCCTGACCCTGAGCCTCAAGGCTGGGGCCACGTCTGATGCATCTTTGGGTCCCCAGCAACATTCACTACCAGGCTGCCCACACGGGACTCCTCATTCGGCATGAGAGAGCCCAGAGACCAGGCAGACGGAGCCAGGGAAAGCCCGCCAAGGTGGGCCCAGGAGCAGCCCAGGGCCCTCCCCGCCAGCCCCTCACCCCAAGCTCTGCTGGCTGGCTGTACAGTGGGGTGAGGCAACGGCTCTCTCTGCTCCTACGACAGGGCTGCTGACCCTACTAGCGTGACAACAGAACTCCCCTACTTGCCTCATAGGTTAGTGAGGCCTCCTGACACCTGCATCTCAGCACACACTGCCCGTGTCCTCACCACCTGTGAAAGGCACACCTGAAATGAGGGGCTGGGTCTCAGAATCCCCTGAGCCAGCGGCCCCACCTGTACGAATCTTCACAATAGCTGCCCCACCGGAAGGGGATCCCCGAGTCCCCAAACCAACTAATGACACCTAAGAGACCTCCTTCAGAACAGCCTTTGTCTCCCCCAGGCCCCAAGCCTGGCCAAAAGAAGCTGACGCAGGCGGCGGCATCATGGGAAAGGGCCAGGCTCTGGATTCACACAGACCCATGCTCCGGTGCTGCCGTGGCGCCTGGGACTCAGTCCCCCCCAGAGTGGGGTGACCACCCCATCCCAGGGCCTCCGAGGGCTCAGGACACTGAGTACCGGGCACAGGGCCAGCCGCCTGCCTAGGGCTCAGCCAGAGTGTCGTCAGATCTGCAGTCTGTCTCCACCAGGAGGCCAGGGCCAGAGCTGAGTCCCTGGGGGCAGTGCCCGGCACGTGCCTCGGCAGGCAGGAGACCTCAAGCAGCACTGTGGGACAGCCAGCCAGGGTTAGGGGGCTATGGGCCTCATCTGAGCACAGGTGCCCCGAGATCTGTGTGCCCAGAAGTGACCACCAAAGAGCACAGGGCAGCCAGGCAGTCGCTGGAGGCCATGGAGCAAGATTACCTCTGCCTGCCCAGAACTCACCATCCTCCTCCCCGGACTCCCAGAGTCCTCTTGGCCAATTCCTCTGTCTTTCAAGATTCGGAACACGCCATCTCCCCAGACATCCTTCCCTGACCAGAATGCCCTCCCTCTGGGTTCCTCTAGCTCCCAGGGCTATCCTGGCAAATTCCTGAGCCTTGGGCTTCCATGCACGTGCCTCCCCGCCAGGGCTCTGAGCTGCTCCAGGACAGGAAGTGCTGCCCAGCCGAGTGACCCTCCTCTCCCACCCCACCGCAGAGCACTGCACCAGGACCACCGCTGTGTCCAAGGGCCCAGCACAGGGCGGGGCCTGGGCAGCAGCTTTGATGGACCAGGCTTATCCAGCGAATGGTCGACTGTGCTCTCCATCTTAAGGGACTGAGGAGGAAACTGAGCCTGGGAAAGGGGAAGTGGCATGTCCAAGGTCACAGGGCTGGAAGAGACGGAGCCAGAGCCTGGCCTAGGAATGCCTGGCCCCAGAGGCATGTCCACATGCTTTACACCCACTTTTATGAGATTTGCTTTGGCTCTAAGAGGAAAGCATTAAGAATCTTCCTGCCAAGATCAATACTATTATTATTATCCCTGTTTCACTCAAGTAGAAACTGAGAAATTACTTGTGCCGCAAGGTCACAAAGGTGATGAACGGTGAAGCTGGGACTTGAAAGCAAGTCAGTCTGACCCCAGAGCCCCGGGCTAACACACTACAGTGCTGCTCCTGGGCCCAGCATGGTGCTAAGCCCTCCCTGTTCTCTAGCTCTGCTGGGTGGTGGTCAGACCTGGATGACTTCCAGGAGGAAAAGGGCTAATACAAGAGATAACATTAGAAGGAATCTGATCTCAACGTTCTCTGCGGCTGAGGCAGGAGGACAAAGGAGACTACAGCAGAGACAGGTAGGTGAATGCCAGCTGCATTTAGCCAAAGAGGCTTACAGTCTTAGGAGATAAGCCAGGATCAACAGCAACTGTGCTTCCCCAGAAGCGAGGCCAGACCCAGCTCCTAGCTGGATCCTCAGCATTGCCCAACGCAGGGCCGGGCACCAGGAACCACACGGAAAACCCAAACCAAGTCAGTCCTTTCCTAAAACGCTGACTGCCCCTCTGGATTGGGCTGGGTGGGGTGTCTTCCCTGGCTCCCTCGGCCCCCTGGAGGAGGACGGGGGTGGAGAGGGGAGGAGAGGGGCACGGACCTCTGTCCAGGTCTCTACCCGCTCCCTCAGGGACCTTGTTCATCTCCCTGTCCTTGGTGCCAAGCACTGGTAACGGCTCTGTAACAGCCTCTGTCCACACTCGCTGTGGCTCACTTTTCCGACTGATCACGCCATCCCAAGCTTGCCCGACCCCGCGAGACCGAAAGGCACTCATTTCCACGAACGGGGGTGTCCCCCTTTACGGCGGAGACTGGGAGCTGGGGTTCAGGGGCGCGGTTCGGCGCCCGGGAGGCCTCGGGATGGCTATCGGGCCTGGCCACCATCCTTGCCCTGCCCCGCGGGCCACGCGGTGCCTGACCTTGGCCCATCACTTCCCCTCTGGCGCACGCGCTTCCTGCCCGCCGCCCGCGCAGGGGCGAATGAATGAGCCTCCCGCCGGCCGGAATGCCCGTAATTATCGGCCGGATCAAAGGCCGCACGCAGCCCGCCCGGGACGACAGCGGGACCGAGTTCCTTTGAAAGGGGGAAGGAATGGGGGCAGGCCGGGGGCCACGACGGGCCCCCTGTGGCCGCTGTTTCCGGTCAGGCAGGCTGGGCCCGCGCGGCCTCCTCCCCCACCGGGGCCTCAACTTCCCCCGGGAGTCGCCACCGCTTCCGGCCACGACCGGCCAGGGAAGCTAGGGAGGACGCGTTCGCCCGAGCCTCCGGCCCGGCGCGCGCTCCCGCCTCGGGCGCGCTCCCGGGAGCGGCGCACGCGCACTCCCCAAGCGCGTTCCCCGCAGCCCCTCCCGGTGCCCCCGCCCCGCCCCGCGTCACCGGCCGCGCGCCCACTCACGCCCCCCCAGCGGCGCGCACGCGCACTCGCCCGCCCAGTCGCGCTCGCCTCCCGCCTCCCCGCCCGCCCCCCCGGCCGCAGCCCGGCGCCCTGAGGCGCGCGCCCACCCGGCCCCCGGCGCATGGCCCCCGCCCCCGCGCCCTCCCCTCACCTCCTCGGTCCCGGGGCCGCCGCGCCGCACTCCTCCTCCTCTCTCCTCCCTCGCGGATGGTGGCAGCGGCGGCAGCGGCGACTCAGACCCTGGGGTCAGGGGGACGGGCGCCCAGGCCGGAAGTGACCTTCCTGGCCGCTTCCGCCCGCGCCGCTCCCCCCTCCCCTTCCCACCCCACCTCCAGCCTCCACCCCGTCCTCGCCGCTCTAGGAAGGCGAGCCCGGCAACCCCCTAGCTGCCGACCCCCCCCCCCCCAGCTAAATGGTGCGAAGCGGGCGCCCCAGGGAGCCACTTCCGGATGCGTCTAGGACAAGGGTCCTCCGTCCACGCTCTATGGCGCCGCGCTCTGAGGGGCTTCGGGCCCCGCCCCCTTCCAGGACAGGAGGCCCGGGCTCGGCCCGTTAGGCGGAGACTTCCGGGTGTCTAGGGATGTGCCCCCCGCCCCCACGCCGGGCTCTCGCGCCTGCGCATTCGGCTCCCGGCGCTAGCCCGGGACGGGAGGCGTTCGTGAGGACGGCAGCTAGGGCGGCTCATGCCACCCATGGTCCTCCTGTCGTCTCTATCGTTGTAACCCCTTCCCTGCCGACGCCGCTCTCAGCGGCTGGAGCCCGCGTGCCCGGAGGGGTCCCTCGTCTGCCACCCTGGTCCTTTCTTTACTGGACTGAGCACTTAAGGCGCCGCCCGGCGTCGACGTCCATCTCTTGAGCCTGTGTCCTCCTTTCTAAAGTAACATTGCACGCCTGCCTCCAAGGGCTTTTAGATACATTAAGTCCTATTGAGTACCCAGTCCAGGTTTGCAGATACGAGGAACGGAGAGATCAAGGCTCTTGGCGAAAGTCACACAACCGAGAATGCAGAGCCTGGGCTCGAACCCGTGGAATCTGGCTCCAAATTCTTGCATTGACCCGTGCCTGTGCAAACTGCCTCCTGTAACAGAATTTTTTTTAAATTAATTTTTGCTGGAGTATAGTTGCTTTACAATGTTGTGTTAGTTTCTGCTGTACCGCAAAGTAAATCAGCTATACGTATAGATATATCCCCTCTTTTTTGGATTTCCTTCCCATTTAGGTCACCACAGAGCATTGAGTAGAGTTCCCTGAGCTATACAGTAGGTTCTCATTAGTTATCTATTTTATACATAGTATCAATAGTGTATCTGTCACAGAATATTGATCATAGCAGCTAGGGATCCACCTCCCCTCTTGTGAGGAGGGTGCTTTGTAAGCTTAGTTAGCTGTTTCTGTTAGTAAATATATGCTTTTCAAATTCCTGTTTACACCACAGTGTCCTTGCAGGCTGGGACCTTCTCGTCCTTTCCCGGGTCTGTAGTTGGCTGGCTGTCACCTAAGCAACAGATGATTTATCGATGTTATTTATAATTATTTTCTTATCGTCATCACCAAAACAGTCATAAGCTTGGAAGTCATTAGCTTGTTGAATAACACCTTTCACAGCCTCAATTTAACGAGATGATCTGTGTACATTTGCTTAATTCAATACCTGGCTCATAGTAAGCTCTCAATGGAAATGGTAGTGATTAATATTACTTACTAGTAGTATTATTTCTACTACTGTGGCTGCTGTATGCCTTCAAGGCTCAGCCAGCATCAATCATAAAATGTGCATTGTTGATTTAATAATATCCTTTCAGGAAAAAACAAAAAAAAGTCCTGTATTAAGTGTAAATAGTAAGGTATGCCTGTGTCTCACCTTCAGAAATACTACATAGGTAAAATTTTGAATGCATCTTAGAATGGAGGGGAAGGGCTATGACATTAACAATAATACAAATTATTTATATGGGTATGAACTTCACCCCCACGATACCTGTGTATAAGAAAGTTCACACGTTTGTGCTCCTCTGAATCAGATCATTCGGAACTTCTCTGGTTGGTGGGGGAAACAGCTGACTAAATTAAGGACCCAATGGCAAGATCCAGAGCGGCTCTTTTGCATCACCAGATGGAAGCCATAAATGGAGGATAGTGGAGCAACAAGCTAGAACGGGTAAGATAGACACTTGATGGCTTTGTGGAAAAGAAGCTCTGTGCTGGCTGAGATGTTACAGGAGAGAAATTGCTTTCTATCTGATTTAAACTATTGGTAATTATGAGTCTCTTAAGACAGCCAAAGCAATAGTATTGAGCTATTTCCCAAACACAGGATGGAGTTGCAGTAGAGATGGCTAATTCACCACAAAACCTGCTCTTCCCTTCCAATGTATGGAATTATTCCTGGAATGTGCCTTCCCATACAGGGACTATATTTACTAGTCCTCTTGGCATCTAAGTGAGGACTTGTGAGCGGTTGCCACCAATAGGACTGGAATGGAAGTGACAGTGGCCATTTCCACACCAAGGTGCTTAAAAACAAGCATCCCGGGCTTCCCTGGTGGCGCAGTGGTTGGGAATCCGCCTGTTGATGCAGGGGACACGGGTTCGTGCCCCTGTCCGGGAAGATCCCACATGCCGCGGAGCGGCTGGCTGGGCCTGTGAGCCATGGCCGCTGAGCCTGCGCGTCCGGAGCCTGTGCTCCGCAACGGGAAAGGCCACAACAGTGAGAGGCCCGCGTACGGCAAAAACAAAACAAGACCAAAAAAAAAAACAAGCATGCCTGCTCCATATTCTTTCCCCTCTTGTTAGCTGGATACAGAGGATAACAAAACCCTAGGCAATGGTGTAGCCCCAAAACTCAGGGTCCTTTAACAACCATCTCATGGAGACAATCTGCATCACCCAATACCCAATATCCATCCAAATTGTTACATGATCAATAAATAAATAAATCTCTAATTTGTACACCCATGTTACAGCAGCATTAGTCCAAAAGATGGAAACCACTTAAGTGTCCATTGATGAATGAATGAACAAAATGTGGTATATACATATAATGAAATATTATTCAGCCTTTTTTTTTTTTGCCACGTGGCATGTGGGACCTTCGTTCCCTGACCAGGGATCAAATCCACGCCCCCTGCACTGAAAGCGAGGAGTCTTAACCGCTGGACCACCAGGGAAGTCCCTATTCAGCCTTGAAAAAAGGAAGACTATTCTGACACATGCTATGGCATGGATGAGCCTTGAGGATATTATGCTCAGTGAAATAAGCCACAAAAAGACAAATACTGTATGATTCCACTTATATGAGGTACTTAGAGTAGTCACATTCACAGAGACAAATTCACAGGTCAAGTAGAAGGGAGATTTCCAGGAGTTAGGGGAGGGGGAATGGAGAGTTAAAGTTTAATGGGGACAGAATTTCAGTTTTGCAAGATGAAAACAGCTCTGGAGATGGATGGTGGTGATGGTCACACAACAATGTGAATGTACTTAATGCTACTGAACTGCACACTTTAAAATGGTTAAGGTGGTAAGTTTTATGTTATGTGTATTTACAATCATTAAAAGTTTTAAGAGAAAAAAGCTTGTGATTTACCATTATAATGTATGGTATTGTGGTCTGCATATGTGTCCCCACAAAATTCATGTGTTGAAACCTAGCCCCTAAGGTGATAGTATTAGAAGGTGAGGGTCTTTGGAACAAGACAAGGTGAGGGTCTTTGGTCAAGAGGGTGGAGCCCTCATAATTGTAACTAGTGCCCTTATAAAAGAGACCCAGAGAGCTCCCTTGCCCCTTCCACCATGTGAGGACACAGCAAAAAGCCCACCATTTACACCCCTGAAGACGGCATTCACCAGAACACAACCATGCTGGCACCTTAATCTTGGACTTCCAGCTTCCAGAACCGTGAGAAATAAACTTCTGTTGTTCATAAACCTCCCAGTCTGTGGTATTTTACTATAGCAGCCCTAATGGATTAAGAAGTGTGGGTTTCCTAGTTATGGAAGCTTCCCGCACCCTAACTAATTCAGGGTTTTTGGATGCTAGGCTCAAAAAACAGTTCCAATGCTCCCCTTCAGGGATTCGTCAGCATCTAGATGGAAATGAAAGCCGTGGGACCAGATAAGATCACGGGGGCTGGGAAGAGAATGGAGTCTGAGCTCAAAGAAAGAAGCAAGCAGTGGTCACCTGACCCAAGGTCAGCCAATCAGCAGCCTTCCCTGGGATTTTTCCCCTTTGGAATTGAGAAAAGCTTTTGTCTATCTCTGTGGGGTATGGGAGACTTGGGAGCTGATGGCAGCCTTGTCATCGTGTGCAGGAAGCCAGGCTGCAGGAGGAGAAAATGAAGCTGCACGGAGAAGCAAGAGGGGAGAGAGAGGATGACTTGGCTGAGTTCAGGTGCCCCCCCCAACACCCCCTAACCTTCCTGAGGTTGGTTTGTTCAGCTCTGCCTTCCCTCCAGTGAGTTTCTCCCAGGAAATCCCATTTGTGGCCTCAGCAAATTCCACTCGAGTGTCTGTCACTGTAACCAAAAGAGCCCCGACTTCCCCACAGCACTCTGTGCATTGCAAGCATCGGTCAGTGTTGAATGAAGTGATACGTAAACCCCCAGGGCTGTACCCAGAGGGATTCCTGGGTGCAGGGGCTCAAGGAACACTTCCATGCTGGAGCCCTTTACAAACCCCCTTCCTACGTCCTCCTGATTATATCTTCTCCTCCAAGTGACAGGAGCAGCTGCCCTGGGCAGACCGGAGGTGGAGAGTTTGCAGCACAGCTGCTGAGAAGTCCCCTGAGATACAGAGAAAGACCACACAGAGAGAGACACTATTCAAATTATCATGCTGAGGAGAACCATCTCATGGGCTGGACACAGTGCTGAGGGCTTTGTTTCGATTAACAGTGTCATCCTCTTCTCCACCCCCACAAGGTAGTGTGGACACTTCCTCAAAGTGCGGGTCTCCAACCTGCAGCATCGGCCCCACCCGGGAGCCTTTGAGAAGTGCAGGATCCCAGGCCCCACTCTGACCTACCGAGGCACACAGCCTTTTAACCTGATCCTCAAGTGATTCTCACCCACGTGAAAATCTGAAACGGGCCAGTGCCACATAAACTACAGGATGCCCGGTCAGATTTGGATGAGAAATGTTTTAGTAGAAAATGTCTTGATACTTCTAAAAAATTATTTGTCATTTATTTGAAATGCAAATGGAACTGTGCATGCTTTAATTTTATTTGCTAAATCTGACAGCCCCATGTAGGGGACACGGTGGGTGCTCCTATAACACCCTCTTTGCTTCACTGCCGTCCCCAGATTTTCACACCTACTCCGTGCATCCCAGGTGCTGAGGGGTGCATGGGAGGGAGGGGACAATCCCACCCCTGGCTGTGTCCTGTCCTCCCTGCCTCCGGCCTCTCCCCATATCAGCCTCAGAAACAGCTTTCTATCACCCCGAAATGACGATTTCTTCCCTGTCTGAAGCCCTCCTACAGCTCCCCAACGCCCTCCGGAGGAAGTCAGAGCTGGCTGAGCTCCAAGACCCTTCATTGTGTGGCTCTGGCCCACTCGTCCAGAGTCACATCTGACAGCCGCCCCCAACCCCCAAGGGAACAGTAAACTATAGCCACAGAGAGCTACTGGAAAATTTCCCAGCTGTGCTGCCATCTCTCCACTTCTACATGTTTGTTCTAGCTGTTCCCTCTACCTCTGTTGCCCTCCCTCATTTTGTCTCGATAATTCCTTCTCGTCCTTCACGACTCAACCAGGTTAGGTACCTCCCCTGTGCCACCCGCCACCACCTCCCTGTGCCATCCCCATTATTACAATGACCGCTTTTTGTCCAGAACCCACAGTGAGCAAGGGCAGAACTGAGATTCGATCCCACACCCATCAGGCTCTGAAACTCTGGTCATTGCTTGGGGCTTTCTTGAAGGCCCCTTGTGGCCCTAACACTTCAGAATTCTATGATCCAGGTGTGTGGCTGCTCCATGCAATCTGCACAGATCTCAAGGATTCCAATCCCCAGGAATCGGATCATAAACTAGGAGGACTATGACAGTTAGGGCTCAGGTTGCATGAAATTGAAACACAGTTCAAACAGATTTAAGGCAAAAAAAAGGAGAAAATTGTGTTGGCTTGTATAACATCAAAAAAAACCCATATAGGGGCTTCCCTGGTGGCGCAGTGGTTGAGAGTCCGCCTGCCGATGCAGGGGACACGGGATCGTGCCCCGGTCTGGGAAGATCCCACATGCCGTGGAGCGGCTGGGCCCATGAGCCATGGCCACTGAGCCTGCGCGTCCAGAGCCTGTGCTCCGCAATGGGAGAGGCCAAAACAGTGAGAGGCCCACGAACCACAAAAAAAAAAAAAACAAAAAAAACCCCATATATATAGACACCTTCAGGTATGGTTTGATCCAGGAGCTCAAAGAGTGTCACCAAAGCCTAGTCTCTTGCCATCTAACTTTTGGCTCTGCTACCCTCCCTTTTGTTTCACTCTAGGCATCCACATGGTGGCAAGGTAGCCTCCAGCAGTTTCCAAGCTACACTTACTTCCCTAAAAGTTAGGTGGGAAAGTTGGTGCCTGCCTTTCTCTCACTTGTTCTGGCAAACGTTCCATTCTGTTTTGTTGAATCTGACTGGGTGGCCTGAACCAATCACAGTGGCCGGGGAGGGGGTGAGTCACATGATCACTCCTAGAGCTGGTAATGGAGCCAGCTTCCCCAAAACCAGGGGGAAGGGGAGTGGGGGAGAAATGGCCCACTCGACTCCCCAGGAAAACTGGGTGCAGTTATCAGAGACAACGGAGTGGGTACCAGGAGAATAAAGATGGTCTCGAGGAAGGGTCCGGGCTGGCAACAGGTGGGCGTGCTGGGTGCTTTACAGGCATTTCCTCGTGTTACCTTCATCACTGTGCAAGTGAGACAGGCTGGGACCCGGGACCCTTTGCTGCAGTGCTGCAATGCTTACACCTGGACAAACATCAAACTGTATGGGACTAAAAATAACTGCAAGAAAGTGCAGTTGGGGTAGAATTATGGACAAAAGATACACCGAAAAACCCAACTGCCATTTCTGAAGAGCCAGGAGCAAAAACAGGGTGTTGGGACCAAAAGCAGGGTATTGAGCATGCCCCCTGTACACAACACTACCAGAGGGGTGGGCAAACCACCTAAGTCACTCCTCTGGCCTGACCCCTGGACACGCCCCTACCCTCAACCCAGATAAGGAACGAGCTTCCACCATTCCCCCCCCAGCAAGCCAGCCAGCAAGGGAACCTGTTGTTTGTTGTCGCTCCCCCTTGCTGCAGCAGGGGCCCCAATAAAGCCTTGCCTGAATTTCTTGTCTGGCCTCTGATCAGTTTCTATTGACTAAGTAGGCCTAGAACCCTGGTTGGTAACACAAGGAGTTGACAACATCAACTAAAATGTATCCAGGGGGACACTGGTGTGCTCTTCACTTACGTGATCTCAACTAATCCTCACAATAATCCCACGAAGCGGGTGCTAGACGTGGAAGATAAACAGAGATATGGACCCACACATAAATGTATCACTCTTGTTTCAGTGCATTCCGCCTGCTATCACAGAACACAGCAGACTGGGTGGCTTATCAACAACAGAAATTTATTGTTCACAGTTCTGAAAGCTACAAGTCCAAGATCAAGGCCGCAGCATGATTGCCTCTTGGTGAGGGCCCCGCTCTTCCTGGTTTATAGCCAGCACCTTCTCTATGTGGCCTCACACGGTGTAAGGGGCTAGCAAGCTCTCTGGGGTCGCTTTTATAAAAGCACTGATCCCCACATCTGAGGGCACCACCCTCATGACCTAATTACCTCTGAGGGGCCCCACCTCCCAGTGCCAAGGCACGAAGCATTAGGATTTCAACATGAATGTTGGGGAGACGCGGATATTCAGACCATGGCAACTCCCTCTGTAAAGGAAGTATGAAAGCATAACTGTGTATTTCTTCTTTGAGAATGAAATGTGTGTCTCATTAAAAGGCTTTTCTAACTACATCTGTTAAAAAATAAAAATACCCAAATGACGGGGGAATTCCCTGGTGGTCCAGCGGTTAGGACTTCAGCTTCCAATGCAGGGGGCATGGGTTCGATCCCTGGTGAGAGAACTAAGATCCCAGCATGACGCTAGGCCAAAACATAATAAAATAATAAAAGACAGAATCATAAAACATTAAGGGACTTCCCTGGTGGCGCAGTGGTTAAGAACCCGCCTACCAATGCAGGGGACACGGGTTCGATCCGTAGTCCGGGAAGATCCCACATGCCGCGGAGCAACTAAGCCCGAGTGCCACAACTACTGAGCCTGCGCTCTAAAGCCCGCGAGCCACATCTACTGAGCCTGTGCGCCTAGAGCCCTTGCTCTGCAACAAGAGAGGCCACCACAATGTGAAGCCCTCGCACCACAACGAAGAGTAGCCCGCGCTCTCTGCAGCTAGAGAAAGCCCGCGTGCAGCAACGAAGACCCAACGCAGCCAAAAATAAATAAATAAATAAAACATTTAAAAAAAATCCCCAAGTGAGACTACATTGACTATACACACGCTTCCTAAAACTCTTGACACCCAAGGAGAAAAAGGTTGACCAGAGAAAGAAATAAAGCAAAACCCCAAAGACCTCCTTAAGTATAAAGCTAATGAGCTTTTACTACATTTAATTATGAAATATACTATGATTCTTATTACGGAATAGGACAATTATATTAAGATCCTGTAGATTTCAGTTCACGGGAAGCCTGCTTTGGCAATTACAAAACGTCAGGAGAAAGTTAATGTGAGTTGGAGGAGGCGTTGGTTGGTGTAAACAAACTATAAAACCCATTAAACTTTCCTCTTCAGGGGGTGAGTTGTTTCCCGGAGCTATAAAAAGTTCAGCATAAATTCAAATGGTTATGAGGTTATGAGGAACGCTCTCTTGTTGCTGAAGGAGTTCGTTTAAAAATAAACGTTTATTTCTGTCTGGCAGTTTTTCCTGACAATATCACAGGACATGAGATGTTTTGGGTTGCTGGCTCTGCATCTGTTCTCATTCCCATCTCCCTGACTCCACCCCCGTGGCCCCCCTCCTACCCTGTGCGGCCGGAGAGAGGAGCTGAGAATTACCACCTGGCAATCTAAGTCCAGGGTCGGGCCCTTCACCTTCACAAAGACAGCCCGCTTCTCCGGTGGTCCCCTCTGGGGAGTCAGCATCCCAGAATAAGTGGCACTGGGAAAAGGCCGCTTAACACAGGGACCTGTATCTCATATTTACAAGAATGTTATTTCCTGTTTTGGTGGGGATTCTCTCTTGACAAATGAAACTAAAAATTATTTTTTGAAAAAGAGTTGATCCTCACTGCATGTGGATTCCATATCTGTGAACTCGCCTACTCACTAAAGTGTGGTACCCCCAACCAATACCCAAAATCAGTACTCACAAGAAACCAGCCCTGCTGACACCCTGATCTCGGACCTTCAGCCTCCAGAACGGTGAGAAAATAAACCCCTGTTTGACTCCCTCCTACTGTAGGCCCTGCTCACTGTCGGCGTGCCCAGGGAAGGGGGTATTCAGGCCAGTGGAGAACCTGCCCCCCACCCTGGGCTGGGCCATGGCCTCAGATGAGGCTTACCACACCCACTGCTGGTCCTAAAGCCTGAGTCCAGCCCCACCCCTGCCTCTCTCCTGCTGTGTCACTTGGGGAAAGTGCACTTACCTCGTAGAGCCTCACTTATCCCGACTGTAAAATGGGCTGATGCTTTGATCTGGGTGAGCGTGCCGGTGAGCTAACATAAAGGGGGCAGTGTGACCCCATCATTAAGCAATTCATTCACAATTTCATTGTTCACCCTTGACTGGTACCTGCGGCCTGGTGAAGATGATTCACTCTCAAATCCAGCCCCCCACCATGCCCCCACCCCGGGAGCCCTCACTGGGGGGTGCAGTCTTACACGGACACACCACCCATTCATCCCAGGACTCTTCCCCTCCTTTGTTCACAGGCTCATCCATCACCTGTTTATCCAGTAAACGTTACCTGAGCCTCCCGGGTGCTCTGGGCTGGAGACCCAGAAGTGAACCCAACGCCCTCCCGGCCCTGGAGGATCTCCCCGCTTTAAACACCATACAAAGAGAAAACGTTAATTATTATTTTGAGTAATAATTACATTGGTGCTACAAAGGAGCCGAGGAGCTTCTATAGGGGATGGCTAAGTTTGCTGCCAAAGGAATTCTCGCCCTCGGGCCTGGGAAGAAGGGTGACAACCACTTTCCTCCCATGCTTATTTACTCATTCAGGAGCAGGCCCCAAGCTGGGAGCTGGCAACAACTGGGTCTGTGTTATTGAGTTCCTCACCAGAGGGTCGGCAGGGCAGCCACACACACACACACACACACACACACACACACACACACACACACACACAGTTGAAGCATGAGGTGGAGAGAGAAGGGGCACCGTGGAAGCTCAGATGAGGCCCTTCATCCAGGTTTATTGCGGTGGGCATAGTCAGGGAGGACTTCCTGGAGGAGGCAGCATCTGAATTGATCACTGAGGGATGTACGATGTTACCAGGTGAAGAAATGGAGGGAGGACATCCAGGGAGTCCTTCTTTCATTCTATTCCTCACCAATAACTATGGTATACTTTAATGCTGGAGAAACAGCCGTGGTGTGTGGATACTGCATAAACCATCAAGGTGATGTTACATGAATGGCTACTTAATTTGCAGACCCAATGAAGAGTGAAAATGCAGAGCCTCATGTTAAAAAAAAAAAAGCATTTAGAATTTGAAGATGGGGACTTCCTTGGTCATCCAGTGGTTAAAACTCCATGCTCTCAATGCAGGGGGGCCCGGGTTCGATCCCTGGTCAGGGAACTAGATCCCGCATACCACAACTAAGACCCAGAACAGCCAAATAAATAAATAAATATTTTTTTAAAAAAAAGAATTTGAAGATGGCCACAGGAGAGCATTAAACCGAGCGTGGGGCCCTGGGCAACCATACAGGTTGCAATTCCAGGGAACTGGCCCTGGATGTGTGTGTGACTTTTGTCACCTTTGCTTTCGAGAGCAGACAGCTTGGCATGAAAAGGCTTGAGGGGATGTGATGGTAAAGAGGAGGCTGGTCGGTTAATTCAACCATGCTAAGAAGGACCAGGTTCATGGGCAGAAGACCTAAATAGACATTTCTCCAAAGAAGACATACAAATGGGCAATAAACAAATGAAGAGAAGCTCATCATCACTAATTGCTAGAGAAATGCAAATCAAAACTACAATTTAACAAATGCCGTGAGGGTGTGGAGAAAAGGGACCATCCTACACTGTTGGTGGAAATGTCAGTTGGTTCAGCCACTATGAAGAAACAGTATGGAGGTTCCTCAAAAAACTAAAAATAGAGGGGAAAAAAAGGACCAGGTTCCCCCCTCTCTCCTCCCTTCCATCCTAAGTGGGATCTCCGACTGTCACCCCTCATGGCGGCCGCCGCCGCTTAAAGTGTCACCCACAGACCAGACAATGCAGGACCACTCTGACTGCTTACCTCCTGTTTGAGAGTTGGGGAAACCTCTCCCTGAGGTGCCCCACAAACCTGCCTTCACGCCTCATTGGTCAGAGGGTGTCACACACCTGAGCCTCCGCCAATTACTGGCAAGGAGAACGGGAGCGTCTGATTGGCTTAGGCCAATAAGCACTGCCCTTTATTGGGCTCTCATCATTCCCACAGGACTCTGTGTGCCAGGTCACTTCCAACTCGGATGAAGACACTGATGAACTGGTCCACCCAGGGTGTTGCATCTCCGCGGAGGGGTGCTGGGGGGCGTTCTGAACCTTGACACACCCACTGTGTGGTGCTGAAGCTCGGAATGGACCCGGATTATGTTTGCCGTCTGCCCCTGTATTCTCTGAGCCTGCCCAGCAGCTGTCTTTATAATAAGTGCCCAGTACACAGGAATCGGACAAGTGATGAGTAGAGGATAGTCTGTGGTGAAATAAGCTGTTTCGTTCGTTACACGGTGGTGGGCTGGGGGTGGGGTGGGGTGGGGTCAACTTTGCATCCGGGTTGGGCTCGCCTTCATTAGTGACTCGATAGGTAAAGTGAAAAATAGCTAATGTTTATCGACTGACGCCTTACTCTCTGCCAGGCAGTGTCCTAAGTGCTTTGCATGTATTCACTCGTGAATCCCCACAGGAACCCTGAGGAGTGGTTACTATTCTAGCGTGTGGCTAAGGCGTGGATGCACGTGAGGAGCATAAGAATGCCCTGGAGGGCTTGTTAAAACAAAGTGCTGGCCTGCCCCCTGAGGTTCTGAGTTGGGGGCCGAGAATTTGCAGTTCTTATTTATTTATTTAGGCTGCGCTGGGGTCTTAGTTGTGGCACGTGGGATCTTTAGTTGCAGCATGCGAACTCTTAGTTGCTGCATGCATGTGGGATCTAGTTCCCCCGACCGGGGATAGAACCCACGCACCCTGAATCGGAAGCACAGAGCCTTATCCACTGGACCACCAGTGAAATCCCAGAATTTGCATTTCTAACGGGCTGCTAAGGGATGCTTTGCAGCTGTTTTGGGGACCGGAATTTGAGAACTGCTGTTAGAGGAACATTTGCTTGCCAAGCCCCTGCACTCCTTCTGCGGGGTGCCCTCTTGTAATTTGCACAAAGGCACCACATAAGCTAGAGGAATCCTGGGTCTGAAAGGGTCCGATTGAGTCAAGGGTTTAAGTTTTTTTTGTTTTTGGCTGCACCGTTCGGCATGCGGTATCTTAGTTCCCCGACTAGGGATCGAACCCATGTCTCCTGCAGTGGAAGCTCGGAGTCTTAACCACTGGACTGCCAGGGAAATCCAAGGGTTTAAGTTTTAAGAGGTGCCTTCTGAGGAATGGACACACAAAATGTGGTCTATCTATGCAATGGAATATTATTCAGCCTTAAAAAGGAAGGAAGTTGTGACACCTGCCATGACGACATGGATGAAACTTGAGGACATTATGCTAAGTGAAATAAGCCAGAGTCACAAGAGACAAGTACTGTATAATTCCACTTACTTACTTGAAGTGTCTAGAATAGTCAAATTCATAGGGAGAAAGTAGAATGGTGGCTGCCAGGGGCTGGTGGCAGGGGGAATGGGGAGTCAGTGTGGACAGTTTCAGTTTTGCAAGACGAATCGCGTTTTGGAGATGGATGGTGGTGATGGTTGCACAACTATGTGAATGTACTCAATGCCATGGAACTGTATTCTTTTTTTTTTTTTTGGCTGTGCCGCTTGTGGGATCTTAGTTCTCCGACCAGGGATCAAACCCGTGGCCCTGCAGTGGAAGCGCAGAGTCTTAACCACTGGCCCGCTAGGGAAGTCCCCTGGATTCATTTTCTAAGAGGGGAGAAAACTGGGGGGAAAGCAAGCTTCTTTGCTGGGGGAGGGGCAAAACATTCTCCTCTGCACACCTTAAGGTTTGAGATGTCCCTTAAAAAATCCAAGTGGAGGGCTTCCCTGGTGGCACAGTGGTTGAGAGTCCGCCTGCCGATGCAGGGGACACGGGTTCGTGCCCCGGTCCGGGAGGATCCCACATGCCGCGGAGCGGCTGGCCCCGTGGGCCATGGCCGCTGAGCCTTCGCGTCCGGAGCCTGTGCTCCGCGGCGGGAGAGGCCACAGCGGTGAGAGGCCCGCGTACCGCAAAAAAAAAAAAAAAAAAATCCAAGTGGAGACGTCAAGTGGTCAATCAGAAGTGAGTGGGAACAAAGATCAGTGTTTTCCTGGAGCAGAAAAGATGCCTGTGTGGCTGGAACACATTGGGCAAGAGGGGAGAAGTGGGCAGAGAGGTGGGCCAGGGTTGGTTAGATCACAGTGAGGAGGTTGGTTTTCACCCGCTCTCGGACAGGAGGTTGTGACTCAGCCACTGACCGCTTGTGAAACCAGGGGAAAAGTGATTGTCCATCTAATGAATGATGGTTACGCGCCAGCCACTGTCACACCCTGTCTGCACACCAGTCCGGACGGTGGAGGTGGGAGCGAGGGGAGTGTCCTTCTCACCCTTCCTGCACCGAGGAAACGAGGTGTGGATCAGGCGTTGACTAGCCCTGGGTCCACGCGGCTCCTGGGTCGTCCTCTGGCCTGGAACCGTCTGTGCACGGAGCTCCAACTCATCTTCCCGTTGCTGAAATGGGGAGACTGAGGCCCTGTCCAACGGGGTCACGTCGAGGACTTTCAGGCAGTTCCCTCCCCGACTCAAAGGGGGGTAAACTGAGGCCAGACACCGCGTGCCGGACTCACAGAAAAGATCAGGGCGCCTGGGTCGGCCCCCGGCCCACACTCCCCTGAGGCCGGCAGCCGGCTTACGTTCGGATCGCGCATCAACCTCAGACCGCGCATCAACCTCGGACATCACTGCTTCTGCCCGGGTGGGGGTGGGGTGAAACGCGACCCGTTGTCAAGGAGACGCACCCCGCAGGCCCTGATTGGCGTAGAACTCAGGCCCGGGCCGCCCGCTCCTAGGGTACAGGGGCCCCATTTCCTGGGGGCCGGGAGCCTCCAGCCTCCTCCAGTTTCCACGGCAACGCCGCCATGGCTCCTCCTTCTCCCTTCGCCCACCGGCTCCCACCTTCGGCACGTCTGCGCATGCCCGGGGCCCGCCCGCGCACGGGCCAATGGGAAGACCTACACGTGCATTCTCGGAAATGTAGTCCAAACCCTGGCGCTCTGAAAGGCTATGTTTGCGAGGACCCATAGGCCGCTGGCAGCCCTTCGATGCATCTTGGGAAATGTAGTTCCTGCTCTGGCGGAGCCATTCGGGGACGGGAGTGAGTGGGTCGCCACGGCGAGAGCCAATGGGAATCCACTTTTGCCGCGATGCTTCGTGGGAGATGTAGTTCTGGGTGAAGCCGGCGGCGTAGTTGGGGGAAAGGACCACTGGGTTTCTGGGAGAGTTGGGGGGAGGGGGACAGATGAGTTTGGCGCAAAGCCTGCCGGGGCATGGAGTCCTGGTGAGCTTTGTGCGCATGTGCGAGGTGGCGAGGGGGCTTGGGGGGCCTCGCCCGGGAGAGTGAGGTGAGCGAGGGGGGCAAGGAGGGATTGGAGGGGGCCGGTTGGACGAGCTTTGGGGAGAGGGGGGCTGGAGGCCGGAGGAGGAAGGAACGGGAGGGTTGGGGGAGGGAGTGAAAAGGGGGCCCGAGAAGAAGGGGGAGGGGGAGGGGAGCGTGAACGGGAGGGGGAGGGTCGGGAAGTGGGAGGGGGATGTGGGTCCCGGAGGCGGAGAACGCGGGGGAGAGTTGGAAACTGAGGGGGGGTAGTGGGGGAGGGTCGGGAAGTGGGGGGAGGGGGAGGGGACTCCAGCAGCGGGTGGGCTGGGCCCTGCCGAGGAGTCCGGGGTCGCCGGAAGGACCGGGTCGGAGAGGTTTGCTGGAAGGGGCTCTGGGGGAGGGTCGTGGTCCAGACGTGGGTGGGGTGCAGGTGGTTCACGTAGTGCATGTCTTTACAAGTTGGGTCTCACTTTTGTGGAGTTGTGAGATTCCCGAGGATGAGCTGAATTGTCCTTTCTTTCTTTCTTTCTTTCGGGTGCCCTCCCCCCCCCACTAGCTTGTTGCAAGGGACTAATTTCGTGGGCGTGCAGTGCTTCAAGGCTGTGTTTGCTCTTGTTAACGTGTGAGGCTGCCCTCCTCCCCGTCAGCCCCCATCAGCCTCTTTTATTTGCTATTTTAACCCCTGTTCTTCCTCATACTTGGATTTAATGTGTGTGCTTCTGATCGAAGCTATATCCCTAGCACCTCACCAAGTAACAGTAATAGTAAAGGTTAACTCTGGTTGAAGGCTTGCTTAGCACAGCTGGGTGCTGTTCTCAGCATCTTTGTTTTCCTTACATCTTGAATTCTTACTGCTACTCTTGGGTATGACTTCTCTCCCCATTTTACAACCCGGGAAGGGAGATTTAGTGTGTAAAAGGTTCTATACCTTGTCCTGGGACGACTAGCTGGGAGAGGGCAGGGCTGGGATTTGCTCCAGGGCCCTTTGCTCTGAGTAAATATTTGTTCAGTGGACCGGTGGCTCTTCACCAGGGTCAACTGTGCCTGCCCCCCTCCCACCTCGAGGCACTCTCTGGAGACATTTTTGATTGTCACAGTTGGGGAGATACTGCTGGCATACTGTGGAAGGAGGCCAGGGATGCTGCTAAACACTGTAGGTTGCATAGGATGTCTGCCACACAGAATTGTCCAGCGCTAAATGTCACTAGTGCAGGGGTGGGAAGCCCAGGCGTGGGTCAGCAGGTCTTCACTGAACGCTTACTCTGTGTGGGATGGGGGCTTCTTCTAATTCATGCTCCTAGCAACCCCTGTGGGGAAGGAGTTACTCTTAGATCTGTACTACAGGTGGGGAATTTAAGTCCAGAGAGGGCCCAAGGTCACACCACCGATAAATGGCTGAATTAAAAGCGGAAGCCGGGCAGGCAAGCTCCAGAAGCTGTGTCTCTTTGTTTTTTCCATTTTTTTTTTGCGTTTTTTAAAACTTATTGCAGTTTAGTTGATTTACAATGTTGTGTTAATTTCTGCTGTACAACAAAGTGATTCAGTTATACACATATATACATTCTTTTTTATTTTGTTTTCCATTATGGTTTATCACAGGATATTGAATATAGTCCCTGTGCTCTACAGTAGGACCTTGTTGTTTATCCGTCCTATATATAATAGTGTGCAACTGCTAATCCCAAACTCCCACTCCATCCCTCCCCCACTCCCTTGGCAACCACCAGTCTGTTCTTCCAGAGCCCTGCCTCTTAACCATTAAGTTAATGCAGCAGGCGTGGGCTCTGGATTCGAATCCTGCCTCTCTGTCACTCTCTGCATGTCCATTTCTCTCCTTCGTTACAGTGGGGCTCATCTCCCCAAGTCGCAGGGCTGTTGGGAGGGACGGGTGGGGCAGAGTAAGACACAGGCCTCGTGGTGGTCTCCTGAGGCCTCCAGGGTGCCTGGTGGGGCTGGATGATGCTACCGGGACACACAAAGGCGTGTTACAGTTGCTTTCATGGAGGCAGCACAGAGCACTGTGGCAGCTGCTGGAGCCACTGGCCCTCACTGAATAAGAGGAGTTGCTTTCCACAGCAGAGGGACCTTTTGTGTGTGTGGATGTATTTTGCTTTGTTTCTTCTTGTTTTTTGTCAAACTATAATTGACATATATTCATTTCAAGTATACAACATAACGGTTTGATATTTGTATGTATTGCAAAAGGATGACCACAATAAGTCTAGTTAATATCCATCGCTATACAGAGTTATAGAATTTTTTTTCCATGATGAGAACTTTTTTTTTTTTTTTTTGCGGTACACGGGCCTCTCACTGTTGTGGCCTCTCCCATTGCAGAGCACAGGCTCCAGACGCGCAGGCTCAGCGGCCATGGCTCACGGGCCCAGCCGATCCACGGCATGTGGGATCTTCCCGAACCGGGGTACGAACCCGTGTCCCCTGCATCGGCAGGCGGACTCTCAACCACTGCGCCACCAGGGAAGCCCGATGATGAGAACTTTTAAGAGCTGTTCTCTCAGCAACTTTCTTTTTTTTTAAGATACATATTTTTTAATGCTTTTTAAAAAAAAATTATTTTATTTATTTATTTTTGGCTGTGTTGGGTCTTCGTTGGCACGCGCGGCCTTTCTGTAGTTGCGGCGAGCAGGGGCTGCTCTTCATTGAGGTGTGTGGGCTTCTCATTGCGGTGGCTTCTCTTGTTGCAGAGCACGGGCTCTAGGCGCGTGGGCTTCATTAGTTGCGGCACACGGGCTCAGTAGTTGTGGCTCACAGGCTTAATTGCTCCACGGCATGTGGGATCTTCCCGGGCCAGGGCTCGAACCCATGTCCCCTGCATTGGCAGGCGGATTCTTAACCACTGCGCCACCAGGGAAGCCCAACTTTCAAATATACAACAGAGTATTATTAACTATAGTGGCCAAGTGGTACTTTACATCCCCAGGAATTAGTTCTTTTGTAACTGGGAGTTTGTAAGTTTTGATTCTTTTCACCCATTTTGCCTACCAGCGCCCCCACCCCTGCTTCTGGGAACCACCAATCTGTTCAGTGTATCTATGAGTTTGCTTTATTTTTGTTTTTTTTGGATTGCACATGTAAGGGGAATTATACATTTGCCTTTCTCTATCTGATTTATTTTGTCTTAGCACAATACCCTCGAGGTCCATCCATGTTTTCACAAATAGTAGGATTTCATTCTTTTTTATGGCTGAATAATATTCCATTATATTTATTTATATATGTATTTATATTTGTATATTCCGCTTTATATATATATATACACACACACATATATATATATATATTGCATCTTCTCTGTCCATTTATCCATCAACGACACTTAGGTTGCTTCCATGTCTTGGCGGTTATTGTAAATAATGCTGCTATGAACGTCGGGGTGCGTGTGTTTTTTCAGATTAGTACTTTTGTTTTCTTTGAATACATACCCAGAAGTAGAATTGCTGGATCAAACGGTAGTTCTATTTTTTTTTAACCTATTTTTTTTTAAATTAATTACTTCTTCTTTTTTTTTTTTTTTTTGGCTTGTGTCGGGTCTTTGTTGCTGCGCGCGGGCTTTCTCTAGTTGCAGCGAGCGGGGACTACTCTCTGTTGCATTGCGCGGGCTTCTCATTGCGGTGGCTTCTCGTGTTGCAGAGCACGGGCTCTAGGCGCATGGGCTTCAGTAGTTGTGGCACACGGGCTTGGTAGCTGTGGCTCGTGGGCTCTAGAGTGCAGGCTCTGTAGTTGTGGCACACAGGCTTAGTTGTTCCGTGGCACATGGGATCTTCCAGGACCAGGGATCGAACCCGTGTCCCCTGCATTGGCAGGCGGATTCTTAACCACTGCGCCACCAGGGAAGTCCCCAGTAGTTCTATTTTTAATTTTTTGAGGAACCTCCATAGTGGCTGCATGGAGTGACCTTATTTATCAGTCAGTATGTGCTTTCTCAGGAGCAGCCCCTGAGCTTGGTGACCCTGGGACCCAGGGAAGAGTCCGTCTGGCCCTGCCTCAGGGGCTAACCTTGGACAGCCGAGAGCGTGGGTCCCTGAGGTCACAAGGCCCTTCAGCGTGATTCCCAGGGCCTCACTCACTCAGGTGAGACTCCACTCCTGTCCCAGAGGGATCTTTCTCACAACAGAGCAGGCTTCTCTGTCTCTTTTGAGACTCGGCTCTGGCCCAGGTCTTCTGGGAAATCTTTTCCTGCCGCTGCTGGGCTAGTCAGTCCTTAAATGGAAGGATGGGTGGGTGGAAGGTGATGCTGTGACCAGCTCCAGGGCCAGACAGACGCCAGTGTGAGTTCAGCCCCTGCCACTTATTAGCTGGGTGATTTTGGGCAAGGCCTTCACGTTCTCCATCTGCAAAATGGGGGCAATAATGCTGATCACACAGGACCGGTCATCCTATAAATTTTCTGTCAGTGCCAGCCAGCATGCTGGGCTCTGTGTATGTGGCCTCTTGCCCTTGCAACGCTCAAATTCTAGCAAGGGAAATCAGCGCCCAGATATGGGAAAACCAGATCTTATTAAACGCTGAGATGAAATTAATACGGTGACATGACAGTAACTGTAGGGGAGGGTGTGTAGGTGATTCAGGGAGGCTGTCCAAGGAGGGAAGGATGGCATCTGGGCCTCAGAGGTGAGAAGGAGCCAGCGGAGCAAAGATGGAGGTAGAGAATGGCAGTACCAAGGCCCTGAGGTTGGGCCAGCCTTGAGTCTTAGAAGATCATCAGTGTGTGGCAGACAGGCATGGCTGTGCGCCAGTAAAACTTGACTTAAACAAACAGGCTGCAGGGACTTCCCCGGTGGTCCAGTGGTTAGGACTCTGCCCTTCCAATGCAGGGGGTGCAGGTTCAATCCCTGGTCGGGGAACTAAGATCCCACATACCACACAGTGTGGGAAAAAACAAACAAGCAAACAAGAAAACACAAAGCAAAACCCAGGCTGCAGGCCAGTGGCTCCTGAAGGTTTTAAACTCAGGACCCCTTTATACTTTAGAATTTTTTTGAAGACCCCCCACAAAGCACTTTTGCTTACAGGAATTACATTTATTGGTATGTGTCATGTTAGAAATTAAAGCTGAGAAAATTTCAAAATATTAATGCATTTAGAAATTGCAGTAATCAACTTTCCATATGTTAAGATTTAAATTACACTTTTTTTCTTAATTTTTTTTTATTTGTGTGTAGTTGATTTACAATGTTGTGTTAGTTTCAGGTGTACAGCAAGGTGAGTCCATTATACATGCATATATAGCCACTCTTTTTCAGATTCTAGTCCCATATAGGTCATTACAGAGTATTGAGTACAGTTCCCTGTGCTATACAGTAGGTTCTTATTAGTTATATATTCTATATATAGTAGTGTGTATATGTCAGTCCCAATCTCCCGATTTATCCCCCCCCAGCAAATGACAGTTTATTTTATTTATTTTTTAAAAATAACACTTTTTAAATGAAAAATAACCATGTTTCCCCAAACGAAAAGCTGGAAACGTGGCATCATTGTCTTGCACATCTCAGTGTCTGACTTGAACAGCTGGGTTCTCCCATCTGCCTCTGCTCGCAGCCTGTGGCCTCTGGAAGGCCCCAGCATACACTCAGGAGAGAATGACAGTGAAAGAGGCTGGGAACCTGTGTTAGGAAAATAGTTCTGACCTCGAGGTACCCCCCGGAAGGATCTTGGGGATCCCAGGGGTCCCCAGGCCATTCGAGGACCACAGTTCTAGGCCGGGGTTTCTTAGGGGCTGGGTCTTTCTCTGCTGGGGGGCCATCCTGTGCACTGTAGGGTCCTTAGCAGCACCCCCAGCCTCCACCCACCGGATGCCAGCAGCACCCCCACCCCCATACAACGAGACCTTTCTAGATGCCTCCCCGGGGTAACGTCACCCCTGGTCGAGAGCCACTGCTTTGCGTCATCCCACGACTGAAGCCACTGCACGTCTGTTTCCTCCTTCAGGAAGGGGAGGAGGAAGTGGAGGGCACACGGCTTCCTGGGGGCGCCGGGGCGCAGGTCTTACAAAAGGAGAATGGGGAGAACGGATAAGGGGGGCCTCTTGCAGTCTCTCGCGTTTCCCTGTACGCAGACGTGATTGGGGGCCCCTGAGCATCGTGGCCTGCTGGGCGGCCGTGACAACACCACCGACCAGGCAGCTTCAACAGCAGACATTTATTCCTCGCAGTTCTGGAGGTTGGGCGTCGGGGATCAGGTGCAGCCAGACTCGGTGTCTGGTGAGGGCCTCTTCCCGGCTTGCAGACGGCTGCTTCCTGCTGTGTCCTCTCACTCAGGGGAGACAGATCTCCTCTTCCTACGAAGACGTTAGTCCTGTAGGAGCCCGGTCTGATAACCTCATTTAGTCTTAATTTCCTCCTAAAAGCCCCATCTCTAAATACATTTGGGGTTAGAGCTTCCACATATGAACCTGGTGGGGGGTACGGACGGACATAGTTCTGTGCACACTGGCTAGTAAGGAAGAGATTGGGGGGGCTTGGAGCAAGCATCCTAGGGTGTCTGCCTCGGGGACGTGGGTTGGGACGTAACCAGGCATCGATGGTGGTGATGACAGCTCACATTTTCTCGAGCATGTGCTACGTGCAGGGATCCGTTCTAAGATCTTGGTGCGCGGGGAGGCTGCGGGGCTAGAGGGAGGACAGGGAGGCCACACGAGGCCGGCGAGCGTGGCGCCGCCGCCGCTCCTGGGTGGGCGTGGGCGGTGCGCACGCATGCACGCACGGAGCGTGGTTTTCGACCCCATGCCCATGGCAGAGGCAGGGGCTTCCGGGGGATGGCCGGAGTTGGGTTCTCACCGCTACCCTTCGCCCCCGACAGGCGCTGCTGTCCCGCCGGCCCCATGGAGGCCCCGGCCGCCCAGCCTGTGAAGCAGGAGTGCCGGGCCGCCGAGGGCCTGACCCTGGACTCGCCGTGGCACCGCTTCCGCCACTTCCACCTGGGCGACGCCCCGGGCCCCCGCGAGGCGCTGGGCCTGCTGCGCGCCTTGTGCCGGGACTGGCTGCGGCCCGAGGTGCACACCAAGGAGCAGATGCTGGAGCTACTGGTGCTGGAGCAGTTCCTGAGCGCCCTGCCCGCTGACCTCCAGGCCTGGGTGTGCAGCCGGCGGCCCCAGAGCGGGGAGGAGGCCGTGGCCCTGCTGGAGGAGCTCTGGGTGAGCGGAGGCGGCTGGCGGGAGGGGCCTGCATCGCCGCGTCCCCCCACCCCGGGCCTGCCGTCTGCCTTCCCCAGGGCCGGGGGTCCTCAGCTCCACACTGAGACAAACACAACAGGCTCCATGGGACCCTGAGGTCCAGGGTGTGGTCGAGTCGGGTGGGAAGGTCAGGCCAGTGAGGACGTTTAGAGGGACTGTACACAAGCCCACCCTCCTGATGCTCAGTGCAAGTTCGGGGTCCCCGGGACCACCCTCAGGTCTCACAGCTCAGTGGAAGGACTCAGAGCTCCATCCTGCGCACAGCTGTGGCTGGTCACAGAGGAAGGACACAGATTAAATCAGTCGAGGAGGGGGCAGCAGGGCAGGGTCCAGGAGGGTTCCTCCCAGGGGATTCGTGGGCGGTGCCACCTCCTGGCGACAACGTGTGCAAGACACAGGGAGCATCACCAACCAGGGTGCTCCCCGCACCTCCGCGCCTGGAGGTGTTGGGGCTCCGGCCCCCGCGAAAGGCTGAGCGGATACCGTGTGGCCCAGAGCCTTCACATGAATTACGCTGTTGGAGTGTCCAACACGGCCCAAGGCCCCTGGCAGGAGGATGTGCTGAGTGAGGGCTCAGCGGTTCCCCTCCCAGCAGCTGAGGGCAAAGGCCAGACCTCTCTCTGGGTAAGGTCGGCCCTTGGCTGCACCCCAGGGGTCGGCGGACTGCAGCCTGAGGGCCATATCTGCCAGCCTCGGGGGCTGTGGTGTGACACAGCCTCACGGGGCCACGGCCTCACCATCCACTCTCCCGGGGGCAGAGCTGAGCAGTCGCGACAGGGACCAGAGGGCCCGCAGAGCCGAAAACCTTTGCCCCCTGGCCTTTGCAGGGAAAAGCCTGGGCACTGGGCAGGTACCAGGTGATTCGCGTGTGCAGAGTTCGGGGGTCCCAGGACCACCCCCGGGTTCAGTCGTTCATGGGAAGTACTCAGAGCTCGAGGAAAGCTGCTGTTCATCACAGTGAAAGGACACAGATTAAAATCGGCCGAGGGAGCAGGCGGATGGGGCAGGGAGACCCTCACGGAGCTTCCTCGCCCCGGGTCACGTGGACGGCATGAGTATTGCCAACCAGGGGGCCTCCCCAGCCTCTGTAGACATGGCTTCCCAATCGGGGAGGCTGACCTTAATCGCAGGTCCGTCTGAAGGTCAAGCCGATACAGCAGGGCCAAGCCTCCCCCAGATCGCACTATCAGCATGGCCTGCCTGTCCCCATGCAGTCCTGAGGAGTGGGCACTGGAGGCTATCATCCTCTCCATTTCAGAGGTGAAGGTATGAGGCTCAGAGAAGTCGAGTGACTTGCCCAAGGTCACACAGCCAGTTGGGGGGGGTGAGAGGAACAGAACCCATGTGCTGTGGCCTGAGATCCCTGCCTCTGTCCCCTGCTGGGTGCCAACACCTGGCCCAGCATCTTCCTGGGGATGGGGCTCAGCCTTGGCACAGTCCAGCATCCTGTGCCTGTGACCCGGAACCAGAGAGCCCGCAGGCCACCTGCAGGCCCCCCTCCCCACCTCCACCCCCCCGAGCAGTAGAAAGTTCCCAGGCTTGTGTGCCTGGGAATCGCAGGGTGGCCGGTCAGTGCAGCTTCCCAGGCTCCACTCCGGGGTGAGCCAGCCCGCGTCCTGCTCCCACCCTGCCTGCACACCGGCAGGCATCACCTGGGGTTACTGGGCCCCACTGAGGCCAGGGAGCTGGGAGCTCGGCGTCCGCCAGTCTGAGCGGGGTCTCCTGGTGAGACCATGTGCTGCCCACCTCCCCCCACAACTGACCCCCCCGTGGGAAGTAACTCGCTTGGGCCCCCCAAGCAGGTCTGTGGCTGGAGGCGCCCAGGACCCAGGTGGCCCCGTGCCAGCCCCACCCCACACCTCGGCACGCCCTTGTCTTGACCCTCTTCCTCGAGGAGCATGTCCTGAGCCATTGGAGCGAAGGCAGGTGGTTGGACACCTCCATCCCTCTGTCCGTGCACTTGCTCAGTGTCCATTGAGGGCTGCGGTGAGAGGCTCCGGGGGTCGGGACCCTCTGAGGTGGTGGGGTTGTAAAATGGTGCAGCCGCGGTGGGGGGCAGTCTGGCAGTTCCTCGGGTTGAACGTGGAGCGGCCACGTGGGCCAGCAGCCCCACTCCTGTGTGTGAACCCAGAGAAGTGAAAACACGTCCACACATACCTCACATGCGATACGACCTGAGTGGTAGCAAGTCAGCGTCACTTGTAACAGCCAAAAAGTGAAAACAACCCTCACATCCACCGGCTGGTGAGTGGATCAACAGAACGCGGCCTGTCCACGCAGCAGGACACCACTCAGCCATAGAGGCGTGAAGCCCTGACGGGCTACACCGTGGGCGAACATCAAAAACACAAGGAAAACATGAAAGAAGCCGGTCACAAGGACTTTCCGTTGCATGGTTCCGTTGCCGTGAGATTCGCAGAAGAGGCAGGTCTATAGAGGTGGGGAGCAGATTAGCGGTTCCCGGAGGCTGGCGGGGAGGAAATGGGGAGTGACTGCTGACAGGGACGGGGTACGGGGGCTGGGGGTGATAAAAATATTCTCGAATCCATTGTGGTAATGGTTGCACAACGGAATGTACCAAAAACCGGGGAATTGCAATTTAAGTGGGTGAATTCTCTGGCATATGAGTCATGTCGCGATAAAGCTGCTGTTTATAAAAAGATTGGTGCCAGGCTCAGCACAGAAGTGGGACAGGCCAGTCCCCGCCCTCCTGGAGCGTGCGAGCCAGGCAGCTCCAATGGGAGGCCGACCAGGCCTTTTGCAGGGAAAATGACCATACCAACTCTTCCCGACATCTGAAGAGGAAGGAACGTCCCAGCTCATTCTACAGGGCCAGCGTTTTCCTGGTACCAAAACCAAGGAAAGACAACTGTAGGCCTTCTTCCTTAATCTCAAAATAATGATGTTGAGTGAAAGAAACTAGACCCTCCCCCCCGAAGAAGTACCGATTTACTGTATGGCTCTATGAACATGAAGTCCTAGAAGACAGAGACCACTGTATCGTGCCGGGAAGCCCATCAGTGGTTGCCCTGCTGGAGGGAAGGGGGGAGGTTACGGATGTGCACAGGGAAGCTCACGAAGCCACGAGCACATACGCACGTGGAACTCGGGTCGTGTGCCGTGAACCATGTGCATTCACTGTACGCGTGTCACGCTTCGGTGAAGCTGCTGGGAGTGCAGTGTGGAGGGTACCAGGATGGGGGCGCCCTTGAGCCTGCGGGAGGTGGCAGAGCCGGCGCTTGGCCAGGGCCTGCAGGGTGTGTAGGAGGGCAGGCCGGGCACGGGTGGGAATGGGGCTCCAGGCAGAGGGAAGAGCGCGTGCAGAAGCGTGGGGCTCTGAGCGCCTGGCACACCCAGGACACCATTGGCCCTTTGCTGTTGCCTGGGCTTGGAGGTGCAGGCGGGGCCCCGGGCAGAGGTAGGAGCTGAGCACGTGGCAGTGACCAGGCCACAGCAGACGCGAGTGACGTGGCAGCACCTGCGTTGCCGTAACGCCCTGAGCCACACTAGTGTGCTGCAGTAGCAAGGTGACCGCGTGGATTCTCCCACCACCACCAGACAAGGTGGGCACTTAGGGATTCCTAACGACGAGCTTTCATAAAAGGCCCTGGAAGCTTCCTACCATCTGCTCGCCAGCTGGCAGAATTGTCGGCATCTGCAGCCTAATAGCTGCTTGGGTCCAAAAGCACTGAAACAAGTGAAACGTGAGAAGCGGGGTTGAGTGCCTGTAACCCCTGACAGCTCTTCCTCATCAGCACCAGGAGAATTCTGGTCTTTTCCTGGAGGCATGGGCTCGAGGAACAATGAGAAAGAGTATAAGGGAACCAGAGTAGTGTGAAGCTGCTTTTTAAACCACTGGTCTGGCTGGCGCCATGCTGCTTGGAGCTGTCCACCGGCTGAGCTGGGAGAAGTTCCCTTCTCAACTTCCTTTATTTTTTGCTGAGTTAAAAGTAGCTTCTCTGTTTTCCTTCTGCATTTTGTCGAGGAGTTTGCAAAAGGCATTAAAAAGCTAAAATAAGATTCAAAGCAGGTGCATCAGTTATCTGCTGTGTAACAAATCGCACCAAACTTAGTGGCTCAGAACAGTAAACATTTGTCATCTCAGGCAGCTTCTGTGGGTCAGGAGTTTGGGGCAGTGCTGGCTGAAGGTCTCTCACGAGGTTGCATTTAAGACCTACTGGGGCTGTCCTCACCTGGAGGCTGGCCCAGGGCTGGAGGATCTGATCCTGAGGCGGCTCCCGCACGCGGTGGTCAGCTGGAGGCCTCCGTCCCCGCCACATGGGCCTCTCCGTGGGGTGGCCGAGCACCCTCCAGCTTGGCAGCTGGCTTCCCCCGGAGCGAGCGGTAGGACTGAGAGGGAGAGAAGTAGAGACTGTGGCTCAGGTTGCTCAGTTGGGGTTGTGGTATCTCTGGTTTCAGGGACCAGCAATGAGGGCACCTCGGGATGCGGCAGAAGGCTCCGGGGTCGGCGTGGGAAAGGAAGACGGTGGGGTAACGCCCTCAGGTGAGCAGCTTACTCCTTCCCCACAGCGCTCCCAGCCCCGGGGGGCCCTCTCCTGTCCGCCCTTTATTTGTCCAGTGAACATCCCTGCTGTGAGCCAGGCCCCGTGCTGGCACCAGGACGGGAGCTGAATCAGACACGCCGTGCTCTGGAGGGCACGGCGAGTGGGGGGTCAGACAGGACAGCGAGCGCCCATGATGCGCCAGGCGTGGTCCCGCCAGCTCGCCAGAATCCCGCGCCCGCCCTTCAGATCCCCGGCGTCATCAGCTACCTTTTGTAGCTGCAGGAACCCAGACCCAGAGCAGTGAAATAACTCACCCAGGTTCGGGTGCCGGCCAAGCCAGGGTTGCACCCCGGCAGCCTGACCCCAGAGCCTTTGAGCCCCAGTTCTTCGCGTGGCGAGACCTCCTGCAGTCATGCTCCTCCTGACCCAGGCACTGTGCAGGACTCTCTTCTCATTGGCCAGCCTGGAGCCGAAGCCCCGGCCGGGAGCTGGGGAAGGTGCTGGCTCCACCCCGACCACAGGCATTAGGGTGAGGAAGGGAGAATCAGATTGAATCTCGTCAAAGCGGGGAACAGACCCGGGAGGCAAAACCCGAGGATGCCCACCAGAGGCAGAAAGGTGACTCTGGTAGCCGGCCTGGACTCAGGCGCCTCGAGACCCGGTGGGGGAGGGTGGCGCTCACCTTGTGCCAGGGCTGTGGCTGGAGAGGACGGAGGAGCTGAGGATCATCTCTGAGGCCACGTGTAGAGGTGTCAGGATGGGGGCCCTTCTGATGACATCATCAGGACCTGTAGAGCCCGGGTCGGCGGGGGGGGGGGGTGGGGTGCCTGTGGACCTCCAGAGGGGCGTGGGTCGGAGAGGGAGCAGCGCTGGGACGGTGACTGGGAACCCGAGGCAGTGCCCTCTTATGCCCCTCAACGGGGACCACAGCGGGGGCGGAATGAGACGGCACACCAACGTGCTCGGCACTGTGCCGGCACAGAGGGAGAGACTAACAGGTTTTTATCACACCCGTCCTAGTGTGACACCTAAAGGTTGCTTATCTCCTTGGAATTCCATAGAGCAGTTTGGAAACCTGAAGAAAGGAAATGTGTGGTTCATCCACCCACCCGACTTATCCATCCCCACTTACCCACCCGTGCACCCACGCATCCATCCATCACCCAATCCATCCACTCCAACATCCGTCTACACACTCTCATTTACCACTTACCTACCTGTCGATTTCCTCCTCCCGTCCATCCACCCATCCATTCGTTTATTGGGCACTCTGCACCAGGCCCTGTGCGGTACGGGGACCCAGGGATGAATCAGAAGCTGGCGGACAACGCTCTTCCCTCCCGGAGGGCTCCCTGGCATTAAGCGTTCCCCTCCTGCCCCGGGACCACCCCTCTAGGCAGGACACGGGCCGCCCTTGCGGCCTTCCCTTGCCCGGCTGTGCCCTGCACCCGCCCTGACTGCACCTTTGCCTGCAGGAGACGCGGCCCCCGGGGCTGAGGAACTGGCGACGGGGGACGCCCAGGCCGCGCGCCCTTACAAGCAGGAGCCGGGCAGCCCCCAGCCAGCGCCACCGCCCCCACCGGCGCCCGGCCTGCCCGCCTTCCTGGCGGCCCCGGGCTCTGCGTCCTGCCCCGAGTGCGGCAAGGCCTCGCTGAAGCCGGCGCATCTGCTGCGCCATCGGCAGAGCCACTCGGGCGAGAAGCCGCACGCCTGCCCCGAGTGCGGCAAGGCCTTCCGGCGCAAGGAGCACCTGCGGCGCCACCGCGGCACGCACCCCGGCGGCCCGGGTCCGGCCCTGCGCCCGCTGCCTGCGCGCGAGAAGCCACACGCCTGCTGCGAGTGCGGCAAGACCTTCTACTGGCGCGAGCACCTGGTGCGCCACCGCAAGACGCACTCGGGCGCGCGGCCGTTCGCTTGCTGGGAGTGCGGCAAGGGCTTCGGGCGCCGCGAGCACGTGCTGCGCCACCAGCGCATCCACGGGCGCGCGGCGGGCGCGGGCGGGGCGGCGGCGCCGGGCCCCGAAGGCGGGGGTCCCTTCCCGCCCTGGCCGCTGGGGTAGCCCCCGCCCCGCCGTGCAACCCCTCCCGTCCCTCACCGGCTCCTCTGCCCCCTGTCTCTCTCCTCCACCGGCCCCTCCTTTGTCCGAACCTCCTGGTGCCCTAGAGCTTTCTGTTCCTTACCAACTCTCACTTTATGTCCCAAACCTCACTCCTGTTCGGATCTCACGCCGTCCTCGTCCTCGCAGTCTCTCCCGCCTATAGAAGGAGACTCCGCAGTCCTTCCCTCTCCCGGGTGGGGGGCAGGACTGGCCAGGAGCAGCAGGCGGGGCCCCTGGTCTAGAGGAGGCTGGAGGAAGGGGACTGGGTCTTGTTCCCAGGAGACACCCCCCAGGACGGAGTGGAGGACGGCTCTGACAGGACACCCCCCCAGGAGGCACTCCCTCCCCAGGAGGCACCCCCCAGGGCGGAGTCGGGGACGGCTCCGCCAGGACAGACCTGGGTTCTGGCAGTGGGCTCCCTGGTCTGGCTTGTCTCTCTGCGAGCCAGAAGGCATGGGATGGACAGAGATGCCTGCCCGTGGGAAGCGTGTCGGAGACGACAGTTCACCAGCATCTGGAGAGTAATAAAGCCACTGATAAGTTGTGCAGACCCCAAG
This sequence comes from Orcinus orca, assembly GCF_937001465.1. Taxonomy (NCBI): domain Eukaryota; kingdom Metazoa; phylum Chordata; class Mammalia; order Artiodactyla; family Delphinidae; genus Orcinus; species Orcinus orca. Next base: position 56,394,222 of record NC_064578.1, read on the forward strand.
TGCCCTGCGTTCTGTCCTGGGGGCCGCCCTCCCCAAGCTGCCCAGGATGGGAGGGGCATTGTGGGCCCCACCTCAGACCTTCCCAGCTGGCAGGGCCCTGGGCCCAGGGGGCTGGTTCCTTGTCCTTGAGCCTAGAGATGAGATGAACCCCGTGAGAGGTGACAAGAGATGAGTTCTCGTGGGGTCTGCACTGTGGGGGAAACGCAGGCACACGCCACCTTATGGAGCCCACTCACTGCCCCAGGAGCAGGTCTCGCTGCTTCCACCGCACACAGGCCGGACTCAGCCCAGCACCCAACGGCTTGGGTTGGAGTCTTGGCCTTAACAGCTCCCAGGCTCCATGATCTCAGGCCCCTGAGAAGGGGCCCATTCTGGAAACTAAATGACGGAATGACGGCAAACGCTTGCACTGCCAGGCCAGCAGAAGCAGTGAGCACCGAGGGCACCTTTAGTGGCAGGGCTGTCCTTCCACACTCGAGGTCCATGTGGCCATGTCCATAGCAGAGGAAGCCGGCTTCAAGAGGCCACGTCATCTGCTGCAGGACCTCACAAGGGAGCTGGCAGGAGCACAAGGCAGGAGAGTGGAGGTGTCAGGCCATGGGGCTGGGGGCTGAAGACTGGGTCTGACAAGAGCGTGCCATGCGCCAGCCCCTCTTTCAAGCACGTAAAGCCATCAGGTCTTTTAATCGTCATAACCCAAGGAGGCAAGCACTGTGGTTACTCCCGTCATGCAGATGAGGGGCCCAAGTTATCGAAAGGCTGCGTGGTTGGGCCGCAGTCGCAGATCTGAGCTGGGTGTCTGGCCCCGGCGTCCTGATGTCTGCTCATCACCCAGCAATAATACTTAGTCCAGCTCCTACCGTGGCTCAGGGGCCCCAGCCTCTGCCGCCAGCACAACCGTGGCTTGGGCTTGTTAAGCCTCCATCCCTGACCTCCGTCTGGGGACCTCCTACCCCAACACACTGCATCCATCAGTGTGGACGGTCCCTCGAGATGTCCCACCCCCTCCACCTTTGTGTCACTGGGGATCACAGTGCTGGATGAGCCTCGGGCATGGTAGGGGTTGGAGGGGGAGAAAACACCTCCGACAGCTGGGAAGATGAAGACAGCTGGGAAGATGAAGAGCTCTGACAGCCGGAGGTTCGCCTGTTTCCACGCAGGTACCACCCCCATCTGTTGCAGGCAGGCACCCCCTTTCTGCCTGCCGGGGAGCGCTGGTCCCACCTTGGCTCCCACACCTGGTGATGGGCCATGCCTTCCTCCAAGGCTCACACAGTGGCCGGGGTCAGGGTGGGAAGGAGAAGCTGGGAGGCTGAAATGGAACAGAAAGACCCTCTGCACGGCGGTAGGAAGCATGTGCCCTGCTGCTGACAGTGCAGGCGGGCGCAAGCAGAACCAGCTGGCAGGACTCCAGATTCTGTAGCGTGTCAGCATCGTCCGTGGTGGACTCACGCCCTGGCCCCCGCCCCACCCCGATGAACTCCCGTGCTCGGCCACACACAGGAGCACTTGTGTAGCCCTGTGCCTCGCAAGGCTGTTCGGACGTCCACCCTGGGAGAGGGGGCAGAGGAGGTGCACGCACGCTGTTCAGGAAAAGTTGTCCAAAACCCAGAAATAGGGTGAGAATTCAGCTCTGCAACCTTATAAAATCATGCTAGAGTGTTAAAAAAAACAACAACAACACCCCCCCTCCCCGAGTTTCCTGTAACTCCTTGCAAATGAAACTGTGTCGGGCTAACAGTTGTTTGGAGAGGGGTTGGTTCACCACTCCTGCCAAGTCAGAGGTTAACCCGAACACAGCGAGGTGGGTGTGGGGACCAGGTTTATTCTGTCTGGCAGAGGAGCAGCCAGGTGTGGAGGTTGACCGTCTGGTGCGGCATGAACCAGTTTTAAGCAGCAGCCCCCGCTTCGGCATCCCTCCCCACCAACCACACAGCCCTGGTTCATCCAGTCCTAATCCAGGAAGCGCTGCATCCTGCTGGTCTGTTGTAAAGAAGCCCAATAAGTCATCAACCCAGCACTGGTAACTATTGGTATGAGATTTTTTTTTTAATCAATAATTATGACTTTACTGAATACTACCCAAAGCTGGAGGCAATGAACTAGAAGTATCCGCAGAAGCATGACCTTCTCTCTTCGAAACATTCCAGGCGGTGACAGCAGGGAGAATGAAAGAAAGATAACCAGATCTCTTGCACCACCCCCACCCCACTCACAAAATGGCACAACACATTCCATAAACGCAGGAAAAAAACCAAGATACAATGGGTTCCCCGGGTAACCAGTGAGGAGATGGAGGTCCACAGACCCGCAGGGAATCTACCACAATCCCACAGTCGGCCAGTGAGATGCAGAGATGCCTCCTCACGGCCCCTCTCGAGTCAGGGCAACGACTGAAGCTTGACTCCCCAAATCCCTTCTTTTTGGGGCGTGAAGTGGTGAAAACAGGAGTGGGGAAGTGGGGGGCACTGGGATGACACTGACCTCTGGGTTATTTACGGGCAGGAGAGGGAGAGGGGTCTTAATCCTAATCCAGACCCGCAGCCCCAACAATAACACACCCATGTCCTTTAGAGGGTTCATTGTAATCCCCTGATTTTGGTCCAAGATGAGGAGGAACTGATTGAGGGAGATGCAGGAATATTCAGCACAATGGACAGAGGTGCTTGCTCGAAGCTGAGCCACGGGAAAGAAGGATGCCTGTCTCCTGACGCCCCGGAAATCTCTCTTACCTCCTTTCTCAGGCAGGAAAGAGAAATAAAGCTTTCATGCAAATGGTTTTCCAACTGCACAAGGACGTCCTGTTTGTTGCTTCATTGTGTGTGTGTGAGGGGAATTCTCTGGTAAGACTGAAAAGACAAGTATGGGTCTACAACTTTCAATCTGAGCAGATTTTTACAAATGCCAAGTGGCTGGACCACACATCACGTGGGCAGCGGTTTTTTAGAACTGCCTAACTCAGAAGACGTAAAATTCAAAATCATTCACGTGTCTGTTTAGAGAGAACCCCCCTTTCCCATCAAAACATTTAACAGCCCTCCTCAAACCGTCATGGTAACCAGAGTTGTTAACAAGAAGTACACAGCCTGCCAGGGTCATGACAAGGTCTGGCCCCATCTTTTTATTATGATATTTTAGCTCATTTTATTTTACTATTAAAAAAATTTTCTTTTCACTGCACAGTTTTGCAGACTCTGAAGGAACAGAGTCACTTGTGCCATATCTGACAGGAGCATTCCCGGCAGAGCCAATAGCAGAATGCTCTCTCCTTTCCCACACTTTTCAAGATTCTACCCCCTTTTCCATTCCACTAATAGTATCTGTGCACCTACAAGGGAGGCCAAAGCTGGAGAGATGCAGCCACTCTCTGCATCTCTTCTCTTGAAGGAGTCATCTCCCCCACAAGCATCTCTGTACCATTGACTCAACATCGAGAGCTTGCCTTGTGTTCTTCTCTCTTTTAAAACTTTTCACAACTTGGGCTTCCCTGGTGGCGCAGTGTTTGAGAGTCCGCCTGCCGATGCAGGGGACACGGGTTCGTGTGCCGGTCCGGGAAGATCCCACCTGCCGCGGAGCAGCTGGGCCCGTGAGCCATGGCCGCTGAGCCTGCGCGTCTGGAGCCTGTGCTCCGTAACTGGAGGGGCCACAACAGTGAGAGGCCCGCGTACGGCAAAAAAAACAAAACAAAAGCTTTTCACAACTTAACAACAAAAAAACAAACCACCCAATCAAAAAATGGTCAGAAGACCTAAAGAAACATTTCTCCAGAGAAGAAATACAGATGGTAAACAGGCACATAAAAAGGCTCAACATCGCTAATTATTAGAGTAATGCAAAACAAAACTGCAATGAGGGATCACCTCACACGAGTCAGAATGGCCGTCATCAAAAAGTCTACAAATAATAAATGCTGGAAATGGTGTGAAGAAAAGGGAACCCTCCTACACTGTTGGTGGGAATGTATGTAGGTGCAGCTGCTGTGGAAAACAGTATGGAGGTTCCTCAGAGAACTAAAAATAGAATTACCATATGATCCAGAAATCCTACTCCTGGGCATATATCCAGACAAAGCTATAATTCAAAAAGATACATGCACCCTTATGTTCATAGCAGCACTATTCACAATAGCCAAGCCATGGAAACAACCTAAATGTCCATAAACAGATGAATGGATAAAGAAGATATGTATACATACACATATACACACACAAACACACACACACACACAAAATGGAATATTACTGAGCAATAAAAATGAATGAAATGATGCCACTTGCAGCAATATGGATGCAACTAGACATTATCAAACTAAGTGAACTTAGAAAGAGAAAGACAAATACCATATGATATCACATATATGTGGAATCTAAAATATGACACAGATGAATCTATGTATGAAATAGAAACAGAACCATGGACATAGAGAACAGACTGGTGGTTGCCAAGGGGGAGGAGCTGAGGAGGGATGGAGTGGGAGGTTGGGGTGAGCAGATGTAAGCTTTCATATATAGAATGGATAAACAACAAGATCCTACTGTATAGCACAGGGAACTATATTCAAAATCCTGTGATAGGGGAACTTCCCTGGTGGCGCAGTGGATAAGACTCCACGCCCCAATACAGGGGGCCCAGGTTCGATCCTGCTCAGGGAACTAGATCCCACATGCATGCCGCAACTAAGAGTTTGCGTGCCACGACTAAGGAGCCTGCCTGCCGCAACTAAGACCTGGCACAACCAAATAAATAAATAAATATGCCCCATCCCCCCAAAAAAATCCTGTGATAAACCATAATGGAAAAGAATATTCAGAAGAACTGATACATATATATAATCTGAATCACTTTGCTGTACAGCAGAAATTAACACATTGTAAATCAACTATACTTTAATTAAAAAATTAAAGTAAAAAATTTCCACATCTTGCTGCCCACTGCCTGTTAAAGGCTAAGCCATACTATTCCATTGACTCCCCATCATGGCTGTTTTCATCTTCCGAACTGCAGGAAGCTCTCCCACCTTCGCAAGCTCCAGCACGAATCAGCACACTCCTCGCCGCATCACTCCACTTGAGTCCCTGGCGTGAACGCACCGTCAGCACCAGCGATGCTTTCCACGTGCTGTCCTCAACATTCTTACGCCTCCTTGGCTCCACTCCATTCTGATTCACCAGATTCACACAGAAATGTTCTTAGGAGGGTCAACCCTGAAATTTCTCTTCCTGACCATGGGCTCCTATCCTGTCACCTCTTGGATATCTTGACCCTTCTGATATCATGATTTGCAGCCTCACCAACCCATCCCTCTTTAAAAAATCTAAGAATTCTCTCCCTTCTGGTTCAGTAATTCAATTAGGTCTTTCTTCTGCACCAACAATGCTTGGGTCCTTCCCAACTCCTCTCACTAACCTTCCCTCAAAATTGTAACCTTCCCAGGTGCAATGGGTACCTGTCTGTAGTGTTGGTGGAACTGCAAACTGGCACCCTATTGTTGAAAGACAGTTTGTAAATATATATTAAGAACCTCTGGGCTTCCCTGGTGGCGTAGTGGTTAAGAATCCGCCTGCCAATGCAGGGGACACAGGTTCGAACCCTGGTCCGGGAAGATCCCACATGCCGCGGAGCAACTAAGCCCATGTGCCACAACTACTGAGCCTGTGCTCTAGAGCCCGTGAGCCACAACTACTGAGCCCTCGTGCCTCAACTACTGAAGCCCACGTGCCTAGAGGCCGTGCTCAGCAACGAGAGAAGCCACCACAGTGAGAAGCCTGTGCACCGCAACGAAGAGTAGCCTCCCACTCGCCACAACTAGAGAAAGCCCACACGTAGCGACGAAGACCCAACGCAGCCAAAAATAAATAAATAAATAAATAAATAAATTAAAAACAAAAAGAACCTCAGAATATGTATAACTTTTGTCTGAGTTACCTTTCTTCTAGGATTTGCGAGTAAAGAATTAATCAGAAACTCATAGGGATGTTGATGTACTGAGACGCTCATTGCCTGCTTCACGTGGCTGACAGTGGAACCCAAGATGCAGCCCAATGTACTGGCTGGGAGTGCTGGCCAAAGAGCACCTGAGCTGTGGCTGAATCTCATCTCTGACCCCTGGGAGACTGACACTATTCCAACTCTAGAAGCTGCACTTCCCCTCTGTAAAATGAGATCATAATAGTACCCATTTTATGGGGCTATTTTCAGATTGAACGAGATAGCCTAAATAAAGACGTTAGCACAGTGCGTGGCATAGAGTAGAAGTCCAATACAGAAGCTATCGTTTTATCATTCACCTAGCATTGCTCTGGAAATATTTGTTTTGTTCCCTTGACTCTTAGAAGCAGCATGAATCTTAGGTGCAGATATTCTCTCTGACACTCTGTGTCTTTTCCTCTCTCTTTTTGTCTGTTTTTTCCTTCCATCCATCCATGCAGATATCTAGCTGTGTAGCTACCTAGCCATATCTCCTATTTTTGAGTACTCCATAAGTAGCTGGCACGGTTCTAAATGCTTTAAACATTAAGTCATTCAATCTTCACAAAAGTCTGTGAAGCAGTTTTAATTAAGGTCTTGTATTATTGTTTAGCTGTGTAGCTTTCAATTATCTTTCATTCATACCTATCTACCATTTATCATCTCTGTCAGCTATATATCATCTATCAATATCTATCTATCAATCTATCATCTATCCATCATCACTCTCTATATCTTTCAGGTATATAGCAACTATCAATTATCTGTCTATAATCTATCAATCATCCACCTACCTATCTCTATCCACCCCATCTCTACTTCCCTATTTTTTCCTCAGGATTCTATAGAAGGAGACAGCAGACAGAAAACCCAATTCCTTCTGCTTCCTGCTCCAAGTTTCTGCTGTGTCTTTCAATTTACAACCTTCATCCTAAGGTAGACGCTTAAGTATATTGTTTGTTGGGAGCAGGCTAAATCCTCCCACCTCATTTCTTCAAGTACTAGATAGTAAATAGATGCAGTGGATAATCAGTCCCTTTGGATGTTAATGAGTGTTCCCAGCAGAAGTAGAATGTGTTTGTGGAGGGAGGGGGGTGGGGGAGGAAGTCTCTCCCTGCATTTGCTGTTCGTGTCAGGTGCCCACTGCTCAGAGTAATCAAGATGCGAATATGGCATATTTTGGGGTGGCATATTCTTTCACCCTTTGGACGAGCGCATTGAGGACCAGTCGCTGTTGATACCTTGGCCTTAAAAGCCCCCCGGCCTGCCCCATGAAAATTTAGGTGTAACAGTGGGGGTGGGAGATGTAATCTCTCAGGAAGCCTTCAGGGCAAGTTACAAAAATCTGTCATCTAGCCTAACTCAGGGTATTTCCTGACTTTCCTCTCCATCTCTTCTTTGATCCCTTGGTTCTTAGGAATGTGCTGTTTAATTTCCACGTGTTTGTGAACTTTACAATTTTCCTCTGTTTCTGATTTCTCGTTTCACGCTGTTGTGGCCAGGAAAGGTACTCAGTTATGCTAGATGAATATGCTCCAGAGATCTGCATAACCACAGACTGGGCACCTCAAGATTCTTCAAGAGGGAAGATCTCAAGAGAAGTGCTTTTTTAAATTAATTTTTTAATTAATAAAAATTAATTGATTATAGTTGATTTATAATTGTTAGTTTCTGCTGTTCAGCAAAGTGAATCAGTTATACATTTACATATATCTACTCTTTTTTAGATTCTTTTCCCATACAGGTCATTACAGAGTATTGAGTAGAGTTCCCTGTGCTATACAGTAGGTCCTTATTAGTTATCTGTTTTATATATAGTAATGTGTATATGTCAATCCCAATCTTCCAATTTATCCTCGCCCTCTTCCCCCACCCCCATAACCATTAGTTTGTTTTCTACATCTATGTCTCTATTTCTGTTTCGTAAATAGATTCATTTGTAACATTTTTTTAATTCCACATATAATGCCAGTGTTCTTAACACACACACACACACACACACACACACACACACACACACACACACACACACACACACACACACACACACACACCAGTAACGAAGGAACACAAGGAAACTCTGGGTGTTGGATAGTCCTAGGTTTGGCTCCCTCTCATGGTGACAGGGTGATATAACAACTCCTAGGGCTTTGGGCTTTTTAAGGAAGAGAGATATATGTATATGTATAGCCATAGCCATAGCCATATATGTAGAGAGATATGCTTCCAAAAACTCTCTCAGAAGAGCAAGGAAGGGGGCTTCCCTGGTGGCGCAGTGGTTGAGAGTCCGCCTGCCGATGCAGGGGACACGGGTTCGTGCCCCGGTCCGGGAAGATCCCACATGCCGCGGAGCGGGTAGGCCCGTGAGCCATGGCCGCTGAGCCTGCGTGTCCGGAGACTGTGCTCCGCAACGGGAGAAGCCACAACAGTGAGAGGCCCACGTACCGCAAAAAAAAAAAAAAAAGAGCAAGGAATTTTGTGATAACCTATATGAGAAAAGAATCTGAAAAAGAATGAATACATGTATACGTATAACGGGATCACTTTGCTGTACACCTGAAACTAACACAACATTGTAAATCAACAATACTCCAATAAAATTTTTTAAAAAATAGAGAGAGAGGGAGAGTAAGGAAGCACACTTACATACTCACCAGCTATCTTCCCACAAGGCACTTAATGATTACAAAGGGACAAAAGGAACTTTGCAGTGGAGACACCTGATGGGCACCATCCTAGCTAGGCAATTAAAGTTAGCATCACCTGGAGCGGATGAATTGACCTCCCAGGCTCCCACGATAGGATGTGCCCAGAAGGAGAGAATTCCTACAACAGCACAGCAATAATTTCTGTGGGTTTCCTGCCAAACGTGCATACCAAGAATCTAATCATGAGATGATGCCAGACAAACCCACATTGAAAATCGTCCCACAAAACAAGTCACTGGTGCACCCCAAAATGTCAAGGACCATGTCAAGGTCAAGAAAGACAAGGAAGGTAGAGGAAGGCTTCCAGTGTAGAGGACTAGCGAGATATGGTGTGGAGGTGGGGTTTGTTTGCTTTTTGTTTTCTTTTGCTATAAATGGAATTACGACGACAACTGGTGAAATTTTAATAAGGTCTGTAGCTTTGATATCAGCACGGTATCAGTGTTAATTTTGCAATTTTGACAATTTTACTGTGGTTATGAGACCGTCCTTGTTTTTAGGAAAAAAGGGGAGAATTCAGAGGTGAAGGGGCATCATGTTTGCGTCTTACTCTCACAGTTCAGAATATCTCTATGCACCCATATGGAGAGGAGAGAGGCAGAGGGGTGGGTGTCCAGGGAAATCAAATGTGGTAAAACGTAAACATGTAGAGCTTCTGAGTATCTGGAAATTATTTGGACAACTTTTCTGTACATCTAAAATTACTTCAGGGACTTCCCTGGTGGTGCAGTGGTTAAGAATCCGTCTGCCAATGCAGGGGACACGGGTTCGATCCCTGGTTCGGGAAGATGCCACATGCCGCGGAGCAACTAAGTCCGTGCGCCACAACTACAGAGCCTGCGCTCTAGAGCCCGCGAACCACAACTACTGAGCCCTTGTGCCACAACCACTGAAGCCTGCACGCCTAGAGCCCGTGCTCAGCAACAAGAGAAGCCACCGCAATGAGAAGCCCGCGCACAGCAACGAAGAGTAGCCCCTGCTCACTGCAGCTAGGGAGAGCCTGTGCGCAGCAACGAAGACCCAACGCAGCCAAAAAAAAAAAAAAAAAAAAGAAAGAAAGAAAGATAACACCCCGATAAGATGGTTATTTGGAGACTTTAGTCTGCCATCTCCTCGGTCAGCCGGCTTTCTGAATAAAGTCGTACTCCTTGCCTCAACACCTCGTCTCCGATTTATTGGCCTGTTGTGCGGCGAGCAGAGTGAGCTTGGACTCCAGAAGGGCTGGAATGAGGAGCTGGAATGGAGCCCCGCGGAATACAGGCAAGGGTCTCAGAGGCTGAGCGCGGCCCTTCATCATAGAGATGAGGAAAACCGTGTCCCGTGAGGACCAGAATGTCAGGAAGCACAGGGCAAAGCCAGGAGTACTTGCCTCTGGAAAACTGATGCTGTCCGGGGCCAAGAGGCAGAGAAACAGATATACCAAGAAACAGAAACGGAGAGGGAGGGAGATAAACACGCACACACACACATGCACTTCATTTGTTCATCCAGCAAGTATTTATTGAGTTCTGGGTACCGTTTAGGGGCTGTTGCAGAGTTTCCCATCCTTGGTACTATGGACGTTTGGGACTGGATTGTTCTTTGCTGGGGGGCTGTCCTCTGCACTGGAGGGTGTCAAGCGGCACCCCTGGCCTCTGGCCACTAGATGCTAGAAGCACCCTCCCAAGTCGCTACAAGCCAGAGTCTCCGAGCACAGCCGATTGTGCCCACCTGGTTGAGCACCTCTGTGCTAGCAACTCAGTGATGAGCAGGACTTAAATGTCCCCCCTCCTGCACTGAGCTTATTTTCCAGGGAGGGGGAGATTCACAACAAACAAGGAAAGAGGTGACCCAGGTGCCTCGTGCAGGAGAGGAGAAAAGGACTCAGCAAGGGAACTGCAAACACCAGCTACAGGTCAAGAGAAATCAAGGCTGAGGATAGAACTAAGAATACCAAGCTCTGCACCCACCCACCCCTGCTGCCCCCTGCCTGCAAATACAGACACGGCACGGGGGAGGTCCTTCGATAAATGCAGAGCAAACGCCTCGGGCTGGAGGGCCTGTGGGGAAAACTGCGGCAGAGAAACGTTTCCCTCTGAGAAGCATCCTTGTTGTGACCTCACAGAGCAGCTAGGAAAAGCCTCTCCTGCGGGTGAATGCTCAGCTCGCCCCAGTCCAACCTCCACACTCTCTCTCCCTCTTGTCTCCTAGTTTGCTGAGCACCGCCTCCCCTGCTTTCCCTCCTCAGGCTTAAAAGCTGGAGTCTCGGGAGCTGGGACCCAGACCAGACCGGAGAGAGCTGGGGAGAGCTGCCAACTCCAGTGAGATGAGAGCAGGGAGGTGGTGATGGTCCTGGGAGGATGCAGGGAGGTAGGAAAGGATGGGGGGAAGGGCAGAAATGGGGGCAAGTGGTGACGGGGCACAGGGGAGGGCAGGTACAAGGACAGGAGGTCTGGGAAGGGGGTGGAGGACGGAGTGAGAATGAGGCATTTCAGGGCTTGGTGATGGGCCAAAGGGAATGGGTGGGGGGGGGAGTGGTGATGCCTCTGTGGTTCTTAAACTTGGGTCACTCATGCATTGTGGGGTTTGGTGGGGTATATTTTATGTATCAGACACCCTCTTCCTTCCTTCCTTTGGCATTCTCCCTTGTTTTACTTAAATAAAACTTAAGTAAAACAGCTCTCTTGTTTTACTTAAATAAGTGTGCTCCACAAAAACTTCAAAAAATTCGGAAATGTTCGTTTTAACTTTCTATTATATATTTAGGACAAAAAGACGTAGGGATGAAACTTCAGTTAACAATAGGGTATTCTGCACTTTATAATATGTTAAAAGTCAGACAGAGAAAGACAACTACTGTATGATCTCACTTTTTTTGTTGTTTGTTTTTGGCTGTGTTGGGTCTTCGTTTCTGCACACGGGCTTTCTCTAGTTGCGGCGAGCGGGGGCTACTCTTCGTCGCAGTGCGCAGACTTCTCATTGTGGTGGCTTCTCTTGTTGCAGAGCACGGGTTCTAGGCATGCGGGCTTCAGTAGTTGTGGCATGTGGGCTCAGTAGTTGTGGTTCACGGGCCCTAGCGCACAGGCTCAGTAGTTGTAGTGCACAGGCTTAGTTGCTCCGCAGCATGTGGGATCTTCGCAGACCAGGACTCGAACCCAGCTCCCCTGCATTGGCAGGCATATTCTCAACCACTACACCACCAGGGAAGTTCCTGTATGATGTCACTTTTATGTGGCATCTTAAAAAAACAAAACAAACCCATAGAAAAAGAGATCGGATTGGTGGTTACCAAAGGCCGGGGTTGGTGGGGGCATGGAGGAATTGGATGAAGATGGTCAAAAGGTACAAACCTTCGGTTAGTTACAAGATAAATAAATACTGGGGATGTAAAGTAGAGTGTGGTGACAATCATTACCAATACCACCGTATTATATGTTTGAAAGTTGCTGAAAGAATAAATCCTAAAAGTTCTCATCACAGAGAAAAATTTTTTTTGCAATTATATGAGGTGATGCATGTTCACTAAACTTATTGTAATAATTTCACAATATATACCTATGTCAAGCCCCGCTGTACACCTTAATCTGTGTGTGTGTGTGTGTGTGTGTGTGTGTGTGTGTAACAGTAGTATTACATTTGTATAAAGTTCAAAAACAAGCTAAGCTAATTTACAAGGTTCAAAATCAGTTTAACCCTGAAGGGAATAGTAATAGTGATTGGAAGGGAAATTCTGTGGTGTGGTTAATGTTCTACTTCTTTTTCCTTTTTTCTTTGTAAAATTTTATTGGAGTATAGTTGATTTACAATGTTGTGTTAGTTTCAGGTTGTATACCTTAATCTTTCTTTTTTAAACTTAGTTTTAATTTTTTTTTTCTAACGGTATGCGGGCCTCTCACTATTGAGGCCTCTCCCGTTGCGGAGCACAGGCTCCGGATGCGCAGGCTCAGCGGCCATGGCTCACAGGCCCAGCCGCTCCGCGGCATGTGGGATCTTCCCGGACCGGGGCACGAACCCGTGTCCCCTGCATCGGCAGGCGGACTCTCAACCACTGCGCCACCAGGGAAGCCCTATGTTTAATTTTTTATCAAAGTAATCACTCAGAAAAATCATACATAGTTTTACAAGTCAAATATACTGCAAGGTTTATAACAAAAGCAGCCCTCCTCTGCCTACTCCATCCCATCTGAGTCCCATACCTGAAAAGTGTTCCTTTTAGCTGTTCCTCTTCCCCTTCCCCTTGTATTCTGCTTCTTTTTTAAAATTCACTTATTTTTAATTTAATTTTATTTATTTTTTTATACAGCAGGTCCTTATTAGTCATCAGTTTTATACACATCACTGTATATATGTCAATCCCAATTGCCCAATTCATCACACCACCACCCCCATCCCCCCTTGGTGTCCATACATTTGTTCCCTCCATCTGTGGCTCAATTTCTGCCCTGGAAGCTGGTTCATCTGTACCATTTTTCTAGGTTCCACATATATGCGTTAATATACGATATTTGTTTTTCTCTTTCTGACTTACTTCACTCTGTATGACAGTCTCTAGATCCATCCACATCTCAACAAATGACCCAATTTTGTTCCTTTTTATGGCTGAGTAATATTCCATTGTATATATGTACCAGATCTTCTTTATCCATTTGTCTGTTGATGGGCATTTAGGTTACTTCCATGTCCTGGCTATTGTAAATAGTGCTGCAGTGAACATTGGGGTGCATGTGTCTTTTTGAATTATGGTTTTCTCTGGGAATATGCCCATTAGTGGGATTGCTGGATCATATGGTAATTCTATTTTTAGTTTTTTAAGGAACCTCCATACTGTTCTCCATAGGGGCTGTATCAATTTACATTCCCACCAACAGGTTCCCCAAGGGTTCCCTCTTCTCCACACCCTCTCCAGCATTTGTTGTTTGTAGATTTTCTGATGATGCTCATTCTAACTGGTGTGAGGTGATACCTCATAGTAGTTTTGATTTGCATTTCTCTAATAATTATTGATGCTGAGCAGCTTTTCATGTGCTTCTTGGCCATCTGTATGTCTCCTTTGGAGAAATGTCTATTTAGGTCTTCTGCCCATTTTTGGATAGGGTTGTTTGTTTTTTAAATATTGAGCTGCATGAGCTGTTTATATATTTTCGAGATTAATCCTTTGTCTGTTGATTCATTTGCAAATATTTTCTCCTATTCTGAGGGTTGTCTTTTTGTCTTGTTTATGGTTTCCTTTACTGTGCAAAAGCTTTGAAGTTTCATTAGGTCCCATTTGTTTATTTTTGTTTTTATTTCCATTACTCTAGGAGGTGGATCAAAAAAGATCTTGCTGTGATTTATGTCAGAGAGTGTTCTTCCTATGTTTTCCTCTAAGAGTTTTATAGTGTCTGGTCTTACATTTAGGTCTCTAATCCATTTTGAGTTTATTTTTGTGTATGGTGTTAAGGAGTGTTCTAATTTCATTCTTTTACATGTAGCTGTCTAGCTTTCACAGCACCACTTGCTGAAGAGACTGTCTTTTCTCCATTGTATATCCTTGCCTCCTTTGTCATAGATTAGTTGACCATAGATGCATGGGTTTATCTCGGGGCTTTCTATCTTGTTCCATTGATCTATGTTTCTGTTTTTGTGCCAGTACCATATTGTCTTGATTACTGTAGCTTTGTAGTATAGTCTGAAGTCAGGGAGTCTGAGTCCTCCAACTCCTTTTTTTTTCCCTCAAGACTGCTCTGGCTATTCAGGGTCTTTTGTGTCTCTATACAAATTTTAAGATTTTTTGTTCTAGTTCTGTAAAAAATGCCATTGGTAAGTTGATAGGGATTGCATTGAATCTGTAGATTGCTTTGGGTAGTATAGTCATTTTCACAGTATTGATTCTTCCAATCCAAGAACATGGTATATCTCTCCATCTGTTGGTATCATCTTTAATTTCTTCATCAGTGTCTTATAGTTTTCTGCATATAGGTCTTTCGTCTCCCTAGGTAGGTTTATTCCTAGGTATTTTATTCTTTTTGTTGCAGTGGTAAATGGGAATGTTTCCTTAATTTCTCTTCCAGGTTTTTCATCATTAGTGTATAGGAATGCAAGAGATTTCTGTGCATTAATTTTGTATCCTGCAACTTTACCAAATTCACTGATTAGGTCTAGTAGTTTGCTGGTGGCATCTTTAGGATTCTCTATGTATAGTATCATGTCATCTGCAAACAGTGACAGTTACACCTTAATCTAATACAGTGTTGCATGTCAATTATTTCTCAGTAAAACTGGAAGGAAAAAATACATTAAGGGGATAGATCTTATGTGACAAAATAAACAAAAAACTAAAAAAAAAAAACCACGGAAATTTTTGAAGGTGGTGGATGTGTCTATTGCTTTGATGGCATCACAGGTGAAAGCATATGTCCAAACTTACAAAGAGGTACACTTTAAATGTCTGTCATTTTTTGCTTATCAATTATACCTCTGTAAAGCTACAGAATAAGTAAACAAACTCACTACCCTTTCTCTGCAGTACTCTGCAGCCCTAAGCGCCCATCCCTCCAACCCTCAGATGGCTCTGTCTGTCCTACTTGTCCTTCCTGGCATCCTGCTCAGCCTGGCGGAGACTCCAGCCTCTGCTCCTGTCCACCGGGTGAGACCTCCCTGTGCTCCTGCACACCTGTAGCATCCCCTGTCACTGCCCTCCTAGGAAGAGAGTTCTAATTTTCCTGGCTGAGCTGGGGCCAGGGAACAAGTTGTGAAAATATGAGAAGAGGGACTTCCCTGGCAGTCCAGTGGTTAAGATTCTGCGCTTCCAATGCAGGGGGATAGGTTTGATCCCTGGTTGGGGAACTAAGATCCCATATGCCACGGGGCACGACCAAAAAAATAAATAGAAAAAATAAGAGAAGAAAGATGCGGAGTTGATTTCACCTCCTCGGTCCCAGGAGGGTAGAGCAGAACATGGGTGGAATACAGGGGGTGAGGGCTCAGCTTATCCAAAGCAAAAACTTCCTAATGATTAGTGTTTGCCCAGAGATGCCCAAAGATGCCTTCCAAGGTAAAGCTTCCCATCATTGTAAATTTTCAAGGCTGTAACAAGCAGGATAATCCCCTGGAGGGCGTGTTAACGTACAAGGCACCGAGTGCCATCCCCAGAGTTTGTGGTTGACTGAGTCTGCATTTCTAACCAGTTCCCAGGCAATGCTGGTGCTGGTGGTCCTGAGACCACATTTTGAGAGCCCCTGATTCAGAGCCTGGGCCGTGGAGACGGGGCTAAGTTGGAAGTCCCGTTCTGTCACTTTCTAGCTGTATGACCTCTGGCACGTTGCCTATTATCTCTCTCTGTTGATGATCCTCTGCGGGGAGCAGGGGTGGCAGGCTCTTAGAATGACCTTCAGCAGGTAGTCAGTGTGGCAGCCGCATGTTGGGGTACCAGCTATGCTCCATGGTGGCTGGAGGTAAGCCACTTCAGTTTCTTTGAGTTTCTCTCTTTCTATATAATTAGAGGATAATGATCCCCATCTGATGGGATGTTCAGGGGATTTTGACATGCGCTAATGGGTGTGGGGTGCTTTCTTGGCCCCAGGACCAGTGCTAAACCCTGAACATGCACTGGCCAGTTCTATCCGGCAAATTCTAATGTAGACTTTATCGTGTTACTTCCCTTTGACAGAATGGAAAACCGAGGCTTATCAGCAAGACAGGAATTAACAAGTGTACATCATGATCTAGACAGACAAAAGTGCAAGGTGAATGGATGTGTTTCCTAGGCCATAATCCTTTGGAGTATAGGTACATAATAATTACTCAATAAATGTACGTTATTCCTATTATGCTAAAAAAAAGAAAAAAAAGGAAAAAGAAAACCAAGGCTTAAATATTCAGGACACATAACTGTTAAGACTCTCATATCTGCCTGGGTCTGAATTGTAGCTCTGCTATGAAACGTGTTCATTCAGGCTATTAGCCCAACCTTTCTGAGCCTCAGTTTCTTCTTCTGTTAAACAAGGCTACTAATAATTGTTACCTGCCAGGGTTGTTGGGAGGATTAGGTGAGTAAATATGTCAAGGACTAGACCCAGAGCCGGCTTCATGGGCAAGCAGCCTGCAGAGCCACACAGGACCCCATGCCAGGAGGGGTCCCACATCATGATGCCCTGCTGTCATCTTGAAATCCTTAATCATGTTCATCGAGGGGCCTCATATTTTCATTTTGCGCTGGGCCCCCTAGATTTGGTAGCCAGTCCTTGGAACCGACACTGGCATGTAGTAAAACCCACAGTAAATGTTAGCCATTATAATTATCAAAGGAACTCAGCACCTTACCTGCAGTCATCCAGTGATGCAGCCTGGATTTGATCCTGGATGTGTGTGTGTGTTTGTGTGTGTGTGAGAGAGAGAGAGAGAGAGAGAGAGATTTGTGACAATACACTACACACGTCAAGGACTTACAGCAGTCATTTTTAAAGCTTTCTTTTCATTCCCAGTTGCTGGTCTTAGGAAGTCTTCAATTTCCACATTGGTGAAATGTGGATTAAGAGAACCCACTTCACAGACTAGTGGTTAAGCGGCGTGCTGACCCACGTCTCCCCAGACCTGTGGGATGCTGGCTGTCCTTTCTGTCTCTGAGTCTTCTCTCTCCAGGGGCAAGGAGGCTGGACCCTCAACAGCTCTGGCTGTCTCCTGGGTTCCAGTGACTGAGCCTGCTCTGAGCGCTCCATCCCTGGCTCGTGCCTGTGAGCAGTGCATTGGCAACCCTGTAACAACCCTAAACTCACATTCCCTCAAGGCCATGGGCTTTATTTCCTGACCTGTCTTGAGGGTTAGTCTAGCGGAGTGATGGGCTGCATGGATCCTGGAGCCAGAGCGCTGGCTTCAAGTCCCGGCTCTGCCCCTGGCTTGGTGTGCCGCCTTCATCTCTCAACGCCAGAGTTTCCTCATCTGTGACAATGGGTATAACGATGTCCCCCTGCTGCATGGAGATGCTGTGAGGATTAGATAAACTACAGCAATTCCTGGGAGGATCCTCCACCCTCTCTCCCCATTCCCCCAAGCACATCATCATTGGATACTTGCTGTGTACTTGCGATGTGCTGATTCATGACAGTTAAATCAGTCACATGCCAACATTCCAGTGACACAACGGTGTGGCAGAGCAGAGAGGATGTGACGTCTGGATCCAGATGCAGTTGGGCTCAAACCCCAGTTCTGCCACTTAGTGGTGGGATAACGTTGAGCAAGCGTCTACTTGTCAAAGCCACAGTCCGCTCCCTGGCAAGTAGGGATGGTGAGCACGTAGCCTGTTCCCCCGGATTCGGTGGAGGTGCCCCATCCGATGAGCCGTGCTCTGGGTCTGCTGGATTCTGTGTTCTCCCTGCCTTTAACGACCACCTGGTCGTGCCGCCCCCAATCCCCGGCCAGGACTGATGGAGGCCGGAAGGAGAAGATAGCCCTCGGGATCCTAGACCTGTGGAAGGCCACTGGTGAGCGAATGGGTAGTTAGACTGCCCTGCCTTCCATCCCCAGCACTCTACTCCACCTGCCTGTTGCTGGCTTTGGAAACGGTTTTTTTTTTTTCAACCGTAAAATAAATTTACTGCTGATAACTTTATAGAATTTACTCGCTGTTTTTTTTAACATCTTTATTGGAGTATAATTGCTTTACAATTGTGTGTTAGTTTCTGCTTTATAACAAAGTGAATCAGCTATACATATACATATATCCCCTTATCTCCTCCCTCTTGCGTCTCCTTCCCTCCCACCCTCCCTATCCCACCCCTCTAGGTGAAAAATATGGAACGCTTCACGAATTTGCATGTCATCCTTGCGCAGGGGCCATGCTAACCTTCTCTGTATCGTTCCAATTTTAGTATATGTGCTGCCGAAGCGAGCACATACTCCCTGTTTTTGATGTTACAAACTTTAGGGTCTTTGAGATATGCAGGATCCTTGTATTTAACTGGTGTAAACCCCATTATTTGAGCTCTCTCTCTCTCTCTTTTTTTTCGTTTGGCTGCGTTGGGTCTTTGTTGCTGCGCGCGAACTTTCTCTAGTTGGCGAGCGGGGGCTGCTCTTTGTTGCGCTGTGCGGGCTTCTCTTTGCGGTGGCTTCTGTTGTTGCGGAGCACGGGCTCTAGGTGCACGGGCTTCAGTAGTTGTGGCGCAAGGGCTTAGTTGCTCCGCGGCATGTGGGATCTTCCCGTACCAGGGCTCGAACCCCTGTCCCCTGCATTGGCAGGCGGATTCTTAACCACTGCACCACCAAGGAAGTCCCAAGCGTATGTTTTTTTAAAATAAAGTTTTTGCTTTGTGTTCTTCTTTCAACAATGCATGTCTTGGGCTTCCCTGGTGGTGCAGTGGTTGAGAATCTGCCTGCCAAGGCAGGGGACACGGGTTCGAGCCCTGGTCTGGGAAAATCCCACATGCCGCAGAGCAACTGGGCCCGTGAGCCACAACTACTGAGCCTGCGCGTCTGGAGCCTGTGCTCTGCAGCAAGAGAGGCCGCGATAGTGAGAGGCCCGCGCACCGCGATGAAGAGTGGCCCCCGCTCGCCACAACTAGAGAAAGCCTTCGCATAGAAATGAAGACCCAACACAGCCAAAAGTAAATAAATAAATAAATAAAACCCCCAAAAGACAAAAAAACAATGCATGTTTCATTGGTTTTCGGTACTTCATTATGAAACTGAAGCTGCTGCTGATTGCCTTTCTGTTAGGAGTGATTTCGTTGTAAAATAGGATGCTCCTGGCAGGGCAGCCAGGTAAAATAGAGGAAAACCAGTGAAATTTAAATTTCAAATAAACAAACACATTTTTGTCAAAGAGTGTTCTGTGTGTTTCCTCTTCTAAGTCTTTTTTGCATTGAGTAGATGACAGCTGTGGTTTTGTCTACCTGGCCTTTATTATGTTGAGATATGTTCCCTCTATACTTGTTGAGATAAAGTCCTCCTATTTGGATAGGGTGTCATTCTTTTTCCCCATTGGTGCACACCCTCTAGCTTTCTAAATGCCTACTCAGAAATAGGTTCTTCTCCTTGGATGGATCTAGAGACTGTCATACGGAATGAAGTAAGTCAGAAAGTGAAAAACAAATATCGTATATTAACGCATATATGTGGAACCTAGAAAAATGGTATAGAGGAACCAGTCTGCAGGGCAGAAATAGAGACACAGATGTAGAGAACAAACGTATGGATACCAAGGGGGCAAAGTGGCGGGGGGAGGGGTGCTGGTGGGATGAATTGGGAGATTGGGATTGACATATATACACTAATATGTATAAAATAGATAACAAATAAGAACTTGCTGTATAAAAAATTAAATAAAATAGGGCTTCCCCAGTGGCGCAGTGGTTAAGAATCCGCCTGCCAATGCAGGGGACATGGGTTCGAGCCCTGGTCCGGGAAGATCATACATTCCGCGGAGCAACTAAGCCCGTGGGCCACAACTACTGGACCTGTGCTCTAGAGCCCGCGAGCCACAGCTACTGAAGTCCGCGTGCCACAACTACTGAAGCCCGTGCACCTAGAGCCCGTGCTCTGCAACAAGAGAAGCCACCACAATGAGAAGCCTGTGCACGGCAACGAAGAGTAGCCTCCGCTCGCCACAACTAGAAAAAACCCGCGCACAGCAACAAAGACCCAACATAGCCAAAAATAAATAAATAAATAATAACTTTAAAAAATAAATAAATAAATAAATAAAATTTAAAAATTCAAAAAATAAAAAAAACGAAATAGGTTCTTCGCACACTTCAGCTTACCGGCTGCTTTTAAACAAAAGTCTTTTACAACTTATTTCATGAGAAAAGAAAAAAGATTAGGTAACCCAATTTGGTTACAACCATCAGATCTCAATTCTCTAACTCCCTCGAACTCTCCAGGCAGTGAGAGTAAATTCACTAGATCAGGAAAACCAATCTGTTTCCCCCCAAAATGCAAACCATAAAGTCTAACATAAATAAAATATGATAAAGATAATCTACAAAAAACCAACATGGGGTCCTCTTTAACAAATCATGGTTTCTCCTGGTGGAGTTTCCATGGAAAATTGAATCTACCCAGATTATCTAAAATGGTTCCATCCAAGACCTTTATCCAATCACTGGGATGATGAGGTTATAGGAAGAGACCCCTGGAATTTCCCCTGGCTCTTATATAAATAGACACATTTCAGCTCCAGACACACTTTGAGAGCCAGTCCCGGACTTGAGGAGGCTGAAGGCAAGAGGGCTCCAAGAGGTAAGTGACATGTGGGAATGTCTAAAGAGAATGCTTAGAAATCAGGAGAGATGGAGGTGGGTTTCAGAAAGGTTTGGCTTTCTATTCACCTTGCATTAGCTCGGAGACCTTGGGAAAGCAGCAGTTCTCCCTCAAACCCCACACTAACTATGGTTGATTGTTGAACTCTTCTGTGAGATGAGAAGAATGTTTCCATAGTCCGTGGTGTGGTGTGCTGTGGTTCATTTTTTCAACTAGGGTTTCTGAACCGTGACGCTATGGATATTTTGACCATACATTTTTTTGTTTTCCTATAAAGGTGGATGTCAGAATTATAATAGAATGGATTATTGTCTGTGGTATGAAATATTGAACCAGTGGGGTAGTGATGTCCAGTATTTGGATGTGGGATGTATGGGAGAGGGAGGGTGGAATAAAATGTAACTCATCTTGTTCATTCTTTTCCTTTTCTTTTCTTTTTTTTTTATCCCAGCCTTCTGAACAGTGACTCTATTGCTGAGAAGAAGCAGAGGAAATCCCTTTCCACAGAGTTCAATGGCACCAGCTCTACAAGTGTTTCCTCAGAATCCTATTGGAAAAATTCTCCGTCAACATGGCTGAGGACCAGATATTTTTCTGGAGTCGAGGAAAACTCCCCTACGGCCCTGGATCAGAGTCACCAGTGTCTGTGCCACACCAAGATACACTTGTGGAAAAGCCAGACTGTGACCAGGAAACATGGCATGTTCACTTCAGAACGTTTATCAGCTCAGAGGAATCCGACCCCGTCCAGGATCTGAGGAGACTCCGTGAGCTCTGCCATCTGTGGTTGAGGCCAGATCTTCACACCAAGGAGCAGATGATGGACAAGCTTGTGCTGGAGCAGTTTATGATCTGCATGCCGCTGGAGTGTCAGGTCTTAGTCAAGGAAACGGGGGTGCAGAGTTGCAAAGCCTTGGAGGACATGCTAAGAAATAAGCAGAAACCCAAGAAGTGTGTGAGTAGGAACCTTGGGATTGGTATGGGAAAGGGAGAGATGGGATGGGACCTGCAAGCTGGGGGTTGAACAAGATAGGATCTGAGTGGTTGACTCTAAATCACTGATATTCAAATGGGTGAGAGGTTTCTTTGGGCATCGTTGAGAGTTATTTTTGGCTGTCCCAACTTGAGGGATGTAGATCTTTTAAACAAAAAAAAGTGCGCTTGTACGGTACGATGCCACTGGATGCCTTGAGAGCTGCTTTCCAGGTCATATAGGAGACTGATCTCGATTGAGTTTTTTCCCTCACAGACCATAGTCCGCATACAAGGACAGGAATTTCTTGTGCGAAGCTCAGAAGCTGAGATGGTTGAATCTGAGGCCAGTGACATGAACGATGAGAGAGACCAATGCAGGGAGCCCCGATCCCCTGTGAGTGAGATACCTCCAGAGAACGGCCAGCAGAAAAAACGAGAGCTGCATATTCTGACAGGAGCCAAGGACCTGTCAAGGAGGCAGGTGAGTGTGTGATGCCCTGGTCTCTGGAGAGAGTCTGGGAGAACTTAGAAGAGGTTCAGGTGGACATTGCTGCTAGAGTAATTGGGAGTTTTGGCAAAGGACAGGAATGGACCCATTGGCTTCAGGGATTTTCATGGATGCCTTCAGTTCCTAGACATTTTCCAGCTGGTGTGAGAATGAAGACTCATCCGTCTTTGTCCCTTTGCCATGAATACGTGTAGTTTTAAGAGTGGGGAGAAAGGAATCCTGCCTCAGTGGAATGGTGCTAGGTCAGTTTGCCACGGGTAAATGCACTGACAGCTGATTTCCACATGGTTGCTTTCCTCAGAGGCACTTCATAGTTCACAAGATGGTCAACCCTTGGAGTTGAAGGAGTGGTTCCCAATTCAACTCATTTTTCCTCCTAGAGGACACTGGAGAATGTCTGGAGACAGCTGATTTGTCCAAATGGGGTTGGGTGTGGGGGAGGGGATGCTCTAGATTTCTAGTGAGTAGAGACTAGGGATGCTGCTCATCATCTTACCATGTACTGCGTAACCACCATCAGAAGGACGAACTCAAACCAAGTAGGAAAAAGTGATGGACTTGGGAGAATGTACCCAGGGTCCTTTGCTTCCAGAGTCAGGGGCAGAGAGTATTGAGATGACACAGAGAGATGTATGCATTGAGAATTCAGAGTGCCAACTGTGGTATCAAGACTTGATTGCACGATGTGGCCAGTAGAGATCAAGGACAGACTTAGGTATCAGGAGATGATTATCAATTGGGGTGATGGGGGTGGCCCAGAAGAAGTCAGGGCATATCCCCCAAACTGATATTAAGAAAGTTGGAGTCTTAGATCATGATATGACAGGGATGGGGAAAGAGGAAACAGTTTTCCATGGACTAAGGTAGATGGGTTATTGACTCTGCTTGGTTGCTCCTTGTCAGGACCAGAAAGATCTCCTGCCAGAGACCTTTCCTGAAACAGGTGAAATGGAGGGTCTGACATCCAAGGAGAACTTGGAGAAAGACCTGATGGAAGACACGGAAGAGACAAGAACCCATCAATCTCAAGAGCCGGAACATCTGAAAGGTCCTGGTGAGTCTGGAAACTTGGAATTCAGAGGAGTTAGTGACTCCCTTCCTATGGTGGCTTGGGGCTGGGTACCCAGCATTACCATACCTTGGGCGGGTGGGCGGGGGGAGTTGGTTCTCCAAACCAACCTTCTCCATCATCCCCTTTCCAGAGTGTGTCATAATCTAGACTCTTAGGTAGTTTAGTTGATGGGAAGTTCTCTGCCACATCAGCTCTGGGTTTCAATGAGGTTGGCACTATGGAAAATGCTCCTTGTTAAATGCTGTGTGCTGAATCTCTTTTTTCAGAACATTCTGAGAGGGCAGAGGGTGGGAAGAATCCCCAAGAAGGAATTCATATTTCAAATGTGGATGCTGAACATTTTCCTCTTGTGTTCCAGAGGGAGAAGTTTCTACTAAGAGCGGATACAGAAAAGGTTCTCTGAGAGGTCTAAGAGGTTTCAAAAGGAAACAGGCCAACAGTCCCAGTTTCCAAGAAGTACATCAAGAAGAAACCACATCTTTGGACAAAGGAGAATTCTCAGGACAACTTGGGTCCCTTTTCATTGGTTCACCTAGCACAGTGGGACCCAACTTTCCTGAGGGAAAAGAAGCCCAGGCATGGGCACCCTATGAATGTAGGGAATGCAAGAAGAGATTTCCTTATCCATCTCAGCTTACCCTTCACCAGAGGACACACACAGGAGAGAGACCTTTTCGATGCAACACGTGTGACAAAGGGTTCATGCAGTCTTCGGACCTGCGAGCTCATGAGCGGATCCACACAGGCAAGAAGCCATACTGCTGTGATCTCTGCCCCAAGAAGTTCACCCATGACTCCACGCTGCGTGCTCACAAAAGGACCCACACAAAGGAGAAGCCTTTCCGATGTGAGCACTGTGACAAAGCCTTCAGCCACAGAGGGAACCTCAATGTTCACCGACGCACCCACTCTGGGCTCAAACCCTACGTGTGTCCCGAGTGTCACAGTGCCTTCTGTCAGCTGGGGACTTTCAAACGCCACCAGAAAACACACTCCAAATGACTCGTCCCAGTCCCTGCCCTCAGATGCCAGTCCCTTCTGATCCAAGAAGGAAATTCAGGACAATTTGTTACTTATGTAATATCAAGAAAGGATGACATTTGAAGAATTTAGGATTATACTGGAACCTAATGGGGTTCCACTCACGTGAATTAGGAGGATCCTTGAGCGCTAACTTATAGTTCCCTTTGGATTTTGTTTTCCACTTTAGTGTAGGCTATGCTTTTCTGACAAGCTTTTGCTCTGTGTTCTTCTTCCAATGAAGTCGTGTTTCATTGGTTTTCAGTACTTCATCATGAAACTGAGGCTGCTGTCGATTGTCTTCCTGTTAGGCATGATTTCATTGTAAAATAGGAAGCTCCGTGTAGGGTGGCCAGATTAAATACAGGATAACCAACCAATGACATTTAAATTTCAAATAAACAAACACTTTTCTGTCAAAGAGTGTTCTGTGTATTTCCTCCTCCAAGACTTCTACGTGGAGTAGATAATAGCTGTGTTCTTGTCTATGTGGCCTTTATTATGTTGAAATATGTCGCCTCTGTACTTGTTCAGATATCGCTTCCTTAGGTGTTTACAAAACGGAAGGCTTCCTAAATTGATAGACATCATTCTTTTTCCCTACTGGTGTTCAACCTCTGGTTTTCTAAATGTCTACTCAGAAATAGGTTCTTATAGTTGAGCTCATCAGCTGATATTAGGAAAAAAAAAGTCTTTAAAAATTTTTTTAAACTTTTTATTAATTTTATTTATTTATTTTGGCTGCATTGGGCCTTTGTTTCTGCATGTGGGCTTCCTCTCATTGCGTCGAGCGGGGGCTACTCTTCATTGCGGTGCGAGGGCTTCTCATTGCAGTGGCTTCTCTTGTTGCGGAGCACAGTCTCTAGGCACGCCGGCTTCAGTAGTTGTGGCTTGCTGGCTCTAGAGCGCAGGCTCCGTCATTGTGGCTCACGGACTTAGTTGCTCCGCAGCATGTGGGATCTCCCTGGATTAGGGATCAAATCCTTGTCCCCTGCCTTGGCAGGAGGATTCTTAACCATTGTGCCATAAGGGAAGTCCTAGAAAAAAGTCTTTTAAGCCTTATTTACATGAGAAAAAATAGTTAGGTAACCCACCAACTATCAGATCTCTCTTCTCTTTCTCCCTAGAACACTTCACGCAAATGAGAAAATAATTCACTAAACCAGGAATACCAATCCACTTCCCACCCACCGACCCCCCCCCAAAAAAAAGCAATCCATAAAAGTCTAGAATAAATAAAGTACGATAAAGAAGTCTCCCACAAAACAAATATGGAAGCTTCTTGAATAAATCATGGTTTCTCCTGGTGAAGTTTCCATGGAAAATTGAATCCACCTGGATTATGCAAAATGGTTCGTTCCACAACATTAACCCAATCACTCTGCTTACTGGGTAACAGTCAGGGACCCCTGGAATTTCCCCCAGCTCCATATAAATAGAGACATTTCATCTCCTGGCACAGTTTGAGAGCAAGTCTGTGACTTGAGGACACTGAAGTCAAGAGGGCTCTGTGGGGTAAGTCCCAAGTGGGAATGTCTAAAGAGAATACTTAGAAATCAGGACAGATAGAAGTGGGTTTCAGAAAGGTTTGGCTTTCTATTCAACTTTCTCTTCTCCGAGCTAACTCGGAGACCTTGGGAAAACAACTGACCTCCCTGGATCCTCATATTAACTATGGTTGATTGTTGAACTCTTCTGTGAGATGAGAAGAACCTGTCACCCAAGTGAACCCAAAAACACTAATTCGGAAATATACATGCACCCCAAAGTTCATAGCAACATTATTTACAATAGCCAAGACATGGATGCAACCCATGTCCATCAAGAGACAAATGGATAAAGAAGGTGTGGTATGTATATACAATGGAATATTAGCCATAAAAAGAATGAAATAATGCCATTTGTAGCAACATGGATGGACCTAGAGGTTGTCATACTGAGTGAAGTAAGTCAGACAGAGAAAGACAAATATCATATGATGTCACTTATATGTGGAATCTAAAAAATACAACAAACTAGTATAACAAAAAGGAAGCAGACTCACAGATATAGAGAACAAACTAGTGGCTACGAGTCAGGAGAGGGCAGGGATGGGCAATATATGGGTGGGGGAGTAGGAGGTACAAACTTTTGGGTGTAAATTAGGCTGCAAGGAGGTAGTGTACAACACTGGGAATATAGCCTATATAATATATATATATATATTATATATTATATATATTTTTATTTTTTTTTAAAGATAGGGAATATTTAGCCATTGTCATTAATTTAATGTAACAATAAATGACAATTAACTCTTCTTAGCAAGTTTGGAACATTTCCCTGATGTCGATAATTGTAAATTGTTGGGTCAAGACACATGAACATTCATACAACATTTAGTATATGTTACCAGATACAATACCTGCCGGGAAACTAACACTTCACAATCCAGCCAGCAGAGAGCAGGGTGATCATTTTCCTACATTCTTGCCAAACTGGATGTTGTACTTTTCGCCTCCAGTGGCACAAATAGAAGGCCATCATTTTGAAGTGTACCTCTTTGCTGGTTAGAATCTCAATATTGTTGCCTATCGTTGCTTTTTTTTTTAATTGAAGTATAGTTTATTTACAATGTTGTGTTAATTTCTGCTGGACAGCACAGTGATTCAGTCATACATTCTTTTTCATAATCTTTTCATTATGGTTTGTCACAGGATGTTGAATATAGTTCCCTGTGCTATATTGTAAGACCTTGTTGTTTACCCATCCTATCGATAATAGTTTGCATCTGCTAATCCCAAACTCTCAATCCATCCCTACCCCACCTCCTTCCCCCTTGGCAAACCATAAGTCTGTTCTCTATGTCTGTGAGTCTGTTCCTGTTTCATAAGTAGGTTCATTTGTGTCCTATTTTAGATTCCACATATAAGTGGTATCATATGGTATTTGTCTCTCTCTTTCTGTCTTATTTCACTCAGTATGACAATCTCTAGGTCCATCCATGTAGTGGCAAGTGGCATTATTTTATTCTTTTTTATGGCTGAGTAGTATTCCATTGTATATATGTACCACATCTTCTGTATCCATTCATCTGTCGATGGACATTTAGGTTGTTTCCATGTGTTGGCTATTGTGAATAGTGCTGAATATAACCAATATTTTGTAATAACTGTAAATGGAGTGTAACCTTTAAAAATTGTATTAAAAATAATTTAAAGTGTCCAAAAAATTAAAATAAAATAAAATACAATAACCAGGACTTCCCTGGTGGCCCAGTGGTTAAAACACCATGCTCCCAATGCAGGGGACACAGGTTTGGTTCCTGGTCGGGGAGCTAATATCCCACATGCTGCATGGCATGGCCAATAATAATAATAATAATAAAATAAAATAACCAATGGAATCTAAAAAGTTAAAAAAGGGACAATATAACAAAAGAGTCTCACAGAATCAGAACAAACTAGTGATACCAGTGGGGAGAAAGAAGAGGGAGGGGCAAGATAGGTGAAGGGATTAATTGGTACAAACTAGTAGGTATAAACTAAGTTACAAGGATGTAATATACAGCACAGGGAGTACAGTTAATATTTTATAATAAAGTATGTAGTATATTCTATAAAAATATCGAATTACTACTTTGTACATCTGAAACTAATGTAATATTGTAAGTCAACTATACTTCAATAAAAAATAAAATGAAAAAATAAAGTAAAATAACCAGTTCTTCAAATAAGGAAATGTTTTGCTAACTGATGTTTCAAGGAATGAGTATCTGTTTTAAAAAAAATAAATCTTTCTGCTGTTAGTGTGGGAATTAATTTCATCCTTCATTTGGTAATTCACATGACCTGCCATTTTTTTCTTTTACTAGAATGGTATATTTAAATTTTATTGTGGGACTTCCCTGGTGGTGCAGTGGTTAAGAATCCGCCTGCCAATGCAGGGGACATAGGTTCAAGCCCTGGTCTGGGAAGATCCCTCATGCCTCGGAGCCGCTAAGCCCATGTGCCACAGCTACTGAGCCCGCATGCCATAACTACTGAAGCCCGTGCACCTAAAGCCCGTGCTCTGCAACAACAGAAGCCACTGCAAAGAGAAACCCGCACACCGCAATGAAGAGTAGACCCCGCTTGCCAACTAGATAAAGTCCGTGAGCAGCAAAGAAGACCCAACACAGCCCCCGGAAAAAAAAAATAAAGAAATTTATAAAGAAATATTATATTATATTGAAATATATTATTATTTTTATTATATTATTTATTATTTTATATTTATTATTATTTATTTTAATTTTATTATTATTTACAATATATAAATATATTATAAATAATAAAATGAAATATTTTATAATCTATTATTGTTATTTAAAATATATTATTATATATTAATATTTATAATAAATATATAACATATTATATATATAACATGTAACATATTATTATATATTATTATATATATTAATAATATATTATTATATATATTATTATATAGTTTATATATATTATATATTATACATATTAGTATTATATATTATATATATTATATTATTATTATTTATAATATTTATTATTATTTATAATATATAAATATATTATAAATAATAAAATGAAATATTTTATTATACAGATCATTATTATTGACCCCAAAGTATTATATAGAGATCAAATTGTGCTTACTATATGATAATCTTCCAATTAGATTATAACCTGTTTTATTTATTATGCTATTTTATGAGACTAAATTATGATTTTACATATTTTTATAATTTGTATTGAGGTATAGTTGATTAATATTACATTAGTTTCAAGTGTACGACATAATGATTCAAAATTTTTATAGAGCTTACTCCATTTAAAGTTATAAAATAATGTCTATACTCCCTCTGCTGTACAATATATCCTTGTAGCTTATTTATTTTACACATGGTCATTTGTAACTCTTAATCCCTTACCCCTATTTACCCTTCTCCCCAGTGGTAACCACTCGTTTCTTTTTTGTATCTGTGAGTGTGTTTCCGTTTTGTTACATACGTTCATGTGTTCTATTTTTTAGATTCCACACATGAGTGATAGCACAGAGTATTTGTCTTTCTCTGTCTGACTTATTTCACTATCATACCCTCCAGATCCATCCATGTTGTTGCACATGGCAAAATTTCATTCTTTTTATGGTTGAATAATATTCTCTCTCTCTCTCTCTCTATATATATATATATATCTCACATCTTCTTTATCCGTTCATCTGTTGATGGGCACTTAAGTTGCTTCCATGACTTGCCGATTCTAAATAGCGCTGCTATGAACACTGAGGTGCCTGTATCTTTTTTTTTTTTTTAGGTACCTGTATCTTTTTGAATTAGTGTTTTCATTGTCTATGTATATAGACCCAGGAGTGGGATTGCTGGATCATACGGTAGTTCTATTTTTAGCTTTTAAAGGAACTTCCATACTGTTTTCCACAGTGGCTGCACCAATTTACAATCCCACCAACAGTGTAGGAGGGTTTCCTTTTCACCAACATTTGTCATTTGTAGACGTTTTCTTTTTTAATAAATAAATTTATTTATCTATTTGACTGCGTTGGGTCTTCGTTGCTGCGCGTGGGCCCTCTCCAGTTGCCCCGAGCGAGGGTTACTCCTCGTTGTGGTGCGCGGGCTTCTCATTGCAGTGGCTTCTCTTGTTGCGGAGCACGGGCTCTAGGCACACGGGCTTCGGTAGTTGTGGCACGCGGGCTTAGTTGCTCCGCGGAATGTGTGATCTTCCTGCACCAGGGATCGAACCCGTGTCCCCTTCATTGGCAGGTGGATTCTTACCCACTGCGCCACCAGGCAAGTCCCTGTTTTCGTTTTAAAGTGATGGTTATTACAATGGGGTTTCCAGATGGCAGTGGGATTGGTTAAAAGGGGACTATCTTATACCATTTTGTGGAAGATGACTTAAGTTCCTCTTATGGTTATCAGAGGCATTTAAAAGAAATAATTTAAATTTTGCTTATGTTCCTGAAAGAAGCTAGATTTAGCTTAACTTCCATGACTCACATGGGTTCCTCACTCAGGGAATTTTCAAGTCCTGTCTCCATTTTGTATTTAATTTTATTTGTATTAGTTTTTTTGTATGTGATAGTTTCATTAAAATTTAAAATGGAAAAAGAAGAGGGAAAAAGTGTTGGGCAGGTAAAACAGGACTTGTGCACTAGATGAGGTCTGCAATGAGGAGGTGACATGGTCAGATCTGGGTGTTAGATCCTCGCGGCCCCGGTGGGAGCTGGTTTGAGGGAGAGGAGAGTTCAGTAGAAGGCTGGGGCAACGGTAGTCAGGAGGAGAGGTGAGGCTGGCACCTTGGGGATGGAGAGGAGAGGTGAGGGAACCCGGCAGCAGTGGACCACATTTCAATCTGGGAGGCAGGTGGATTGTGGGTGTGGAGTTCAGAGGAACATCTGTGCGGACAGAGATTTGGGAAGGGCAGGATGTCCACACAGGGAAGGGCAGGTCTTCACATCGTCGGTTGTGTCCACTCGGTTCTCCCCAGTGAAGTTTCACCCAACTACTACAACCCTGAAGAAGCCTCCGAAGAAAGAACACCAGATGGAACGCGTTGAGATGCGCCTACATGATGGTCACCTTCTTGTTCATGTCCTACAATAAAGAAGGCTGGGTAGGAAGAGCCAGGTACCTAATGAGGGAGGGGGAGGGGGAATGGATGGAGGGAGGGGGAGAGAGGGGAGCTTGAAGGAAGGGAAGGAGGAGCCGGGTACCCAAGGTCCAGGCAGGATGTTGGTGATGATAGTGAAGATGAGGAGGACCTTGCAGCACTTGTAGAAGGAGAAGTGCTAACGGATTTGGTGTGAGGGATGGGGAAGACTGAGGGGCCGAGGAGATGAGTCCCAGACTTGGCATGGGCCCTTGGTTAGATGAGTGGTTCTCAGATGGGGGTGACTTTGCCACTCAGGGGACACTCAGTAGCATCTGGAGACCTTTTGGGTTGTCACTGCTGGAGAAGGGGTTGCTACTGGCACTTAGTGGATAGAGGTCAGGGATGCCTCGCCACATCCTATATGGCATAGGACGGTGCCCACAGCAAAGACTGACCCAGGTCAAAATGTCAGTGGTGATGAGGTTGAGAAACCCCAGGTTAGAGGATCCTGTCACTTATGGGGACGGAGTGAACTGGCTGGAAGATGAAGCAGTAAGAGGGGAGACCTCAGGATGTCGCCACCAGAGGGAAGGAGAAGGAGTCGGGCAGGAAAGAAGGAAGGAGGACTGGGGAGAAAGGGAGGGAAGGTGGTAGACTTGCCTCACCCCTGCCATCTCTTTCTCTGTTTCTGGTTCACCCCTTCTTCAGCCTCCCAAGTGTTACTGCCATTACTGTAACCCAGAAGTGGACACCAAGTATGTTCTCGCAGGGAAGGGGGTTTTGTCCACTGCTGGGGTGGGAGGGCTTGGTCCCAATTGCCTAGTGTTTGAGTAGGGAACCCCAGGGGGGTTTCAAAACTCCAACTGTAGGATCACAGAATTGAATGAAAAGTTTCAAGTTCATCTCCCTAATCTCAAGCCACCGCTCACAAATGATAAGGATATGGAGAACTGAAAGAATTCATTTATGAATTCCCTCAAGAAATGTTATGTGGTATTTTTTTTAAAGTTGTGGCAGGATACACATAATATAAAAAATTTTAAATACATTTATTTATTTATTTTTGCCTGCATTGGGTGTTCGTTGCTGCGCACGGGCTTTCTCTAGTTGTGGTGAGCAGGGGCTACTCTTTGTTGCGGTGCGTGGGCTTCTCACTGGGGTGGCTTCTCTTGTTGAGGAGCATGTGCTCTAGGCACGTGGGCTTCAGCAGTTGTGGCACATGGGCTCAGTAGTTGTGGCTCACGGGCACATGGGCTCAGTAGTTCTGGCACATGGCCTTAGTTGCTCCGCGGCCTGGGGGATCTTCCCGGACCAGGGCTCGAACCCATGTCCCCTGCATTGGCAGGTGGATTCTTAACCACTGCGCCACTAGGGAAGTCCCTATAAAACTTACCAAAAAAAAAGAATATATTTAAAATATTAAGACTAACTCTTTCATAGTCTATGAATAACTCCAGTATCTAAAGTCGTTGCTGATATGATTTTTCTGGCAGTTGTTCTTGTTTTCTCTTGCTCATGGTTTAGGTGCCTTGTTGAGAATTTTGACTGCACACATATCAAATAAAATTCAGAGAATTTTTTGAAAAAAAATAAAAATAAAACTTACCATTAGTGACGTTTAGGACATTCACAATGTTGTGCAACCCTCACCACTATCTAGCTCCAAAATTTTTCCATCATCCTCAAAGGAACCTCTGTACCCATAAGCAGTCTCTCCTTCCAGTCCCTGGCAACCACTAATCAACTCTCTCTCTCTCTCTCTCTCTCTCTCTCTCTCTCTCTGGATTTAGCTATTCTGGACATTTCATATGAGTGGAATCATATACTGTGTGGCCTTTTGTGTCTGGCTTCATTCACGTAACATAATGTTTTCAAAGTCCATCCAAGTTGTAGCATGTAACAACACTTCATTCTTTTCCATGGCTGAATAGTATTCCTTTGCATGGATATGCCACATTTTGTTTATCCATTCTTCAGTTGAAGGACATTTGAATTGTTTCCACCTTTTGACTATTGTTACTAGTGCTGCTATGAACATCTGTGTACAAATTTTTGTTTGAACACCTGTTTCCAGTTCTTTGGGGTACACACACCTAGGAGTAGAAAGTTTGTGTCATATGATAATTCTATGCTGCACTTATTGAGAAATGCAGTCAATACATTTTTATTAACTGCTCTATGATGGATTCTGGATTCATTAAAATGGTCAAACGGTGAATTTTATGTCATGTGGATTTTACCTCAGTTTTTTAAAACTATAAAAAGGGGTGGAGCTGGAGTCACCCTCAGGCTGTAGGTTTCAGACCAATGCAGCAGACTGTGAGCCCCTCTGGGAGCAAGAAGATGCTTGATCTCTCCCTGGGACTCCAGTGCCCAGATCAAGCCTTATATATTCACACCCTGCACCAACTCTACATGACCCCAGCGTGACAGGCTGGGGGTGCAGCAGGGCTGCAGCAGGGGAGCTCCCTGTGCTCTTGGAGCATGCCCTCTAGTGGGAGTGCAGGGGATAAACGAGCAATCATCTGAGTTTCCTAGAAGGTGCTGTGACAGAGAGGAACTGGAGGGGCCAGATTTGTCACACTGGGTGGTCAGAAGAACCCCTCTCTGAGGAGAAGACATTTGCACTGAGTGATGGGGAGGAGCCAGCCGGCTGAGATCTAGGGAAGCATGTTCCAGGTCAGCTCGGGGAGTTGGAGGGGCAGGGTGAGCAGAGCCCAGTGAGCAAGGAAAGTGGTCTAGGATATAAATTGATGCACAGATACATTTCCCTCCTTTCTTGCCTTCCTTAGAAATGATCCCTGCTGTGATTTCTAGTGGCCCTGCTCCATCTTGGCTCAACCTTCATGAGTCCTCCATCTCCCAGGTAGTCAGTCTCAACTCCCGCGAAAACTCCCTGTTCCCTGGACTGCTGATTTGGAGGGTAATGAGTTGGGTCCTTTGAGGAATAGTGCCTATCTGCCCTGAGGCATGGCAGGAAGGTGTCTCTGAGAAGATGGGCCCAGAGTGTAGCTGAGTGAGCATCTGCAGGGGCCTCCCCCACGACTTCTCTTCAGCCTTTATCAACTCTTTCCCACTGTTTCTGTAATAAAGTGTACACTTGTTGAAATTGCTGAGTGCCTGGTTCTTCCACTGAGACTTTGCATGTGGGGTGGCAGGTGTGCGAAGAGTCCTATCTATCACGTAATTCTGGCAGCAACCCTATAAGGAGGTTCTATTATGCTGCCTGCTTTGTAAGTGGAGAATATAGAAGACTTGAGTCCAGATCCCAGCTCCACCCCTTACTGGATTGCCATTCTGGCGAAATTATTGTTTCTCAGTGCCGTGTTTTACTATCTATAAAGTGGGGATATTAAGAGTGTATAAGACCTCTAATCATCACAATCAGGACCAGTCGTTTGGTTCATCAAAAAGTTGGTTAAAAGGGGCAATGAAAAATACTTTAAAATCTGTAATTGTCCACATATTTGCCAATGCTTTGATATAGGACCAGAGGTTGGTTTTGCTTTGTTTTTAGTTTGGGTATATGGACCTACAACTTCCAGTTTGTCCTTAAGTGGGGAGCAATTTGGGCATAGGGGGAGGCCAGGGATGCTGCTCTACACGCTACAGTGCACAGGACGGCCCCCAGACCCAAATGTCAATAACGCTGAGGCTGAAAAACATGGGTTCACTTTCTGCGTCTCCCCGCTCAAAACATCCATCCCCTTCTTTGTTCCCTGCTGTCTCCATGGCAACGGGCACTTATCGGGCATTTAATAACGACCCGCTGGATGAATAAATGAAAGCCCAGGGTGGGCAGGGGGAGGCGGGCGTGCTCCTGAGACTCACTAGTGGCCCATTTGTCATGGAGACAGGCCTGAAATGGAAAGTCTGGGTTTCCAACCAAATTGGGAGCAAAAAAATAATAAACAAAAACGAGCGAGTGAATCCAGCGAAGTCTCTTAGCACTTACTAGAAAGCAGGTACGATCATTTACCAGTGATTATTTCGATAATAAAGCTTCCCCGACCCCAAGCGGACAGCTCACAAGCGGCCCCGCCCCCACCGGGCTCCTCCCAGGACCCGCCCCATCACCGCCCTCCCCAGGAGCACGAGCTCAACGCCTCATCACAGGGC
Organism: Orcinus orca; assembly: GCF_937001465.1. Classification (NCBI taxonomy): domain Eukaryota; kingdom Metazoa; phylum Chordata; class Mammalia; order Artiodactyla; family Delphinidae; genus Orcinus; species Orcinus orca. The sequence goes on from NC_064578.1 coordinate 56,429,418, forward strand.
CCGGCGCGTGACGTCACCGCGCAAGGGGCGGGGAGCGAGCGTGCGGTGTTACCATGGTTACCGCGATAGGCTCAGAAACTTCCACAAGTGATGGTCGAGCCCCCCACAGCTGACCCCGAGGCCAGCGAACGGGCCAGGCCACCTAGCAGGAAGGACCTGGCAAGCAGGGCCAGGGATAGAAAACGGGAACGCTGGGTCAGGGACATTTCTCATTCCCATCGGCGGCCCGATTGCTCGGCGGCCACTTCCGGATCCGGGTGCTATTTTTCCCCAGAAAATAACAGTTTAAGAACCATTTACAAGCGTTCTCTATCCACGAAGTCATCCTTGAATACAGCCATTGTTATCACAGTCTCCTTTTTACGAACAAGTGTGCCTCCCGTTTCTCTGCCCCTTTGAGACTACAATATCCAGAAGTCTCCGGGACACTCTTCCCCAGGCCCTCAGTCCGAAGGTTGCCTTGGAGACAGCGAGACGCCGAAAGCCAGAAAAATGAGGCGGGGCCAGGTTGGAAGAAGGATCCTGATTGGCGGAGCGATCACGTCACCAGCTTTGAAGGACAGGTCAGGGGTGCGCGTGCGTACTGCGTTGGCCCCACGCGCATTCTCGGTTAGTGGAGGCCGGGGGTCCGCAAACCTCCGGCTACTGGGTGCGGTCGTAGGTCGCGTTGGGGCATGGCCAAATTTGCGCACGGGAGGCGCTCCGGGCTGCGTTCCCGGGGCCAGAACTGCGGGCTCCGTAGAAGTGCCCCGGGGAGGTGAGTGAGATCCCCGGATACCCTACCCGGGTTTCCCACTGGGATTCCCAGTCTCCGTGGTAACAGCCACTCCTAGCTCGCATGTGACGTCATAGCTCCCCCTGGGAGGAGAAGGAGCAAATTTGAAGGGGGTGCGTGTTCTGAGCCTCGCCCGCTCCCTCCTCTGGGCTGATATAAGGCATCCTGGTTAGGAGTTTGCACCACACCCACAGCTCTTAATGTTTTCTAACAAGAGTTCAGTAGTCATTGATGATTGTTTTAGAATTATTTTTTAATGATGATAAATGCAAAATGGCTGGCACAAAATCGCTTTCGAAAAATGATAGACATTACAGGTTTAATAGAATTCGTATCAGCTCATGCCAGCTATCACGTATCAAATACTCATCGTGTGCCAAAGCGTTATAAAACGCTTCTATTACTCAACCTTCACTGCAATCCCATGAATGTAGTTCCTCTCAAAAATCCCCATTTCACCAAGAAGAAAGTCAAGCCTGAAGCAGGCTGCCTCACTTGAACAGGGACACAGAGCAAGTAACTAGACCCAGCACACCTCCTTAATGTCAAAAGATCTGCCCTTAGCCACACGTTTTGCCATCTCTGATATTATAGCGATTTCATAGCAATATCCAAGGGTGGTTTATAATAAGAAACATATATTTGGTCTTTGTTCCCATTCTTTAGGGCATAGAGCTCCTAAAACCCTTGGAATTTCATAAGTAATGAGAGTTGATAAAGGTGCTTTTGATACGTTAGTGAGATGGCTTTTGGCAAGCACGTAGGGACTCTGGACTGGTTGCCAGGGGCGCCAGCCTAGCGACTGGCGATTGTCAGCGGTCAGGGATTTAATCAAGCATGCCGAGGTAATGAAGCCTTTATAAAAGCCCAGGAGGATGGGGTTCTGAGAGCTTCCAGGTGGGTGGACACATGGAGATTTGGGAGAGCGGAGCACCGCAGAGGGCATGGAAGCCCCAAGCCCTTTCTTCACACCTTGCCCTATACATCTGTTCCATCTGACTATTCCTGAGTTACATTATTTTATCATAAACTGGTCATGTGGTGGGAGTTCCCTGGTGGTCAAGTGGTCAGGACTCCACGCTTCCACTGCAGGGGGCCCAGGTTCAATCCCTGGTCGGGGAACTAAGATCCTGTATGCCATGTGGTGAGTCCAAAAATAAATAAATAAAATAAGATAAAATTAAAAATTGGTCATCTGGTAAGTAAGATGTTTCTCTGAGTTCTGTGAGCCACTCTCACCAGTTAATTGAGCCCAAGGAGGGGGTCGTTGTAGCCTCAAATCCATAGCCAGTGGGTCAGAAGCACAGGTGACAACCTGGATATGTGCTTGGTGTCTGACATGGAGGGGACAGGGCAGTCTTGTGGGACTGAGGCCTTAACCTGTGGGATCTGATGCTGTCTCTGGGTAGATATTGTTAGAATTGAGTTGAATTGTTGGACGCCCAGCTGGTGTCAGAGAATTGCTTGGTGGTGTGTAAAAAAAACACGCGTTGTAATTGGTGTCAGAATTGGAACATGTAACCCTTTTCTGGATTCCTCGGTCCTCTGTGCCCCTAGGAAAGGCCCCCCCTTTCTTTTTTCTTTTTTTTTTGTGGTACGCGGGCCTCTCACTGTTGTGGCCTCTCTCGTTGCGGAGCACAGGCTCCGGACGCGCAGGCTCAGCGGCCATGGCTCACAGGCTCAGCGGCCATGGCTCACGAGACCAGCCGCTCTGCGACATGTGGGATCTTCCCGGACCAGGGCACGAACCCGTGTCCTCTGCATCGGCAGGCGGACTCTCAACCACTGCGCCACCAGTGAAGCCCCCCCCCCCCCACACCTTTCTTTTTGACTCTGAGCAAGACCAGGACAGCCCACGCACCTCCGAGTGATCCTCCGAGCCTTGGGGGAGTCTGGTGGTGATACAGGGCCTGCCTCACCTGCCTTCCCAATGCCTTTCCACGCCTGCATCATGGTGCCCACCCCACAGGGCAGGGGAAGTCTCAGATGCATCTACCTCATGTGGATGAGAGCCAGTCTGAGTACGAGCTCATTACTATTTCATGAAAATTAAAATCTAAAAAGTCCTCAGGCTGGGAATTCCCTGGCGGTCCAGTGGTTAGGACTCAGCGCTTTCAATGCCGAGGGCGAGGGTTCCATCCCTGGTCGGGGATATAAGATCCTGCAAGCCGTGTAGCACGGCCAAAAAAAAAAAAAAGTACTCAGGCTAATGGTTCTCAAATTGCGGGTCCCCTGACCAGCAACACTTGCACTTTCTGGGAGATTGTTAGAAACGCAAATTCCTTGGGGCCCACTCCAGACCAGAAACACAGGGAGTGTGGCCAGCACTCCGTGTTTTAACTGGCCTTCAGGTGGTTCTGATGTGCTCGAGTTTGAAAATGATGTGGAGAAGGGATAAAATTAGGGGGATTAGGAAACCCAGCTGATACTGTCATCCTGTGTTGGGGGTGGTGGGAGGAGGGAAGCACTCCAAGACTTTCCTTTGTGGCTTCTTGTTATCGAATCACTCCTGCTGCTTGCCACTTACCCAGTCAATACTCACAAATGTTGGTGGAATGGAAAGCTGCCTTTTATCAGGATGCCAGCAGTCTGGGGAGATGGTGGACTCAGCGTCTCCCCAAAACCACCTCTAAAGATTCTGCTCTGTCATGAAAACTTTTAAAGGGAAACAGGGAAGTCATCTCGGTTAATCACTGAGATGGGGGGTCAGAGTCATCACCATCCCCCACTGTGTGCAGGCTTGTGTGCAGTCTTGTTGACTTCTTGTGATTTTTCTCTAGATGCTATCTTGTTCACACAGTTTGTTTGAGAGATTACTGAAGGGGAAGCTAGGGAAGAGATCTGGTCTGGTCATCAGTTAATTACTTATTCTTCATTTCTACATCTTTTTTTTTTTTTTTACGGTACGCTGGCCTTTCACCGTTGTGGCCTCTCCCGTTGCGGAGCACAGGCTCCGGATGCACAGGCTCAGCGGCCATGGCTCACGGGCCCAGCCGCTCCGCAGCATGTGGGATCTTCCCGGACCGGGGCATGAACCCGTGTCCCCTGCATTGGCAGGCGGACTCTCAACCACTGTGCCACCAGGGAAGCCCCTCTACATCTTTGATCTACGGAAAAACCAACAGGTTAGGCAAGGTATTGTGTGATCAAAAGATTTGAAAAGTGTGTTAGGGCCGGAGATAAGTAGAGCATGGGGGCACCTGGTTTAAGATTAGTGACAAGACAAAGGGATGCCTTCTGAAGAGAGCTCTTTCCTGCAAAGAGCTTTTTCCTGCCAAAAGCTGCTTATATTCTGACCACTTGAAGGGTCAGTTAAGGAGCGCTAGGCTCCTTACAGACACTTGAGAAAGTTAAGATTCTTACTCAGTACTTTAAGGGTCATAGAAACCTGATAACCGCTAAATTATGGCAAGGTCTGGTCCTTCGTAGTTGCAAAGCTTCACAGCAACCTATAGCATTTACTTAATCTCTTGCCCCTTGGAATCACCATGGTGGGGCCCCATCGCAGACACTGGGCTTCAGTTGGCTCCAGGTGGTGCTGGGATGGTTTTTTTTAAAGAAATTGTAATTATGTCATAGGATGGACGCATTAGCTAACGCTATGGTGGTAATCATATTGCAATATATAAATATATCAAATCAACACATTTTATATCTTAAACTTACACAGTGTTATATGTCTGTTATAGCTCAATGAAGCTGGGGCCAAAAAAAAAAAAAAAACTCCCCAGGAGGCACAGCCCAGGTTGAGAGCCTGGCATTTTAGTCCAGAAGTACGTCCGCATTCGTTCCTGCCGCTCAAGAGTGCCTGCCCTGCCACGAGGCTGTCAGCTGCACCTTGCAGACACCTTTGGGATGGGGTGGTGTTGGCAGGGGTCAGGAAGACAAATGAATAGGTAACCATAAGAATGTGAAAAGTGCTACGAGGAGGAAAAGTACAGGCTCCCAGGGGATCATGAGCAAGTAAGTACTTCCTTCACCCGAGCTGGGGGAGGGGAGGCGGGGCAGGGGGTACCCCAGGGACAATTTCTGGGAAGAAGCTCAGGGAAATGTAAAGGAGGAGAGATGAGGTGAAGGCGGGTGAGGAGGGTACACCACTTATGCCACGTCCCATGGCCCAGAACACCGGCTGCAAGGGAGGTCAAGAAATGTAGCCTTGATCAGGCTGCCCTCGGACCAGCTGAAAGTCAGGGTTCCACCCCGGAGCTGGAAAGACCCTGACTACGCAGCAGAAGTTCTGCCAACAACTTGACACACCATCTCATGGAATCCTTGCTGCAACGCCTGTCTTATAAATGGAGACACTGAGTCACAGCCTCTGTCTCTGAGCCTCCGCTGCCACGTAGGAAGCATGACTCCCTCTGTGTACGCGTGAGGATTGATTTAAGAAACACGTGAGGCTGCTGGTACATAGTAGGGCCTCTGGTAGGTGTGAGATGCTCTTCTGAGAGACCCTGGCCCGTGGGAATGACTCGCGCGACGCCTGGTGGTTGAACAGCACGCAGCCGTGGTGCCACCTGGTGGCCGCATCCCGCAATTGCTCCACGGAACTAGGGGTGCTGCTTCTACCGGGGATCTCAATCTCGGCTCCCTCGGGGGAGCCAGGCGAATGGGGCAAGTGAGGGAAGCTGTCTGGGTGTGAGACGCAGGGGGCGATGGGGATTGTTGCATGCTGCGAAGCCATCCCAAATCTCCAGCAAAGCGTCGCCACGTGGAATGCAGACCTAGAATTAATTCTCTTTAATTGTGATCTGCCCCCCACCCAAGAAATTCCAATGCGTGTGGAAAGCATCTCCATTTTCAGAGATGGGAACTAATCAAAACTTTTTTGCAAACACTATATTGGCCAAACACACGTGGAGGCTGGCTATAGCCCGTGGCTCACCACTTTGTGATGTCTTATAGTATGGTCTTTTGGTATTTTCAAAATAAATCTTCCCTCACCTTCTTTTGGGGAGACTGTGATGGTTAATTTTATGTGCCAGCCTGACCGGCTCACAGGGTTCCCAGATGTTTATTTCTGGGTGTGTCTGTGAGGATGTTTCTGGAAGAGTTAGTGTCTGAATCGGTAGACTGAGTGAAGCAGATGGTCCTCCCCAATGGGTAGGGGTCACTCTCTCTGCCTGACTATTGAGCTGGGACATTGGTCTTCTCTTGCCCTTGGACTGGAACCACTGGCATTCCTGGTTCTCCCCGATTGTGGGACTTCTCTGCCAATCGTGAACCAATTATTATAAGACAATTTTTCATAATAAATATACAGTATATATCTGTATCGATATATCTCCTATTGGTTCTGTTTCTCTGGAGAACCTTGACTAATACAGTGACTTTTTATTAAGTGTCTCTTACGTGCTTATGCTTTACCTGCATTATTCTCATGTCATTGTCCCTGAAACTTAAAGGGTAGTTTCTTATTATTTCAATTTTAAAATCATTAATAATAGTACTGGCTAACTTTTGTCAAGTTCTAGTCTCCTGCTAGATATTTTGCTAAATGCAGTATGCAAATGACTTCCATGGGTTTCTACACCAAGCCTTTGAAGTGGATTCTGCTGTCATCTTCATTTTGCATATGAGGAGACAGGCACAGAGAAGCTGAGTGCCCTCCCCAAGGTCACACAGCTTTTTTTTTCTAATTTTTTGAAGTAAAGTTGATTTATAATGTTGTGTTAATTTCTGCTGTATATCAGAGTGACTCAGTTATATACATATATATATATATATATATTCTTTTTCAAATTCTTTTCCATTATGGTTTATCACAGGATATTGAATATAGTTTCCTGTGCTATATAGTAGGACCTTGTTGTTTATCCATACTATATAAACTAGTTGGCCTTTGCTAATCCCAAATTCCCAATGCCTCCCCCTCCACCTCCCTCCCCTTGGCAACCACCAGTCTGTTCTCTCCAAGTCTGTTTCTTTTTCGTAGGTATGTTGATTTGTGTTGTATTTTAGATTCCGCATGTAAGTGATATCATGTGATATTTGTCTTTCTCTGTCTGACTTACTTAACTTAGTATGACCATCTCCAGGTCCATCCATGTTGCTGCAAATGGCATTATTTCATTCCTTTTTATGGCTGAGTAATAGTCCATTGTATATATGTACATCTTCTTTATCCATTCATCTGTCGATGGACATTTAGGTTGCTTCCATGTCTTGGCTATTGTAAATAGAGCTGCAATTGAACACTGGGGTGCAAGTGTCCTTTCGGATTATGGTTTTCTCTGGATATATGCCCAGGAATGGGATTGCTGGATCATATGGTAGTTCTATTTTTACTTTTGTGAGGAACTTCCATACTGTTTTCCATAGTGGCTGCACCAATTTACATTCCCACCAACAGTGTAAGAGGGTTCCCTTTTCTCCACACCCTCTCCAGCATTTGTTATTTGTAGACTTTTTGATGATGGCCATTCTGACTGGTGTGAGGTGGTAGCTCATTGTAGTTTTGATTTGCATTTCTCTAATAATTAGTGATGTTGAGCATCTTTTCATGTGCCTGTTGGCCATCTGTATGTCTTCTTTGGAGAAATGTCTATTTAGGTCTCTGCCCATTTTTTTATTGGGTTATTTGGGGTTTTTTTGTTATTGAGTTGTATGAGCTGTTTGTATATTTTGGAGTTTAGGCCCTTGTCAGTCTCATCGTTTGCAAATATTTTCTCCCAGGAGGTAGGTTGTCTTGGTTACACAGCTTTGGATGGTCTTTTGTTGCCTGGTTCACTGTCAGCCATAGTTACCACACTTCACTCATTGATCCTGTGTGTCTAACACCTCCAAACATTTGAGTTTTCCGCCTCATATATAGGCTTTAAAAATTGACACGCCAGGGGCTTCCCTGGTGGCGCAGTGGTTGAGAGTACCCCTGCCTGATGCAGGGGACGCGGGTTCGTGTCCCGGTGCGGGAAGATCCCACATGTCGCGGCGCGGCTGGGCCTTTGAGCCATAGCCGCTGAGCCTGCGCGTCCGGAGCCTGTGCTCCGCAGTGGGAGGGGCCCCAACAGTGAGAGGCCCGCGTACCGCAAAAAAAAAAAAAATTGACACGTGGTCATACAATATTTTTGAATTTGAGGCCTGAGGGGGACCATGAATAAGACTAGACCAATCCCCTAATTTGCCAGATAAAGAAACTGAATCCCATAATACTTATTCAGGCAAAATCACATAGCTAGTTGTTTCAAAAAAAAGATGTAAAATACTGGAAGAAAATATAAAAAGTATGTATGGAATCTAGATGAGCTTGAAAAAGTATATCCATACACCTGGATACTGGTGGCAAGTACCGGGAAGGAGGGTGCATCAAGGCAAACCCAGCCTGGGGGGCAACAGATGTGGGGTCGACTTGGCAGGGTGAGGAGGCAGACAGGGCTGAATGTGGGTGTGTTGGGGGCCTCCAAGCCCACCCCCGGGTTGGATGATTCCCTAGGAAGCCTCACAGGTCTCAGCGTAGAGTCGTACTCCTAGCTATGGTTCATTGCAGCTAAGGATACATGACAAAATCAGCAGAGGTAAAGGCACATGGGGTGGGATCTGCAGAAAACCAGGCCCAAGCTTTCAAGTCCTCTCCTTGTGAGTCACACTGATCACACTTATATAAATTTATTTGGCTGGACTGGGTCTTCTTTTTTTTTTAACATCTTTATTGGAGTGTAATTGTTTTACAGTGTTGTGTTAATTTCTGCTGTATGACAAAGTGAATCAGCTATATGTATACATATATCCCCATATCCCCTCCCTCTTGTGTCTCCTTCCCACCCTCCCTATCCCACCCCTGTGCTATGTGGCTGCTTCCCGCTAGCCATCTATTTTACCTTTGGTAGTGTATATATGTCCATGCCACCCTCTCACTTTGTCCCACCTTACCCTTCCCCCTCCCCGTGTCCTCAAGTCCATTCTCTACGTCTGCGTCTTTATTCCTCGGACCAGGTCTTAGTTGCGGCATGTAGGATCTTCTTTGTGGCATGCATGTGGGATCTAGTTCTCTGACCAGGATCGAACCCGGGCCCCCTGTATTGGGAGCTCGGAGTCTTAGCCACTGGACCACCCAGGAAGTCCCTACGCTGATCACAGTGAATTCCTCCAGTGATGTGACAACACCTGTGATGAAATCCAATTCATATTTTATGTCAAGACAAGAAAATTTAAATGTAAGAATTTTCTCTGCCTGTTTGGGCCTCCTCCCTCCCCTTCAATGTGTATTGTGCACCTGCCTTAACCAGACCTCCTCAGGAGATAAACTTCTTTCTTAATCTTGTGAGGGGCGACAATGACCCATGACCCACTGTTACCCCAAAACTGGATACCCCTCTTGGTGGGCATCGAACCAAAAGACACGACCAAGCCAAAGATTGGGATTAAGAAGGATGTATTACGGGCTTCCCAGGTGGCGCAGTGGTTGAGAGTCCGCCTGCCGATGCAGGGGACACGGGTTCTTGCCCCGGTCTGGGAGGATCCCACATGCCGCGGAGCGGCTGGGCCCGTGAGCCATGGCCGCTGAGCCTGTGCGTCCGGAGCCTGTGCTCCACAGCGGGAGAGGCCACAACAGTGAGAGGCCCGCGTACCGCAAAAAAAAAAAAAAAAAAGAAGGATGTATTACTTGCAGCAAGGAAGGAGAACATCAGGGATTTTTCCCAAACAGCAAAATTGGGGAAGTTCTAAGCTAAGGGAGGAGAATTCAGCATAGAATTGGGGCCAAGGTTGAGTCCAAGTGTTAGTTGATTGAAGTCAAGAGGGTCAGAAAAGGTCAACATCATCCAGTTCATCTGGCGGTTGGGCCCTTGAGGAGGGTTTAAATTCCGCAAAACAGCTCAAGGATGTGCTTCAGGCTAATGCGAAAGGGTCTTTACAACTGATTTATTATCTTTGCTGTTGTCCCTTCGCTTGCCTGATAACAGTCCTTTGTTCCTGCATTCTTCTGTTCCCTCAAGATCCTTAATTAGTGAGACCTGTTCAAAGATAAGCGCTGCGTGCAGGCTCAGATCACAAAGTGGCTCAGGCCAAAAATGGCTTCTCTGTGTCAAGAAAGCCATGCCTGGTTCCCTTTCTCTGGACACCCCCTACGCTATCTGCTTAGACCGCTACTCAGTTTGTACGTTTACGTGTAGATCTGGATTGTGTACACTGTCAATACGTCACCTGACTATAACCCTTTGTCTCAAAAACTTATATAACTGTGCTTTGACCTCTAATGGGTGGAACAGTCTTCAGAGCTTTCTGAAAGACTGTCTCCTGGGTTATAACCCTCAGGTTGGCTGGAATAAAATTTTCCACTTCTGGGAATGCCCTGGTGGTCCAGTGGTTAGGACTCAGCACTCCCACTGCCAAGGGCCCGGTTCAATCCCTGATCGGGGAACTAAGATCCCACTAGCCATGCGGCACGGCCAAAAAAAAAAAAGGAAAATCCATTTCTTTCTTAGATCAACTATTGATTAATCTTTTCATCAGCACCTGTGAGGTGTCCACCAGGGAAGCTCATTAGAGACTTAGGGCCAAAGGGTTTTTACTGGGGGCTGGTCACAAAGGCTCCCCCTGCGTAGCACCTACCCAAATCCCAGACTCCCAGAAGGAAAGCTGGTGTTCGGCATAAGCCATACTGTTGGTACAAACAGTTAGGCAGGTGAGTCACTGTAGGTGATGGTGAAAACTTGGCCTCTGTGCACTGGTGCCAAATCGAATCTCAGAGACAGAGTTTTGGGTGAAATAGAAAAGAATAGCTTTATTGCTTTGCCAGGCAAAGGGGGACGCAGCAGGCTTGTGCCCCTTAAAACTGTGCGTCCCAACTCAGGAGGATTTGGTGAGGAGTTTTATAGCCATGGTTCAAGGGTGGGGCTGCTGGTAGGGATTAGGGTGTGTGCAGGGACTGTACTCCTTTCATCTGGCCTCAGGTGGTCTTCTCTGGAATGAAGAAAGCTAACATCTTCCATTTGTTGGGGGTTTCAGTTCTATAAATAGCTCAGGGGACTTCCCTGGCGGTCCAGCGGCTAAGACTCCTTGCTTCCACTGCAGGGGGTGCGGCTTCCATCCCTGGTCGGGGAACTAAGATCCCGCATGCCACGCAGCTCAGCCAAAAAAAAAAAAAAAAAAAAAAGGGGGTTCATATAGTCAATGGAGAAATATAATTACAACCAAAGATCCAATTTTGGAGCATTGATTGTGTGTCAAGGAGGTCACATGTGTGTTTTTAAAGCCCTTGTAAACTCTTTCAAGTTGGTTTTGCTGTCGTGGAACACCCAGGAACGTTTTTGTTCAGGGAGCTTAAATATTTACTCCAACTTCTTTCAGCAAGTATAGGTCTAACAATTGTTTTAATATAGATCAGTCTAGGGGCAAACTGCCCAGTGTTTCTGTAACACCTGGATGAATATAGTTTCTTCGTTGCTCTCAAGACCCAGAAAACAAAAACTAAGCCCTCAAATATACAACATGCTCTGAAATAATTGCTTGTACTACATAGATTAAAGACCTCACAATCCTTTTTCCTGGTTGAGGGTGATAGAAAGAATTTGGCAAGTCATAGGTACTTCTATTGTTTTTAATTGAAGTAGAGTTGATTTACAATGTTGTGTTAGTTTCAAGTGTACAGGAAAGTGATTCAGTTACATATATATATTCAGTTTCAGGTGTACAGCAAAGTGATTCAGTTACATATATATATTCTTCTATATATACATTCTTTTTCAGATTCTTTTCCCTTATAGGTTATTATAAAATATTGAGTATAGTTCCCTGTGCTATACAGTAGGTCCTTGTTGGTTCTCTATTTTATATATAGTAGTGTGTATATGTCAATCCCCAAATCCTAATTTATCCCTTGGCCCACCCCCAACTTCTACCCTTTGGTAACATATGTTACCAGAGAGAGAGAGAGAGAGAGAGAAACCTCTTTCTTATTGGGAATTCCAAGCATGTCCACTATTCCTGATTCTTTTCAATCTCCCTGTGCCCTTTGCTGTTACATAAATATATTTTGCAGAGATTTTGGAATTGTAATAATGTCCTGTGATTTTTAGCACAGTAAGCAAAGCTCAAAATGTGTCTTGGGATTTGGTGTGACAGAAAGTGACTGGAAGAAAAACTCAGAGAAAGAGATACTGGCCGGGCTTCCCTGGTGGCGCAGTGGTTGAGAGTCTGCCTGCCGATGCAGGGGACACGGGTTCGTGTCCCAGTCCGGACGGAGCGGCTGGGCCAGTGAGCCATGGCCGCTGAGCCTGCGCGAGGCCACAACAATGAGAGGCCTGCGTACCGCAAAAAAAAAAAAAAAAAACTTAAAAAAAGAGTAGTAGGGAAAAGGTGGAGATGGTCTCAGGGGAGCCCAAGGAACAGAGTCTTTCTTTTTTTTTTAATGAATTTTTATTGGAGTATAGTTGCTTTACAATGTTGTGTTAGTTTCTACGGTACGGCAAAGTCAATCAGCTATGCGTATACATATATCCCCTCTTTTTTGGATTTCCTTCCCATTTAGGTCACCACAGACCACTGAGTAGAGTTACCTGTGCGATATAGCAGGTTCTCATTAGCAGAGTCTTTGAAGAATGCAGACTCACAATTCTATCAAGTGGAAGGAGACAGATAATGTTGGAGGTGGGACATATGGGCAAGAGCAAGCATGACTTTCAGGGTGAGCCTGGAGCATGAGTGACCTCAACACCCAGGAGCCTGGAGAGCAGTGAAAAGGGAGCTTCTCTTTTTGGTGAGCTTAGTGGTTGCCAAAAAGAGTATGGTGAGAACAGGGAAAGGGGAATTGAGGGCGAGGTCTTCTCTTACACTCCTTAGCAACTGGCAGCCTTCTTTCCCACCCAACTGCTAGATGCTGCTTCATTCTTCTGATTTTTAAAAAAATTACTCCAATACCTCCAAATGGATAAAAAGTAATCCTTTACTTTGTCTTCTCCCTCAAAGATTTAACAATTAACCCAAATTTGGACATCTACTGCTTGAAGCTTTAAAATGCTTACCTATTGACATACATACGATACTATATATAAAATAGATAACTAATAAGGACCTACTGTATAGCACAGGGAACTCTACTCAATACTCTAATGGCCTATATGGGGAAAGAACCTAAAAAAAGTGGATATATGTGTATGTATAACTGATTCACTTTGCTGTACACCTGAAACTAACACAACATTGTAAATCAACTATACTCCAACATAGGAAAAGGTTGCTGAGCCCTGATTTAAGCCATTTGCAAAATAAAATAACAAAAAAAATGCATATCTAAAAGGAACTGATCCCCTTATGATCAATCTGTTGTCTTTTGTTAATAAAAACAAGAATACAATAAAGAGCTAACTCTGCTCAAAAATAAAAAAGAATGAAGAATCAGTGAGATACATTTAAGGGAAACAGTAAGATGATATATAGATACATAAGATTCCTAGATTATTCCCATAGAAGCTATTTTGCATTCTACATTTTGAGAAATTCTGCATACAAAAATTAAAACTTTATTTTCTGAGCTGTAGTAATTTTATTATAGTTAACTCCTTTTCAAAATAATGAAAAATTTTAAATAAGCTATGTCAATAAATATTTTTTTAAGAAAGGGAAAGAGTAAGGTGAGAAATGAAAGCATCCGTTGGAGTTATGGGCAGGGGCTTCATGGCTGAAATAACAGTGTCTGTAAGATGTGGTGGTGCGGTTCATTATCAGGCTGAAGTGGGTAACACTCTCCTTTTCCTTGTGCAGGAACCTTGTGGATGACAGAGATCGTCAACCTGATCTGCAACAAGGGGGATCCTGCCTGGGTCCAATCTGTTGTCAGCAGTGAGCATTCGATGTGGTTAGAAACTAAAGCTGGGCTTCAATGTATAAAGGATCAGAAAGACCCATGATTCTACGTCTCCCATCTCCCCATTCAGTTGTTCCCCAGGTCATTCTTCAGTTCCATGGCCAAGGTGAGTTAATGATGCAAGGTCAGTTTGGGTCACTTCTTTGGTTATCCTGAAGGCCTGTGTTTTAGGGACAGAGTTAAAATGTGACTCAGGTCCATCGACACGTGAATGGATAAAGAAGATGTGGTACAGGGCTTCCCTGGTGGCGCAGTGGTTGAGAGTCCGCCTGCCGATGCAGGGGACACGGGTTCGTGCCCCGGTCCAGGAAGATCCCACATGCCGCAGAGCAGCTGGGTCTGTGAGCCGTGGCCGCTGAGCCTGCGTGTCTGGAGTCTGTGCTCCACAACGGGAGAGGCCACAACAGTGAGAGGCCCGCGTACAGCAAAAAAAAAAAAAAAAGAAAGATGTTGTACATATATACAGTGGAATATTACTCAGCCAAAAAGAAGAATGAAATCATGCCATTTGCAGCAACATGGATGGAACTAGAGATGATCATACTAAGTGAAGTTAAGTCAGACAAAGACAGACGTTATATGATATCACTTATATGTGGAATCTTAAAAAATGACACAAATGAAATGAACTTACTTAGAAAACAGAAATAGACTCACAGACATAGAAAACCAACTTATGGTTACCAAAGGGGTGGGGGTGGGGGAGATAAATTAGGAGTTTGGGATTAACAGTTACCCACTACTATATATAAAATAAGTAAACAACAAGTATAGCACAGGGAACGATACTCAATATTTTGTAATAACCTATAAGGGAAAAGAAGCTGAAAAAAATAGATATACATGTATGTATAACTGAATCACTTTGCTATACACTTGAAACTAACACAGCATTGTAAATCAACTACACTTCAATTAAAAAATAAATTAAAAAAATGTGATTCAGTGAAGTGAGCATATTAGAAAAGCTTGTTGCAAGCTATGGTGGCACACACCAGACAATCTCCCTGCTGCTGCTCCAGAGAATACTCAGTCCTTAATTAAATAAACCCTGGCTGCACCCCCAACCCCTAGGTACCCAACATTGATATGACCATATGGGAGGTGTCTCAACTGTAAATCAGCATCTGTATTTCAGAAGAAATGTAGGATTGGAACACATGTTTGAAATCCCACTGGGTTTTTCTAATCGTGAAATCATTTAGGGCATGTCTTTCCCATTTAATAGATCCACAGACCTCTGAGGCATAATCTCAGGACCTCTAAAGGAGGACCCTAACATTGAGTGACCCTGTGCTGTAAATGTGCGTCTTCACTCATCTTAGATTATAGTTTAAAACGTGACACCGAAGGTATTATCAAAACTGTGTGAAACTGAACTTATTTACAAAACAGAAATACGCTCTCAGACATAGAAAACAAACTTGTAGTTACCAAAGGGGAAAGGGGAGGATGAAATAGGAATTTGGGATTAACAGATACACACGACTGTGTGTACAACAGATAAACAGTAAGGCCCTACTGTATAGCACAGGGAACTATACTCAATATCTTGTAATAAGCTATAATGGAAAAGAATCTGAAAAAGTGTGTATATATATATATATATATATATATATATATGAATTACTTTGCTGTGCAACCAAAAATGAATAAATACATAATAGGAAGAAAGAAAAAATGTAAGAAACTCCCTCAAACAATCGTATGTGATGTGGTAGTGGAAGTATGATCAAAATATTCTAGCATCACAGTGTCTTTCATAATATTAATATTGTACCATGTTTCTATTTGTTTGCTTGTTTATTGTCAGGTATATTTATTTTACTGTGATCACCATGATTATGAAGACCAGGTTTATTTTGTAACTTTTTTTTTTTTTTTTACCATTTTACACCAACCTACCAGAATGCTTAAAACAATATAGAGATTTAAGAAAATATTGGTTGGTGGGCATGTAAATTGACGCAACCAGTATGGAAAACAGCATGGAGGTTCATCGAAAAATTAAAAATAGAACTGCCATTAGATCCAGCAATTCCACTTCTGGGTATTTATCTAAAGAAAACGAAAACACTAATTTGAAAAGATAGATGCGCCTCCATGTTCAATGCAGCCTTATTTATGATTACCAAGATGTGGAAGCAACATAAGTATCCACTGATGGATGAATGGATAAATAAGATGTGAGATATATATATATATATATATATATATATATATATATACATACATACAGTTGACCTTTGAACAACATGAGTTTGAACTGTGAGTTTCATTTATACAAAGATTTTTTTCAATAAATATAGTACTGTATTTTCATTTTGTTGCTTTTTATTTTTTAATAAATTTATTTATTTTATTTATTTATTTTTGGCTGCGTTGTGTCTTCATTGCTGTGCACAGGCTTTCTCTAGTTGCGGTGAGCGGAGGCTACTCTTCATTGCGGTACACGGGCTTCTCATTGTGGTGGGTTCTCTTGTTGCTGAGCATGGGCTCTAGGAGCATGGGCTTCAGTAGTTGTGACATGCAGGCTCAGTAGTTGTGCCTCGTGGGCTCTAGAGTGCAGGCTCAGTAGTTGTGGTGCACAGGCTTAGTTGCTCCGTGGCACGTGTTATCTTCCCGGACCAGGGATCGAACCTGTGTCCCCTGCACTGACAGGCGGATTCTCAACCACTGCACTACCAGGGAAGCCCCATTTTATTGCTTTTTAAATTAACTAAGTGTGGGGAAATGTTTCTGTTCGATTAGAGAGCACAATATGTGGCATCAAAAGAATTAGGGTTTGAGTCCTGATTCTATCCAAACTGTTTCCACTTCCTGCCCTTGGGTGAGTATCAGTTCCTTTGCTTTTGAAGCAGAGATAGCAGTACTTGGGTTTTCCACCGTGTAGGGGGTAGTACCCCCAACCCCTATGTTGTTCAAGGGTCAACTGCACAGTGGAATATTACTCAGCCATGAAAAAGAATGAAATCAAGCCATTTGTGACAACATGGATAGACCTTGAGGGCATTCATGCTTAATGAAATAAGTCAGATAGAGAAAGATAAATACCACTTGATCTCATTTATATGTGGAATCCAAAATTTAAAAAAAAAAGCTCATAGATACAGAGAACAGATTGGTAGTTGCCAGAGGTGGAGGGTGGGTGGTGGGCAAAATGGGTAAAGGAGGTCAAAAGGTACAACCTTCTAGTTATAAAATACATAAATTATGGGGATGTGATGTACAGCCTGGTGACAATAGTTAATAATGCTGCGCTGCATATTTGAAAGTTGCTGAAAGAGTAAATCTTAAGCATTCTCATCACCAGAGAAAAATAATTCTGTAACTATGTCTGGTGACCAGTGTTAAGTAGACTTATTGTGGTCATCATTTGGAATCATTATGCTTTACCCCTGAAACGAATATAATGTTGTATGTCAATTATACCTAAGTAAAATTAATAAAGAAAGAACATATTGAATGAATGAAAGAATACATGAAACAGGAAAACAAACAAAAAAAATAGTCCAAGACCACACTCTGTAAAATGATTATGACTTTACGCCAGAAAATTCTGGTTTGAACCTCAGTTCTCCAGATTTTGTCTATGAACAAATAGTGCAATGTCGTTGAAGCTCCATTTTTGTGTGCTTAAACCAGCAGGATTTATTCATCTGTGCTAAGGGCTGGGAGGAACGTGATGATTAAGATGACCTCAAGCCACATCCAAAAGGAATGTATAGATCGTTTGAAAAAAGACCAATAACAGACAAAATTTGTTAGTTTCCGTAGCGACCACATTTTTTACTGACAGCCTAGCTTAGATCAGAGCCTAATGCATACTCAATGAATTATATCTATTTTAAGAAATATAATAAGTAGATTAAGAATCTGCTTATTGTTGTTTATCTATTTTATATATAGTAGTTTGTCTTTGCTAATCCCATACCCCTAATTTATCCCTCCCCGCCTTCCTCTTTGGTAACCGTTTGTTTTCTATGTCTGTGAGTCTGTTTCTGTTCTGTAAATAAGAACAGAAGAGAAACATTTGTGTGTTTGTGTCATATTTTAGATTTGACATTTGATTTTAAACATTTGTGTCAACTGTGTCATATTTTAGATTCCACATATAAGTGATACCCAGCTCAGATTATGACCGCAGTGGAGTAAAGCAATGATCCGAATTGGAAATGACCTGATATAACACTTGATCCAGCATGTCCTAGCCTAGGTTTACTGACATAAAACTAGTTCCTTTTTTTTTCTAAAGTTTGTTTTGAGAACCCTGAAAGTTTGTTTCCTCTTGAGGTTTCACCATCTACAGCAGCATGAGTTTATTCATGCCATCATTTTGAATATTATAAACGAACCCTTATATACAGTTGGCCATTCACATCTGTCTGATTAGTACCTGGGAAATACTGATACCGTAGAAATTCCTAGGAAAAGATAGTGAGGCCTGGAACATGAAATTCCAGGAATAGCAGTGAATAGGGCAGAATCCCAATAAAAGTCAGACTTCTTCAAAATGTAATAACATCATCTGCCTCTCAAAACTTTAAAGACCATCATTCCATGTATCATAAGGTTCTTAAGGGCAGAAACAAT
The DNA here is from genome assembly GCF_937001465.1 of Orcinus orca. NCBI lineage: Eukaryota > Metazoa > Chordata > Mammalia > Artiodactyla > Delphinidae > Orcinus > Orcinus orca. Next base: position 56,447,588 of record NC_064578.1, read on the forward strand.
CCATATCTTATATACTGCTCCTTCTATAGAATCTAACTAAATGTCTGGCACATTGTGGGTTCTAAATATATTTTGTTAAATAAATGAATTAAAGACTAAATTGTAGCCAGACACTTTAATGGGCGTTGGCATTTTCTCCATTTGTGAAAAGCGTGGAGCAAGGGAAATGGATACATTTATTCTCATTTTCTCTTTTTTTACAATTTAAGTGTATTTATGTAATGAGAAATCCCAGAGATGTTATTACTTCCGGTTATCATTTCTGGAAAATGGTAAAGATTATCAGAGAGCCAGAATCATTTGAAGAATATTCGGAACGGTTCCTTCAAGGAAATGGTGAGTTTGACGCAAAATGTGGACTCCAGGTGGAATGGGGAAGTTTCTGCGTCTCATCCCCAGGTCTTACTGTCCCATGATTTAAACAACCACATTGTAATCGAAACCTAGATGTCGCTAAATCTGTAGCCCCTCCTGTTAACAACAGAAATCTTAGCGAATGTGCTTTGTGTTCTCCCAAATTTTTTCTAAATATAATAAACATATAAAAAGATAATTCACCACACTCAAAATAAGAGAAGTATGAATTCAAACTACAATGATATACAGTTTCTCATCTGTCATAGTGGAAAGTGTATGCCTTTCCTCTCATTGCTGTAACAAATTACCACAAATTTAATGCTTTAAAACAACAGAAAATTGGGAATTCCCTGGTGGTCCAGTGGTTAGGACTTTCACTGCTGAGGGCCCGGGTTCAATCCCTGGTCAGGGAACTAGGATCCCACAAGCCACCTGACGTGGCCTAAACTAAACTAAATAAATAAAACAAAAAAGTATCTTACATTCTGGAGTTCAGAAATCCAAAATATGCCATATGGGCTAAAATTAATGTGCAGGTGTGGTTACCTTCTGTTCTTGAGGCTCAAGGAGAGAATTCACTTCTCGCCTTTTCCAGCTTTTAGAGGCTGCCCACATTTCTTGGCACGTGGACCACATCCTTCCACACTCTGCTGTCATCACATCTCCTTCTCTGGTTCTGACACTCTTTCCGCTCTCACATAAGGACCTGTGATTACGTTGTTTCTACCTGGATAATCCAAGATAATCTCTCCCTTTGAAGATCCTGAATTTAATTGCATCTTCAAAGTCCATTTTGTCATGAAAAGTAACGTATGCAGAGACTTGGGGATCAGGCTGTGGACACTTTTGTGTGGCTATCATTCTGCTCTAGCCCAGCTAGCATTCAAAACATTTGACTCACGCTGTGGCGGTGAGACTCTGGGTAGACCAACACGCTCATATGTTGCTGGTGGCATGGATAACAGTACTAACCCACGTAGGGTCATCTTGCAAATGCTAACATTCTAGCATTTACACATTCATGTTTAACTCCCCTTTCTCCAGTGGAAAAAAATACACTAGCAAAAATACAAAAAAAAAAAAAAGTTGCGGTGGGGAGAAGCAGAAGATGGATTTACTAGACTGTTCAAATTATCCTTCTTTGTAATAGCAAAAACTAAAGTTGCCACCAAATATATAATGAAGTGCTGCTCAACTTAAAAAAAATGGAATGTTGCCATTCTATTACAGAGTGACCTCTAGAATCCACTGCTAACTATTTTAAAAATTGAGATGTGGAGAAAAGTTTGTAGCGTAGGCTACCAATGAACAACGGCGGAGGACAAGTACAGGAAAGGGCAGGAGGAGAGAAGAGTTTGGTAAAATTTGGAGAGTTGGGTGCAATAAGAAAGAAGCAACTAAATGAGGTGGATGGACCTGGGGTCTGTCATGCAGAGTGAAGGAAGTCAGAAGGAGAAAGACAAATAGCGAGTGCTAACGCATACGTATGGAAACTAAGAAAAAGGTTCTGAAGAACCCAGGGGCAGGACAGGAATAAAGACGCAGACGTAGAGAATGGACTTGAGGACACGGGGAGAGGGAAGGGGAAGCTGGGACGAAGTGAGAGAGTGGCATGGACATAGCCACACTACCAACTGTAAAAGAGATGGCTAGTGGGAAGCAGCCGCATAGCACAGGGAGATCAGCTCGGTGCTTTGTGACCGCCTGGGAGGGTGGGCTAGGGAGGGCGGGAGGGAGGCTCAAGACGGAAGGGTTATGGAGATGTATGTATACATATAGCTGATTCAATTTGTTGTACATCAGAAACTAATGCAACATTGTAAAGCAATTGTACTCCAATAAAGATATATATAAAAGAAGCAACTAATATCTGCCTGGTCACCATCAGAGACAACCTTAAATATTGTATTAAAGAGCTTGGTGTTTTTTTTTTTTTTTTTTTGGCTGCTCTACATAGCTTGTGGGATCTTAGTTCCCCGACCAGGGATCGACCCCGCGCTCACAGCAGTGAAAGTGTGGAGACCTAACCACTGGACTGCCAGGGAATTCCCAAGAGCTTGGAATTTAACTTATGCAATATTTTGATTAAAAAAATATTATTTCTGAAGAAAACTCTAAAATTTTGGATCTGGATTTCCATCAAAGATATTTTTAAAGGGCTTTAATGCCAAAAAAATTTAAACACCTGTTTCGGTTGTGTCAGCTTGTCCAATGCTCTGGAATCCTGTCTGATTCCCTTGTAGAGCCACAGAGGAAATGTATTTTTAACTACTACAATTTTTCCTGTCACAAACATGCTCCTCCTGGCCATAATCTTGGACGTTCCTGGATGAAATGCCCTCCTGTAAGAGTTCCCAGTGGGGACTTCCCTGGTGGTCCAGTGGTTAGGACTCTGTGCTTCCACTGCAGTGGGTATGGGTTCGATCCTTGGTCGGGGAACTAAGATCCCACAAGCTGCACGGCCAAAAAAAAAAAAACAAAAAAACAAAAAAACAAAAAAACAGTTCCCAGTGTCCGTGTGCAGACAGTGAATGTTCAACATTTTACTAGCTGTTTTTTCAGCAGAAGGAGGACCTAACTTCTAGGAGCCTCAATTTCCCTATTGGATTTGGGAGTGTAATAATTGAGACTGTGCTGAAACCTGCTCCACACCTGTAAGAAAAAATTAGGTGTCTTTATTGCAAGGTAGAGAAAAATCTTGCCTTTTGTTTTTTTAACTTCTTGGAGTTTATCATCTAATTATGTCAAACACAACTATCTCTCCTATTTAATTATACCAAACCCTTAGTTGCAAACAACCTTAAACATAAAAAACAGATCAAGCAATTCTAATTAAATGTTTATTTATTTATTTATTTGGCTGCGCCGGGTCTTAGTTGTGGCATGCGGGTTCTTTTTATTTGCGGCATTGGAAATCTTAGTTGCGGCATGTGGGATCTAGCTCCCTGACCAGGGATGGAACCCAGGTCCCCTCCATTGGGAGCATGGAGTCTTAGCCACTGGACCACCAGGGAAGTCCAAGCAATTATAATTAAACAGGATAAATAATTCAAGCACGTCTCAGTGAATCCAACATAAGAATTCAACGAGCTATATTCCTGTAGGAATAGCTGGAACCATGGGATTAAACAGAAGATCTTATATCTCTGCACCTTTCTCCTTGAAATTTTCATCTTCTGAACAAAAAAAATGTGATACACACACACACACACACACACACACACGATGAAATACTACTCAGCCATAAAAAAGAATGAAATAATGCCATTTGCAGCAACATGGGTGGACCTAGAGATGATCATACTAAGTGAAGTAAGCCAGACAGAGAAAGACAAATACCATATGATATCACTTATATGTAGAATCTAAAATATGATACAAATGAACTTATTTACAAAACAAAAATAGACTCACAGACATAGAAAGCAAACTTATGGTTACCAAAGGGGAAAGTTGGGGGGATAAATTAGGAGCTTGGGATTAGCAGATACAACTACTATGTATAAAATAAACAAACAACAAGGTCCTACTGTATAGCACAGGGAATTATATTTAATATTTTGTAAAAAACCACAATGGAAAAGAATATGAAAATTTTTTTTTCTTTTTTTTTTTTTTGTCTCAACATAGGTTTCTGCTAGTTTGGTTCGCATGATATGAAAAAGAGCTGACCATTCCTGAATTGGGGAACTTATATAGTATTGTGCAGTTATACAAGGAGAGACAGAAAGTTTGCTCTTTTTTTTTTCCTCTGGAAAGTTTACTCTTGATATGAAGACCAAAAATCTCAGGGGAAGAGACACAGGTTTGCATGTGTCTAATGCCTTATTCAACAATGTCTAAGTGACAGGATCATTTGACCTACGACTCCTCAAATGCACATTGTGAAAGGAAAAAAAAATTTTTTTTCCACACTATGTGCTGTTCCAAAGGTTTGGGATGGGTGAAGGACATACAAAAGACACGTGTTTCTGGTATAGGGGAAAGAAACTGTATTCATAGCAGGAAGAACAAAGACATGGACTCCAAATTAGAAGGAGTTTAAAATTAGCTCTTTCATTTGCTAACTGAATTCTCTTTACAGTTCAAAAATCTCATCACAGGTAGATGTGACACATTTTTTTTTTAACTTTTTATTTTATGTTGGAGTACAGTTGATTAACAATGTTGTGATAGCTTCAGGTGTACAGGAAAGTGATTCAGTTATACATACACATGTATCTATTCTTTTTCAAATTCTTTTTCCATTTAGATTGTTGCATAATATTGAGCAGCGTTCTCTGTGCTATACTGGGTCCTTGTTGGTTACCCATTTTAAATAGATGCCCATCTTTTTTTTTTTTTTTTTTTTTTGCGGTACGCGGGCCTCTCACTGTTGTGGCCTCTCCCGTTGCGGAACACAGGCTCCGGACGCGCAGGCTCAGCGGCCGTGGCTCACGGGCCCAGCCGCTCCGCGGCATGTGAGATCTTTCCGGAGCGGGGCACGAACCCCTCTCCCCCGTATTGGCAAGCGGAGTCTCAACCACTGCGCCACCAGGGAAGTCCTAGATGCCCTTCTTAAATACTGCATTGTATATGGCACCACCTGGTGGCCATCCAGGCAGTAAAGGCAGAAATTCTATTTCTCACGTCAACGAAGAGGAAAGGACAAGGATTCCTCCCGCTTTGCTCACTTGCTCATCAGACACATAGGGTGTGCATCCCGGGGCGGTGGGGTCCACGAGAGTGAACCAGGTACTTCTCTCTCCGCTTCTCTTGCAGTGCTGTATGGATCGTGGTTTGACCATGTTCACAACTGGCTGCAGATGAAAGGAAAAGAGAATTTCCTGGTGATATCGTATGAGGAGCTGCAACAGGTAACCATTCTCTCTAGCTCCATCTCATGGCTGTCTATCTTCCATCCATTCGTTCAATTTAATTTAATTAATTAATTTTTTAACATCTTTATTGGAGTATAATTGCTTTACAATAGTATGTTAGTTTCTGCTGTATAACAAAGTGAATCAGCTATTCATATGCATATATCCCCATATCTCCTCCCTCTTGCGTCTCCCTCCCACCCTCCCTATTCCACCCCTCTAGGTGGACACAAAGCACCGAGCTGATCTCCCTGTGCTATGCAGCTGCTTCCCACTAGCTATCTATTTTACATTTGGTAGTATATATAAGTCCATGCCACTCTCTCATCCATTCTTTAATATTTCTATTCTACCCTTTCAATCAGATCTTATCCCTGGGAGGAGATCAAGAGGGGTCATTTCTTCTTTGACCTCCTTAGGTTGTACACATTCTTTCTTCAATTTTCTCATTTATTTCTTTTTACAACATTTAATGCAGGCACTGACAAAGAGTTTAGTAACATACTGAGGGCTATCAACGATTTCATGGCAAAAATCTGAAGCAATCTGGGAACCCAGGGGCAGTGTCCGGTGGGTATGGAAGGCAGATGGGGCTTGGCAGGGTCAGGATAGAGGCAAAAGTATTTACATATTCCCAGACCGACTGATAGGAATTGAATATGTCAGTATTCATAGGAAGCATTGGCTGACCTCCAGAGAAAGCGGCCGACGTAAATTTTTTTTTAATTAATTTCATTTTGGCTGCATTGGCTCTTCGTTGCTGCGTGTGGGCTTTCTCTAGTTGCGGTGAGCGGGGGCTACTCTGCATTGTGGTGCATGTGCGTCTCGTTGCAGTGGCTTCTCCTGTTGTAGAGCATGGGCTCTAGGCACGCAGGCTTCAGTAGCTGTGGCACATGGGCGCAGTAGTCGTGCCTCGTGGGCTCTAGAGCGCAGGCTCAGTAGCTGTGGCTCACAGGCTTAGTTGCTCCGCGGCATGTGGGATCTTCCCGGACCAGGGCTTGAACCTGTGTCCCCTGCATTGGCAGGCGGATTCTTAACCACTGCACCACCAGGGAAGCCCGTGACCAATGTAACTTTAAATAGACTGTCTCAGGACTTCCCTGAGCCACAACTACTGAAGCCCATGAGCCTAGAGCCCGTTCTCCGCAACAAAGAGAGGCTACTGCAATGAGAAGCCTGCGCGCAGCAACGAAGACCCAACGCAGCCAAAAATAAATAAATAAGTAAGTAAGTAAATAAATAAATAAAAAAATAAAAGTAAAGTAAAAAATAAATAGACTGTCTCTTATAAACACTCCTCTGTCCCACACTTGGACTGCACATTTCCAGATGAGCATGACGAGCTCATCCTCTTCCTGCTTTCGCTTATTTTCTGTCTCCTCCTGGTCATCACTCTCTGCTGTCTCTGTTTGCTCTCTTTTTCCCGATTGTCATTTTCTTTCCACTCTCTGTGGTTCTCATCCTAGGACATACAAGCTAGTGTAGAGACGCTCAGCCACTTCTTGGGCAAGAAGCTGAGCCCAGAAGAACTGAATGCAGTCCTCAAGAATGCATCCTTCAAGACCATGAGAGATAATACAATAGCAATTATTCCCTATCACCTGATATCTTTATGGATCAAAGCAAAGGTTTCATGAGAAAAGGTAAGAGAGCATTTTTTTAAACTGAAGTATATTTGATTTACAATATTAGTTGCAGGTGATTAGTTGCAGGTACAGCATAGTGAGTCAGTATTTTTATAGATTATACTGCATTTAACATTATTACAAAACAATGGCTACATTCCCTGTTCTGTACAGTATATCCTTGTTGCTTATTTATTTTATACATAGTAGTTTGTACCTCTTAATCCCCTACTCTTATCTTGCCCCTCCCCCCCTTCCTCTCTCCACTGGTAACCACTAGTTTGTTCTCTATATCTGTGAGTCTGTTTCTGTTTTGTTACATCCATTCATTTGTATCATTTTTTAGATCCCACACATAAGTGACAACATACCGTGTTTGTCTGTCTCTGTCTGACTTATTTCACTGAGCATAATACCTCCAAGTCCATCCATGTTGTTGCAAGTGGCAGAATTTCATTCTTTTTTTATGCCTGAGCATTTCTAATTTTAGAACCTGGAAGAAATGGACAGAGAATTCCTCTGCTTCTGTGGATAAACTAAGATATGGGGCGAGGAAAATATTTGAGTCTATAAAATCACAAAAGTGGCACCTGACTTGGAGAGTTTAAGGAATGATTTGGGATATTTATAAGGTCATAAAGAAAACTTGTGAAGATGAAGCACTGCCTATGAATAATGTATTTCCCTGTCCCCACTCATGTCCTAGGTGTTGGTTGTTGTGTAGAGCACCCTCACATTTTCTTGTTAGAGTTCCCGCTCACAACACTGGTGTGGTCCCTCGCCCCATGGAGTGACCCTCCCTTTACAAGTATTGACAATGGGAATATCTATTCCACCAAAAGGAGCTGGCAAATAGAAACCCTGGGGAAAGAAAAATGAGGGGAAAGACATGTGACTTAGCTCCAGGCCAAGCCTTCTGTTGAGACCCTATAGGAAAGACCAGAGATGTTCACTACACAGAAGGAATGAGGGTGTTGACGGCAGGTAGTGGGTAGTTTCCATTTTCAACCTGCAGTGTACAAGAGTGGGGCTGGGGAGACCTCAAGGAAAAGATGACATGTGACTGTTTGCTCGGTTACCCAAGGGAAGAGCATTCGAGGTGGAAAAAACTGCAAGGTACAGAACACTGGGTAGTGCTGTTTGCGGTGATATTCAAGGGTGGAGAGTTAAAAATAAAAGGAAAGGGACTTCCCTGGCGGTCCAGTGGGTAAGACTTCGCCTTCCAATGCAGGGGGTGCAGGTTCGATCCCTGGCTGGGGATCTAAGATCCCACATGCCTCGTGGCCAAAAAACCAAAACGTAAAACAGAAGCAATATTGTAACAAATTCAATAAAGACTTTTAAAAAATGGTCCACATCTAAAAATAAAAAATAAAAAGAAAGGAAAGAGAAGGCATGATTTGGGGGTAGCAATCAATCACAAGTACACCATATCTACCTACACGACCCAGGGTAAGAGCAGCGTGGGAGAAAAGAACCTCCACTGTCCTAAAGAAATGTGTTGCTGGTTAAATGAGGTATACATGTAATATCCTAACACAATGCCTGGCATATGAGAAATTACTTCATGTAGGTTAGGTGTTATTACTGTTGTGGTTGCCTTTTGTGATTATTCAAACCTCACAATATAAACAGATTGCAAACTGGAGACTCAAATATACTACCAAAAACCAGTGGCCGTCGGACTCTGGACAAGAAACTTTTAACCACTCGGTTATATTGCCTTGCAATTTCCAGTTCAGTGTCCGTGACAGATTGGCAGTGGTGACAGACACAGAAGACGCTCAAGTGAAGTCTTGAGACCTTATTTATAAACCTGATCTGGACTTATTTTTTTGTATATTTGACAGGAATCATTGGGGACTGGAAAAGTCACTTTACAGTGGCCCAGATTGAAGCCTTTGATAAAATATACCAGGAGAAGATGGCTGGGCTCGCTCAAGACCTATTCCCATGGGAATAATGGCCTTATATTCCTGGTTCAGATATAAATGCTGAATTTCCTGATGTTCTTGTGTTCGAGCACGCTCATAGGAAGCAAATTTTAATCCTACAATTCAATATGTGGTTCATTGAAAATAACCATGTTCTAAGAATACTATTTCATAATAGGTGGAAGTCATGTAATATTTAAATTTCAGTGCCATAAATGAAGTTTTAATGGAACACACATACATGCACACACACACACAAAAGAATCATGTTCCTTATTAACTGTAAGCCATGCCAGCTTCAAAAAGTTATATAATATTTCAAACACACAGAATAAGAAAGAAAACAATATTTTAAACCTCATATGAATTCTAACCTGTTAAAAAATAAAAGTGAATACTTTCCCATATTGGTGAGTATATGAAAGTCCACCACAGAACATTACATGTATTAATATACTTACCTCTTCTTCTGTAGCCATTCCCCAATCATATCTTCCCTCTGTATCTTTGGCATCTCATAATTAGTAACTACTCAGAGTTTAGTGTGTACGTTTCTGTAGGGGATACCTTGTTCAGATCACCACACCGACGCACTTATGCTCCAGCCGCTGTGAGGGAGCCTGCTGAGGGCTTGCAGGTGCCCTCTTATCTGCAACATTGCTTTGAGCAAAACGAGAGACATCTTTCCTGGAAGATTAGGCTTCCCGAAAAACCAACGGCACCCAGCAAATGACTTGCAGAGATAAATATTAAAGACTAACACCTTGCGCTAGGAAAGGAGCAGATTCGTGGTGTGCTTTGTTGTCAAGCTCTCTGGGGGATGAGAACAAACCACATCTGTGTTTGGCTTCTTCCCCAAGACCCACCACTCACCCCTGCCATGTTGTGCTGGCCTCACTCCTTTTCAGAGCACACTCATTCATTGAATCATTTATACAAAAGCACCCATTTCAAGCTGTTTCTAAGAAACCCAACTCAAGAAACTTAACCCCAGAAGCCATCCTAGGATTAAAACTGTGAAGATGGGATTCTGGAATTGATCACTTACCAGCCAGACAACAATGAGGACCCCAATACTAGCAGAGGGGAACATACAGACAGACCCTGGCATATTATCCCAGGGCAAATCCTAAGGGCTTTTTGTTTGTTTGTGTTTTTTGGCGCACCACGCGGCATGCAGGATCTTACTTCCCTGACCAGGGATCGAACACGTGCCCCCTGCAGTGGAAGCGCGGACTCCTAACCACTGGACCGCCAGGGAAGTCCCCTGCTAAGGTTTTCACTACTGTGTTGGGATACAGGTGGAAAGGGCTGATCTGTCATGTGCAGAATCTCTGGAATGTGATTGTTACAGGGGGAACAGTAACTCTTAGGACTGTGGAATTAGGTGCCTTTTGAAAAGCGCCACTAACGCAAAAAGCAGTGGAGACAGTGACCTCAGATGGATTCATCAGGGTTGTAAATGTCACCAAAAACCCGGCCTCTGTTCACTGCTGCCGAATAGAAACACAGAGACAGAACCTGGAGGAGTAGAAAAGAGTAGCTTTATTACTTTGCCAGGCAAAGGGGGCCACAGCAGGCTAAGGCCCTCAAAACTGTGCCTTGATTCCTGGGCAATAGGAAGGGGTCTTATAATTTCAGGGTGGAAAACAGGGCTGTAGATAAGGATCGGGGCTGATGTAGTCTTCATTCTTCTTTCTTCTGGAGACATTGGGATTATTAGGGCTGGCGTCAGGTGGTTCCGGAACGGGTTCTGGTGGTCCTCAAGGTTATCGTTCCATGACGTTCTTTCTGGAATGAAGAATGCCCACAAAGGAAAGGAGTGCTAGGGAGTGTTGTCTTGGAGGAGTAAACATCAGGTGCACAGTACAACTTTAGCTAGAGGGCAGTCACTATCAGAGTGCAGCTAAGCAAGAAAGAGAAGGGAAAAATAAAAATCGTCTACAGGGGCTTCCCTGCCTGGACATCGAGCCCTGGTCCGGGAAGATCCCACACACCGTGGAGCAACTAAGCCCGTGTGCCACAACTACTGAATCCTGCGTGCCTAGAGCCTGTGCTCCGCAGCAAGATAAGCCACCGCAGTGAGAAGCCTGAGCGCCACAACCACTGAGCCTGCACTCTAGAGCCCACGAGCCACAACTACTGAGCCCGCGTGCCACAACTACTGAAACCTGCGCCCCTAGAGCCCATGCTCTACAATGAGGAGCCAACCGCAATGAGAAGCCCGCACACCACAACGAAGAGCAGCCCCCCCACCCCGTTCCTACTCGCCGCAACTAGAGAAAGCCCGCGCGTAGCAACAAAGACCCAACACAGCCTGAAATAAATAAATAAATTTATTATTAAAAAAAAAAAAGTCTACAGGAGACCAGTTGGATGGGTGGCAAGAATAAGGGCTGAATAAGGGCAGACATAATGGGGGTGCCTCAACTAGCTTCTGCTACAGCATAAAGGCAGTGTGGGAGTGATGTCAGCAGGATGGTGAAATAGGAGGCCCTGTCCCCGGATGATAGTAATGTGAGGGCTCTGGAAGCCAGGAGGGTAGTTCCAGTCCCCACATGGACCACGGAATCCAAGTTCAGCCACGTTGGACAGGATGAGAACAGCCTCACCCTGCCCGCATCACCCCTTCCAAAGCTGCCACATCTCAGTGCTGAGCCGCCTACCCCCAGCCCTTCTCACCCAGTGGGGAAAGAGAAAGCAAAGTGAGGGGCTGGCTTCTCCAGCCTTTGAGACCCGCTGCCCGACAGACCTGCTTCTGTCTCCTCAAACACGGAATGTGAGGAAACCCACGTGGCTGTGGCCTGGGGAGAGCTAAGATCAAAGAAATGGGGTAAGGATGGCAGCAACCCGCTCGAGGGTCTCAAGGACCACCTGGGCACCCCCACGGATGGCACAGACCTCACGGACTGGCTTGACCCTGCAGAACCGAGGGAGACACCCGGTCCTGAGGCTGGTCCGTCAGGAGAAGGGAAAGGGGTGAAGCTGGTACCCATCGCCCCAGCACTTTGGGGCAGTGCCCTGGGGAAAGGCTGGTAGTGCTACACACCTGACACAGCCCTGTTGAGGCAGGAGATAGACGGGCCCCAGGCTGAGCAGCTGGACTCTGTCTCCTGTGGACAGATAGTCCAAGATGAAGAGAAGGAGCTGAGCCCTGCCCAGGTAAGACACCACATATTTCTCATTCTCGAGGTCAAGGAGACCTTCCCGACTACACATGCGCAGAAAGGCTCCTTGGAGGTCAAAAAGGGGGTGATGTCAGCCTACCCATAGGCCTCTTCGCAAGAATCCACCTCGGCTGAGAGATGCACGCGCATGCAGGGGGGGACCCTGAGATAAACCAAGTACGGACTCAGAACCAGGCAAAGCAAGATGACTGGCCAGAGGAAACCCGGAAGAAATGCCCCATATAAGTGATTCAAACTACCACAAGGGCGCGACTCTCTCTGGGAGTCCACGCGTGTGTGCCTATTCATATGTACTCTTTTTCCTCCTAATAAACACTTTACTTGTTTCACTACTTTCCGTTTCTTTGTGGAAATTCATTTTCTCCAAAGCCATATGGGCCAGGGCCTTGTCACTGGCCACTGGTCTAGTGACTAGGATTCAGTGCTCTCTCTGCCATGGCCTGACTTCAGCCTGTGGCCAGGATCTGAAATCCTGCTTGAAGCTGCTGCAGGCTGAGGCCACCCAAGATCACTGTGGCATAGAGGGAAGACACACAATCCTAAACATCCCCTCCAGGAGGGACCCCCCAAAATCTCCGGCCGGGCTGTCTGCTGGAGGTCCTTCCCTCCTGAAGCCAGTCCATAAAGACTGGAAGAGGTGACTGCTTCCCAAAGTGCAGACATCAACGCAAGGCTACAAAGATCACGAGGAATCAGGGAAACAGGACATCATCGAATGAAGGAAATAAGCCCTAGTGACCGATCCCAGAGAAATGGAGATCTACCAACAGCCTGCTGGAGAATTCAAAGTCATTGTCTTAAAGAAGCTCCGTGAGTTACAGGAGAACAGAGATAGGCAACAAAACGGAATCAGGAAAACAGATTATTTTTCCTTTACAATTTTGTTTATTGAAGATTAAGTTTCTATTCAACTTTAAGGTCCACAATTATAAAGTTTAACTTGAAAAAACAGAGATTAGTTTTGACATTTAAAATTAGTACAAAAACGATCTGTTAACAACCATAGGTGAACAATATAGAAACAATTGCATCTCAAAAGCATGCTAGGAAAACGGCAGATTTTTTAAAATGAAAAGTTTGGATTGACGTCAGCAAGAAGGGAACAATCTATCATCAACTGGGATCAATCACCATAGACAGGAAATAAATCTAGGCAAGGACAAGTAAAGAATGAGAAATAACAATGTTTCTAAACCTTCCCTCCCCATTCAACTCTTTCCCAAGTCATTCTTCAGTTCCAAGGCCAAGGTGAGCTAACAATGCAAGCTCAGTTTGGATCATGTCTCTGGTTGTATTCTGTTTGTGGGACAGATTAAAACTCGATTCAAAGTGAGCATATCAGAAAACATTGTTCAAAGTGGCATGTTTGTATATTAGATAATTTCCTTGGTATTGCTCCAGAGAACACTTTGTCTTCCTTAGCTAAGTAATAAATCTCTGTTGCCCCCTAGTGTAAAGTGCCCAACATTGAGTTGCCCACGTGAAAAGCAGCTCAGTTACAAATCATCGCTTACAATTCAGAGGAAATATGGGTTTGGTGTTTACATTTGAAACCCAATGGGGACTCTTCTAATCATGACATCTATGTAGGGCATGTCTTTCCCAATCAACTGCTCCACAGTCCTGTGATGCAAAATTTCAGGAGCTCCAAAGGAAGATTCTAACTTTGAATATCCCTAGAGATATAAATGTGAATCTGTACTCTTCTTATGGTTTAAATCATGTGATACAAAACACATTATCTAAATTGCACGAAACTCTCTCAACCCACCTTTTGTGATGTAATGGATGAATGATCAGAATATTCTTATATCACAGTGTATTATATTTTATGAATGTTGTACTCTATTTCTATTTGCTTGTTTACTGTAAGGGTCATTTATTTGACTGTGACCTCCATGACTCTGGAGACTGTTGGGGGGAGGGGAGGGAAATTTCTCCCCTCCCCCTCTTGAGTTCTTGTGGCTGGACTAATAATACAATTGACTCAAGACAGAGTAACAGGAGAAAAAGAAACTAACTTTAATTCAAAGAAATGAGACTTAAGAAGTGGCCAAAGCAGGCAGCTTTTATACTTTTTAGACAAAGAAACAATAAATTTGTGAGGAAATGACAGGACAAAGAATTTTAGGTTTTGGGTGCTCAGTTAGTGAAGAATCTAAACAGAATTAGGTTTAGCTGGTAAATTAAAGAAGTAGTAAGGTTTGCTTATACAGGTCTCTTGGCCCTAAATGCCATCTCTGGTGATAAGGATGTCTCGCGACCTTCTGGTACAGGAAAAGCGCCTTTCACACAGGAGATTTCCTGCTTTCAGGGAAACAGAGGTGGGTCAAAGCATCCCTCTTTCACCAGCTCTTTCTTATGTAACTTGCCTTCAAAATAATCAATATGCCATTGTGAATGAAAATGCTGCTTGCCATATCAGTCTGCCAAATAAACCATAATTCTCAATTTTAGGTTTTTTCAGTTGACAATATACTTTTGACCAGGGACAGCAGTCAGTTAAGTGCTAACTGCTAGTAGTAGTGGTGGTGGTAGAAATAGTAAAAGTCCTAATAATAGTACAGTTAGCTGCTATTTTGATTATCACTACCTAGTCACAGAATTGGGAAACCAAAACTAGTTCTTCACACATTCATTCTTGATACCTACTCCCAGAAACTCACACACTCCCAGGGTCATACACACAACCACAAGCCCTGGGTTCCCTCTGCACATACCCTGATATTCTGATTTATAATAAGAAATACGTTCATCACCAGTTCCTGGCACAGAGCTCCCCAAACTCTTGGAATTTCCTTTGTGAGGAGCCAGAACAAGGTGTCTTTTGTTATGTTAATGAATGACTAGTAGGGGGTTGGTTGCCACGGGAACCAACCCAATTACTCAGCAGTTAGAACGTTCAGTTCCACCCCTAGACCTCCAGGGAGGAAAGAGGGCCTAGAGACTGAGTTCAATCACTAACGGCCAATGATTTAAGCAATCATGCCTAAGTAATGAAGCCTCCACAAAAACTCAAAAGGACGCAGTTCAGAGAGCTTCCGGGTTGGTGGAACACGTGGACACACTGGAAGAGCGGTAAGCGTGGAAGCTCCGTGCCCCTTCCCACACATATCTTGCCCTATATATCTCTTCCATCTTTCCACTCCCGAGTTATATCCTTTTATAAAAATTGGCGGGTGATCTAGTAAGTAAAGTAAGTGAACATTTCTCTGAGTTCTGTGAGTTGCTCTAGCAAACTAATCAAACCCAAGGAGGCGGGGGGCAGTCATTGGAACCTCCGATCTATAGAGGGTCAGTCAGAGCACAGGTGATATCTGGACTTGTGACTGGCACCTGTGGGGGGTGGGGGCATCTTGGGGACCCAGCCTTTAATTAACCTATGGGAATCTGCCTCATCACCAGCTAGACAGTGTCAGAGTTGAGTTGAATTGTTAGGACTCCCAGCTGCTTTCAGAAAATTGCTTGATGGTGGGGGGAAAAAAATCCACACACCGGAATTGAAATCAGAATTATACATACACACACACCTCTAAAAACGCAAAGCTGGATCACTACACACACACACACACACACACACACACACACTGGTTTCCCATACGCTCATACACAACCACAAAAAGTGGGCCACACGCATACTTGTACAAACGCACACTTCCAGAAATGGTAGCTTCTACACACATTCACTATCTGCGGGTCCACAGACAACTACACAACCACAAAAAATGGGATCTACAGAGTCGGTATTTTAAGCTTTGTGGGCCAATTTCTGTGGCAACTGCTCAGCTCTGCATTGCGCAAAAACAGCCATACATGACACATCGAGGTGCACGAGCACACACATTCAAAATGAATTTACACACACACGTACACAACCACAAAAACTGGGTTTCTCACACACGCAAAACACAAGGGTACACAACCACAAAAATCCGGTCACACGCGTTCACAAAGGTTCATCCTCACACATACACACAATAACACAACCTGGACCTCACACACATAAATGCACAATGACCACCCGGTCGGTACCCGCAAGCCCAGATCTCAGGGGCGGGCTCACACCTCCCGTCTTCTCTCACAGACTCGCGGTCACCTCACGCACCGCCACAGGAGGTCGCTCGCGTCCTCGCCCGGCCGACGCGCAGCCGCGTCACTACACGAAGCGGAAACGAGTCGCAGGGGCTCCTGGGAGATGTAGTCTGGGGCCTGGAAAGGCGCCGCGCAAAGGACTCTGGGGCTGTTCGTTCAGAGAAGGCGCAAGCGATATCCCACCCCTGGTCTGGAGCAACATCCCTTCGCTCCTCTCCTGGGTCCATTCGTGTCCGGGCCGGACAGATCGGAGCCAGCGCGGGCCGGGATCCCTCAACCTCACGATCCGGGAGTGGCCGTCCTGAACGGCGCCACGTCCCGGAGGCTTCTGGGAAGTGCAGCCTGAGCTCGCAGTGCGCATGCGCGAGCGCGTGCGTTACGGTCCGTGGGTGAGCCTGGCTCCCCAAACCCCTCTGAGCTCCAGGGGCAAAGGGGAGGGTGTTGGGGCTAGACGCCCCCGGACGGGAACGTGTAGGTGTGGATGCTGGGGAGGCTGGGTTTGGTTGAAGGGATCAAGGAAGGGTCTCAGCACCCGAAAACATCTACGTGATTTTATAAGGACAGCAACAAGTGGGGCCCTGGGAAGCGCTAGGCGGCCCTTGCGCGTGCGCGCGGCGCAGCGTGTTCCGAGGGCTGGTGTAGGGGCGGGGCCTCGGGCGGGCACGCGAGCGGCGATGACCCCAAGAGCGGCTCTGAGTGCGCGAGCGCGCCTGCGTATGCCTGCCTGTAAGTGGGTTGGGGCCTCAGGTCTGTGCCTGTGGAAAGGTCCCGGGAGAGGTAAGCGCCTGCGCACCGCGTGGCTTTATTTAGGGGCGTGGCCTCGCGCTCTCGTGGACGCCTAGGGGCGGGGCCGCGGCTCGCCGACGTGTCTCGCGCGTGAGGGGGCGGGTCCAGCCAGTGCCGACCGAGGGCCGCGGAGGAGAGTACGCAGGCGCGGGGAGCGCGGGGAGCGCGCCTTGCCTGCGCAGCTGCTGGGGTGGGCGTCGCCGGGACGCGACCCTGGAGGACAGGTTGAGTGTGGCTGTGGGTGTGTGCCCACGGCTGCCTGGAATTTTCCGCCCGTGACCGCCTGTGGGGTTTTGTCTGGTTGTGTGGTGACGGAGTGTGAGGTGAGGGACTGTGTTTGAAGCGTGTGGTGGCGTCGCTGTGTTGTGAGAGGAGAGCGGGTTGTGGCGTTTCTGCGTGTGTCTGTGATGGAGCCAGCCGTGTGGTGACGGGGACGTGCCTCAGGACCATGTTCGTATTTCACCGCAAGGTCTGTGGTGTTTATGTGAGGAAGAGGTGACTGCGCCTGTGGGAGGGGGGCCGGGAGTGGGTATGTAAGTGTGGCTGTGAGAATTTGTGTTGTTGAAGCGCGTTCGTGTGTGTGTGTGTGTGTGTGTGTGTGTGTGTGTGAGACCGACTGATGTAGGTGGCCGTTTATCGCCGTCTGGAGTGGCTGCGTGATTTGACCGGGTGGCTGTATGACTGAGCTTCAGTGGCTTTGCGGTTGTGAGTGTGTGGCAGTGTGCGACTGCGCTGTCGAGGTGTATCTCTCCCTGTAAGCGTGGAAGGAGGATCCTTGTGGGGAGGACTCTGAGCGGCTTTACGGGCGTGCAGGCTCCTGGCAAGGAAGTATGTGTGCTGTTGTGGGAGGCTTTCCTTCTCGGTAAAACAGGATAACAACACCCGCGTCAGTTTTGGGAAAATTATATAAATGGCGTAACGTAGTGAAATACCCCGTGCCGAGCTTGGCACTCACCAGGCCCTGTGTAGGTGCTTGGTGTTTGTTGGAGTGCTGGTGGTCGTTTTTCGTTGTCCCCGTGCAGAGGTAGAAGCGCGGTGGTGAACGCTGGAGAAATTTGCATCTCTGAACTTGAGATTGAGCAATGCTTCTCAGAGCTGGGGATCTGACCTCTTCTAGCCGAGAAGCGGTGCCCCAGTAGCCCAGCTGCTCCTTGTTGTCTGTTATTGCATTAGTGCATTTGAAGGGAGGGCAGTGTCTGTCTTGGTCTCTGGGACCTGAGGCTGCGTATGGTTGTGTGTCTGCTTCCTAACCAGTGTAGCTTGGGGGACTCTGGGACTTCTGGTTCCATCACTCAGTAGTTGTGTGACTTTGGGAGAGGTCACTTAAATTGCTGACCCTCAGTTTCACCTGCAAAATGGGGATAATAATAGTACCAATCTTAGGCCTGTGGTGAGCGTTAAGTAGAACAGTGCCTGACACAAGTAAGCAACGAATAAATGCTAATTGCTTTATTATTAACCTAATAACCCCAAGGATTCCACACCCAGAGAATCAAATCCACAGGAAGAAAAGCAAGAAGTGGAGCCTCAGAGAAAAAGTTGCAGGTTAAGAGATAAAGTAATCCTAAAGGCTAAATTGAGCTTAGGTTCAGAATTTTCTAGTCGGGGTCCTAGGAGGGCACGAACAGAGGGTCTTCCTTTATGGAGATATCCCTAGAGAACCTGTGGGGTCAAGACGCAAGCACTCAGAGTTAATTTCTTTCATTCTGAGAAGCCCACTGGTCAAGACCCAGTGGCAGGGACTGAGGAGGAGTATCTCCTGATAACACAGCGATCTAGAGACATCTCCGTGTCTAGAGCAGGGTTTCTCAGGCTTGGCACTTTGTTTTTTTTTAATAAATTATTTATTTATTTATTTATTTATTTATTTTTGGCTGCGTTGGGTCTTCGTTGCTGTGCATGGACTTTCTCTAGTTGCGGCGAGCTGGGGCTTCTGTTTGTTGTGGTAAGCGGGCTTTTCATTGCAGTGGCTTCTCGTTGCGGAGCACGGGCTCTAAGCGCACGGGCTTTCAGTAGTTGTGGCTCATGGGCTTCAGTAGTTGTGGCGCGCGGGCTCTAGAGCTCAGGCTCAGTAGTTGTGGCGCACAGGCTTAGTTGCTCCGCAACTAAGTTGCTCCGCGGCGTGTGGGACCTTCCCGGATCAGGGCTCGAACCTGTGTCCCCTGCATTGGCAGGCAGATTCTTAACCACTGCGCCACCAGGGAAGCCCCAGCCTTGGCACTTTGGATGCTTTGGGGCAGATAATTGAGAGATGGGGGAGAGCTGTCCTATATATTTTCGGATGTTTAGAATTATTCCTGTTTTCTACTCCCCAGATGCCAGTAGCATACCCCTGCTGCCCCAATTTTAACAAGCAGAAGTGTCTCCAGACACAGCCTGGTATCCCCTGGAGAACAAAATCACCCCAGTTGAGAACCACTGGTGTACAGGACCATGATGAGGGCACACCATGAACATTTTCAGGGCGTGAGGGTGGGGAGGAGAGCAAGGGGGCTGGATGAGAGAGGTGATAAAGGGATAATGTTTCTGAGATGAGAAGAAAGGGTGTCCAAAGCCTGCAACATGGGTAGGCTCTGAGAGGCACTCATTCATTGAGCAGTCAGATGCCTGCCATGGGCCAAGCACCTTGCTAGTCAGGATGGACCAGGTTTCTACTCATTGGAGCTTGCATTTAGTAGAGAGATGAAATTAAATTTATAACAGGTGGCAGTAATTATTTTGAAAAGGAAAGCAGGGTGAAGGGATTACAGGGTGACAGTGGGTGCTGTTTTCAGTGTCGACACCCAGGCTTCCCATGGGTATCTCAGTCAACTCCAAAGCCAAGAATGGCCACCATCAGTGACTCCTTGGAATCCTTTGATCAGGGAATCTAAGGATTTGGCTTTTCTCCTCCCCAGTGCTGAGGTCTGGACTCTTAACAGGGAGAGGTCAGATCTCCAGCCCGCGACTGAGGCTTGGAGACTGGAGCAGTAGTTCTAAACTATGGCCTTGCATAGAATTTAGAAATCTTAAAAGATAAAAATAAGACATGCCTGGACTCCATCCCCAGAGATTCTGACTTAATGGTTCTGGCAAGGGGCCCAGCCATCAGTATTTATTAAAAAGCTCCCAAGAGATTCCTGTGTACAAACAGGGTTGAGAGCTACAGCTGTGAGAGTTTGTGGGCTTCTCTGGGGCTTCTCAGAATGAAAGAAATTAATTCTGAGTGCTTTCAGTATCTTATCAAAGGCAGTCCCTACAGCTGCACTTCCCTGCAATAGGGACATTCCTAGCCCCATCCTACAAGTGAGGAAATCAAATCTGTACCTGTGCCAGCAGAGCAAGGGCAGGTCTGGCATTCAGATGCAAAGCTTACGTTTTCTGCTATAGCTGGGCTTGGGTCTTTGGAGAAAGTACCTTTCTATATCCCTGGCCTCTGGGGCTGGCAAGTTCAGGATAGAGGTGATCTTAAAATACTAGATAGGTGGTATAGCAAAAACAAACTCTGGCTGAACGGAAGCAATGTGTGGGTGCATTAATGGCTGGCTTTCAGTTATGTCAGGACCCACCCCAACTCAACACCCAGCACAGGCCCCCAGGATCACAGGGGTGCTGTGCCCCAAGGGGAGGCGTGGCCACTGTCCAGTAACTCTTTATTTTAATTTATTTATTATTATTTTTTGGCTGCATTGGGTCTTCGTTGCTGCACGTGGGCTTTCTCTAGCTGCGGCGATCGGGGGCCACTCTTCCTTGTGGTGCACGGGCCCCTCATCGCTGTGGCCTCTCCTGTTGTGGAGCACCGGGCTCCAGGTGTGAGGACCTCAGCAGCTGTAGCAGCGGGCTCTAGAGCGCAGGCTCAGCAGTTGTGGCACACGGGCCCAGTTGCTCCACGGCATGTGGGATCCTCCCGGACCAGGGCACAAACCCGTGTCCCCTGCACTGGCAGGCGGATTCCTAACCATTGTACCACCAGGGAAGTCCCTCCAGTAACTCTTTAAGCTTGTTCTCATCCAGGTTCTAGCCATCCCTACCTTAGGAGCAGGAATTTAGCTTTGTGCTAAATTGCAAAGCCCCTTCCCACCCTAAAGTATGGGACTCTGGAAGAGAGGCCAGGTTTACAGCGCTGCCCTGATGTGGTGTGGGATCCAGCCTCTTTATTTGTGGTGGTGATGGTGTTTTGAAAAGGTAATTATATATATGATACAGAACGCCAAAGCATAGATAGATAGGGAAAAGTGAGTTTTGAGTTTCCAAGCCTAGTGACCCAGTTCCCTTCTTCAGGGACAATCGCTGCTACCAACTTCTTTATTTCCCTTCCAGAACTTGTCTGTTCCTTTTCAAACTCATGTATTCGTATCCTGTATTTTGTTTTTTCTAAGCATTTTCTCTATATCTTTATTCTCCTCATTACACCATATCTTGGAGATCATTTCACACAGTACATATAGAGCAGATTTCTCAACCTCAGCACAGTTGACACTTTGGGCCAGATTGTCCTTTGCTCTGGGTGCTGTCCTGTGCATTATAGGATGTTTAGAAGTATCCCTGGCCTCGACCCATTAGATCCCAGGAACACCTCCCACCCCCAAGTTGGGACAACCACAGATGTCCCAGGCATTGCAAGTGTCCCCTGGGGGCAAAATTGCCCCCAGTAAAGAACTTCTGAGGTAGTGCTGCTGTGTTCCTTTTAAGAACTACATGGTGTCCCATATGTGCGTGTAACATTCACTGATTTTCTTATTGATGGGCAGTTGTTTCCAATCTCTTGATAGGAGTAGTAATTGTAATAGGGAAGAACCTTTGTATTCTTTTTTTGTTTGTTTTTTTTGGCTGCACTGTGAGGCATGTGGCATCTTAGTTCCCCCGACCAGGGGTCGAACCTGTGCCCCTTGCAGTGGACGTGCAGAGTCCTAACCACTGGACTGCCAGGGAAGTCCCAGAACCTTTGTGTTCTATTACAAGTTAATCACTAAAGGGAGGTTGCTTATAAGCTTGAATTACACATAATGGGTTTCTCTGGGAAACCCTGCCTCCCAGGTAATGAGCATTAAGCTAAAATACCTTTGTTTAGCCCATAGGAAACATCCTGACCAAACCCACCTGTGAATGACTGCAGGAAGGAAGAAATTAACACATCCCCTCTGAAATGTTTGACTTTTTTCCCTCCCTTTTAGTATAAAAAAATCTTGAATTCTAACTCAGGAAAGATGATTCTTTGGGACGTGAGTCATCATCATCTCCGTCTGCTGGCTTTCCGAATAAAATCACTGTTCCTTGCCCCAACAACTCGTCTCTCGATTTACTGGCCTGTCGTAGGGCGAGCACTATGAGATTGGCCTCAGTAACATAATGATAATAAAGAAACTAACATTTGTTTAGCACTGGCGCTGCTCTAAGTGTGTTACATGTTTTCATTCATTTAATTTTCACCACAGCCCTGTGGAGTCATCATTGTTATTTGCCTCATTTGACTGTTGAGGAAGCTCAGGCCCAGAGAGGACAGGGAGCATGTCTGAGGTCACACAGGTAGTGGGTGGCAGAGTTGGAAGCTGAACCCAGACAGCCTGGCTCCAGATGGATGCCCTTCACTGTAGGACTGTACTGCCTCTTCCTACAAACCCTGTCATTTTACACACATACGAGAACGTCTGAAGACAAATACCAGAAATGAGGTTACTGGGTTAAAGGGTATGTGCACCTTCAGCCTTAAAGATATTGTTGGGCTTCCCTGGTGGCGCCATGGTTGAGAGTCCGCCTGCCGATGCAGGGGACACGGGTTCGTGCCCCGGTCCGGGAAGATCCCACATGCCGCGGAGCAGCTGGGCCCGTGAGCCATGGCCGCTGAGCCTGCGGGTCCGGAGCCTGTGCTCCGCAATGGGAGAGGCCACAACAGTGAGAGGCCCGCGTACCGCAAAAAAAAAAAAAAAAAAAAAAAAAAGATACTGTTAATTTCTCTCCAACCAGCACTGTGTGAGAATTCTTACTTCGGCCCTCTTAGTGTCAGGCTTCCTTGATGATGCGTGGTGTATACTGAATTAAAAAGGAAAAGGAAGGCAAGAAATAACCGTGTGGCTGTTGCTGAAGATGTCTCATGTAAACTTTTAACAGCTAAGGGTGAAGCAGGTTTTGTTTACCCCATTGCACAGGTGAGCAAACAGGCTT
This sequence comes from Orcinus orca, assembly GCF_937001465.1. Lineage (NCBI taxonomy): Eukaryota > Metazoa > Chordata > Mammalia > Artiodactyla > Delphinidae > Orcinus > Orcinus orca. Next base: position 56,470,570 of record NC_064578.1, read on the forward strand.
TGTGTGGCTCTCCCACAGCCAATAATTGGCAGAAACGAGCTTTGAATCCAGAATTATCTAATATCAAACTGCTGTTCTTTCCTCCCCAGCAGTGCTGAGTCCCTTGGAGAAAATTATTTTGTGGACAAGAATCGTGCTCCTTCAACTTGGGGTGTGTGCCAAGGGCAAACAGCCATGAGAAACCACAGGATGGATGCGTTGCCACTTCCTGGAGCAATCCATTGTACTTGAGGAATCAGAAGAGAAGAATCTGGTAAATGATTTAAAACCTGATTTTATATTAACACAGACTCAGATTTATCATGATGTAGGATGCAGAAAGTTATATGGATGTTTCAGAACAAAACAGAAGATTTCAAGAGTTTTATGTTATGGGGCAGCTGCATTGGGGTATTCTCAGGCCACAGAGCTAGCCATTAACCCTCCTCTACTGTGCAGGGACATTAGTCAGAAGTTCTCAGACGCCACGTGTCAGTGAAGTGCTGGAGCTGGCTTGCCCCGCCTCACATGAACCCGTTGCGCACACCTCTCCCCAGTTCCATGTTCAGTGACATCAGTTTGATATATTACAGTGGGCCCTGGTGGGAGTATGTACACCGTGGAAATTGGCAGACACTGCAAATTACCCAGCACATCACTGTCCCAAGTTTGAATACGGAGAGAATTCAGGCATCCAGGATTCTTTGTCACCATTTTCTACACAAGGGAAACCTTGCTCAGCACAGTCAGAATTGAAGGCCAGGCCACTTGGTTTGTCACTGAGCCACAACTCATCAACCTTAGTGTGGTCTGCTCCAAAGCTCCCCAAGTGCTGTGGCACTCTGATATAACAGAGGTACATATCTCGTAACTGCGGTGCCACATTGACACCTCCTGAACCCTGCCAGAGAAGACAGTGCGAGTATTTGCAGTGTAGACCCTTATCCTGCTCCAAGAGGACAGACTGTGCTGCATGTGGATGGGGCTTAAATCCAGGCTTCATCACTTAAAGCTCTGAGACGTTGGGCAGGTCTTCTTCCCTCTTTCATCCTCAGAATGGAAACTGGAACCCATGTGATCAGTTTGCTCTAAAGGTGAAATCATATAATGCATATAAATATCCAGTACAGCTCTCAGTCTCATACTTACTACTTCTATTGATTTTTAAATTTTTATTGGGGTATAGTTGATTTACAATGTTGTGATAGTTTCAGGTGTACAGCAAAGTGAATCAGTTATACATATAAATATATCCACTCTTTTTCAGATTATTTTCCCATATAGGTCATTACAGAGTATTGAGTAGAGTTCCCTGTGCTGTACAGTAGGTCCTTATTATCTCATACTTATTATTAACTGGGAGGCATTGTTGTCACCAGGGGTTGAGCACATTTAACATGCACACCACCTGAGGGCTTTCCCAGAGCATGTGAACAGAAGGACAGTAGACTGTTCAGAACAGAAGACTCACAGCCCACAGCACTGGCCACATGCCACACTAATAACAACAATAATGATAAATACAGCTACCACGATAATTGTCTTGTCTGCTCCTCACAGCAGCAGCCCTTCACCTTCCTTTTGCAGACATAAAGGATCAAGGTAAAGGCCCAGTAAGGTTCAGTGTCTTGCCCAAGGTCACACAGATACACACAGGAATGTTGGTCAACTCACAGTGTGCAGTGGAGAACAGGAGGTGAAGGCAAAGGCAGATGTAGTAACAATAGAATTAGTTTCCCACGTAATGAAGTGGCACCTACTGCATGTTCAAGAGGCCCCTACCCCAGCTAAATGGGCCAGGGAGGGCTCTTTGAAGAAGTGATGGTAAAGAAAGTATTTACTACTGGGCCATTTAGTCACTCAGGTAGCGAATAGTTAGCCAGCCCCTTCCACGTGCCAGCTCCTGGTCCAGGGCACATGGGGCTTATGCTCAAGTGGTTGGGACAGACTGTAAGCACCAGAAGCAAATCACATAGTGTGTTAGCGAGGAGAACTGTGGAGAAAAGAGAAGTCAGAACTGGGAAAGGGAGAGGTGGGGGGTGATGGATAGGCGGGTCAGGGGTAGGTTGCAGTAATAAATACAATGGTTAGGGTGAGCCTCACAGATAAGGTGAGGTTAGAACAAAGATTGAAGGGAGTGAGGAACTGAGACAGGGGAAAGAGCATTGCAGGCGGGGTCCTGAGGCAGGACTGTGGCAGCTCGTTCAGGGATTGGCAAGGAGGCCAGTGTGAGGAAGGGGAGAATTGTAAGACCTGAATTCATAGCTCATGGGAGGGAAAATAAGGCCAGATACTACATGTAGACTCTTACCTAATCCTCACAACTCCAGAAGTAGTTCTGTGTTGTCCCTGTTTAACAGGGGAGGAAACTGGCACAGAGAGGCTAAGTAATTTGCCCAAGGTAACACAGCTAATAAAAATAGTCATCAAGCCCAGGTGGTCCAACTTCAGAGTGAGGTGTTTAACACACGCCAGGCCACCCAGCCGCTCCCTGTAACCCAGGTGAAGACAGGGCAGGGCTCCAAGCTCCTTCTGGACCTGTGAGTCTGAGTTAGGCAGGGCTGGTGTCCCACGGCTCCTTTCTGCCCTGTTGGAGTGACCTCATATGCTAACCTCAGTGATCTCCAACCAGCCCCTTTCATCCGGCCTTAGTGCATCCCTGAGATTCCTCTGAATCATGCATTTTTTTTTTTTTAGCACCAGGTGATTGACAAAAGAGAAGAAAAGCCCACTTATAGGGCACATGAATGGGAAGGAACAAATGGAAGGGTCACTGTATTTGTTTCCCATTGCTTTGGTGACAAATTACCACCAACTTAGTGGCTTCCAACACACCTTCATTCTCCTACGGTTCTGAAGGTCAGATGTCTGAAATGGTTTAGGCAGGGCCATGTTCATTCTGGAGGCTCTGGGGAGAATGTGTGACCTTGCCCTTTACAGCTTCTAGATGCCACCTGCATTCCCTTCCTGCATCTTCAAAACTGGTGGCACAGTGTATCCAGACCTTTTTCTCTCTGACTCTGCTTCCATCATCTTCTCTGTCTCTGACCTCCTGCCTCCCTCTCGTAAGGGCCTTGTGACCACATTGAGCCCACCTGGATGATCCAGGATCATCTCCCCACCTCAGCATCCTTCATTTCGTCATATCTGCGAAGTCCCCATTTTGGCCTTTTTTAGACCCTGCCCTTTTCCAAAGACAAGAGGGCTTGGAATGACTGCTGTTAGAACTGTTCTCTGTGCTGTGGTTTCAACATAAAATGGTTGCACTCCACCCCACTTTCAGCATGCCAGGAAGCATTTTGGACTGGTTACTAAGTCAGTCAATAATTTTTATTGAGCACCGCTTTGCACGGGGCATGGTCTCACACATGGGAGGAGAGAGTGAACAAAACAGTTAAGGCGTCTGCTCTCATAGAGCCTAAGTCACATGGGGGAGATGGTACCTGCATAAACAAGCCCTTTTCAGGAAGCCGGGGGTACTGCACAGAAAATGGAGCAGTAGAATGGCATAGACTGTATAGTATGAAGCAGTGCGGTCCTGTAGAAACATAATGCAAGGCAGAATTTTAAATTTTCCAGAAGCCATATTGAAAAAAGTAAACAAATTAATTATTAAAGTTAATTTTAATAATACATTTTAACTCAATACAGTATATCTGAAATATTACCGTTTTAATTCGTAATCAATATAAACAATTACCAGTGAGATTTTTTTACATTCTTTTTTTCTTTTTTAACTGAGTCTTTAAAGTCAGGTGTGTCTTCTACATGTATAGTGCACCTCAATCCAGACACTTAATTGATCTGTATTTAAATTTCATAAAATTTACCATTGGAAAAGTAGATTCACACACCCAAGTTGTTCCAAACATACTTAAAAGTTTACAGTAACTGAATTAAGGATCAATTCTTAATTTTAGATTAATAATAAATTTTAATTCAGTGATTTTAGTATTTATCATTTATTATGGTTTTAATAATAAACAAATTGAAATAAAATTAAACATTTTCTTATTTCCAGAACTCCACGTCTCACGTGGCTGCTGGCATGTGTTGGGCAGCACAGGTATAGAGTGACTCAGGGTGATGGAGGGCCTCCTGTGGAGGTGATACTTGACGTCTCACCTCTTCCTCTCCCACTAATGCACACCATTGAGATTACCCTTCTAGATTTCTGCATACCTATCTAATTAGTCCCTTCTCCAGCTGTTGCTTCCCCCTCGCCCCTCCTCCACCACACACACCCAGTTTATTTGCCACATAGCCACCGAGAAAAATTTTGTTAAATGTTAGGTCAGCCACATCATTCCTCTGCTCAGCCACCAACCCCCCATGATGTCTTATTGCGCTTGGGATGAATTCCAAACTGCTCCTCACCCCTTCATGATCTGGCCCCTCCTGCCCTCACACACCTCCTAGTCCACCACTCCCCGTCTCGCTCACTCTGTGTCAGCTCACCCGCCTTCGCACTTCCCCTTCACATGCAAGCATGTGCCTGCCGCAGGGCCCTTGCACCTGTTGTACGTCTACCCAGAATGCCCTTCTCCCAGTGCCCAGGTGGCTCACGCTGCAGTCACACCTCGGCTCAATGTTGCCTCCTCTGAGAGGCCTTTCCCTGCCACCCCGTCACTCCGTCCCCTGCTCGGGTCCTTTTTTTCCTGCATAGCAGTGATCTCAGCTAACACTGTGTTCTTTTTTTTTTTTTAAACACTGTGTTCTATCTGGACCTGTCTTCCCTGCTGGAATGTAAGGTACTTGGGAACCAGTACCTCTCTGCTCTAACTCTGCTCTCTCCCCAGCACTGGGGACAGTGCCTGGCACCTGATGAGCACTCCACAATTCCTTGTCAAATGGAAGAACAGGTGTCTGCCTGTCTCATTTGCCTCCTGATCTGGAGCCTCCTGTGATCTTAAGAACAGATAGTGTTGGCCGTGGTCCCTCCCTGATCCTGAGAAGGGGCAGGAATGCTTCAGAAGATGTTGTGACCTCCCACAATGTGCATGTCTGTGCACGTGTGTGTGACCAGGGTGTGGGGCCAGGGGATTCTTATCCTAGAGACCCTGGGACCACGCAGAAGGCCCAGTCGACTCATGACTTCTCTTCTCTCCCAGCCCCACCTTCTCAGCACTCTGCCCCTCTCCAAATTGAAACCCTCAAGGGGGAGGAAAGGATGCCTGCTGCACGCGGGAAATCCAAGTCCAAGGTAAGTAGTGGTTCCTTGTCCTTTGGGAAAGTTCCATCGTGTAAGAAACCATTTGCTTTCCTTCCATGGGAACATCCTATCCCACAGAGACCCAACCAAGACATAGTCCCTGGTTTCCTTCCGTCACCACCACCGGGTGTGGGAGCATGAGAAGGGCCACTCAGCGTCCCCCCTCTCCTTTTTTCTCAGTGTGCATGTGACCATTCACCTATTCATTCAGCATCTCCAGGGTCTCTGCCTGTGCTGGGAGGAATACTCTCCCCAGAGAGAAGACCAGAGCCACCATGATTTCTCGAGGTGGACCTGAGTACCCAGGTGGGACCTGCTGGGGCAGAGGAGGATTGGATGCTGTGCTCCAGAGTTAATCTCTTGTTGTTGCTTTGTTTTTACATGTACACCCCATTTTTACAAGGAGGACATCTCTCTAAGAGACTCCTCATAACCCTGTATTCAGGTTGAGTTAGTTGGAGCCAGGCCAGTGAGTCAGCCTCCTGAAATAAGCATGTTTCAAGACTTTAGATGATGAAGTGATTTTCTACAATAAGCCTCTTCAGTGTAGTTTCTCATAATAGACACTTTTGCCCTCTAAGTTATGTGTATTCATTCCCTATTGCCACAGACTTGGCCATTCAAAACAGCACACATTTATTATCACACAGTTTGTGGGCTGGAGTTCAGATACAGCTTGGCTTAGCTGGATCCTCTGCTTTGGGTCTCACAAGGGTGAAATCAAGGTGTCAGCAGCTGTGGTCTCATCTGAAGCTCAGGGTCCTCTTCTGAACTCATTGGTTATTGGCAAAAGTAGATCCCCCTCCTGCATTTCATGTGGCTCCCTTCATCCCATCTTCAAACCAGCAGCAACAGGTCACATCCCATTCATCCTTCACATCTCCTAGACTTCCCTTTCTGCTCTCCTGTTCCACCAGCTAGAGAAAATTCTTTGCTCTTCGGGGCTCCTGTGATGACATTGGGTCCACCTGGATAATCCAGGCTACTCTCCCTATTTTAAGGTCAACTGATTAGTAACCTTGATTACATCTGCAAATAAACTTTTGCCACGTATAACGCAGACACATGTGGTTAGGGACATGAATCAGCAGCCAGACTGCCCAAATTGAACCCCAGCTCCTTCATTTACAAGCTATTAGATCTTCAGTAAGTCACCTCATGTCTCTGGGCCTCAGTCACTGGCTAACATGAGCCAGTACATGCAGAGTACTTAGAAAAATGCCTTGTCTTTGTCAATGTCCCATAAATCCAAGTTGATATGCTTTTTATGCAACAAAATCTTTATCATGTTGCATTGTGTTTTAGTACACCTGCCCCTTTTGATCTCAGAACCGCAAATGTTTCCTTAATAGAATCCTGGCACCATGTATCTCCCGTGTTTGGAAGTCCAACGTTTTCTCAGCCATGTGGAAGCACAAGCCCACAGTGAAAGGACGTGTGATTTTCCATTTCAGGCACCAGTCACATTTGGGGATTTGGCCATCTACTTCTCCCAGGAGGAGTGGGAATGGCTGAGCCCCATTCAGAAGGATCTGTATGAAGATGTCATGTTGGAAAACTACCAGAACTTGGTTTCTCTCGGTAAGGCTCTCCTGCCCCCATAATCCACAGCTGGCTCATCGTGGGACATGAATCAATCAGTCTAGTCAAGAAAACAGAAGCCACTCCAGTTTTTTTTTTGTTGTTGTTTTAATGGCTTTATTTAGGTATAATTTACATATTATACAATTCACCCATTTGCAGTATGCAATTCAGTGATTTTTTTAATGTATTTACGGAATTGTGCATCCATTACCCTAGTCAATTTTAGAACATTTTCATTATCCCCAAAAGAAAGCCTATACCCATCATCAATCACTTTTTATTTCCCCCTGCCCACTAATCCCGCCAGATTAGGCAAACACTAATCCACTTTCTGTCTCTATGAATTTGCCTGTTCTTGGCATTCCATAAACATGAAATCAAATATGTTGTCCTTTGTGTCTGGCGTCGCTCACTTAAGGTAATATTTTTGATGTTCATCTACATGGTAGTGTGTATCAATACCTCATTCCTTTTTATGGCGAAATAATATTCCACATTTTGTTTATCCATTCACCAGTTGGTGGGCATTTGGCTTGTTTCCACTGTGTGGCTGTTACGAATATGCTGCTGTGAATGTTCACATACAAATTTTCGTGTGGATGCATATTTTCATTTCTCTTGGGTATATACCTAGGAGTGGTATATGCTGGTCATATGGTAACTATATATGTAATCTTTTGAGGACACCTGGCTTGTTTTTAAGAGAAAAAATTTAAAGTATTGACTTAACAGGTACTATTAAAAGGTGAATATTAGACACAGATGGTAACTGCAGGACACAGCCACCATCCTAGGGCTGGGAGGACAGAGGAAAGAGTTGAGAGTTTTTAGGACTCTGAGGAAGGGACTCAGACTTCTGAAGGAGAGGGGTGCACTGCCTGGTTTATCCTCCTGAGGGGGCAAGATGAGGCTAGTTCTGGAAGTGCAGGGAAAAAAAGAAAAGCATAAATTGAAACCAGCAGTACCCCTATTGGTAGATGCTGACACGGAGCACCTGGCATAGAAGTATGGATTACAGCAGATCAGAGAACGGTGGGCTTGGGAGCAGAAAGGCAGTAGCTGAATAACCAGCCTCAGGAGTTTCTGGTCCAACTTTTCATGAAAATAGTTGGCTTTGTAGAGTTAGAAATGAATAACTCTGCTGGCTATGACTGAACTTTCATCCTTCTTATTCTCCACCTATCCTTTACATCCTCCATGCTCCTCTTGCACTAATAAACCCCATTTTTGTTGACACAAAGCTTGGCTCTGACAGCTGTGGTGCCCACATCATGCTCAGTTCCAGTGTTTTCCTGTGTGCAGGACTTTCCTTTCGGAGGCCAAATGTGATCACCTTATTGGAAAAAGGGAAAGCACCCTGGATGGTGGAGCCAGTGAAAAGACGCCGGGGCTTGGGTGAGTGACAGAGAACCAAGGCTTAGAAGCTGGCATTCTGTGTAAAGGTCCCCTCCATCATGAGAGGGCAACATCTTTAAGATAATAGTTGAGAGCCACTTTCTCCACCTCAGAGGCCCCAGGCTTGTGCAGAAAACGCAAGCCTCTTCAGTATGAGCCCCAAGAGGGAGAATAACCAACATTTAACAAGCTCCTTATTAGGTACTCTTTTAAGTACAGGTTCCTCCCAACAACCCTATAAGGTAGGTACTATTATTATTCCTATTTTATAGATGAGGAAGCTGAGGGCCAGAGAGGTTCGGTGACTTGCCCAAGGTCACCCAGCTAGGAAGTGGCAGCAGAGTTGGAGTTTGAACCCCAGCTTCCGGTCCCAGAAGCTCAGCTTTCAACAGCCTCATCCCCACCTATCCAGTCCCCTGCCTCGGCTTTCATATTTCCCTTCAGAGAAAGTGTGTCCTGATTTCTCTAATGATAGCATTTCAAATGATCAAACTTGCATCATTTTCTTCAATCCTTAAAAAAAAAACTAAAAATCTTTTCCATAACTGTTTATTTTGACTACTTTTCAAGAACTCATGCCCTTTTCTCATAGATTCCTCTTTGGTTGGTCAAGTTATGGGTTTTTAAAATTTTTTGTGTGTTTTTTTGTTTGTTTTTATAGATTTATGAGTTTATTATTTGTGGTAAAAAGCACATAACATTAAATTTACCATCTTAACCATTTTTAAATGTACTGTTAAGTATATTCACATTGGTCATCTAGATGACCAAGAGTTATCTAGAACTTTAATTTGCAATACTGAAACTCTGTATCCATTAAATACTAGTTCTTCCCACCCCTCTATTGAGCCCTTAGTATGATTTTGACTACTATGGATACTTCATATTAATGGAATCATGCAGTATTTGACTTTTTGTGACTGGCTTTTTTCTGCTTAGCATAATGTCATCAAGGTTTCATCCATGTTGTAGTATGTGACAGGATTTTCTTCTTTTTTAAGGCTATATAATACTCCATTGTATGTATATACCACATTTTCTTTATCCATTCATCTGTCAATAGTCATTTGGGTTGCTTCCCCTCTTAGCTATTGTGAATCATGCTGCAATGAACATGGGAGTACAGATATCTCTTCGAGATCCTGATTTCAATTCCTTTGGGTATGTACCCAGAGGTAGGATTGGTGGATTATATGGTAGTTATGTTTTTTAATTTTCTGAGTAACCTCCATACCATTTTCCACAGTGGCTGCACGATTTTTCATTTCCACCAACAGTACACAAGGATTCCAACTTCTGCTCATGCTCACTAGAACTTGATATTCTTTTTTTTAAATATTTATTTATTTGGCTGCGCCGGGTCTTAGTTGTGGCACCCGGGATCTTCGTTGCCGCTTGTGGGATCTTCGGTGCAGCACGCTGGTCTTACTGTGGCATGTGGGTTCTTTTTAGTTGCGGCATGTGGGTTCTTTAGTTGCGGCATGCAGGCTCTTCTAGTGTGGCATGCAGGCTCTTGGTTAAGGCATGTGGGATCTAGTTCCCTGACCAGGGATTGAATTGGGCCCCCCTGCATTGGGAGCATGGTGTCTTAACCACTGGACTACCAGGGAAGTCCTCTGGGGTTTTTTTGATAGTGGCCATCCTTATGGTGTGAGGTGATATTGTGGGTTCAATTTGCATTTCCCTGATGATTAGTGATGTTGAGGATCTTTTTATGTGTTTATTGGCCATTTGTCTGTCTTGGAGAAATGTCTGTTCAAGTCCTTTGCTCATTTTTTAACAGGGTTATTTGTCCTTTGTTTTTAAATTGTAGGAGTTCTTTATATATTTTGCATGTTCATCCCTTATCAGATATATGATTTACAATACCCATAGGTTGCCTTTTCCCTGTCGTTTTATTTGACATGCAAAAGTTAAGTTTGAAGTAGTCTCATCTGTCTGTTTTTTCATTTTGTAGCATGTGCTTTTGATGCCATATCTAAGAAATCAGTGCCAAATCCAATGTCCTGAAGCTTTTCCCCTATGTTTTCTTCTAGGAGTTTAATAGTTTTAGGTCTTACACTTAGGTCTTTAATTTATTTTGAGTTAATTTTTGTATATGGTGTATGGTAGGGGTCCAAGTTCATTCTTTTGCATGTAGATACCCAGTTTTCCCAACACCGTTCGTGGAAGAAACTGTTCTTTCCCCATTGTATAGTCTTGGCACCCTTGTTGAAAATCATTTGACCAGATTTGCAAGAGTTTGTTTCTGGGCTCTCTATTTGCTTCCTTTGGTCTACATATCTATCTTTATGCTACTACCACACCATCTTAATTATCAGGAAGTCTGAGCCCTCCTACTTCATTCCTCTCTTGCAAGATTGTTTTGGCTGTTCAGGGTCCCTTGAGATTCCATATGAATTTTAGGACTTTTTTCTATTTCTGCAAAAAGATGTTATTGAGGTTTTGATAGGGATTGCATTGAATCTATAGATAACTTTGAGAGGTATGGACAGTTTTACAAGATTAAGTCTTCCAATCCACAAGCACAGGATGTCTTTCCATTTATTTATATCTTTTGATTTCTTTTAGCAATGTTTTTAGCTTTCAGTGTACAAGTCTTTCATCTCTTTAGTTAAACTTGTTCCTAAATATTTTATCCTTTTTGATGCTATAATAAATAGGATTGTTTTCTCAGTTTCCTTTACGGAGTGGTCATGGTTAGTGTATAGAAATACAACTGATTTTCAGGTGTTGATTTTGTATCCTGCCACTTTACTGAATTCATTGATTGGTTCAAACAGTGAGGTAGTTCCTTCTATTCCTATTTTTTTGAGTGTTTTTATCATGTTAAGTTTTGTCAAAAGCTTTTTCTGCATCAGTTGAGATGATCGTGTGGTTTTTATCCTTTAATTTGTTAATGTGATAGACTACATTTATTTTCCCATATTAAACTATCCTTGCATTCCAGATATAAATCCCACTGGCTCATGTGTATGATCCTTTTAATATGTTGTTGAGTCTGGTTTGCTAGTATTTTGTTTAGGATTTTTGCATCAGTATTTATCCAGGGATATTGGTCTGTAGTTTTACTTTGTTGTGATGTCTCTGGTTTTGGCATTAAGGTAATGATGGCCTTATACAATGAGTAAGTATTCCCTCTGCTTTTGTCTTCTGAAAGAGATGATGGAGAATTGGAATGATTTCTTCCTTAAATGTTCGGCAGGATTCACTAGTGAACACATAATGGGCCTGATACTTTGTTTTTGAAGTTTATTAATTACTGATTCAGTTTTTTAAATAGATATATGCTATTCACATCATCTTTTTCTTGTGTGAGTTTTGGCAAATTATGTCTTTTAAGGAATTGATCAGTTTCATCTAGATTATCAGATTTGTGGGCATAGAATTGTTCAGTTTTCTTTTATTATATTTTTAATTTCCATGAAATATGTAGTGAAGTCCCCTCTTTGATTTCTGATATTAATTTGTGTCTTCTCTCTCTCAGTCTATCTAGAGACTTACCAATTTTACTGATTTTCAAAGAACCATCTTTTTATTTCATTGTATTTCTCTATTGATTTCCTGTTTTCATTTTCAATGATTTGCTCTAATTCTTTTTTTTTCTGCTTACTTTGGATTTAATTTGCTCTTTTTCTAGTTTCCTAAGGGGGAAACTTAAATTTTTGACTTTAGGTTTTTGTTCTTTTCTATTATATGCATCCAGTGCTATAAATTTCCCTCTAAGCACTACTTTCAGTGCATCCCACACATTTTGATAAGTTGTGTTTCCATTTTCATTTAGTTCAAAGTATTTTAAAATTTCTCTTGAGATTTCTTCTTTGACCCATGTGTTATTTAGAAGTGTGCTGTATAATCTCCACGTATTTGGGGATTTTCGAGTCATCGTTTTGTTAGTGATATCCAGTTTACTTAATTCCATTGTGGTTTGAAAGCAGACACTATGATTTCTATTCTTTTAAACTTGTTAAGGTGTGTTTTATGGCCCAGAATATGGTCTGTCTTGGTGCATGGTCCATGTGAGCTTGAGAATAATGTTAATTCTGCTGTTGGATGAAATACTCTATAGGTGTCAATTATATCCAGTTGAATGATGGTGTGGTTGAGTTCCATTATGTCCTTACTGATTTTCTGCCTGCTGGATATGTCCATTTATGAGAGGAGGGTGTTGAAGTCTCCAACTATGATAGTGGATTCATCTATTTCTCCTTGTGGTTCTATTAGTTTTTGTCTCATGTGGTTTCATGCTCTGTTGTTAGGTACATACATGTTAAGAATTGTTATGTCTTCCTGAAGGATTGACCCCTTTATCATTATGTAATATCCCTCTTTATCCATGATAACTTTCCATGTTTTTAAGCCTGCTCTATCTAGAATTAATATAGCTACTTCTGTTGACTTTTGATAAGTGTCAGCATGGTCTACTTTTCTCCATTCATTTACTCTTAATCCATATGTGTCTTCATATCTAAAGTGGGTTTCTTATAGACAGCATACAGGTGGGTCATGTTTTTTATGCACCCTGAAAAATCTCTTTTAATTGATGCATTTAGACCATTGACATTTAAAGTGATTATTGATGTAGTGGAATTTATATCTACCATTTTGTTACTGTTTTCTATTTGTTACCTTTATTTTTTGTTCCTGTTTTCATCTTCCACTCTTTTCTGTTTTTTGTGATTTTAAATGAACATTTCATATGATTCCATTTTCTATCCGTAGCATACTTTCTTTTTTTATACTTTTTTTAATTTTACTTTTTAAACTTTTTAGTGGTTGCCCTAGAGCTTACAGTACACATTTACAGTTAATCCATGTCCACTTTTAAATAACACTGTTACCACTTTGTGGATAGCATGAGTACCTTATAATAAAATAATGCTAACTCCTTCCTCCCATCCCCTCTATCATTGCTGTCATTTACTTCACTTATATATATAAGTATACATTAGCATACACACACACATAAGATAAATATATAAGCATATGTAATCAAATACATTGTTGCTATTATTAAATAAACTGTTATCTGTTAGACTAATCAAAAATAATAAAAGGGTTTTTTTTTTTTTTGCCTTCATTTATTCCTTCTTCAGTGCTCTTCCTTTATGTAGATCCGAGTTTCTGACCTACATTATTTTCCTTCTCTCCAAAGGACCTCTTTAACATTTCTTGCAAGGCACGTGTACTGGCAACAAGTTCTCACAATACTTGTTTATATGAGAAAGTCTTTCTCTTTCACTTTTGCAGGAAGTTTTCACAAGGTACAGAATACTAGATTGGTGGGGTTTTTTTGTCAGTAATTTAAATATTTCATGCCACTCTCTTCTTGCTTGCATGGTTTCTGAGAAGTTGAATGTAAATCTAATCTTTGTTCCTCTATAGGTGGGATCTTTTTTCCCCTCTGGCTTCTTTCAGGATTTTTTCTTTGATACTCTGCAGTTTAAAAATGATATGCCTAAAAAAAGAAAATTATATGCCTAGGTATAGGTTTCCTAACATTTATCCTGTTTCGTGTTCTTTGAGCAGCTTAGATATGTAATTTAGTGTCTGACATTAATTTGGGGAAGTTTTCAGTCATTATTCTTTTTTCTCTTTCTTCTCCTCTGGTATTTCTGTTACAGATATGTTATTTCTTTTGTAATTGTTCCAGTCTTTGGATATTTTGTTCTGTTGTTTCAGTCTTTGTTCTCTTTGCTTTCCAGGTTTTGAGGATTTTATTGATAAATTCTTTAACTCGCAGAATCTTTCCTCAGCTGTGTTAAATCTACCGAAAAGCCCATCAAAGGCATTCTTCATTTCTGCTACAGTGGTTTTGATCTCTTAACATTTCATTTTGTTTCTTTCTTAGGATTTCCATCTTTCTGCTTACATTGCCCACCTCTTCTAATATGCTGTATACTTTATCCACTAGAGCCCTTAGCATATTAAACATACTTGTTTAAAATTTCTGACCTGATAAGTCAAACATCCCTGCCATATTTGAATCTGGTTTTGATGCTTGCTTTGTCTCTTCAAGTTGTGTTTTTTGCCTTTTGGTATATCTTCTAATTTTTTCTTGATAGCTAGCCATGATATACCATTTAAAAGGAACTGCTCTAAATAGGCCTTTAGTGATGTGATGGTGAGGTGGGGGAGGGAAGAAGTCTTTAGTCCTATGATTAGGTTTTCAGTCTTTTAGTGAGACTTCTCTGGATTGTGAACATCACAAGTGATTCTGTTTTTCCCTCCCACGTTAGGTGGGACAAGCTGGCTACAGCCAGGTGGAGTTGGATATTTTCCTTCCCCAGGTCAATTAAGCTCTGATAATACCTCAGCCTGGTAGGCTCTGGTTACCTACCTAGTGTCCCCTGAGGGCAGGCCTGGTTAAGAGGAACAGACTGATCTGGCATATTTCAAAATGATTCCTTTTCCCCACCCCCTGGAGGCAGCCCAAGATAATTTTTCTCCTATATTTAACGTGAGAATCTGATCAAACTCCTAAAGGTAAATCTTGCCATATTGTGTGGGCTGCTTTGACTAGGTCCCCCTGGAGTTTTTAACTCTCAGAGTTGTTGGCACTGAGCCTCCAACAATTCATTAATTATAGTTTAGGTTTTCCTGCCCCAGCACAGGTTCCCATGGTGGTTATGCTTGTGAGTCTCTGCTCCAGTAAGCTTCAGTTTGTCCCTCCAGTCTTGGAGGAAGTGGTTCGCCCCATGCCCTCCCCTCTATAATGGATCTAAGAAGAGTTGTAGGGCAAAATGGTGACTTCCAAACTTTTACATGAGGAGCCAGAAACCAGAAGTCCAGTTTGGTTTTTTTAAATATTGGATTTTAAGAATACATTTTAAAAATTTACAACTTTATTGAGCCACATACTGTAAAATTCATCCATATTAAGTGTATAATTCAGTAGTTTTTGCTAAATTTACCAAGTTGTGCCACCATCGCCATAAACCAGTTTTAGAACAGTTTTGTCACCTCAGTAAGATCCCTCATGACTATTTACAGATAATCCCCATTCCCACCTTCAGCCACAGGCAACCAGTAATTTACCTTCTGTCTGTATTTTACCTTCTGCCTTTTCTGGACATTTCCTATAATAAAACTACATTCATCTGCTGAACAATGTATGGAGTTTAATGTGGTATATGGTATACATTTATTCTCTAAATAAAACCTTTATTTATTCATTTCCAATTGCACTTCCCTGAATTTCAGTTATGAAGTGTTTCTATAAAGCCCTTACTGTGTTAAAACCATAATGAGACACTAAAAAGTTATTATGATTATCATTGTTATTATGATAATGATTGCAAATAGCTTTATTTTTCTAGCACAGGAAAACAAATTGAATTTCTTGATGTCTTTCAGACTTAGGGTCTAAATGTGAGACCAAGAAGTTATCTCCATATCAGTGCAACAAATCTGGGCAAAGCATCTATCAGAAAGCGGTTTCTGCACCACAAAAAGTTCCCACAGGAAAGAGAGGCTGCAAGAAAAATTCAGTCCTAATAAAACCCAAGAAAGTGCATTCAAAGAAGAAATCTCTAAAATGTAACGACTGTGGGAAATTCTTTAGTCAAAGCTTATCTCTTAAACTTCATCAGAACTCTCATACTAGAGAGAAGCCTTATGAATGCAGTAATTGTAGAAAAGCTTTCAGACAGATCTCATCCCTTATTCTTCATCAGAAAATTCACAATGGAAGGAAAAGCTATGAATGTGATAAATGCGGGGAAAGCTTCATTCAAAGAACAACCCTTATTTTACATGGGAGAAGTCACGATGAAAAGGAAATCTTTGACTGTGGGAAGGCCTTGAGTCAATGCCAATCTCTCAGCATACATCAGAAAATCCACCTTGTCCAAAATGTCTACCAGTGCAGAAAATGTGAGAAAGGCTTCATTCGAATGTCATCTTTTTTACTTCATAAGAAAATTCACAATGGAAAGAAAATACATAAATGCAATGAATGTGGGAGAGGCTTCAGTAAGAAATCAGTCCTTGTTATACATAAAAGAATTCATACTGGAGAGAAAACCCATGAAAGTGAGAAGGCCTTAAGTCAGAGTTTACAGCAGCGAAGTCACCATGTAGAGAATCCTTATAAATGCAGAAAATGTGGGAAATTCTTTAATAGGATTTCATCCATTATGCTTCATCAGAGAATTCACGCTTCAAAGAAACCCTACAAATGTGATAAATGTGAGAAGATATTCATGCGGCTTTCAACCTTTACTCTACATGTAAGAATTCATAATAGAGAGAAACTATACAGATGTAATAAATGTGATAAGGTCTGCAACCGGCATTCATCCCTTATTCAACATCAGAAAGTTCATACAAAGAAAAAGAAACTGTTTGAATGTAAGGAATGCGGGAAGATGTTTTCTGGAATTGCCAACCTTAAAATACATCAAAACATTCATTCTGAAGAGAAACCTTTCAAATGCAATAAATGTAGTAAAGTTTTTGGCCGCCAATCATTTCTTATTGAACATCAGAGGATCCATACTGGAGAAAAACCCTATCAATGTGAGGAATGTGGGAAAGCCTTCAGTCACCGAATATCTCTTACTCGACATAAGAGAATTCATACTGAAGATAGACCCTATGAATGTGATCAGTGTGGGAAGGCCTTCAGTCAGAGTGCACACCTCGCCCAACATGAAAGAATTCACACTGGAGAGAAACCATATACATGCAAAACGTGTGGGAAGGCCTTTAGCCAGCGTACATCCCTTATTCTACATGAAAGAAGTCATACTGGAGAGAAACCCTATGAATGTAACGAATGTGGGAAGGCATTTAGCAGTGGCTCAGATCTTATTCGGCATCAGAGAAGTCATTCTTCAGAGAAACCCTATGAGTGCAGTAAATGTGGGAAGGCATATAGTCGGAGCTCATCCTTGATTCGACATCAGAATACACATTCTGAGGAAAAGGCTTAAGATTGTTTTAAATATGTAAAAGCTAAGAGGGAGGCTAGCAAAGTAGCAGAGACACAGGCATGGGAAAATGCATTTGTCTATAACATAAATTGTGTAAAAATGGGACAGTTTGATGGTGTGTCCCACTTTGAAACCCAAAGAACAAAAGTCATTGGTGATTTTGACCTGAGTATTTGAAATCAACTGAGGCAGTGACTTTATCATAGGTCTTTGTTTCAAAATAGCAAACTCAGATGATTGGATCGGTCATTTTTAATGAAGAGCATTCTTCATTTGATAAAAATAATTGGTACTTTATTTCCAATGTAATTTTAAAGCTATTTCATTGGTTATGTACAACAAAGTGAATTGTAAATCCATTTTTCTGGATGGAGCTGTGAGCCTGATTTAAGGTCACATGAAGAAAGAGTTTGAGTTTGTCCCTTAGAACTAGAAGTATCACACAGAAGGGATTTCCTCACAAACCAGGGTGCCATTTCAGCTGGCAGAAACTTCTGGTTCAGAATAAAAAAGATTGAGTAAAGATAGCACTCATAATTGTGTGAAGCAATAGAGTCATTATCATTACTGTCTCTATGGATATGAAGACATATGATCTTAATGGTGTGAAAAATCTAACAAGCCTGGGATAAGCTAATGAGGAAAAAAACCCAGGATGTATTGAAGAATGAGGAACTTCAGAACAAGGAGAAATCATTTGTTATTGTTTTGTTTGAAAATGAATTTATATTTATATCAATAAACATTGGTATTTTCATGTGAAAACACTGGTGTACAAGTTGATTGGTGGAGAATGGGATGTCATGGACTGAATGTGTCCTCCCAAAATTCGTTTGTTAAAACCCTAACCCCAATGTGATTGTATTTGGAATTGAGGCCTTTGGGAGATAATAAGGGTTAGATGAGGTCATGAGGGTGGGGCCCTCATAATAGGATTAGTGTTTTTAAAGAAGAGACACCAGAGACCTCTGCCATGTGAGGACACAGCAAGAAGGTGGCTATCTGCAAGCCGAGAAACTAGGCCTCACCAGTATCCAACCTTGTGGCATCCTGATCTCAGACTTTCAGCCTCCCAAACTGTGAGAAATACATTTTGTTTACATCACCCAGTCTATGGTATTTTGTTATGACTGACTAATACATGGGAAAAACCCTGCATTTATGTGCCAGGCTCTTTCATGTCAGCTGTTCACCATATATATAATAGTTTTCAGTGCTTCTTTCCAGTTTGTGCAAAATGTGTAAGAAATAAAATCAGAATTCTTTTTTGGAATTAGGTTATATACAGCTGGACTCTTCTGTGTGCGTTTTTCTATTGCAAAAGCTACTTTTGAAAGCACCTATATCTAAGACAACTTTGTGAAATGTTTGACCACATGGATTAGGTCCCTCTAACTTTGACCACAGCTGAGAAGACGACAACTGGATTTGTGAAGGGAGCATGCATGTAGGATAATAGAACAATTTTCCATTTAAACTTGTCATATCAGTCTGCAAGATCAGCGTAAAAAATCAACACTTCAAGCAAATGGATGAGCAAACAGCATAGAGGAGGCTCATGGAGGGGCATGTCTTTTCTCCCTATCCTATACACACACCCCTCTACTTTGTTAAGTCCTCTGTCAGTCTGCCATAGAGGTTGGTTCCAAAATAATGGTCACAAACCTAATATGTACTAATAAGACACTCTTCTTGTCTGCAGGCATTTACAGTTTAGGGAATACAGGATATTTAAATATGGAAGCATGTAAGGTACACAGGTAATATAGAGGATGATGAACTCCATGGTGATGGATCACTTGGAGACAGCGATAGTATTAAAGGGAGAATAGATATTTACTAGGCACACAAAAGTTGGGAGGCTATTGAAGGCAAGAGAAAGTACAGAGGTACAAACTAAAGGCAGAGGGTTGTGGAGTATTAGGGGAGTTACAAGTTCCAGCATTTAGTACAGTGACTGGCACATAGGAAGTAGTAAGTACTCAATAATATTGAATGAATGAATGAAAACATCTTAGTTTAGCTGGCCTGTCTCTAAGGCATAATCCAAAGAGAACACTGAAATTTGAAGGTCACACAGACATTGAGATTGACACATGGAAAACATGCCCTCACTCTAAGGAATCACTAGTGAATTTTGAAGGCTGTGATGAACTTAGGGTAACCACAGCAAGGAGCAACCTTAAACCTAGTCCAATTTTTATAACTATATTAATGAAAACCTACATGAAAGGAATAACAATAAATGACATGACCGTTTCTAGGGCTTAAATCTGTTTACCTGTTTCTACTGTCCTACATGAGATACCTGGGTTTGGGCCAAAAAATAAAAATTTACAAGACATACAAAAATGCAAGAAAAGTCACCACCCACCAAAAGACAAAGCAGTCAAGAACTAGACCCAGACTACCTCACACAGAATTTTAAATAATATGTTAAAGGCTCTAATAAAAAAAGTGTACAACAGGCAAATTAGATGGGTCATTTGATCAGAGATGGAACTATGAGAATCAAATGGAAATACTGAAATGAACACAGTAAAGAGATGGGAACAATACCTTCAACAGGCTCAAAGGTATACTTGACATAGCCAAGGAAAGAATAAGTCAACTTGAAGGTAAGTCAATAAGAATAGCCAAACTGAAACACAGAGGAGGGCAGGGGTCACAGAATAAATCGTCCAAGAGCTGTGGGAAAAGATCTATTGGTCCAACACATGCAAAATTGGATTCCTGGAAGGAATAGAGAAATTGGGTGGGAAGAAATATTTGAATAAACAATAGATAATGACACCAGAACAAAAATCTATAAAGCTTCAAAGAATACAAGGAAAGATTTTTTTTTTAAAAGACGTTACATAGGAACAAAAGGGGGAAAAAACTGTCTATGAAATTTTTCATGAAAATGTCTTTCAGAATTGATAGAGAAATGAAGACTTTCTCAGAGGAGGAAAAAACAGAAAATACATTGCCAGAAGACCCTACTCTAACTTCATTTAACAGTTCTTTAAACAAAAGGAGATGCACAAAGAGATCTGGAAATGGAATAAATGAAGGTAAGATAGTTTTTTTTTTAAAACTTATCTACCTAAAAGCTGTCTAAAACAGTATGCTATAGCATATATCAGTGTAAATAGATGATAGAAGCACAAAGGATGTGAGGGAGAAATTAAGAAATATATTGTGTAATATCTTTACTTGTTAATGTTACATTATTGAAGATATATTCTGGTTAGTTAAAGACATTATAACCTTACAATAACCTCTAAAACATTTTAAAGAGATGTAAGCAGTTAATAGAATAAAATGGAATAATTAAAAATCCTCAGTTAACCCAACAGAAGGCAGAAAGAGAACAAAAACCAAAGAATAGGCAGAACAATTAGAAAATAGTTAAGAGGATGGATGGGTTTTAATCCAAATATATAAAAAATTGCATCAAATATAAATGGTCAAAACACACCAGTTAAAAGACATTATAAGATTGAATGAAAAAGCAGAACACAGCTATATGCTGTCTAGCAGAAAGTCACTTTAAAGGTATAGGTAAAAGTTAAGTAGTGGGGAAAGAAAGATCATGCAATCATTGGTAAAAAGGAAGCTGAATTCACTTTTAATATCAGATGAAGTAGACTTCAGAGTAAGGAATATAATCAGGGAAAAAGACAAACACTACATAACAATAAATTTTCTAGGTAAACATAACAATCCTAAACGTATATGCATCAAACTACAGAGGTGCAAATTTCACAAAGGAAAAAAGAAAGTGTAAATAGTCTACAATTATCATTAGAAACTTCACCACTTCTCTCTCAGTCATTGATAGAACAAGTAGAAAATCTGTAAGAATATAAAACTGAACAACATGATCAACCAAATTAATGAGTTGACCTTTATAAAACATTCCACTCCACAAGAGTAGAATACACTTTCTTTCCAAGTCTTCCAAATGTTCTTTCCACATGGAACATTTCACCAAGAGAGACCGTAAAACAAATCTTAATAAATTTTAAAAATTTAGTTACATATATTCCCTGTTCATACGGAACTAAACTAGCAATAACAGCATGGTATCTGAAAATATTTGGAAGGTTTAAATTACAAATTCCACTTTTTTAATAGATACAGAATTAAATTTACTATTGAATAAGTGGACCTACGCAGTTCAGACCCAAGTGATTTGGGGTCAACTGTAATGAGTACAGAGGAATCACAGAAGTAACTGAAAATGCTGGGATTTAAATCATGATGGGAAAGACCCATTATGTGATACTTTCTGTGCCGTTTTCTGATATGTCACACACTCCTGGAAATACATAAGAATTCAGAAATTGGCTAATAAGCATCAAATAATTTAATCTTCAAACGTGTCGGTTTTTCTTCAGCAGTTTCTTCTTTCTCAGATACATATGCAGGAATTCAGACAATTCAGGCAGATGTAACAGGTTAGAAATGAGAAAGCCCCCAATTTCCCACCTGATTTTAAAGTCAAGAACTTGACATGTAATTTAACTTCTTAAAGTGCAGACCCCTCCACTGCTCTGGCTGCATCTCGGGCCACCCCCCTCGGGCCCCACCACCTCGAGGAGCAAGCCCGCCTTTTCCTCCACTGCTGGCACCACATGACACAGAACCTACATCCTGTGGGCATCTGCTCGATGACCTCGTGCCGAGTTCACCTCAGTCATTTCTTACTGCCCCAGTATGTTTGATTCCCAGTACTCCTGCCACATTGCCGAAAAGTGAAATGAACTTTGAGTCATTTAGAAGAGACCAAGCAGCTATTTGGAAAAAGCCAAGGTAGACTGTACACTCAATCCTATTTTTTTAATTGACCGATCCTATATTTCCTCAAATTCGTTTGCAAGATACAAGTCTTTCAGTTTATGTTCCATGGTCATTAATTCTGCTTTTGACACTTCCTGACTATGAATTTAAAGTTAATGATCTTTTTGTTGACAGACAAAAGCTCATCTACCTTGCCTGCTTCATTATTTAAGATCCCAAAAGGTGAGTTTCACTTTGTGTTTATTTCATGAAGATTATAAAATTTGCTGTGGGAAACTGGGTGTTACTAATTGTGGCAGATATATCAAGAAATCAAACATTCCTTTATAAAAAGCACTTGACAAAGGATAAACCAGGAATAAGTTGAAGAATTATCTATTTCTTCTTGAGTAAGGTTGGCAGTTTGGTTCTTTCAAGAAAATTTTTCCATTTTATCTAAGTGGTTAAATTTATTTACATAAAGTTCCCAATATTCCCTTATCTGTTTAATAACTGTAGTGATGTCATCTCTGCCATTCCAGATATTGGTAACTTGTATGTTATCTCTTTTTTTTTCATATTGTCTGAGTGAAGATTTATTGGTTTTATTGACCTGCTTTTGTCTTTTCTGTTTCCTACTGATTTATTTCCATTTTTATGGTAACTGGGTTTCATTGCTCTTCATTTTCTAATTTGTTAAGGTGGAAATTGAAGTCATTGATTTGAGAGTTTTATTTTCCAACTTAGTAATATTATGTTTGCTTCTAAGTAATGTGTTAGCTGCATTCCACATATTTTGATATGCTGTGTTACAAGTTTCATTCAATTAAAAATACTTTCTGTTTTGCCTTTTGATTTCTCTTTTAACCCATGGGTTACTAAAAATTGTGCTATTTAGATCCAAATATTTGGGGGATTTTCCAATTATCTTTCTGTTATTGATTTCTAACTTAATCCATTCTAGTTAGAAAATATTTTGTATGAATTGAATCCTTTTAAATTTATTGAGATGTGTTTTAAGGCCCGGAATATTGTCTATCTTGGTAAATGTTCTGGGTGCATTTAAAAAGAATGCATATTCTACTGTTCTTGGGTGGAGTGTTTTTTAAATGTCAACTAGATCAAGTTGGCTGACGGTGTTGTTCAAGTCTTCAGTGCCCTTACTGATTTTCAGTCAAGTTGTTCTTCGGGAGATGCATGTCAAAATCTATTATAATCGTGGATTTGTCTATTTCTTTTTTTAAATTGAAGTATAGTTGATTTACAGTGTTGTGTTAGTTTCAGATGTACAGTGGAGTGATTTACTTATATATATATGTGTATATATATATGTTTTTCAGATTCTTTTTCATTATAGGTTATTACAAGATATTGAATATAGTTCCCTGTGCTATACAGTAGGTTATTGTTGTTTATCTATTTTATATATAATAGTGTGTATCTCTTAATCCCAAGCTCCTAATTTATTCCCTCCCCCCACCTTTCCCCTTTTGTAACCATAGTTTGTTTTCTGTATCTGTGAGTCTATTGCTGTTTTGTAAATAAGTTCATTTGTATCAGTATCATTTTTTTTAGATTCCACATATAAGCAATATCATTTGATATCTGTCTTTCTCTGTCTGACTTACTTCACTTAATATGATAGTCTCTGGGTCCTCCATGTTGCTGCAAATGGCATTATTTTATTCTTTTTTTATGGCTGAGTAGTATTCCATTGTACATATATACCACATTTTTTTTATCCATTCATCTTTTGATGGACATTTAGGTTGTTTCCATGTCTTAGCTATTGTAAATAGTGCTGCAGTGAACATTGTCGTGCATGTATCATTTCAAATTATAATTTTCTCTGGATATAT
This sequence comes from Orcinus orca, assembly GCF_937001465.1. Classification (NCBI taxonomy): domain Eukaryota; kingdom Metazoa; phylum Chordata; class Mammalia; order Artiodactyla; family Delphinidae; genus Orcinus; species Orcinus orca. The sequence continues at coordinate 56,494,302 of NC_064578.1, forward strand.
GCCCAGGAGTTGGATTGCAGGATCATATGGTAACTCTATGTTTAGTGTTTTAAGGAACCTCCTTACTGTTCTCCATAGTGGCTGTACCAATTTACATTCCCACCAACAGTGTAGGAGGGTTCCCTTTTTCCCACACCCTCTCCACCATATATTATTTGTGGACTTTTTGATGATGGCCATTCTGACTGGTGTGAGGTGATACCTCATTGTAGTTTTGATTTGCATTTCTCTACTGATTAGCAATGTGAAGCATCTTTTCATGTGCCTGTTGGCTATCTGTATATCTTTTTTGGAGAAATGTCTGTTTAGGTCTTCTGTCCATTTTTTAAATTTTTTTAAATTGAGTTATTTGTTTTTTGATTCTGAGCTGTATGAGCTGTTTGTATATTTTGGAAATTAATCCCTTGTGGTTGCCTCATTTGCAAATATTTTCTCCCATTCCCTAGGTTGTCTTTTGTTCTGTTCATGGTTTCTTTTGTGTTCAGAAACTTTTAAGCTTAATTAGGTCCAGTTTGTTTATTTTTGCTTTTATTTCCGTTACTTTAGGAGAAGGATCCAAAAAAATATTGCTACAATTTATGTCAAAGAGTGTTCTGCTTATGTTTTCCTCTAGGAGCTTTATAGTATCCAGTCTTATGTTTAGGTATTTAATCCTTTTTGAGTTGATTTTTGTATACGGTGTTATAGAATGTTCTAATTTCATTCTTTCACATGTAGCTGTCCAGTTTTCCCAGCACTTATTATTGAAGGCACTGTCTTTTCTCCTATATATATATATATATATTTTTTTTTTAAATTTAATTTATTTTTTGGGTCTTTGTTGCTGTGCATGGGCTTTCTCTAGTCGTGACGAGCGGGGCCTACTCTTTGTTGTAGTATGCAGGCTTCTCACTGTGGTGGCTTGTCTTGTTGTGGAGCAGGGCTCTAGGCATGTGGGCTCAGTAGTTGTGGCTCGTGGGCTCTAGAGCATAGGCTCAGTAGTTGCAGCGCATGGGCTTAGTTGCTCCGCGGTGTGTGGGATCTTCCCAGACCAGGGCTTGAACCCATGTCCCCTGCATTGGCAGGCGGATTCTTAACCACTGCACCACCAGGGAAGCCCTCCGTTTTATATTCTTGCCTCCTTTGTCGTAGGTTAATTGACCATAAGAGTGTGGGTTTATTTCTGGGCTTTCTGTCCTGTTCCATTGATCTGTCTGATTTTGTGCCAGTACTGTACTGTTTTGATTACTGTCGCTTTGTATTATAGTCTGAAATCAGGGAGCGTGATTCCTCCAGCTCCATTCTTTCTTAAGATTGCTTTTGCTACTAGGAGTCTTTTGTGTTTCCATACAAATTAAAAGTTTTTTTGTTCTAGTTCTGTGAAAAATGCCATTGGTAATTTGATAGGAATTGCAATGAATCTGTAGAGTGTCTTCAGTAGTATGGTCATTTTAACAATATTGATTCTTCCAATCCAAGAACACTGTATATCTTTCCATCTGTTTGTATTGTCTTCAGTTTCTTTCATCAGTCTTATACAGGTCTTTTGCCCTCTTGGATAGGTTTATTCCTCAGAATTTTATTCTTTTTAATGCAGTGGCAAATGGAATTGTTTCCTTAATTTTTCTTTCTGATATTTTGTAGTTAGTGTATAGAAATTCAACAGATTTCTATATATTAATTTTATATCCTGCAAATTTACTGAATTTATGGATGAACTCTAGTATTCTGGTAGTGTCTTTATGATTTTCTATGTATAGTATCATGTCATCTGCAAAAAGTGACAGTTGTACTTCTTCTTTTCCAATTTGGATTTCTTTTCTTGTTTTTCTTCTTAGCTTGCTGTGGCTAGGACTTCCAAAAGTATGTTGAATAAAAGTGGTGAGAGTGAGCATCCTTGTCTTGTTCCTAGAGGGAATGCATTCAGCTTTTCACCATTGATTATGATGTTAGCTTTATCATATATGGTTTTCATTGTGTTGAGGTATGTTCCCTCTATGCCCACTTTCTGGAGAGTTTTTATAAATGGATGTTGAATATTGTCAAAAGCTTTTTCTGCATCTATGGTAATGATCATATGGTTTTCATTTTCCAGTTTTTTTTGTTTTTTTTTTTGGTACGCGGGCCTCTCACTGTTGTGGCCTCTCCCGTTGCAGAGCACAGGCTCCGGACACGCAGGCTCAGCAGCCATGGCTCACAGGCCCAGCCACTCCGCGGCATGTGGGATCTTCCCGGACCGGGGCACGAACCCGCGTCCCCTGCATCGGCAGGCAGACTCAACCACTGCGCCACCAGGGAAGCCCCATTTTCCAGTTTTTTAATGTTGTGTATCATCACATTGACTGATGTGTAGATATTGAAAAATCCTTGCCTCCCTGGGATAAATCCCACTTGATATTGGTTGTGTGATCCTTTTAACCTATTATTTGGTTTGCTAGCATTTTGTTGAGGATTTTTGCATCTATGTTCACCAGTGATATTGACCTGTAATTCTTTTTTTTGTGATATCTTTGTCTGAGTTTTTTGGTTTTTTGTTTTTGGCCACGCCACACAGCTTGTGGGGTCTTAGCTCCCTGACCACGGATTGATCCTGGGCCCCCTGCAGTGGCAGCACGGAATCCTAACTACTGGACCACCAGGGAATCTCTGTCAGATTTTGCTGTCAGGGTGATGGTGGTTGCACAGAATGAGTTTGGAAGTGTTCCTTCCTCTGCAGTTTTCTGGAATCATTTCAGAAGGATAGTTGTTAACTTCTCTAAATGTTTGGTAGAATTCACCTGTGAAGCCATCTTGTCCTGGACTTTTGTTTGTTGGAGTTTTTAAATTACTGATTCAATTTCAGTACTGGCAATTGGTCTGTTCATATTTTCTGTTTCTTCCTGTCTCAGTCTTGGGTAATTGTACCTTTGTAAGAATTTGTCCATTTCTTCTAGGTTGTCCATTTTATTGGCCTATAATTGCTCATAGTAGTCTCTTATGATCCTTTTTATTTCTGTGTTTTTGGTTGTAACTTCTTCTTTTTCATTTCTGATTTTATTATTATTTTTTCAAATTTATTTGTTTTGTGGTATGCGGGCCTCTCACTGTTGTGGCCTCTCCCGTTGCGGAGCACAGGCTCTGGATGCGCAGGCTCAGCGGCCATGGCTCACGGGCCCAGCCACTCCGCAGCATGTGGAATCTTCCCGGACCGGGGCACGAACCCGTGTCCCCTGCATCCACAGGCGGACTCTCAACCATTTGCGCCACCAGGAAAGCCCTCTGATTTTATTGAAATGGGCCCTCCCTTTTTTTTTTTGATGGACCTGGCTAAAGATTTATCAATTTTATTTATCTTTTCAAAGAACCAGCTTTTAGTTCCATTGATCTTTTCTATTTTTTTAGTCTCTATTTCATTTGTTTCTGCTCTGAATCTTTATGATTTTTTTCCTTCTACTAACTTTAGGTTTTGTTTGTTCTTCTTTCTCTAGTTCCTTTATGTGTAAGGTTAGGTTGTTTATTTGAGCTCTTCCTTGTTTTCTGAGTCAAGATTGTATCACTGTAGATTTCCCTCTTAGAACTGCTTTTGTGGTGTCCCATAGGTTTTGGATTGTCATGTTTTCATCTCTAGGTATTTTTTGATTTCCTCTTTGATTTCTTCAGTGATCCCATTTGTTGTTTAGTAGCATTTTATTCAGCCTACACGTGTCTGTTTTTTGCAGTTTTTCTCGGAGTTGACTTTTAGCCTTATAGCATTGTGGTCAGAAAAGATGATATGATTTCAATTTTCTTAAATTTACTGAGGCTTGTTTTGCCACCTAGCACATGATCTATCCTGGAGAATGTTCCATGTGCACTTGAAAAGAATGTGTATTCTGCTGCTTTTGGATAGTATGCTCTATAGCAGGGGTCCCCAACCAGTCCGTGGCCTGTTAGGAACCAGGCTACATGGTGGGAGGTGAGCGGCAGGCAAGCGAGCGAAGCTTCATCTGTATTTACAGCCACTCCCCATCGCTCGCATTACCACCTGAGCTCCACCTCCTGTCAGCATTATGGTGAGTTGTATAATTATTTCATTATATTATTACAATATAATAATAATAGAAGTAAAGTGCACAACAAATGAAATGTGCTTGAATCATCCCGAAACCATCTGCCCTGCCAACCCCAGTCTGTGTAAAAATTGTCTTCCATGAAACCAGTCCCTGGTGCCAAAAAGGTTGGGGACTGCTGCTCTATAGGTGTCAATTAAGTCCATTTGCTCTACTGTTTTACTTAAGTGTGTGTTTTTTATATCCATTGATGTAAGTGGAGTGTTAAAAGTCCCCTACTATTATTGTATTACTGTGGATTTCTCCTTTTATATCTGTTAATATTTGCCTTATATTTTGAGGTGCTCCTATGTTGGGTACATATGTATTTACAATTGTTATATCTTCTTGGATTGATCCCTTGATCATTATGTAGTGTCCTTTGTTTCTTGTAACAGTCTTTACTTTAAAGATTTAGATTTGTCTATTTCTTTTTGTAGTTCTATCAGTTTTTTCCCCCTGCTTCAGGTAATTTCTTCACATGCATGTTCTGATGAGTATTCAGGTAAAATTCAGCTAAAAATTCTGCAGATATCTAGGGTTTTTTCCTCTTAGAGCTTTCAGGCACTTCATCCTGTGAACTCCAGTCACCTCAGTCTCCGTGACTTTTAGCTTCATTTCCTCAACTTTGGGAGGCAACAGCCTGGAAACTTTCCATGCAGTTATCTGGGGAAATCATAGTACTCATCTCATTTGTTTCCCATTTTTCAGGGGTCTCTGTTTCATTGCCTGTTATCCAATGTCTTGAATGCCAAGGTTTCATGTTTTGTCCAGTGTTTTATTGTTTCAGATGGGAGGATAAACAATTCTCTATAATTCCATCTTCACCAGCAGATCTCAAATAAGCATTTAGTTAGGGTAGGCCTCACTGTGGAGCTAGGATTTATTTTTAAAAACAGGGTTGCAATTAAGTCTTTCACATATACTTTTGAAATTTTTTACCAATATTTTTGGAGAATTAAATTGCTGGATCAAAAGATAGGCATATTTTGATAGTTACTGCCAACTTGCCTTTCCTGTTCAAACTAGTATTTATCTAGAATGAAGGTTACCTAGAGAAATGTTATGTACCTTTGTCCAGTGCTGCCTACATCTTGCCCATCTTGAGATATATTAGTAAAGTTTTTCAGAATTTCTTCTGCCTACTTTTTCTCCATTATGCCACTTTACCAGAGGGCAGACTGTGCCAAAGATATTGGCATGTTCTTTTAATGTGGCTCTGTTAATTCTGTATTCTACTTTTCATAGTGTGATATAAGGTGGTATATTGGGGTTTTTTTTCCTCACTCTGTTCAATTTTAGTAAGAGGAATTTGTAAATCTGAGTCTACTATCATTCCATAGGGTCTCTGAAAGACTAGACTGCATTTTTGAATGAGTAGAGCTCTTCCTGATCTGGCTGTTTATCAAAGGCCTGTATTCTAGACTAGTAAGAAATTTGTTTTAGCCTAGTGATTCTCATGTATTACCGTGTATTCAGATCACCTGGGCATCTTGTAAGATACAGATTCTGAATTACTAGCTCCGGGTTAAGGCCCAAGGTTCTGGAGTCCTAAGAAATTACGAGGTGAGGCTGATGCTGCTAGTCCAGGCCCCACATGTTGAGTAGCAAGGATTTAGCATTTAACTTGCAGTCCACATCATTCGCAGCTTCCCTCTCCTCTGTCAGATGATAAATCACCTCTTCAAAACCCATGTATTTCCTCCTTGAACACTCCAGCTCCTCACCCCTGCCACTCTTTTGCAATTGTAAACAGAATTTCCGGAGACTTCTAAAGCCAGACTTTTCAGAGTAATACTGTGGCTTCAGTTGAGGTGCCTTTTCTTTTGCCCTTCCAGATATGCCACTACTTTGGAGGTATTTTGTGCTCATCAATGCATCATCAGTTTCCTCTCCCAGGATTCTCACCACATTTAGCAGCATTTCCTTGTGGATTTTGAGACTCAGAATTATAGACGTTTCTTTACTTCATCGAAGATGGAGTTTCCTTCTGTTTCTTATTCTTCTTGTTGCTTTCACTTGGTTTCAGAAAGGAGAAATGGATAGAGATATCTTGGTCCCACCACTTTAAATTCAAAGTTAGTATTTTTAAAAGCTCCTCATACATACATTTGAATTTGCCTCCTTATGGGAATGTACCAGTCTGCTACTCTTCCATAGAGACCATGAAAAGGGGCGGGGGGGGGGGGGAATGGAGTTTTTCTAAACTGGAAGGCAATCCCCTTTGTAGAGCAGATCTGCTGTCCTTTATGTAAACAGCTTCACTTTTTGTTGGCTGTCTCTGACATCTGTGCAGAAAGCCTTCTTTGGAGGTCTTTAAAGGGAACTCCCCTGATGTCTCCTGGCATAAATGGTGCAGGTGAGGCTCAACCACTTTCTTGTCACCCAAGCCCTAGTCTCTTGCTGTTGGAGTTACCTTGTCCAATGTGCAGCCATCTCAGGAGTCTGGCAAGATAGCTTAATTACTAGCAACTGTGTACTGACCCCTGGAAATTTAACTTACCCTTGCTACAGGGGCTGAGGCAGCTCCCTATAATTACACACAGTATTTCTGCAGCAAAAGATAGGTATATCTACACACTTAGTGAGTCAGTGTTGCTCTCATATGTCAGTTCAGGTCTGTTGTTTTCTTTATGGGAACTGATTCTCAACTGCCCTCCACCCTACCCGCATCCCATGGGAATTTTGTTAATTGGCCATCCAGTGATCCAATTCCCCTGGTATGTGAACTTGACCCAGCTTGGCCAGAGTACCCCCTACCCTGGATCTGGTGATTGGTCCAGAGTGGGCACATAGCATAAACTGGAACAAATTATATTTTCCTCCCAGGGATTGACATGGAGGCTCAGATCACCTTGCTTTTGAGATTAAAAGCTCTAAGGATTTTTTAAGTGTAATATCATCAGATGCCATTTTCTTCCTGCCAAGAGACAGAACCTGCCAGAGAATGAAACAACTGAACACAGAGCTGTGAGCTATTAATCTCTGATGAGTCTGAACACTTACATGCAGCCTACCTGAGACTGTAACATACATGCTCTACATCTTTGAGTTATAGGAACTAATAAATACCTTTCTCCTAAGCTGACTTGAATTGGGTTTCTGTCATAATCCTGATTACAGTTGTAATTTTATTTGTAAATTTATCAATTTTATACAGTCTTTCTTATGAAAGGTAAGGATTTAATTCATCCCACTGAGTTATATTAGCTCCTCTGATGTGTTTTAACTTGAAATACAGCTAACCTACATTTCTTATTCTATCGCCTTTAGACATCTCCTGAATCCCCTCTATATACAGTGAGCATATTTCCCCTTATCCTTGCTTCAAGCTCTTATTTCCTTGTCAACCTCCCACCATCCAGTATATATCAGCTATATTTTGCCTTTACATTATTAGGTAGATATTAGATATGTAGATATATATACACATAGAAACTTCAGTGATTTGTCTATTTTAAAGTTGGAAATAAAATAGCATTAGACTGTTATCACCACGTAAATATTATTCTCTGAAGAGTCAGAGCCAAGCAGTGTGTGACGATTATATTTTCTGCTCTACAAGTCCAATGTTATGATCCCAGTACCCACTTAAAGGAATCTATTCCTTGTATCAGTCATATGGACTTCTTTTTTCATATTCTAGTTATTTTCCAAAGTCATGTCACATTTTATGGGGGCTTGCTTTATATTAGGACCATAATATCTGGTATGGCTTCTCCTTTTTTTTTTTTCCAGAGCCAGTAATTGTTTTTCTTTCCTTCTGACAAACTTTTGCCTTCACCATGTTACTAAAATCCTCAAATTTTGTATTAATTCTATTTAATGTAACCCACCCCTTTCATTCTTAAGTTCCTCTTCACTGACTCCCTGGATATCTAGCCTACCAGTAATTTGGTCTGATTCTTGCAGGGTGATCATCTTATTCATCCTCAGCACCACTTTACTGGGTTAGATCCACTGTTTAAAGCCTTTCCTGTTTTTTACCTTTTCCATCCAAATTTTGCTGAAGCTAATCATTCAATACCCTATTAAAAGACAGTGGGAGTAAACTGAAGTAAACTGGTAATACAAAATATCAGTACTTGGCCTCATGCTTCATTACTGTTTGGGTATAAAGTTCTAGATTCAAAGCAGTTTTAACTCACAAGTTGGAAAGTGCTGTTCTGTATTCTACAATCTAATATTGCTCATCAGAGGGAAGGCTAATGCTATCTTGATCATTATTCTTTATCAGGAGAAATTTCCATATTTTGAAAGCTTTCAGGATGGCCTCGTCTTTAGTATTATGAAATTTCACAAGCGTATTTCTGGGTGTCTTTTTTTTCTATTGTAATTGTGCTTTTTGCCACTTCAGCCTGCCCAACATTGAGTGAGCTATTCCTAGCTGAGTGTTCATAATTTTCTTCAGTTTAGAAAGATTCTTAATCATTTATTTGATACATTCCTATTATATTTTCTCTATTAATTTTTTTTCTGGAACTCATATTAATTAGATGTTAGACCTTCTGAACTTCCAGGTCCCTTTTGTTTCTCATTTAACTTTTCAATTTATGAACTTGAAGAGTTTCCACAATTTTCTTTCAAACCTTCTATTACAGCAATAATGTTTTTTCATCCTTAGGAGTTCTTATTCCTGTTTTTGGTAGCTTCCCATATTTGCTTTAAAAGTGCAACATCTATTCAAATCTCAGACTAACATAAATTTTTATTTTCTTCTCATTATATAACTTTCCCTACTCTGGTTTAGTCTCTCTCTTGGTCCTTATTATGCTGGTACTTTTCTTCATCTGTGATGATCCTTAGCTGTCTGTTCACACTTAATAATGATATGGTTTGATTATCTTAGGTAGATAGCAGGAGGTTCTTTGGTTATTCTCATTGTAGATCTGTTTCCCTGAATGAAAAGGTTTACTGGGATTTCTGCCTGCATGGGAAAGGCTGGTGAGTTGATGGGAAATTCTCCAAATTCCAAAAAAGGTTTCAACTTAGGCTGCCAACTCTCACTCTAGCTGCTCTAGTTCTCCGTGAGTTTGTTGAATTTTTTCATAGTTTAAGTTTTTTAAATTTTAACATTCTTATTTAAAACTTCCAACATTACAGATAATGGTAAATCTACCCTCTTGACCAGAATGTCCAATTTTAGTTCCCTCCCCCAAAGAAACACTTATCAGTTGGATGTGTCTGTTCAGGACTTTTTCTAAGTATTTGCATACTTATATAAATGTATTAGAAATATATTTTAAATATATAATACTCTATTCTGAAAATTTTCCATTTTCAATCAGTGTCTTTTAGTCAAATCCATACCAATATTACAAGTCCATTTTTTTAAACTGGTGCTAGTATTTCTAGTCATGACTCTATTGATGGAAATTTAGACTGTTCCCAGTTTCATGTACTGTGCTGCCCTCCAAAGGGATTATAGTGAGCATTTTTAAAACTTCAGTGCCTCCAAATTAGCACTGATGAGAGTAGTTATTTCTCTACACAACTACAAAGTTTTTTTTATTATTGTAGATTACTTAAATTTGCATCTCTCAATATTAGCAAGGTTAAGCAGGGACTCATATTTATGGTCCATCTGTATTTCTTCTGACTTGCGCATTCTTGTCCTTTGTTCATTTTTATTCTTGCTTGGTTGTCCTTTACCTATTTATAGGTACTCTTACATCTCTCCCTTTGTATTATATTACAATTTTTTTCCCATTCTGTTTCTTATCTTTTTTTAAAAGCATTCTAACTTTTGATTTAATCAACTTCATTATGGCTTTCATTTTTGTCTAATTTAGGAAGATATGTCCAATAGCAAAGTCATAAGCATATGGCACTATATTTTCTTCTAATACTTTACTATTTACTTTAACATTTAGGATTTTATTCAACTGGAACTAATTTTTGTGAATGGTGTGAAGGAAGGATCCATTTCAATTTACTTATAGAGAGGGTGGAGTGGGAAAGCTGTTGGCAGGGGTACTAACATAACTTTCACATAAAAAATCATTAACTGTCTTGTCATCGTGTCTCCTTATTACCCAGCCTCTACACAAGCCAACTCAAAGCATGAACTTTTCTAGGGACCCTTTGGACAGACTGACTCCCTTTACTGAAATCCCTGTCATGCCAACATTTCAGGTAACAGCTTCTTCTGCAACATTTCATGAATAACCACTCTTTTCCCTTTTGTCTTTTATAAAATTTGATTCTTTCATCCACTGATGACTTCTGCTCTTTTTTGATACCTTTTATATTGTTTTATCTGTTTAATAGGATATGGAGGAAAGATAAACTTGTGTTTAACTGCAAAAGAAAACCTTGATTCCCAATGAAAATTTTGATGCTGACAAGTTACCTTTCAGAAATACTGTACAAATTCATACACCCTTACATCAGTACATAGAAGTACCTCGTCTCCTATGCTTTTGCAATGCAAATTTTATCAATCTGATATTTTGAAAGATGGTAGTTCATTTGTTTAACTTGTGTTCTGATCCTTGTGAGATTCTGTACTTACCACTTTCATCAGTCACCTGTTGGCTCTTTATACCCTTTTGCCCATGAGGGGAGGAGGTGTCATTTTTCTAAATGACTTGTAGAAGCACTTTTATGTTAAGTATACGAACTTCATAAGTTAAACATATTTTAATGATTTTTTTCCCAACTCTAATGTTTAAAAACCTTTCGTTTGTACTATCTTTGACTACAAAAGCTTTAATTAAAGTTCTTATATAGTCAAACCTAGAAACTTTGTGTGTGTGGCTTCTGCATCTCATGTCGTATTTAGGAAGACCATTCTTCATGATTATAAAGCATGTTATGGTGTCCTCTAATGACTCTGTTTTGCATCTGGATAAAAGAATGAGGTGATTGTTTTGTACAGAAATAATTTTTTTGAGCCGAATCTCATTTACCAATACTGTTAAGCCACTGACATGAAATATCACCTTTATTATATATTTCCTTTATGTGTGTATGTTGTGAATGTGTATGTTGGCAAACAATGTTTCAAGCCTTAAAAAGAAAGCCTTATTTTGTCAGGTACAAAGAATCTATAGATTAATTTGAGGCCTACTAACAAATCTATAGATTAATTTGGGGCCTATTAACATCTGTAGAGTACTGAGTCTTCCCCTACAGAAGGATAAAATGTCTATTCTTTGAATCCTCCATTAAACTTTAGTTATTTTCTTTGTACTTATGTTCACAAGAGAACTGGTTACTGCATTGATTGCATGCTCAAAGCCTTCAGGAGTCAGGAAGTAATATAAAGTGTAAAACAAGTCAGATGTAAGGGAACAGGTAGTGGTTTAAACTGTGGAGAACTGGAAAACACATGTCCATCTAAAGGTATTCATATTCATTTGAAACTTGATGCATATCAAATCAAACATGTTGATGAGTTTTGACCTATAGTTTTGGTTTCTTTTCCCTCTAGTTTTGGAATTACAGCTTAGAAGCTTAACAACTTTTCTATTTAAATGACATGTGTTTAATACAATTCATCTACCTGGAATTAAGAGAGGTGAGTTAAACTTAAATTTTACTTTCTATTCTTCTTTGGTTATTGATCTTTTAAAGTTTTCTGTCTTTTAAAAACTATATTGCCTTTGTTTAAATGCAAATGATGAATACATCTCAGTAAATTTTACTTATTACAAGTGATTTTTAACACCTGGCTTCTTAAAACTGTCGACTATAGAATGAAGTTAGTTTTTCTTATCAACAAAATCATATCTCTGTGTATTCATGTTGAAACAGAGGCCCCCATCTTACTCTGTCATCATGGACTCCAACATTAACTCTCCTGTGCTGGATACCCCTAACACCCACCTTTAGAACAATGACTGCTGTTCCTAATCAAAAACCTTTACAGTCTTTTGGGTTGCTTTGTTATTTCGTGGATAATCATTGCTGAGATGATATTCTTTTTTCATAGTACCTTTTTATTTTACATTAGTATTTATTGAGTGATTACTTTATGCTAGGCACTCTGCTGAGCAGTTCACATGCATTATCTCATTTAATCCTTACATTAACTTGAGGTAGTACCATTATTATTTTCCATACTATAAATAAAAAGACTGAAGCTTACAAGGGACAAAAGGTTTCTCCAAAACTAGAGGGCCAGAAAATGGAAGAGTAAGAATTGGAACCCAGATCTATTTGATGCTGCACTGTAAATTCTTAATGTTGATAAGTAGCCAAAGAATGAGGTGGATAACATGAGATGGGACTCTGAAATGTAGACTGGAACAAAGTATTGGGGGTTGGAGGTCTTTTAGGCTATTTTGAGGAATGTGTGCCTTGACCTAAGACCTATGGGATGCCAATGAAGGGTTTTAATGATGGAGAAGTGATATGATTAAACTTTTTAAACACAAGTTTGACTGTAATATGCACTGCTAGCAGGAAATGGTAAACACAGGGAGATCAATTAGAGAGTTATTTCCATAGTCCATGTCAGATAGATTATTGTGTACTGGACAAAGATGACAGAATGGAAATTAATTAATTAGAGTCAGATTCAAGGCATATTTAGGAGATAGAACCTACAGGTCTTGGCAACTGACTGGACATGGAGGGTGAGGGGGAGGAAAGAGTCAAGAATGACTCCATGGTATGAATTCTCTCATGATGAGCAAGGTGTGCTCGCTGCCTGAAAGATTTCCTGCAATCCTTACATTCATAGGGTCTTTCCCCAGTATGAATTCTTTGATGTAGAGTAAGAGATCCACTGTAGCTAAAGGCTTTCCCACAAATGTTACATTCATAAGGTTTCTCTCCAGTGTGAATTCGCTGATGTTGAGCAAGGCCTGCGTTCTGGCTAAATGTTTTCCTGCATTCCTTACACATGTAAGGTTTCTCTCCGGTATGACTTCTCTGATGTTGTGCAAGTGACGAGCTGTTGCTAAAGGCCTTCCCACATTCGATACATTCATAGGGCTTCTCTCCAGTATGAACCCTCTGATGTTGATCAAGGTATGCAATCTGGCTGAAGGCTTTCCTACATACTTTACACTCATAAGGTTTCTCTCCAGTATGAACTCTCTGATGTTGAGCCAGGTGTGCATACTGGCTGAAGGTTTTCCTACATTCCTTACATTCATAGGGTCTCTCTCCAGTATGAATTCTCTGATGTACAATTAGGTATCCTCGATGGCTGAAGGCTTTCCCACACACGTTACATACATAAGGCTTCTCTCCTGTGTGAATTCTCTGATGCTGAGCAAGAAATGAGCCATTACTAAAGGCCTTTCCACATTCAATACATTCAAAAGGTCTTTCCCCAGTATGAACCCTCTGATGTTGAGTCAGGTGTGCAATCTGGCTGAAGGCTTTTTTACATTCTTTACACTGATAAGGTTTCTCTCCAGTATGAACTCTCTGATGTTGAGCAAGATGGGCATTCTGGCTAAAGGCTTTCCTACATTCTTTACATTCATAGGGTTTCTCTCCAGTATGTATTCTCTTATGTTGAGCTAAGTTCGCACTCTGGCTGAAGGTTTTCCCACATTCAACACATGCATAGGGTTTCTCTCCAGTGTGAATTCTCTGATGAAGAGTAAGAGATGAGCTCTGGTTGAAAACCTTCTCACATTCATTACATTTCAAAAGTTTCTTTTCTACATAGACTTTCCTACGTTTCATTTCAACAGATTTTTTCCGGTAGCTTCTCTTTCGTGGCTCATGCTTATGTATTCTTTCTTTGGTGGGAAAACTCTGCCTTATATCAAAGATTGCATCCTGATGGAAAGTTTGCCAAGATTTAGTATATTCATTACTTTGATCTTTAGTCAGGATTTCTTTATGAGTGATGATCAATTGACTAGAATGTATCTCCTGACTTCCCAAGTGGTTCTTAAACCAGTCCTCATTTTTAGAGTCTTCTCTCAAACTGGAGCAGTCAAGGTTATAACTAAGATGGCTTCTTCCCATTGTCCTTACTTTGGATGATTCCTCATAAATAACTTGCTTTGATGAAAATTCATTGTTTTTAAATGCATACTCCCAATCTAAAAGATACCAAGAAAACAAATGTCTTTTGTATTTATGCATTAGAAAAGAAGAAGTTCTAAAGCACAAATTGGTGAATGAACTACATAAGAAGTTCAAGGATTTAACAGCTGTTAAATGCAGTCTAATAATGAGATTATAGAGAATGAGAATGAAGGAAAATTTATGAAGAAAATAAATCATGCATAACTAAAGGTAACTATCAGAAAATCATAATAATCTTTTTATATATATATTAATATAACAGTCTGCAAACACCCTTCCTCTCTTGCTGCTAGTTATCCTGCATTCAAGCTAAGTTCATTACCTTTAAAAAACCAATTTCATGTCAGTGTGGCTAAAAAAACTCCCAGTACCATTAATTGCCATAGGCTGTACATAAAACTCTATGGTTAAACTTTTGCAGCCTGGAAGTGGTCTTCCTGAGTATCATTTTCTGTGTGGTATGTTCCAACCAAATGTAAGTTTTCAATTGATACTCAAGCTAAGACGCCTTCATATAGAAGTAATTTTGTATCAAATTTCTTTATTAACCTGCCATTGGCCTTAATTTGCCTTACCCTTTTCATTCCCAAATCAAATCACCTATTATTCTGTTCAACACTTTCCAATGGTTTCTCACCTTATTTATAGTAAAACCAAAATTCCTATTATGATTTACAAAAGCAATGTAGCACATGAACATAAATGTAAAGCCTATATAAAATTATGGCAAATAAAATCCAGGAACATATGAAAGCATAATCCTAACCAAGTGGAGTTTGTCCCACGAATGCAAGGTTGGTTTAATATATGAAAATCAATGTAATTCACCAAATTAACAGATTAAAAAAAGGAAAATCATATCATTAAATTCAACACCTGTAGGGCTTCCCTGGTGGCACAGTGGTTGGGAGTCCACCTGCTGATGCAGGGGACACGGGTTCGTGCCCCAGTCTGGGAAGACCCCACATGCCATGGAGCAGCTGGGCCCGTGAGCCACGGCCACTGAGCCTGCACGTCTGGAGCCTGTGCTCTGCAACAGGAGGGGCCACAACAGTGAGAGGCCCATGTACCGCAAAAAAAATTCAACACCTGTTTATTATAAAAATTCTCGGCAAACCAGGAACAGAAAGGAAATTCCTCAAGCTGATAAAGGGCATCTATGAAAAATCTGTAACATCAACAGTGAGAGTGAATACATTTCCCCTTACAACAATGCAAGTATATATGCTCTTAACAATTCTATTCAACATTTTACAGGAGGTCCTAGCTATTACAATTAATCAAGAAAAAGACATAAAGATCAGAAAGGAAGAAATAAAACTGTATTTGCAGAAAAAATGTTCATGCAGAAAATCCTCAGGAACTTACAAAACAACTACTAGAACAACTGCTAAATCAATCCAGCAAGGTCAAAAGATGTAAAGTTAATATAAAAGTCTAACAACATTGTAAATGAACTATACTTCAATAAAAAAATTTTAAAAATCAATTTACATTTTTACATACTAGCAGCAAACAATTGGAAAATGGTCTTTTTAATATAAAAGCACCAAAAAAACATAAGACTCAGGGAAAAAAATTTTAGATATAAGTATATTTTTTATATATAGCTATATAATACTTATAAATATAAGACCACTACATTGGATATGACAAAACACTGCTAAGAGAAATTAAGACTGTAAAAAATGGCTAAATAAACAATACTCAGGAATTGAAAAAAATGATATTAGGATGTTATTTCTCTCCAAACTGATACATAGATTCAACACAATCCCAAACAAAACCCCAGGAGGATTTCTGGGTAGAAATTCTCAACTTCATCCTAGAATTTATATGGAAATGCAAATGATCTATTAAAGTAGTCAAAGTGATTTTACAAATTGAACTGATATCAAAATTTACTATAAACCTACAGTAATCAAGACAGTGTGGTACTGGTGAAAGGACAGAGATTAGAACTTAATGCATGCATATACGGTCAAATGATTTTCAGTGAAGATACCAACAAGACAATATAATGGGGAAGGGAAAGTCTTTAAAAGAAAGGGTACTGGAGAAACTATATATACAAATTGGGAAAAAAAAAAAAAGAACTTCAACCTTTACCTCACACAAGACACAAAAATTGGCTCAATGGAACATATACCAAAATATAAAGCCAAAATGATAAAATTCCTAGGTGAAAGCACAGAAGAAAATGTGACCTGCGGGTAGCAAGACTTTCTTAGATATGACACAAAAGGGACAAACCAAGGCAATAATTTGGACTTAACAAATATTGAAAACTTTGGATGTTCAAAAGACAGTAGTAGGAAAATAAAAATACAAGTCACAATTGGTACGTATATCTCAATACACATAAATGACAAAGAATTTGTATCAGGACTATACAGGCATACCTCAGAGGTATCATGGGTTCAGTTCGAGGCCACCCCAATAAAATGAATGTTGCAATTAAGCGAGTCACACGAATTTTTTGGTTTCCCAGTGCATGTAAGAGTTATGTTTACACTATACTGTAGTCTATTAAGTGTGCAATAGCATTAAGTCTAAAAAAAATCAGTTTACATACCTTAATTAAAAAGCACTTTATTGCTAAAAAGTACTAACCATCATCTGACAACGCAGGGTCACCACAAACCTTCAATTTGTAAAAAGTGCAATATCTACGAAGTACAATAAAGTGAAGCACAATAAAGTGAAGTATACCAATATTAAGAACTTTTACAATAATAACAAAACAACCTAATAAAACATGGGCAAAAGATTTGAACAAATACTTCACAATAGATATATGAATGGCCAATAAGCACATGAAAAGATCCTCAACATCATTAGTCATCAGATAAATACATACTAAAACTATGAGATACCATAACACAATCATTAGAATGGATAAAACTAAAAATAGCTCACCAAAAAGGGAACTCTCCTACATTGTTGATGGGAATGTAAATTGATGCAGCCTCTATGGAAAACAGTATGGAGATCCTCAAAACACTAGACTTGCCATATGATCCAGAAATCCCACTCCTGGGCATATATCCAGACATAACTATAATTCAAAAAGATACATGCAGCACTATGTACAATAGCCAAGACATGGAAACAACCTAAATGTCCATCAACAGGTGAATGGATAAAGGAGATATGGTACATAGGTGTGTGTATACATATACACACACATATATACATACATACACACAATGGAATATTACTCAACTATAAAAAAGAATGAAATAATGCCATCTGCAGCACATGGATGGACCTAGAGATCATCATACTAAGCCAAGTAAGTCAGAAAGAGAAAGACATACCATATGGTATCACTTATATGTGGAATCTAAAATACAATACAAATGAATATATTTGCAAAACAGAAACAGACTCATCTAGAGAACAGACTTGTGTTTGCCAAGGGGGAGGAGGGGTGGGGGAGAGAAGGATTGGGATTTTGGGATTAGCAGATGCAAAGTATTATATCAATATATAGGATGAATAAATAACAAGGTCCTATTGTGTAGCACAGGAAACTATTCAGTATCCTGTGATAAACCATAATGGAAAAGAATATATATATGTAACTGAATCACTTTGCTGCACAGCAAAAATTAACAGAACATTGTAAATAAACTATACTTCAGTAAAATTATTTTAAAAAAGAAAAGAACCTCACAAAGATATGGTGAGGATGTAGAGCAACTGGAACTCTTCTACAGTGCTGGTGGGAATGAAAATGATACAATCTCTTTGGAAAACTATCTGGCAGTTTCTTAAAAATTTAAACATATTCCTGTCATATGACTCAATTTTTCCACTTTCAGATATTTACCTAAGAGAAATGAAAACGTATGTCCACACAAAGTCCTGTATGTGACCACTTCATATAGCCCCAAACTGCAAACAACCCAAAAGTGCATCAACAGGTGAATGGAAAAAGTGTGGAACATCTATACAATAGACTGCTACTCAGAAACAAAAGGAGTAAATTATTTATATATGAAACAATATGATTTTCAAAATAATTTTGATGACAAAATAAGCCACACATAACAGTATGATTCCATTTAGTTTAAATGCAAAGTAATCTAAAATGACAAATATCAGATTAGTGTTTGGAGCCAGGAGTGAAGAAGAATGAACTGCATAGAGGTACAAGCTATCTTCTGGGGTGACGGAAACGTTTTATGTCTTGATTGTGGTGATGGTTTCATGGACGTATACAACTGGCAGAACTCATCACATTGTGTAATTTATATGAATGCAATTTACTGTATGTAAATAGTTATTAAGAAAAATATTAGAGGGACTTCCCTGGTGGTCCAGTGGTAAAGAATCCGCCTTCTTAGTTCCTGGTTGGGGAACTAAGATCCCACATGCCGCGTGGCTACTGAGCCTGCATGCCACAACTAGAGAGCCTGTGTGCCACAACTACAGAGCCCATGCACTCTGGAACCTGCATGCCACAACTACTGAGCCCACGTGCCACAACTAGAGAGCCTATGTGCTCTGGAGCCTGCATGCCACAGCTAGAGAGAAACCCAAGCACCACAATGAAGAGCCTGTGCACAATAATGAAAGCTCACACATGCCACAACTAAGACCCAATGCAGCCAAAAATAAGAAAGAACAAATTATAGATGGAATGAAGAAAGATTAAGTAAAGAGAGACTTTAGTAACATAATAAAAAAAGAAACTCATGTAATAAGCTCTTTACACTGAAAATAGAGACTATACCTTGGAACCTATGGAACGGTTAAAGAAAACTAATGCTATATTAGGACATATAAAATCCTCAAATCGTTAGAGTAGAATTAGTACTAATTACTATCCTGATCAAATATGATAAAACAATTTGATTAAGATACAATAAAACAAGAAAACTTTCTTTTAAACAACTCTTGTGTAAAAAGGAATTGAAAAAAAAATAGGTTGTCTAGGAAATGGAAATAAGAAAAACAACTACATATCAGAATCTATGGAAGTCACCTAAAGCTGTATTCAGAAGAAAATTAAAACTCCTAATAATGTCATTAGTGAATGAGAAAATGAAATTAATAGTTTAAGTTTTTTTCAGCAAAATGGAAAACAAAATAAACCTAAGGAAATTAGATGGAAAGAATTAGTAAAGAGAAAAACAGAAAATAGAGAATTAGAAAAGAGAAGAATGATGACACTATATTTTATATTTAACAGATACATCCAAAATCTGGATTTTAAAAATAAATAAAAATTAACAAAATTGACTAATGAGTAGCAAACAATTTTTTTAAAAAATAAATCTATGTAAAATAAATTAAAATTGGAAATTACCAGATATAAAAGAAAAACAATTATAAGCGATTATTATGCTCAGGTTCATAGAAATAAATCTGTAACCTAAATGAAAAGGGTAACTAACTAGAAAAATTTAAATTTATATAATTTAACCCAAGGAAGAAACTATAGGGAGGTTATTTACCAGAGAGGACATTGAGAAAGTTGTCAAAGGTCCACTTCCCCACAAAGGCCCAAGTAGCAGGACTTTTCTCTCAAACTTGAAGACTATGACCTCATTCCTCACACTAACATCTCTAAATCAGACTTTTTCTTCTTAGCCTCCATCTCCCTCCAATCATACATTGCATATCTTCCCTTGGCAATCTCCCCATCTCTTAAAAATAAGTCTCTTACTGTCCCAAGCCAAATTCATCTTTTCCTCTACCAACCTGTTCTTTCTTCTGACTTGTTTCTATTAAATGCTATCACTTTCCAGTTACCCAGACTTGAAAATACAACTGGAAATGCTTTATCTTTGATGGTTTATAAACCTCTGAATAATCCTAAAAATTGAGCAGAATGATTTTATGAAAGTAGAAATTCAGTGAATCAAGTGAATAAGTAAATGAATCAATCCTTCAATCTGAAAGGAATGAGTGACAAAAGAGGAAAAAATATGCATTGCTCTGTCTGGATTTTTAAACATAGAATGGAGCAATGTGTGTAAAACTAAAATGCAAGGACAAGGAGATAACTGTGACATCTGCATCCAGAGAATAAGAAAATGTTATCAGAGAAGACAGTTATGTGTGAGAGAAAATATACACACATAATGTGTGAGGAGAGTTAGGTTGGGGAACTCACGCTAGACACACCACAGTGTTTCTTCCCAGGCCTTGAGCCTTTTCAGGCTACCCAGGAAACATCAATTATGAGCTGAAACTTTCCAGAATAGCTGAGCTTTTCCTTGCAATGGCCTCTGCCTGCCTAGTTCTCTCTCACTCACCAGGGCATGCTCCTCTTGTCCCCTCCTTCTTCACCATCCAGGGCTCTTTTCCTTGCTCCAATAATGAGATCACATCTGGCTTAGAAACTGAAACTCCTGCTTACAAGAAATAAAAGGGGAATTAGCCAGGCCCATAAATCAGATCAAGTTGCTTGGTCATCAGGAAGGTGAGGCCATTATAGAAGGGAGCTGAGGAAGAGATGAAGTATTCTGAAGAATGGGGAAGATGAAGTTGTATGGACAGTCTAATGAAGCTGCCAATTCTACAAAACTATATTTATCTGGGGGAGCACAAAAATCAGAAACTTAGCGAACTATATCAGAGGTTTCCCAAACATTACATTGGAAAGCAGCCCTACGTGCAGATTCTGAATTACAGGGAGACCTCCTTACCCAGTGATACCAGGCTCCTATAGTTCTGCAACATCACTTTCCTGTACAAATTCCTCTGAGCAGGGTTCAGCCATTCCCACTCCTCTTGAGAGAAATCTACAGCCACATCCCCAAATGTCACCAAATCCTGAAATGACATAAACATATTCTTGCTCAACTAGTGTTCTTACCCTTGCATTAGCATAGTTTAAAAAATTAAATTGTCTATACTTCTGGAGAGAAATACTATAGGTAGTGAAATTTTCTGTCAGTATCTTGAGTTCTGAGCAACACATGTCAAGTAATTGCTAGACAACTTCTCTGTGCTTAGTGTTGATATTCTGTCATGGAAAGTATACAATTTCAGAGTCTCTACTGATGGAGAAAAGATACACACAGAAATTGGCAATAACAGAACACTGTAAACAATCAAGTGTAAAATGTTATTCATACTAAATGCTACAGCATTTCTCAATATGGAAAATAAGGATAGACTGGGGCAGTGAAAAAGGCTTCAAAGAGGAGGCAGAAACATGAGTTATGCCTTACAGGACGTACATGGTCTAAACCAGCATTTTCCCAAATTCTACAATGGAATGGTCAATGTTCCAGCTATATCAATAAGGTATATATTAAAATATATTTGATGCTTATAACTGGTTTTCTAAAATTAAATACAAATATAATAAAAACAGTAAAGTTTTATGGTGATTTTGCAAAAATATAACAAACAATATATGTCATTACGGAGAACAATCAGGGACAACAAAAGATTACATAACAGCTCTGACAACATCACTAAGTTTCAAAGACAGCTGGTGACTTATCATGCTACCTAAAAGACAAAATAATAGTAATTTTAAGTACTACTAATTAAGTTAAAGAGTGAACATTTCAAATGTGATAATGAAGTGCCATCAAAAAATACCCACAACTCTCACTAGAGGAACATACCCAATTGTGCACATCTAATGAGCAAGAGTTTTTTAAATGTTAAAACATAGCTCTTTAAATACCACTGTATGTTACATTAAGGATCTTGATAGCATGGAAGATGACCTAGTCTGCTCCCTAGAAATTGAAAATGGGCATTCTTCCTAATGCGGTAAATCCGCTTCAGACTTGTCAAGGCTTGCTGACTGATTTGGTATATGCTTCACAGGTTTGGCATGTCACGGAGCAAAATCTACTTGTAAGCTGAGCTGATATGTAGATGACCTAAACAGCTGAACTGACTTGTCAAATATTGAAATCCTTCCACACTGGTTGGTAAACAGCAGAGGAACCACTCCCAGTTAAAAGACCAAGAGCATTCCCCTGAAAGAACAAACAGTGAAACAGACCTCTTCATTCTAATAGACACTGATTTCAAAAAGGAGATAATGAAAATACTGGAAGAGTAAGAAAAGCTATTGACAGAAATGCAGAGTACTGTAAAAGGGAACTAGAAACTATACAGAGGAACCACAAAAAATCAGAAAACTCATCTGCAGAGATGAAAGCTAAGGGCAATGAATAGCAGAATGAGTGATGCAGAAGAATGAATAAGTGACCTGGAACATAGAATAATGGAAATCACCCAACAAGGACAGCAGACAGAAAGCCAAATGAAAAAAAATGAAAGCAATATAAGAGACCTATGGGATAATATAAACCATGCCAATCTACACATAATGGGGATTCCAGAAGGAGAAGAAAAAGGGGATCAAAAATGTATTTGAAAAAATTATGTCTGAAAAATTCCCAGTGGGGCTTCCCTGGTGGTGCAGTTGTTGAGAGTCCACCTGCCAATGCAGGGGACACGGGTTCGTGCCCTGGTCCGGGAATATCCCACATGCTGCAGAGTGGCTAGGCCTGTGAGCCATGGCCGCTGAGCCTGCGCGTCCAGAACCTGTGCTCCGCAATGGGAGAGGCCACAATAGTGAGAGGCCCGAGTACCACAAAAAAAAAAAAAAAAAAAAATTCCCAAACCTAAAGAAGGAAACACATATCCAGGTACAGGAAGCACAGAGGGTCCCAAGTAAGATAAACCAAAACAGACCTACACCAAGACATATTACAATAAAAACAGCAAAAGTTAAAGAGAGAATTCTAAAGGCAGCAAGAGGAAAACAAAGAGTTCATTACAAGGAAACCCCCATAAGGCTACCAGGTGATTTCTCTACAGAAATGCTGCAGGCCAGAAGGGAGTGGCAAAATATATTCAAAGTCCTGAAAGGGAAAAATATACAACCTAGGATACTCTACCTAGCAAGATTATCATTTAGAATAGAAAGAGAGATAAAGAATTTCTCAGACTCACAAAAACTAAAATACTAAATCTATCCTAAAGGAAACATTGAAAGGTCTTCTCTAAATAGAAAAGAAGAATCTATAGGAAAGAAAAACACATCACAATTGGAAAGTAAATTACTTAAATTTACATTAAATTTAAAGCCAGGACACAGACTAAAAAAAAAAACCCAAAAATTTGTGTGAAAATGATGGTAACCACAATGAACAGCAAAAGGATGAACAAGATGTAAAACAGGACATCAAAATCATAAAATGTGGGGGAGGAGAGTAAAAAAGTGTAGATTCTTTTTCTTTCCTAGAATGAATGTGTTTCAGCCTATATAACTACCAGTCTAAGGCAAGTAGATATAGGAAGGGGTTAACATTCTTGAAAAATAGGGTACCCACAAATCAAAAACATACAGTAGATTCACAAAAACCAAAAAGAAGAGAACATAAGTATAATACCAAAGAAAATCATGAAACCACAAAAGGAAAAATAAGGGACAAAGAAGAAATATAAAATCAACAGGAAAACAAGGTTTAAAATAGCAATAAATACATATCTATCAGTAATTACCGTAACTGTCAATGGACTAAATCCTCCAATCAAAAGACACAGAGTGGCAGATTGGAAAAAAAAAAAAAAAACAAGAGCCTACAATATGCTGCCTACAAGAGACCCACTTTAGGGCAAAGGATACATAGAGATTGAAAGTGAGGGGATGGAAAAAGATATTTCATGCAAAAGGAAATGACAAGAAAGTGGGGTTGCAATACTCATATCAGATAAAATAGACTTTAAGACAAAAGCCATAAAGATAAAGAAGAATACTATATAATGAAAAAAGGATCAATACAAGAGGATTTTATGTCAACATATATGCACCTAATATAGGAACACTCATGTACGTAAAACAAATACTAACAGGAATATAGGGAGAGGGACTTCCCTGATGGTGCAGTGGTTAAGAATCCACCTGCCAATGCAGGGGACATGGGTTTGAGCCCTGTTCCAGGAAGATCCCACATGCCGTGGAGCAACTAAGCCCATGCACCACAACTACTGAGCCTGCACTCTAGAACTTGAGAGCCATGACTACTGAGCCCATGCACCACAACTACGGAAGCCTGTCTGCCTAGAGCCCATGCTCCGCAACAAAGAGTAACCCCTGTTCCTACTCGCCACAACTAGAGAAAGCCCATGTGCAGCAACGAAGACACAAAGCAGCTAATAAATAATAAATAAATAAATTTATAAAAAAGAAAAATAAAGGCAGAAATTGAGAAGACTACAATAATAATAGGATATTTTAACACCCCGTTCACATCAATGGACAGATCTTCCAGATAGAGAATCAATAAGACAAAAGATACTAAATGATACAACAGAACAATTAGACTTAATTGATATTTTCAGTACGTTACATCCAAAAAAACCAGAATACACATTCTTTTCAAGTGCACATGGAACATTCTCTAGAACTGACCACATACTAGGGCATAAAACAAGCCTCAACAAATTTAAGAGTATAGAAATTACCTCAAGCATCTTTTCTGACCACAACGGCATGGAACTAGAAATTAACCACAGAAAAATAAATGAGAAAAAAATGATTACATGGAGACTAAACAACATGGTACTACAAATCCAATGGGTCAATGAGGAAATCAAAGAGGAGATTTAAAAATACCTTGAGACAAATGACAATGAAAACACAACCATACAAAATCTATGGAATGCAACAAAAGCAGTTCTTAGAAGTTCATAGCAATACAGGCTTTCCTCAAAAAACAAGAAAAATCTCAAACAACCTAACCTACCACAAAGAACTAGAAAAAGAAGAACACACAAAACCTAAAGTCAGCAGAAAGAATGAAACAATAAAGATCAGAGAAGAAATAAATAAAAGACATTTAAAAAATAGAAAAAATCAATAAAACTAAGAGATGGTTCTCTGAAAGGATAAACAACATTGACAAACCTCTCAACCAAGCTCTTCAAGGAGGAAAAGAGAACTTATTTCATTAAACAAAATAAGAAATGAAAAAGGAAACATAACAACTGACACCACAGAAATACAAAAAACCGTAAGGGAATACTACGAACAATTATAAAAGAAAAGCCAAAACCCACATGGTCTTCTTAATAGATGTAGAAAAGGCATTTGACAAATTCAACATCCATTCATGATAAAAACTCTTACCAAAACGGGTATAGAGGGAAAAATACCTCAAGATAATAAAAGCTCTTTATGACAAATCCACAGCCAATATAATACTCAACAGTGAAAAGCTGAAAGCATTCCTGCTAAAATCTGGAACAAGACAAGGATGCCCACTCTCACCTCTTCTATTCAACACTATTGGAAGTCCTAGCTGCAGCAATCAGATAAGAAAAAGAGATAAAAGATACCCAGATTAGGGCTCCCCTGGTGGCACAGTGGTTAAGAATCCGCCTGCCAATGCAGGGGACATGGGTTCGAGCTCTGGTCGGGGAAGATCCCACATGCTGCAAAGCAGGTGAGCTTGTGTGCCACAACTACTGAGCCTGCACTCTAGAGCCCGCCAGCCACGACTACTGAGCCTGCGTGCTACAAACACTGAAGCCTGCGCACCTAGAGCCTGTGCTCCACAAGAGAAGCCCCCACAATGAGAAGCCCATGCACAACAAAGCCCCCGCTCGCCACAACTAGAGAAAGCCTGCGCACAGCAACAAAGATGCAGTGCAGCCAAAAATAAAAATAAATAAAATTAAAAAAAAAAAGATATCCAGATTGGTAGGGAAGAGGTAAAATTGTCATTATATGCAGATGATATGATACTACATATAGAAAACCCTAAACAGTCCACACATAAACTACTATAACAGATAAACGAATTCGGCAAGGTAGCAAGATACAACATTAATGTACAGAAAACGGTTGCATTTCTTTACACCAACAATGAAATATGAGAAAGGGAATGTAAAAAAAAATCTTTTATTTGTTTTTTGTTTTTTTTTTTGCGGTACGCAGGCCTCTCACTGCTGTGGCCTCTCCCGTTGCGGAGCACAGGCTCCGGACGCGCAGGCCCAGTGGCCATGGCTCACGGGCCCAGCCGCTCCGCGGCATGTGGGATCCTCCTGGACCGGGGCACGAACCCGTGTCCCCTGCATCAGCAGGCGGACTCTCAACCACTGCGCCACCAGGGAAGCCCCAAAAAAACTTTTAAAATTGCAACTCAAAACATAAATTACTTTGGAATAAACCTCACCAAGCAGATGAAACTTATACACTGAGAACTATAAAACACTGATGAAGGAAACTGAGATGATTCAAAGAAATGGAAAGATATCTCATGCTTTTGGATTGGAAGAATTAATGTTGTTAAAATGGTCATACTACCCAAAGCAATCTACAGATTTAATGTGATCCCTATCAAATTACCCATGACATTTTTCACAGAACTAGAAAAAATAATCCTAAAATTCATGCGGAACCATAAAAGACCCAGAATTGCCAAAGCAATCCTGAAGAAAAAGAACAAAGTAGAAGGCATAACTCTCCCAGAGTTCAGACAATATTAGAAAGCTAGAGTAATCAAAACAGTGTGGTACTGGCAGTAAAACAGACATATGGATGAATGGAATGGAAGAGAGTCCAGAAATAAACCCACACACCTATGGTCAACTAATCTTTGTCAGAGGAGGCAAGAATATACAATGGGAAAAAGACATTCTCTTCAACAAGTGGTGTTGGGAAATCTGGACAGCTGCATGTAAATCAATGAAGTTAGAACACACCCTCCCATCATACACAAAAATAAAATCAAAATGGCTTAAAGACTTAAACGTAAGACATGACACCATAAAACTCTTAGAAGATAACACAGGCAAAACAATCTCTGACATAAATTGTACCAATGTTTTCTTAGGTCAGTGTCCCATGGCAATAGAAATAAAAACAAAAATAAACAAATGGGATCTAATCAAACCTACAGGCTTTTACACAGCAAAGGAAACCACAAACAAAACGGAAAGACAACCTACAGGATGGGAGAAAATATTTGCAAATGATGTGAGCAACAAGGGCTTGATTTCCAAATTATACACACAGCTCATACAACCCAAAAAAACAAACAACCCAACAGAAGAATGGGCAGAAGACCTAGACATTTCTCCAAAGAAGAAATACAGATGGCTAGTAGGCACATGAAAAGATGCTTAACATTGCTAATTATTAGAGAAATGCAAATCAAAACTACAATGAGGTACCACCTCACACCAGTCAGAATAGCCATCATTAAAATGTCTACAAAACAAATGCTGGAGAGGGTGTGGAGAAAAGGGAACCTTCCTACACTGTTGGTGGGAATGTAAGTTGGTGCAACCACTATGGAGAACAGTACGGAGGTTCCTCAGAAAACTAAAAATAGAATTACCATACGATCCAGCAGTCCCACTACTGGGCATATATCTAGACAAAACTATTATTCAAAAAGATACATGCACCCCTATGTTCACAGCAGCAGTATTCACAATAGCTGTCCATCAACAGATGAATGGATAAAGATGTGGTACATATATACACTGAAATACTACTCAGCCATAAAAAAGAATGAAATAATGTCATTTGCAGCAACATGGATGCAAGCAGAGATTATCATACTAAGTAACTCAGAAAGAAAAAGACAGATACCATATGATATCACTTATATGTGAAATCTAAAATATGACACAAATGAACCTACCTATGAAACAGAAACAGAATCACAGACATAGAGAACAGACTGAGGGTTGCCAAGGGGGAGGAAGTTGTGGGAGGGATGAAGTGGGAGGTTGGGGTTAGCAGATCTAAGCTTTTATATATAGAATGGATAAACAACAAAGTCTTACTGTATAGCACAGAGAACTATATTCAATATCCTGTGATAAACCATAATGGAAAAGAAGATAAAGAATGTATATATGTATAACTCATCACTCTGCTGTACAGCAGTAATTAACACAACATTGTAAATCAATGTCAATAAAAAATATGTCAATTTTTATGTCAATAAAAAGTAATAAATAAAATTTATAAAATATGGTGATGGCTTAAGAGAACAAAAACAAAAATGTCTGGTATTTCTACCCTCAGTGAATTTTTTCCCTTTCTAAGGTAAAAAACTGGAAG
Source organism: Orcinus orca (assembly GCF_937001465.1). Lineage (NCBI taxonomy): Eukaryota > Metazoa > Chordata > Mammalia > Artiodactyla > Delphinidae > Orcinus > Orcinus orca. Next base: position 56,522,418 of record NC_064578.1, read on the forward strand.
TCCTCAACCCTCAGCACCTACCTACCATGGCACCCAACCTAGAAACAATCAAAATTTAGTTAGTATATATTTGTTCAAATGTTTCCTTATACAGACATGTCTATGATTATTTATACATATTCATTTTCTTATAACATCACTTGTTAGATAATATTACATGATGTAAATATGTGATATCTTATTTACTATCCCCTTGCTTATTTTGTTATATGAATCTTAATTTCTCACTATGATGCTATAAAGGTCTCTATTATTTTCTCAAAATATATTCCTAAAAGTTTTTCTCTCCATTGAGACTAGGATCTCCCAAACTTACTTAACATCAGAAAAGAGTTTACACTATTTTGACCCAGTCAGAATAGGACCTAATGAAAAAATAATTCAGGCTGGGAGTAAAGTGTTGACTGGTAGTCAAAGAAATATTAATAAAGGTTCTTCACATAGAAAGAAAATGGAAGGAAATGGAAATAAAAGGAAAATGGAAGCATCAAAGCACAGGAAGAAACTAAGAGCCCCCAAACTATAAACTCAATAAGGTAAGTCCCCAAAAATATTGTATCTACTAATAATAGGGGACTTACCTTATTCAGAAAGTGGCAAGAATACTAATTATTTAGAAGGAAAATTACAGAAAGAAGAAAGAAGATCATTACATAAGAAGCAATGGTACATATCCTAGAGTGGCCACTAAAAGAATAATAAAAGTAATGTATAATTAAGATAACTAGGAAAAAAACTGATTTATCCAAAAGAAGGCAAAAAAGAAATAAAGGAAGAAAGAACAGATGGGATAAGTAGAAAATAAATTGCAGCATGGTATACTTAAACACAAATATATTAATAATACATTAATTGAAAATGTACTAAACGCTTATTTAAAAAGACCAAGATTATCAGACTGGATTTTTAAAAACCAGCCAACCTTTTTTGGGGGGAGGCACAAGGGATCATGAGAGGCATAGGGGATTGGGAGGCACACTGGGCCGAGTGCCTGGCTGTGAGTGCAGGGGAGAGAAAAAAAAAGAAAGACTATATACTGTTTATAAGAGGCATACTTTAAATATAATCTTTAGAGTACCACAAGGGACTGTGATTCAGGAGGTCTGGGGTGGCATCCCAGAAAGAGCATTTGGGCTGATGGGCTTTGTCTGTTCTACACATCATATCCTCTGCCTTCTCCTTCTTCCATTACCAATTCAGTGGCAGGAAAAAAGAGGTTGCCTGCTGGCTCTTGCTGTCCTGGTCTCACAAATTCATTCCTTTGTTGATTCATATATTAATTTGGCAAATATTTACTAATGACTACTACCTATTTTGTTCTAAGAGTTGGGAATACAAAGGTGAACAGAATACAGCCCCTCCCTTTGTGGAGTTAATATTCTAACAGAGGAGAAAGACACTAAACATAAGGTCATACACATATATACACTAACATGTATAAAATAGATAACTAGTGAGAACCTGCTGTATAGCACAGGGACCTCTACTCAGTGCTCTGTGGCTACCTAAATGGGAAGGAAATCCAAAAAAGAGGGGATATATGTATACGTATAGCTGATTCATTTTGCTGTATAGGAGAAACTAACACAACATTGTAAAGCAACTCTACCCCAATTAAAAAAAACAAACCCCATATGGTCATACAGTGTCATGTACTATTAAATACTATGACAAAAAACAAGGTAAGGTAACTGAAAGTTACAGGAGTGTTTGTGTAAGATAAAGTAAGATAAAGTAATGTAGGGCTTCCCTGGTGGTGCAGTGGTTAAGAATCCGCCTGCCAATGCAGGGGACACGGGTTCAAGCCCTGGTTCAGGAAGATCCCACATGCCGTGGAGCAATTCAGCCTGTGTGCCACAACTACTCAGCCTGCGCTCTAGAGCCCACAAGCCACAACTACTTAGCCTGCACGCCACAACTACTGAAGCCCACGCACCTAGAGCCCGTGCTCCCAACAAGAGAAGCCACCACAATGAGAAGCCCGTGCACCGCAACGAAGAGTAGCCCCCGCTCGCCACAACTAGAGAAAGCCCGCACGCAGCAATGAAGACCCAACACAGCCAAAAATAAATAAATAAAAATAAATTTATTTTTTAAAAAAGTAATGTAAAACTTAACAAAGAGGTGATTTTTGAACAAAAATCTGTCAAGACATAAAGTGGGAGAGCCAGCCATGTCATCATCTAGGGGAGAATTACAGAAGAGGGAGGAGCAAATGCAAAGGTTCAGAAATAGAAGGTAGCTTGGAACATTTGAGGAACAGCAAGTTGACCAGTGTGACTGGAACAGAGAGCAGTAAAGACTTGTGGAAAATGAGGTCTGAGGTAGCCAGGAGCTGGATCATGTAGGACCTTATAGGCCCAGGTAAGGAAACTGGATTTCATTCCAAGTAAAATGGGAAGCAAACAAAGTTTCTGGGCAAAGGAGTGAAATAATGTGTTCCATCACACTGAGCACACTGCTCCCTAGAGTCCTTCATTATTTTCTTCCACCCTCTTTAAATCTCTCACCATCATGTGTGTTACTGACCCTCAATATACAGTACAACTTACTACATCTGACAGTCACTAACTAGTGATGTGTATACATCACTTTCCTTCTTTGGCTTTTTCCTCATTTGTAAAACAAGTGTCTTAGACAAGATCACCCGTAATTTTCTTCCTGGCTTTATCATTTTATGAACCTACATCTTTGCTGTCTAATACACTAGCTACTAGCCACATGTGGTTATTTAAATCTAAATCAATTAACATTTAAAAATTCAGTTCTTCAGTCACACTAGTACATACAAGTGCTCCACAGCCACATGTTGCTAGTTGCTACTGTATTGGGCAGTGCAAACATAGAGCACTTTTATCATCAATCATCACAGTGCTTCTCTAGGTGATTTCTGCTTCTGAGTCATCTTCTTAAGATGTAAGAAAATAAAAAGATATAGTATTTTGTATGGTTTTATTTTTTATGTTTAACCTACAAAATGTATTTAACCTCAAAGTATGAGGAAGAAAATTTTTTTCTAAATGAATACTCCAGCTCTTCTCCACGGATTTAAAATAACATCATTACGTTATTATGTAATAAACAAACTAGTAGACATTGAATTCCATGAAGACAGTATTTTTTTCACCACAGTATTGCCAGCAGTTAATATACAGTAAGTCTTTAATAACTATATGTTCAGTGAATGAATATTTTCTATTCTTATTTATATTTGCGTTTGTTTCTGGATATTATATGCTGATTTTTCCATTTATTTCTTCTGGCTCTCATTCTATACTATTTTTGTTATTTACTATTTACGATTTGTTATTACAGATGTATTTAGCCATTCTTTTATGTAGATTCAATACTCCCTACTATTCTCCTTTTTCAAAAAAATCCCTGCTATTTTTCCATATTAACTCCTCTAATCTTTACTGCATGATCTAGAATATTTTAGCTGTAACCAGCCACTAAGTCAGGATATCCCTAGAACAGGACCTCATTACCCCCATGGAATCCTACTCTTCAGTGCCTACAGAATGCCTGAAAAACACTCCTGCCCTAGCTGACCCACACTTTAATACTCAAGACACAACAAATCCCACTCCTCAAAATCACCTTGAGCAAGCAACCCTGTCATGTGTCAATACTACAACTAAGACTTCCCCAAGTAGTCCCTGTCTACTTTTCAAATCCAGGTCTGTGGAAAAGCTCTAAACTGTTGGTCACATCTGAACACCCACCTTGACCTCAGTGAATCACTTCACTTCCCTACAGGGAAGACTTTCAGATTCCACCACGGAGTGTATTTTTGCCTCTTGAGACCTCCCAACAGAACACCTAACCCGCAGGAAGTGCTAAACTGTTTCTTGAATGAAGATGAAAATTCTGGCTGAGAAAAAAAAAAGGAGGCTCAGTGGGTTTTGGGGAACCTCCTTTTACTAGACTGGAGAACATGAGGACCAGGTCACTGAATGAATGGAATTTTAGAATGGGAAATTTCAGAAGAAAAGCAAAATGTTCATATAAAATCTGAAAAACAAGGCATTTCAGAGAAGAGAGTAGAAAAGCTTCCTTACCTCAGGCATGGCTTTAAGAATTTAGGACAGCCCTTCTGTCCTCCTCCTTCTGGCTTCTCTTTGGGAGAAGGGCAGTGTCCAGAGAAAACAGAGCTGGAGAGGGAGAAAGAAAACATGAAATGCTGGGCCTGCCCTCAGCTCCCAGCATCACCAGCCTAGATACTCTCCTTTCCTTCTCTGTGCACTCCTCCCCAACCACAGAAGTAGATACGAGGTGTCACTGCATTGGTCATTCCTATCTAAATTTATAATTCTTTCACCTATGTGCTTTATTTTTTGAAGTATAGTTGATTTATAGTGTTATATTAGTTTCAGGTGTTCAACATAGTGATTCAATATTTTTATAGATTATACTCCACTTAAATCTCCCACGTGCTTTAGATCTCAATATGCAACATAAACTTTCTGTGCTTAAGATACCTCGTTTATATTTATAAGAAGTAACAGTATTTATCCTTCAGAATGGCACTGCCAAATAAGGATAATTTCCCCCTTCACACATGAAGGCTATTCATCAGTGAAATCATCCAACGCCTCATGGTAATTAAGTAATTGAGCCCAACTGGAATCCAGGTCTGACTCGTTAGTCTTTCCACCAGATGATGACGTTGAAAGGAAATGTGTCCCCACCCTTTCTACAAAGATAAGAGATAAAACTACAAAGTGAATGCCTCAAAGAAAGCATCTTTACACAGAGTAGGCATCAGAGGGATCATGTGGTCTGGAAGACACTGGACCAAAAAGAACATCTTGCTTCTGGTCCTGGCTTATAATAAAATGCACCTGAAAACCAATCTCTCAACTTTTCTAAGAAATTTCCTCAGAAGGGGCTGGGGGGAGGGATATGGAGAAACAGTCACTGCAACCCCTTAATCATTAATTATTTTGCACTAAACTTAACTGCCTTGGAGAGTAAAGAAATTATCTCAGAAGCAGCATAACTTAGTGGTAAGAACAACTAGGTTTTTGGATCAGAATGCTCAGACATCTGATCCACCACTCAACTGGCTCTGCAGCCTCTATTCCAAACCTCAATTTCCTCATCAACAGAGTAGTACCTACTCTCTATCAACGGTTGGGAGGGTCATAAGATGATCCACATCAAGCATTTAGTGCAGTACCTCGTCGATAAATATCATTCAATCATTTATTTTCATAAGTAGCACACAGTAGGTCTCCCCGTCCTTTTTTCTCTTCGATTCCTCACTAGGAGAGGGACGGAAAGACCTTCTGTGCCAGAGAGGACTAAGGTCCAGCAGCTCAGTCTTCTGCTCTCCAGGCCTGAGGCTTTCTCCTCCTCTCCAGCTCTCTTCCCCTCTCCCACTCTCCTCTCCGTAAACCCCATCTCTTCCCCTTCATCTCAATCTCGTTCTTCCCGCTACAAGTCTCCCAAATCCTGGAGCACACTAGCCTCCCAAAGCATCCACACAGCCTCCCAGCCACCACACAAACCACACAATCCCTCATGCTGGCAGCTCCCCTGGCAGACTGTGGACATGCTCCCGAGCTGTAGCTTGCCCACCCCTCGCAGTGAGTCACACAGCCACTGACATGATGACACATGGTGCCACATACTGTCACACACTCCTAGGGTCACACAATCTCAAGCAGTCTCACGTGAACACAGCTGCACGTTCACTGTTACAGAAACTGTCACACACATTCTCAAATTCTGTTCACACACCGTCTCACAGAGCCCCATACACAAGGTCACACACACAGTGACACTGTAACACATGGTCCCATACACGGTCACACTGTTCACACAGTGACACGGTTTCCCTGTCACATTCTCAGACACTGTCACACGTTCTCCCTCGGTCCCACACAGCCTCACACACTGTCACACGGCTTCACTCTGTTCAAACACGGTCACACACACCGGACCCAGGCTCCCACCGTCACAGGCCCCCTCACACGCCCGCTCCCGCCCGACAGGCCTGCCCAGGCACGCGCGCCCACCCCGGGCTCCTCACCGCCTTCTCCCCGAGAGTCGGCACTTCGTTCCGCACCGTTCGCGGAGGCTGGGAGCTGAGCGCTCTGCGGCCGGGGCATGGACTCGATCTCGGGCCCGACGGGCGGACTCACAAAGGGGCCAAAGCGCTCGGGCTGGCTGTCGGCGCCAGCCGCAGTGGCTGCTGGGAAATGGAGTCCGGGCCCAGGCGCGGTGCGGCGCGGAGCATCCTGGGACTGCTCGCCGCGGGGGGCCGGGCAGACAGCTGCTTCCTGCCTCGTCCTTTCGCGTCGTCTCTGCCACGCTCCTTAAACACCCCGACCTTGCGACCCAGAACTCGCACTCGCCCCGCCCTCTCAGGCCGTCCGACCCACCGCCCCCGCCACCGAATCCAGCCCGGACCTGGATTGGCCGGCTCGAACTGCGCAGGTGCAGCTTGCTCTCGTCGCGGAGGCGTCCAGGCTCAGTGCACGCGTCGGCCGCGAGTAGCGGACGCGGCTGTGTTGCGCATGCGCGGTGGTTGGGCCCGCTCCCGGGCGCAGCAGGTGGGGCTCCTGGCCCGGTGCTGGAAAAACGCAGCTGGCGAGGCTGGGTGTGAGGGCTGGGGCCCGCCGGAGGGGGGGACCCCGGGAGGATGCGGGCGTACTTAAGAGATAACGTGCTCGGGATTTCTTTCTTTGCTCTCTTTTTCTGTTTCTTCTGTCCTCCCTATCCTTTCATTCGCCACTTATTGAGCGCCTACTGTGTGCCAAGCACTGTTGTAGATGCTGGGGACGCAACTGTGAACGTGCAAAAATCCCCACCCGTGGAGCTGACATTTTATTATGGGAGAAATTTAATAGGAAAAAAAAGGTACTAATATATACTGGGAATTGATACGCGTTATAAAGAAAAGCAAAACAGAGTATAAACATCATTCTTTCAGTTCTTAATTCTTTGTTACACCCTCTGGTTTCTATTCAACCGATGTCTGAAAATACTTCATAAACTTCTATCTCTAGTCCTAACCCACATTCATGCCTCACCTCTTTAGAAATTTTGTTATAAGTTGCAGACCTTCAATGTAACTTGTCTCACCAAAGTAACCAATGACAAAAAGCAAATAAGCTGGTAATTTTTATATTGAGGAAATGTAAAAATGCAAATGTTATATTCACAAAGTTATTGAAACACTGTATATAGTAATAAAATGTTGAATATAAACAATATGGCTAAAAATAGAGAAGTAAATAAATAACTACATCTGTTTGAAACTATACAACATAAAAATAATCGTGTGATGATGCAGCAACCTGTAGAAATATTTCTTAAGTTTTGTTCTGAGGAGGAACAGAGCTGTTACAATTACACTAAGATTGAAAAATTGGAAAACTGTTCCTATGTATAAAAAAGTAAAAGGAGGGGCTTCCCTGGTGGCGCAGTGGTTGAGAGTCCGCATGCTGATGCAGGGGACACGGGTTCGTGCCCTGGTCCTGGAAGATCCCACATGCCACGGAGCGGCTGGGTCCGTGAGCCATGGCCGCTGAGCCTGCGCGTCCGGAGCCTGTGCTCCGCAACGGGAGAGGCCACAGCAGTGAGAGGCCCGTGTACCGCAAAAAAAAAAAAAAAAAAGACATATCAGTAAACGTCCGGGTTTTTGCAGCCTTTTCCACATTTCACAAATGTATGAAGAAATTGGGCATATTTAGCCTGAAGAAGATAGGTGATAACATTTTTCGTTTTCAAGCATTACCTTTTAAGCTCCTTCTGTTGACAGAACCCTCTACAAAGCTTGTATCAAAATCTACTGTGACTTGCATAAAAAACACATTTATCATTTTCAAGTCGATAATCAGCAAACAGATGTCTGCCTAGCATATCTAAATTTAATGTAATAATCTAAGTACATAATCTTGAGTATTAGAGATAGAATATGGAATCCGAGACAGAAGGAACCATTTATTTTTCCCTCACTGTCACAATGAAGATACATTTATTTTTTCATGGGTTAGTACTGGAGCAAATTTAAGTCTGTACTTTAAGGTTTGTAAGAGGTGTGAGGTCAAAGTTCTCTCTTTTTTCTTATGTGGCTATGGATGTCTAATGGCTCCAGCATTGTTTGTTGAAAATGCTGTTCTTCCTCCATTAAATTGCTTTTGCAGCTTTATCAAAAATTCAGTTCTGGGCTTCCCTGGTGGCGCATTGGTTAAGAGTCCGCCTGTCGATGCAGGGGACACGGGTTCGTGCCCCGGTCCGGGAAGATCCCACATGCCGTGGAGCGGCTGCGCCCGTGAGCCATGGCCGCTGAGACTGCACGTCCGGAGCCTGTTGCTCCGCAACGGGAGAGGCCACAACAGTGAGAGGCCCGCGTACCGCAAAAAAAAAAAAAAAAAAAAAATTCAGTTCTGACAAGGACTTGTATCCAGAATATGTAAAGAATACTTAACAAGTAACTAATAAAAATACAATTAACACAATTTAAAAATGGGCAAAGGATTTGAATAGACATTTTTCCAAAGAAGATAAACAAAAGGTCCAAAAGCACATAAAAAGATGCTCAGCATCATCAGTCCTTGGGGAAATGCAAATCAAAACCAAAATGACTTACCACTTCACACCTATTAAGATGGCTAGAATCAAAAAGTCAGATAACAAGTGCTGGTGAGGATGTGGAGAAACTGAACCCCTCATACATTGTTAATGGGAATTTAAAATGAAGCTGCTGCCTTGGAAAAACATTCCAGAAGTTCCTTAAAAAGATAAAGATATAGAGTTACTATATGAACCAGCAATTTCAGTCCTAGGTGTATACCTAAGAAAAATGAAAACATACATGCATGCAAAAACTAGTACACAAATTGTTCATAGCAGCACTATTCATAATAGCCAGAGTGGAAACAACCCAAATGCCCATATTATTCAGCCATCGAAAGTAATAAAAGTAATGAAGTACTGATACACACACTACATGGATGAACCTTGAACATCACACTATGTGAAAGAAGCCAGTCACAAAAGACTACATATTGTATGAGTCTATTTATCTGAAATATCCAGAATAGGCAAATTTCAGAAAGTAATCAGTGGTTGCTTTGGAATGATGGAGGAGATGAAGAATGAGCACTAATAGATAGAGGGTTTCTTTTTTGTGGTGATGAAAATGTTTTAAATTTAATTGTGATAGTAACATAACCCTGTGAATATACTGAAATACCATTGAATTGTATACTTTGAATAGGTGAACTTCATGGTATGTGAATTATATTTTCAATAAAATTGTTAAAATAAGTTCAGCATACAGTGAGGGTTTACTTCTGGTTTCTCTATTCTGTTCCATTGACCTATGTGTGTATTGATTACTGTAGCAATACAGTTAAGCACTGATATTGGGTTGAGTTCTCCCACTATTCTTTGTCAATATTGTTTAGCTATTTTAGAGCCTGTGCCTTTCCATGTAAGTTTTAGGAAAAGTTTATCTTATATCTACAAAAAAAAACCCCTTTCTTTTCTTTCTTTCTTTCTGCTTGGTTTGGGTTTATTTTTGCCCTTCTAGTTTCTTGATGTAGGAACTTGGAATATTAATTAAGACCTTTCCTTATTTCTAATGTAAGCATTTAGTGCTCTAAATTTCCCTCTTAGCGCTGCTTTAAATACATCTTACATGTTTTGTTAGGTTGTTGAAAAGAAAACCTACATTCCTGTGTGTCTCCTTTCTTCTCACAAAGAACACTTCACTACACTTCTGACAACAGATGTGTGAGGGTGCCCCCCCCACACACACCAAGCAATTCTGCAACACCAGCTGGGTGTCCTAGAAACTTAATTTAATTCTGACACTATCTACCTGGAGATAGCATCAAATCCCAGAGATTAAGAGTTCAGTCCCATGAGACTGCCAATCACAAACCCCAGTTGTCACCTGTGTTTCTGACCAATCAGCTATAAATTGGAGGTTCCATGACTCTCCTCCTCAAGTTTGATTAATTTCCTACAGTGGCTCACAGAACTCAGGAAAACAGTTTACTTACCGTTTACCCATTTATTATAAAAGGGTATGATAAAGGGTACAGATGAACATCCAGATGAAGGTGAACATCCAGATGAAGGAGGCTCATTGGGTAGGTGGTAAGGGCCAGCTTCCTGGTTCACAGACGGCCATCTTCTCAGTAACCTCACATGATGGAAGGGGTGGGGGAGCTTTAGGGGCCTCCTTTTGAAGGGCACAAATCGCATTCATGAGGGTTCCACCCTCATTACCTAATCACCTCCCAAAGGCCCCACCTCCAAATACCGTAACATTGAGGACTGGCTTTCAACTTATGAATTTGGGAAGGGGTGGGGGGGCATTCAATCTATAGGACTGAGCAAATAAAATCTACTTACTAGGAAAAAACAAAACCACTATTTATCTAAAAGGTAGACTCAGTAGGCTTTGGCATCTGATTGGATGAAGGGAGGGTAATGAGGTAAGAGTCAAGGGTACCACCTAAGTTTCTTGTATAAGTGGACAGAGGTGCCAGGTGGTTTAGTTGCACAACTCCATAAGTCTGCTTAAACACAAACACAGTCCTCTGAAATAAGGTCATGTAATCATAGACTGAATAGACTTATATGTGAAGATAACAACAGAAGCTATAAAGACAATAGCCAAAGATGAAAAGAGATCTAGGTAAAATACTTGACAATTTGAGGGAAATTAAAGACCTTCTCAAATAATTAGAGGACTCAAATTTGTATTACCTATAAAACTTTCTTTACAAATAAATATATATTTAAAATATTAAAATACTGAAACTATGTTTGAATTTTCTACCAGCGAGAGAGATGCAATCTGAGAACCATATATAGTGTTGTCAGTAATAACAGTAAAACACAGGGTTAATTCTGAATAACTGCTATTAATGAAAAAGAAAAACACAACAAAAGTATACAAACCAAAAACCCCACAGAGTTTCATTTCCTTCTTCATAGAGATTGTACGTCAGAAAAGTTATGGGAGGCGTCCATGGTCATGGTCATACAGGGAGGGAGTAGCTAAGATAGGGTTAGAATCAACTCTGTTGTTTCTTCCATTCCTTATTCCATAAACATTCCCTGCAAGACATGGCCTCCCCACAGCTGATTTCATTCATGTGATAATGGCAGGTCCCATCATGGAGAGAAAGAATATAGCAAAACCACGAATGTAGCTGAGGGTTTATAGAAGAGGAGAGCTAGAGTTACTATGTATGTATTTTGGCACAAGAGAGTGTACAGGGTAATCTCTTGGGAAGTGGTTGACAAGGCAGCTGTGGATCTGATAGAATGGAGAGGCATCAAGACATTCATGTACTCTTGTGTGAACAAAAAAGGAACAAAGAGTATCACTCATCATCCAGTTATACAAGGGTTAAGTCTCAACCCATTGCAGTCACCCACCAACAGTGCACCCCGAGGAGAAATGAGGATGAAAAACCAGTATGAGACACTCAGTGCTTTGGCAAAACAGGCCCTTACGACAGTTAAGATGCATATCTCAGGAAGCATTTCAATGACCCCAGACTCTTGCATCTTCCCATACATAGAAAAGCACTGAAATCATTTATGTGAGATATCTGTTCTTTGTGATTAGCAGTAATCTTTTACCAGGATGTATGCTTGGTTGCATGTATATCCTAGCCCCTCAAAATCATACATATACCGGGGCTCCTCCTCTACACCTCTTGGGAGCTCTGAGTTCACTCAGAGCTACTGAGTGTCTCTCGGGCTATCCAGTTAAGACTGAATAAAACTTAAACTCACAACTCTCATGTTGTACATTTTTAGGTCAACACTTGAAAGAAACTGTGGTAGTCAGCCTCCCAAATGGCCCTCAATGATACTTGCCTCCTAGTACTCATACCCTTGTGTAGTCTCTGCCCATACTGACTCAGTCAGAACTGGTCTACGTGACCAACAAAGTATGGTGGTGTATGACTTCTGATGAAATAAAAATTCACGTTTTATGGCAAGCCAAGAAAAATTTAAAAACAAAATTTTTCTTTGCCCTTTTGGGCTTCCTCCCTCCCCTTTATTGTGAATTGTGCATCTGCATTAACCAGACCTCCTTAGGAGATAACCTTCCTTCTTATCTCATAAAGGGTCACAACTCCTTAGGAGAGAGCCTTCCTTCTCAATCTTATAAGGGGCATGATGACCCATGACTGATGACTTGCTTTGTACGTGTAGATCTGGATTGTGTACGCAGTCAATGTCATCTGATATAATGACACGTATAATACATATAACCTTTTGTCTCAAAAAAATTACAGAACTCTGCTTTGACCTCTAACGGGTGGAACAGTCCTCAGAGCTTTCTGAAAGAGTGTCTCCCCAATTATAATCCTCAGGTTGGCTTGAATAAAATTTTCCATTGCTTTCTTAGATCAACCATTAATTTTTTCATCAACACTTGGTCATAAAAGTCATTGCAGCTCCTGAATCACTCATTCTAGGGGTGATTTGCCACCATGTCATAAAGACACTTAGTGCTATGGAGAGACCCACATGGAGTAGAACTGGGGCCTCTTTTTGACAAGGGATTGAACCTGAATCCTTGGCAGTGAAAGTGTGGAGTCCTAACCACTGGACTGCCAGGCAATTCCCGGAACTAGGGCCTTTTGCCCAAAACCAGCACCAACTTACCAGCCACATGAGTGAGACACCTGGAAGCAGATATTCTGGTCCCAGTTCAGCCTTTAGTTGACTGAAGCCCTAAATGACATCTTGATTACAGCCAGCTAAGCTGCTCCCAAATTCCTGACTCACAGACACTGTGGAGATTATAAATGTTGACTGTTGTTTAAGCCATTAAGTTCTGGGGTAATTTGCTATACAACAATAGGTAACTAATACAGAAATCAAATAAATTAAAACTATGAAAGACCACATCAGAGAATAAAAAATAAATCCAAATGACCCAAAATATAACAGGAGTATGAAAATTAAGAAAAAGAGATGAAGAACTATAAGAAAAATTTTAGTCATCCTCTTAAAATAACCATGTAATATTTACATTAATCGTTGATAATTAGTCATGAAGAAAACATTAATAAATCTTCAAAGTACAGATTTTACAGATAGTATTTGATTCATCACACTTTACAGCATAACAAATTCCAAACAGATGGAAATAAATGCATTGTAAATATTCCCATAAAGTTCTACAGAAAAACAAAGATAGACATTTATAATTTAGGAGTAGGAAAACAACTTTTGAGCAAAATAACAGGTAGAAAGGGAAAAACTGATACGCCTCAGTATGTAACAGAATACAAAATAGCTACCCGATAAAAATATTTCTCAATTTAAGATTTCAGTCCAGATATCTCCCCTGAAGTCATGGTCAATATTTCTACTTATATACCTAACAGACATTTCAAACTATCACATTCCAAACCAAACGCCCAATCTTACCTCCACAGAGGTTAAGACTCTGGTCTGTTATACTGGCCAGCCACAAACAACCTGTCCCCACTTTGGTGCCTGGGGCTCCTCACCTTCAGCCTTGTTATGGCTTTGTGGTTCCATTCAAATTTGTTCCCAGTTGGGTCATCCAGCTGCCTGACACTCACAGCCTCAGGAATCCCAGCTGACCTACCCTACAGCCCTGACCAGAAACCTATCCTTTGTGGCTATTTCTTGGAATAACCAGCACAAGCCTGAATGGCCCAGTGACTTTCTCTTCTGGGCACCTTCACACTCTGTCTCCCTCAGGTCCCAGCCCAGAGTCCAGAGCTCCAGTCTCTTTGGTTCTGTTTCCAAGAGGCCTCATGGCTTCTGTGACATCATGAAGCAAATGCCTTCTGTCTCTGAAGATGCTTTCTCCAAGGTTCCACCACACTGGCTCACTCATCACTCAGAAGGCAGAGGCAGCATCTCCTCCACCCACAGGTACTAAGGTCTGGTTTGGTGGAAATACCAAGTCCTCCACTTCACCAGCTCTGTGTCCTTTAGCAAGTCATTTAACCTTTGTCCATCTCCATTTACTTCATAGTCAAAATGAGGAAAATAGTATCTGTTTTACACTGTCAGTATATGTGAAGCACAAAGCGCAGCTTTTAGAATGATTAGTTTGGGATTGTTGGAATCAGACAGCTTTTCAAAGGCCAAGGAGTCTTTCAAAGAGGTGAGAAGAAAACAACTTTTCTCGAAGAACAGAAGGGACAGGAACCTGAGAATAGGGTAGAGTTTAGATGTCGCAGCGCATCTGTTCTTCCATCCTTCCTTTCCTCAACCCCTCCCAAACATGCTTACGCCAAGGCCACAACTAGAGTGAGGTGAGTGAAGCACTCCTTCAAGCACAACGTTTAATGGGGCACCAAAAAAACCCCCCAGAAATCAAAAAACGTGATAGATCAATGAAATATTTTTTAAAATAAAGATCAATGTAAAAAGTTCGGGCTTCCCTGGTGGCGCAGTGGTTGAGAGTCCGCCTGCCGATGCAGGGGACACGGGTTCGTGCCCCGGTCCGGGAAGATCCCACATGCCGCGGAGCGGCTGTGCCCGTGAGCCATGGCCACTGAGCCTGAGCGTCCGGAGCCTGTGCTCCAAAACGGGAGAGGCCACAACAGTGAGAGGCCCGCGTACCACAAAAAATAAATAAATAAATAAATAAATAAATAAATAAAAGTTCATGATAGGGACTTCCCTGTTGGCGCAGTGGTTAAGAATCCGCCTGCCAATGCAGGGGACACGGGTTTAAGCCCTGGTCCGGGAGGATCCCACATGCGGAGAAGCAACTAAGCCCGTGCGCCACAACTACTGAGCCTGCACTCTAGAGCCCACGAGCCACAACTACTGAGCCCACGTGCTGCAACTACTGAAGCCCGCACGCCTAGAGCCCATGCTCCGCAACAAGAGAAGCCCGCGCACCATGACGAAGAGTAGCCCCGCTCTCTGAAACTAGAGAAAGCCCGCGCGCAGCAACAAAGACACAACTCAGCCAAAAATAAATAAATAAATAAAATGTGGGGGCGGGGAGGAAAAGACCCATTGGTGGTCTCAATTAAAAAAAAAGTTGATGATAAACAAAACATCAACATCTTAGAGACAAGATCTGGTTACTATATTAAATCAAGAAGTGACTGAGCACAGCAAGTTTGAATTTCACACCTCGAGAACCTACAGTCCAGAAGACAGTTGCAAATTCAAATCATTTGATTAACTGTGATCACGCTAAAGTATTTTTGTTTTTGTAGCAAGTCATCTGTGGGGAGATAATTTGAGACTACAAAAATATCCTGTTCATCATCAATCTTTAGCAACAGATTTATAATCAATGAGATTTCTGCCTGAATCAATTACTACCATGATGGTTGAAAGATATTTTCTAACTCTATCATTCCTTCTACATTTACTAGTTGGAATTCTGTAAGTTCTTTCTCATCTCATTAATTCATCATTTATTTTAATATGGACATATGAAATATTTTGATTAATACTGCTACTCTAATTATATTGATGCTTCAATTGTCCTGGTTTTGCCCACAGAAGCCCCCTTCAAGCTGAATCCTGAAGAATATACGTCAAAGAGCTTTGACAAACATAGATCCATGCAATCATCACCTCAATAAAGATATGAGAGGTTTCCATCATCCCCCAAATTCCCCTTCTATTCCTTTTCTGACTTTCCCTGGACCCCAGACCAAAGCAACCACTGATCTACTTTCTGTCCCTACAGTTTTGCATGTTCTAGAATTTCACTTTAAATAGATCTATGTGCAGCTTAGCTTTCAGCCAAAAACTCAGGGAGACTCATGCATATTTCTGGAGCTCTTTGTCAGAGTATCTCCCTCCTTCCTCTTCCTTGCTCTTCCACGTTCTGCTCGGCAAATTCCAGTTACTTCAGTTTCCCCAAGTTCTGTTGTCTCACTTTAGTAAATCTGTTGCACTGTGCTTGCGTTCCTCCTTCCTGCATTGTCTGGAATATGCCTCCAGGGAGAAAGCCATTGCAGCTGTAGGAACTCATTTACTCTTCCCTCTCTTGGGGATCAAAGTCTTGCACTACCAGTTGTCCAATATCTGAAAAAACTTGTTTCCTACATGTTACCTAGTTTAGTACTATCACACCATCACAGTTGTGAGCAGGGAATCCTCTGTGATGTTTTTTGAGCATCTCCCTACTTTTTGGCACAAGAAGATATTCCATACTCCTCTTGTACTTTCCCTGCCATCGTCCTGGAATCAGACATTACCCCAAGAAGCTTTGGTTCCTTTTATTAGAGAATTGTATTTAAAGACCAAGATCTGCTTATTGCTACTGAGGCATCATTGCTTCCAGGCCCATTCACCAAATAGAAACGTAGAAAATACATAAGTACATAAATACTTTTTTTTAAAGTAATAGTAAGACTAGTTAATTTAAATAAACTTTATTTTAGAAGTTTTTGATTTACAGAAAAACTTCAAAGACAGTACAGAAGATTCCCACATACTCTGCACCCAGTTTCCCCAATGATTAATCTGTTTTATGTTTAACAATGAGCCAACATTGATACATTATTATTAACTAAAGTCCACACTTTATTTTTTCTTAGTTTTTATCTAATGTCCGTTTTCTGTTCCAGGATCTTATTCAGGATACATTATTTTTAGTGTAGTTGTGTCCCCTTAGGCTTCTTTTATTTGTGATGGTTTCTAAGACTTTCCTCATTTTCAATGACCTTCACAGTTTTGAGGAGTTTGAGTCAGATATTTTGTCTAATGTCCCTGAACTGGCATTTGTCTGATGTTCTCTCATCAAACTGGGGTTATGCGTTTTGGGGAGGAAGACCATAGAGGTAAACTGTCCACATCTTAGCAAAAGTAAATGATATCAGCATGCCCTCACTATGGGTGTTAACACTGATCTGGGTGAGGTATACAGACACACTTTTAATCATGAGTTCACACCAACCCAACATCACAGGGTTCTTCCTTACCTTCCATTATCCTTTTTTATATCTCTCTTTTCCCACAGTAAAACACTGGCTCCCAAAAAATCTATATATTTATTCATTTGCTCAGTCCTATGATGCACACAAAACAGTTTCAAAATCACTACACCAAAGCTATTAGGAAAAACAATCTACTAAGTTGAGTTCAGAGATTGCTTGCATTTTCTGGCTTTTTGTCTTTATATATTAGGAATATCAGCTCCTTATCTGAGATTTATAAATTTGTAAAGATTTTGCCATCTGTCTTTTGCCTTTGTTCGTGGTGTATTTTGCCTTACATAAGTGCTTTAATTTTATGTTTTAAGTGCAGCAGTCTTTTATTAAGTCTGGATTTTTAAGTCGAAATTAGAAAGTCTTTCCACACATCCAGGTGATAGTAGAATTCACCTCTGTACATGTCTGCTATTTGCATGGTTTAGTTTAGAACTCTGATCAATTTGGAGTTTATTCTTTTGCATGATGTGAGGTATGTATAAAATTGTATAGTAATTGTATAATAATTATACAATAATAATTATATTTTACAAATATTATAATTATTATAATAGTTGTATAAAATACAATTCTATCTTTTTCCAACTGACTATCCAATTATTCCACAAGGTTATTTATTAAAAAGTTCATTTTTATCCCAATGATTTGCCACCTTTACTACAGAGTAGATTTCCCTCTGTATTTGATATTTCTGGACTTTCTAGTCTCTTCCACCTGACAATTCATGAGCCAATACCACACAGCAGGTATAATTATAGAAGTTTTTAGAATGCTTTAATATCTGATCAGGTTAGCATACACCATAGCTTTCTTTTCTCAGAGTATTCTTAGCTATTTTTGTATGTTTATTTTTTCATTTGAACTTTAGCATCAACTTGTCTATTTCCAATGAAGAAACAGTACTGGTATTCTTACTGGGTTTAAATTACATTTCTAAATTAATTTAGAGAAAAAGACATCCTCCAGATAGGCAGCAACATGGATGTGCACAAATCTCAAAAAAGTGTTTCAAGAAGTGAGACACAAGAGTACATATTCGAAGAGAAATCAAGAGGCAAGGTCTCTGGACTGTGGGCCTGGGTCAAGGACAAATGTACCACCTTGGATAGGGATGCTTTCCTCATTCACAGACCAGGTATAACAGGGCCTGACCGGCGACCAGGACATTGGACTTCCGACCATACTGAAACACGCTGTCCCGGGATGGGTGAAGTTCAGAGCTTCTCATGCTTTCACAAACCAAAGTTGTAGCACTAGAGGTCTTAGCCGAAAAATGTCATCTCATGACAGGAAACTCCTTGACAACTCCTTTAAAACATTTTTGCTGATTCTGCATTCTCCTTCATAATCTACAAGTATTTCGACATAATGTTTTAAAATTAGTTACCAAATGAACTCTCGGGTTTTTTCCTCTCTCTAAATCTTTCAATAAAATGGCTGTTCCACGGCAAAGGTGATTTAACAATAGACGAGAAAAATTCTGTCATATACCACTTTTACACAGCCACACGTAAACGTGTACCTGGCGTTTAACGGTCCCAGTCACACACTGAACGACCGGGTGAGAACCGAACACGGCGCGCCCAGTCACAGTCACACACACTCAACTGCAATCAGCGAGACAGTCACACGCAGACAACGGGCCCAACAGACCGACCCTCACCCTGCGACTCAGGGAACACAACACGCTCTGCCGTAACCCCGACAGCCTCCGACGCACACAAGCACCCCGCCCACCCGAAGCATCGCGAGACGCGGCCTTGCGGTTTGGTTCCAGCCTTTAGGCCTGGAGACTACGTTTCCCAGAAGAGACTGCGGCGCTGGCCCAATCGCGACACATCAGCCGAGGGGCTTTGTGCGTCTGCGCTGTCTTCCGGCTCCCGAGTCCGCCGGTACAGAGGGGGAAGCGCACCTGGGGCTGCGCGGGGCGCGACCACGGGGGCAACTGGACCCGAGGAGGCGGCAGGTGAGGGGCATCGGAGCTTGCCAAGCGCTCCGGAGTCCACGCAGGACTGAGCGCCGCGGCCGGGCGGGTCGCGGGCCTGGGAAGAACACGAACGTCTCCCTTCATCGTCGGTCTGCGGCTTTCCCGGCTCTGGACTACACTTCCCATCGTCCCCCGCGGCGCGCGCCCTGCTTGCGCCGCCTGTCGGCGTCAGGGCTCATAGCCCGGGTCCATAGACCCCTTAGGTGGGTGTGTCTGTTGGGGGAGTCCCCACCTCCAGAAAATACTTACGGATGTTTTGCATTTATTCTTTCGGGTGCTTTTTAAAAGATCTGGGGCGAAGTCTTGTTTCATGAGATTGTCAACGAGTTGCAAGACCCCAGAAGATTTGGAACCACTAGTTTAGAAGGAGCAACTTGGAGACAATTTAGAGGATCTTGTTGAAAATTTGTCCAACCGTGGGGAAGTGGTTGAATAAATCACTAGCCACCGCTGTAATAGACTATTTATAAATAATACAAATAATGCTTAAAAAAAAGTGGTCATAAGGAAAAAGTCTTACTACATGATATTAAGGAACACTTATCATTATTTCATTTACACATTACATTACTTAGAATTAAATATTTGTAACATGCCAGGCACTGTCCTAAGCTCTTTTATAAAATACTGCGGTTTTACTGATGAACTCAGGAAGTGGTTAAATGGCATCATTGTTAACACTTGGTTGTTTTCCATTCCAGTTTTGGGTGTTTTTTTTTGGGGGGGGGGTTAGCCTGTGTGTCAGTAGGTGGGTGGGTTTGACTTCTTTTGCTGAATGTTCTCTTGTTGTACAAAGGGTCCAGTTGTGAATATATTTGTCAGTTGATGTTGTTCCACATGATTTTTGATAGTTGCTTGGCATCCATCATATGGCTGTGCCAAAAATGATTCAACTGCTTGCCTACTTGTGAACTGTTAGGTACTAATCTTTGGTTCTGTTTTTTCAGCAAATGTTGTGCACACAGTTTTGCTCACTGTTGTATCTCTGTGCAGGGACACGTTTATGTGATGATAATGGAGTACAGGGCTTGCTCCATCTAATTTGCCCACTGCAAACATTTGTTGACTCAGGCAGGGTCCACAAAATTGTGTCTGCCAGGCCTTATGTATGGCTGTAAGGTTCTTTGTGAGTTAGGAAGTTAGGGTAAGAGCCAGGGAGACTTCCAAAGGTGTTACATTGTGGGAATGAGAGAGTTAAATGCTTTGGTTCTGGGAATGTTTCATTGTGGGCTGGGCTGATGCAGATCAGGCAGGCTTTGCTCCCTGGCCTAAGGATGGCCTTCCTTGTCCTTGGGACACCATCCTTAGTCACTGGACCAGGTCTGAGCATCCCCACCTCAGATTTGCATCAGTAACAGGGTGGAGCTGGGTAAAGGCCACAGTTTGTCCCAGCTCCCTCTAATTTGGGGGGATGGGGAGTAAAGGAGGTGGGCATTTGTCACCGTGGCATTCTGGGAGCTGTGAAGCAAGCCTAGCCTCTCATGTTTGCTCTTTCCTCCCTCAGCTCTGCCATCTCAGGACTCTGCCCTTCCCTAAGAGAGAAACCAGGAGGAGGACCCATCAACCCATGAAATTTTGACAGTCATGTCCCTTGTGAGTTTTAAAATCATATAAGTATTTTCTTTCCTTATCCTGAAGCTTCCCACCTGGGTTCCATCCAAGACTCTGGTTCTCAGAGGTTCCCATTTTAGGGAATAAAAAGACCAGGCAGGGCTTCCCTGGTGGCGCAGTGGTTAAGAATCCACCTGCCAATTCAGGGGAACGGGTTCGAGCCCTGGTCTCCGGAAAGATCCCACATGCCGCGGAGCAGCTAAGCCCGTGCGCCACAACTACTGATCCTGCACTCTAGAGCCCGCTAGCCACAATTACTGAGCCCATGTGCCACAACTACTGAAGCCCACGTACCTAGAGCCTGTGCTCCTCAACCAGAGAAGCCACTGCAATGAGAAGCCCTCGTACCACAATGAAGAGTAGCCCCCACTTGCCACAACTAGAGAAAGCCCGCACGCAGCAATGAAGACCCAACACAGCCAAAAATTTAACAAAAATAAAACTTAAAAAAAAAAGACCAGGCAGCTAGTACCCTCTCCCATAGCCCCATCCACTCTGATCAGTGCCCACACGGATTCATTCTATATAGCATTCCACATCTTCTGTTGGCTTGGTATTTTGCTGGGAGGCCAGAGGGAGAAGAAATCCATTTCCTTACACAAAATGAGAGCATCCCTTATAGGAACTAAGGTTTGATGAAATGGTGATGGCTACTGATGAGGGATTGCACATAAAAACGCAGGGAAGCTGGTATTGGTTGGTCTCAATTTCAGTGTGGGGGGTGACATCTCCTGTATTGACAACTGGGTGTGTAACTGAAGTTTAGCTGGGAATCTAGGAGAGATTAAGATGCCAGAATTAAGGTCCAGTTTGGAGTTGAACAGAGCACTGGAATCTTGGTTATTCTCCATCAGCTTCTTGAGTTTAAAAGCAAGCAAAGTGCAGAGCTGAGGACTGAAAGATAGATAGATGGATAGATGTTCAGAATCTGGGTAGTCATAGTTTTGGAACAGCCTTAAGAGATCTGACCTTGGAGACCTCTGCATCCAAAGGAAGAGAATGGTTGAGTCAGTTATTTCACTTGATAGAAAACTGTACAGCTAATAATCTTCATTGAAGATTTTTCTCATAGGAAAAATGTTTGTGATACGCTTTCACATAATCATGAGCCTACATCTTGAAGCAATTCTTGACTTAAATGAAAGTTCTGTTTTCTAAGATAGAAAATATTTTTTAATAAAATATTTTGGGGAAAGTCTACCAAAAATTGTTGGGTTTTGTTGTTGTTACTCCATAAAAGTACAAATGATAGGTTTCACATTGAGAATTTATCATATATCAAGGACAGAGTAGGTAGTGTGCTTGATTATATTGTCACAACTGAGAAACTCCACTTGGCTGGATTTTAATTTTCATCCCAGAACTGAGTACAAGAGCTTTGGTTTGTAGTAAAAAGGGAAGTTCAAGAATATTTGAACATCTCTTTTACCTGTGCTCATCTTTTCCTGTCACTTGTTCACATCTAAGGCCTCCAGCCCCAGCCTTCTTTTTCACCAGAACACCCCGTTCTTGCAGAGACCTCCTCCATCTCCTCTCACCCCAGTGAAAAACATTTCCCTGAAATACACATATAACATACCTGCCTGTTGTTCCAGGGTTCAGACTTGTTCAGGGATGTGGCCGTAGTCTTCTCCCAAGAAGAATGGGAACAGCTGGCGCCTGCTCAGAGGGATTTGTACAGAGATGTGATGTTGGAGATCTATAGCAACCTGGTCTCACTGGGTAAGGCGATGTGGTCAGTTTGGAGGTTACCCCTGGGCACATCTCTTCCTTCTTACCAATTTTGGGGTGTCTTTTGATTGGTTAAAGGGTAGCTCTATGGCCTGAAGCTACATCTTCCTCAGCCTTCAGGTGACTCACATATTCCCCTGGCCCGTCCTGCAACTGCCTCTCCTGCTCGATAACCAGGCCCTAGGTCTGAATTCTGGGGGCCCGCACCGTAACTGCATGGCATGTTTTCTTCTCACATCCAGGTTTTGCCATTTCCAAACCTGATGTGATCTCCTTCCTGGAACAAGGCAGAGAGCCCTGGATGGTGGAGAAAGTAGCGACAGGAGGCCAGTGCCCAGGTGAGTGAGGCATGTGTGGGGAGAGAGAACCCACTGCAGATAACTGTCTAGCTGGCTGGTGAGGAGGTAGTCCTTTTGAGTTAGAAAATTTTCCTTCCAAGTTGCCAAACTCAGAGGTCTGGTCTCAGTCATCATCTTCCTTTGCTTATCATCAGCATTTGACAAAAGTGGTTGTTCCTTCCTTCCTGAAACATTTATGTATATCTGGGTCATCACTACCTCTTGTTCTCACCTACCTCATTAACCATCCTCAACTTCCTTTGTTGGATCTTCTCATTTTCTGTAAAAGCTGGAGCACCCCAGGGCTCAGACTTGGGCCTCTTCTGTTTATTTCCATTCCCCAGGACCTTCTCCATGACCATGCTATACGTACCACTCACACCTGTGCTGTCTAATGTGGAGCCACTGGCCACATGTGGCCATCGAAATTTAAATTCATTACAATTAAATACTTTTGGGGTGGGGGGCATGGCGCGTGGCTTGTGGGATCTTAGTTCCTGGACCAGGGATCAAACCTGAGCCCCTGGCAGTGAAAGTATGGAGTCCTAAGTACTGGACCGCCAGGGAATTCCCTACAATTAAATACACTTTAAAATTCAGTACCTCAGTTGCACTTGCCACATTTCAAATGTTCCGTAGCAATTTTGTGGCTTGTGGCTACAGTATTGGACAATGCAGATACAGAATATTTCCATCACTGGAGAAAGTTCTTTTGGACAACACAAATTATTACCTTCACGTTCAGCTTCTCCCTTAAAACTCCAGATACCTATATCCTACAGCCTTCTTATCAACTCCACTTGGATGTTCACCAGACACTTTGAGCTTAAGTCCAAAAGGGAGTCCTTGATCCTTCCTAACAAATATACTCTTCCCCCTTTCTTCTGCACTTCAGTAACAGGGGACTCTATTCTAATTGCTCAAGTCAAAAACTGCTGAAGCACCCTTGACTTTTCTGTCTCACACATGTATTCAGTCTGTCAGGAAATCCTGTTCACTCTGCCTTGAAATATATCCAGAATTTAACCACTTCTTACCAACAAACAACACTGCTACCACCCACGTCCCCAGCGCCACTTGGACTACTGCAGTAGCCTCCTCCCCGTGCCTCTGCCTGCACTGTTGTCCACTACAGTGCATTCTCCACACAGCAGCCGGACCGTCTCAAAACTTCAGTGAAGGTGTATCACATTTCTGCTCAAAACCTGCCCACAGGGCTTCCCTGGTGGCACAGTGGTTGAGAGTCCGCCTGCTGATGCAGGGGACACGGGTTCGTGCCCCGGTCTGGGAAGATCCCACATGCCGCGGAGCGGCTGGGCCCATGAGCCGTGGCTGCTGAGCCTGCACGTCCGGAGCCTGTGCTCCGCAACAGGAGAGGCCACAACAGTAATAAGCCCGCGTACCACAAAAACAAAACAAAACAAAAAAAACCTGCCCACAACTTCCCATCACTCAAGAGGAAACCTAAAACCCATACCATGACCTAGAAGGCTCTGTGTCTGTACTGTAGCCATCAGCCACACATGCTGTTTAAATTTTAACTAAAATGAAACATAGAATTCCATTTCACAGTCGCCCTAGCCACAGTGCCAATGCTGAGTAGCCATGTGTAGCTAGTAGCTGCCGTACTGGAATAGAATAGAATATTTTCAGTATCACAGAAACTTGTGTTGGACTAAGTTGCTCTAGAAAATCTGCCCTGCAGCCTCCACTCTGATTTGATCTCCTACCACCCTCCATGCTGCTGACTCGGTTATAGCCACACAAGCCTCTTTGCTGTTACATTAATATAGAGGTTGGCAAATGTCTTGTTTAAAGGTCCAGACAGTTAAGTGTTTCAGGCTTTGCTGGCTCTGTGGTCTCTGTCGCAAGTACTCAGCTCTGCCATGGGAGCACGAAAGCAGACAATACAAGTATATGCATCCTGGCTTTGAAACATCAAGCGTATTCCTGTTTCGAGGCTTCTTCCCTTGCTGTCCCTTCTGCCTGGGGTGCTCCTGTTCTGGATGGGGGATTTCTGAACCTCAGTGGTACTGACATTTTGAGTGGGATAATTCTTTGTTGGGGCCAGTGTGGAGGGGGTGTCATTCTATGCATTGCAGGATGTTTAGCAGCTTTCCTGGCCTCCCTTTACTTGTGAAGCCAAAAATGTCTCCAGACATTGCCAAGTGTCCCCTGGGGGGGCAAAATCTTCCCGAATTAGACCCAAAGTTACAGTGTGACACGAGACCAAAATCATGTCCATAAACAGTTTCTGCAGCATTCAAGAGAATTTCAAATGGGAAGCTAAGAACTAAGTGTTACTGATGTGGTAGATTCATCCACGTTGAAGTGGTAGTTGGCCCGTTGGAGTGAGTGAGATCAGGGGTGGAGTGAACATGGGGAGAGAAGCTGTGTGCTTCCGTGTAACCTAACATATTCGTGGTTCCGAGAATTAGGACATGGGCATCTCTGGGAGGCCATTATTCTGCCTACCACACCTGAAATGTCACAGAACAGATTTTTTTGCTTTTGTCGTTTGAGTTTTGACAGCATGTGTTTGTTTGAGGTGCTCAATTTGTTTACTCCTTAGATATGTGGGTTTGTGTCATATTTAAAGAGAACTTCACCCTCTGAGGTTTTGAGTCTCCTGTGATATTTTTCTAGCTTATTTATGATGAAATTTATGATCCATATGGAATTTTTCCCAGTGTAAGATGTGATTTCATGTTATTTTCCAGATTATTATCCACTTATTGAAACAGCATTTATCTCTTCACCACTAATGTATAAAGCCACCTTTGTTGTCTGCTTTATCACCTCTGTATTTGGATCTATTTTTGGACTTTCTGTTCTAGCTCATTAATCTCTCTAACCATGTGTCTATACCATTATGGTTTTAATTTATTAAGAGTTTAAATGTTTTAAATATCTGGTACAATTAGTACCTCTTCATTCTTATTTTTCAGAGTTTTCCTGGCTAGTCTCATTTACTTTTCTATCCAAACCCTAGAATCAGAATATTTGCTTTCAAAAAAAAAAAAAACAATCATGCAATTTTTATTACTGCGATCACTGTAAATTTGTAGATTAATTTAGGAGAAAACTGATTTTATTATGCGGAGTCTTCTATTGAAGAACATGACAGGTTTTTCCTTTCATTTATATCCATCCCTGATTAAGGTTTTAACATTTTCTTCATATAGATCTTATATGTGTCTTATTACATTTATTCCTAGGTAGTTTATATTTATTGCTGTTATGGGCATAATCTATAATATAGACTAATATGGCATTCATCCATTTTATACTCCAACTGATTATTTTTTTATATGTGACAGAAGCCATTCACATCTTCAGATGAATTTTGTAGCTAACCCAACTTACTGAATTTTCTCATTGTTTATGACAGTTTTTTATGTAACTCTCTTGAGTTTTCCAAGTATTCAATTATACCATCTGCAAATGGTGATAATGTTTTTACATTTTTATACCTTGCAGGTTGTTTTCTCTTGCCTGATTAGGATGCTGATTATGTAGTACCCGCAGAACACTGTTAAGAGGGGTTTTACGTACTAATCTTGTTCTTGACCTTAATAGGAATATTTTTAGTGTCTTTCATTAAGCATAATATCAGCCATAGGAATGAGATAGGGGTATTTTCTTAGGTTAAAGAAGATCCACCTTTTCATATTTTATTAAGTGTTTTTTTCTTTCCATCTATAAAATCTGCATTATATGAATAGGTTTCCTAATACTGAACTCCTGATACTGAATCTAACATTCAAGTGTTGCATTTCTTGAGCCAGTTGTGGTCATTTATAGTTTTTATGGAAAATGTTTTAAAATTTTTTTAACTTATGGTAAAATATACATAACAAAATTCACCTTATTAAAGTGTATATATAGTTCATTGGCATTTAGTACATTCACCATTATCTAGTTTCAGAATATTTTTATCACCCTGTGATATTGTGATTTATAATAAGAAATATATATTTGTTCTTCATCCCTGTTTTTTGGCACACAAGTCTTAAAACCCTTGGAATCTCCAGAGTCATATGTGTCTTCTTATATGCTAATTAGATGACTGGTGGCTGGGGTCTCCTGGATAGCTTCAGGATGGGGGCTGGTTGAGAGGGGAACCAATTATGTGATTAAAGGGTTGGAACTGTCAGCTCCACCCCCAACCCCAGGAAAGGGGGTGCTGGAGGTTGAGTTAATCACTGATGGCCAATGATTTGATCAATCATGCCTACGTAGTGAGGTTTCCATAAAAGTCCCTGAAGTATGGGGTTCAGAGAGCTTCCAGTTTGCCGAACACATGGAGGTGCTGGGAGGGTGGTGTGCCCAGAGGTGGTATGGAAGCTCCAAAGCCTTTCCCCACATCTTGCCTGATGCATCTCTTCTGTCTGGCTAGTCGTAAGTTACATCCTTTGTAATAAACTGGTAATATAGTAAGTAAACTGTTTTCCTAAATTCTGCAAGCCATTCTAGCAAATGATTAAAACCCATGGAGGGGGTTGTGGGAACTTCCATTTATGGGGGGTGGGGCGCTGGTAGGGGCAGTCTTGTGAGACTGAGCCCTTAATCTGTGAGATCTGCAGCAAGATAGTGTCAGAATTGAATTTGTAGGTTGCCCAATCAGTATCTACCAGAGAAATGGAGGGCTGCTTGGTGTAAGTGAAAAACCCACACACATTTGGTGACCAGAAGTGTCAGAAGTGAGTGGAGAGTAGAATGGTGTTGAGAAGTGTGTTTTTCCTAGACATACCCCAGAAGGAAACACATACCCATTAAGCAGTCATTCCTCATTCCTCCTCCCCCCCAGTGCTTGGCAACCACTAATCTGCTTTCTGTCTCTATGGATTTGCTTATTGTGGATATTTTGCATAAATCATACAATACGTGGCATTTTGTGTCTGGTTTCTTTCACTTAACGTGATGTCCTTAAGGGTGACCCATAATGTAGCATGTGACAGGATTTCATTCCATTTTAAGGCTGTATGTATATGTATAATTTTTTAATCCATTCATCTGTCAATGGACATTTGGGTTGCTTCTACATCTTGGCTATTGTGAATAAAGTTGCAGTGAACATGGGTGTGCAGGTATCTCTTTCAGATTCCGCTTTCAATTCTTTTGGATATATACCCCAAAGTAGAATTTCTGGATCACATGGTAATTCTGTGTTTAAATTTTTAAAGAGCCACTATACTATTTTCCATAGTGACGGCACCATTCTCCATTCCCACCAACAGTGCACGAGGGCTCCAATTTCTCCACACCCTATCAACACTTTTTTTTTTTTTTTTAATAGTGGCCATCCTAATGGCTGTGAGGCAGTATCTCATTATAGTTTTGATTTGGCATTTCTCAAATGATAAGTGATGTTGAGCATCTTTTCGTACGCCTGTTGGCCATCTATATGTCTTCTTTGGAGAAATGTCTATTCAAGTCCTTTGCCCATTTTAAAATCAGGTTATTTGTGTTTTTTGTTGAGTTTTAGGAGTTCTTTATATTGTCTATTAACCTCTTACCAGTAATATGGTTTGCAGATATTTTCTTCCATTCTGTAGGTTGCCTTTACACTGTGTTGATTTTTTTCCTTTGATGCACAGAAGTTTTTAAGTTTGATATAGTCCCATTTGTCTATTTTTGCTTTTGGTGCCTGTGCCTTTGTTACCATATCCAAGAAACCATTGCCAGATACAGTGTCATGAAGCTTTTCCCCTATGTTTTCTTCTAGTTTATAGTTTTAAGTCTTAGGTTTAGGTCTTTAATCCATTTTGAGTTATTTTTTTAAATGTGGTATAAAGTAAGGGTCCTGCTTCTTTCTTTTGCATGTGAATATCCAATTTTCTCAGCCCCATTTGTTGAAGAGCCTGTCCTTTCCTCATTGTGTGGTCTTGGCATCCTTGTTGAAGATCATTTGACAATATGTATATGGGTTTACTTATGCGCTCTCTATTCTGTTCCACTGGTCTTTATGTTTTCCTTTATGCCAGTACCACACTGTTTTGATTACTGTAGCTCTTTAATATGCTTTGAAATCAGGAAGTGAGAGAGGCCTCCAACTTTGTTCTTCCTTTTCAAGATTGTTTTGGCCATTTGGGATCCTTTGAGTTTCCGTATGAGGAAACCAAAACATTTTAATGCTAAGTCTATATATAAGATTTTAAGACATTATTTCATTTGTTGTTAAAAACAGTAACTACTAATGCTAAATAATCAGCTTCTAAAAAACTGCAGCAGATCCTATCAGGAAAATATAAAAATAATACAGAGGACCTCATTATTATTGTTGCTATTTTGCAACTTTACATGAAGTAGAACAGAAGCCAGAAATTAGAAAATTAGTACTATCTTTGTATAGTTATAGCATAATATATGATTAGAGATGGCTTAATCCAGATGAGTGCAAAGTCCTCATGGAATAAACACTGTACTCTGACCACCATAAATCAGCAAAACTCAACTGTGTCTGATGTCTGTGACAGAAAATATGGCATTTTGGAGAGAGGAGTGCTTTTAATGGCATGTCCTTAGAGGCAGCAGTTTTTTTCACATTGCCAAAAAGACCAAGTAATGTGTTATCACTTTAGTTCTTAAAACCAGATTTCCATTAGGGCATAGTTACATTCCCAAACTAATTTTCTTCTGTCCACCAGGCTGGCTTTAAATATTCCATGGTCCACTGCAATCTTTTGGTCCCTTCTTTATAGGATGGCAGCCAGATGTTGCTAACCATTGAGTAGAAGGACCACCAGTTCATAGGTAGCCATTATAATGGATGTGTTTAGAATCTGTCTTAGCACAGTTGTTAGAGCACAATAAAGAGACCCGTAAAGAGAGCTTCCCTCTTCAACAACCAAACATGGTGTCTGAAAAAATACCTCTACTTTTTGCTCTTTTCACTCTTTTTGTTCTTACAACTTCACGTGGTGCAAATTTTTGAGGCGACAGCAGCATCATTCCCAGAAAACTGATACTTCTTTCACAGACTTTTCATCATCTTGCATTGTCAAAGTAATCTTTTATTCCAGTACTTTTTGCTTAATAATTTCACAAAAAAAACCAATAGTGGTCTCTGATATGCTACCACAGGAAGCAGACGTGCCCCTATAAAGTCCCCTTTGGCCTTCTGTCTGTAACTTGTGAATACATTCAAAAGCACCCATTCACTTTTCCCCATAGTTCCTTGCATGAAGCTGAAACCAATTCTTTATTAACCAAATGGGACTGATTTCTGTGACTGCAGTAAAACGGGCCACTGTACGGAAATCATGTACCAGGTAGAATCAAGATCAAATACACCATTCAGCCTTTCCTTGCAGTTTGAATAACCAGCAAAGAATATTGCTCTGGAAGAGGTCACCCCTATTAAATTTGGGCCTAATCTTCTAAACAAGGAACAAGGCCCTTCTTTTTCCAAGGACACTTTTAGGCAGTGGAAAAGTCCAGGAGAGACTGGTCCAGCTGACATTAGCTCTAGCCACGGTGTTCAGCTAAACGTCAGAGACAGAAAGCATTACAGCAGAAGGCCACAGCTGTGTTATTACACCTTCCAGTGGACATGTGAAAATAGCCCTCCTATAACACCACATCCCCTGTCAAGCAGATGCACCGTCATGTTCTTCTGGCCAGAGAAGTATCCAGTCACCCCTCTCCATCATTTTTAAAAATCTACTTTATTGAGGTATAATTTATATTAAATTAAATGCGTGCATCTTAAGTACAATATTTTAATGGCTACTGACAAATGTATACACTTACAT
The DNA here is from genome assembly GCF_937001465.1 of Orcinus orca. Lineage (NCBI taxonomy): Eukaryota > Metazoa > Chordata > Mammalia > Artiodactyla > Delphinidae > Orcinus > Orcinus orca. Next base: position 56,552,785 of record NC_064578.1, read on the forward strand.
GACCACCGCCACAGACAAGATAGAGAACATATTTATCACCCTGAAAAGTTCCCTATGCTCTTTCCCACACAGTTGCTCATACCCCCCCAGCCCCTGGCAACAAATGATTTGCTTTCTGTTACTCATATGTGTCTTTTCTGGGGTTTCATAGAAACATTCATTTTTTAAAGCCATGGTTCAGTGGTGATTCTGACCCACACTAACATTTTAGAACTACTCTTATAATCTCTCTGATTACCTCATTCATCTTTATTTATGGTATTTCCTCTTTCTGTGTTCTACTCCATTTTCTAATTTCTTAGTCACATTCAAGAGCTTACAGATATCATCCTGAGTCTGAACTTTCCAGTTTTTACTATAGAAGTTACTTTTTCTGGAAAAGGAAAAAACAAATACATACTTGTTTTGTTCTTTTTCAGTATTGGAGTCCAGGTATGATACTAAGGTATTATCTCCAAAGCAGCACAGTTATGAAGTACAGTCACCCCGGTGGCAGATAATGGAAAGCCTTACAAGTTATGGTTTTGAGTGCTCAAGTTTCCAAGATGATTGGGAATGCAGAAGTCAGTTTGACAGGCAAGAGGGAAATCCAGATGGACATTTGAGTCAAATGATAATCGATAATGAAGAAATGTCCACTTTTGACCAACAAGCATCTCTTACTTTTTATCAGAAAATTCATATTGGAGAAAAACCCTATGGATATAATGAATGTAGAAAAGACTTCTGGCAAGAGGACTTCCTTATTAATCATCAAGGGATTCATACTAATGAGAAACCCTACAAATGTAAGGAATGTGGGAAAGCCTTTAAATATGGCTCACGACTAATTCAACATGAGAATATTCATTCTGGCAAGAAACCGTATGAATGTAAGGAATGTGGAAAGGCCTTCAATTCTGGTTCAAATTTCATACAACATCAGCGAGTTCATACTGGTGAGAAACCTTACGAATGTAAGGATTGTGCAAAGGCCTTTAGTCGAAGCTCACAGTTGATTGAACATCAACGAATTCATACTGGTGAGAAACCCTATCAGTGTAAGGAATGTGGCAAGGCCTTCAATCGGATCTCACATCTTAAAGTACATTATAGAATTCATACTGGTGAAAAACCCTATGCATGCAAGGAATGTGGGAAGACCTTTAGTCATCGTTCTCAGTTGATTCAACATCACACTATTCACACTGGCAAGAAACTCTATGAATGTAAAGAATGTGGGAAGGCCTTTAATCAAGGCTCAACTCTTATTCGACATCAGAGAATTCATACTGGTGAAAAACCCTATGAATGTAAGGCATGTGGGAAGGCCTTTAGGGTGAACTCACAACTTAAGCAACATCAGAGAATTCACACAGGAGAGAAACCTTACCAATGTAAGGTATGTGGTAGGGCTTTCAAACGGGTCTCACATCTTACTGTACATTATAGAATTCATACGGGTGAGAAACCATATGAATGTAAGGAATGTGGGAAAGCCTTCAGCCATTGCTCACAACTGATTCAACATCAGGTAATTCATACTGAGGAAAAGCCCTATGAATATAAGGAATGTGGGAGGACTTTAAATCATGACTCAACTACCATTCAACATCAGAGAATGCATAATAGAGAAACACAAGTGAATTTAATAAATGTAGAAAAACCTTCCATCAGCACTTATCCCTTATTAATCATCAGAGAATTTATGTTAGCAAGCAACCATATGAATGGAAATAATGGGAAGAGTCCATTAGCTTAGGCTAATCACAACTTACTCTTTTTATCTTGGAGAAAGACATGAAGAATGTAATGCAAGTGAGAATTCCTTTATTCAGAGTTGTCCTTTATCCTGAGTAATAAAATTCATATTGGAGAAAAATTATACGGATGCAAATTTTTTAGACCATGATTGTCAAAGACGAAAAGGTTGGAAAAAATTTTGTCTCTAACACACACCAGAATCACACTTTCTCACCACAGTGTAATAATTTTAACAATAGACAAGTGTGAATTTTATTGGAAATTAAAAAGAAAATAGAACAGCCGAATTACTCTTGGGTTAACAAGAAACTAAGGAATGCAGTTACCATCAGTGGTAATGAACAGAATGACAATGAGAGTTTTTACATGTCAAGAAATGTGTGATGTGGCTGAAGTTACTCAGAGGAAATTTTATGGCCTTTAAGTATATGCAAAACATGAAAACCTGAAAGATAGTACTCAAATATACTAAATGTACTATTTAAGAAGCCAGAAAAGAGAATACCAAACACCCTGATGATGAATAAATGAACAGAAAACAAAAACAGAAAATGATGAAATAGAAAGTGGTTATCCTACAATAATCTCATTTTTTCTTTCTGATCCAAGAGTAAACTAAATTTAGGAGATTGTTTCTTAGTTTCCAGGTTGTTGTAGATTATCTTTTATATCCCAGACAGAAGGGGTTGGTTGCCTACCTAGCAGCCATACCCAATTCCCATTCCTATTGGCAGCATCTGTGTCTTGTCTTAGAAGCTGCAGATGTCACATGCTAATTTTCAGCCCACTTTGCAGCTCAAGATGGCCCAGATGTTCCAGTGTATGGCCAGTATGTTCTAGGGATCTACAGGGCCTTCTGGGAAAGATCTTCCTCATTCAGAAGAGACAGATACATTAGGAAGACTCCCTCCTCTTTCATTTCTTGCTTTTAAACATTTTCCTCTGAGAACTTGATGCCTGGAGCTGCTGCAGTCATCTGGGAACCAAGAGCAGAAAAGAAAGGACCTCAAAGAAGCTGACCCAGCACCCTAACACTGAGCTATGAGGCCAATTTGGAACTGTCTCTTAGATGCCTTGTTATCTAAGAAAAATAAACCTTTATTGCTGAAGTTACTTTTAGTTGGACATTTTGTAAACTTGAGCTGAAAACATCCTAAGTGATGTAACTTCAAATTTTATTTTATTATGATTGGTAAATGTGGCCTGAAAGTATCTACTTTTTTGTATTTAGCATTTTTCTTTGTGGCTAAGTACAGGATTGATTTTTGTATATGTTCCATAACATTGAAAAATAATGTATATTCTTTTTTGGATACTAGATTCTATTTAAGCAGTAGATTATAATGATAAAATTCTCCACATTCTTATATAATTTGGTATACTGGATCAGAATTTCCTAAAATTGAATTTTTTAACCACAATCTTGAATATCCAGAGATTTTTTACTTTATGTTGTTTGACCTATAAAGACATATAACTTAACCCCTATTTAAGAATCATACTTTTATCACTAAACAGTATCCTACTCTGCTAAGTGTAGGGGTCAACAAACCAAATCTGGCCTGCTGCCTGTTTTATAAATAAAGTTTTATTGGAACACAGTCATGTTCATTTATTTACATATTGTCTACAACAGTAGAGCTGAGTGGTTGCAACAAGGACTATGGCCACAATGCCTATTTATTTCCTATTTGGCCCTCTAGATAAGAAGTTTGCCAACCTTGGCCTAGTATAATCCTTTTGGTATTTTATTTCCATACTGTGTAACACTAATAATAATGATTTATCCTTGTTTACTTGGTATGTTTTTGCCCATCCATTTATTTTCAACCTCTGTCATTTTAGTTATTTCTTATAAAAAAACATATAGCTAATTTTTTAATAATTCAAAATACAAATTTCTTTTTCTGTAGGGAAATTCACTTTTTTTTTTTTTCGGTACGCGGGCCTCTCACTGTTGTAGCCTCTCCCATTGCGGAGCACAGGCTCTGGACGCGCAGGCTCAGCGGCCATGGCTCACGGGCCCAGCCGCTCCGCGGCATGCGGGATCTTCCCAGACCAGGGCGCGAACCTGTGTCCCCTGCGTCGGCAGGCAGACTCTCAACCACTGTGCCACCAGGGAAGCCCCACATTTTTATTTAGTGTAATAACTCCACCTTATTCCTTTCATTTTACTTTGTACTATTTATGTTTTCTTGGTCTTTTCCTTTCCTTATGTTCCTTTTCTCTTGCTAAATTGGAACTTCCCACTGTGCTTAGGGTAGTGGTTATCTCCCCATTCTTAATCATTATTGGGCAGAATGAGAGCACTATTGTACTTTCTAACCCATCATTAGTTTTCTTTGTTACTGTCCTCTGAGAAGAGACCATCCTTGCTTTCTCTTTCCCTTCCTTCACAGCCTGTTCTTTAACATTTCCTCCGTTTTACTAACCTAATGAAAACTCATAGTTTTACTAGTTTTACTCTTATTTACAGTAAGTCCCCTACATACGAACGAGTTCTGTTCCAAGAGCATGTTCGTAAGTCCAATTTGTTCATAAGTCCAACAAAGTTAGCCTAGGTACCCAACTAACACAATCGGCTATATAGTACCTACTGTAATAGGTTTATAATACTTTGCACAAAAATAATACAAAAAAAACAAACACAAAAATAAAACAGTTTTAATCTTCCAGTTCAGTACCTTGAAAAGTATTGTAGTACAACAGCTGGCCCTTCTTACCAGTTTCATCACCGCTGCTTTTACGCTTCCAGACATCCTGGGTTTAAAATAAAGATACTGTACTACTGTACTCTACACAGTACTGCATAGTAAAGTACACAAAAGCACAACCACTTGGAGAGGATGCATACACATGACAATGTACGCCAGACACATGAACTAACGTGATTGGATATGCAAATGCATGTTTGCATCTTTGAAAGTTTGCAACTTGAAGGTTCGTATGTAGGGGACTCACTGTATTTGATGCTTATATTACTTACTGCCAGACCCATTCATGATTTCCATTTAAACTTAAATATAGTATTCAGAGTAACATTCATTGCTGGCCACTGTTTTTTTTTTTACTGTTTTCCCCTGTCTTGAGTTTACAGATTTATTTCAAATGCAATTTGGTTAGACTATTTTATTGAGTATTTATGTTTATCTCAATAAATGTTACATAGTTGGTATTCTCTGAATCCTTGTATGTCCAAAACAGTTTCTTGGACCTTCACAAGTTATATTTTTGGTTAGTGGAATGTTCTTGGATTACAGTTTTTTTCTCAGTAATCCAGAGATGTCACTTCACTGAATTCTGGCTTCTGATCTTCTAGAAGAGGAACCCAATGCTAGTCTGTTTCTTTTAGCTTATGGGGATGTATTCATTTCCTGTTGCTGCTGTAACAAATTATCAAAACTTAGCATCTTAAAAAAACACACATTTATTATCTGGAGGTCAGAGTCTGAAACAGGTCTCAGTGGGCCAAAATCAAGGTCTTGACAGGGCTGTGTTCTCTTCTAGAGGCTCTATGGGAGAATCTATTTCCTAGCCTTTTCAGCTTCCGGAGGCTACCCACCACCTTCCTTGGTGTGGCCCGTTTCCACCTTCAAAGCCAGCAGTAGCCAGCTGAGTCTTTCACACATTGCATCATTCTGACACTGACTCTTCTGCCTCCTCCTTTCTTTTCACCTTTAAGGACGCTTGTGATTATATTGGGCTCATCTGGACAACCCAGGATAATCTTGTCCTAAGGTCAGCTGATTAACAACCTTAATTTTATTTGCAACTTAATTCCCTCTTGCCATGTAAAAACATACCCACAGGTTCCTGGGATTAGGACATAGACATCTTTGGAGGGCCATAATTCTGCCTACCACAGTAACTGCTTCCATCCCAGCATTTGGCAAGAGTTTCTTTCTATCCTTAGAATTCGGGAACTTAGCAGGATATGTTTAAATATCTCACGTCTTTTTTTTAGCCCAAGATAATTTTCTTCTAAATATTGTTTATTACTTCTCAATTGTTCTATTTTATTTCTGCTTAAAAATGTTTAATATTTTGAATAAGCAGTATATCCTCATGATTCAAAAACTTGAAGATGTAAAAGGGATGCAGTAACAACTAAAGTGTGAGATTCAACCTCTTTATGCTAACATCACTTTTAATATCAGTAATCATAATTCCTCAAAATAACCTTGCAGTCAGATTTTCTTTGTAGGAGAAAAAATAAGACAGATGTAGAAAAGTGACTTGCTGAAAACCACAAACTACAAGTGACTTGTAGAATGTGAGTGGTTGAGTTGGTATTTACAGTCAGATCTCTGTGACTCTAAAATTTCCTTCCATGAAATACAAGGCCTACAGGGAAATGTTCCTCTATTTATTCCAGCCCCATATGGGTGGAATCAAGGTGGTAAACTCTTTAGAGAAAGCAATATCAGAGATAGCAGACATTTGCTTCATGACATCACAGAAGCCATGAGGCCAGATGAAAACAAAACTATATTAAGGGATAGAAACTCTGAGTTCTGGGTCTGACTCAGGGAGAAACTGCTGCCTTGGGCAAGCTTCGAGACCTTCTGAGGGAAAGCGTCCTTCCTCAGAGAGTGGGCAGACCAGGCCATGCATATTGTAGATGAGCGCTTCAGGATGGGTAACGCTAATTCTGCAGTCCAAGGCTTCCTGAATTTCTGCAGGTACATTCCAATCAGCAAAAGGAAATGACTAACTGTGGTGTTTGGGGCAGAGCCAAGACAGGCCATACCATACTATTGATAAGAAATTGTTTTGAACAAACCCATCTTCATGTTTTAACATTTTAGGCTGATTTTGAATTTTTCTCTATAATAATTTTGAGTTTATTTAATGTAAAAGTCATGTTTTTATCATGTTTTATGTTGTTTGCGCTTTGCTGCAGAACTTCAGGGTAATAAGAAATTTGGAGTTATTACCCTATTTGTAAAGGGGGAAAGCAAACCTGGAAGCAGTTATCACAATCCCACAGGCAACCTAACAGAAACCCACATTCATGTTATCTTAAACCTACACAGTTTCTGAACAACTCCGGTCACACTGATAGACTGAAGGAAGGTTGAGAGTCACACCAACTTTTCACACATAACCAAGGCCACACATTCTAAGACCTGCGGTCACACACAAAGACACGTCACATACAAAGCCCTCCTCGCACGGTCACGCTCCACGTCGCAGAATCCCATCCGCCACCCACGCAGAGGCAGGTGTATCCACTCACCTGCCTCTCCCCACCCTCAGTCACTGGCACCGTCTTGGGCCAAACCTCTCACGTCACAGACCCACAGCCTCCCCTTTGTCACAAACAGGCTGCCCCACAGCTCATACCCGGAGAAGTACGCAGGACAGGTCATGGCCCACAGGCACAACTCACGGAGAAAGATTCGGTTCTGGGCGGTCATACGAGGCCAAGGTTGAGGAGATGGAAGACCGGGCTCCAGCTTGACCAGAGCGACACGCCGAACTACACTCCCAAAAGCCAACTGCGGCCGGGGCCCAATCACGGTCCGGGTTTGTCTTCCCAGCATTCTTCGGGCGACCGGCCCTCCGGCTCTGGACTACATTTCCCATAAGGCACTGCGTTGGGGCCGCTCTCGGATGCCTCCTTGTTGTCCAACTGAGGAGCCAAGCTCCCTGGAGTTTATAAGCGGGTTCGTCCGCGGAGCCTTCGCGCGTTTTAATTCCGGGCGATTGTTTCCACGTTAGAGCGGGTCGACGTTCGGCTCCGCCCGGGTCCGGGTCCGAGCTCTTTATGGGTGGCGGGGAAGGTATTTTGGGGGTTCGGGGGTGGTGATGGGATGACCAAGTTCTGGCTATCCTGCCTCTGGACTACATTTCTCAGAGACCATGGCGGCAGGGAATGTGTCCAGCCACAAATGGATCCCAGCGTCTTTTCCTTAAAGATACTTAATCTGGGATTCGTAGACCCCACAAACCACTTAAGGTTTTGTGCAGTTTTGCTTTTTTTTTTTTTTTTTTGCGTTTTCTCTTAGGAATAGGACTATAGTTGTATGGATTCCCAAAGTTATCTGAGCCTTCCTCAGTATATTGTCAAAAAATACCAGAGCCGGACAGAATCGAAAGCTTCTCAAGGCAAAATTTATTCAGGAATTATTGCCATAGGGCGAGACACCTTTGTCCATAACTGGGCTCCATTCCAAATACAAGAACAAGTGGGGATTTATAGTGAAGGGGGGCGGTGTCACTGGATATACGGTTACTAAAAAAGAACCATCAAGGGTAAGAGGGAGTATCTGGCTAAAAGGACTTAATAGGATTCTTGCTGAGGGCTGGCGAGAGTGATGAGATGTTAAGGATGGGGGCGGGTGGTGGTGTTCTTGATAAATTGACCTAGGGGAATTCTTCCTAAAACTGGACTAAATGGGTGAAGGACAGAGCCCAAGACTGGGGCCTAGAGGAGCCTGACTAGAGTTAGTTCAGGGAGAGAGACAGAGAGAGTGTGTGTGTGTTTAGAGAAAGAAAGAGACTGACTGACTGATATCCATTGATAAATATATCTGATACATGTCGCTATAGATATCACTCTATATATACAGATGGTCCCCAACTTACGATAGTTCAGTTTAGGATTCTTTCACTTAGCAATGGCGTGAAAGCGATAATGCATTCAGTAGAAACTCTACTTTGAATTTTTAATTTTGACCCTTTCCTGGGCTAGTGCTATGCTCTATGATGCTCTCATGATGCTGGGCAGCAGCAAGTTGCAGCTCCCAGGCAGCCAGGACGTTATAAGGGTAAACCATGGATACACTTACAACCAGTCTATTTTTCACTTTCAGTACCGTGGTCAATAAGTTACCTGAGATGTTCAACCCTTTATTATAAAATAGGCTTTGTGTTAGACGATTTTGCCCAACTGTAGGCTCATATAAGTGGTCTGAGCACGTTTAAGGTAGGCGAGGCTAAGCTATGATGTTCAGTAGGTGTATTAATTGCATTTTCAATTTAGAATATTTTCAACTTACCATGGGGTTATCAGGCCATAACGCCATAGTAAATTGAGGAAGATCTGTAGCTATAGATGTGTGTATATATACATACAGATTTATATATACATATATATATATTTGCTAATCACTATGTAGCAAGCACTATAATATAGTAAGCACATAAGTCAATCCTCACAGCAACACTTTGAGGTACATAATGTCACCTATCCCATTTAAAGATTAGAGAACTGAGGCATGGAGAAGTTAAGGATACTGGTACAGCTGCCCTTCCAACCCCAGCAGTCTCACCCTGTTTAGACTCAATATATGTATACCACCTCTCAGAAATTTGGAACCACTAGTCTAGAAGCAGATTCTGGGAAAGACCTTAAGGTCTTATCTAAAAGGAGTGCCCTACAATCAAGAATGACTGGGCAAGTCATAGACTTACATGTGAATCTCATGTCCATTCATGTGGTGGATTACTCTACTGTTAATAAAAATTATGTTTGAAGAATTTTTCAGAACAAGGGAAAATGTCTGTGGTAATGTTAAACATTCACAATGATGTACGTGTTCTCAAAAAATAATTGTATTTAAATTGCACTGTCAGAAAGAAATTTGCCGATTACATTCAAATACTTTTTTAAATGAGTAAATCCATGGGTGTTAGGTAAGTTATTTAACTAGTATTGGACTCAATACATTAAAGCTATCTGAGAAAATTTTTTTATAGTGCCCTCTTTCCCTTTCCGAGGCAAATTTGCCCCTCCCCTTAGGGTCATGTGGTCACTTAGCTCTCAAAGTCTAAAAATGTTGGTTTTTCTTATCAGGATAACCACAAAGATGTGGCCATCAACTCCACTTAAGCAGAGTGTGTGTGGGTGGCTAATTCCCTCCCTCTCCTCCCACACATAGCCACCCAGAGGGATGTGTACAAACTGGAGAACGACAGGAGTCTCAGCTGTTGGTTAAGACCGTCCTCTCATAATTCACTATCACCTGAGCATCATGATTCCTCCATCTTGACCCTCCAGGGAAGTGCTAAAGTGTTTGACTGCATTTTGGAAGCAACAGTTTGAGATTTGTAAAGCTGGAAATAGGTCTGAGTTACTTCTGAAACTTCACCTTCCTGATTTTTCAAGGCATTCTCTTTACTTTGCTGTATCCATGTCCCCTCAAGGGATTGGGCATTTGGATAGCAATAGCATGACCAGGTCCCACTCATTTTCCTACATGGAAAGTTTAGCAATTCTAAGCCAAGTGTGATCGATTGTTGGAACAAGGGAATAGCTGTTGGTGGTGAAGAGACAGCAGCCTAGTAGCTGAGTGAGGAAGGGGTAAGCCATTGTAGGGAAAAACAAACAAACAAACCTCACCTGTTTGGCTTTCAAAGGTTTTCCTTCTAAACTCTTTTCTCAAAGGTTTACAGAGAAAATGAGGCTCCTTTCACATGCGATCTTAAACTGACTTTACTTTTGTCTTAGGGCACAAGCTAAGCTGCAAACTTAGCTTGACTCCAAAATATGGTGGCTCAACATAAGAATTTATTTCCTAGACACTGAGTGCCAGCACCTTGAGCTCATTCTTCCCAGCTTCCAGAACTGTGAGAAAAAATTTTCTGTTGTTTATAACTTACCCAGTCTGTGGTATTTTGTTACAGCAGCCCAAATGGACTAAGACACCTGACATGGGTTTGGGCAAAAAAGACACACAAACACACACACACACACGATCACCTGAACTAAAATTAGGATTGGTACTCAGGGCAAACCAGCTTCAGTACTCTTTGTGCTGGTAGCTCAAATTTCCTTAGATTTTTGCCTGGTAATTCTGGGCTATTTTTTTCAGATCTTTGATAAAGATTTTTTGGTGTAAGTTTTATTTTTTAAATGTGTTTTTATTGGAAGGGTTGCTCTGGCTTATCTTCTCCTGAAATCCTGTTTTTTTTTTTTCCTAATTTCTTAAGATCAGTATTAAGACTGTGTATGTGTGTGTCTTTTTTAAATTAGGAAGGTATTTAAAGATATAAAATATGGGAAATGGGTGCTTAAAAACTGTTAGAAGGGTAACAGGAGCTGGCTCTCCAGAAATGCCTTCCAGAATGTGGCAACACTGAATCTTTGGAAGATGTGCTACCTCAGCCACAGCCAAGATGTAGAGACACAGGAGCTGCCACTAGGACCACCACCTGCAAGTGCACACTGCCTTAGCTATGATCTGGGATCAGAAAGTAAGGTGATGAAGCCACCACCACTGCTGCTACATGTACTTTGAAACTGGAGTGAAGAGGCCAGCAACAACATTTTGATAGCCAAAGCAGCAGAAAATGTTGCTTCTATCATCTGAATTTCACACAAGTGTGCCTAAAGGGTGGAAACTTAGTTCCCTTCAGAGTCCTCAGTGCCAGGAGCTGGAAAATTACTTTCCCAGCCTAAGTAGAGGAAGGCCAACTAGGAGGTGGGAATGGATACTGAATGCCAGTTGACAAAATTAACTACAGTCACTGTACTTTCAATTGCTAGAATTTCTATTTAGTTCTTTGTCAGTGTCCTTTGCTTGGTTTGTTTTCCTTTCAGCAGTTAAGATTTTTGTTTCTTCCTTGATCTCTTGATGCATTTTAAACCATACTTATGTTCTCTCTCAATATATGCTGCTGTCTTGTTCTTGCTCCTGATTTGGGCTTGTGCACTTCTCCTTGGCCAAGGGCACCCAACCTCATCCTGCGTGCTGCCCTGATGAGGTTGTGTCTGGTCCTTGCAGCCAGGGGGGCAGCTCTTCCAGGTCAGAGCCCACCTAGTATCCCATCAATGTTTCAAGCATGCATTGCTGATTGGCTGGATCCTTCCAGCTAAAGCAGGAACTCTGGGGATTTTGGAGAACAGGAACTGCATAGTCACATTTGGGAGCTGTATGGAACACTTACTTTTTTCATAAGCATTATTTTCAGTTTAAAACTATTTCTACTAAAGAAGCTCTAACTGACACCAGGGACTAAAGCATCTCTGCTTTTTCATTATTTTTCAGATCAGGTATCCCAATGGGAGAAAATGGAAAAATTTATAAACAAAGATCCTGAGAACCCCAGTTTCCAAGATGACTGGGAATGTGAAGGCACATTTGAAACATATCACAGAAATGAGGATGGAAGTTCCAGTCAAGTCATAATCACTCATGAAGAAATACCTGCTTTGACACAGCAAACATCCCATAACCTGCTTCATAACATTCCACCTGGAAGTAGACCCTATGTGTGTAATGAATGTAGAAAAGGCTTTTGGCAGAAGAAATGTCTTCTTAGTCATCAGAAAATTCATACTGGTGAGAAATCTTATGAATGTCAGCAATGTGGGAAGGCTTTCCATCGCCGTTCCTATCTTCCTCAACATCAGAGAACTCATAGTGGGGAAAGACCCTATGAATGTACAGAATGTGGAAAGGCCTTTGGTTCTGTCTCACTCTTTACCAGACATCAGAGAATTCATACTGGTGAGAAACCCTATGAATGTAAGGATTGTGGAAAAACCTTTGTTCGGCTCTCACAACTTAACATACATCACAGAACTCATACTGGTGAAAAACCCTATCAATGTACTGAATGTGGAAAAGCTTTCAGTTACTTATCACTGATTATTAAACATCAGAGAATTCATACTGGAGAAAAGCCCTATGTCTGTAAGGAATGTGGAAAGGCCTTTAGAGGTATCACCCAACTTAATGAACATCAAAGAACCCATACTGGTGAGAAGCCATATAAATGTAATGAATGTGGAAAGGCCTTTGGCCATCGTTCATATCTTCCTCAACATCAGAGGATCCATACTGGTAAGAAACCTTACAAATGTAAGGTTTGTGGGAAAGCCTTTAGGCAGGGCTCACAGCTTAACCACCACCAAAGAATTCATACTGGTGAGAAACCCTATAAATGTAATGAATGTGGGAAGGCATTTAGGCAGGGCTCACAGCTTAAACAACACCAGATAATTCACACCGGTGAGAAGCCTTATGAATGCAAGGAATGTGGGAAAGCCTTTAGTCAGTGCTCACAACTTACTCGACATAAGAAAATTCATTCCTAATGTATGTAAGAAATGTGGGAAGGCCTTCGGGCACTCTCCTCTTCCTCAACTTTAAGGAATTCATGCTATGGAAAATCCCCATAAATAAGTGAAGCAAAGACTTCACTGGTCTCATCCCTCAAGGAACATCAGGTAATTATGTACAACCTTGTGAAATGTGGAAACGCTTTTTGGTTCAACTCATGTTACATTCATCAGCAGATTCATCACCATCACATTCAACATTAAAGATCATATTAATATGATAATGTAGCAAAGCTTCCCAACACTACCTAGCAATCATTAGTAATTGGAAAATTCATGCTGGCTAGCAACAATTAAAGTAGAGAAATTTTGGAAACCCTTTAGTTTAAGCTAATTCTAACTTACATAAAGAAAGCAAAAGAGAAAGTAATCCTGTGAATGTCAGGTATGTGGGAAGTTCTTTAGCCATAAGTCTCTTATGGCTAAAGAAAATTCATATTTGAAGAATATAAGTTAAAAAAAATCCCCGTTCATCATTTACTGTGCATCAGAAAATACACAGTGAATAAAACACCACACATTTAAAAACAACAGTTAAACATTTAACTATCAAGTTGAGGAAGGTGTGGAGAAGTTTGTAACCAATCATATAGGGCTATAGCTCAGGTAAAAATGTAATAAGTTAGACATTAACAAAATATTTATGTTACATACTACCTAATATTTTCTCCTTCAGTGAAACAATGAGAGCAAGATGAAGTGAATGAGCAGTATAAAACAAAACCCGTGGGATGTGACCATATCTATACTCAAAGTTACTACTTTAAATGCATTTATAGATAAGAAAACTACAAACAATGTAAATAATAAGCAAACCAGAGACCTCGAGAAGGTAGAAAATGAACATAACTCACCAAAAGACAGAATTAAGAAAAAAAATTAATTGAAATTTAAACAGAGAAGTAGGTTTTATTAACCTTGAAGCCTTTTCTTTAAAAAGAAAATATAAGCACTTATAAATTTTGTAAAAGTATGCTACAGTATTGTTAAAAACGAGGATGTAAACAAGCAAACAAAAAAAAAAGAGGATGTAATAACACACATAAAGAGTATTCAAAAATAAGGTTGAATGCTTTACATTTTTGATACCAATAAATTTCAAATTTATATATACTTCACTTCCTATAAAGAAAAACCTAAGTTTTCCAGAGTTGACTGAATATTAGAAAAGGACAGATTTTATAGGGAATTCACTTAAGTGGTTTTTTTTTAAACTGTAGTATCATCAGTTGTTAAGAGCAAAGATTTACCAAACTATAAGTGTATAGAAAATATCTATGATACAAATTTCCAAGTTTGAAAACATGCAGATTTCATCAGTTCCTTTTCTGAATCTTGCATAATTTCAATAATATAAACAGAAACCAAGATTTGCAGATGTCCTCAACCTCCCAATTACAAAAAAAATGTTGAGTACCTATGAGAGCCAGGTACTTTTCTACATGTTAATTGTGAATTTAAATTTAAAAAGTCATAAGAACTAGCATATTAATACATCTTAGTTTTTTCTCTTTAAAATGGAAATATTTTTAAACCAGTAATATATTCATTAGTATTTTTTAAACTAGAAGATTACTTTTCAGGAATTTAGAAGAACGTATCTATTTCCAAGTTTGATTATCCTTCCACAGTTTACACAGATTAACTAAAAGGAAAAGATTTAAAAATTACTTGATCCTTGCATTGAAGAATGGTATGATGACCTAGGTAGAATCAGAATGTGATACTTAATTATTAACCACAAAAATAAGAACAACTTAGAATCACCTGGACATATGCATTTTCTTTAGAAAATGTGGAATGTCTTCTTTTATTCAGCCTTCTTTAAAATGGAAATTTAAAAAAATGAGTAGAAAGCTACATTTCTCAATTTTTACATAACTTATACAAATGTTTGTAAAGGCTGTCCTTGGAAGAGAATTGAAGAAAACTTTAGCTAAGCAAGTTTAACCTATGTCTCAAGAAGACCAGTTCTAACTATGTCTTCCTCTATATCCAAATGAAAACATTACTTTTGAGGTTTCCTTCAGTCAAGTATAAAAAGGAAGATTTCATAATATCAGTGTTTTGCTTTATTTTTAAAGTTTGTATTTAAGCATCTCTGAAATCTTTAAGCATGAATCTTGAAAGAACTGCTTGCAGTCCTAAAATGTATTATTTTGTTTTTGTTTTGTAGGAAATAATGTTAATAGTCCTTGAAATATATGCTTCTTAAATTCCTCTGTTACATCGTGAACGACATCAATATAATTTTTCTTCTTTTTGCTTTAGTCTTCCAACCATATATATTCTGTGAAAATTTCTAAACAGAGAGAAAGCAATATTCTCTATTTCCAACTTTTGTTAGGTTTTAGGATAACTGACAAGATCAGAATGAAGTCATTACAGCAATCAGTTATTACTGTTTCAGTTATTCTTGATTTGTGACAACTGTTCTTCACTATACCAACAGAATGTTTAAGTGGCTATAATAAAATCAGTCAATTGCATATATAATCTTGTATAATTATGTGAAATACTTCTAATACACTGACATTATTCCTTCCAAGTATATTTTTATATTAACATATACCTTGACATGCCTACAAACAATATCCTTTCCAACATTTATTCCGTATCATAACGTTGGTATGTGGACATTCCTTTTATTTTATGTATGCTAATATGCATGGTGGTATCTCACTGTGGTTTTAATCTGCATTTCCCTAATGACTAACATTGAACCTGTTTTCATGTACTTATTTGCCATCAGTTAATCTTTAATGAAATATCTGTTCAAATCTGTGGCCCATTTAAAGTTGATTTGTTTGCTTTCTTTTGAGCTTTGAGTGCTCTTTATATATTCCAGATCAAATCCCTTTTCATATTTGTGAAATGCAAATTTTTTCTAGGCTGTTATCTTCTCATCTTAGGAGTATGTTCTGAGGAGTAGAAATTCTTAATTTTTGATGAGGTCATTATTTATCATTTTTATCTTTTATGAATTGTGTTTTTGGTGTCATATCAAAAGAAACCTTTGCCTAACCTAAAGCTACAAATATTTTCTCCTAAAAGTTTTGTAGTTTTAGGTTTTACATTTAGCTCTATCATATTTTTGAGTCAATTTTTGTATACGCTGCAAGAGATGGATCAAAGTTGGTTTTTTTTTTTTTTTTTTTTTTTTGCATATAGACATCCAGTTGTTCCAGCATCAATTGATAAAACACTTTCCATTCTCCACTGGATTGCCTTTGCTTCTTTTTCAAAAAAAAATCAATTGACCATATATGTACAGGTTTATTTCTGGACTCTAGTTTGTTCCATTAACCTTTTTCTGTCTTTATACCCAATACTCTCTTGATGACTGTAGCTTTATGAGTCCTGAAGTCAGGTAATGTAAGCCCTCCAACTTTACTCTTTTTCAAAATTGCTTTGGGACTTCCCTGGTGGTGCAGTGGTTAAGAATCCTCCTGCCGGGCTTCCCTGGTGGGCAGTGGTTGAGAGTCCGCCTGCCAATGCAGGGAACACGGGTTCGTGCCCCAGTCCGGGAAGATCCCACATGCCATGGAGCGGCTGGGCCCATGAGCCATGGCCGCTGAGCCTGCGCGTCTGGAGCGTGTGCTCCGCAACAGGAGAGGCCACAACAGTGAGAGGCCCGCGTAAGGCAAAAAAAAAAAAAAAAAAAAAAGAATCCTCCTGCCAATGCAGGGGACACAGGTTTGATCCCTGATCTGGGAAGATCCCACATGCTGCAGAGCAACTAAGCCTGTGTTCCACAACTACTGAAGCCTGTGGACCCTAGAGCCCGCATGCCACAATTACTGAGACCACGCACCACAACTACTGAAGCCTGTGCACCACAAGAAAAGCCACCACAATGAGAAGCCCATGCACCACAACAAAGAGTATCCCCTGCTCGCTGCAACTGGAGAAAGCCCATGCACAATGAAGACCCAACGCAGCCAAAAAATAAATTAAAAAAAAAAAACACTTAAAATAAAAACTGCTTTGACTATTCAACTTTTGCATTTCCATATGAATGGTCGAATCAGATTATTGATTTCTATTAAAAAGGCTACAGGGATTTTGATTGAGATGTTAAATTTATAAATGAATTCTGGGAGAACTGATGTTTTAACAATATTGGGATTTCCAATGCATAAACATATCTCTGTATTTCTTCAACATTTCTCTCAACTGTGTTTTGTAGTCTTTAGTGTACAGGTCTTTTAAGTATTTCATTTTTTGGTGCTATTTTAATAAGTATTTTAATTTCAATTTCTGATTTTTAATGCTAGTATATAGAAATGTAATTGATTTTTTTTTTTTCCAGTACGCAGGCCTCTCACTGTTGTGGCCTCTCCCGTTGTGGAGCACAGGCTCCGGATGCGCAGGCTCAGCGGCCATGGCTCACGGGCCTAGCCTCTCCACGGCATGTGGGATCTTCCCAGACTGGGGCACGAACCCATGTCCCCTGCATTGGCAGGCAGACTCTCAACCACTGCGCCACCAGGGAAGCCCTGTAATTGGTTTTTATATATTGATCTTATATTCTGCAACCTTGATAAACATTTATTTTTAAAGTAATTTTTTGTACAATCCATAGGACTTTCTATGTAATCATGTCACCCACAAATACAGTTTTACTGCTTTCTTTCCAGTCTGCCTTTTGTTTCTTTTCTTTTTTTCTTTTTTTTTTTTGCGGTACACGGACCTCTCACTGTTGTGGCCTCTCCCGTTGTGGAGCACAGGCTCCGGATGCGCAGGCTCAGCAGCCATGGCTCATGGGCCCAGCCGCTCCGCGGCATGTGGGATCTTCCCGGACCGGGGCACGAACCCGTGTCCCCTGCAACGGCAGGCGGACTCTCAACCACTGCGTCACCAGGGAAGCCCACTTTTCATATTTTGATGCAAAACTGAGATACATTTTTACACCCACACCTCTCTTTCACATCGTCTATATGTATGAACGTGTAATTTGCAAAACTGGCCATGGGATGGGGCCCAGATATTTGGTCAAATATTATTCAGGGTGTTTCTGTGAGGGTGTTTCTGGATGGGATTAACATTTTAGAAAAGTAAAAAAAAATTTTCTTTGGCTGTGCTGCACAGCATGCAGGATCTTAGTTCCCCAACCAGGGATCAAACCCATGACCCTGCAGTGGAAGTGTGGAATCTTAACCACTGGACTGCCAGGGAAGTCCCGTGGGATTAACATTAAAATTGGTGAAGGGACTTCCCTGGTGGAGCAGTGGTTAAGAATCAGCCTGCCAGTGCAGGGGACACGCGCTCAAGCCCTGGTCAGGGAAGATCCCACATGCCTCAGAGCAATTAAGCCTGTGTGCCACAACTACTGAACCTGTGCTCTAGAGACCATGAGCCACGACTACTGAGCCTGCATGCCACAATTACTGAAGCCCGCGTGCTTAGAGCCCGTGCTCCACAACAAGAGAAGTCACCGGCATGAGAAGACCGTGCACTGCAATGAAGAGTAGACCCCGCTCGCCGCAACTAGAGGAAGCCTGCACGCAGCAACAAAGAACTGACGCAGCCAAAAATAAATAAATAAATAAATTTATGTTAAAAAAAAATCATACTTTAAAATTGGTGGACTTTGAGTAATCAGATTGTCCTCTGTAATAAGGCCTGAATACAACAAAAAGATCAGCTTCCCCTGGGCAAGAGAGAATTCTCTCGCAGTGGCCTTTGGACTTCATCTGAAACATCAGCTCTTCCTGGCTCTACAGCAGATGGCCTTCAGGCTGGAGCTGAAACATCAATGTTCCTGGGTCTCAAGCCTGCCAGCCCACCCTGCAGATTTTGGATTAGCCAACCTCTGTAATCAAATGAACCAATTCCTTACAATACATCTCTATGTCTATATACATCCTATTGACTCTGTTTCTCTGGAGAAAAACCTGATTAATACAAAGTGCCTATCTGTGTTTCTAGCTTGACCATGAACTCCTTATGGGCTGACACTCTATTTTATTGGTTTCTGAACTCTCAGGATCCAACATGTGCCTAGAGAATATTTGTTGACTAGAGTTAAACTGACAGTATTTTAAAACCATTAAGGACTTCCCTGGAAGTCCAGTGTTAAGACTTTGCCTTCCAATGCAGGGGGTGCGGGTCTGATCCCTGGTTGGGGAGCTAAGCTCCCACATGCCTCGTGGCCAAAAAACTAAAACATAAAACAGAAACAATATTATAACAAATTCAATAAAGACTTTAAAAATGGTCCAAATCAAAAAAAAAATCTTAAAAAAAATAATAAAATATAACCATGAATATCTCATCTTCCTGAAGTATTAAGTGGGACCCCCATCTGCACTGGACACAATCTCAGTAGAGATTTTATAGGAAATATTGTTGGTATTTTTAATAAATGATAATTTTAAAAAAACATTTATTTATTAGGTTGCACTGGGTCTTAGTTGCGGCACGCGGGCTCCTTAGTTGCGTCATGTGAACTCCTAGTTGTAGCATGCATGTGGGATCTAGTTCCCTGACCCAGGATCGAACCAGGGCCCCCTGTATTGGGAGCGTGGACTCTTATCCACTGTGCCACCAGGGAGGTCCCCAGGAACTATTGTTTTATATGAAATATATTTTCTGGTTCTTAGGGAGGGGAAATTCCTTATCTAAGATCCCAGGATTATTTTAACAGTCGTAAGCTTTGTTTTGCATCAATTTGCATATCGTATCTCTTAAAATGTGAGACAACTAGTATGACCTATTTCTCCCTGTCTTAGCCAACTGCTGTGATTTTTAAAGTATGTAAAAATTACAACAAGTTCCTACTGTATAGCACAGGGAACTATATTCAATATTCTTTAATAAACCATAATGTAAAAGAATATGAAAAAGAATACATGTATACATAATATATATATATATATATATATGAATCACTTTGCTGTACACCAGAAACTAATACAACATTGTAAATCAACTATACTCCAAAAAAAATTTTTTTTAAGTAAAGTATGTAACAATTACTAATAAAATCAGTTGCCCTTTCTTCTCTCTCCTGTTTGGGTAGAAAGTAGGCCGTTGCTCCTCTAGATTCTTAGTGTTTTGTGAGGCCTGGTCCTTAGAGTGTTGTCTAAGGCAGGCTGATGGCTTTTCATTTGACCTGTTCTGCTACCTGACCTTTATTCTTCCTCTTTGAGGTTGTCATCGGTCTGGAGAGCTGCCACCATCAGCAGGTACCATCAGCCTTCTTGTTGGCCGAAATATCAACAAATCGGGCCCAGGAGTCTCAGAGGAACCTCTGTGAAAAAAGGCCCCTAGAGCTAGTGCATCTTTAGGAGGCAGAGATAGGGATAGAATTTCCCAGAAAGGGTGGCTGTCACCCCTTCGTGTAAAACTGAGATGACGCCAGGGCCGTGTCGGCTACACCCCTGAATATACTATGTTCATTTGGCCAGCGAAGCCAGTGGGGTCCTTTGCTTGCTAATCATTCGTCGACTTGCTCAGGCATGCGGATGTCAAGGGGAGACTCACAAGGCCTCCAAGAGAGAAATCTCAGCTTCCAGGACATAGAGCCGTTGCACCTGGGGCCTCTGTCTGGAAGGTGGCGCTGCCGTACTGCGAAACAGCATTTCCCACGGTGATTTTTTTTTTTTTAAACTGATGCCTTCTTTTTTTTTTTCTTCTTTTCTTTTCTTCTAGGATGCCATACCGTTTTCATTAGGAACCTCTGTCTCCCAACTGCCAAGGCTCACTTTGATGACGTCAACAACATGGATATTCTAAATTCTGAGTCCACCAAACGCAGTGTTGGGTGGAAAACTCCTACTCTCGCCTGTGTATCTCATCACCGGTTTCCTTCTCTAAGATAATCATAGTTCTACCAGAGTTCTCCTAAGGGCCCCACACCCAAAGTATTATATCAAAGAACTACAATGCCTTTTATGTTTCTGCCTGTTTTCCCAACAATCTGCCCAATCCTAGATCCAGGAGTCTTATGCATCTCTGATGACAGTGAATTCCAAACTTGGCTGTAAATCTGAATCACCTGACCAGAGGGTTAGTTTAATTTTGATATTTTCTTACTCAATAATTTTAATTTTCTAGTGATTCAAATAAAGCAAGAACATATTACTTTATGAAAGAGCAAAATATATAGAGAGAGATCACTGTCTTCTCAAACTGTTTTTCAGTATTGTCCTCCCAAGAAACCTTTTTTAGACTTTTCTTTTTCTAATCATTCCCACCTCCATGAAATTTTAATACCACAGAAGTACTGTATATGTTTATATATATGTTTATGTATGTCTGTTTCTTTTAAAGAATAAAGGAATATTTTTCCCCCACCAAGAATCAATTTTTTAAAAAAATCATTTTTTGCCCCCTTGGGGATGATATCGCCCCAGTGGAGAACTATAATATGCTATATAATAATATACTAATATACAATAAATGGAGCAAAATTTCCTTTGGATAAGTCTTTACCGTTTGAAGATTCTTCCCAAGAAGTAACTAAAAATAACTTCGG
Organism: Orcinus orca; assembly: GCF_937001465.1. NCBI lineage: Eukaryota > Metazoa > Chordata > Mammalia > Artiodactyla > Delphinidae > Orcinus > Orcinus orca. The sequence continues at coordinate 56,574,081 of NC_064578.1, forward strand.
TCTGAATGATTCCAGACACTTTTGTAAATATTATCACATACATACATAAATGTACCCATAAAAACCCAACAGGGATGGCATCGAACAAGAAAACTATAGACCAATATTATTTATCAATATAGATGCAGAACTTCCAAATGCAGTGTTAACAAATTTAATCTACCAACTTCATTGAAGAGTAACCCACCATAACTAAAAAAGGCACATCCCAGGAATAAATGATTGCTCACATTATTAACACAGCTCAGAAAATGAATAATTTAAAGAAGAAATGATCATCTCCGTAGGTTCCAACAAATAAATTTCATCCAAACCAGAGAAAACTGTCTGCAATTTCAAAATGGAATAAAATCTCTTAGTTTGATTCAAAAGCCTAACAATATTATTATTATTTTTATTTATTTATTTTTTTTGCGTACGCGGGCCTCTCACTGCTGTGGCCTCTCCCGTTGCGGAGCACAGGCTCTGGACGCGCAGGCCAGGCGGCCATGGCTCGCAGGCCCAGCGTCCATGGCTCACGGGCCCAGCTGCTCCATGGCACGCGGGATCATCCCGGACCGGGGCACGAACCCGCGCCCCCCGCACCGGCAGGCAGACTCCCAACCACTGCGCCACCAGGGAAGCCCAGGAAGCCTGATTTTTAATGGTAAATATTGATAGTATTTGTGGTCAAGACAGGAACAATACAAAGAGACCCATAATTACCATGACGAGTATTATATCAGAGAAACTTGCCAACACACTAAATCTAGAAATAAGAGGTAAATGTTGGATAGAAAAAGAAAAAAAAATTGTTATATGGTTGTACAGCTTAGACATTCAAGAGATTCAACAAACAAAATAATGGAACTGACAAGCGGATTAAAAACCCGGTCTGATCTAGAACAGAGGAAGAAACAATCTTACCCAAGTAACCAGTTAAAAATGTAATCAGAATAAAACAAAACAAAAAATCCTTCCCAATGGTGATGAAGCCAATATAAACCTTAGGAATAGATTTAGTATGAAAAAAATACTAGACTGGAATGAAATATATACCTATAAAATATTAATAAAGGAGAATGAAAACAACATGGTAAATGGAACGTTATATTCCTGAAAGGAAAAATTATTAATTTCAAAGATGTCTGTTCCCCCACCAATTAATCTATAAATTCACTAAAATTCCAATCCACGTACCAATAGTATTTATTAGGAGATTTTCCAAGACAATTTTAAAATCCACACAAAGGAGGAATCCACGAGAATAAATACCACAACTTTGCAAATGGTGAACGCTTACGTAGGAAATGTGGTACCCACTATCAAACACAGAAGTATAAAGTTCCCACTATTAAAACAATGTGATAGTTGTTCCGTAGAGAAGAGTGGGGTGTGAGGGTTGAAACAGACACCGAGTCCATAAATAGATGGATTGGATTCACGTATAGAGATTTACGATACAACAGATTTGGACATTTCAAATCAGCAGGAAAATAAGACTATTTATTCAGTAAATTGTCTTAGAATATTTTGGATATCCACGGCAGAATTGGTGGAGGGTAATACTTAAGGCGTCTCTGAGTTCAAATAGAAAAATGAGAAAATACAAACCGAAAGACTACATAAAAGTGTTACTACAAACAAGGTGAATACGAAATGGTAGAATATAACAGTAGATTCAACGTAAAGAATCTCCCGCCGCCCCCTTCCCCAAATGAGCCGATGTTGAAATTCAGGATGAAAGTTTGAATGATGGTTAAAGTTTGCAATGCCCTGACTACTCATTTTTTGACAATAAATATTCTAATTTCCTCTACTCTCTATTCCTCTTCCCTGTTTTCTCCACAGCCTTTTCAACATTCGATATACTATTTATTTTACTCATTCTTTGGTGGTCTGTTTCTATTCACTTGAAAGTAAGATCTGAGAGGTCGGGGGATTTTGTGGGGTTTTTTTCCTCTGCTATATCCCTCTGAACGGCTTTTCCTTATTTACTCCAACTTCCAAAGCAGCTACTAATTTACCGTTTTCTTAGTCTCCCATACGACGGACCATTTACACTCTGGTCAGGGGCAGAATGGGGTTCAATTCCAGTGATCTGGTCCAAAGACGTGCGTCTCATATTCACTACTTCTGAACAGTGATAATAACGACATTCCCATTTTGCAGGTGAGAAGTGTAATAATTTGCTGTTATCACAGAGGTGATAGAGCCTATTCGGGGTTCCCTCGCTGATCTTGCTGCCATAAAACTTAGCACAGAAAGAAAATCACGTTCCCGCAGACAGGCTCAGAGGGCCGCACTCGGAGCGACACGGCGGTCACACGGACACAGACAGCGTCAAATCACAGGTACACACAGGAGCACACCAGGGGCTCCGCCGCACCTGGCTTAGACCCCGTAACTAGGGACATTTCTGGTCTCCAGGCGCGGGAGGGACAAGTGCGCATTCTATGGGCCTGCGCACACTCGCACCCAGCCACGCCACGCGCCCCGAAACCCTGGGCCCCAACCCCCGATCGTAGTCTTTCTGCTGAAACCCTGGGCCAAGACCCTCGAGCGTAGTCACATACCTGCGCAGGCACCCCCGCTCTGACGCTAAGGTTCCGCCTCCCATTCTCTACAGCCTAAGAACACGCCCCTCTCCGTTAAACCCCGCCCCGTTCCACGCCTCTCGAGTCTAACCCCTCCCCTTATTCCGCCCACCTGGGAGATTCGGCGCCTGCGCACTCGGTTCCCGGGCGTCGGCTCCGAAGTCCTTCGGGTGAGTGCGGCTGGCTTCCGGGGGGAGGCCTCTGGGTTGTTTTGGGTGGTCGGGTGTCCAAGCCCGAGGGCGGGGCGGGGCGGGTCAGGGCAAGCGAGGCCAGCGGCTCGGACCTGGCCGTGAAGCCCTGGCCTGAGCGCCGCTGCGCCGTCTCTCCCGGACCGACTACATTTCCCAGAGGCCCGCGCAGGTGCGCCGAGGCCGCGGCTCGAACCGGGCTCTGGGCTGTGGGGCGGCTGGAGCGGCGTGTGTGTGAGAGGCAAGACTGGACTGTGAAAAATACAGAGAGAGTGCGAGCGGGGTGTGTTGGTGTGGGTGTGAGAGAAACGGATGTGCCTGTGTGTAAGAGGTCAGCAGGTGTGGGGCCCCGGGAGAGACTGAGAGGGAGAGATCGTATTGAGAGCGTGTGTGTGTGTGTGAGAGAGAGAGAGACCTGACTGTGAGTGTGAGAGACCGAAAGCATGTTGGTGTGTGTGAGGGAAACGGGTGTGCCCGAGTGTGAGAGGTCAACAAGTGTGTGGGGCCCCAGGGAGGCTGAGAGGGAGAGATCGTGGGGGCGGGTGTGTGTGTGAGAGAGACCGAAAGCATGTTGGTGTGAGCGTGTGAGGTTATGACAGTCCGTGTGTGTCCGAGTGTGAGGGAGACCCCAGTGTGTATTGTGTGTGTGTGAGAGAGGTAGCAATTGCAGTGTTTGTGTATCTATGTGTGTGAGAATTCCGTGTGTCTCTGAAACAGAGATCATTAAGGATGTGTGTGTGAGAGAGAGAGAGAGGAAAACTAGTGATGTGTGTGACACCAAAGTGAGTAGGAGAGAGACTGTGAACCATGGATTGTCACAAGGCTTGCAAATATAGCTTCTGTGAGGTTGCGGAGAGTGTGGGTGTGAGTGAGACAGAGATGAGGGGCAGTGAGCCATGGGTGTGTGTGAGAGAATAAGATTGGGGGTATATGTGTGATGTTTGTGTATCACCATGTGTGTTTGTACCCATGGCCTCTCTGAGACTGTGATATATGTGACTGCATATGATGTGCCTTCCGTTGGGTGCTTGCGATTGTGTCCTCTGTGTAATCAGGAGGTATGTGAGGTCTTGTGTCAGTGTCTGTGTGTTACCCTGTATGGTTGTAACTGGCCCTGTGTGACTGTGGTGTGTGTGGGGAGACTACTTGGAAGGTTGATAGCTTTGGCTTCTTTGTGTGTGTTGCTTTATGGAATTGTGTGTTGCCAGGATAAGGATCCTGGAGTAGAATTCCCTGCTCCCAGTCCAAGAGTTCCAGTGAGAAGCAAGAGGTGGGGTGACTGGAGCTCCTGACTGAAGCAGGAGACACCCTCAGTTCTGGGTGACAAAAAGGAGGGGAAACCGAGGGGTTGAAGACAGAGATGAGAGTGAAGGTGGCAGAATTGGGTGCTAAAGGATCCACTGTCCCAGGGTGAGAGGAAAGCAAAGCCCCTGGGGGTTTGGCAGGAGAAGGTGGATAACCCTGGCCTCTGGTGGCATTTAGGAGTCAGATTTTCAAACTGAAGACTGTATCAAAGCATGAAGCAGGGACGCAGGAAGGGAAAGAGTACACCTTTACCTACAAAATATAAAATAGAGGAAACAGCTATTTCATGGGATCATTTTAAAAATAAGGTGAGAGAAGATAATCTATGCAGAGTACCTAGCACGTCTCATTATTTTTATTCATAATAAGACCAAAGAATGGGAAAGCAACTTTTAGAAAAAAGATTAAATTTAGGACCTTGAGCATAAGAGAAACAGAGTTATAAGTTATACATCTCAACTGCCATCGGTTGCCCATAATCTCCCAGTTATGTGGGCAGTGGAAGCAAAGAAGGCTGGGAGGAAGAAGGAGAAGATGGAGTTTTTAGGCTGGTGATTCTGGGAGTGCAAAGGCCTCATCTTTTCACCCTCCTTTTTCTCCCTTCAGCCTTACCCTTCCAGGACAGTGCTGTTCCCCAAGAGAAAAGCCAGGAAAAGGAGGCAAAAATGACAGTTGAACTAGTGAAAGCCATACCTCAGGTTAGTTATTTCATTTCTCCTTCTTGAAAAGCAGTCTTACTGTTTAGGAATTTGTAAAGCTGCTTTCCTTTTGAAAATTCCCTGATTAACAGTCTTATCTAAGGGCCTGGTTCCCACTTCTCCCAGAGAGCACTGTCCTTAACTCAGACTGCCTAATGGGTAAATAAAACTGAGTGTGATGAGGCATAGAGCCCCCTCTTCTTCCCACTTCATTTTATTTATTTATTTATTTAATTTATTTATTTTTGGCTGCATTGGGTCTTCGTTGCTGTGTGCAGGCTTTCTCTAGTTGTGGCGAGCAGGGGCTACTCTTTGTTGCAGTGCATGGGCTTCTCATTGCGGTGGCTTCTCTTTGTTGTGGAGCACGGGCTCTAGGCGTGTGGGCTCAGTAGTTGTGGCTCACGGGCTCTAGAGTGCAGGCTCAGTAGTTGTGGTGCATGGGCTTAGTTGCTTCACGGCATGTGGGATCTTCCCAGATCAGAGCTTGAACCCATGTCCCCTGCATTGGCAGGCAGACTCTTAACCACTGCACCACCAGGGAAGTCCCTCTGTGAGTTTTTATTTTCTGATTTTTTTCCTCTTAATTTTGTCTTATGTGCCTCATTATTTTGAGTTAAGTGCTGGACTTTGTATATTTAAAAATCTTAGAGATAATTTAAAGCTTTGATGTCTTCCTTTTGATAGGGTTTACTTTTTTTTTTGGCTGCGCTGTGTGGCTTGCGGGATCTCAGTTCCTCGACCAGCGATTGAACCCAGGCCATGCAGTGAAAACCTGGAATCCTAACCATTAGGCAAGCAGGGAACTCCCTATAGGATTTACTTTTTAAAAATAGATTTTTTAAAATAAACTGTTTTTAATAATAGAAAATTTGCTGATAGCAGGGAGGATCCTTATGCATCACACTCAGCTTCCCCTGTTTCTAACATCTTACATTAGTATGGGACATTTGTTAAAATTAATGAACCAATATTGATACATTATTATTAAGTAAAGTCCATTCTTTGTTCAGATTTCCTTAGTTTTTCCTTAATATCCTTTTTCTGTTCCAGGATCCTATCCAGGATACCACATTACATTTAGTAGTTCTATCTTCTAGGTAGTTTTGTCTCCTTGTCTGTGACAGTTTCTCATACCTTCCTTCTTTTTGATGACCTTGTCAGTTTTGAGAGGTTCTCTGGTATTTTTCAGAACATCTCTCAAACCTGATGTTTTTTTCCTGGTTAGACTGGAGTAATGTGTTTTTAGAAGGAAGATCACAGAGTTCCATTTTCATCATATATCAAGGGTTCATACTATCAACATGAGTTATTACTATACCTTGATTACCTGGTTGAGGTAGTATTTGTCAGGTTTCTGCACTGTAAGGTTACTCTTTTTTGTTCCACTTTTCCATACTGTACTCCCCTCTTCTCTAGCAACTACCAGTTTGCTCTCTACATCTATACAAAGTCTGTTTCTGTTTTGTTTTTTAGATTCCACATATAAGTGAGATCATACAGTATTTGTCTTTCTTTGACATATTTCACTTAGCATAATACCCTCTAGTTCCATCCATGTTGCTGCAAATGACAACACAGCATTACAAAGATTTTTATTTTCAGTGGAAATAAATGTGAAGATGAAAATGCCCATAATACTTAAAAAAATTTGTCACAACCCTCACAGATATAGAGAACAAACTAGTGGCTACTGGGGGGAGGGGCAAGATAGAGGTATGGAATTAGGAGACACAAACTATTATGTGTAAAATAAATAAGCCACAAGGGTATATTGTACAACACAGGGAAATATAGCCACTATTTTATAATAACTACAAATGGAGTATAACCTTTAAAAATTGTGAATCACTATGTTGTACACCTGAAACTTATTGTACATCAACTATGCCTCAATTTAAAAAAAAAGAAAAAAAATTTATCTCAACCTGATGGTGATGGTAACTGGACATTAAGTCTTTATGAAACTAAAAATTATAATTATTTCATTTTGATATTGTCTAAGTATATATTGGTTTGTTATACTCAAATTCAGCACACAAGTTAGATGTGTTGTAGTCTTTTTTTGTGTGTGTGGTACATGGGCCTCTCACTGTTGTGGCCTCTCCCGTTACGGAGCACAGGCTCCGGACGCGCAGGCTCAGCGGCCATGGCTCACGGGCCCAACCGCTCTGCGGCATGTGGGATCTTCCCGGACTGGGGCAAGAACCCGTGTCCCCTGCATCGGCAGGCGGACTCTCAACCACTGCGCCACCAGGAAAGCCCGTGTTGTAGTCTTATGCTGGGTGATTTCTCATATTGCTATCCAGGTCACTGTGGTATGGCCTGGCATGCTAATTAATTCTTAATGGTACAGCACAAAAAAATTGCATTCTAGATACATATTTTTATTATGTAAGAAAAAAACCACAGCCATGTCAGTTCAATGCCTCTTTCCCCTGAAACACTAGGATCCCATAGAGTACAATTTACAAAATATCAACTTAGATATTCTTTTGTTGCTGTTTTGGAAGGTTCAACCACAGGTATACGTCCTTACTTGAAGCCCTTGTTTACTGCCCTGTGGCCACCTGTCCATATTTCCCCATGCTGAGAAATGGATTAGCACCATCATATACAATGCAGTTTAGCATTTTAGGTTAGCATTTTAGTTCAATAAGTACTATTTTAGGTTAGCGTTTAATATTATATGTTTAAGTTTTTTTTTCTCTCTAAGGGCTATTTCTCACATAAAGTAGGGACAGCTTAACACTTCAACTCGAAGTCACGTGTGGACATGAGCATTGGTTGATCAAGAATGTCTTTGTGTCATTTCAGGACTTGGTGACATTCAAGGATGTAGCAATAGACTTTTCCCAGGAGGAATGGGAATGGCTGAACCCTGCTCAGAGGAGTTTATATAGGAGTATGATGTTGGAGAACTATCAGAGCCTGGTATCAGTGGGTGAGGATTTTTTCCCCTCTCATAGTTCAGAATTACCCTTAGGGACTCTTTAGGTTTTGGTTTTTGTTTAATTATTAAAACTTTTTTTTTTTTTTTTTTTACTGTGTGTAGGTCAGAATCGAATCTGGGAAATAAAGAGGGTATTCAGGAACTGATGAAAATTTCAGATTTAATAAGTGAATTTGGTGTGTATCAGATATTTCATGAGTGTGCCCTTTAGTTAGTTGGGAACAGGATGTGATGTGACTCTCACTGGTCTCCTGTGCTGCCTTGTTTCCTCTGTCCTATGGTATTGTTACCACCATAACAAAGTTCACAAAGAGTACAGCTGGATTGTTAAAAATTCAGAATATTGCTTTAAAATCTGTATATTTTTATTAACTTGCAATAAATGAACTAGCGAGGCACAAACTATGAAAATTGCTTCAGATATTCTTAGGGAAACTAAAATGGACCCTTCTCAGCCCTGGGGCCCACCATTGGTTGGATTAGCTTTCTGTTGTCTAGAGCTCCCCCCCTTTTTTTTTCCTCATTTTTCCCTAGGAGGGTGTTTTATATTTATTTTTTATTATATTACTATTTTTTTGGCTGTGCTGCATGGCATGAGGGATTCTAGTTCCCCAACCGGGGATTGAACCCACATCCCTTGCATTGGGAGGGCAGAGTCTTAACCACTGGATCACCCAGCAAAATTCCAGAGGCCCCCTTTTTTTGTTTTTACATTTATTTCTTTATTTATTGTTTATCTTTGGCGGCATTGGATCTTTGTTGATGTGCTTGGGCTTTCTCTAGCTGCGGCGAGCGGGGGTTACTCTTCGTTGCAGTGCCCGGTCTTCTCACTGTGACAGTTTCTTTTGTTGCAGAGCACGGGCTCTAGGTGCGCGGGCTTCAGCCTAGAGGCCCCTTTTAACCTGCTTGTGGTTCACTGAACTTCTTGAAACTAAATATGTCTTTCACCAAATTTGAGAAATTTTTGGCCATTATTTCTTCAACTAATTTTTTCTATTGATTTATTAGATAATTTCTATTGTTGTGTCTTCAAGTTCACTGATTCCTTCCATGTCTTTTTCAATGTCTTGTTAAGCCCATCTGGAGAATTTTTGTATTTCAGATACTGTATTTTTCAATTCTAGACTTTTTACTGGTTCTTTTTTATGATTTCTATTTCGCTGCTGAGAAATTACAAGCATATTTTCCTTTACATTCTTGAATATAGATATTTTAACTGTTTTAAAAGCCTAGTCTACTGATTCTATGTTACCAGTCCTGTGTTATCACAGGTTAGGTCTCCATTAATTGTTTTTCTGAGTCTGATTCATTTTTTCTTCCTTTTATGTAGTAATTTTGGATTTTATCCTGGACACTGTAAATAATGCATTGTGGAAACTCTGGATTCTGTTATATTCTTCTGAAGAATATTGATTTTTTTTTTTTTAATCAGGCAGTTGACCTGACTCAAACTCCAAACTCTCTCTAGGGGCCCCCCCTTTTTTTTTTTTAAGATTTATTATTTGTTTATTTTTGGCTGCATCGGGTCTTAGTTGCAGCATGTGGGATCTTCTTTGAGGGGTGTGGGCTCTTCATTGCGGTGCACGGGCTTCACTCTAGTTGTGGCTTGCGGGTTTTCTCTCTCTAGTTGTGCCATGCAGGCTCCAGGGTGTGTGGGCCCTGTAGTTGTGGCACGTGGGTTCCAGAGCACATGGGCATGCAGCCTCTCTAGTTGAGGTGCACAAGCTCAGTAGTTGTGGCGAGCGGGCTTAGTTGCCCTGCAGCATGTGGGATCTTAGTTCCCGGACCAGGGGTCGAACACCCTGTCCTCTAGGGGCCCTTTGTATTACCTCACTTACTGCTGTCTGATGATCCTCCGAAAATGCTGGGCTGAATTTCTGCCCCGGCCCCTTAGAAAATGGTTTAACTTTTATAGAATTGACTGTTGGCAGTCCCACTAAACTATGCCAAAAGCTTTATATAGTCTGTCACCCCTTGATCTATTCATTCCTGTAATGTCATTCCATCAGAATTAAGGAACCAGCTGAAATGCCCAAAACATGGCCAATTTTCATATCGATTTTTGTATGCAGGACTTTGTGTCTCTAAGCCATATGTCATCTCCTTATTGGAGCAAGGGAAAGAGCCTTGGGAGATGAAGAGTGAGATGAGAAGAACCCCATTCCCAGGTGAGTGTGGAAGAACCAGATAGGGGAATTCTTTCTAGGTAATGGCTCACCCATTTTTCAAGGTGATACTTCCTGCTTTCTTATGCTCTTAGAAACATCTCACGCCTTGAGTCACGCCTTGACTCAAGCCTGGGAAAAAACTGAAACTTGACTACTTAGCATGGGCTCCCCAAATATCTTCTCTTCTACTTGACTCTCTTCTAATAACTCATTTTGCAAAAATCTTTATCCAGCTCCTTCTCATCCTCTTTTCTTTTCTATATACAGACTTATATAAGCTTCTCTTCTTCTTACATCTTTGCTTAACTCTAAAATTAGATGCTACCTAAAATCATAACATACCCTGCTGCTTAAATCTTTTTTTGCTTCCCTGTTGCAAATAGAAAAAATCCAAACCCTACCAGCCCCTATGTAACCAGCTCCTTCCTACTTCTCCAACCCTATCGTCTATCACTTTTTAGTTTTTTCACTATACTTTAGCCCAGAGTTTTCTAAACTATGCAAGGTATACAGGTATGTTCCAAGTTTGTTACAGGTATGCCAAGATCCTGAGTCTCTAAGCCTTGGAAGACCACATGGGGCTAGCAGCAGTCTGAGTTCCAAGTCTGGTTGCCTCTGGATCATAAGCAGTGCCATGTGTCTTACAAATGTCATTATCAATGAGTGCCTGACATACAGTTGAAAAGCACTGCTCTAGCCCACTGGTCACCTTTTCTGAACTCACCAAGCTCTTTACTGACTCAGGCTTTTGAATTCCCTATTTTCTCTGCCTAGAAGACTCCTCTGTCAGCTCTCTGTCCATGCTTGGCTATCAGGCCAGAGCTCAAAAATCATCTCACTGGAGGCCATCCCTAACCACATTGTATAGTGAACTTTTCCCTTTTCCAACCCAATTACTCTCTACTAAGCCACTGTTTATTTTCTTTGTAACACTTAGGAGAGCCTATAATTAACTTTTTTCTGGTGTACATGCTTATTTTCTGCCTCCCCCAATGAACCAAAAATTCACAAACACAAGGGAATATTGGGATCACATGTGATAATTATGCCTTTATGAAATTCTCCTTTCACTTCTATAACAGTATTTGATCTTTACATTTGGAGATGATTTGGACCCTAGACTTCTAGGATCCTCCAAATACCCAAATATTAGGAGGGAAATAAGCTGTGCTTAGACACACTTTATACTTTGGTTATGTAGGAATCTACCATCTGCCTTAAACAGGAAAAGAGAAAGAGGAACTTTCCTGATAAGAGGTAATAGTTGGCCATGTGAAGAATAGATAGAGGATGAGGGAAAGGGAATAAAGAAGCCTGTAAATCTGCTGGGACGTTGAGTCACAGTATAGATGTAAGTATAATTCAGTGACTAAGATATCTCAGCATCTGTGTTGAGAAAAGCCCAAAAGATAAGGGACAACCATGACTCTTCATGGGAGGCTGGAGATGAAAGCAGCCTTCACAGACAAGAAAGAATTTGAGGGAGGAGTAGATGATGCCGTCAGGTTTCTGTTTTTCTCTTTCTAGTATTGCTCCCCTCAGCCCATCTATGTAAGAAAAACTGTAGGTGATTGGTTCACTGAACTCTTATGGCCTCAGTTCTAGAATTCTTGAAGCTTGGGTGTTTCTGATACCACAGATGACCTGGGGTAGGAAGCTTGTTAACACCTCAGAGTCTTTCTTAACTTCTCTGGTAGATTTGATCCCTCCCATCTCTGAACTTTTATACCAATTTTACTTTTTTACCACATGGGTTCGCATTTGATATTCCATATTTTCTTCTTCTCAGATTACTTCCTTTGTTGGCCTTGTCTTCCTAATCACTTTCTGTACTTCTCAAGAACAACTGTCTAACTACTCTAGTGTTCCTAATGCTTGACATGTAATAGAAAACTATTTAGGGAGCATTGGATTAGTCCATAATTTGCTATGGACAAGATGGGAAAGGAAAGCACTTTCTCCTTTGCCCTTTCTTGATATCACCTCTCCCCTAAATTTTTCTCTTAGTGTCACCTCTTCAATACAAATTTCTTCTTTATAGATTTATCGAGAATTTCTTATATATGCCTGAGTTTCTGTGATGCATGTTAAGTGACTTAGTAGTAGTGTGTAAGGCTCATCTAGTCCTTCCCCAAAGCTTATATTCTAGCTCACAAGGCAAGACAGGTACTTATGTGGCAGGAAATAAGAACGTGATTAATAATAGTGATACCAACCCACATATTGCTGTAAGACTTGTTTCTACAAAAAGACACATGGCAAAACCCTATTAAGATGTGACACTTTTCCTACTTTCCACTTTTCCTGGTGAAAGTGAGAAGGTGAATGGAAAAATCCCTTAATATGCAGCCTGAAGTTCAGGGATCTATGAGAAGTGAAGAGAGTTTACTGTATTAAGACACATGGAAATGGTTCATAGGGACACTATTTTCTGATTATGAAGAGATGACTTTAAGATTTTACCTAAATCCCAAGGGAAGTCACAAAGCACAAAGTATTTGTGATTTCTGGGAATCTACAGAGATTTTTGAGTGGCAGTAGTTATGTGATGATATTGGTTTTTAAACAAAGTTAGCCTAACTATATATGCAAGTCTCTCAGAAGTGGGAAAGAATAGAGGAAGTTTCATTTATATTCTGTTATGTTAATATAGGCATAACATATTATTACCATTGCATTACTACTTCAGGACTTTGTTATCCTACATTTAATTTTCTAAATCACCTTTTCCATGTTCCTCTATGAGGTCTCATTCTCTAGGGTCTGCTTGCATATTTGTTCAGTTGACACGCCTGTGTATCATACATTTTGTGGGATTCATTATTTCAATTCACCTTTTCTGTGTTAAATGTTTCCTTTGTTATAGCCCATGATAAAGGAAACATTTGCTTTTTTGAATCTTTCAGATTGGGAATCTGTATATGAGACACAAGAATTACCCCTGAAGCAATTTGTGTGTGATGATGTATTAATGGGGAGAATTATAAGCTATGGACTTGAGTGTCCCACTTTTGGAGAAGATTGGAAATGTGAAGATCTTTTTGAGAGGCAGTTGTTAAGCCAAGAGACATTTATCAGGCAAGAAACAATCACTCATAAAGAAACACTTACAGTGGAAATAGACCACAAATATAACAAATCTGGGAAATTTGTCTCATTGGACAATATAGAAGAGAATATTTATAATCACAAGTCAGATAAAAAAAGCTTTTCTAAAAATTCCATGGTAATAAAACACAAGAAAGTCTTTGTAGGAAAGAAACTTTTTAAATGTAATGAATGTGAGAAGACCTTCACCCAGAGCTCATCCCTTACTGTTCATCAGAGAATTCATACTGGAGAGAAACCGTATGAGTGTAAGGAATGTGGGAAAGCCTTCAACCAGAGTCAACACCTTGCCCAGCACCACAGAATACATACTGGAGAGAAACTGTTTGAATGTAAGGAATGTAGGAAAGCCTTCAGCCAAAATGTTCACCTTATTCAACATCAAAGAATTCATACTGGAGAAAAACCATATAAATGTAAGGAGTGTAGAAAAGCCTTCAGCCAGCCTGCACACCTTGCCCAGCATCAGAGAATTCATACTGGAGAGAAGCCCTATAAATGTAAGGAATGTGGAAAGGCCTTCAGTGATGGCTCATCCTTTGCACGACATCAGAGATGTCACACTGGCAAAAGACCCTATGTATGTATTGAATGTGGAAAAGCCTTTAGGCAGAACACATCCCTTATCCGTCACTGGAGGTATTATCACACTGGGGAGAAACCCTTTGATTGCATCGACTGTGGGAAAGCCTTCAGTGATCACATAGGACTTATTCAGCATAGGAGAATTCATACTGGAGAGAAACCCTACAGATGTAATGTGTGTGGAAAAACCTTCAGCTATGGCTCATCCCTGACTGTCCATCAGAGAATTCACACAGGAGAGAAACCATACGAATGTGATATCTGTGGGAAAGCCTTTAGCCATCATGCCTCACTCACTCAGCACCAAAGAGTGCATTCTGGAGAGAAGCCTTACGAATGCAGGGAATGTGGGAAAGCCTTTAGGCAGAGCATACACCTTGCTAGTCACCTGAGGATTCATACTGGCGAAAAACCCTATAAATGTAAAGAATGTGGGAAAGCTTTTAGCATCAGTTCACAGCTGGCTACTCATCAGAGAATTCATACTGGAGAGAAACCTTATGAATGTAAGGAATGTGGCAAAGCTTTCAAACAGAGAGCACATCTTGCACAGCATCATAAAATTCATACCGGAGAGAAACCTTATGAATGTACTGAATGTGGAAAAGCCTTCAGCCAGACTACCCGCCTTATTCAACATCAGAGAGTTCACACGGGAGAGAAACCCTATAAATGTACTGAATGTGGGAAGGCCTTTAGTGATAGCTCATCCTGCTCTCAGCATCGGAGACTTCACACTGGCCAAAGGCCCTACGAATGTGTTAAGTGTGAGAAGGCATACAGAACAAAATCGTTGCTCATTTGTCATCAAAGATGTCATACGGGGGAGAAACCTTATGAATGTAGCATGTGCGGTAAAGCCTTTAGCCATCGGCAATCCCTTACCATTCATCAGAGAATTCACTGTGGAGAAAAACCATATCAGTGTAAGGAATGTAGGAAAACCTTCAGCCAGATTGGACACCTTAATCTACATAGAAGAATCCACACTGGAGAGAGATCTTATGAATGTAAGGAATGCAGAAAGGTCTTCAGACAAAGTGCACACCTTGCTCATCATCAGAAAATTCATGCTGTAGAGTCATGTCAGGCCCCCAGCTCTTCCTCACCTTCTGTGTCACCAAGTCCTGTTGATATGTCTGCTGAATATTTTTGGAATTCATCCACATCTTTCCATTCTCGTTGCCCTAGTCCAAAACACTGTCATTTCACCTGGACTATTCCAATTGTCTAATAACTGGTCTCCTTGCATCCTCTTTTGTCCCCTTCAAGTTCATTTTTCACACTACTGCCACAGTGGTATTTTCAAAATGTAAATGTAATTTTATGACTCCCTTAAAACCCTTGCTATGCAATTTTGAACTACTTGATGCATACAAAGTGCTCAGCACAGTGTCTGACCCAGACTAAGTGCTCCATAATGTTAGCTCAGTATCCTTCAGAGTCTGCTTGAAAGTTATTTTTAAACAGTGAACTCTGGAAGGCAGTATATGTACTTGGAGATCATAACAATTTTGGAACTGAAACAATGTATATGATGAGGGTTAGCATGAGTAGTATGTTTAAAGCTTGAGATCACCACAAAATAAGGTTGTGTTCCTTTGTTGGTGAGGAAATTCAGTGTGACCTGATACATAGAATATGTTTTAGGAAATTCTAGAACTCTGGATAAGACTGGAACAAAAGAACTAGAATTTACTGGGAAGAATGTAAGACTATATTTATTCAAGGCAGAAAGTAAAAATTCCTAATATTTAAAATGGAAGAAACAGAACTTGAATAGTGTAGCCCTCTTCTAAGACACCTGGGTTAACAGATTAATTCTAAACCTTCAAGGAATCATAATTAAGCTGTTCTAGAGTGTAGAAAAAATAATGAAATGGATTATTTTGCAGTATTTGGAATACTTCTTTCATGAGGCTAATTCAACCCTAATATCAAATCCAGAAGAAAAAAATTATAGATGAATTTACTCATGGTTTTATATATAGGAAGGAAATTATTAACCTCTGTTAAGGAGAATAGAGGTTCTGAATAAATGGAGATCTGTGTTTCCAGATGGAAGTTTCAATATTGTTAACATGTTTGTACAGTCAATTCCAGTCACAATCCCTATAGGATATCTTTACATTGACAGTTTTGTTCTGAAAATCATGTAGAATGGTAAATAGGAAAGCATCACAAGGAAATTTTTGAAAAAGATCATATACCCATGAATTTAGTTTATTGCAAAAGTAATTATTTTTGATGTGTCAGTGGGAGAGATGGATTACTTAAATGGTGCTTGACAGTTATCCAACTGGAAATAAGGTCAGATCCACATTTCACCCCTTACAGAGAAGTTCATTCAATATGATTAAAGATGTAATAGGAAACAATATTAAGATTCTAGAAGAGAATGTAGAATATTTCTATCCCTTTGAGTTCAGGAAGGCTTTGATAAGCAGGACACAGAGTCCAGAAGTCATGAAGAGAGACAGAGTGATAGGACCATGTAAAAAATTTAAACTTTTCCATGGTATAAGACACTGTATTCAAAGTTAAAAGGCACATGACAGACTGAGATATATATATATATATATATATATATATATATATATATATATATTTTTTTTTTTTTTTTTTTTTTTTTTTGCGGTATGCGGGCCTCTCACTGTTGTGGTCTCTCCCGTTGCGGAGCACAGGCTCCGGACATGCAGGCTCAGCGGCCATGGCTCACGGGCCTAGCCGCTCCGCGGCATGTGGGACCTTCCCAGAACAGGGCACAAACCTGTGTGCCCTGCATCGGCAGGCGGACTCTCAACCACTGTGCCACCAGGGAAGCCCCCAGACTGAGATATATTTTAACCATATATTACGAAGCATATAGCCCTTAAAAAAGGGCTGTTGGAAAGCAGCAAGGATAAGGTAAGATACACAGTCTGACAAAGTCTGATAAGATGAGATACACAGTATAACAGCAAATCTTAAATGAAGAAATTAAAACAGTCAAATAAAGGAAGATCTTAATTGCACTAATGATCAAATAAATGGAAAATTTAAAAGTCCTCATCACCAACACAAACCAGCACACATTTTATGGATAATATCCAGTACGGTTGCAGATGTGAGAAACCATATTTTTATATTACATTGGGAGGGTACATAGGTGGAAAGCCATTTTAGAAGGCAATATGGTGTGACCTGTCAGTATTTAAAATGTAATTAATCACTGCTGCAATTCTACATCTAGGAATTTATCTTCTCGAAAAGCACAGGTACAGAAATATAGATGCATAAGCACATTCATTACAGAATTGTAAAAAACTTGGAACAGTTTAAATGTCCAGCAGTAGTAAATTTGTTACTTAACTGTGGAAAATCAGTTCAGTGGATTATTAAGCAGTCACTGGAAAGAATGAGGTGGATGTCTATGCTCACAAAACAATGCTTTGTAGTTTATTGAGAATGTAATTTTCATAACTATATAATATGATGGCACAGTTATAAACACATAAACTTTTTAAAGTTAAAATTATGAAATGTGTTGTTTTTGTCTACAATACAAATAGAAACCATGCATACACAAATACAGACTCCTTCCCCCAGCTGTGTTGGTTGGGCTGTTCTGATGTCATTCACTGAGGTTTTGTTTGCATTGCCAGCTGTACACAGTTCACTTTAATCCAGTCATATACTCTCTCCTTGGGACTCAGGAGGAAGCTGAATATGAGTCATCCTTTGGCCACAATTTTAAGATGGCTCCTGAGTTCCTGCTGCTCTGCTTGCTAGAGCTGACTTGTTTCATGTTCTGGTAGGTTGTTTCCCACAAGCATTTTGTTTTCATTTTATTTTATTTATTTATTTACTTATTTAATTTATTTTTTGCTGTGCTGGGTCTTTGTTGCTGTGCACGGGCTTTCTCTAGTTGCAGCAAGCGGGGGCTACTCTTTGTTGCGGTGTGCGGGCTTCTCATTGCGGTGGCTTCTCTTGTTGCAGAGCAAAGGCTCTAGGCACAAGGGCTTCAGTAGTGGCGGCACATGGGCTCAGTAGTTGTGGTGCATGGACTCTAGGGCATACGGGCTTCAGTAATTGTGGTGTGTGGGCTCAGTAGTTGTGGCTCGCAGGCTCTAGAGCACAGGCTCAGTTGTTGTAGCACATGGGCTTAGTTGCTTCGTGGCATGTAGGATCTCCCCAGACCAGGGATCAAACCCATGTCCCCTGCATTGGCAGGCGGATTCTTAACCACTGTGCCACCAGGGAAGTCCCTTGTTTTCATTTTAAAATTAGATTAAGTTCTTTTGCTGTCAAACAAGGAAACCTACCAATATAGAAATTGGTAGCCTTGAGTGGGTTTTAGGCAAAAGATCCTTAGAAAATGTGGAATTATTATTAAAGTACGGTTATTGGATGAAATGGAGCAAAGCAGTGTAAGGCTCCTAATCATATTTTGTGCCATGGAAGTAATATGCCTTCATAGCAACTGTAAAACAGCTGATCAGCTGCGGTCTAGATGGCTTTTGCTTTGGACGAATTCAAAGAGGACAAGAAGTGCCAGTCCAAGAAATATGTATGATGTTTGTTCATAGTGGAACTGAATAGTATAAAGCAAGAAGAAAAAAGGGCTTATTTCTTAAAATTTTTGCTTTAAGGCATGGAGTAGAACACAAGCCATTTTTGTAACATAGGTGAAAGACTTGCTTGTAGCTATCAGGCTGTGCTTGCTAAATATCAAAGAATGAGCTACAGTGCCAGGTTAATTCACAATTTTGGCAGGTCTCTTAAGTAGAATGTTTGATATTAATTAGGAACAGTTGGTATCCTGGTTATTGGAAAGAGGACTTGTGGGAGAAGTTTGAGATTTTGAAACTCTAAGCCGCTAAGAAACCTTAAAACAAAAAACATACCAACTAATTCACATTTGCCTGAGATAGCCATGGATGAAGGTTAACCAATTTCCCTTTTAGCTTACCAATATTATGGCTTCACTGATTTAAAAAGAAGAAAGGAAGAATGGGGGGAGGAAGGAAGGGAAGAAAGAAAAGACAGAAAGGTCTGATTCTCAAGTGGTCTAGAGGTTGATATAAGAAAAGAGATTAGGAAATGGATGAAGGACTCCCCAAAGTATTTATCAACATTCATATCAGAATCTAGAAAATGGCCTCAGGAACGGGTTTTAATAGTGCTTGGCCTCAGAAGTTGGAATAAAATTTTGAGCTGGGTTGAATTTATTTATAGGTTTACACATCAGTAATTACATATTCAATGTGCTAATTTGTGCAGCTTATTGCTTTTCCAATAGTTTTCTGGGTAGACAAATGCAATCTATTAAGTCCTAACTGATGACTAAATGACATTGAACGACCAGAAATGATCTTGCCTGATACACAGGAAGGACCTGGGAAAACTTGGGGATGCTGAATTTGCTTTCTTATTACTGAGTTTCTCTCTTACTCTATCATTAGGCTCCGTGAGACAGGGCCAAATGCCTTTCCTTGAATCCGTGCCACGGGGAAATCATCACTATATTCAGAAAGTGCTTTATGGCCATTCCTTTTTTTTTTTTTTTTAAGTATTTTTTAAAATTTATTTATTTATTTTTGACTGCGTTGGGTCTTCGTTGCTGTGCGTGGTCTTTCTCTAGTGGTGAGCGGGGCCTACTCTTTGTTGTGGTGCACAGGCTCCTCATTGCAGTGGCTTCTCTTGTTGAGGAGCATAGGCTCTAGGCACACGGGCTTCAGTAGTTGTGGCTTGTGGGCTCTAGAGTGCAGGCTCAGTAGTTGTGGCGCACAGGCTTAGTTGCTCCGTGGCATGTGGTATCTTCCCGGACCAGGGCTCGAACCCATGCCCCCTGCATTGGCAGGTGGATTCTTAACCACTGCACCACCAGGGAAGCCCTATGGTCATTCTTAAGATGCTGGGCTTACTGGGGTGGGGGCTGCTTCTGAACTCCCGTAAATGCAGGAGCCCAGGAAAGCTGAGCTCCAGATAGCAGCAACTTGCCAGGTGCAAGAAGTCAATTCAGGGGCCATCATTTAAAAGTCTACAAATAACAAATGCTGGAGAGGGTGTGGACAGAAATGAACCCTCTGCTCTGTTGGTGGGAATGTAAACTGATGTAGCCACTAAGGAGAACAGTATGGATGTTCCTCAAAAAACTAAAAATAGAGTTACCATATGATCCAGCAGCCCACTCCTGAGCAAATATCCAGAAAAAAATATAATTCAAAAGGACATGCACCCCAATGTTCATAGCAGCATTATTCACAATAGCCAAGACATGGAAGCAACTTAAATGTCCATCAACAGAGGAAAGAAAGAAGACGTGGTACTATATACAATGCAATATTACTCAACCATAAAAAAGAAATGAAATAATGCTATTTGCAGCAACATGGATGGACCTAGAGATTGTCATAGTGAGTGAAGTAAGGTCAGACAGAGAAAGACAAATATCATATGATATCACTTATATGTGGAATCTAAAAAAGGGGTACAAATGAAGCTATCTACAAAACAGAAATAGAGTTACAGATGTAGAAAACAAACTTATGGTTACCGGGGGAAAGAGGGGGATAAATTGGGAGACTTGGATTGACATATACACACTACTATATATAAAACAGATAATTAATAAGGACGTACTCTATAGCACAGGGAACCCTACTCGATACTCTGTAATGACCTATATGGGAAAATCTTAAAAAGAGGGGATATACGTAAATGTATAACTGACTCACTTTGCTGTATAGCAGAAATGAACACAACATTGTAAAGAAACTATACTACAATAAAAAAAAAATTTTTTTAAACTTCGTACAGTAAAACGCACTCATTTTGGGTGTAGAATTCTAACTTTGACAAACTCATACAGGCATGTAACCTCTACAACCAGGATGTAGAGGACCCAAGAATTCCCTTACGTCTTTTGTAGTCAGTCTCCTCCTCCTGTCCCCAGCCTCTGGCTACCACTGCTTTGTTTCCTGTCTTATATAACATTATAGGGTGTCACATAAGTGGAATCACACAGCATGTAGCCCTTAGAATTTTTGATGATGACTGTAATAATAGCATTATGCCTGGCTGTTGTTTGTGAGGTCATTCACTGAGCCAACAATGTTCTCAACTTCTGGGATAAAGAAAGCTCTGGAGGCAGGTGAATCAAGATAGCAGAATAGAAGAGAATAGAAGGACGTGGAGCTCACCTCCTTCCACAAATACATCAAAAGTACATCTCCATGTGGAACAGTTCTCATAGCATAACTTACTGAATGCTGGCAGAAGAACTCAGACACCAGAAGGGCAGGAAATATCACCATGTAGCAGGGTAGGATGAAAGAAAGGAAAAAAACAACAACAAACAAACCGGAGGAAGCAGGACAGGACCTGTGCCCCTAGGAGGGAGCTGTGAAAGAGGAAAGGTTCCTGCACCCTGGGAAGCCCCTTCAAAGCACTTTCAGCTGGGACAGAAAGGGAGCCTCAGAAGCTTGGAGGAGAGCACAGCAGCTGGTTAGCAGCAGGCAGAACAGAGAGAGACTGACACAGAGGGTCTGTGCTACCAACCTGCACTTCCCAGCCCAAGAGGCGTGCAACTGGGGGTGTATGGGGAAGAAACCCAAGCCCACCACAGGGGCGAAGCACCACTCTTTTTTTTTTTTTTTTTTTTGCGGTACGTGGGCCTCTCACTGTTGTGGCCTCTCCCGTTGCAGAGCACAGGCTCCGGACGCGCAGGCTCAGCGGCCATGGCTCACGGGCCCAGCCGCTCCGCGGCATGTGGGATCTTCCCGGACTGGGGCACGAACCCGCGTCCCCTGCATTGGCAGGCGGACTCTCAACCACTGCGCCACCAGGGAAGCCCCGAAGCACCACTCTTAAGGGGCATGTGAAGGGGGGGCGCCATAGCACCCTCACTCTTGGTGTGCTCACAGCAGGTGCATGGCCATTGAAACCCCACTGTAATGCATGAAGGGCTCAGTTATGCATCTGTGGTCAGCTGTGGGTTGGATGGGGGCTGGCTGGTACAGAAGGGCTCAGCCGACTCACATCTTGCCTGGGTGTGCTCTCATGGACAGAGCAGGGATTTATGAGAGTGGGGACACACAGGCACAGCTTCAAGTTTGTTTCTAATCCCATCGGCCAAAGCAGGCCCCATGGCCAAGCCAGGAATATCCTAGGAAGGGCCTACCCAATGGTGTGGCTACAGGGAAGAGTGAAACATGGTAATCACTAATGCAATCCATCTGCTGTTTCGGTGGAAGACAAGTGTCAATCACATGGCATGACCTCTACAAAATTATTTTATAGGACTTCCCTGGTGGTGCAGTGGTTAAGAATCCACCTGCCAATGCAGGGGACATGGGTCCGAGCCCTGGTCTGGGAAGATTCTACATGCCATGGGGCAACTAAGCCCGTGCGCCACAACTACTGAGCCTGCCCTCTAGAGCCCATGAGCCACAACTACTGAGCCCACGTGCCACAACTACTGAAGCCTGCACACCTAGAGCCCGTGCTCCGAAACGAGAAGCCACGGGAGTGAGAACCCTGTGCACCACAATGAAGAGTAGCCCCCGCTCGATGCAACTAGAGAAAGTCCACACGCAGCAACAAAGACCCAACGCAGCCAAAAATAAATTAATTATTTTTAAAAATTATTTTATGTAATCTATATGTCCCCAATTTATAAAGTAAAAGAAAAATAAAAATCTTACCCCATCCTCCCCCTCCCCCACAGCCAGCAAGTTCCTCTCCCTGGAGGCAACCACCCCGAACAGTTTCCTGGTATATTTCCAGAACACTCTATGCATATATAAGCAAATATTTATGTGGATTTTTTATATACATAAATATTCCAAAAAGTTGTATAGTACACCTTTCTACACAAATGGTAACATGTGGAACAGTTTTCCATCTTGCTTTTATCCATTGTCATCTGAGACCCCTTGTGTCCTTAGACAAGGGGGATGGATGTTATCATTTCACAAAGTTTGGGCATAAGATTTATTGAAAGAATTCCTTATGATTATTTTGATCTCACTGTGATTTGTTCGGCTCCAGAAAAAGAGATCACTGAAAAATATTTTTCAGTTATGAATGAAGAATGCTTTTCGGCCGAGTGTGACCAATGAATTGTCCTGTGTTGTAATGCAGCATAGGACTCCTTTTAAAAAAAATTTTTGTTAGGAGATTTTCAATTACACAGAAAGGTATAAAATACAATAAGTGCCCGTATTCAATACCTTTAAAAATAATTTTGCGGGCTCCCCTGGTGGCGCAGTGGTTGAGAGTCCGCCTGCCAATGCAGGGGACATGGGTTTGTGCCCCGGTCCGGGAAGATCCCACATGCCGTGGAGCAGCTGGGCCCGTGAGCCATGGCCGCTGAGCCTGCGCGTCCGGAGCCTGTGCTCCTCAACGGGAGAGGCCACAACAGTGAGAGGCCCGCATACCACAAAAAAAAAAAAAAAATAATAATAATAATAATAATAATAATAATTTTGGTAACATAAAAATACCTAAAAATTTTTAAAT
This sequence comes from Orcinus orca, assembly GCF_937001465.1. NCBI lineage: Eukaryota > Metazoa > Chordata > Mammalia > Artiodactyla > Delphinidae > Orcinus > Orcinus orca. The sequence goes on from NC_064578.1 coordinate 56,597,163, forward strand.
AACGAAATTTACCATATTTTATAACATATATTTGCTTCTAAAAGGGGAAATCGACAGTAATAGTAGGGGACTTTAATACCCCACTTACACCAATGGACAGATCATCCAAACAGAAAATAAATAAGGAAACACAAGCTTTAAATGACACAATAGACTAGGTAGATTTAATTGATATTTATAGAACATTCCAACTGAGAGTGGCAGAACACACTTTCTTCTCAAGTTCACATGGAACATTCTCCAGGATAGGTCACATCTTGGATCACAAATTAAGCCTCAGAAAATTTAAGAAAATTGAAATCATATCAAGCATCTTTTCTGACCACAATGCTATGAGACTGGAATTCAATTACAGGAAAAAGACTGTAAAAAACACAAATACATGGAGGCTAAACAGTACGCTACTAAATAACCAAGAGATCACTGAAGAAATAAAAGAAGAAATAAAAAAATACATAGAGGGCTTCCCTGGTGGCGCAGTGGTTGAGAGTCCGCCTGCCGATGCAGGGGACACGGGTTCATGCCCCGGTTCGGGAGGATCCCGCATGCCGTGGAGCGGCTGGGCCCATGAGCCATGGCCGCTGGGCCTGCGCATCTGGAGCCTGTGCTCCGCAGCAAGAGAGGCCGCAGCAGTGGGAGGCCCACGTACTGCAAAAAAAAAAAACAAAAAAAAACCAAAAAAAACCATAGAAACAAATGACAATGAAAACATGACGACCCAAAACCTATGGGACGCAGCAAAAGCAGTTCTAAGAAGGAAGTTTGTAACAATTCAATCTCACTTCAAGAAACAAGAAAAATCTCAAATATACAATCTAACCCTACACCTAAACAACTAGAGAAAGAAGAACAAAGAAAACCCAAAGTCAGTAGAAGGAAAGAAATCATAAAGATCAGAGAAGAAATAAATAGAAATGAAGAAAACAATAGCAAAATTAATAAAACTAAAAGCTGGTTCTTTGAGAAGATAAACAAAATTGATAAATCCTTAGCCAGATTCATCAAAAAAAAAAAAAAGGGAGAGGACGCAAATCAATAAAATTAGAAATGAAAAGGGAGAAATCACAACTGATACTGCAGAAATACAAAGGATTATAAGAGACTACTACAAACAACTATATGCCAATAAAATGGACAATTACGAAGGAATGGACAAATTCTTGGAAAGGTACAATTTTCCAAGACTGAACCAGGAAGAATTAGAAAATGTAAATAGGCCTATCACAAGTAATGAAATTGAAACTGTAATTAAAAACCTTCCAACAAACAAAAATCCAGGACCAGATGGCTTCACAGGTGAATTCTATCAAACATTTAGAAAACAGCTAACACCAATCCTCAAACTCTTCCAAAAATTGCAGAGGGAGGAACACTCCCAAGTTCATTCTATGAAGCCAACATCACCCTGATACCAAAACCAAAAAAGATATCACAAAAAAAGAAAATTATAGACCAATATTACTGGTGAACATAGATGCAAAAATCCTCAACAAAATACTAGCAAACAGAATCCAACAACATATTAAAAGGATCATACACCATGATCAAGTGGAATTTATCCCAGGGATGCAAGGATTCTTCAATATACACAAATCAATCAATGTGATACAGAACATAAAAAAATTAAGGAATAAAAACCATTATGATCATCTCAATAGATGCAGAAAAAGCTTTTGACAAAATTCAACACCATTTATGATAAAAACTCTCCATAAAATGGGTACAGAGTGAACCTACCTCAACATAATAAAGGCCATATATGACAAACCCACAGCAAGCATCATACTCAATGATGAAAAACTGAAAGCATTTCCACTAAGATCAGGAATAAGACAAGGATGTCCATTCTCACCACTCTTATTCAACATAGTTTTAGAAGTCCTAGCCACAGCAATCAGAGAAGAAAAAGAAGTAAAATAACACAAATTGGAAAAGAAGAAGTAAAACTGTCACTGTTTGCAGATGACATGATACTATACATAGAAAATCCTAAAGATGCCACCAGAAAACTACTAGAACTAATCAATGAATTTGGTAAGGTTGCAGGTTACAAAATTAATGCACAGAAATCTCTGGTATTCCTATACCCCAACAACAAAAAATCAGGAAGTGAAATTAAGGAAACACTCCCATTTACCACTGCAACAAAAAGAATGAAATACCTAGGAATAAACCTGCCTAAGGAGGTGAAAGACTTGTACTCAGAAAACTATAAAACACTGATGAAAGAAATCAAAGATGATATAAATAGATGGAAAAATTTACCATGTTCTTGGATTGGAAGATCAGAGAAGCAATCTACAGATTCAATGCAATCCCTATCAAACTACCAATGGCATTCTTCACAGAATTAGAACAAAAAATTTTACAATTTTTATGGAAACAAAAAAACCCCTGAATAGCCAAAGCAATCTTGAGAAAGAAAAACGGAGCTGGTGGAATCAGGTTCCCCAACTTCAAACTATACCACAAAGCTACAGTAATCAAGACAGTATGGTACTGGCACAAAAACAGAAATATAGATCAATGGTACAGGATAGAAAGCCCAGAGATAAACCCAGACACATATAGTCACCTAGTTTATGACAAAGGAAGCAAGAACATACAATGTAGAAAAGACAGCCTCTTCAATAAGTGGTGCTGGGAAAACTGGACAGCTACATGTAAAAGAATGAAATTAGAACACTACCTAACACCGTACACAAAAATAAACTCCAAATGGATTAAAGACCTAAATGTAAGACCAGACACTATAAAACTCTTAGAGGAAAACATAGGAAAAACACTGTTTGACATAAACCACCGCAAGATCTTTTTTGACCCACCTCTGGGAGTAATGAAAATAAAAACAAAAATAAACAAATGGGACCTAATTAAACTTTAAAGCTCTTGTACAGCAAAGGAAACCATAAACAGGACAAAAAGACAACACTCAGAATGGGAGAAAATATTTGTAAGTGAAACAATGGACAAAGGATTAATCTCCAAAATATAAAAACAGCTCATGGAGCTCAATATCAGAAAAAAAAAAACAATTAAAAAATGGGCAGAAGACCTAAATAGACATTTCACCAAAGAAGACATACAGATGGCCAAGAGGCACATGAAAATATGCTCAACATCACTAATTATTAGAGAAATGCAAATCAAAACTACAATCAGGTATCACCTCACGCCAGTCAGAATGGCCATTATCAAAAAATCTAGAAACAGGGACCTCCCTGGTGGCACAGTGGTTAAGAATCCATCTGCCAATGCAGGGACACGGGTTTGAGCCCTGGTCCAGGAAGATCCCACATGCCGCGGAGCAACTAAGCCCGTGCGCCACAACTACTGAGTGCACGCTAAAGCCCGTGAGCCACAACCACTGGGCCTGTGTGCCACAGCTACTGAAGCCTGAGCGCCTAGAGCCCATGCTCTGCAACAAGAGAAGCCACCGCAATAAGAAGCCTGCGCACCACAACGAAGAGTAGCCCCCCCGGCTCGCCGTAACTAGAGAAAGACCGCGCACAGCAACGAAGACCCAACGCAGCCAATAAATAAATTTTAAAAAATCTAGAAACAATAAATGCTGGAAAGGATGTGGTGAAAAGGGAACCCTCCTGCCCTGTTGGTGGGAATGTAAATTGATACAGCCACTATGGAAAACAGTATGGAGGTTCCTTTAAAAACTAAAAATAGAACTACCATATGACCCAGCAATCCCACTACTGGGCATATACCCTGAGAAAACCATAATTCAAAATGAGTCATGTACCACAATGTTCATTGCAGCTCTATTTACAATAGCCAGGACATGGAGGCAACCTAAGTGTCCATTGACAGATGACTGGATAAAAAGATGTGGCACATATATACAATGGAATATTACTCAGCCATAAAAAGAAACAAAATTGAGTTATTTGTAATGAGGTGGATGGACCTAGGGTCTGTCATACAGAGTGAAATCAGTCAGAAAGAGAAAAACAAATACCGTATGCTAACACATATATATGGAATCTAAAAAAAAAATGGTACTGATGAACCTAGTGGCAGGGCAGAAATAAAGATGTAGACATAGAGAATGGACTTGAGGACACGGGGGAGGGGAGGGGGAAGCTGGGGAGAAGTGAGAGGAGCATCGACATATATACACTACCAAATGTAAAATAGTTGGCTGGTGGGAAACAGCAGCATAGCACAGGGAGATCAGCTCAGTGCTTTGTGACCAACTAGAGGGGTGGGATAGGGAGGGTGGGAGGGAGGCTCAAGAGGGAGGGGATATGGGGATATATTTATGCATATGGCTGATTCACTTTGTTGTACAACAGAAACTAACACAGTATTGTGAAGGAATTATACTCCAACAAAGATGTGTTTTAAAAAATAATATTGGGGGCTTCCCTGGTGGCGCAGTGGTTGAGAGTCCGCCTGCCGATGCAGGTTCGTGCCCCGGTCTGGGAAGATCCCACTTGCCGCGGAGCGGCTGGGCCCGTGAGCCATGGCCGTTGAGCCTGTGCGTCCGGAGCCTGTGCTCCGCAAAGGGAGAGGCCACAACAGTGAGAGGCCCGTGCTGCACACACACACACAAATAATAATAATAATGATAATTTTGGTAACATAAAAATATAATACCTAAAATTTTTTAAATAATGAAATTTACCGCATTTTATAACATATATTTGCTTTTAAAATAGTCATGAAAATATGTCTATATGTATATTTTCCAGGTCTAGTTGTTTTTTTTTTAACATCTTTATTGGAGTATAATTGCTTTACAATGGTGTGTTAGTTTCTGCTTTATAACAAAGTGAATCAGTTATACACATACATATATCCCCATATCTCTTCCCTCTTGCATCTCCCTCCCTCCCACCATCCCTATTCCACCCCTCTAGGTGGTCACAAGGCACCAATCTGATCTCCCTGTGCTATGCGGCTGCTTCCCACTAGCTATCTATTCAGGTCTATTTTAAAGTAAATTACAGACATATCTCACTTCACTGGTAAATACCTAAGCCTGCATCTCTAAGAAATAAAGAAAATCTTTGCAACCACAATATTATTATCACATAATGAAATAAATAATTTCTTAATATCAGCCAGTGACCAGTCCATATTTAGATTTCCTTGGCCCCCCAAGAAAGGTTGAAAAATTGTTGTAATTTATCAGAAACTGATACGTCAAGCCTCGAAAATAACTCAAGCACAAGTGATCTTCAGCTAAGCCAGGAAGGGAGAGATGCAGACATATAACAAATGGAGACACATCTGCCTCCCAGTCCACCAGCTCCCTCAGCTCCCAGCCCTACAAAAGAAGCTAGTGAGGGGCCTGGGAGGAGAGAATCTGTCTGCCTTTTTTACTTCTGTCCTGGCATTTTCTTCACAGGCCTTGGCACACAGTAGGTCCTGAAGAAACATCAGGTGAATGAATAAATAAGAGAAAAACCCCTGACCTGGCCCTGGTATCCTGTAGGGTCAGGAACCACAGTGTCTGAGTCTTCCCTGTGTTCTAGGTATCACCCAGGCCACAGCACACAGTAGGTCCTGATGAAGTGCCAGGTGACTGAACAGTTGTATATCCCCAGCACCAGCACTTGGAGTCATTTAGAGTCAGGGACCACAGAGTTGGCACTCCCTGTGCCCCAGATATCATGCAACCCAGGCCTTAGCACACAGTAGGTCCTCAGTAGACATGAATGAATGGGTCAGGTAAATGAATGAGTTGGCGAACATCCTCAGCACCACTCCTGCAGCCTTTCACGGTCAGAGACCATGCAATTCTGGTCCATTCCTGTGATCCAAACTTTGCCCAGCCCAGGCCTCAGCACATAGTAGGTCTCCAAGAAGTGCCAGGTGACTGAATGAGTAGTTTATACATCCCAGCATCAGCCCTGGAGTCATTAAGAATCAGGGACAACAGAGTTGGTTCCTCTGTGTGCCCCAGACATCACTCAGGCCATAGCACACAGTAGGTCCTCAAGAAATACTGAGTGACTGAATGGATAGTCGAAATGCCCAGCCCCAGCCCTAGAGCAATTCAGGGTCATGGACCACACAGAGTCTGGCTCCTCCCTCTGACCTTTGCTCAGTTCAGGCCTATGCACACAGTAGGTGTTCAGTAAATGCCAGGTGAAATGGGTGAATGAGTAAAATGGAACCTAGTTTACAGACATGGTGCTGAGTTCAATGACCCGAGAGAACAGAAGAAACAGGCCCTCAGCAGCTGCAGAGCTGCGGGTCAGCCCCGCCTTGGGTGGGGGTGGGGCTACAGGGCCGTGGGCGGGGCCACAGGACTGTCCACTGAGCCCTCCCGCCAAGACTTCAGGGAGAGCCTACCTGGTCCGAGTGCGCAGGCGCAGAGGGCTCCGGCGCCCCTTGAGTCCACAGGCACCAGCCTGTATTCGCTGGGTGAAGGGCTCCCAAGCTGATTTTGACTTCGTGGGGGACTGTGCTGCTCCGGCCTCGCGTGTAGGCTGGTTGGCCGGCTGTGACGTCCTGTCCCTGCCCAGGAGCAGGGATGGGCTGTAGGGATGTGTGTGGCGAGTCTGCCCTGAGTCCCTCCTGCTGCAGTCAGCAGCCCCCAGAGGAAGCAGGAGTTTGTAGACCCTCCTGCTGCAGAAAGAATGGAGCCCCCGCGAGGTCAGAGTCTGAGTGTCTACAGCTGCAGAAGGAGCTGAGCCCCTGGAGCAGGAGTCATCGAAAACGTTTGTTTCGGAGCTTTTGAAATTTAGGGATACAGATAAGGTCAAGAGGAAGAGAAGTGGACAGTCCATGAACACCATGGTGCTGGATGCTGAAGCCGCTCCCTGGTGGCAGCTTGCAGCAAGCCCACCGACCCCAAAACCACTCTCACAACCGGAATTGCCCATCCTCGGAGTAGGCAGTCTCATGATGAGAATTACAAGCTATGGACCAGCGGCTGGGCATCCCAGCTATTTCCCTATGATTTTAAATTTGCCGTATTTGCCAACTTATTTGACCTATTTCCCCCTCCACCACGTACCCCACATACTATATGCAGATACTACCCTGGGTCCAACATCTCCGTTCCAGGAGGGGACAGAGCAGCTTCAAGCATTTGGGGGAGAGGGTCCAAGAGGCTGGGGCCCCACAAGGTGGTGTGGGTGTAGGAAGGGTTCCTGGGAGACAGAGCCTGATCTCTGCAGCCCTCTCCAATTCAACCTTCCCAAGACCAAGTTTCTCTGGGGAAAGCCACCCGAGTAGGAGGACGCCAGAAAAGAGGCGCATTAATCTGTAATTGTCAGGTGGTGATACAGGCTATAAGGATGATCAGAGTGAACTGCGGATGGCGTGGTCAGGGAAATCCTCTTTAAGGAGGCGAACGTTGGAGCAGAGACCTGTAGGACTGAGGGAGCCATGTGGGCTTATGGGGGAAGAGCATTCCAGGCAGAGGTCCATTCCAGAGCTGGTGCAAAAGTCCTGAGGCTGGTGCACGATGCGCTTGTTGGAACAGCAAAGAGGCCAGTGCAGCTGGAGCAGCAGCTGGAGCAGCGGAGGGAGCAAAAAGCAGAGATGGGGGCGCAGGCGGGTTTGCGTGGGGCTGGACGGCTATTGTGAGGACTTTAGCTTTTACTTGCTGAGGTGTGCATTATACATGGTCTTAATTATGGTTTAATGGGATCTGCCTGGCTGTTGGGTGGAGAACAGAGCATCAGCGGTGCTGGTGGAGACTTTAATCATCCATGAAATGAGGTTCCTGGCATGTGGTAGAGCCCAAATAAATAAGCACTGCTAATATGATTTATATTACTAGCGTCATAATTTTCAATATCTCACAAATGTGATTAAGATTACCAGCTCCGTCTGAGCTAATCACAGTCCCTTGGCCTGGACATCTATGATGGTCTCCACAGGCATCTCCATTCCACTCTTGCCCAGCTGCGCATCGTTCTTCGCCTACTCCTCCAACAGCTTGCTCCTGCCTCAGGCCTCTGCATCCTTTATTGCAAGACTCTGGTCCCTGCAGCCAAGCAGCGACGGGAGGGGGTGTGTGTGTGATGAGAATCTGCCCCGCCTCCTCGCCTTGCCAAGTAGGTGATGGGGGTGGTAGCTATTCTCCCAGCCACATGGAGAAGAAGGAGGTCACCCCCAAAAGGAAGGTAACTAGGAGGTCAGCGGAAAGTCCTCAGCAATATTTTTAGACCTGGAGAACCAGCTCTAAATTTTTTTCCTTATAAATCCATTCTTTACTTGGACAATCCTCTCCTTCCAACTCACTGCTTTTGTTCCAGGAATACTTAATACATTAAAAAAAAAAAAAAGATATACTACCTCCCCTGCATATTTCTAGTAATTATCTTCCAAGACCCAGGAATCTTTTCCCAACATTTCCAAGAATACCATTCCTGAAAAGAGATATTTTATTTTAAATTATTTTCTGCATTGGTCAATGCCTTTTACAAATAACTTCTTTAACACAGCGTACATATCCTCATTTACATATTCAGTCATCACAACAGTTCATTCCAGCTCTAAATGAAGCCGATTTCATCCTGAACTTTGGTGTAAGTGAATCTACAATGAATCTCTTTGCTTGAGTTCATTTGAATTGAGACTCTCCTATTTGCAACCAATAAAATACTAATGAATGAAACAGCTGAGGCTTGTGTTTCTTTCTTTTAAGGGCCAGTTGTTGGCTTGTTGGGTGCAATCATCCAGAGAGGGGAATGGAGAGAGAGAGAAGCCCATACTTCTCCTGCCCTGATTTCTCTAGCAAACTCAGGGGAGGCCACTGAAAGTCCTATTAAAACAAAATAACTGGGCTTCCCTGGTGGCGCAGTGGTTGAGAGTCCGCCTGCCGATGCAGGGGACACGGGTTCGTGCCCCGGTCTGGGAGGATCCCACATGCTGCGGAGCGACTGGGCCCGTGAGCCGTGGCCGCTGAGCCTGCGCGTCCAGTGCCTGTGCTCCACAACAGGAGAGGCCACAACAGTGAGAGGCCCGCATATGGCAAAAATAAATAAATAAATAATAAATAAATAAACCCACTACATGTTAAAGGAAAACAAATTATAAACTAGAGAAATAATGGACATAAATAAATCCTAGTGATGGTTCTTCAGAAAGTTAATAATAAACTAGATAAAACTTTGACAAATCTAATAACCACAAACCGAAGTTGAAAGGCAGAAAGGGGACAGAATAAAATAAAGAGAAGATTTTGTTTAATTATAAAATACTGTGCACAAATACGCTGATCATCTGGGGGGGGGACGCTTAGTGGAATGAAGCATAGCCTAGGGGATAAGAGAACACTGTAAATCATAAAAATTAATGGAGTAAAAAGTATTCATAAGCTAATAACATGAGAAGAAATGGAGAAAGCCATCCAAGAACTCACTGAAACTTCCCCTCCATAGCTCTAGGACCTGATTACTTTGCTGGTGAATTCTTTCAAAATGTCAAGGAATTGATACTTCTCAAGCTACAGAAAGTATTCGAAAGCACAGAAAAAGGTTAAACTTTACTCAAGTCCTTCATGATGCAAGCTTAGCCACGATACCAAAACTTAACAAAGATAGCACCAGTCTTACATAAGAAGATAGAGGCAAGAATCTTACAGAAAATATCAAGAAATAGAATTCAATATCTGAAAAGACTGCTGTACCACCATCTTAAGAATGCAAAGATGATTTGTAATTAAGAAATCTACCAGATTTTATCGCTCCTAAGTTGCACGTGTTCACCTTCTCTGAAGTCAGGATGCATCTTCCACTTGGTGGCATCTTACATTTAAGTAGCATTTTTTTTCTTTCTCAGGGGTATACAAAGTAATGCATGTTTTACAATCGATGATGTCTTAAGGTCAGTGAAATACAGTAATTCAAAACCTCACACAAAAAGGTTAAATACAAAAGAAAAATCATCTCAATGGATGTTTAAAAGGCATTTGATAATATTCAAGACCTGTTCCTGATTTTTAATCAGGTCTCTTCCTTAACATGACACAGGGCATCTATTTCTAAACAATAGCCACTTTTATAGTTAAATGTGAAACATCATAGGCATCCCTGTTAAAACCAGGAACAAATAAAGCACACACACTACCAAGACTATGGTCATTTGTTGCGGAGCTTTTGACCACTCCACAAAGCCCTGAAACACACACACACACAAAAAAAAAGAAGAAAGAAAAACTATAAATATCAGAGGGGGAGCCACCATTGTCACGTGCAAGAAAATGGGATTACAGGATTGGGAATGAGACAGTGTATCAGCTGTAAAGCCGTTTGAATTAAAAACTACAAACTATAGCACAGGGAACTATCCTCAATATCTCATAATAACCTATAATGGAAAAGAATCTGAAAAAGAAAATTTATGTATATGTATAACTAATCACTTTGCTGTACACTTGAAACTAACACAACATTGTAAATTAACTATACCTCAATAAAAACAAATAAAAAAGTATACAACAAAGTGATCAGATATAAATATACAAAAGTAAGTACTATACCTATGTCCTAGCAGAGGAAATATCAGAAAGATGATACATGTGGTGAAAATTTCAAAATGATATAAAAATTCTCACAGTTTCAAATACCACCTGTACTCTAATGATCTTCACATGTACGTGTGTGTGTGTGTTTTTCTTGACCCAACCCCTCTCTTAAATTCCTGACATAAATCTCACTGTATACCTGCCATCTCCGCTTGAATATCTCATGGGCATCTTAAACTTTACATTTCCCAAATATCCCTCCCCACTGGCCAAAAAAATACGTCCTCTTGCAGTTTTCCCCCAGTCTACCCCTCAGGTCCCTCCAGGCATCCAACTGTGGCACCCTTGACTCCTGTCTCTCAATACCCACCTCCAACCCACCAGCCAACGCTGTTGGCTTCACCTTCCAAATACATCCAGACGCTGACCACTTCCATCCACTCCCCCCAGTACCACCACACCGGTCAAAGTCACCATCACTCTTGTTTCTTTCTTTGTTTTAATTCAATTTCAGAGTTTATTTTATGGGAAACTGTACCACTATCTTACACCATACTGCCATATTAACTCAACATGGACTACAGACTTGAATGTAAAACTTAAAACCACAAAACTCATGGAAGAAACATAAGGCAATGGTTCCTTCATATTGGTCTTGGCAATGATTTTTTTTTTTATATGACAACAGAAGCACAAGCAACAAAAATAAACAAGTGGGACTACATCAAACAAAAATGCTTCTGCACAGCAAAGGAAACTATCAACAAAAGGGCAAACTATTGAATGGGAGAAAATATTTGTAAATCATACATCTGACAAAAAGTTAATATCCAAAACATATGAAGAACTCATGCAACTAAATACCAAAAAACAAAACAAAACAAAAAAACCTCCAAACAATTGGGTTAAAAACTGGGCACTCTTGTTTCTTATCCTGACCCTCCCCTCACCCCCAATTTCTTTTGTATGTGTCAGCCAGAGCGATCCCTCCAAAGCTAAAGTCACTCTGCCCCAGCCACTCTCACCTCCAAGCTTTGCAGTTATGCTTTCTCCTGCCTGGATATCTCCGCCACATCTTCCAGCTCCACATTTTCCACCACATCTTTAGAAACCCCCACCCATACCACTCTGTATAGAACAGCATCCCCCAATACCTCCCCACGGTAGACCACCCATCTGCCCTCCCCAGCTCTCTTTCTCCCGTGTCCAGAGAGGGCAGAGATTTTAGTTTGCTCGTGGCTGTATCTCCAGTGCCTGACCCAGAGTCCAAGTTTATAAATATTTCTCAAATGAATGAATGAATGGAAAGACAGGGACTTCCCTGGCGGTCCAGTGGTTAGGACTCTGTGCTTCCACTGCAGGGGGCACGGGTTTGATCCCTGGACTAAGATCCCGCATGCTGCATGGCACGGTCCCCCCCCAAAAAGGACATACCACAACGAAGGATGGGAAGACAAAATGTTTAAAACGGTGACAATTCTTCTGCAAAATAACGATGAGTTAAATGCAATTGCTATTAAAATATCTGGGAAGTTTTGGGAACGGGCATGAATGAGTTATCTGGAAAGCTAGGCAGTGGTGAACATTAAAAAAATTCTGTTAAAGGAGAGAAATGAAGGGGACACGTACTATGAGATGTTAAAGCATGTTATAAACCATTAATGGGATTCACATCTCTAATCTTCGGGAAAGGACCAATTCCTCCCTCTAGCTTGCTCTCCCCCACTGGATGCCACCTCCTTCCTTTTACAACCTGGAGAGAATAACCCACGTTAGCAGTTCCCAAACCTGGCAGAGCATCAGAAACCTCCTGGGGGAGTTTTTCACATATTTTGGTCTCCACCATGGGAATTTCGGATTCAGTGGATCTACATTCAGAGATCTTATGAAGTCCCTAATAATCCACGCTCCAGAAAATGAAGCCAACTGGATAAACATTCATTCTCCTGTGGCAACAAAAACAAGGATAACCTAACAATTCATCTGTTGAGGAAATGGGCATGACACAACTGCAGTATAGAATATTCGGCAGCTGTAAAACGTAATTTTTAAAAAGGATGAAAGTGATCAGGATGGAAAGTTATCCAGACGATATTGTTGTGAAAACACCAAATGGCAGAATAATAATCTTGCTATAATTTCCTTTTTCGGGGGTTAAGAAATATATGCCATTTACTGTAGGACTCTATTTATATGAAGGCAAAACGAATCTATGCAACCAGAAATCAGAACTGGGATGAGGGAGTGAGTCAGACTGGAAAGGAAGATGAAGGCATTTTCTAGGATGATGGCAGGTTGGTTACACAAGCATATATGTGTGTGTCGACACTTACTGACATGTGCATTTTATTGGAAATACTTATGCCTCCTTTTTTTTTTTTTTTTTTGGCTGTGCTGCGCGGCATGCGGGATCTCAATTTCCCCGACCAGGGATCTAACCCGTGTCCCCTGCAGTGGAAGCACAGAGTCTTAAACACTGGACCACCAAGGAAGTCCCAGGTATGCCTCCATTTTTAAAAAGCAGAGTATAAATTCAGGAAAATGTAAAAAAAAAGTTTTAAAAAAGAAGAAAATGTAGTTAATATGGCTCATCTGAAATCCAAAAATTTTACACATACACACACGCACACAACACCACACGTAATGGCACTCTTTGTTTGCCTCACTTAGTTCCTCTTTGTTTCTCCTCCAGCTGCTGTGAGTGTTGGCTGCTAACTTGATAGTTTATGGTTTATATTTATGGTTGCCCCCTTTCTCCTAAGAAATGCCCTTTGCTAAGAGGAGCCACCTCTCTAGAGAGTTACCTAGAAGGTTACACTCACTGTCCACAACCAGCGATGGGAGATAAAAGCCTCCCCACTGGCTCAGAGAAGGACTGGTACTATTCGCACTCCAGAGCTCCCTGTGGGATCAGACTGAAGCCGGACCTCAGTTAAACCCATATAATATTTGCCTCACTCCCTCTCCTCCTTCCCAGCCTCCCTCACCCCTTATGGGTTCTACCCAAGAACACACTTCCTCAATAAATCCCTTGCACAAGAATCCTAGTTCAGTCTCATCTTCCAGGGAAAAAAATGCCTGCAAGGAAACGGGACAACCTTCTAAAAACATTCTGTTGAAGTATAATATGCAAAGAGAAAATTGCATGTATCCTACAAGCGTGATGAATCTCCAGAAGGTGAATCGTGTAACTGGCACCCAGAAGAAGAAGCAGATCATTATCAGCACCCCAAAATGTCCCCCTCTCATGCTCCCTCATTTACCCCACCTCGAAGGGAACCAGTATCTGGATTTCTAATGTTGTAGATGAGTTTTGCTTTTATAGCAACTTTTACCAAGTCTATTTCTTTCCTTACCTCATACTCTGAGAAGGTTTGCATTTGTGACACATGCTTGTATTTTATGGTATGGGAGTGATGGGACTATTTTTTCCTCCCTGCTTTCCTATGTCTGGGGCCATAGAGTAGGAATTTCTGCCTCTTAGAAATGTCAGGGGACTTCCCTGGCGGTCCAGTGGTTAGGACTTCACCTTCCAATGCAGGGGGTGTGGGTTCTATCCCTGGTCGGGGACCTGGGATACCACATGCTTTTCGGCCAGGAAGCCAAGGCATAGAACAGAGGCAGTATTGTAACAAATTCAATAAAGACTAAAAATTGTCCACATCAAAAAAAAAAAAATCTTAAAAAACACGAAGAAATATCAGGGTGCTTCCCTGGGTGGTGCAGTGGTTGGGAATCTGTCTGCCAATGCAGGGGACATGGGTTCGAGCCCTGGTCCGGGAAGATCCCACATGCCGCAGAGCAACTAAGCCCATGAGCCACAACTACTGAGCCCGTGCACCACAACTACTGAACCTGCACTCTAGAGCCCATGTGCCACAACTAATGAAGCCTGCACGCCTAGAGCCTGTGCTCCTCAACAAGAGAAGCCACCACAATGAGAAGCCCGCGCACCACAACGAAGAGTAGTCCCCGCTCGCCGCAACTAGAGAAAGCCCACGCACAGCAACGAAGACCCAATGCAGCCAAAAATAAAATAAGTAAAATAAATTTTAAAAAAAGAAATATTAGGAAAGTAACTCCTTTCCTCCCCTCCATTCCTTTACTCACTCCTCCCCACCTGAGGGGTGGAGGGACATAACTGAGTAGTGGGATGGGGAGAAGCCCTCACCCCTTATCCCCAGTCCTCTCTTGAGGGAGGATAAAGTCCCCAGACAGACAGGATACTTTAGTGGTTAAGAAAGGCACTGGATTCAAATCCCACCCCTACCACTTACAAGCTGGGTGCTCCGGGGAAAGTGTACTTGACCTCTCTGTGCCTTAGTTTCCCTGTCTGTAAAATACAATTGTAATGGATCCCACATCAAGAACTATTAAGAGAATCAAATAAATTGAGTTAGCCCCATGGTGAGGGCTGTGGAGCCTGCCTCTGATTGATATTAAAGGTCTCTGGTCCCATATGGCCTGATCTTCTCTTTTGTTTTTTGGAAGGGGGCCACCTATAGGAAGGAGGCTGAGTCCGTGCAGAAAGGTCAGCTGGGTCAGGACCCACCGCCCACCCCTGCCGGGTCCCAGCCTGTGCTCCATCAATGTTGGTTGAATGAGCCATGATGGAGTGAATGAGTGAATGAATGAATGATGTCACAGAGGTCTCTGGGCACCTCCCCCACCCTAACTTCATCTTAAAGGGAGGGAAACCATACTAACTACTTCACAGGGCTCATGAATTAATAATGAGAGCTAGTGAGTGTCGAGTTAATAACAAGAACTACCCAAGACATGGAAGCAACCTAAATGTCCATCAACAGAGGAATGGATAAAGAAGATGTGGTACATATACACAATGGAATATTACTCAGCCATAAAAAAGAATGAAATAATGCCATTTGCAGAAACATGGATGGACCTGGAGATGATCATACTAAGTAAGTCAGACAGAGAAAGACAAATATCATATGATATTGCTTTTATGTGGAATCTAAAAAAATGATGAAAATAAACTTATTTGCAAAACAGAAATAGAGTCACAGATGTAGAAAACAAACTCATGGTTACCAAAGGGGAAAGGGGAGGGGAGAGATAAATTAGGAGTTGGGGATTAACATACACACTATACTGTATACAAAATAGATAACTAATAAAGACCTACTGTCTAGCACAGGGAACTCAATATTCTGTAATAACCTATATGGGGAAAGAATCTAAAAAAGAATGAAAATATGTACATGTATAACTGATTCACTCTGCTGTACACCTGAAACTAACACAACATTGTAAATCAACTGTACTCCAATAAAAAATTTTTTTAAAAAAATGTAAAATAAAATAACAAGAACCACTTAGAATCATGTCAGTCCCATAATACGTGTGACATCAGTGCGTGTCTTACCTGGATCACTTCCAACCAGCTGGAGGTTCCTGACTGGTTTCTACACCTCTGCGTCTCCCTCTGCCTCATCCAACCTCCCTTCCTTCCACAGAGGCCAACAGAGTGGTTTCTGTAGATCCCCAAATCCCCAGAGGCTCCCCACTGCCTACAAGATACACCTGGGGACTTCCCTGGCGGTCCAGTGGTTAAGACTGCCCTTCCACTGCAGGGAGTGAGGGTTCCATCCCTGGTTGGGGAACTAAGATCCCACATGCTGTGCGGCCAAATAAATAAATAAAAAAAAATAAAAACACTTCTTTAAAATTAAAAAAAAAAAGATACACCCAACCTCCTTGGCGTGGAACTCAGCAGCGAGAGGGTCCTGTGAAACGTAAGCTGGAACCTTCTCTGCCTTACAGTAGCCACCCAACTCAGAGTGAAAGCCAACATTTTAGCATGGTTGACAATACCCTACATCATACACCCCCATCACCACCATGACCTCATATCCTACTATTCCTTTCCACTCTTCTCCAGCAAACCAACACCCCCAGCCCCGCTGTTCCTCACGCATTCCAGGCGCACTCCTACCTCAGGGCCTTTGCACTTGCTGTACTCTCTCTGCCCAGAACCTCTCCCCACCAGATATATCTGTCAGTCTCACTCCCCACCTCCTTCAGGTCTGTACTCCAATAGCTCCCTCTCAGGGGTACTTCCTTGACAATCTTCTTAAAATAGCAACATTTACCCTCACCTCGTATGCCCATAACTCTGCTTAATTTTTCTCCATAGCACTTATTACCATCCAGCATGAAGTATAGGTTAGCTACTTATTTTGCTGATTGTCTGTCTACCTCGGTGACTGTGAACCCATGAAAAGAGGAGCCATCGCTCTCCCATTCACTGTTGCACCCTCATTGCCTTGAACACTGCCTGGCACATAGTAGGTGCGCAACAAATAGTTATGGACTGAATGAATGATCTCATCCCAGTCCCTGCTATGCCCCTAACTCCAGTGTTCCCCCAAATGTGCCTTATTACATCATATCTCCGTCTTTGCACATGCTGTTTCCTCCCCTGCTCTGCCTGGGAAATTACTCATCCCTAAAATCTCAGGTACGGTGTCTCTTGGGTATTCAAGAATAAACCTCCTGGACCACAGAGTTACTTTCTTCTTCTATTGAGCTATCTCACGTGCAGCCAGCACTTATTTCTACACTATCATTGTTGGTTGTTCAGCTTGCCTCCCCCCACCTTGTGTCAGTAAACCTTTTCCTGGCTTGAGCCAGTCCAAGTTGGATTTCTGATATACGATTGGCAGATGGGACCCTCATGTGTTGCCAAGAGTGGTTATGTGGTTTTTTCCTAATGTATAAGATAAATATGTAAATAAAAGAACCACTGTTATTATTTCACATGTTGATGTCTTATGCTCCACACAGAAAACACTAGGTATTTCAGTGAAAGGAATGTGCTTGATAACTCTTTTTGGTTTTATTTGCAGCACTTGGATTAAAACCCAGTAGGTAGTTAGTGGTTGGATGGTTGGATGGTTGGATGGATGGATGGGTGGATGAGTAGGCATATGGGTGGATGAATAGTAGCCACATCCTTCCAACAGCCAACAGGTAGTACACAGATGAATGCGTGGGTAGATAGATGAGTGGATAGATGGATGGATGAGTGGGTGGGTTGAATGGATGGAGTGGTTGCATATGGATGAATGGGCAGATGATTGGGTATATAGATAACTGGATATATGGATGGATGGAATGGGTGTGTGGATGAGTAGGTAAATGAAAGGCTGGGTGGATGAATCAGAGGACAGATGAATGGATGGTGGATGTTCAATGGGTAGATGGATGAATGGATAGGTAGAAAGGTGAGTAGTTGGGAGGGTCGATGGATGGATGAATAAGTCAATAGAAAGATGACCTCACATGGATGGATGGATGGATGGATGGATGGATGGCTGGATGGGTATATGGGTGAGTAGACAGATGGATGCTTAGGTGAATAAATGAGAGGACAGATAAATGAATGGTTGATTTATGAAGGATTTATGAGTGAAGGGTTGGAGGGTACACATGAGTGGAGTTACCCCCACCACCTGAGACCCTCCACTCCATGTCTGACTACCATGGAATATGTCCTGTTTCCCATGGGAGACCTCTTGGGGCTCACATCCCCAAACAGAATTTTGTGGGGCAGGGAAATCCCAAGCTGAGGAAGGGAGTGTGACAACCCACTGAGATCTGCAGAGTGGGGCATCATCAAAAGAGGAAGGAATCGCCAGCTTACCTGGGAGTCCTCTGACTCATCATCTTCCTCCACCGAGCTCCACTCCTGGGGATGCCCAGTCTTGGGAGAAGGTAGGTCTGGGTGAGGGGAGGAATGGAGGAGAAAGGAGTCATGAGTGAGTGACCAGCCCAGCTGGATGGGTTCTGCTTTCTTCCTGTCTGCCAACTCTCTTCTGCTGATATCCTAACACACACACACACACACACACACACACACACACACACACACACACACACACACACACACACACACACACACACACACACACACACACACACACACACTGCCCATGTGGTTCAGGTGGGGTGGAGAGAAGGAGAGACCTGAATTCTGATCCCATTTCTGTCAGTAACTACCTGGGAGACTTAAAGCGAGTCACCTGATGTGATCCACCACCTGAGCCTCTATTCCCTCACCTGTCAAATGGGTACAATAGTTCCTTCTCTACAGGCCTCTGGCAAAAACTGAGTGAGAAAGCAGAAGAAAAAGCCAGAGTTAAACCAGGAGGAACAAGGCTTCCCCAAGTTCCAGCCTCCGGTGAAGAAATCTCCCCATATTCGAACCTCAACATCCTTCTCACTCCTCAACTCGATAGAACTGGGGGTTGGACCAGAGATGGCCATTTTCCACTCTTTCTGCACCCAGGTCCTGCCGGGAGCCCCAAACCTCCTCCTCACTGCCAGAACTGACATTTCTATTTCCCACAACTTCTGTCCCAGATCTGCTCATCTCCTGTGGAAGGAAGGAGGCTTTCCTAGTAGAAGGTCCAGCCCCCATTCCCCTGTGGGGGTGCCTTTCAGGTGTCCCCATCTCAGCAAATGGCACCACTCTTCGCCAGATGTTTGGGCCAAAATCCCAGGGGTCACCCTTGATATCTCTTTGTTCCTCCCCTGTCCACTCCTGGACAGTTGCAGGAATCTCCCAACTGGCCTCCCAGCTTCTACTCTTGACCTCCTAATCCTACGGTTCATTCTCACACGCAGCTGGACGCAGAGTTTCTCAACCTGGGCACTGCTGGCATTTCAGGCTGCGAAATCCCTGTGGCGGGGGGCGGGGGGGAGGGCGGGGGGGGGTGTCTGTTCTGTGCACTGTAGGACACTAAGCAGCGTTGCTGGCCTCCACCCACTAGATGGCAGCAGCATTTCCCCAGTTCTGATAATTCAAGATCTCTTATGTTGCCTGGGGAGGACAGTGGGGTGTAACATTGCCCCCAGTTGAGAACTACTGATTTAGAAGAATCTTTTGAAATACAAATGAGATCCTGTCTTCTCCTCTTCAAAACCTTCCAGTGCTCTCCCAATACTCAAGTAACACGCAAACTCCTTGCCAAGGTCGACAAGATGCCCCATCACTGGTCCCAGCTGATCTCTATCATTTTCCCCTCCCATCTCCCTGCTCTGTTCCCTGTGGTCTCCTTGAACACAGCAAACTTACTGCCAATGTGGGGTCGTGCACGTGCAGCTCTGGCTGCCCTTGAAGCTGTTCCCTCATCCTTGGAACAACTGATCCTTCTTGTGCTTCTCCCACCTTCCCCAATCACACTGTCACACCCCACCAATCATCCTGTTTTACTGTCTCCATAGGTCTCGTCAGACATGACCTTTCTCTCTATTTTGTAACTTCTTTCTTTAGTGCCTGTTTTCTCCTCTAGAATTGGAGCTTGGGACTTCTCTGGTGGTCCAATGGTTAAGAATCCACCTCCCAATGCAGAGGACGCAGGTTCGATCTCCGGTCAGGGAACTAAGATCCCACATGCCGCAGGGCAACTAAGCCCGTGTGCCGCAACTACTGAGCCCCTGTGCCACAACTAGAGAGAAGCCTGCATGCCATAGGAGAGCCTGCGTGCCACAATGAAAGATTGCGCATGACGCAACTAGGACCCAATGCAGCCAGAAATAAATAAATAAATATTAAAAGAAAAAAGTATCGGAGCTCTACAAAGCCATCTTGTTCACGGCAACACCCTAACGCCTGGCACATAGTAGGTGCTTGTGATAGATTTTTGCCCCCAGTGGCCTCCAGCTTGTTCACAGCTCCCTGTGTCCACACCCTTGGGCTGCCCTCCCCACTCTGCCCCACTGATTCTGAGCTTGACCATACGGCTTATTTCGACCAATGGCCCGTGAACAGCTGGGTTGCCAGTGGAGGCTAAAAAAGTGCTTGTGACCTGGGGTTTTCCCTTGCTTGCTGGTCCCAAGAACCCTGCAACCACCCCCGTGAGAATAAGCCTGGGCTAGCCTGCTGGAGACACATGGCTTTAAGTCAGCACCATCAAACCAGCTAGACACACCAGTAAAGCCATCTTAGACGAACAAGCTGCCCTTCAGCTCACTGCAGCTGCACTGCGGGAGCCGACACAAGCAAGGGCAACAGAACTGTCCCCTGAGGCCACATACATTGCCAACCCACAGAATTGTTAGCAGCTAAATGACTGTTGCTTTAAGCCACTCAGTTTGGGGCTGACTTGTTACACAGCAAAAGCTGACTGACACAAGGCTCCATAAAACTGTGTTGAAAGGAGCAAAGGAATGAAGTCGTGTCTTTCCTTAGGCTCTGCCATGACCTCCCCCCCTCCACAGGACCCCTGCCCCTCACCTTTCTTGTCACTGTCACAGCCAGAGGCCCCAACCTCCACAGCCATGCAGTCCTTGGTGAGGGAAGCACGCTTCTCCCAGGCCCTGCCCTCCTGAGACAGCAGCCCCTGCATCTTCTCAGGCCTGAGACTGCATCTCTCCAGGAGGCTCAACTTTAAAGGCAGGTTTCTTCTCCTCTCCCCAGTCCAGGGTTCTGTTGGGTTTCCCAGGGAACAGGATTCAGAACCTGAGGACAGACAGACATTTAGTCACTCAACAAATACTTACAGAGTGCCAGCCCTGTGTCAGGCATGATTCCTAGGTGCCAGAGATACAGCAGTGAGGGAAGCAAAGCTCCTTTCCCTCTTGGGGCTTACATTCTAGTGGGGGGAGAGAGACAGACAGCATGCCAAATGACAGCATGCACACACATACACACATTCCACAACCCAAAGCATAGAGCTAGAAGTTTTTAGGAAAAGAGAGTTACCCCCATAATCCCTGTAGCTACAGAGAGAAGGACACTACTCTTCCCTCCAGCCCCATATAGCATGACTTTCTCCTCTGTTGTCATTAAGAAGAAGAAGGAGGAGAAGGATTTGCCAAATAAGGGTTAAAAAATCCAATTTAAAATTAAATATTCTTTAGGGCTTCCCTAGTGGTGCAGTGGTTAAGAATCTGCCTGTCAATGGAGGGGATACGAGTTCGAGCCCTTGTCCAGGAAAACCCCACGTGCCGTAGAGAAACTAAGCCCGTCTACCACAACTACTGAGCCTGTGCTCTAGAGCCTGCGAGCCACAACTACTGAGCCCGCGTGCCACAACTACCAAAGCCAGCGCGCCTAAAGCCCGTGCTCTGCATCGAGAAGCCACCGCAATGAGAAGCCCGTGCACCGCAACGAAGAGTAGCCCCCGCTCGCTGCAACCAGAGAAAGCCTGCGTGCAGTAATGAAGACCCAACGCAGCCAAAAATAAATAAATAAATTTATTTTTTAAAAATTAAATATTCTTTAATATTCTCATTCTATATCTTGTCAACTTGAAATTCAGGAGGCTGTTTGCAGGAAGCTATCTGAACTAAAATAACTTGACGTATAACCATTTACCTTGAGACTCTAAAGCTGGTTTCATGTTCTTGTTCTAGGACACTGTATGTATTACCCATGTTGCATGATATAACCCACTGACTGTCCTCGTGAATAGTATTTTTTTTTAAGGAGTACGTTCTCCTGGTGTGAATGAAAAAGCTTTTGTAAGTGAGGTCTTCCTTGCTTAGGTTTATGCAAACAGAAACTTTTATCGGATTTTAAAACCACAGAGCACATACTCTAGATTTAAAGGGAAGTTAGTGACTCAACAATCAAATGTATGTGGGGACCATGTTTGGAATCAGACTCAAGGAAACCTGCTGTGAAGAAAAAAATTATTTTTTAGACACTCAAGGAAATTTGATTATGGACTGGGTGTTTGATAATATCAAGGATTTCTCAACGGTTTTGTTGAGTGTGGAAGTGGCCTTATGAATAGGTAAGAAAATGTCCGTCTTATTATTTTTTAGAGATGTTTTTGTAGTATGCAGGCGTGTATTGATGGGATGGCTGAGATTTACTTTAAAATTCTTCTGTAAAGAGATAAAGAGACAAAAGGGGATCAGAGCAAACATGCAAATGATGATTGTTGAGCCCAAGAATGGAGAGACAGTGGCAGGCAGTGCTGTTCTTGTACCCATGGGTAGATATGAAGGGTTTTCATAGTAGAACTTAACATATAAATTACAAATATGCAGAATATCTTTTCTTCTGCCTCACCAATCATCATGTAGGTCTTCCTTACAGAGAGGGCTGGCTCACAGGCCCCTGAAACCCAAATTCAAACACATTCCCCAGACACCTCTGTCCGCTCCCCCCAGCGCGCCCTGTCTTCTGGGACTCCCGCTCCACCATCTTCCTCATCAGTCTCTGCAGGCTTCATTGGCAACTTGACCCCTTCCTCACCCTCACATCCAATTGATCAATCCCTGAGCCCACCTGCTCTGTCCCTTCTCTGCTTCTGCCCCCTGTG
This sequence comes from Orcinus orca, assembly GCF_937001465.1. Taxonomy (NCBI): domain Eukaryota; kingdom Metazoa; phylum Chordata; class Mammalia; order Artiodactyla; family Delphinidae; genus Orcinus; species Orcinus orca. The sequence goes on from NC_064578.1 coordinate 56,619,912, forward strand.
GTCCACTCCACACCTGAACCCCCACCCCGATCCTGTCCCCTAACCCCAATCTCCAGTCTATCCCCCCAGCTTCATCCTCCACAAGACTTTCGCTGGTCAAGACGCTTTCAAGGCATCCCATGTGGGGCAGAGGCCAGCTTCCTTTCTTGGTCTCTAACCCTCCACCACCACAGTCCCTGCACTCGCCCATTATCAGGTCAGCCCAGGAGGCAGGTTTAACGCACCCAGGACTACAGAACACTGAATCCCAGGGAGAGAATTCCCCCTCTTCAGCACCCTTTAAATTTCTGTTTTAAAAAGTTGAGGGAGTAGGGACTTCCCTGGTGGTCCAGTGGTTAAGACTTTGCCTTCCAATGCAGGGGTTGTGGGTTTGATCCCTGGTCGGGGAGCTAAGATCCCACATGCCTTGTGGCCAAAAAACCAAAACATAAAACAGAAGCAACATTGTAACAACTTCAATAAAGACTTTAAAACTGGGCCACGTCAAAAAATCTTAAAAAAAAAAAATAAGTAGGGAATTCCCTGGCGGCCCAGTGGTTAAGACGCTGCACTTCCACTTCAGGGGGCACGGGTTCAATCCTTGGTCAGTGAACTAACATCCCACATGCTGCACGGGCCAAAAAAAGAAAAGTAAAGTACACATAACAAGAAATTTTACCATCTTAACCATTTTAAAGTGTACATTCACATTGTTGTGCACTCATCACCACCATCCATCTCTAGAACTCTGTGTATCACACTCTGTCCCCATTAAACGCAGGATCCCCCCCCACTCCTCCTCCCCCAACCCCTGGCCACTACCATACTTACGGGATCTTAGTTCGCCAACCAGGGATTGTACCCAGGCCCTCGGCAGGGAGAGCACAGAGCTCTAACCACCGGACTACCAGGGAACTCCCCAGACTACTTTCTGACTCTCTGAATTTGCCTACTGTAGGCACCTTGTATAACTAGAATCACACAGTATTTTTGTGACCGATTTACTTCACTTAGCAGAGGGTCCTCAAGGACATTATTGCTAGAAAAGAAGGGAGGTAATTTAAAGGAAAAAGAGGGGTAAGTCCTAGTTGGGGTGCTAGAATGAGAGAGTAATCTCGAAGGTGGGGAAAGAAGGGCTGGTGTTAATAAGATGCTAATTGCAGCCATCGCAGCAGAGTGGTTAAGAGCAAGGTGTGGATGCCAGTGCATGGCGTGAATTTCCGCTCTGCCACGCATTAGCTGTGTGACTTTGACAGGTCACTTTAACCTCTCTGAGCTTCAGTGTGCTCAGCTGTAAAATGAGGGTGCCGGGAATTCCCTGGCGGTCCAGTGGTTAGGACTCTGTGCCTTCACTGCAGGGAACACAGGTTCGATCCCTGGTTGGGGAACTGAGATTCCACAAGCTCAGCGGCGTGGCTAAAAATAATAAATAAATAAATAAAATAAAATAAAATAAAATAAAATGAAGGGTGGGACTTCCCTGGTGGCGCAGTGGTTAAGAATCCGCCTGCCAAATGCAGCGGACACAGGTTCGAGCCCTGGGCCAGGAAGATCCCACATGCCGTGGAGCAACTAAGCCCGTGCACCACAACTACTGAGCCCGTGTGCCACAACTACTGAAGCCCGCGCACTTACAGCCCATGCTCTGCAACAACAGAAGCCACCGCAATGAGAAGCCTGCACATGGCAACAAAGACCCAACGCAGCCAAAATTATATAAATATATAAATTTATTTAAAAATAAAATAAAATAAAATAAAACGAGGGTGGTGATGATAACAGCAACTTCCTCCCAGAGTCGTTGTGAGCTTTCATACACAGTAAGTACCTAATGAATGAAGGAACGAAAAGGTTTTTTCCTCTTCCTGGCTCGTCCTTGCCCTTCTGTGTGGGCTTCTAGACATCCTGCCCGTACTCCAAAGCTGAGCTGACACATCACCACCCCGGGAGACCCCGTGAATATTTGCCACCATAAAGTGCTCGAATGGAAATGACTTTTTTCAAACCATTTCTCAGCCGGAACTTTGTGCCAGGCCTGTGCTGAGCATGGAGAATCTGAGGATCAGTTGAGCAAGGTCACAATCTCCTGGAGGAGAAAGACAACTGAGCAGAGAGGATTAAACAGAGCAGCCAGTATTGCTTTGAAGATAAAAAGTAAGTAACCCATATACACTGCTTAATAGCTATTACCTGCTATTATTATTGTTTATTCATCTTTACAATGCAATGACCACCGCCTCTCCTGGAGGCTACATCAAAATTTTAAACTTTTTTTTTGGCTGTATTGGGTCTTCGTTGCTACGCACGGGCTTTCTCTAGTTGTGGCAAGCGGGGACTTCATTGTGGTGTGTGGGCTTCTCATTGTCGTGGCTTCTCTTGTTGCGGAGCACGGGCTCTAGGCACATGGGCTCAGTAGTTGTGGCTTGCGGGCTCTGGAGCGCAGGCTCAGTAGTTGTGGTGCACGGGCTTAGCTGCTCCACGGCATGTGGGATCTTCCCGGACCAAGGCTCAAACCCGTGTCCTGTGCATTAGCAGGCATCCGCTTAACCACTGTGCCACCAAGGAAGCCCCCAAATTTTAAACTTTTGACAAAGCCATAGATGGGGGGAAAATAGTCTCCCTTTAGAGTCTTATTTCATTTCCTAGCGAGACGGAGGAAATGTATATGTTTGTTGGCCAGATTTATCTTCCCTTCTGTGAATTGCCCATTTGTACCCTCCCTGCATTATTCTATTTGTTTCTTTTTTTAGCTTTTACTTATTGATTTACAGGCATTCTTT